>NC_090932.1:538895683-540095683 GCF_040938575.1 Ambystoma mexicanum | reverse complement strand
ACACGTACCCTGCTGATTTTGGTGTGGAACTTCCCGCGCACCCCTGATGCACACGTACACAGGACATTCGTGTGTGGAACTTCCCCACTTGGCGTTTGCCGTTTGCCAGCCCTGTGAACTGGTCCAGGGTTAGCGCAGCCCTTTGCGATTATTTGGGGATTTTGAAGGCTTTTCCTTGCGCAAGGGCGTTCTTGGGGGCGTAACTGGCGCTGCTGCAGGGTTGCTGCGCCACGGCTGGTTTTGGATGCGAAAATCCATGAATACGCTGGGCGCGGAAATCGATTTTAGCGCACGCGGCTGGCGCAGACATTCGCACGGGCATGCTGTGCGCCAGTCGCGTGCGCCACTTTTGTGCGAATTTCTATGAATTACCCTGTTAATATGTAAACATTCTCCCCGTTTCATAGATACGGTAGTGAGTTTACATATCTGGGGGTGAAGCTGACTAATAAGGATACCCATTTATATAAAGCAAATTACCTGAATTCTTTACAGAAAATAAAGGAGAAATTCAGTAGATGGACCCCCTGAGACTTTCCTGGTTGGGGCGTATCAATACTGTTAAGATGGTATTGTTGCTAAGATTGCTTTATCTGTTTCAAGCCATTCCTATCCCAGCCCCTCATGAGTTTTGTCAAAACTGCAAATACATTGATATCGAAATTTATTTGGCAAAATAAATGTCTGAGAGTTTCTTTAGAGGTGTTAACAAACCCCTAAGAGCAGAGGAGGATTAGGCCTTCCAAACATGAGCAATTATTATGAAGCGGCACAGTTACGGGTGATCCCTGAATGGTTTACTAATAGTAGGGAGAAAATGTGGGCACATATGGATAAAGCGGTGGCAGGGGTGACACTGGCGGGGCTTTAATGGTTACCAGTAAAGGATAGACCACTAAGCTGTTGGAGAAGTGTGGTATTGAGGGCGTGTGACATATGGGACCAATATTTAAAAAAGGGACATCTATCGACATACCTATCTCCATTTATGCCCATTTATGCCCTTACTTGTCACGGATGGCACTCTGTTAAGAGTGGCACAGGACACCCGGGAAGGGTTTGGGTGGTTGTGCCGAAGTAAGGTGGACAGATAAGTACACACACAGCTGAAAGTAAAGAGAACGAAGAGTAGGCAAGTGTAGCAAGGAAATAAGGTACAACAGAATGGATTCCCTCTAGGGGTGTATGCAGATAAAAGAAAAGAGTATTCCACAGACCTTAGGAAAAACTCTAGCGTTCTGCACAGTTTGCTATAACAGAGGCCCACGCAGTTTGCTCATGGCTTGGAACAACAGCAATGGGTGTCTGTAATGCAGAAACGAGACAAGGGAAGGGGCAGCGGTTGCCTGACGGAAACCAACAGACAAGCTCTGTACAAAGGGTCTACAAACAGTACAAGAGAAGACACTAACAGACAAATCCAGGAAAAAGAAAGTCAATAAGCAAACTAGCAGAAGGAAATGAAGGGAAAGCCGTATAACAGGATTGGAGAGGGATAAAGAACAGAGGGTTGAAAACAAGGAAGAAAGTAAGGGAGCAGCAGTCAGGAAAACAGGGGGACTGCAATAACTGAAAGTAAATAATGTAGGTGGCCTGTTGTGGATAGCAGAGGACAGTAGGGTACAAGGTTGAGAGCTCAGAGGAGCAGGAAAGCAATGAGCAAGCCCCAAAGGAGCAGGGCTGTAAGGAAGGAAGCCCAGAGGGAAAGGGTTTAGGGCAGCGGAGTGAAGCAGGCTGCAAGGCAAGGAGCCCAAAAGACAAGGGCTGAAGGCAGAGGAGTGTAGCAAGCTGCGAGACAGGGGCCCAGAGGACAAGGGCTGACAGCAGCGGAGTGAAGCAGGCTGTAAGGCAGGGAGCCAAGAGGAGCAGGGCAGCAAGGAGTGAACCCTGAGGAGCAAGGCTGTTGGAGCAGAGTGAAGCACACTGCAAGGCAAGGAGCCCAGAGGACAAGGGCTGTAGGTAGAAGGCAGTGGAGCGTGATCGGCTGCAAGGCAAGGAGCCCAGAGGAGCAGGGCTGTGAAGCAGGGAGCCTGGAAGGCTATGGCTGTAGGCAGCGAAGTGTAACAGGCTGCAAGGCAGGAAGCCCAGAGGAGCAGGGCTGAGGCAGGGAGTCGAAAAGGCTAGGGCTGTAGGCAGCAGGGTGTACCAGGCTGCAAGGCAGGACGCCCAGAGGAGCTGGGCTGAGGCAGGGAGCCCAAAAGGCTAGGGCTGTAGGCAGCAGGGTGTAGCAGGCTGCAAGGCAGAGAGCCCGGCAGGGCACTGGAACAAAAGCAGGAGTAAGCAGGAACAGCATACAAAAATTAGTAGCTCGAAGCAAAAAAGTGCTGGAAGGACTCTTAATGCAAGAGACTGAGCCCCTGCAGGCAGCAGCTTTTATACCGCCCTGCCCAGCACAGAGGCAGGCTAATTGGTCGCACCTGGATCCACACACCTGCATACAATCTGCCTCCTCCCTCCCTGTTCCTGAGCTGGTGGAAGCAGAGCTGATCCCTAAGGCTTCTGGGGGTTGTAGTTCCGATGATGACAAATAGGAATAGCCAGGAATAGATAGTATAGCCAAGTGCATTGTAGTAAGTGTAGTTTGTTGGGAAAAAATAGAAAAGCACCAACGTCTCGCAAATGGGAAATAAGGTCCAAGAAGTAAATAGCGGTTGATCCAGGAGTTTTCTGTAGATAAATGAATAACCATTAGTCCATAATGATCGCCAATGTAGGGGCCCATGGCGCAGGCATGACATTACTTGAGAATCCTCAGTTCTCTCCAGGACTGTCAAAAGGGGCTTTTAGCAAATGGAGGAAACAAAGATGCTTGAGGTTTTCAAGGGAAGTTCGATCTGTTTAGGAGTAATTGGGGAGGGATGTTGAAATATTTGAGAAGCAATTTTATACTGCAATGGTGCCCACACAACATTTGCTTGTTGGACATTATGTGAACTTTTGGCCTGAACTATAGACGATTGAACAATTGGACTCAGATCAATGTTTACGAGATGGAATGAACAAAGGAACTGTGATCCTAGGGAGGAGGCAAGTTGGCGGGGAAATGGGAGGGGGGTTATTTTCTTATTTGTATGTATCATTGGAAATGCTAATAAAAATTTAAATAAATAATCTGAAAATCTGTTAATGAAGCAGAAAAGTGTGCCCAGTATTATTTTTCCCTCTCTGTCTCCAAAAATTAAATCAATTGCTATTACTACATGTTCTATTCTCTCAATGTTCTTGAGTCACTAGTCGTTCTATCGCAGACACACCCTTCTTTCTAATTATCCATGCCTATGAATGAATTCAAACTGCAAAGATTATTTTATTCTTTGTTGCGAATTTGCACAGGGCCAAAGCATTGATTACACATTGAGGATGTGATGTTCTCTCAGGAAAGGTTTAAGATTTGATATTCTAAGCCGGGCATATCCCCACACAGAAGATAAGAAAATGTTCGATAGTTTCCATAACAGTTTTCCAAACGGGACAAACATCTGGATCAGACATTTTCGTTGTTTTGCTAACGGAAGTGTGCCCAGGTGGAATCTTATAAAACGAGATTGTGCAATTGTTTGCCTAATCATATCTAAATACTTCTCGTAGTCACGCGCTTCTTTAGGTGCACAGCAAATTGAGGCTAGGGATGAGTATTTTCCCAGAAACGGGGATGACCACAGTCTTACCCAGTACAATGCTGGTTTGATTGCTACTTCACCTGAAATACGTTTCTGGTTGGTTTCTGTGTGTAATAAAATATTTGGGCTACTTCAAAAAAAAAAAATAGTTTAACTTTATTTAACATAGCAGCAGACATATTACCTTCAACACATTTTGAATAGACGAGTAAATTACAGTATTACATCGAGTAGATATTTCTTTTCTGTAGCAGCGTCAGGAGTTAAATTACATTATATAGGTTTGTGCGTAATGTCACATATTTTACTTTGCTTCATTAATTCTTAACAAATAACTCTGAAACGAGCCCCATGTGTCTTTTGGTCTGCCTCTAGGCACAATCATTGAAGTATAGCACCCCTCCCTTTCGTTAACATAGGTCAATTCTTTAAGCCATTCAGCAACATTGGATTTCCAATATTTCAGAATTTTTTGGCAATTAAACAACCCAAATTAAACAGTCTACGGATCGTTATTGTTACTTTTCCAATGTCTCCCAACAAATATTTGGGGGGTGAGAGTGTGGGTGGTATTTCTGTAATTTCACACAAGACATCCACCACTTCCTGCCAGAATTGGGTGATCCGCGGGCAGCACCAGTACACATGAAGGGACTCTGCATCAGATGTACCGCATTTCATATACTCATGGCTGACATTTGATGCAAATCTCAACACATGTGCAGGGCTGTAGTGTAATTGAGTATTTTAAATTGTATGAGTCTGAACTTTACGTTCAGGGAAACTTCTTTTGTCAAGCGACACCAGCGTTGCCATTGCTCATCTTATTTTGTGGTGCTCAGACTTTTTTCCCCATTTCCCTTTGGATCCATTAGTAGACCTTGACTAACTTGGCATGCTTTATTTAGTCTGCACTCAAGTTTCCTAGAATCTCTGCTGTGTACCTGCATTTCCATTGGTTCGCAGATGTCTGGTTCTTGAGGAAACTAGGGCCACCGTTGGCGGACTGCCGACCTCATCCTGAAATATTGGAATGATCTAATAGGGTTGTTGCCCAGCTTAGCCACAAATTCCTCAAATGTAACAAATGTCCCGCCTGGGAACAGGTCCAGTAGGATCATCTCTCCCTCAAAGTCCCACATGTTTTTAATATACTTATCATATGTCTGGGGAGCCCTGGGCAGTTCCATAGTGGAACGAGTCTGCATTATGGTGACAGTGTGCCCATTCTACTAAACAGTCTTGACCATGCATTCACTGTTGTGCGGACTGGGTCGAACGAGCATGAATCTCCATGCTGATAAGCCAGGATGATCGATTTTAAGTTTGTAGGTGAGGCGCTATATGATTCTAAGGCTTTCTGTATTGGAGTATAACTGGTAGAGTACCAATGGCCTGCGAATTGTGCTTGCAATACCAAATAATAGAGCTCAAAGTCTGGTGCCTCTAGTCCACCTTGTTCGAAAGGTTGAGTCATCCTCTCCCATTTCATTCGTGGAGCTCTCATACCCCATATATATTGGATCACTAGCGATCGAAGTTGATTAAAAAATGCTCTTCCCGGCCATACTGGGATATTGCAGATGTAATATAGCAATTTGAGGACTACCACCATTTTGAGTAATGAGAGCTTGCAGTACAATGACATAGGGAATTATGCCCATAATTGTAGCTTAGTTGCCAATGTATCTAAATATGTTCATGATTGTCGGTAACTAAAGAACGGCATGTCAGTATGCCCAGGTATTTTAATCTATGTGGGACCCAGCGGAAGCCCAGCAGTTCTGTAGGGATCCGTGTGGCGTCAGTTAGTGGGAATAGTTCAGATTTTGCTTCATTGATTCGGTATCCGGAATATGTTGCGATTCCTCCATCACCCGAGCTGTATTATGCTCCGGATTGCTTAGATATAAAAACGCATCTTCCGCATATAGGGAGGTTATCTGTGGTGGACCCGCTATGTGACAGCGTTGATAGTAGATGTGAATTGCATAAGACTCATAGCGGAGATTGCCTGGTTCCCTGGACATACGCAATGTAAGATCCCTGTCTCGGTAGTTGAGTAGTCTCGCTATAATCGTACCAGTGGGAGCCCCTGGTTTAGGGATAGGAGCTAATACTCAATGGGCCCGTTTGCACCAGGAATTGTGGGGAGACATTTGTGGGATCAAATAATGCTTTTAGTAGGTCTTCGGCGAATGTTTGCATGGAGCCCTTGCATGCCGCTTCGGGTATTCCGATAACACGGACATTGTTCCGCCTTGAACACGATTCTAGGTCATTGCACTTATTACGGATCTTATTGACCTCCAGTTTCAGTTGTGTTATGTCTCGGTCGTGTGTCGGCCTTGTCCTCTGTTTTACTAATTCTGGTTTCTGCCTCGTTTATGCGGCCAGTTTCTTTCTCCAGTTTGGATTTTAGTGATCCAATAGTAGATGCAATGTCGTCAAGTTTTATATGAACAGCCAGAAAGCCGATTTGCATCGCCGCCAATAGATGATCATCACAGGTGTCATTGGAGGTTGAAGCTTGTTCGTCGTTAATTGCCGAATTTGTAGCTCCCGGGCCTTGGTGAGGGTATTGGTGAATGAGTCCATGGGTCCTTTCTTTTTCCCTCTAGTACCTTTCATCATGTTCTCCACTTTAGTAGGTGTTGTTGGTGTTCTGCGGTATCGTCTATCGAGTGGCCCAGATGTCTGGTCTCCAAGAATGTCTATGGTGGATATACGGTGAAACCAGGGGTTTGTGATTGGGTTGATTGCCCAGTGTGCTGTTAGCACTCTGCCCTTAAGGCGGCTACTGTGTGTTCAGCGGCCTGGGAGTAGGGATAGTCTTCTATGCAGCCTGAACAGAGTACATATAGTGCTGGCGTCTGTGTTCTGGGCTGGAGTGTTGGCTCTGACTGTTGACTATTATATAGCTCGTTGACTATTCTTGGAGGGTTTCTGTGCCGTGATCTAGTTCCCAGAAATAGGCGTAAACATAAAATGATATATACCATGGATCCGGGGTCTGCCAGTGCAAGATCGTGTGCAGGCCTCTCAGTCTGTATTCATATGGTGCTGTGGTGTCCAGGAGTCGGGTGAGCATCACAAACGGTCCGTCCACCTACACAAGGTAATCCGAGTCATCAGCAGTAGCCAACTCGACATGATAGGGCTAAGGAGGGTTGTCCCAGGTGGTAGCAGCAGCACGCAGGGCACATCTTTGCTCCCAAAGGTCTCAGCAGTCAGCACTGCTGTTTGTTCGCAATGCCTCACAGTGAAAGCTGTCCCCCCCCCCCCCCCTTGTGGATCCAGCTAGCTACAGGTGGTGTGCCATATATATCAACTGCACAGGTTCTCAAACCCAGCCGCCTGGTACTTCAAGACTCCGGGTAGGTGTAAACACTGGGCCACCCTACTATTAATGTCAGTCTAGTGGCCATCGGGTATGTCAAGTGGCTGGTATAGTTAGTGTCTGCTGTTACAGGAGGCACTTCAGGGCTCTGCCGTCGGATATTTGTTGTGAAATGCACAGCGTGATGTGAACAGAATGCTGATGTAAATTCCAGCCCTCCGCCCGTTTTACCGTATCATCAGCTGGACATTCTTAAACCGAGAGTGTCTAGCATTGTAGACTATGTTCAGTCGTGCAGGCTGCAGGTCTCTTCTCATAATTATGTCAGTATTGTTGTTATGGGGTAAAGACTGTTGATCCCCTACGGCGCTCCGTATTCCGCAGCGCCGGCCACGTGTGTCTCAACATGCGTTCGCAGTGCTCATGCAGGCGTGTGTGTCAAGTTCTGCGAGCTTGTGCCGCCGAGAGTGAATGTTGGCACTTGCCGGCAATAAGGGGCTACAGGCAATGCCCCCTGTCTCAGGTTACGTTCTTGCAGACCAGGAGTTCCGGGCTGCAGTCCCGCGGCCCCTCGTTTCCCTCCTCTTCCTCCGGGTGGGGAAACGGCTCCTTCTTACCTTGCGGGCCCAGTTGGAGCTGGGTCCGCATCGCTGATCTTCCTGCGGCACAGTTGGCTGCAGGGGATGCTTCCTCTGCGGGCCCCGTTGGAGTTGGGCCCGCATCCTTATTTCGGCGATGCTCGCCGTTTCCCCTCGTCGCGGGTGGGGGAGGGGCAGCGCCTCCTCACCGCGGCGATGTTCGCCGCTCCTCGTCGCGGCCGACGCCGCAGAAACATCTCTTCCCCACGGGGATAGGGTGCAAGGACGTCTTCTTTCCCCACATCGCGGGCCCCGATGGAGATGGGCCCGCACCATATCGTCTCCGGGGCACGCGGGGCCCCTCTCCTCGTCGCCATTGTTGGGGGCTGCCCCGGTCCACCGGGCCGCCCCAGATTCGTGTCGGGTTGCACCCGACACGACACACTTCAGTGCGGCGATCACGCCGCATACTCAGGGGTGGGGGTTCCGCCCACCCCGCTCCAGATCACCGGAGCGCCTCACACAGCCGGCTGGCCACCGGCTTACCGCGGCCCCGGCTCTGGGGGCACCCAGGCCGGGGTCGCCCCCTGGCCCGACTCACAGGGCCAGGGATACACAAAGGGACGGCGTTGCCCGGCAGGGGCACCGTCCGGACGGCGTTGCCCGGCAGGGGCACCGTCCTGGAGCTGGGCCCCTTCCTTGGGCCCAGCACACGTGGTGGGGCGCCACCATGGCGCCGACCCAAATAACGCACACACACCACGGAGTCTGGATGGTCTCGACTCCCGAGCCGGAAGCGGCTCGGACCTTTTATTAAGATGGTCACATGGGTAACCATGTGACCATGACACCATACACTCGACGATACCATGGCCCCTTGCAGGGGTGCCATGCAACAGAGCCGACAAATGGTCACTCCTTCCCCTCTTTCGGCCTAAACCTAAAATGGTGCACAGCTCCGCTCCCGCTCTGCGGTTTCATAGAATTCTTGACCCGCTGGTGCCCGGGTCCTTCTGCCACACAACAGGATCTTTCAGATGCAATTTAGTGGCATAAAACAGGATTTTTATTATAGCCGGATCTTGTGGTGCCAGAGCTCTCGACTTAAGCTGCCATCTTGTGGCTGCTCAGCAGCGCCCCTCACTCCCTATTTGGGGTACTTTTTGGTAAACCCAATATTCTTTTCAGAATTGTATTTCCATTCATTGTTGTTTAGAAGTATTGACAAAATCCCATAATTTGTAAATATATATTGCTGCTGCCCTGGCCTGAACACCATTTATATTTAGTGCAGGCCATGACCATGATTGTTAGCAAATTTCACAATCGCTTTGCTAGTCCTTTCTAATCAGAGGGATGACTTTTCATGCTGTCGATCTGCCTTGCTTAGGCTAGCGTTTCATCTGAAAATACAGGGTGTGTTTTATGTATGTCATTGCATTTGCAAAACATGTTGGTTCTAAATATCCCCTAACATCTACTGTCACTTGAATCTCGCTCGTTGCTTATGCAAAACACTATGTTGCTCACAGCTAATACTTTTAAATGAAACATCACAAAATGTCCCTTTCCTTAAGTAATTTATTCAAATGAAGTGGTTCCTTTCTTTAAATTGAGTTTTGCTGAAAAACTGGGGAAAAAACAGCTTTTGCTCTAAATAGTGTGAGAAACCTGAAGGTGCTTCCCTGACTAATCCCCGGGGGTCTGTCATCCAGGTGGCCAGGACACGGCCATCACTATTGGATCCAGTTCCTGGGGGTGTGGCAGTGCGGGAGGATCACGTGGATGGGGGGTCCTCGGGGGGTGGAAGTGGAACACTGACGGGTGAGACGCGGTTTCCCCTTACTTCTAAAACCTTTTCCCCATCCTACCCTGTAGTATATTTTGAAGCTCTACCCTCCCCCTTTTCTGACACAAACACATTCTTACACCGTAACAGACAACAGACTAACAACAGAGCCGTTTACCTAACATATCCCAACACACGGCTCAAGCAGAGTCAGGCAATTGACAATAATCACACACACCTGATGGCCCTTTACCTTCCCCACAGAGATAAAAGGCGTAGCAGGAGAGCACACTACCAGCAAGGCCGAATGCATGAGGAAACAGCTACACCAACCTGGCAGTTCAAACAGAGGGGAAAGGCAGCAAGACCTGGAAGGACGACAAAGAGGGGACCTGCCGTTGCCCTTTTCAATTCAGACATGCGAAGCCTCCGAAAAGGGAATTGGAAGATCGGCAAGTACAGCTGACGTGTGGAGTGACTTGTCAACGGTGCACAGGGGCCTCCTGCATTGATAAAACAGGCAGGGAGGCACGCTGGCTACCAGGGTACCGTCCTTCACTTTATAAGCAAGTCAAGCCAGCAGACCAGATACAATAGGCGAATCGGAGGAAGCTGATTGCAAACCAAACTGTATTAAGCCTAAGGTTGCAAGCAGCAACATTAGATGAACGCAAGAATTTGAGAACAAAGAACATTTGTGCGTGTGTTTGAACTTTTGGAAAAGCCTGAGAAGGGCCAGTTGCAGAGTGGTCAGGCGCCGCAGGAGTGCTCATTCGAAGGACTCTCGCTGGCCCTTTTTTTGAACTGCAAGTATCAGAAGGCCCTAGGAAAGGGTGGCGTGAGGTGTTGGAGTGGTCCTACAGGGGTCACGTCAAATCCTTTGTATACTCGAAAGTCTCTGACCAATTAACAAGAGAAAGCTAGGGGAAGTGAATCCTGCATCGTGCGAACGTAAAGTAAACTGTATATTTGGCAAACGTGAAACCTAGTGTGAGGGATGCCTGTGAGTTGGGGTGGAAAGTAATACACCTGTGAACACTGAAGAGGAGAGTGAACCCAGCTGAGGGTTGTCCACAGTGAGAAGTTGCACGCTGCATTTGAAAGGCTGTAGTGAACGCATTGGAGAGAGACCCAAGTTGCAAGAAGGTCCCGAGCCCGGCAGAGGGAGATCCAAGGGGCAGAGAGAAATCGGCCAAGGTCAACATTACTGAAGGAACTTTTTGGTTGTTTGTTGTTTGATACATCAGGCCTTCTAGGGAAAGAGACTTTGCAGAGAAGAGACTTGGCCCTTGAAGGTTCTAATAGTGTTGAACTGGAGTTGTGAACCTCATGCTGGAGAGGCCGAGGAGTGTGCTGTGCTCAGAAGTTCCGCCTTGTCCCGTGCTAGAAATGTGGGGAAGGGAGACCCAGCCATACCATCCTGACTTATCATTTTGTGAACACTTCTTTCTTTTTTGGTGAACATCATCCCACACTCTTTTTGTAACTTAGTGGTAAGGATTGGCAATAGTTTTTTTTTTAGTATAGGCCCTTTTTATTTGACAAGATGCCACTAGGACTGCTTTAGTATTATTTGATGGTCGTAGCTTGCTCTCATCTTAGATTTAGGTTTAGATTAGGCGTTTATCTCAACCATTATAAAGTTCAATAAACACCCTTGAACTGTGATCACTTGTGTCTGTCTTTACTGTTGTCACCATGAGTTCCTTACAATAGGCTAATAAAACATGCATACCTAAATATCTTTCTCTGGATCAAATCTCCAGATCACAAAAAAGGCACGTTATTTTGCCTATGTTTACGTGTTCTGCTTCCTGCACCTTCAGATCCATGCTAGTCTGTTTGTCCCCGTATCGGTCTGTCTCATCCCAAAAGGGCACCTAAACTCTAATGCATTTAGATATATGTTTAAACACTGTCCCTACGGCAAAAGTGAATAATTATCCAGCCCTGTGGACCTAATAAATGTCTTTATTTCTTAAATGGAAGTCAGCAGATGATTTCCCACAACTAGCACATTGTTTCGGGAAGTGGACTGCCACGCTGGGTTTTATAGATCTTTTGGATTAGCATTAGAATCATAAGGGAACACCCGTTTTACTTCTATCTGCTCGGGCAAGTGGACTGCCATTCTGTAATGTGTAATGTGGTGACTTCCGCCGTCTTCTACCTACATAATTATCCTAATTAACACATACAAAAATTATAATTCTACAGCTGACGTGCAAACAGCATCATGTTAGCTCGGCATCTACTTAAAATATACACAATTCAGCTTCATCTGCACAGTTTAAGTAAACAAGGTTTCTGAACAGAGCTTGCTTAAGGGGGTAGTACACTAAAAATATTATGCTTTAAAAATGTCAGCCATAATAAAAAAGATATGTAGGCATTTTTTTTTTAAAGTTCCTATGGAAAGTAATGTTTTAAATGACCTTTAAAGCCTTCATTTTCAAGGACTTGGAAGGAGCCGTTTCGTAAACTGACTCAGTTTCCTGTGTGAAAGTTAATGCTCTGCTCCTGTGGCAACAATCAAGTAAAAGCTCCCTACTAGGAGCTTTTGCTTATTGCTGCCGGAGAGCAGAGCACCTTTCAATATACCAACAGTTTAACTTGGTCCCACCCGTGGGGATTTGTCTGCTGCCGCCATACCTGCCTAGAGGTGAACTACCCAGGATATCATCTCCCTTTAGTTTGGGTGAAGAAGGGCGTGTGCTACATGTATACACTTGAGAGAAAAAATAAAATGTAGGATGACAGGGCCGCTTCCTGCCTTCAAGTGTTGCAGTTGTGCTCACAAACAAGTACTGGCCCGAATGACTAGTCGGAGTCGAGGGGGCTTGGTCAGACTTGCACACATACCAATGAAGATTACCCCTGCTAGCTGCGCAGGGAGTATTAATTTGATTAAAGACTAGGAGGGGAGCATTATGCTTCAACATCTTTTATTACCACTTTTGAGCAGTTTCAACAAACCATAACACACTAACAAACTTCTGAAAATGTCCAAAAGGTGACCTTTCATCTTTGGACTACAACTCCCATATCCTCTCTAGTCCATCACCACTCCAGCTCAGCTATGACCACATCCTGTCCCTGAGCTCCTCCTCTCTTTACGTGCTTTGAACTGTCACTAAGAGCACACAACCTTTGTCCCGCCAGCAGTGCGAAGACTTCATCCACTCCAAACTGGGCGCCGATACTCCTCCGGCTGCCTGCTCACATCCTGGCCACTAGCTCCTTACTCAATTATTCTTCTGCTCCTCTCCTAAGGAAGATACAAAGCAGGACATAAGGGCGGTGTCCATGCATTGTTATCATCTCAATGAACATCATAATCAACAATACATGCTTGGGTGGGAATTTAATGCTCGCCTCCTAGTCTTTAATATAATTAATACTCCCTGCGCAGCTAGCAGGGGTAATCTTCATTCTATGACAAGACTGGAGGCGAGCATTATGCTTGTTCAAAGCTTCCCCAACACGGTAACGGCTATACTCTCAGTTGGCTTAAAGTAAAACTCTTTAAAAGTACAATCATTAGCCCAATCTGCCGCTAACATAATCTCTTGCAATGATGCTCCTGCCATAAATGCTTTGGAAGCCATCCCTCCTCTTACGGAGTGAGCTCCATACTTCCTCAAGTCAATCCCGGTTGCCTACACCACGTCCTTGACCCATCTAGCAATGGAAGCTGTCGTCACTGCGTGAACAGGCTTTCTACGCACTATCAGCAATTGGGTAGTACTCGCTGCCCTGTTCTCCGCTGTTCTACTCTGATATTCTTTAATGCAGCTCGCTACGCACCACTTGATATTACTTGGAAAGTAAGGATAATGAACCGATGAGGTTCCTGTCTTAGTCCTTTTTACTATGGAGTAGGTCACTCCTTTCAGCCCAAAGGCTCTCCTAGTAATCTCCAGTGCTCTGACGTCTGAGTCACGCTTACAGGATGCAAGACAAAGTAGCATAGCTAGCTTGCCTGACAGCTGCTTAAGGGACAAGTATCTGTCTGTCGGCCAGCTCTCCATTAGTCGCAGCACTGATGTAACACCCGACAATGTATTATATCTAGGCTCTGGCGGTACTTTAAACCTAGCTCCTCTGATCAGTCTTACAACTGCAGGATGTGCCCCCATGGCGGCTCCTTCAATCGGCAGGTGTCCTGCTTAGATCGCTTATCTGTATACCCCTATGGTACGGAAAGCTTTCCTGTCTTGCAGCAGCTGCGCTAGAAAGTTCAGTATTGCTACTACAGGGGCTGAAATGGGATGAAGATTTCTCCCTTTACACCAACTAGCCCTTTTGGCCCAAGCTGCGTCATAGCTCCTCCTAGTAGGTGGAACCCAGGATTCTGCGATGAGTTCTGCAGCTTGCATCGAAATGCCTGGCAGCGCCCAGCGTCTCCTGATATCCTGCACGCGATGAGCGGGAGTGTCCCTCTCACTCTCAGAGGATGTCACAACCCAGCTGGGTCCGTGAGTAGTTGGTCTCCTTCGGGAAGTACTCTCGGCAGGTCCACTGCGAGCTCCATCAGCGCCGGGAACCATACATGTGACTTCCATAGCGGAGCTATCAAAACCAATTCTGCTCTCTCCCTGCACCACTTCGCTAGAGCTCTTCTCAGCATCATGAAGGGAGGAAAAGTGTAGTGGAGACCGCTCGACCTACAAGACTTGTAAAACACGTCCGTCCCTAGAGCTTCTGGGTCTAACCTCCAGCTGAAGTAATCAGTCGTCTGCGTGTTGAGGCGAGACGCAAACAGATCTATGTGCACTGGACCCCACCTACGATTCAGCCTCTGAAACACTGACGGATCTAGCTTCCAGTCGCTGGAGTCCGTGAGGTATCGTGAGTTCCAGTCGGCCACAACGTTCAGCCCTCCTGGCAGATAGTCTGCTGTCACTGACGTCCCTGTCTGAAGGCAAAAATGCCAAAAATCCTTTGCCAGCTTGGCCAGCATCCTGGATCTTGTTCCTCCTAGGTGGTTTATGTATCGGACTGCCGAGATGTTGCCCATCTTCAGAAGGGCGCATGACTTGACCCTGTCTCTCGTGAACGCTTTGATTGCGAAGGATCCCACTAGATGCTCTAGGCAGTTTATGTGAAGGCAAAGCTCTTCTTCGCTCCACTTGCCCCCTGCCTGCATTTCTCCACATCTTGCTCCCCCAGCCTAGGCGGCGGCAACTGACTTTATGATCAAGTCTGGCCGGTCTCCGAAAATGGCACACCCATTCCAAGCGTCCAAATTCTGCAACCACCATTCCAGTTCTGTGATGGACTCTGGGTTTAATAGTACCAGCTGGTGATACCTCAAGCCTTGTTGTAAGTGCCTTATTTTCAATCTTTGTAATGCTCGATAGTGCAAAGGACCCGGAAATATGGCTTGAATGGATGCTGCTAGCAGCCCTACAATCCTTGCTAGGACTCTGAGGGAGATCACTTGTTTCCTCAGACATGATCTGATCTCTCTCTTGATATCCTGTATCTTCTGGGCTGGAAACTCTAGAGTAGCTTTCTTGGTGTCCAGGATGAAACCCAGAACATCTAGCCTCTGTGCTGGTGTGGTATCTGACTTCTTCACGTTCACTAGGAATCCTAAAGACAGAAGAAAGTCTTGTACCCATCTTGTCTGGTACTCCAACGCCTTTTGGTCTTCTGACAGGAGTAACAGATCGTCATATATATGATCAACCTTATGCCTTTATCCCGTATTGCTTCCGCCAATGGTTTTATTAGTTTGGTGAAAGCCCAGGGTGCTGACGCAAGCCCAAATGACATTGTCTTGAATTGCCAGCACTGCTTGTTCCAGCGAAAAGCTAGAAACATTATGTAGCGCTTCTGCACTGGGATCGTCAGGTAAGCATCCTTCAGATCCAGTCTTGTCAGCCAGTCCTCTTCTCTCAGGGAATCTCTGAGCTGGTGAATGCCTTCCATCTTGAAATGATGGTACACAATCCACCCGTTCAATTCTTTCAGATTTATCACAGGTCGGAATGTCTCCTTTCTGTATACGAGAAACATGTTGCTTATGAATCTGGGATTCTATGAGCACTTCTCTATGGCGCCCTTCTGTGCTAGTTGAGATAGCTTGTGATATAGGCACCTCTGTTCTGCGTCCGCTAGACGCTGCTGGTGGGGTCTGCGCGGCTGCATTGGTGGCTGCATAAACTCTAGCTGCAGACCTCTTACGTTTTGCAAAATCCAGGCATCGCTGGAAAGCACGCGCCAATTTGCCCAGAGCATACTGGTTCTCCCCCCCACTGGGGGGTAAGATCTCGCTCTCACCTGGGGTAAAACCTTAACCTCAGCCGAAACCTCTTCCTCTGCGTCCTCTGGGGGCACGGCCTCTGGCTGGGAAGAATGCATCCTGCTGCCTGTTTTCCCAGTATTGTGACCTGGGATTGGGGGGTCTTTTCCCTCCTTGCTAGCGACTGGCCGTACGAGCCCTGAAACGACCGGTCCCAGCAAAAACCCTTTCGGGAATATCTTCCGGATGGAGGCCTGGGCCTTCTCCAATGACGTGTAGGTGCTGACGGACCGGCCCATCTCCTTCCCAAAAGTTTCTCCGAAAAGGGGACCTTATGCCGCTTCTCCTGCTTCATAAGAAGTGAGATCGCTCAGCTTTGGGTCGATCTTGAGACCCCTCCTTCTCCCTGAGGCGATCGCACAGTTAGCGTTCCCCAGAAGGCAAATGGCTCTTTGTGCCCATCCTGCTAAGGTGTCGGGGTCCACTTCCTCTCCTGTATCTCTAGCTCTTTCTGCTAGATCCATAATCTTCGCGAGAGGGCCCGCCAAATCTAGCAACTTCTCTTTACAGCTCTTCCAAGATCTGTCAATACCCTTACGGGGATCCTTGCTGGTCTTGGACACAAATGTTAGCATTTTATGGTCCAGCTCGGGGGTCTCTGCCACCTTCCCAGGAAGGTCTGGTCGACGGCATTCTGCTCGTAGGCGTTGTCTAACTTCCTTGTCTAGGGCCTTCCTCAACCTCATCGTCATGTATTGCGCCACTCTGGGCGACAGCTGCCAGTCTGAGGATCTTGGGTTTTAGATGCTATCCGGGTCGAACATATCCTCCTGATCCAGAGGTATTTCTCTTTGCGGGCTCTCTTTCCCCCGCTGGGCTTAGCCCAATCTTCCTCGACTTCCCCTCTCTTTCCTGTGAGGAGAGGTCTCCCTCGGCCGGCTCCTCTTCCGAGCCTGGGTCATCTTCTCCACCCTTGTCTTCCCCTGGAGTTGGGGTCGTGAGGCTTGGCGCTGCCTGGCACTGCAAATACGTTTCTTTGAGCTTTGCAAAGGCGTCAGCATCCTCCGGGGCCTTTTCCTTCACCCCATCCGCTTGGCCCTGGGGGTCGTCAGAGGATTTCCTCTTTTAGGCCTTGATACTCCCCTTAGAACCTGGCTCTGAGGGTTCGGTAGGCGTGTGTCCAGTCTCTTTGGTGCTATCTTTGGGCTGATTCAACATCCCTTCCAGTGTCTCCAGCCTCTCTTGCAGGGGTCTCACCCCTTGCGCCACTGCATCGACGAGCGAATTCCCCAGCACCTCCTTAAAACTGGCAGCGAGGTCTAGAGGCTGCTCCTCCTCGCTCCATTCGAACTCCGACATTCTCTGGAATGTGCTGTGCGCCTGGTACTTGTGAAGGTGTCTTAGCATGCCCACTTTGCTGGTCTGATGCTTGTCTTATTAACAATTTACTATTATTATTTCTTTTTTTATAATCCTTTTTGTGGCTGCACTGGACTGTTCCGTCTTCACTGCCTGCTTTGGGCTGAATGCTCTTAATCTGCCTCTCAAGCGAGGCTTTGTGTGTCTGAGGCTGTTTCAGAATGTGTTGTCCGTGAGAGGCGTGAATTGTTTATACACTTGGCACAATCCGCTTGCCAGCTGATCAGCAATCAATATATATATATATATAAATGCTCAGCTGTGTCGCGGCATGCTGCCCAACGATAAATATGATCTTTATGAGCTTCCAATCGGTGTAGGGCTTTCACCACCGGGCCCGGCCTCCTCTCACTCGCGTTGCAGGTCTCGAAAGCAACCGCGGGTGTGGAGAGGCTCTGGCTCTGCCTCCCCGAGAGTAGGGGCCGGAGGCCTCCTCACCACGCCGTGTTGCAGATTGCCGTGTTGAATACGGCCGCTGAGAGGCTCAGTCTGCGCCTCCCTAAAGGTGGGGCCGGAGCGCTCTCCTGGCTCAGCCGCTCTACTCTCGCTCAATTCGCAGCGGTGCTGAACCCCAAGCGTGCCTGTAATACGGCACAGGGCCGTCCGCCGTGGGCTGTGTAGCTCGCTCAATCTGGTGAAGTTACTTACACTTATACAACGCGGCTGAAATCCGCTGTGTTCTGCGATATGAAACGCTGCTGCGCCGACATTCTACAATGACATGTCTAATCTACATAAGTATATGCACTTCCTCATTCGTTCTGTGCTACGCTAGCAGTAACGTTCTTGCCCTACATAGCAATTTGCTCATAAATACCCCTCTAAATTGACATTATAATGAAGAGGTGACAAAACAGTACTTAACTGCATGAAGAGCAGTAAAAGAAGAGGAGGAGCTCAGGCACAGGATAGCTGAGCTGGAGTGGTGATGGACTACAGAGGATATGGGAGTTGTAGTCCAAAGAAGAAAAGTTACCTTTTGGACATTTTCAGAAGTTTGTTAGTGTGTTATAGCTTGTTGAAACTGCTGAAGAGTGGTAATAAAAGAAGTTGAAGCATAATGCTCACCTCCAGTCTTGTCATAGAATCAGGGAGAGTCCCTGGTGTCCAGGCCTCGAGAAGAAGGCTGACGGAGCCAAAGCACGCAGAAAGGCAGTATTGTTGTACTGTTCATACTGTATGGGCCAACACCAGGAAGGTCACCTTCAAAAAGCTATTTTTAGGAACATTTTTGGGACAACAAGCCTGGCGAGGTTCCAGTGACAGGTGGAAATCCCCACCCCAGCCCCTCCGTGCAGAAAAGAGGCTACAAATATAGATTTGTATCTAAGTCGAAACATGTCTATGCTGTTTAGAGAGTGTGTCAGAGTGTGTCTCGAGATCCCGAATGCAAATTGATATTTTAAGTTGCTACTAGCTCCTTTAGTTCAAATCCTGGTGGGGAGGAGGTTACGGCTGCAACACATTTCACTCCAAGGAAAACTTCATTTGCACCAGAAGTTTAACGATTAAAGAATGACGTCCCTTTATTCTACAGAAACGATCAGGCCTATTTTTAGCTCTTCACCACAGTGCATGATGGGATTACCCTGTTTGTGTACACGCTTGGTTTTCAGCCATTTGATTCAGAGAATGACGACGTATCGTGATTAATCACCCTAATGCATAATGGCATTACCATTCCTTGGTGAAAACCAATTTCCAGCATGCACTCTGAAGCAGGTTCACACATTTTGACATGTATTTTTATTTAAGAAACAAGTTGGCGTTTCAAGGGAGATATGCTCCAACAGAACTATTGAATCATAAGAACCCATAACATAGCAATGCACCCACTGTGGTTCCTCACCGACCTCTCACCCCCGTGACCGCCCCCTAACATGCAAAAAGCATACTGTCCTGACACCTCCACATGCACCCAGTGGTGCATGATAGTAAATAGCTTCAATTGGTCAAGGAATAAAAGGAATACACAATATGCACTATAAATGTTGATGCAGCACTTATTGTCATGGCCCTGAGCTCCTAGCTGGGGACGAGGGAGGCGGCTGGGCGCAGGGCCCTCAGCGTTCATCATCAGTGAGCTGGGGCAGGCCGGCTGCCTATCCAATCATCTAACCACTCCAGTCGGTGTGTGGCGTCTCTCCTGCTTTGGGGTGGTGGCACTTATAAGATTTGGTGCCCCAACAACAAAGAATTCCTTGAAAAAAGGGGATCTCGTTGCCCAACCATCCAGAAGGGAGTCCCCTTTGTAAATGGGGTTAGCCAGGCTAGGCAGGGAATCCAGAACCGGGACGAGTTTAGAAACTAGTGGTAGGTTCTGAGGCAGCAGCAAGGGAAACCCGACTCTTGGAAAGGGTAATCAAGGGCTCCTGTTCCCTTCCATGCCTCTGAGTGCTCTCCTGGTTCTGATTTCAGCTTAGCTGGGACTGGAGGGGGCACGGGGGGGAAGAGTCTGTGGATGGACCGTGAACTATGGGAAATTGCATTTGCTGAGGAGGCCTGGTGTACAATTTGAGTAGCAGGATTACGTCCCTCTTCTCTGCTCCTTCTTTTCCTTCTCCCCTCCTCCTTTCCATTTCGTCCTCCGCTTCTACCTGGGATCAGGGCCATAGTATTTTTGACCGCAGCACAAACTGCCATGCTACAAGATCATAGGCCCCAGTAACGAGTGACATTTTGAACAGTAATATGTTATCAGCGATCATGGTTTTGTCCCAAATTGTAACGTTTGTCCCTGTAGTATGTGTACACCTTCTGTAATCTGGTGTACTGCTTCATTTTGTAATTCAAAAGCTGCATGTTGAAAGCTGCTCTGCTCTCATGCAGCAATAAGCAAAAGCTCCCAGTGGGGGCTTTTGCTTGATTGTTGCAAGAGCACAGTATTAACTTTCACACAAGAAACCGAGTCAGCTTACAAAATGGCTGTTCCAAAGTGCTGGAAAATGACGGCTTTAAAGGTCATTTAAACATTATTTTCCATATGAATTTTTTTTTAAACCATGCCAACATATCTTTTTTATTATGGCCGACATTTTTAAAGCATAACAATTTTGAGTGAACTACCCCTTTACGACTTTCTGTCTGCTTTAAAAGTGTGCTTTCGGTAGAATTACAGTTTTGTAAACTATCACAATTTTCCTTGTGGCTACTATGATGGATACTGAATACAATGTGCATTTGTATTCGCAATAATGTTTACATTTCATGTGCACCACTCTGAATACCACCCAAGGCACTATTCTGATGATGAATGCTTGTGCTATGTTGTTCGCAGGAGGTAAATAAGTACTCACATATTGCTCAGGACCAAGGAATACATGACAAGAGTTCCCCAGATTAGCATACATTTTTCCCAGTGCAGTTTAAATGGCCACTGATTCAGTCTTTATGCTATTTGAGTAGAAAACATGACTTAGTAGAATAAACTCAAAGTTCCAAATGCTGATCTTAGTCTTGGACTTGGTTGGAGGACTCCCTCCAAATTGAATGCATTATATTTATGTATTGACAGTACAGGGTTTCTAGTCTAGAAACACTTACAAAAAAAGAAACAGTCAACGGGGCAATCCTAAGGGTGGTGCTGTTCCGAAGTGGGAGACGTAGTGATTAACTGAGAGATGGATTGTGGGGAATATATGAACCAGGCAGAGGGACAGGACGGGACCGACCTACTACATTAGTCAAAGACTTATTATGTTCAGGGTAGTATGTACAGTGAGGTTAGCGGCAGGGTAGAGGAGAACATTTGTAGGTGTAACTGGTAAGTGCTCCCTCTAGGTTAGGTGAAGTGGTACGGGGCAAGAGGGGAGAAGGAGGTAAAACAAAGGAAGCCCAGGGTAGTCAGGGAATGAAGAGATTGGAGAGTGCACTTCAGTAGAAGCAGCGTAGAGGAGAATAGCAGGAGATAGTGCTGTCTAAGCAAGGAGCTGCAGGTTCATGCAGAGATTTAAATACAGGCAGTAGGCATTTAAACGACATACCATTTTTCTGTAGAAAGCTATTGAGCAGGGTGGTGGTGTTTGGCAGAGGGAAAAACATAGGGAAAGTTGCAGAGGGTCTGTGTGGCAAAGTTGAGCACTTGGTCAAGTGGGGAGAAGGAATAGAGAGGTAGGTCAAGTAGAATGCTGTCAGAGCTGTCCAAGAAGAGGAGTACAAGGTACTGTATGAGGGTTTTGGCAGAGTTATAAGTGAGGAGGGGGCAGGAGTTACTGATATTGGGCAAGTTAATCATGGCCACAGCTGAGGTAGAAGCAATGAAGTAGTGGAGGTTAAGGTTGCCATCAAAGGAACCTCGAGTTTGCATGCATTGGGCAGAGTATGTCTGTCAGAAATTAGATGGCTGAAGGAAGGAGAACGGGGTCAGGAAAGGCAAGAAGAAAGATTACTTATGTTTTGGAAGTTTTAGCATAGGATAACAAAGTGCTATCTAGTGACAAACTACTCAGAGGCAGCTAGATAAGCAGTTAGAGGGGTCAGGAGTAAAGCGAAGGGCAGGTAGGGATGGAGAAGATTTAGTGGTGTCCCCAAAGAGGAGAAATCCAAAAAAGATCAGTGACCCGACGGACAGGTGGTGGTGTGGTGGGTGAAGAGTAAAGGGAGAAGGCAGAGCCTTGGGGATTCCAAGCGGGAGGGATGTGGCATCAGAAGTGGCACGTTCCAAGAGATGGGGAAGGACTGATGAGAAAGGTAGGTGGCAACCCAGTCAACGTCAGTGAACTGGATTCCAATGTCAGCAAGGGTATGAAGAAGGGAGGAGAGGTTGTTCTTATCAAATGTGGCTGAGCCATGCAGCAGGATTAGGAAAGAGGATAGTTAACTGTATAGAGCAAAGGTCTGATTGGTAGAGACGTGTGTGAGGGCCGTTTCAGTTTAATGTCACTGTGAAATCCTCTTTTGGATAGTGTCTCGGGTGTCATTACCCCCAGTTAGACCAAGATCCTATAAAAAAAATTGATGTTTGAAGATTTTAGAGAACTGAGAGAGGGGTGATACAAGCTTATAGTTGGACAAGACTGTTAGGGGTCAGCAAAGGGTTTCTTTAAAATTGGTAGGTCAGTTGCTCTCTTTAATCAGGCTGGGAAGAGTCCCATGGAGTTTGAAGAGTTGAAGAGGGAGGAGAGATAAGAGCAGGTAAGGGATGCAGTTTATTGACAGTCTTTAGGGCAGAGGATCAGGAGGGGTTTGCAATAATTGGGATAGGTGCCAATTCACAGGAAGCTGACAGAAATTTCACAGTCTCTCAAAGATCAGCTGTCATTTTTCTGCGCACACTGATACATGTGATGGAAGATGCACACTATTGTCATACTAACTGCTGTTTTTAACAGCTGTGTCACATTATGAAGAAATGGAAAGACCATGTTACTGAAGAGAGGCTTGCTGGCTCAGAGTAGAAGAGCGCATTAAGTTCAAGGCTCTCTGCCTGGTACACAAGTAGGGTTCAGCAAAGGGTTTCTTTAAAATTGGTAGGTCAGTTGCTCTCTTTAATCACGCTTGATGAAAACATTTTTCAATATAAATTTGACAAAAAATTGGTAAGAACCCCAATAATGTTTAATATACATTTTATATACATTTGAGAAGCCCCCCAACATTGTTTATATAAAATTGATGCAGGGTTGGGGTAAATAGCCACAGACTATTAGGTTTATATTTGATAATAAAAGTGGTGTTTTGAAGAACCAGCTGTTCTAGGGCGTGTGTATTGCGCCCTATATCTGTATCGGCATAGCCTGTGATAAAGACATGAGGATATTTAAAAAAAAACAAAAAAAAACTGTGTGTGTGTGTCAGGTCCTCAAGCAGTGGTTAATCTTACTGATACTGGTGAATGGTCATGATGAATTTCTTGGGATTGTCTGCAAAATGTGGTAATTGAAAGGTCTACCCTCCTAATGATAGATCTGAGGATCCTGTATACTTTAGCAATTCCACCCAGATGATATGTCATTTTTATCAACAATTTCCTAACAAACATGCAGCTCTGTTTGGGAACATGTTATGTGAATTGTCATATTTAAGAAGGCTTTCAAGTTGTTAGTGTGGTGCTAGGTTTGGAGGCAACATCAGGACACCAGGTGGAGCCATTTTTAGTGTGTTGACATAGTTGCACAGAGCCAATATTTTGAAGACGTCCGCAAACCATTAGGGCGACTGTTTTGCATGTTGTGATTCATTGGGCAGTGGTTGGCGCATGAATGGCTGGTGGCTGGATGGAGGTGTGTTTCAATGTAACGCTGTATCCATGTGAGAGGAGTCCATCCTGCCCTCAGCTATATGCCATAAGAGAAGTCAGGCTGGCTTCAGGGGGAATCTGCCCCTTTCTTTGAAGGCTTAGGGAAGAGGCATAATTTGAGCAGCAATGGCTTGACATGGGGATTTGTGTACTGTCCATTCCTGTGTTCACCGTGCAATGCAGCTATTAACGATTTACTGAACTTACCTCCCCAAGAATCGAGTCCTGCATTTCATTTCTGTGACACTGTCATCATCATCAAGGATATACACACCAGATTACTACAGATAATCAATGATGCATGCTGACCCCTGGAAAATCATCTCCACCAATGAGCAGCTGTGAAGTCATTGCTGCTCAAATTTTGCCTCTTACCTGAGCCTTCAAAAAAGAGGCAGATTTCCCCAGAAGCCAGCCTCACTTCTCTTATAGCATATAGCTGAGGGCAGGATGTTCACAGACAAAAATGTCTCTAAATGATGAGAAAATTACAAGTTACTCACCGTAGTGACTAATGAACTCCTAGTCCATAGTCCCCTTTCCTCCATGCTACATGGGGGCATCCCTCGCTAGGGACGTGAGCGGAATCCTTTTTCACATAAAAAAGCCTTTCCACTTTAAATTTAGATGCGTGTGAAGCAGTGGTACCAGGAGCTGACTCTGCCCTCCGGCGCCACATCTCAGTTCCCCTTAACATGTTGGTGAAATTAAGCAACTGACTAACAACATTTTTAAGGGGGAGGATGGAAGGTTGTATGGAGGAAAGGGGACTATGGACTAGGAGTACGTTAGTTACTGTGGTGAGTAATTTGTGATTATTCCTACGTCCCATCCCCTTTTCTCCATACTGCATGGCCGATTACAACAACTGATGATTAGCCCCTTAGGGAGGAGAGATGACTATAGTTCTACGCAAATAGATTCTTTAGCCGCCTATGACCTTGTGCTGCTGTAGAGACAATAATACTTGCAGAAGGTGAATGGGGATGCCCATGTAGCTGCCCTGCTAACGACCTGCCAAGGAACATGCCTCTGGAAAGGCACTGTGGTATCCTTGGCTCTTAATGAATGGGCATGTAGGTTCGCTGGGCACTCCTTGTTCTGGCATTTAAAGGCCTCCTAGATGGCCGCAACCATCCATCTTACTATGGAGGCTTTTGAGGCCTGATAGCCCGGCTTTGATCCACCAAAGGTGATGAACAACACATCAGACTTTCGAAACTTCTTTGTCCTGTCGAGGTAGAACTTCATCATTCTCCTCCCATCTAGACAATGCAGTACCTTCTCCACATCTGATTTTGGATTGACAAATAACGTAGGCAGAACAATATCCTTGTTTAAATGGAACGACAATACCACCTTTGGTAAGAATGATGGATGGCTGCGCGGCACCACCTTATCCCTGTGCAACGTGGTGTATGGTTCTGAAGCCACCAGGTCCTGAATTTCACAGAGCCTTCGAGCGGATGTGAGCCCCACTAGAAGCGCTGCTTTGATGGTGACTAGTCTGAGGTCTGTTGCAGTCATGGGCTTGAACGGTTTATACGCTAGCACGTTTAATACCACAATTGAGACCCATGCCGGGTGCCGCCACTTGACGGGTTGGGTTTAGCCTCATTAGGCCTGTGAGATACCTCTTGCCCACTGGGTTGGACACGGAATATGACATGGTGTCTAAGTTCTTGTACGCCCCCATAGCTGCCAGATAGGTTTCAGCACGTGCCCACCTGCACACCTGATTTTGCAAGGTGCACTGAAAAAGACCGAACGTGGTTGAGGGAGCGAGCCATAGGGTCTATCCCCTTATCCTTTGCCCAAAAACAAAACCCTGTCCACTGGCTCTTACATTGACTTCTGGTGGAGTTGCTCCTTGTTTTCTGGATGATCTGTAGATTCTCCTGCGACAGCTGAAAATGCTGCACTGTCATGTTCACAAGAGCCACTCAGTTAGGGCTATATTCTCCAGACCTGGGTGTACCACTGCGCCCCCCAGCTGTATGAGGACGGGTGCACCCGTGATCGGAAGAGTAATGGGTCCCTGTGCCACCAGCCTCACCAGATCCGAATACCGGACCACGGCTGGCCACTGAGGTACCACTAGATTGATACGAAGGTCCTGCACCTCCCTGATCTTGCGCATGACTCTGTATCAGTGGGGTTGGCAGGAACGCATATGCCCAAAGGTAATCCCACAGTAGTTGAAGAGAGTCCCCCAGCAAACCGCTGTCCCTGCCCATCCAGGATGCAAACTGCTACTGTAGCCTCGAATGTTCAAAAGCATGCAGCTGCTGTGATAAATGCGGTTACTAGAAAAGTTGGAGCACGTGCCAGCACTGACAAGTGGTCTTCATGCTTTCTTTCCCTCGGGTGACCACTTTGCCTGTGTTTGGCGAGGAACAAAAGAATCACTTGACGAATTCATGGTCTACATTAATAGCATAGATCCACGCATTCAATTTACTTCAGAAATTGGAACTCCTGGTATACATTACCTGGACATTAAAGTAAATGTACACAACCATCAGATTACAACTTCTCTCTTTACTAAACCAACTGACAGAAATAACTTATTACACCGTATGAGTTTTCACCCTCAGAACACCTTGAAGAAACTACCCTATGGACAGATGTTATGTTTGAAAAGGATCATCAGTGACCAGCGAGAATGTGAATAAGGGCTTGAAAATTGAGAGAAAAACTGAAAGAATGGGGATATCCCAATGAAGATTTGCAAGCAGCAAAAGACAAGGTAGCTGCAAAAACCAGAGAAAGCACACTTATACCTAAAGACAAAAAACAATCACCAACCCTTGTATATGTGTCGAAATTCTCATCACAGAGTATGCAAATTAAAAGATGCATTAATAAGCATTGGACAATACTGAAAAATGATGAAAGAACAAAAAACCTCTTCTCAGATGTCCCTACATTTGCTTACCAAAGATCTAGTAACTTGAGAGACCTGTTAGTCAACACCAGAGATACAGCAAAGAAAAGGAACAAACCCAAGAGAACAGGCAATAACATCATTAAAGGTGGACTGGTTCCCCACCCATATACTGGAGAGAAGATCACAATTAGATGCTATGCCACTTGCAACACAGAAAATTGTATTTACTGTATACGGTGCCCATGTGGGCAGTACTATGTAGGAGAAACAGGCAGAAAAATAAAAACCTGTATGAATGAGCACAAGTCATGTATACGCAACCACAACACACACTCAGCTGTCACTCAACACTTTAATGAAAAGAAACATAATACCTCACAGGTCAAGTTTCAAGTTCTGGAAACTATGGAAGCACAAGGTTCCCATATGGATATGAAAAAAAAGAAGACAGCTTACTGGATAGACCGGCTAGAGACACTGTCCCCAAGAGGACTCAATGAGGAGTTTGATCTCAATTGCTTCTTATAATAACAATGAGATTTAATGGGTTCTTGACTGCTTTTTACAATTAGAATGTGATGATGTGAACAGTAATCTTGGTGCGCCTTATACTTGCACAGCTATTTAAAGTAACATTTGACCGAAATGTTTAAACATCAGCAGTATGGAAGTGCAAACAACAGCATACTGATATTGTTATTTTCATCTGTATTTTCCTCGTTTATTTATTATTATTTTGTGCATCTAAAAACGTTCACGGTTGCTTTCTGCGTTTTTTACACATTAAGGCTATATACATTATAGTTTACAATTGACTCAACATCTTGTAGACATCACAAACAGCAGAAATCTGTTACATGCACTAGTAGTTGAAGATGTAAACAAAGACACATATCTGCCCCCACCAAGATGGCCGACGCGCGCAGCTGCGTGCGGCCATGTTGGTACCAAGCGTTGACATAGCAACGCTACGAGCTGCAGCCAGCATTTGCTGACCGCGCGTGAGAAAGGAGGATCGAGCGCTCGTGAAAGGTAAGACGATCCAAATGAAATGCGATCGGCGATCGCTTTAAAAAACATTAAGTTTAGTTTGATTCAATATATATTGTCTTGCTAATAAAATCTCTACCTACTATTTCACAGTGAAAATTACGACATTGAGAATCTCGTCATGTAGAGAATGAAAACGGCAAACCGGTCAGTGGCCATTGCATGGTGCACACGGCCATGAGAGCAATTCACAATCAGTCACAAGATACTTTTTGAGGGCAGCACGGATATAGCTTATAACAGCACTGGGCGCACTGCATGTGCAATGTCAGAAGTTAGAAAGTGAACATGGATATAGTTTGACACACACGGTAAACATAGTGATAACACAATCACAACCACAAAGGTTTTGAATAATATTTGCACTGGGCAGAATAAATATTGAGGATTTATAGGTGTTATAACAAATGTAAATTAAGAGTTACTGGAAACAAATGAACTCATGAGATACTTTTGTTTATGTTTTTACTTATTTGTTGAATGTGTGTCTGTAACTGTGGGCGCTCTGTATATTTTAAACGGACCAAATGTGTTACATTAACACTTTTTGTTAACGTTTTTTTGTTAACTTGGTTATTTCAACATACAATGTATCTTTTGTGCATATGATTTAGTCAGAATCTATAACCCGGCTCTGAAGAAGGCTAATATTCCGAAATGCATTAGCCACATAGGGTTGATTTGTTGTTTGCCTCAGATACAGCATTAGCCTAATTGGTGAAGGTGTAATTCTAACATTTAAAAATGTGGATATTTGAAACCAAAGGAAAACTTGAGAAAAAATAAAAGATCTCAACAAAACCATACTGGAATGAAAATCTATTGACACATTTATTAAAATGATTGAACCCAAAGTGGGTATTAAGGGTGTGCGGCCCACACCGAAGACTTAACAGTCTTGGTCTCTTTTCTTCACTTTGCCTGTGTAGCCTGCTGACCCTGAAGTCGACAGCTTGCCTGCATGAAGACATGTCCATGCTGGCTCCAGGTTTCACAACTGGGGCCTAGCTCTTTCTCCTTCATCCCTTCTTCTATCCAAAAATCTTGCACACACATTACACTCTCACACAAGCACATACACACTTGCACTCATTAACAATTGCAATCTCAAAGACAAACATGGTCACACTGCTTCCGCACACCCTCACAAACTTTTGCACACATTCAGACAAACACACAATTTTCCAGGTGGGGCGGAGGGGAAGGACTGACGGGGAGTACGGCAGTGTGGCTACAGTGTTTTGACCCTGCCAGAGCAGAAGGGATGGGGTTTGGCCAACAAAGTCACAGGCAAGAGGGTACACCAAGGCATGAGCAGCAACAAAGCAAGGATCACTTTGTACCAAAACAGCCATTGGTTCAAATTTTGGACGTGCAGTTAAATGAACAAATTGTGTTTTTTCTATTTCAGGCCAACCAGATGTTTTGGTTTTAAACTACACCCTTCTTCCTCTCTATTCTGTGCAGCAATGACCTTGCTCCATCAAAAGGCGGCAAAATCAGGAACATCCCTGCTATTCCTAATTTCTATTCTGCTACCTCCCTACATATATAGAAAAGAACATCTGGAGAATTAACTTGTCGGGATTTAAAACAAACACAGGAATGTTGGATCCAGCATTACCTGATGTACACATAATTAGGATTATTTTAGTGAACAATCAGACAATGCAACTTTAATTGACCATGCAGGTAAACAACCACATTTAAAATAGAAGACAAGTGCACTTTAGAGACAGTGCAAGTGACAGAGAAAGTGTCCATAAATGTGCATACATCATTTGCAAGTGTGAAGGTGTATAATGTTGGAATGGAAATTTGTAACACTAACCAGAAAGAACATCCTTTGTTGTAAGCCCTTTTTGGTGAGTTTGTACAAGCAGCCCTCACGGATGAATTCCTGCAAGATATTCGAAGGAAACACAAGTTAAGCCTCTGAGAAAAAAAAATAAAGGTAGGAGACTAGACAGCCAATGATGATCAGGCAATCACAATACCTCAAGTCGAAGTACTCTGTGTTTCAGCTTAACTATTGCTGCTATTACTGCAATCGCTACAATATTTACATTTGAATTATGAACTCCCTTGCAGCAAGTATTTTCAGAGTACAAACTATGTTCTTGAAGGAAATAAATAGTTATTTCCAACTCCTTACTCTCTGTTCCAGAAGCATCATAATCTTGATGTGGCACAATTAACGACATTCATTTTAGCCACTGCATTCGGTCAAGAAACATCCCTTTGACAGGGTTATGTCACTTAAAGGAAAATGTACTCACCATATTAAGTACTGTACTTCTAGTCCATGGCCCCCTTTCCTCAATACGTATGGGATTTCCCACTGTGCACGGATGGGATTGAAGCCTTTGCAAAGCAGAACATGCTTCCTTTTCAAATGTTTATGCGGATCATGGACAACATGAGCACAAGCACAGTTCCTCATTCAGCCTCCACCCCATGCTCATTTTCCTCAGTTCCTTCACCCTGTGAGGGGACTAGGACTTGCTCATTTTAGTATGCAGGGTGTGCGTATGGAGTAAAGGGGTCTATGGACTAGGAGTATACTAGTCACTACGGTAACTTTTCCGTACTCTTTAGTCCCATCCCCTTTCCTCCATACTTAAGGGAGAGTACCAAGTATTGCTCTACCTGGTAGTAGGACCTTAAACTGAGGCAAAATATTCCTAAGGAAGCCTTGCCTAAACTGGGCTTCATCCCTATATCCAGTACATATTGTTTGCAAAATACAGAGGAAGAGGCCCAGGCATTGTTAAGTGAGCATGCAGCCCTTTCAGGGGATTGTCCTTCCACAATTTAAAGCAGTGCTTAATGCATACTATCCACCTAGTAAATGTTGCTTTGGCAACTTTCCCACCTCAGTGCGCCCCTAGAAATCTTACAAATAGCTTATCCAAAGGCCTGAGGGAACTAGGCCTCTTGAGAGAGAATCCGAGAGCTCTATAGACTTCCAGAAAGTGTAGGACACTGTCAACTTCGGACTATGAGTGCAGCAAAAAAAGTGTTAGAATGATTTCCTGATCAATATGGAAATGCAATAATACCTGCTGAAGGAATAAATTACAAGTTACTCACTGCAGTGACTAACGTACTCCTAATCCATAGTCCCCTTTCCTCCATCCTGTATGGACGTCCCTCACTAGGGAGGTGAACAGAACCTTATTCACCAGAAAAAAATTGTCTTTCCCTTTAACTTTAGTTGCACCCGGGTGCGCAGCCCGAGGAGTATGCGCTCCCTTGACTCCGCCCACTGGCGCCACACCTCAGTCCCCGCGTTGGCGGTGTTAAAACGTTATGGACACTGCTATTTATTTAAGGGGGAAGGATGGTGGGGCGTATGGAGGAAAGGGGACTGTGGACTAGGAGAACATAAGTCACTCCGGTGAGTAACTTGTTATGACTCCTATGTCCCGTCCTTTTTCCTCCATCCTTTATGGGCGATTACCACCGATTGAATTCTTGGGGAGGAGTATTGTTGTCAAGTTTAGGCAAAGTTTAGGCTAGGTGGATAGTATGCATTTTGGAGCACAGCCCAGTCGAAGGCCGCATCAGCATGCGCACTGGCATTCAGGCAGTAATGCTTGTAGAAGGCAGAAGGGGTGGCCCATGTGGCCGCCCTGCTAATCGCTTGCCATGGTATGTGTTTCTGGTAAGCGACCGCTGTTGCCTTGTCCCTGACAGAGTGAGCATGTATGTTTTTTGGAAACTACCTACGCTGCACCCTATATGTTTCGTGAATGGCAGAGACCATCCATCTAGCTATTGAATCCTTTGACACCTGTGCGCCTGGTTTCGACCCGCCAAAAGTGACAAACGGGGTGTCAGACTTGTGGAAATCCTTGCTCCTATCCAGGGAGAATTTCAATGCTCTCCTGACGTCAAGACAGCAACGCACTTTTTCCTCTTTGTCTTTGGGATTAACAAAGAAAGTGGGAAGCACGATCTCCTATTTGAGGTGGAATGATGAGAACCCCTTTGGGAGAAAGGAAGGATGAGTGCGAAGCACTACCTTGTCTTGATGGAATGCAGTGTATGGCTCTGTAGCCACTAGAGCCTGGATCTCGCTAATTCTGCGTGCCGAAATGAGGCCCAATGGGAGCGCTGTCTTTATTGTGACTAATTTGATATCTATGGCCATCATGGGCTCAAAAGGTTTATGCACAAGGGTGCTGAGGACTATATTGAAGTCCCAGACTGGGTGGGGGAGCCTGACATGCGGGTAAATCTTTGTCAGTCCCACCAGATGTCTTTTCACCACTGGGCTGGAAGTAGAGAAAGAATTCCTGTCTGTGTTTCTGTAGGCGCCAATGGCTGCCAGGTAGATCCGACGTGTGTCTACCTGGACCCCGACCTAGCTAGGTGCGCTGAGAATGATAACACCTGGTCCTGAGTGCATGATCGGGGATCCACTCCTGCCTCCTTGACCCAGAAGCAGAATCTGGTTCAATTGGTTTTGTATTGCCTGTGCGCAGCATGGCTTCTGGAATCTTGGATGATTTCTAGATTGTCCCGAGACAGATTGAGTCGCCATAGGGTTATGTCTTCAGGGATTAGGATACTAGGGCTAACCTCTCCGTGGGGTGAACCGCCGTTCATCCCTGCTGCATCAGGAGCGGGTCCATGCCGGTAGGTAGTGGAACCGGAGGCTGATCCGACATTTGCAGGAGGTCCGAGTACCAAGGCCTGGCCGGCCACTGCTGCGCTATTAGGATCAGTCGCAGTTGACAAGCTTCTCAGATTTTACAAATGACCTTGTGAAGGAGGGGGGTCGGAGGGAATACATAAGCCCACATTCCGTCCCACTGTATCTGCAGGTTGTGCTACAGACCTGCTCAGGCGACTGCACTCTGCCTAGCCAGTCGTCGAGGAATGGATATACATGGTGGCCCTCTGCCCTGAGTAGCTCACCCACTGCATTCATGAGCCTCGTGAAGACCCTTGGTGCTGAGTTGAGGCCAAACAGTAATACCTTGTATTGAAAATGCAGTCCCATGATATGAAATCTGAGGAATGAAATTTATGCTGCCAAATCGGGACGTGTAAGAAAGTGTCCTTCAGCACCAGCGAGCACGCACATTCTCCCCCACACAGCGACTGCGCTATCAGAGCTGGCTTAACCATTTTGAACTATTGCAAGGGCAGGTACATGTTTAAGGAGGATAGATCTAGGACCACTCGCAGGCCTGTCTGGTTCTTCTTTTGAATAACGAAGATACAAGAATAAAATCCCAACCCTTGTTGCAGGGTTGGGACCTCCTCCACCGCCTCTATTGCTATAAGTGAGCGTATATTTGCTAGAAGTGATGGTGTCCCGATCTGGGGAAGGGGTGAGGATGGGGGTGTGGGGGCAGGGAATGGGAAGACGGAAGCCCTGAGAGGCTACCGATACCACTCACGGTCAACAAACAGAGTCCGCCAAGACTGACTGAGGAATGCTAACTTGGCTGCCCCACTGGGGTGCTGTGGATCTGAAGCAACCCGTTATCGTTTCTTTGCCTCAGAAGCTGGGGCTTGGGAGGGGGACTGGAAGAATCCTTTATGGGATGATTTGTGTCGTTTCCGCCAATGCTGACTGGGAGATCGGTCTTGTTGCCTGGTGGTTCTGCTGTCCTGGAAATTTTCGATCCCCATCTGTTCGAGCATGTCTCAGCTCAAAGCTTTTGGCTGCTGGCTTTGTAAGAATGGCCAGTGATTTGGCAGTCTGAGAGCTGCTTTTCTTTTTGTCCATCTCCTGGTCTTTGGTGGAGTGAAACAAGTCACTCCTTCAAATGGAAGAGCAAGAATTATTTCCTGGACATCAGGCTTGAATCTGATGGCTCTAAACCAGGTCGTCCGTCTCAAGTCTGTTGGCACACATATGTCTGTACCTGCCGTATCAATGTGTGCGACTGTGGCTTCCATAAGGTCTTGTGCCACTATCTTGGCCTCCGCCAATCCGGCATTAAATGAGGCTTGCTTGTGGGACGGCAGGTCCGGGAGGAAGTCGGCGATTTCCCGCCATAGCCTTTGATTTGCTGCGGCCAAAATGGCATCAGCATTGGCCTGCCTGAGGTGAAGCCCAGCGTTAGAGTACACCTTTTTGCTGAAGACCTCTAGGACCTTCTCCTCTTTGCCCAACAGTGAAAATGTGGATGTGTTGGCTGACGATGCCTGGGGTTTGGCATACATGGACACTGCAGCTATGACCAATGATAGAGGCTGAGGGTGCCTATACTAAGCATCAAGCTTTTTGTTGACTGGTTGTCTGGAGTGTGGCTTGGCCCATCCCTTTCTAGCCAGGGTCTCCACGTCCTTCTGCAGTAATATACCGGATCTAGTAGATGGCACGGATGGTGAGTACCTCTGCCCCTGCTTCCGGCTGCTCCTTCTGCGGCTGGGGAATACCCAGGTACTCAGCCAGGCCGGCAATCCTGTTGTGAAACGCTCTCGCTGAGGAAGGCGTGTCTTGCTCTATTTCGTCTGTGACCTGTTGATCTCTGTTGATCCCCAGTGTCTGGAGGGTCTGTGGGGTTTGCTGGCAGTGTGCTACCAGAAAGAGGAATGGCGATTGGAGGTAGAGGCAATGCTGTGCCAACCGGCATGGTCCGTGGCGGAGTAGGTTGTGGGAGCGATGCGCTTCTGTTTTGAGCCTGTGGCTGCAATGGCGCTGGCTACAGGGGGAGCATAGTAGGGATCATGTCCTGGATGATACCTTTAAGAATGCTTCCCATTTGTGTGGACTGCATGACTGTCAGGAACATATCGACGAAGGACCCCTCACAGGCTGGCTTAGTGTGTTCCTGCACCGGCACATGCATAGGCGGAGTCATGTATATTTGTCTGCCCCCGCTGTGCCTGTCGTGTATGTGAGAAGCCTCCCTGTAACACATTTGCCCCGCTGTGGTTGGAGAGGTGGTGCACCATGTGACCTGTGGAGTGGATACTTGAGACCATTCCGCCCTGCCTGTGGTTTCACGCCTTTGGATTCGCTAGTTTGGCGCACTTCTTGTCTGGGGGCCATTTTGTTCGGGTCGGCCGCCATTTTGTCCAGCCCTGCTCCACGTGCTTTCGTGGTTGTACTGGACTTGGGTTCGGCTTGTTTGCTTGGATGCATAGGCTTGGTCCCTCCCTGCAACTCAGGCGTAGGCCTGGTAGGCTGTTGGCCATCGCCCATGAAGCTGGTAGTGCTATCTGCACTGCGTATAGATGCCCCCTCAGACCTAGGCCTGGTAATAGAGCAATGCGCCTCGGGACGTGTCCCAGTATTTAAGTTGCTTGGCTACTTGGCGAAGAGTCCTGTATGATCTTTAGATCCCTCAGACATTAGGACGGTAGCTACCTTAGCCTCAGTACCCTTCTCGCCTGTAACAGAGCCTGATTGGCCCCTCCTGCTGGTGGGCTTCACTGGGATGGAGTCGCCCTTGTGGGGTGCTTTTGAAAATAATAGACTTGCCTTCTTGGTTTTCCTTCTCACGTACTCCTTTACATGGTCTGGTGGAGACCGAGCAAGCAGCTCACTCCGCCGTGCCAGCCGATTCTGTAGGCACTGGGGAGTAAGCGCGTCGCACACCGATCAGCCGTCCTATCCGTGGTCGTCGCCAAGACACGAGAGGCAGGGGGCATGCAGATCCAATGTGGGAAACTAACCGCAAGACGGGCACCTGTTGAAGCCTGCCGCAGTCGACATGTGCCGGGGATGGGTGGGGCACCCATGGACGATTTCCTGTAAGAATTATTTTAAGTTAGTAAGACTAAAAGAGTTATGAAAATAGGTAAAAACGCCTGGTATTAAGCCTGGAACTACGTGTCATAGGACTCAACCACGAGCGCTTGTGAGGTTGATGCCGAAAAGTAGACTGGGGTGTGGCGCCGGTGGGCGGGGTTGAGGGAGCACATGGTCCCGGGGGCACGAGGGACGCCCATACAGGATGGAGTTAAGGGGACGGAACGTAGGAGCAAGGGTGGGTTCTCAGAATGACCTTGTCCGTATGAAATACAGTATAGGGCTCTGAAGCCAAAGCCCGCAACTCATTAATTTTGTCCCCCGCACTCTTAACAATGGAGGTGGGGGACAAAAATTGCTCGGGTCCCCGTTTTCAATGAACGGTCAAAACGTGCGCCTGAGCAGTTTCACTGCGGGCAAAACGTTAGTGGGCAGATCACATACATCCTTGTCCCAAGGCCTTGCCCATCATATGGCTCACCATATAACCCAGCTTAGCACGCCGGAGCACATACTGCTGGGGTCAAACAGCGAACCGCACAGTACAAGCATTCAGGAATTCTTTTAGGTACCTGGAGCTTCCATCTAAGCGTTGTGCGAAAACGAGCCAAAAAACAAGGCGCTGATGCGTGGCCATCTTGGACATTCACTTCCATTTTCCGCAATGAAACAGCAATGAAAGCCTACATTTTCGTGGGCTCAGCAAGTAAAAATGTATTTTTTCAGTGAAGACAAGGTCACATATTTATGTCAGATGACCAAGCCAGGGAGAATAGTTGTTGTATTGTCCGCCGAAGGACAAGCCAGAAAGGGAGTCGGAGCGCTCTGCAGGTGCAGTGATAAGGGGTAATGGGAACGAAAGCAAGCAGAGAAGCTGGGTTTTTTTCTGCTTTTAGCTGGAATATTCCACTCTTTGCCCCTCATGCTTATTGTCTGCTCTTCGGCCGAGGGCAGCATGGCAACCAATGAGGGGCGTGGATCGAAAGTAGCCCCATATAGAGAAGAGGTTTTCCTTTGGGAAAGCAGTTAGAATTTGGATCCTGGGTAATGAACTCTCACTGAGAGGGAGGGCGCTCCGTTCCAGACCCTGTTAGTACGAGTGATCTCTTTGCCTACCTGCTGTTGGACTAAGCAGTGTCGTGGTGGCCGAGATGAAGGTGTCTTCTGCTACCATCCTAATGGTGATGTGCTTTTTCTATATTTATGTATAACTGACTATGGCCCTCATTACGACCCTGGCGGAGAACCATGGTGCAATTTGCACCATGGTCCATGGCGCAAAGCTGCCAACTCCGCCATGGGGGTTGGCGGACTTACCGCCCCATTCCGACCTTGGCGGGGCGGTAAGTCCCCAATCCCCATTTACCCTTCCCCATTCCCATTTTTGCCCCATAGGGTATAATGGGAGTGGGGAAGGCGTTAATTACGCCACCGTAAATTACGGTGGCGTAATTAACAACAAGTCCCGTAGCGCCATGGATTTTTCCGCCTGCAAAAAGCAGGCGTAAAAATCACCATGGCGCTACGGGAACTCGTAGTCAGGCGGAAAGGTACGCCATGCTTTACGCCGGCGTAAACCCCTTTCCGCCAGGGTCGTAATGAGGGCCTATGTGTTTTTTTTTACTTCTTCATGTATGTTATGAGTGAATAAACGGCCTACAACGAGCCATTTAAATTATCATCATCATCAACGTATTATGTGTAATTCTTTGCCTACCTGAGTCCAATAACTGATTAAGCACGAGGTCTCCCCAAGTGGCCAAGATAAAGCAAAACAATTGGCGCTGTGAGCAGGGTCTTTGTGCTGACTTTGATGCCAAAGATCCCTGCCAATTTGATATAAACAAAAGATATTGGACTCAGAGAGGCAATAGTTTGGAAAGTGAATAGTGTGTGGTGAGGTATCAATGATAGGGATGTGAAATATCCATTGGGTAAAATGAGTTCCCTATTTAGGAAAAAAGAAACCTCCGCAGGCGCAGGCTGTCCTGAGGTGACTATTCTGGGATGGACTAAGAGTCTGTGTGACAAGGTCGCACAGACTTGGGCATGTGGTGCGGGTTTAAGCGAAGAATGGGACACTAGCATAAGAGAGGCGAGTCCGGCTGAAGTGGTGGGTTGTCTACAACATGTGCTGGTGGAAAGGGTAATGAATGTTCATCTCTAGATAGGAGGGGCTGGATCTTGTTACATGCCTTTCGAAAAATACATCAGCAGAATGTGAAATTACAGACAAATGTCCTAAAATTGGAAAAAGAGCTGGCCGCTGAAAAACAACTTGCGTTGATGCAGCAGCTCCAGATGAAATTGTATCATGATAAAGCAGACAAATATCAAGCGGTAGCTGAGCGAGCTGCTGTGAGGGTTGCTTGTTATAAATACAGAAAGAAATGAGGGGGGAGTGAATTCCCGTAAAGTAGCAGCCGTGATTGCTAACGTAGGGGTGGATTGGGATCCCGATCATTGGGATGGAGATGTATTCGATAGTACTAGTACTGAGAGTGGTTCTGAGTTAGAGGTGCTACCCAAATCGGAATCTGGCCGTAAAGAGGTAATTGTTCAACCTGTGATACGTAGAAAGATGGGTCATAATCCCAATAATCCTGGAGGGAACATGCCATGAAAGAGGCAATCCATTTAGATTCCGAGCATATGGGGTTAGTAGCGTTAACTGTTTCAGCCAGAAACACCATTATTGGAACTGCCCCTCCCGGCATATAAGAATGTTATAATGAGCTTATTGGTGGGAATGACTGGTAAAGTAACAGACGAGGTGGTGGACGCTATTAGGCAATTGGCTGATCTAGGGGAATGGGAAAAGACAGAGGAACGACCTCGAGAACGAGAGAGGGAGGGGCGAAGTGAAAGATGCACTCCCGGGAAGAGGTTTGACAGCTGAGATTCTCGCGTATCTAGAAAGGATATGTTTCTTGCCCTGCTAAAAGATGGGGTGCAACGGGAAGATGTTCATTGGATTGAGACACCGGAAATGTATCAACTATATAAAAAGCGGGGTTTGGATGGGAAAGAGCATTATAAACAGGTGAAACGGCAAGAAGTACATGAACCCAAGAGGGAGGAGGGTTCTTTTGCACCACCTCATGAGAAGGGATATGAGTCACCTGTTATGTCCCCGCAATCTCAGCCGACTTATGCTGATTTGAGGAAAATGGTGAGTGCGATGGTGGAGATGGAATCTAAAAACACACACTCAAAATACAAATAGGATGATGGTCAAACTCTGGTAACAACTGCCCAAATTAAGGTAGACAAACGGCCTCACGTGAAAGTAAAATTATTTTGGTAGTCAGGAAACATACAGGAGGTCAACGCCTTAATTGATACCGGGGCAGAGGCCTCATTGATACATGGAAATCCCTCAAGGTTTAAGGTACGATATTTCACAATCACAGGGTTAGGGGGCAAAGAGACCCTGCCGTTCAAACAAAAATAGACATAAAAGTTTGAAAAGCGACACTCATCAAGTATTAGTTGTCCCGATCCCTGAATACATTATTGGATTTCACATTTTAGAAGGATTAACACTCGGATTGGGAGGTAAACTTTATAAATTTGGGGTCAGTGCATTCACTTGCAACCCTGTGGTAATGGGACAATTGATGATGCCCCCGGTGCAGGTTCTGATAGCCACTAAAAGAATGTCCATGAAACACTATTGAATTCTCGGGGGGCAAAAGAAGATTTTGGAAACCATTAAAGGGTATGTGGGAAGCCGGTGTGTTGCGTCCCGTGACCAAAGCTTGAAACAAGGTTATCTGGCCTGTTAAGAAGCCGGATGGAAGCCACATGATGACTGTTGATTATCGCGAGTTGAATAAGCATACTCCTCCGCTAATATCGGCAGTCCCTGACACCGCAACTTTGAATGAACATTTACAGAAATTCGAGGGAAAAGGTTATGCAGTGTTAGACTTGGCTAATGCCTTCTTCACCGTTCCAATTGCTGATGAATGTCAGGAGCAGTTTGCATTTTCCTGGAATGGGAGGCAGTATACGTTCAAATGTTTACCAATGGGTTATATGCATAGTCCAACAATCTGTCACCGGCTGGTGGCAGAACATCTGGACAAAATTCTGTGTAAGCCAGATGTGCGGATCGTACATTACATTGACGACATATTGATCCAAGGGAAAGATGACCATAGTGTGCGAGTGAACCTAGATCTTATTATGGATGGTTTACTGAAGGAAAGGTGGGAAATCACCCAAGGTTACGGCAGAGACCGTGATTTTTCTGGGAATTCAGTGGCATAGTGCACATCGCGAAATGGTGCCCAAAGTCAAACAAAAGATCCTAGAGTTTTCAACTCCGAGGACTAAAAAACAAGCCAAACAATGTATTGGGCTGATCAGATTCTGGAGACAACATATACCAAACTTGGGGCAGATTTTGGAGCCCCTTTACAAAGTAACATGTAAGAAATTCAATTTCGAATGGGGTCAAGAGCATGATAGGGTGTTTCAATTTGCCAAAGACACCATTCAGAAAGTACTTGATTTATGGTCGTTGTGGGACGGGGAGGTGGAACTAAATGTATCCGTACAAAATGCATATGCCAACTAGAGTTTGTGGCATAAACAGGACAGGAAGCAGGTGCCATTAGAGTTTTGTAGTCAGAAGTTGCCTGAAGCTGGTGACAGGTATACTCTGTTTGGAAAGCAATTGTTAGCCTGTTATTGGGCACTTGTGGATACAGAACAAATGACGGTGGGTCATGATTTATTGATCTGTCCGGAAAAATACCAATCATGCAATGGGTACTGAGCTGCCCTAAAACACATCGAATTGGGCATGCACAAGAGGCTAGTATCAAATGGAAATGGTACATTCAAGATTGTGCCAAGACAGGGAAGGGTGGAGTAGCCAAATTACATGAACAAGTGGCAGGGGTTCCGTTATTAGATTTGGAACCCGAGGGGAAAGCGACGATGGATGACTCTTCCGTGAAATGGGGGATCCCATATGGATAGCTATCGAGTGAACAAGTTGAACACGCATGGTTTACTGATGGCTCAGCCTAATATGTGTAACGCTCACCTGATTCCCGTAGAGGCGCCGGTCTTGACTGGGCGTATACCGTATCTTCAAAGGTGATGTGTAACACACGGCTGGCTCTTTGGGCTGGACCTCTGTGCACTGTATGTCTGACTTGAAGGGTAAGATGTCTGCAGATAGAAAATATGGGATTAAGGAACTGGGTTATTGAATGTCTCTCTCTTCTTCCCTTTCTCTTCTCCTGTAGAACCCCAAAGGTTAACGCTCTCACCTTAGGTAAGTGAACGCCGTGCTCTCCATCTGCCTCGGGGCAGGGTGCTGTAACCAGTTTCTTCACTGGATAAGGGGAGCAGGCCTCTTGACTTCAGAGGACTGCTGTCCGTCGTTTACTGCACGAACGGTAAATTTCGAGTAATTCTAATGTCTTTAAAGTCTTTAGTAATGATGTTTCTTGTTTTGCAGGGTTCCGGCGATGGCGGATGACGGGCTGAAGTGAGTTGAAGATGGAGCCCGTGTGATGAATAGAAGCGCCTGGAAGCACGTAAGTAAGCGCTTGTTGCCTGCTTCACGATGCGCTCTAACTGTCTTTTTATTTTGCAGGTACAAGTTCGGAGTGGCTGCAGGGTGCCGGAATACCCACTGGGTTAGATGTGGAAAGGAGTAATGGCACGCGAGTATTAAAGTTCCCCAATGTCTTTAAACGCACCTTGTTTTGTCTTTCAGATGCGGGATGCAGCGCCGAAGGCCTCCGGAGCGTGCGAAGAGTTGGTAAGCTTTTGTCTTTCAGATGCCGGAATGCAGTGTGAAGACCTCCGGAGCGCACGAAGAGTAGGTAAGCCTTTGTCTTTCAGATGCCGGAATGCAGCGCGAGGCGTTGGTGACAGCCGATGGACCAGGTAAGTGAAGAGCTGTCACTGAAGACCGTAATGCTAACCTGTTCTTTCTTGTCTTTATAGGTGTTGCTGAAGACTGGATTCAGGGTGGTAAGCCTTTTTCCTTAGGCCCAGGATCAGATGCAGAAGACACGATGAGCGTTCTGCTGCAGAGGATGCAGAATAACGCAAAGCAAGATTCATCCATCGGGTGTGGTTTAAATAGCCTCCTGTAGTGCTTAGGTGTCTCCTTCCACAGCCACGCCTAGGTAAGAAAAGAGTTCCTGCTTTCCAGAAGAGTTCCAGTGTTCTGAATCTAGGGAGTGGCTCCTGCCCCACCCAACAGGAAAAGTAGTTCCAAACAGAAGAGGATCAGAGGCTCAACTGGCAGGCAAGTAAGCAGCATGGTCTGCTGCAGGTAAGTCCACCCAAGCATTATGAGCCCGGCGCTTCCAGCGCTGGGACTGGGCATATTTATGAGCCTGGTGCCACTGGCGCCAGGACTGGGTCCAAAAGGTCCCAATTGGGACTGGTTGGCACTCGGAACCTGGGTTATGGATCTGCTTCCAAGGGAGTTGGGAAAACCCTGACCTTTTGGAAGCAGAGATCATGACAATATGTGGGAGTTGAGCGACACTGGAAGGCTGTAGCGTACAATCCCAAATTGAAAAAGGTGTTAACTACCTCTGGCAAAGGGAGGAGTAGCCAATTCGCGGAATTGTATGCCATGTATCAGGCTTTGAAACAGGAGACGCCCGGAAGCTTTTACATTTATACAGACTCATGGTCTGTTGCGAATGGGTTGGTGGTGTGGCTGCCTACTTGGCAGAAGAATGGATGTAAGATTCATGCTAAAGAGATATGGGGGAAAGAATTGTGGCAAGACATTGCTGAGATGCTAATACATACTACAGTAACTGTGTATCACGTAGGCACACATTGGGCAACAGATTAATTAGAACAATGGTTCAATTCTGTTGCAGACGAATATGCAAAAAGTTTGACCATGGATGCGAGGGCTGTGGAAGATGATTTGGAAGGTATTGCTAAATGGGCACACCAGAAGAGTGGACATCTCGCAGAGAGGCTACTATCAGGTGGGCACAAGACAGGGGAATCGGCATTCCATTAGAGATTGTGAAAACAATACTCTTACAATCTCCCATGTGCCAACATCTGAAGCAACGGTCTATTCCACATATAATTCATGGCACATTGAAACGGGGAAAATTGCCTGGACAGATTTGGCAGATCAATTATATCGGTCCCACGCCCATTAGCATAGGATGTCAATATGCGTGTACCATTGTGGACACATATTCTGGTTACTTAATGGTATTGCCATGCAAAAGAGCCCCCCAATTGAACACGATTAAATTATTAGATCATTAAATTATTAGATCAAGTGGCTGTGTACTATGGTATTCCCTTGCAAATTCAAAGTGACAATGGGTCCCACTTTAAGAGAAAGTTGGTTTTAGACCACTGTCAGGAAAAAGGGATTGAATGGATCTTTCATGTCCCTTATCACCCTGAGGCTTCAGGGCTAATTGAGAGAATGAATGGTTTGCTGAAAGCACAACTGCATAAGACTGATGAGGGTACATTGAAAGGGTGGCATGAACGTGTATTAGATGCCGTTCAGATGCTTAATAACCATCCCATTGCGAACAGTGAGACTCTATTGATGCGTATATTAATGCCAGCCTTACAATTTAGAACCCACAAAGCTCTGAAAACTCTGTTGTATTGGGAAATGTCTCCTGGAGCGTTAGCACCTTATTGTGCCACTCCTGAGTCAGCTGCGGTGGATTTGCATGCACGGGTAGAAATCAGACTAGAGCCCAGAGGTATTGTGCCGATTGATATGGGAATCAGGGTGAAAATTCTGTCTGAACATATGGGATTGATTGCCCCTAGATCTGGACTAGCACTGAAAGGCATTTAAGTGTTAGGAGGTATTGTGGATGCCAATTATCAGGGAGAAATTAAAGGTTATTCTGATAAACAGCAGTGAAAATATGTTGCCTATACATAAGGGAGATCGAGTGGCCCAATTGATATTGGTGCCTGTAAAGCAGTGCATGGTGAGAAAAGGAGAACCACCCACAGTATTAACTATTTGTGGGTACAAGGGTTTTGGCTCATCAGATTTGATGGTTCCGGGTACAAAAGTATGTGTCGAAAAACCTAATGGTTTGCCCGTTCTGGCAGATGTGATTGCTGCAGGGGAAGATAAAGTGGTGCTTGTGATGGAACCTGGGAAAAAGAGATGGATTCATGTTGCAGCTGACAAATGTTATTCACGTGAATGATGTACTCCGCTGATATCTTGTTTTTGACTTTTGATTATAGATCCTGTATATGCCGAGTGCCTGTGTGAGGCACGGTGGATTGTCTTTCAGAGGGTCCAGGGACATGCTGGAGGAAGTGGCAAATGTCTCCATTCTGCCGATGGAGTAAGGGATTTGGATAAAAACTGACACGCCTGTCAATACCGCAGTGCCTTGAGGAATCGATGAGGACAAAACCTAAAACATATGGGTCTATCTGGCTCGACGAGTGCTGAACGTCTTGCATTTCTGTATGTTGGATGTGCATGACTCCGCGACTTTGGTTTCCACTTGCCTCGTGGCAATACCGACGCCTGTCCCGGTGTTACAGAATTTATTCAGAGTCTTGCATAAGGATTCCTTGATTGAGAACTCTGATGTACGAAGTTCTTTTTCAGTGTATGAATACTGTAAATCCTGTGCTAAAACAGACCGCAAATGGAGAAATATGACAAGCATTATTACTCACAATATTGCTCCTGCTGTTGTCTGTTATCAAATGACTTGTGATCCGAACTTTGTTGGCAAATGTCAACAACTGACCTTGCACCAAGATGGGAAAAGAACAGATTTTGAGCAGCGTCTATGCGCTCAATCGACTTTTGTTTGTATTGATGTTTCAAATAATATGTGGTGTAATTTTACTGTTTTGACAGCCAGCCACCTGAGCCATGTGAAACTTCCTGCAGGTTGGTTATTCTCCTGTGGGAACCGAACCTATTCATATATTCCTGCTAATATTTCGGGTGGTCCTTGTGCTTTAACACGACTTGGCTTGATGCTATTTCCTTTACGCCCTGCTGTTCGGCGATCTACTCGATCCGCCTCTTATACCGCCCTATCTCCTAATTGTAATTCCGATGTCATCTGTTATCTGAGACTGAAGTGTTAGTGTTAGCTATTTCCTTAGTCGGGATTTGGGGACTGGCAGCTGTGGGATATAAATTGATTATTAAATTAGCTTGGTTGGTAATTAAAGGGCTTAATGAGACTTCGCAGACGTTGACTGAGCTTTTGTTAGATGACAAACATTTTAGGAACGCTATTTTGCAGAATAGGGCAGCTATCGATTATCTGTTTTTGAAGCATAATTTGGGGTGTAACGCTGTTGAGGGGATGTCTTCTTTTGACTTGGAAGATCGTTCCCGTTCCATTGAATATGTAATCTAGCGCTGTGATACCTCCGGGTCCTTGCCGAGTATAACAAATGAAATAAATGTATAAATTAATAGAAGATCATATTAATGAATTGAAAGGCCCAGTTGCCCATGTTACACAGGATCAGGACGGGGACTGGTGTAGTCAAATGTTCTCCTGGATTCCTGAAGCATTACCGATGTGTGGCTATCTTGGACATTCACTTCCATTTTACGCAATGAAACAGCAATGAAAGCCCACGTTTTTGTGGGGTCAGCAAGTAAACATGTATTTTTGCAGCAAAGACAAGGTCACATATTTATGTCAGATGACCAAGCCGGGGAGAATAGTTATTGTACTGTCCGCTGAAGGACAAGTCAGAAAGGGAATCAGAGTGCTCTGCAGGTGCAGTGATAAGGGGTAAGGGTAATGAGAACAAAAGCAAGGAAAGAAGCCCGTTTTTTTCTGCTTCTAGCTGGAATATTCAACTCTTTGCGCCTCCTCCTTATTGTCTGCTCTTCGGCCGAGGGCAGCATAGTAACCCATGAGGGGCGTGGATCAAAAGTAGCCACATAAAGAGAAAAGGTTTTCCTCTTGGGAAAGCAGTTAGAATTTGGATCCCGGGTGATGCAGTCTCGCTGAGAGGGAAGACGCTCCGCTCCAGACCCCGTTAGTACGAGTGATCTCTTTGCCTACCTGCAGTGGGACTAAGCAGTGTTGTGGTGGCTGAGATGAAGGTGTCTTCTGCAACCATCCTAACAGTGATACGCTTTTTCTATGTTTATGTATAACTATGTGTTCTTTTATTTGTTTCTTCTTCATGTATTTTATGAGTGAATAAACAGCCTATAACGAGCCATTTATATTATCATCATCATCAACGTATTATGTGTAATTCTTTGCCTACCTGAGTCCAATAACTGATTTTGCAAGGGGTCGGGGGGCGTAAGCACGAGGTCTCCCCAGATGGCCAAGATAAAGCAAAAAAAGCGTACACCCTCTGTGGCTGGTTCAACTACCAGAGGTTGCCTGGTAGCAATCTCTTGCTTCAAGGTCACATGCTCGACCTTCAAGGATTGTACCTCCGCTGTAATTGATCCATGGGTTCTGGCGAAGCAGGCTTCCTCAGGTATTGCAAACCTTTGGTGGTGAACCTTGTAGAATACCTTACCTTGCTTCTGGTTAGTGTATCCTGCATATAAGGGTAGACTGTCAGTGAAGCCAGCTTGACCGCTGATGAGGAAACGTCCAAAAGACCATATCCATTTGTATGAATGGTACAAAAGACCGAAAACGGGCAGAGTGCACGCTCATTATACCTTCTATGACGTCAACGTCAAGGCGGAGACCCTTGAGGGACATCAAGTCAACCACGATGATGCACAGCGCACACTGCCGAAAAGAAAAATTCTGAAGCAGTGGATGCTGGAAGGGAAGATATGAGCAATACATGGGAGGACACAATCTATTTGAAAGAAGGACAGTGGGCTGGAGTGTGGAAGCAAATTGAAGGAAAGGTGAGGTATTGGTTGATGAAAGCAAGTGGTACTTTTTGGTGAGTATGGGTGAGTGAAAGTGTGAGTGGAAAGTGCTTGAGAGTGAAAGGAGGTTGACTGGGTAGAAGGTGGGGTGGGGTAGTAGGAGTAGAGTGCAGAAGGGAGTAGAGTACAGGAAGCAGCAGTGTGGAGAAGGGAGTAGTAGTATGGAGGGAATGGAGTAGAAGCATGGTGGCAAGGGAGTGATAGTGTGGAGGGGGGTTCAAACATTGAAGGGTGGACAAAGGAGAAGAACATAGGGGTAAGCAGGAGAGAAGGTAGGTGGAGTAGGATTCTGGAGAGGAGAGCCTAGCCTTCCAGTGACACGGAGAGGTTCATCAAGGCATAAAATTAAGGCAACCAAGTCAGGCAGAGTTTCTGGAAGGCACATTCCTTTATCTTTATTTTAGCAGTAACAACATTGTTGGTGTAGGGCTGGTTTAGAAAGTCCCGGGGCGAATTTAGCTAGAACAGGCAACCTCTTTTAATTTCCACTTTTCAGCAAACTAGAGACTATAAAGTAAGAGTCAATAACCTCTAAAGATTAACACAGGTAATAGGTGCACCTGGGTTAGGGTGGGAAATGCTAAACCAGATAAAAGAGTGTGGGATGGCCCTAGCGCCCTGCCTAACAAATCAATAAAAACCAGTAAACCTTCTCCGAGAGTTGGAGTGTTGTTTGAGACATCTGTGCCGAGAGGCAAAGACAGTCTGAATGCTTTCAGGGTGTTCCCAGGAAGAAGCAAAAGACCAGCACCAGGGACTTCCTTAGGTCACTCCCTGTCACTACCTCCCAGGCAGAGGAAACAGAAAAATGAGGGCAGCATTTGGGTCCACTTGTCTTCTGTTGGAGGCAGGATCTCTTGGCTATAGACTGGCTCTTCCACCTTTTCCCTCTCTGCTCCTCCAACATTTCGGTTCTTTTATGCTTCAGGAAGAAGCAAAGAAACCCCTGGACATATGAGCCCTGGAACCAGTTCCCTTATTGGTGTAGTTCCAGTGCTCCAGGATGGTTACATTTGCAAAAAATAACCAGGCAGGCTTGAGAACAATTCTAGATCTACTTCTCCTCAATACCCTCCTTTTGACGAGAGAAATTCAAGATGTGCACTTCAGCACACATCTCTGTCATCTCTGACACAGGCAGATCAGTTCTGCATAGTTGACCTGAGGGATGCTTATTTGCAAGTTCCTGTATGGCCTATACCCAGTAAGTTTCTGTGCCTTTCACTAGGGGAAGTTGATGTCATTCATAAGGGCCTATCTGAGGTGCAGAGGAATAAACATATTAATTACTGGACAAGTAGCTGCTCTGTGCTGCCATGGCCGAGGATGTATCAGCAGCTCTGAATATGTTACTTTAACTACTATTCGACTTGGGAATTTCTTTGAATGTAAAGAATTCCCAGATTACCCTTTCTATGTACATCTGCTTTATTGATTATATGTGGAATTCGGACAGGGCCATGGTATTGCCCACAGAGAAGAGAGTAAGGGTCATTGAGGCAATGGTACAGTTTATTCTGATCAGGTAGTTACAGTGCCTGATTGAGCCTAAGCTTTGAGCGTCCGAGCAGTTCCCCTTGCCAGATTGAAAAAGAAACACCCTCAATTACACCTGGAGGAGTCTGAGACGTGGCACAAGATAATCAATCAGTCCACAGTCTGATTCCAGGAGCTCTTCAGCAGGATCTTACCTGGTGGTACTTCCACGAGAACCTTACGAAGAGTGTGGTCTTTTCGGTTTCTCTCCAAGAGATAGTAGTCATGCAAGACTCCTCCCTTATGGGTTTGACATAACATTGCAGGAAAGACTAGTTCACCGTCTACAGTCACGCCTAGACGAGTTAGAGCACATCAACATGCTTGAAATCAAAGCAAATTTTCTGTCATTCAAGACTTTCCTTACAGTGGCTTCTGGCAGGATTGTGGTCATCCGTAAAGACAATATAACCTGCATTTATTTTATCGACAAGCAGGACTTGACCCGTTCCCTAGGTCTTTTCAGATATACAGAGGGTATTTGGGAGTGGGCTCTCTGGCAGAGAATGACCCTCAGAGCAGCGTGCTGCCCAGGAGAGTAGACTATGGAGGCGGACAGGCTGAGAAGACTAGACCTTATTACCAATGCACTCCACGAGTCTCTTCTGAGAAAATGGTTTGGGATGTTGGTCTTCCCCTTGTGGACATGTTAGGTTGAGGGGAAAGGTGTGGGGATAGGGGTTGCAAGGTCACTGGGCAAAGGCCTCTTAATTTCTTGTGATAATTAAAGTTACTTACTGTAGTGACTAGAATACTCATAAGTCCATAGTCCAATTTCCTCCATCCTTGTGGGCGTCCCCCAACATGGGGACGGTATCGGAACCTTTGGCAGCGAGAAATTGAGCTTCCCTTTTAAATTGAGAATAGTGCGCGGGGTGCGGCCTCAGGCATAGGAACGCCCCGCTGAGGCCCGCCCTCCAGCGCCTGACCTCAGTCCCCTTTTAACACATCAGACGCTTAGATACCTGGCTACTCTTATTACCCAGAAGCCATTGGCATACAAGTGGGGGAACACGGGTGGAACGTTTGGAGGAAAGGGGAGTATGGACTATGAGTACTGTAGTCATTACGGTGAGTAACTTTATTTACTCATAGGTCCCGTCTCCTTTCCCCCATCCTTATGGGGGATTCCACTGAACAAGAACATAGGGTGGAGCTGTGAAAACCTTTATCTAGGATGAAGCGTAAAGGTTCTTCCGAACCGCCTGACCAAACTCTGCATCACATCTGGAGCTGATGTCCAACAAGTAGTGCTTACAGAAAGCCGACAAAGTGGGCCAAGCCCTTGCTGATGACATTCCAAGAAGCATGTCTCTGAAACACGACGGCCGTGGCATTCGCTCTGACCGCATGGGCATGAATCCTCTCAGGAACAGGTTTGCCCATGGCCGTGTACACCTCTGAAATGGCCTGAACCATCCAAAGGGCAATGGAAGCCTTGGAAGCCTGAGAGCCAGGGGAGGAGCCCCCAAAAGTCACAAACAATGCCTCAGACTTCCTGAAGGAGTTTATCCGAGAGAGAAAAAACTTGGGAACCCTCTTGCGGTCCAAGGAATGTAGGGCCATCTCTGCCTCCGACTGTGGGTTCGTAAAGAACACCAGCAGGCAGATTTCTTGATTCAGATGGAACAGAGAGATCACCTTGGGCAAGAAGTTTGGGTGAGAGCACAAGATGACCTTGTCGTCGTGAAACCTGGTGAAGGGCTCCCATGAAGACAACACCTGCAGCTCACTAACCCTGCACGCAGAGGTGAGAGATACCAACAAAACATTTTTTAGCATCACCAAGCGGATGTCCACAGAGGCAATCAGCTGGAAAAGCTTGTGTTGCAAAGCTGCAAGAACCACATTGAGGTCCGAGACAGGATGCAGCCTATGACTTGGAGGAAAAAGCCCAGACAACCCCTTAAGGTCGGCCTTAACCACTGAGCTGGCTGCTGAAAATACATGCTCAGGGGAATTCTTTTAAGCCCCGATGGCCGCTAAATACATGCAGCAAGTATCCATCTGAACCCCAGAACAAGCCATGTGTGCTGTAAAAGCCAGTACATCAACCAGAGGACAGGTGACAGGGTCCATACCCTTGTTGTGAGCCTAATGGCAGAACCTAGTCCATTTGCTCTTATACTGGGACCGAGTTGAGTGCCTTCAGCCCTGCTGAATGATGTCCCAGCTGTCATCTAAAAATTGAGCATGCTGAAGCCTCAGCTGATCAGAAACCAGGCCACCAGGGCCGGTTTGGCCGGGTCCAGATGTGCCACTACCCCGTCCTGCTGTGTCAGGTAGCAGAAGGGTGGGAGGGAACGCCTAACACCTGCAAGCCGTGCCAACAGATCTAAGAGGCGTCTCCCAGTGCCACCGACCCTGACCTGCCCATGAAGCAAACTGGGGGCACTTGACATACCAGGAGATGCAAACAAATCCAGGTCCGCGAACCCCCAAAACTTGAACAGGGGCAACAAGGAGTCGTTGTGCAACTGCCACTTGTAGGTGTTGAGCCACAAGCTTCTCAACTGGTCCGCTTCTGCATTGCTTCCCCTCGGGAGGTGGACTGCCGAAAACCAAATCCCCTCCATCAGTGCGCATTCCCAAATCGAAACCGCCTCCATGCAGAGGTGGGGGAAATGGGTGCCACCCTGCTTGTTCAGGTAAAACATTTTAGTTGAATAGTCTGTCCTGACCCAAACAGACCTGTCCCTAATGAGGGACAAGAACGCCCTGAGGGCCAGGCCCACTGCCCTGAGCTCGAACAGATTTATATGCAATAGGGCTTCCATCCTGGACCATGCTACATGAATCGTATAGTCCTCCAGACTTACCCCCAACTAGAGAGGGAGGAGTCAGTCGTCACCAAAAGGATAGGTTCCGGATGAGTGAAGGAGGCTCCCACTGAGACATTGCCCTCCATTAGCCACCAGCAATGATCGGGCAGCAGGAGCGGTGGTATTGGGATCCTGACCGACTGAGACCCCATCTCCTGATACCAATTGGCCGCCATGTGGAGCTGAAGGCGCATCATCTTGAGGCGAGCGTGCTGTACAGTGAGCACACAGGAGGCCATCAGGTCCAGAATGTGCTGGAACCACCATGCCGAGGTGGTCGAGTTGCCCAGAAAGTGTCCCACTGCCTTGCAGAGGGACATAAGCCTCTCGGGCGTGGGGAACACTTGCTGCACAATAGTGTTCCAACGCACCACTAGGAAGACCAGCTCCTGAGACTGGCATAACTGTGATTTCCTCTGGTTGACGGAAAACTCCAGCTGATGAAGGATATCTGCAAATCTCTGGCAGGATTGCACCGCCACTTTGGGCGACCCCGCCCTCACCAGCTAGTCGTCCAAATAATGGTATAGATGATGGCCCTCCATGCGGAGAAGGCTCACTACTGTGTTCATCAACTTTGTGCAGACACGAGGGGCAGAGTTCAGGCTACAGGGCAGCACCTTGTACTGAAAGTGGTATGACATAATCGTGAATCTGCAGAAACGTCCGATGTGGTTGATAGATGGGTACATGCAGGTACGCATCCTTGAGGTCCAGGGAACACAATTCAATCCACTGCACACAGAGATTCAGCTGTGTGTGCAGGCTATGAAGCTTTCCAGCGGTAAAGACAGATTTAGAAAGGACAGTTCCAGAACTACCCTCACGCCAGCCTGGTTGTTCTTGGGTACCGCAAATATCCAGGAATAGTAACTGAAGCCCCTGTCTACAAGAGGAACCAGTTCTATTGCCTGCATCTCCAAGAGTGAAAGGACCTGCAGGACATCCTTCTGGAGGGGGATGCCAGACCGGATTGTGGTGCATTTCCCCAAGACCTCTGCTAGCACACCTGACTCCGGGTGGGCTTCCTCGAGAAGAGGTACCCCCAAGAACTCTGCCAGGCCCTGAAGGCAGTCATGAAAGGCTTTAACGGATGCTGAGGGCTCATCGTCCTAGGCGTCATCATCATCATTACCCCCACCCCCCTTTTTCACAGACGGAGGGGAATCCGGGCCCTGGGACAAAGGTGCTGGCGGGGTCCCACATGTCCGGAGTCACAGACACATCCAACGGCTGTTAAGGGGGAGGCATTGGTGGTACAGGAGGAGGTGGAGGCGTCAGAATGACCGGTAGGGTCTGAACCGGTGGAAGGACCGACACCGGGAGCGCAGGAGGAACGGGAGGAGTACCCAGAGGAGGAGGCCGGGGCAGTGCCACCTGCAGGATGACCTTCACAATGTCCCTCAGGAGCCCCTTCACCTGCGGGTAACGCATGAGGAAGAGGAAGCGCTCGAAGAAGCAGTTCTCACAAGCTGCAGGGTCCCTAGTGGCCGAGTGCTTGTGGCTGTGCCGCTGTGAGGGTTAGATGTACCCCTGAGGGGACCAAAAACCTGCACCGTACGATCCGCTGCCGCTTCCAGAGGGAAGGGTGCTTGGATCATCCTGCAAAGCCGGTTCGATAGGCGAAAGCAGTGGTGGGCCCTGAGCAGGATCCAGGATGCCTGCCTGCCTGGCAGGCTACGTCACATGCCGCTCTGCCGTTTTGAAGCCTTGCGCCACGCCCTGGGCAGGAGGGCGCGAAGGCCATAAGCCACGAGAGGATACAGCTTAGTTCTTGCACCCGAAGCAGAGGCATCGACCTCAGAGAACACTCTGGTAGGCGTGGGGCCATCAGCCAGACAGCCGGTAGTCGTAACGCCCTGACTCACGACCTTGGAGCGAGCTACGTTAAGGTGGACGCCGTCAGCACCGGTGCTGGTAGCTATGCTGGATCTAGCCGAGCACAGACTCTTGGAGGTGGCACTCAACGATCCCTTACCCTCTGGGGTAGAAGAAGAGGACAAACTTGATCGCCCATCCGATGACAGCCTGGTAGGAGAACCCAAGCCTCTTAGCTTGGGACCCGGTTGCCGGGACGGCATCAGGTCTGTCCCTGCAGCGCCCTGAAGAACACCCGGGCCCCTCAGCTTGGGAGCCGGTAGCCTTAGAGGCCTTGTGCCTGCCAGAACCTGAATCCACGGAACCTCGATTTGTGGGAACCCTGGGGAAGGAGTCGCCACGCTATGGAGCCGTACTGAACAGAGGGGATACTTTGTCTTGATGAGAGGTCCTGGAGACGAAGCCCTTAAGGTGGAGCAGAGGAGAAGTGTGAGGCACATCTCGTGAAGCCTCCTGCGGCCGACATGCGCCAGGGGAGGCGAGGCACTGAAGGGAAGTGAAATAAGAATTGAAAAAACAAATGAGTTGTGCTGGCACGACACTGTCTGTGTGGAAAAAGGGACTGAGGTGAAGCGCCGCAGGGTGGGGCCTCGGTGGAGCGTTCCAAAGCCTGAGGCCGCGCCCCTGCACGCTATACTAAATTTGAAGGGGAAGCTAAATTTTTCACTGCCAAAGTTTCCAGTGCTGTCCCCATGTTGGGGGTCGCCCACAAGGATGGAAGAAAGGGGACGGGATGTATGACTACATGCCTTCCCACTGAGTCCCCTGATCTGCAACATGGTGCCCTAATGGCTCTCGATTACAAATGTCTCCATGATTCTGTTAACCCCTCATTAGCCTGTGCAGTTATGTTTCTCCAATGTGATTGAACTAGATGCAGGCGGATCATTCTTTCTGCCAGCCTTTCCTGACATGCTCTCCCAACAGGGAGGGAGTATTCTTCTCCTGTCCCCTCAGTCCTTGATCTTGGTTAGTCTGCTCCCGAATAACTGACCACGGGTCAACATGGTTTGTCAGAGAACAATTTGAAGGTCATCCAAGCATCTCGAAAATCTTCTAAGCGGCTGAGTACAAAAGTGAGAGGCTCAGATTTTGCCACATGTCATTGCCGAAGGAAATTAGGGATTCATTACAGGTATTGAAGTGTGGGGAAAAACAGCAGTAAATTGGTGGTAATTCCATTACCACCATTTGAATACTGTGTTATCGCACCGCCATACTATGACTTATGGCAGTAAGGTGGAAGATTTACCTCCAGAAAAAAGCTGGAGATAAATCTTCCACCTTACCACCAAGATTAAATTGGATATTCCACGCGGTATTGCTGCTTGTGGTAAATCTGCAAAAAATCCCATGGACTCCAAAAATGGGGACAAACACCACCATGCTGTCACTCGTAATTCCGTGGTAAGTCCACGGGCCCAAGAGTGTTATTAACGGTAAACATGTTTAATGATAAATCAACAGATCTACCACCAATTTACTGTCAAACGCATAATGAGTTCCTTCATATTCTTTTTTATTTTTTTTAAACTTTATTTATAATTGCACACAGGTATAGCACATACACAAATGTTCAGAGTGTGTATCATTACATCATATTCAATCACATTCCATTTGAGTCTGGGTCCTCAGCTTCGGCTTTTTCCAATGGGCACTCTTTATATCTAGCCCATATGTTTCTGGGTCAGGAGGTGGGTAGTACCGAGTCTATATATAGTTCCTCTGTATCATTTGTCCATAACATATCCTGGTCCCAATCTGCCTTGGTTGGCGATATAGTGCTTTTCCACTTCAATAATATTGCCCTTTTGGCTATCAATAAGCTCAAGTTTAAAAGTTTCCGCCATGTTGGGTTCATCTTTCCCACCGCCCCGAGAAGACACAACTGGGATGACCATTCAATGGGCTGATCAGCCATTTCGTCTAAGGCTGTGCAAATCTCTGCCCAGTAGTCTGTCAGTTTTATGCATGCCCACAGCATATGAAAGATGTCTGCATCTTCGGTTCAGCACCTCGGGCAGGTTCCTGCAGTTGTGGGATAGATGCATTTGAGTCTAGCAGGGGTATAGTGTATCCTGTGTACTATTTTATTAGTTTGTATCTATTTGATGTCCCAGGTCTTGTTCCCACTTATTTCTGGCGTTATGGTTCACTGCTGGGTGTGTTTGAACAATAGTTTTGTATAGTGTGGAAGCCGTGACTTTTCCCGTTCCTCTTGTAAATATATATCCGAGCCCCATGTTTATCTCTGGTTCTTCTGGAAAGGTGGGCCACGCATTTTTAATAGTTGCATTTATACGCATGCAGTGTAACTTGTGTTTGGCTGTATTCCCTACTATATCTTTAAGATCTTTCCATGTCACAAAGCGTTTGTCAGGGCATAACTGTCCCTACTGGACAATACCTCTAGTACTCCAGTGTGTAGCTACCTCCCCGTCCAAGGTGAATGGCATATGGGGGTCACCCCAAATCGGCATGCCCGGATGGTATCATTTGTCTGTGTCATATATATCGGCAATTCTGGCCCAAGCCGTGATTGTTACTTGCGTAGGGTCAATGGAGTTGTGGTGTTTGCGGCGTGATCTTGTCATTTTGTGAAGTATTGTGGTGAGTTCTGGTGCGTGCCGTTCTTGAGGTGAGATTACCGGGTCGAGGAATTTCGTGGCCCACTGGGCGGCGTAATGTGCCTGTGCTGCTAGATAATAGAGTTCTAGATCTGGTGCCATTAGGCCGCCTCGTGGATATGTGTCCGTTAATGTCCTCAAGTTTAGGCTGGGATGTCCTCCCCACACAAACATGATGCAGACGCTTTTCATTTTTGTGAACAGTGCGCGACCTGGCCAGACCAGCACTGTATTGAACAGATAAAGTAGTTTTGGGAGTATTATCATTTTGATAGGAGCAATTCTTCCCATCATTGAGATAGGTAAGGCCATCCAACGCATCATCTTCGCGCATAGGGTGTCAGCCCAGTTCCTTCATATTCTTAAGTGCAACCTTGACCTGATGCAGTCATTCACATCACACCTGGCAGAAACAGGGATTTCAGTGGAACACTATTGCTTACACCTGAATGCAATTGATGTGTATAGGAGCCCCAGTCTGTGCTTCGCTACTTTTAGTCCTTACAGACATCAGCACTTTGAGAGTTTGTGGCGGCTGTACCGCACTGTGAAGGCCCGGCATCCTATGCAGGGTCTGGAAAGTAGTGTTCTTAGTGGCAGTGTCTTCAGTCAGAAGAATACACAACATTCTAGCTCAGGCTGCTTCGCAACCATATACAGCCTTTCACAAGAAAAAGATGGTCCTATAGACACACCCTAAGTTCTTGCCAAAGATAGTATCTTCCCTTAATATCAACCAAGATATTTCTCTTCAAGTATTCTTTCTGCATACAGTCTGAGAGAGCCTAGCAGAGTCTTAACGTCGAAGTGCTCAAATTCAACATTCATAAAATGAAGGCCGAAATAGAGGATAAGAGTTTTTTGGTGACGGTCAAAGGTTTGCACTCAGGGATCAAAGCTTACAAGGGATCCATTGTTCACTAGGTAGTTGCCTGCATTACAAAGGCATATGATTGCAGTGGCAAACCCGCCCCGGAGGTAATTCACACTGACACAGTCAAGGCTAAAGTCACCTCACTGCCATTCCAGTCCCATTGCACGTCATCACAAAGGTGGCAGCATGGTGTACTTCATCCGCCTGTAACGCTCACCTGGTATCCACGGGGACGTCACTCAGCCTGTTCTGACCTCTTACGACCTCGAACCCTTCCCTGGAGTCTACTCGACTGGAGACTGGGCCTGAAACACAGGATTGGTAGAGTTCAACTCCCTATTGTCTCTGTGTGCTTGAACCCCTTCTTCCCCAGGGGTCCAACCCTTCCCTTTGATCCACAGCTCACCTTGTTTTCTTGGAAAGTGTGCTCTCCGTCCTGCTTTCAGCGCAGGGGTGCGTTGATTGATGCGGGCTCATTGCTGCCTAGTTACTTCACTGGCAAGAGTCCGACAAGTAAGTATAATGAGTCTTTGAACAGTTCTCTAACTTCGTTCCTTTCCTTCCTTAGATGATGGTCGGCGTCCGGGGATGGCGACGTGCTGCTGAGATAAGTAGCACTGAAGGTGAGTGAGAGCGCGATGCGACCCTTTCATATTTGTATTGAACTGAGTTATTTTTCTGTGTCTTTTAGGTGCCGCGACGTTGTCAGCGTGGATGCCGGTTATGAAGAAGAAATGCAGTGAGTAAGCGCGGTATGCGGCGCCTCTAGATGTTTCCACGCTAACCTGAAGTGTCTTTTCCCTCTTGCAGATGGATGAGAAGTTCCGGAGACAGAGTTCCCCCAGAGCGGCTAGGATGCTTACTAATGCCTTTTTTCTGTGCCAGGATGGGAATGACACTGCCGAAGATGCCCGCAGAACAGAAGAAGCGATGAATGATGGGCAGAAGCGCCGGCCTACTGGAGACCGATCCGAACACGGTGAGTGTCACGCTTCAGCTGCAGAAAACACAAAGCATGCTTCTAAGCCTGGGCGTGGCTTAAATCGTCTCTGGATATCCCAGGTGTCTCTGGGCTGAACCACACCCAAAAGACTAGACTGCACATGCAGTTCTGGGAACCGAAATATGTGGGGGCATCCATCTTGTCCCCATCAAAGTCCAATCCCCAATGTTATCCTATGAGAGTGAGTGAGTCTGGTGCCACAAGCGCCAAGTCTGACTCCAAGTGGGTCTTTGGAGGGATGGAGAGGCCCTTGAGGGCCATGTAGGTGATCGTGGCCTGGCTCCAGCCTGACATCTTGGAGGGCTGGGGACATGAGGGGCAGGAATCATGACACCGCCTTCTGCAGACAATATTCTGTGGATGCCACTTCAAGGGCAAACGCTAGATTTGGACAAGCAGTGTTATGTGATCTATATGCTTTAATAGTCACCCCCCAGGCGATGTACATGCTTGGGAATCTCCCATAAGTATGGAGGAGGAAAGAAGATGAGACGGTGAAGAAAGTTACTCAGAATAGACTGTGATGCCCGTGCTGTAACAGATCACTCATGCACTTGGGCCTGTGCTGGGCCTTCTACAACGTCTGATTGCAGTGCACACCTTGTAAGATGGCCGCCACCTTTCCCATAAAAGACTGCATGGACCTGCAGCCTCTGGAGGCCGCCTTTGCTGATTGCGGTTTGGCTAGGGCTATCTACATCTTTCTGAAGCCCTGGAGCCGGCAGGTAAAGCCGGCCCCTTCCAAGGTCCCTCTTTAAGGGTATGGCTCTGCCTGTCTGGGCATGGAGGGGCCCTGCCCTCTCCTTCAATTACCACCTGCCTCGACCTCTACTCTGCTTAGGCTGCTACACTTGGCAGGTAAGGCCTTCCCTCTCATCTCCACCTGCCTTGCCCGTTCCCCCTTCTCTTGCCCTGCCTCTCATGCCACGTCTCCTTGTAGTGGTGTTTATCCCTGCCGCAGCATCTACATCCTTTATCCTGCCAACTGTGCCGCTGGTCCCACAGTCCGTGACATTCTCACCAGCTTGTTCTCCCTTGCCCTCTCTCTCTACCTGTTGCGGCTTCTGGCCCTCTGCCTTGCAGGTCGAGACCTTGGCTATTCCTACTGACCTCTTCGAACCTCGCTTTTTGCTGCCACCACAGACCTTTGCATCCTGCCTGCATCTTCTCCTTGGACACTCAGCTATTTCATGCTGCCTCTTCATCCTGCCTGTTTCTTCCTTCTTTGGTCTGCACCTATTACTGCATATATGCATAGTTATGTTTTGGATCCTACTAACATTTAACAACTGATTACTTTTGCATCCTTGCTTGCTTATGTGATGTCCTACCTTTCAACCACCTATTGACTTCTCGCATCCTGTGCTGTTTCCTACTTGTTGAACCTAGATGTTGCAAGACCTTGTGGGTTCGCTTTTTGCTACATTGTTTTGTCTCTTCATCCTGTGTGTCCCCTTCCTTCACTGGCCTCCTCCTCCTCTCCCCTCCATTCATTTACTATTTATTTATGTGTTAATTGTGGTGACAGCTCAAAGAGCTTTATCATAATATCATACAAAGCAATTTCATAAAACAAAGACACAAACGGCTTAAAACGTATGACACAAAAACCACATAAAAGCACTCAAATTCACAATTGCCAATATGTACAGTCTTCATAATTTCATTATTTACATCGTGGAGATGAATACACAGATGCCATACAATCAAACAATCAATAATCAATAGTGCATGGACATACAGAGTACTATGAATACTACAGGATCATTAAGATGATTAAAATTACAACACCTATAGGATAAGGATAAAGATAAAATATCTTGATTTCAATTAGTAATGGTACTACATACATAGTCCTTAGAACAGTCACGATTTCATCAAATAAAGTAAAACAGAAATGCTGCCACCAAGTTGAAAAGATTATGCAGAGCAGATACGTCCACCGTGTGGTTTATGGTTCATCAGTGTCAAGGAAATGTTCAAACACTTGGGAGGAGATTGCAGGTATCTCCACCTTTCCCCTCTTTAAAAGTTGCCTCCAAATATTAAAGGGGGCGATGTGCACCGATCTGTGGCCTAAGTTCAGGCAATAGCACCAGAAAGACTCTGTCTTGATACTGTTGGGATCGAACACATAAGCACCAAGCCTGCTCATATATAAAGGGCCATGTTCCTTGCACTCAGTTAGAACATGTTGGGCCATTTCCAACTTGCTCACCAGCCCACAGGAACGGCAGTACCTCGCCTTTCTAGGGATGCCATGCCAAAGACCGACAGCACCGGGAGTTTGCCGATCTGCAGGAGCAGCAGAAATCTGCACAGCTCGAGAGATGGGCACAGCATTAGATAGCCCTAGGGGCCTTATAGCTGTGTGCCAATTGTTTCAGAGTAATACTATAACTAACAAGAGTGGCTAAATGGGCATAGTTGTTACACCAGTCCCATTGTTCTATTTTATGTGCGGAAATCCTGGTGAGCTCAGAAAGACTCCCCTCCAAGACCGGCTTCAGGCCAACCATAGTGATATCTTCACACACCAGAGGTGTTAGAATTTCTGGGTTAGTTGATAGGGGCTGCCTGACCAATAGTTTCAACAGTGGGCAACTAAGGGACTTGAGCAAATGATTTCAATTGGGACGCTGAGTCCCAACCCCAGCATTTTTCGCCAGAATCTACCCTCCAAGGCTTTCAGCCAAGAGAGGTCCTTCATGCTGAGTTCCTCCAGCCCATACAACCGAGAGGTACAGAAGCATTGCAAGTACAGAGTCAGGATGCCTTTTAAAGAAAAACCTGACGCCGCCTGTACTCCCTGAGAGATCATATTCATTTTTGATATGGCCTTAGATCTCTTTACTTCTCTCAATGCTACATAGTCGGTCTTAGTGGAGAATTCCACCCCTAGATACTTGTAACTATACACTTGTTCAATGACTTTCCCGTCCAATTCCAATGTGGGGATATTCACCCGTTTATATGAAAAGTGCATAATCTTAATCTTGTTATAATTCAACTCCAAATCATGTTCCGGGCCAATTCCAAAACAACACCCAGAGCTCTTTTTAAGCAAGCAAAAGTACAATAAAAAATGATGAGGTCGTCAGTGTAAGATAGATATGGTACACTGACCCCCATAAACTTTGGAGGGCAAGTATTTGCCCTTTTGACTTCCTTAATGGGTTCAGAAATATAGATGTTGAAAAGAACTGGCCCAGGAAGCATCCCTGTTTTACGCCTCGGTTGGTGCTGATAGGGGGTGATATAGTACCCACATTGTCCAGCCTGACTTGGACAGAGGTGTTCTCATGCAGGCCCCTAATAGCCAGGAGTAAATCCCTTGGGCCATGTCACCCCATTATTTCCCACAGCTTGCCCCTGTTGACTGTGTCAAAGGCGGCTTTGTAGTTGATCATTACCACATACAGACCCAGTTGCCCTCTAGACTTTGCCTCCCTAGTCAAAGAGTTGAGCAGCCACACGCATTGGGAGTTGCCATATCCAGCACGAAAACTAATTTGGAAGTCGCTAAATATGCAATTAGATTCCACCCAGATTACAAGCCTTACCAGCAATAGGAAATAAGTTACAAGTGAGGGTATAACCATTTACAAGCGTGCTCAGGCTGCTAAAAAATATGTAGTGTGGCAAGCTGCATCTCCGGAACCAAGGGGTCTACCCACAAATAACCCCTATATATGAATCAAAAAGTGTTGGTTGGTGCCCGAAAGTCGCGCTACACCTCTAAATTCGCACTTGTAGTATATTTATGTCTTTAGTCGCAAAAGGGCTGTGTACACCATAAATCAATCATTAGCATATAGATAATGAGGTGATCCTCTTGATCAGATCAAGTTGTTTTCAAGGCTGATTTACCATCAACAACAACATAGCCAAGTGTTGTCAATATAACATGTGTGAACATTGTAACATGAAGATTATGCATAATAATAATAGTGATCAAAATAATAATAGCATGTGGTTACATACCCAAAGTCATAACAAAAGGGCAGGATGTTGAGACATAAGGAAAAACAGATATGAACATATGACGTTCTCGGTTATTCTTGTTGATTCCTTGCATTCAAATAGCAGTGAAACATTGTTAATTAGGTCGTGTAAAACACCATACTTTCCATGACCGGTATTAATATAACCTTATTGTAGGTGCCTAAAAAAATAAATGAAAATAGATGCATTAATCCGACCAAATCACCATGTTTGTAGTTCCAGTGATCATCTCTTCTGTGGTTAACATTAGACTGGATGGTACCACCTTGTTAGTGATACATATGGTTTGTTTGAGAACTCACCCAACCCTTACCAGCAACAGGGACGCAAAAATGTTGCCAGTGGTATCCAGCATTGCTAGAAACCTAAAGTTCTCGGGGCAGGTTCTAGGTCCCTTCTTATGGATAGGGACCAATATTGACCTGCGTCACGAGTAAGGAATCAATCCTTCTTGACACACTCTATTGAATAGGTGGAATAGGATTCCCCCCGCCCCCTGAAAGAAGAGTTATTTTTTATGATAATGCCTTGGGAGCCCATTCGAGCCTGGGTGTTACACATCGCTGCAGATGGTCTTTGTGGGCACGTACCTGCTTGTGCGGTACTCTTCTTACAGGTCGTTCCAAGATGGATGCCCGTGGGATTTCCCATACTACCTGCAGCGGTCCAGTCTTTGCACGTCTCTCCGACATACAGCCAATCGCTCACGTGATCCTTTATCCGGAATCGAAGCGGACGATGCTGCGCGTCGCTACTGCTTTTGGCGCTCCATGAGTTTGCTTCTGATACTTTCCACTTACTTATTCTAGTCCATTCTAATTGTGCCTCTCAGCTCTCCTAAACCTGTTCTTTCCCCTTATCCAGATTCATCCTTCAGTCTTCCCCGGCTCATTTCTCCGTCAGACCAATCCGGCAGACCGGAGTGTTTCCCGTTCCTCCTAGACTTCTGTTAGAGTAAGTTTAGTCCCTTGAGAGCTCCTCCTTCACTTCGATTAGGATTCTCACCTGTTGATTCCTTCCAGAGTCTCTCCCGCTGCTCACCTAACCATCCGATCTCCAGTCCTGAATATTCTTTCTACATCTTCGTTCCTTCGATGGTGAGAGGATTATTTTCTGTTTCCCACTATACCATTCTACTTTCTTCCCGTCTCTTACTTTCTCCTGTTTTTTTCTTCTCCCGTGTACCTAGAAGAAGCCTCCCGTGTGACTTCCTTGTTCTGCCATCGATCCGAGACGCTTCTACTTCAGCCTCCCGATCCGCACGAGTTTGGACTCGACCAGGGTTTTCTTCCCATTAGAGGGTTTCCCTGGCGGTCCTGTCCTCTCCCTTGGGTTATCCTATCCCGGGTCAGAGAGACCAGGGCTGTCTCAGGGGAGCTTTCACTGCTGCATTGGTCCTCCCATTTGGATTCATCGATCTGTCAAGGTGAGCTTGTTGCAGACTTTGGCGGTAAAAGTTTGTTTGACAACAGCTTTATTTCATTGCATACTGCAGTATTAACACTGGGGCTCTGGAGTCCTTTAGAGAGGCGATTTTGACCCTGATTTATTTGCGGGAGAACCTAATGCAGAAGCCTCCTTCTACTGGCTCTGAGTTCGAGCAAGGCACTGCAAGGTCATAAAAACTGTTACTGGTTTGCCCACTCAGATTGTCCAATAACGCAGATCTCCTGTGTGGCAATGGTGTAGTTGAAACCCCTCAACAACTTCAAAAACGTACGTGAGTCACACTTGCTAGCAATGGCGACCAGATATTGACATTGCACGGTTCTGCCCAATGCTAGCCTATCCCTGACCAATCTTCGGTAGCAGTTCTTCGCCTTCTTAGAGGCAGCTGCAGCTTCGGCAGGAGCAATATGCTGGTCCCGAATCTTATTCATGTTATAGCACGTGTACGTTCTGAATTGCCGTAAGGCCTAGTAAGATCGCTTTTTGTTGTCCTTTTTTGTTTCTAATCCTGTTGTGCCCTGTCTCTCCCTTCACTCCGCTCCCTCTTCCCTCCATTCATGTTATAGCACCTGCACCTTCTAAATTTCTGCAAGGCCTAGTAAGATTGCTTTTTGTTGTGTTTTACTCTCCATGCTCATCCTCTAACCCTCTCCCTCCTACTCCTTTCCCCTCCTCTCTACGTGCTTTTGCACTTGTACATTCTGAATGTCTCAAGGCCCAGTAAGAATGGTTTGTTGTATTGACTCCCTTGTCCCCCCCCCCCGCCTTGATGCGCCTTGAAACACTTTTTGCTGTATAGGCAGATTACAAATAACCAATACATAAAATAAATAAATAGTAACTACTGTACTCCAAGTCTAAAGTTCCCTTTCCTCCATACACTCCAACCTCCATTCCCCCCAAAAAGATATGTCTAAACTAGCTATTCTGAAGCTGGTGACAAAAGGGGACTAATGGGTGCTGCTAGTGGGCGGAGCAAGTGTGTTGATACCAGACCCTAAACATGTGCTGGCTCCTGCCCCAAATTATCAAATCGTTTGAGAAAAGTATGTTATGCTAAGTAAAAATGTGCTGGTCCAATCCCATTGGCACGGACACCCCAATCAGTATGGTGGAATGGGGACTTTAGACTAGGATTACAGTCTTTACAGTGAGCACCTTTTACTTTCTTCACCAGTCCCCTCTGGACCAGCTTGGTCTGAAATAAGGGTATGGGGAATAGTGACGCCTGAAGTGAAGAGGAGATGGTAAAGCATGTTGCATTTTTTTTGAAGTGAGGATTTAAATCCAGAGAGATAAACCAAGTGTGAAAGTAATTAGTAACCTGTTTATTGCATCACAATATGTGATGTAATACCACTCAATGTATGACTTGCACTAAGCTAAATGTCTTGACCTTGAACGACTGTTGATTGGACTTTCCAAATTAAAAAAAAGTCTTATCACTGATAAATTGGAAGGGGAGGGAAACAGATATATGCTTAAATCTGAAGACAACTCCTGTGACAAGACTAGAAGAGATTCTGATATGGAAAATTCCAGTTAAAATAAGTTGCATCATTGCACCATTTACCAAGAAGAAAGCAGGAGTGGCTGTTTTAATCTCAGGAGGATCAACTGAGGGATAGGCAGGCCAGGTCATATTCCTCAAAGAAAAAAGGGGCGTTAAGCTTAAAATAACCGTTATGTATGGTCCAAATTCCTCCAAACCACAACCTAAGTTGTCAGCATTTAAAGAGGGAAAATACCCTAAAGTGGGTGTTTGTCAGGAAATTCGCTAGAACCTCAGTCGACTATGGTTCTCTTGTGAAGGATAGGATGCAGGATATGGGTCTTGTGGATCTAATGTCAACCTTGGATGCAAGGATTAAATGTTTTTTCACAAAACGTACTCCATGGCGGATTATATTTGTTGTAATCAGGAAATCAGAAAATACATGGTTTACTTAGAGATAGAGTTATTTTGGTGACAGAACGTGCGTTAGGCCCTGGCGAGGGGCAATCAGAATGCAACAAGCATTCTGATTGGCCCTTGCCGGGGCATTACCCGGTCGGGAATCCCTGGCACGCACGTACGTGACTGCAATTGTTCTTGGCGGGGGGCGTGGCAGTCCCTTGGCCAATGAGGAGGCTCGAAACAGGGCAATCCTCGCTCCAGCCTCCCCAAAGTTGGAGGCTGCCTTCGTCCCCCGCCGGGGACTCAGGTATGCTTTTTTTTCCCTCCACCCCCATCCCCTGCAAACTATCCCCTCCCCACCCTCCCAACTCCACTTACCTTCTTTTTCTCGGGAGCGAATGCGCTGGGAACACTTCTGTTCCCAGCACATCCCCTCGCGATGGCCACCATGGAAAGGGAAAACAAACTATGTTTTCCTTTTCCCGGCGGCCATTTCATTTGACTTATTTTTTTTCTGTTCCGAAACGCAGAACAGAAAAAAAATGCTATTAGTACCCCAATCCAACGGGCCGGGATACTAATGGCAATAAGCCCCTCGACGGCAGACCAATACCGCCCCCGGTAATGCCCCTGTGGGCTCGTTAAGGCCCTCGATACGCTCGGCCCTGTAACTATGGGCCCCGGGGACATTACCTGGGGTGGTATTGGCCTGCCGTCTCGGGGCTTATTGCCACACTAGTTACTATGACCTTGGAGCTGTCCCCTTTCTCAGCCTAAACACAGTTAGGGAGCCAGTTGTCCAAAAGGAGACATGGAAAACAGTTGACTATGATTTTAAAAATATTATTGCAGATCAAACCTTTGATAGTACCAACATACATGCCTTGAGGACATTGACAAGGGTTGAATGAATTGCACATTGTGACCTCTGACCCCGAAACTACCATCTTTAGAAGGTCTTTCCCCCTCCAGAGGGCTTCAACTGAGCGGGGAGCAACACAGAGCTGACCCCACCACCACCAGAAGCCCTCTTTCCATCTGCCTGAGGCTGCCTACAAAGGTCAGGAGACCAATGAGAAGCATCCAGGATCGATCTAGGGACTGCCGTGACCTCTGACATAGTTACCTCTGGGTTACTTTGGATATATAAGCACTGTCCTTTGGGCATCCAGGGCAAAGAGAAGACAGAGTTAAGGGTTGCTACTATATCCTTTTCTATCTCATTCTGTATTCCCTGTTGGCCCTTGTTTGCCATAGGTTACCACAAAAATGCCTTGCATGCAGTACACAAACAACATTAAAATCTGACTCCAACACTCCACTTAAACAACTATTTGCATACACCTGCCCCTGAACACCCGTAGCTTCCTAATTACTGTACTGTCTCTCCGCACTGTGCTACTCACCCATAATGCATTTACTCCTGCTCCTCCTCCTACTCACCTCTCCCGACGCTTTCTCCAATCACGTTACAACGTCCTCCTTTACTATTCCTATTATAAAACTCACAACTCAGGGGGAGGGTGTGGCGCTGTTGCGCACGTCTAAGATGGCCGCATAGAGAGAAAGCTCTGGTGCGGCTGGCGTTGGCTGGACAATTTCATGCATATTCCGGAGACTATGGACCTGGCATTGTGAATGTATTCTGAGCAGAGGAGCGGAGGCATGTCTCGGTGCAAAACCATCCGAGCTGGGTGGCTGTAAGCACCATCTCGATCCACTGACTTCGTGGGCCTGGACCTGCATGATCTGTGTCTGCTAAGTGGATGGCAAGTGCTGCAGCGCTGCTGGGTCCGTGAGGCTGGAAACTCCTCTGCGGGCTTGCCCCCAATCCTGCACCCGCCGGGACTGCTGCTGGAGCCGAGATACTGACTTTCTGTGCTACTGCAAGGGCGGGGGGGGGGGGCTGCCCAGCGTCCACGTACGCTGCCCCGAGGCTGTGGACCTGACGCCACTGGACTGCAACGGATGTCGGGCGCTCAGGCTGCAGTGATCCTTCATGGCCACTTGATCTCTTTACTACGTGGTACCGCCCTGCTGCTTGGTGGGGAACTGTGTCTGCGGGTCACTTTTGGGAGCCAACCCCATTACATCGGAGGTGCGGCGGCGACGTGGCTGCTTCGGTAGGTGCATTCCTGCCCCACGTTGTCCCCACCCAAGTACTGTGAGACCCCCCCCCACGGCCCCTTGGAACTGTGCAGGTGTCGCCCCGGCGGCTCCGCGAATGGTGGGCTGTCTGCCCATTTACACTTTAGTGATACACCAGAGCTGGAGCTGCGGGCACTGGTTCTCCACCCATCAACCACGGACTGCCTGTCTTTTTCGCTGTCACGGCCCGGACCTCTGGGGTTGCGGACTACATTAGCAACGCTGCGGACCACTATGCTCCCTGGAGCCTTGGGGGATTTACTCCTCCCAGGGTTGGATGAAGCAGTTTCTCCTCCCTGTATGGGGACATCTCCCTACTTACTGGCCCTATTCGTTGGTAACCATCACCAGGTGCCTCTACAACCCTGTAATGGTACACCTCATTTACTGCTGCCACGGATCTTGAGATCTGTGCCGCTGCATGCGAAACTTCTACGTCCCATGTACTAGGCTAAATTGCCCTCCAGGAGCTGTGTGATCCCCCCCCTTTTTTTGCCTCTGTACTTAACATATTTGTGTATATTAACCCTGGGGAAAGCTGAGTGAGCCACAGGCAGCAATCGCAGATTTGGCCGGACTACCCTTAAGCCACCCACCGGCCGGGCGGCGGGCGAATGTGGGGGGGCTGGGGTCCACCAGGTGGGGGGCAGCAGCATTTCCCCTGTTGATTCACGCCTGATGACAAGGTGTTGTACAGAGTGAAGCCTACAAAAGACTGCTTGCCCTCAGTCAACCGCTTCAAGCTAACCAAGAGACCCTAGTTCCGTGCTCTTCCCACGGCCGAGTTGCCCACGCCTCGGCATGATGACGAAAGGAACCGGCAAAAAGCAAAGTTCTATGCACATGTTCACCAAAAATGCAGCTAAAATGGCAGATGCTGCAGGCAACGCGAATACAATGAGCGCTGTCTCATCCCCTGAGACCAGCGCTGATTACCGTGAACTCCATCAGATGATGGAGTATATGCGGGAAAGATTCTCCACGCTACACACCAAGCTTGATATGAATGGCACAATATGCTCCATTAAAGCTTGCATGGACAAAACAGACACTCGTATTGCCAAGGTTGATAACAGAGTGGGCACCACGGAGGGCGAGGTGAACGCACTCAGGGCTGACGTCACGGCGCTGTCGAGGCAGGTGCAGAGCATCGGCAAGAAGAATTAGGATCTAGAGGCCAGATCTCGCCGTAATAATATAAGGGTCATCGGAGTACCACAAAACAACATAGAGGGATCAATGGAGGAATTTGTGGAACACATGTTGATGACTCTACTGGACAGCTTGAAGTTGTCTCCGCAATTTGCCATCAAGCATGCGCACCGCACTCTGACTCCAAAACCTAAACCTGGTACTCCCCCCAAACCCCATAATAGTCTGAGTATTAAATTACCAAGACAGAGATGCCCTGCTTCGTGCCGTGAGGACCAAGGGAGAGCTGAGGCTGGGTTCCTGCAAGGTCCATCTATATCCAGACTTTTCTTCTTCGGTACAACAGGAGCGTAAATCGTTTCTTGCGGTTAAGAAAAGACTGCGAGACAACAATATAAAGTATGCTATGCTCTACCCCACCAAGCTCCATATTGAACATGATGGCAAAGTGTACTTTTCACTTTACTGGACGAGGCTGCGTGCTTCATTGACTAACACTACCCTGGATGATGTAAGTGGCCATTCGGCCAGGCCTTCGCTCATTGGCAAATCCTAACTGACATATTTGGAAAGCAGCAGCTCTGGGTTCCAATGTTCATTTGCCTCTGGTACTTGTTGAAACCTGACTATCACTCAGGCTGCTGAAAAGCCGGAAATCTGTTGTTCCAGTATTCTTGTAGTTCAGCCTGCTGTGCTGCACCGGAAGCAGACAGCGCACAGCCCCCCATGCAAGGCTGCAAACAATGTTGGGTTGGTTATAAGGGGGATGTCATCCCTCTGATTGGGAGGGGGGCGGGGGTGGGAGAGGGCAGTTGGGGGAAAAGTTTATTAAAAAAGTGTTTGACATGTTTTTTGGTATGAATCATGGTCATAGCGCGCACAATTATGTTAGTTGCTCCCACCTGATGGTTGAGGCGATCCTAACAGATTATTATCATATGCGTAGCTCAGATGTGGGATAATCAGATGCACAGTGCTGCAGTGGTCTGTAGCCATTACATGAACGTGACGAATGGGTAGCGAGCCATTGCACTTAGTTAGCTGGAACATTCGGGGGCTAGGGAATCCCGTCAAAATGCGCCGCCTGCAACTCTACCTCGAACGACATTAAGCGCACGTCCTGTTCATACAGGAAACGCATGCACTGACACGTTCTTGTGATGCATTCGCCAAACACTAGGGCCTGCAGCGCTATTACACTGCATAATTGTCTCAATGCAGGAGAGTCATAGCTCTCATACACAAGTCTGTTTAATACATACACATTAGAGCCCTTACGGACCCATTAAGGCGGTACGTTCTACTTCATGGAAAGTTACGCAGGCATGAGGTGATATTTCTTAACACATATTGCCCCAATATTGATGTCCCAGATTTCTACACAGAGCTACTGGGCATTCTGGATCACTATCCCCTAATACCTACCCTCTGGGGTGGGGATTTGAACTTGATAATAGACCACAATTTGGATAGATCCGGTGCTCGCCCCCATCCGCCTGCCAGGGCTGCTCTGGTGCTCCAGGGGGACTCAGGGACCTCAGGTTACTTGATGTGTGGAGAGTACTCAACCCTGGGGCACGGTGTTACTCATATTACTCAACGGTCCATGATTCTCATTCCCGTATAGATAGGTGGTATATTTCGGACACTATGATTGGCAATGTGAGCGGCGCAGAAATAATACCCAGAACTTTCTCTGATCATTCTCCAGTAACTCCGAAAATAGCTCTGGGGACCTCCCTCAATAAGAGCACGGGGTGGCGGTTCAAACCGCAGTCTCTGCTAGACCCTGTATTCGAAGCTGAGTTAACTAAACACATTGATGAATACTTTGAATTGAACAGAGGCACAGTAGATACGCAGGCTACACTATGGGAGGCCTTTATGGCGTGTATCCAAGGGGCAGCCCTATCCTGTGAGTCCGGTATACTCAAATGTATCCGTAGGGACCTCCTGCGCAGTGAGACTCATCTACGTGGTCTGAAAGAGGAGCTGGCGGCAATGGCTGGTAATCACAACCTGGGGTAGAAATTAAAATGGAGCTTGATAAGTTCCGACAGCACGCAGAAAGGGAGGTGAAGTTCCTTGATGGTCCTAATTTGGCAAGGAGGTATGGCAAAAGTGAGCAACCTGGTAGGCTCCTTGCTAGAGTGATTCGTCAATCTCAGGGCAACCATCACATTCCTTCCATATTAAGCGCCTCAGGGATGCTGGTTCATACGCCAGAGGAAGTGGGCTGGGAATTTCATGCATTTTATTCAAAAGGCAGTGATCACTGTCCTACTAAAACCCGGTAAACCCCCTGAACAGTGTAGCTCCTACCGCCCCCTCGCCCTTATTAATTTGGATATAAAAATCTTTGCCAAGGTGCTGGCCCTTGGCCTGGCCCCCTACATGACTCATACTCATATAACACCATCAGGGGGCACAGATGCCAGTAGCCTGAACCGGCGCCTCCTCTCAACAGGCTGAATCTCTCGAAAATAAACAATCAAGAAAGCAATTTCTGACACTTACCTCTCTCCGTTCCGGCTACCCTACCCCTGGGGCCCCTCCACCTGCGATCCGGATGAAAATCGGACCCGTTTTCACCTGCTTCGGGATCGTCCCTAGTGAGGCCTCCTCCAGCTCCTCCTCCTCCAGCCTGGCTCCCGTGGTGATTTTCCCGCTCGGCGGACGGCCTGGCCTGCGGTGTACTCTGCCTCCCGCACTCGTCCAGCGCCTGCAGCAGTCACCAGTCTTCTGTCATCTATGCTAGAACGTCCCTGGAGAGGCCTCCTCCAGCTTCTCCTCCAGCCCGGCTCCCGTGGTGATTTTCCCGCTCTGCAGACGGCCTCCCGCACTCGTCCAGCACCTGCAGCAGTCACCAGTCTTCCATCATCTCTGCTGGAACATCCCTGGAGAGGCCTGCTCCAGCTCCTCCTCCAGCCTGGCCCCCGTTGGGATCTTCCCGCACGGCTGACGGCCTGGCCTGTGGTGTGCTTTGCCTCCCGCGCTCGTCCAGCGCCTGCAGCAGTCACCAGTCATCCGTCATCTCTGCTGGAACGTCCTGGGTAAGGCCTCCAGCCCGGCTCCTGCGCTGATCCCTCCCGCTGGGGACGGCCAGGCCTGCGGAATGCTCTTCTCTTCTCCTCACTCGCCCATTCGGAGACCTGTCTTGGAGACCTCCTGTGCTCTCTGTGTCATCCCGCCTCTATTCCAGCTGTGGGGATCCCGGCTGGCAGAGGCAGTTCAGAGTCCACCATCTTGACTCCCTTCAACCACTGACAGCCTTCCTGGTACGTGTGTGGACTCCGCTCCTGCAGTCGCCAACTTCTTCCTATCTGCTCTGGCACTCGGTGGAACTTTGTTGAGTTTCCGGCTCCATATCACCTGGCACCATTTCTTGATCCTGGTGCCTGCCTTGCAGCTGTACTCTCCTGGGGCCTGCCTTGCCGCTGCTCTCCCCTTACCGTCCGTCTCCATTCTGACTACTGGGATCCTGCTGTGCCACTGTGCCCTCCTGGTACCTGCCCTGCCGCTGCACCCCCAGTGCCATCACCCTTCCACTCTGGCTACTGGGGTCCCGGGGGGTGAAGCTGCCCAGAGTTCCACCTCCTTGGCTCCCTCCCGCTGCCGGCAGCCCTCCTTGTGCATGGAAGGTGTCGGAGCCTGCAGTCACCCATAACATCTTGCGGTGCCACCGTGCTCTCCTGTGCCTGTGCCTGGTTCGCCTCTGCTCTGCCCCAGGCCCATCCACCTGTCACACTAACTCTCAGGGTCCTGGCAGGACCGTGACTGCTTAGGGTACCTCCTGCCATCTCTGAGCCGCTGCCACCGGCCCGCCCCGTCTGACAACGATCGGGCTACTTGGGTTTGCCCTCTTTAGCCTGACTCCTCCTGGCTGACTACTTGGGATTCTGTCCAACCTCACTGCCTCTGAAGCTTGAAGTTCTCCCGTTGCGGCTGCTTAGGACTCCAACCCTTCTTCGCCGCCAGCAACCCTTCCCACTCTAGAGCGGGTCCACTCACAGAACTTCACTGCTTCTGCCCACCCTCCTTGCCTGACTCTGTTCTTCTCTTGTGCCTGCACCACTCCTGGTCCCATTGCCTATGGCCCTTCAAACTCAAGCGCGAGTGCAGCTACGGTGGACCTCTGCATTGAGCCATCCACTACCTGTTTTCCTCCTCTAGCACCTTTCTGCCGAACCTGGTACTGCCTGCAGCCCCCCCATCCTCTCCCCATTACTCTCCTAACTCATTTCCCTGACCACCGCCCATACCTGAAACTGCCACACTGACCTCTGCTCTCACCATCACAAGACTCTACAGGATCGACCCATACGTACTCGCCCTTTCTTTGAGTCCTCTGTTATGCAATTCTCCAAATCTCCTTCTCCCCACCCTTCCTTCCCTCCTCCCCCCTTTCCCCTACTCCCACCTTCTCCTCTCCCTTCTACTCTCCTTTTCCCTCCTAATGCCCAGCCCTGCCCCCTAGCCCCCCCACACTCCTCATGTTACTCTCCTTCCCTCTCTCACCGCCCTAACCTTCTATACCCCCCTACCGTCCATCACTCCACCCACTTGAACAAGGCACTCTGGAATGCCCGATCCATCTGCAACAAAACCGCAGCTGTCCTCGACCTATTCTTTCGCCTTAACCTCAATTTTTTATGTCTAACTGAAACCTGGATCCCCCCCATAACACTTTTATCCCTGCTTCCTTAACCATCTCCTCTTCCTCCTTTACTCATACCCCACGCACTACTGGCCGTGGCGGAGGCGTTGGCCTCCTCTGCCACCCCAAGTACATCTTCTCTTCCTCCTCACAATCTCTCCCTTGTTTCCCTACCTTTGAATTCCTCTACAAATCTTTCTCCTTGCCCCACCCTATTTCTTTTCTGATCATATACCGTCCCCCTGGCCATCTCTCTTCCTTCTATGAAGACCTGGATCACCTCCTCTCGCTCATCTCTCCCTCCCCCTCTCCTCTATCCGTGCTTGGTGACTTCAATCTCCATCTCCCTTCTCCCCCTCAATCCTCTCCCATCTTCTCTATCTTTGACTCTTACCTCCTTTCCCCTCTTCCTTCTTCCTCCACCCACTCCTCTGGCTCCATCCTGGACCTCATCTTCAATTCTTCCTACCCCTCTTCCCCTGTCTCTACTCTTCCTATCTATCTCTCTGACCATGCCTTACTCTCTTTCTCCCTTTGTCCTCTCCCACACTCCACCCCTCCTAACCCCTCCCCTCCAACCTACTCACGGCGCGATTTTCGCAACTTTGACCCATCCCTCTTTACTGACACTTGCTCTTCTTTCATTCCAACTCTCCAAGACTTCTCCTTATTATCTGCAGATGATGCTCTATCCTCCCTCTCCTCTGCTATCTCCTCCTCCCTTGACAGACTCTACCCCCTTTCTCTTTTCCGCCCTACCCAAAAACCCTCTCAACCTTGGCTTACTCCCCAACTCCTCTCCATGCGACGCTTTCTCCGTCGTCTCGAGAGACTTTCGCTCAAAATTCCCTCGCTTTCTAACCAAACCTCTTACTTCTCTTACCACGCACTCTACGACTCCTGCCTTGCCTCGGCTAAATCCTCTTACTTCTCTAACCTACTCCAATCTCAAGCCACTCATCCTCGCCATATCTTCCAATCTCTTTCTCGACTTCTCTCTCCCCCCACTTCTGATCCGATCCTCCAATTCTACACTGTCCCCTTCTGACTTCGCCAACTTCTTTTCCTCTAAGATTCTTACCCTTCGTCAAAAAATCCACACCCCCTCTGACTTCATTTCTACTCCTCCGCCCCATCCCTCATCCTACATGTCCATCTTCTATCCCGTCTCCCCTTCTGAAGTCTCCACCCTAGTATCCAAAGCCCACCCCACTGCTGCCCCTTCTGACCCTCTCCCTTCCCTTCTCATCCCTAAGATTTACCCTCTTCTTATCCCCTATCTCACCTCCTTCTTCAACATCTGTCTCTCCTCAGCTACTTTCCCTCTGCCTTCAAGCATGCTACAATCATCCCTATTTTGAAGAAACCTTCTACTGATCCTCTTTTCACCTCTAACTTTAGACCCATCTCTATTCTCCCATTCCTCTCCAAGCTTCTCGAGTGCCTTGCCTACTCCCAGCTCTCATCCTTTGTTACTAACTCCTCTCTCCTACCACCCTACCAATCTGGCTTCCATCCCAAACATTCCACAGAAACTGCTCTCACCTCTATTCTCAACTCCCTTCTCTCTGCTCGCCACGCCAAACAATCCTCTATACTTATTCTCCTAGACCTCTCTGCAGCCTTTGACACTGTCGATTATCCCCTCCTTATTCACACTCTTTCTTACTTTGGTTTCAAAGGCTCTGTCCTCAACTGGCTATCCTCTTACCTCTCTTCACACTCCTTTACTGTCTCCTGGGGAGGTCGGTCCTTTCCTACCTATCCTCTTGAATAAGGTGTACCCCAAGGGTCGGTACTTGGTCCTTTCTTCTTCTCTCTTTACACCTCCCTCATTGCCCCTGTAATCTCCTCGTTTGGATTCTCCCAGCACTTTTATGCTGACAACACTCAACTCTTTCTCTCTTTCTCCTCCTTCTCACCTGACCTTCACCAAAAACTCTCCTCCTGCCTTACTGCTTTTAAAAACTGGATGTCTTCCCGATTTCTCTCTCTTAATACGGACAAAACCGAAGTTGTATTCTTTCCCTCTAACTCTCTTCCACCTCCCTCACCCATTCATTCACTTTCCTCCCTCCAATCTTCCTATCTCTCTTCAAGCTCGTAATTTAGGGGTTCTCTTTGACTCCTCTCTCTCCTTCTCCCAACATATTTCCCTCACTTCCCGCACCTGTCGCTACCACCTCTTCAATATGTGCAAAATCCGTCCTTCTCTCACCTTCCACGCTACTAACCTCTTAATCTCCTCCCTCATCTTCTCCCACCTCTTCTACTGCTCCTCCCTACTCTTTGGGCTTCCTACTTCTCACCTTGCCCCTCTTAAATCCATCTACCACTCTGCGGTTCGTACCCTCTGTCTACTTACCACCCGTGACTCCATCTCTACCTCTCTCTCTTCCCTTGGCTAGCTTCCTTTCCATTCCCAACTTGAATTTCAATTTCTCTGCCTTGTCTTTCAATCTCTCTATGGTCTCGCTCCCCCTCATCTCTCCTCCCTTCTCTCCTACTCTCCCTCCCGTTCCCTTCGATTAGCTGACCACTTCCTTCTCACTGTACCTCCCTCCCCCTGTGCCTCCTCTCGCTTCCGCTCCTTACAACTCCTAGCACCTCTACCCTGGAACTCCCTTCCTCTTGCCACCCCCATCTTCACCTCCTTCCGCTCTTCCCTCAAATCTCTCCTCCTCCATTCTCCTCCCTGAATCACCTGCCCCTTCCTGCTTCCCCCCTCTCCTCCCTATTCTTCCCCTAACTATCCCCCCTCCCGACCTCCCCCCTCTTACCCCTCTCCTTCCCTCCTCCTACCATTTTTCACCATTCCCCTCCCATCCACTCCCTCTCCCCTTCCCAACCTAACCCGCTCAGTTAATTGCTCTTTTCATTGTTTTGTCGATTGATTCATAATGTATTTGCTTCAACTGTTGTTTGTTTATGTAATATGTTGTTCAATTCTACAGCGCTTTGGCGTAAAGCGCTTAATGAATCAATAAATACAAATGCAAATACAAATATTGTGCATCCTGACCAATCAGGGTTTGTCCTTGGCAGGTCCACTGCGCTGAATCTCATGAGGCTATTTAACATCTTAGCGCAAATAGACCCCAATGAGCAAGCGGTGGCAGCGGCCGTAGACATACAAAAAGCGTTTGATTCGGTCTCTTGGCAATTTATGTGGGCAGTATTAGAGAAGTGCAACTTCGACCCGCTCTTCAACTCGTGGGTTAAACTACTGTATGCACATCCAGTGGCGAAGGTGAGCACCAATGGCACCTTAACACCCCAAATTCTAATATGCAGAGGGACTAGACAGGTCTGCCCGCTGTCTCCCCTACTATTCACCATAGTGATGGAGGTGCTAGCGGACGATATACGCAATAAACACATGCGCAGGGGGGTCAGACTACCACTGGAACCCGAAATCATCTCACTATACGCTGATGATGCGCTTCTCTTCATACGCGACCCTGCTATTCACTTGGCATCCATAATTCAGACTGTCCAGTAGTTTGGGACCATGTCCACACTGCTGGTCAATTGCACTAAATTTTAGCTATTTCCCTTAACGGACTCCACCCCCCACCCCCGTTGGATCTGATGGGTTTCAATTGGTCACCAGCTGAAATATAATACCTTGGGATAATGGTAACACGTCAAAAGGCCACCCTTTATGCACGTTACCTCAGGGACTACTTACCCCAAATAGACTCCAAGCTTCACTCCTGGGCAAAGCTCCCTATCACTGTAGCAGGACGACTTTCGCTCCTAAAGATGCTAATCGCCCAAAAACTGCTATATTACTTTGTTAATGTGCCGCTGTGGCCTGGTGCCGCTTTTTTCGATACACTAGCAAGGGGCTGTAAACGGGTTTCTGTGGCACTCGGGCACAGTGTGCCTCAAATGGGATAAATTGTCCAGACCTTGCGGGAGCGTAGGCTTTTCTGCCCCACAATTTTGAGAGGTACTGGATGTCAGCACAGGCTCAATATGCGGCCCATTGGTACAATATAGGTGCAATGCATCCCCACATAAAATTGGAAAGGTATGCTGCTGGCACCCGGGATCTGCGTACACTTGTGCTTCCTCCGCGTATTGAGCCGCGGCCAGATATAGACCCAGTCACAGTAACGGCCCTAGCATGGAAGAAAATGTGGAAGACACTGAAAAACCCCAGACCCAACCATAAAAACATGCCCCTATGGAATTTTGTTCCCTCGCTTCCTTGCATGAGCAGAGCTGATGCACAGCAGTGGGCAAACGCAGGATACGCCACACTGGGTGATGTGTTTAGTAGAAACTCCTTTATAGAATTAATTGACTTACCTGAGCTACCTAGGGGGAAATCAGTGAAATGACTACAGTGTGCAGGGTAACGCCTGGCAATTACGCGCTCGTGGGGCACATTCCCGATACAGCCTCCTGACGAACCCCTCTTTGACATTGTAATGATGGGCATCACTCACGGGGTTGCTAGACTGTATGGAACGCTGCAAGATCGCGGCTGTGCACCATTGACGGGGTTAAGAGAAGACATGGATCTGGGAGAGAATATTACAGGTGAGAGGTGGGAAGCCATGTGTAGGCAAACTCAGGAGGTGTCCTTGAACACAAAATTTCAACTGATACAGTTCAAGGTTCTACACCGCTTCCACCAAACCCCCACGCGGCTCCACCGAATCTCACGCCGTCACCCGCCTGCATGTCCCAGATGCACAGCATATCAAGCCGACTACATGCATATGTTGTGGAGTTGCCCTGTGTTGGGGGAGTTCTGGGCTGGAGTCTGTAACACCTTGTCAATTATGCTAAATGCCCAACTCCGCCCCTCCCCAATGAGTTGCTTATTTGATCAGTTTGATCATATTTATGGCTCCCTCTGTAAATTGGCAAGTCTATGTTTATTGTTAGCTGCCAGATGTATTCTCTTGGTGTGGCTGCGGCCGGCTGTCCCTACTGTTTCCCAATGGTTGAAAGCGGTTGCGTGGGCATCCGATATGGAAGGACGCTGGACTTTATTGCAACCATCAAACTCACGTCCCAAAAACATATGGGCCCCATTCCGCAGCTATTTGCTTTCCACTTACCCCTGCATTGACAATATTGATGAGTAGTGAACAATGGCATGGTGCGGCCAGCACTGACTCCTTACTGCCCCCTCCCCGTCCTCCCAGCCACGAAGCGGATGGTCTCTTCACCCTACATAAGTGTACTGCTGTATTGTGCTGTTAAGGTACATGTTGTGTATGCTGTTGACCAAACTGTTTTTTTATTTATTTTTTTTATTTCTATTGCTGCAATGTCGAACACTCTCAAAAATAAAGGTTTAAAAAAATAAAAAAACTCACAACTCAAAACTCCCACTACTCCTTCCAACAAACAAAGCTGACAAGCTAATCATAACCCCTTTAACACATATCCACCTTGCCTCTCTTCATCTGAGACTCAACTTTTTTACTCTTCCTTACCTCATCAACTGAACATTACACTCTGGAATGCTCAGTCTGTATGCAACAAAACTTCCTTTATCACTGACTTTTGTATGTGATTTATTCGCTGGGAAAAAACATTGATGGATCTTCGATATTTTTTTAACCCACTAAATACCCTTTGCAACATATTTTAGGATTGATGCAATTACATAAACAAACTCCAGACCTACAATATTTGGGGAAAGTGTTGGACAGTGGGTTAAAATAAATAAATGAGTGCCCCTCGATATTTCTTTCAGTGATGAAATCACTGGGTACCATCATTGACTACTTTCACTCCAGCTCTCCTCCATCCAGACCTTCTTGCGATCACTAAAACCTGGATTCCTCCATTTAACACTACCACTCTGGAAGCCCTATACAACTCTAAACTATCCTTCATTCACTCTTCTCGACTGACTGGCATAGGTGGAGGCATCGGACACCTACTCTCTTCCCGCCTCAATGCCTCAAAAATCTCCAATGCCACGTCCCACCCTACTTCTTTTGAATTCACAATTTCTACTATTTCTCTTCCTTACTCGGTTCACATCATCTCCATCTATCCTTCTCCTGGTCCCACTGGACCAATCCTTGATGATCTTGGGCTACTCCTTGATTCACTTTGCACTAAACATCACCTCATTCTCTTAGGTGACTTTAACCTTCCCTCTCCAACCTCTTCTCAGAAATCTGAACTTCTGTCTTTTCTTATTGACCACACTCGCCACTCTATCCATAACCTACCTACCCACACAGGGGTGGTCTTTGGATCTCTTTTTCATCTCCACCACTCTCTCAGTCACTAATACTATTGTCACACCAACCATATCTGATCACTCAATTGTTTCCACCACCATCTCCTTTCCACCCTCTGACCTTTCCTCACCACTTGCTTCACCTATTACTAAAATGAAATTTAAACCTTCTGCTATTCTCCCTTTCCCTCTGACCTAAAATTCTCACTCGCATCCTTCACACCCGATGCCTCTTCCATCAACACAGCCTTCTCTAGCTTACAATCCCTACTATAGGACTCATTCTCCTCTCACTTCCCACTGCTTACTTTCACCCCTAAGTCTCAGCATCCTCAGTCATGGGTCACCCCCATTCTTATGGTCTCTCCGCACAGACATGCATCGGCTGCTGCGCAAATGAAGACGTACCCACTCGCATGAGGAGCTGCAGCTCTACCTCTCTGCCCTGAACTCTCTCAACTCAATTTACAAGTTATTATAAGTCCACTCTTGATAGAGCGAAAAGGAAATTCTTAACCATCATTGACACTCATTCCAACCATCCTAGCTGGCAACATGGCACCCTAAATTCACTCCTCCTAAAGTCTACAACTATGAACTCCACTCTCACAGCTAATGACCTAGCTGAATTCTTTGCTGCATACATTTCCAAAATTAGAGACTCTCTCCTGACCTTTCCGTACACTCCCTCCTCCGACATTTTACACTCAGCCTACTCTACCATCATCCTCTGCCTCCATCTCCAACTTTAGTCACACTAATACTGACAAAGTGCTATCTCTACTGATGAAGGCTAACCCCTCTTATGCCCCATCAGGCCCTCTTGCTACACATCTAGTCAAGCCTATTACCGCTTTAGTGGCCTCTCACCGAGCTAAACACTTCAATCTGTCCTTTGACTCTGCTTGCTTTCCCTCTGTTTTCAAAACAGCCACGGTCATCCCTCTCCTAAAAAAGCAAGGGACTGCCCCAAACCTACCCACCAACTTTCACCCTTTCACTCTCCTTCCGCACTACTCTAAAGCGCTCAAGAGAGTTTTGTTCAACCGTCTTCCAATTTTTTAGACATCCACAACCTCGAGACCCCCTCCAAGCAGGTTTCCGCACCTGTCACTCCAGGGAATCTGCTCTCATGACTGTGTCCAACTTCATTGCCTCTGCTAAGCACTCCAAATTATCCTCTATCCAAATTCCCCTTGACCTGTCTGCTGCCTTTGACACTGTCGATCACTCTGATCTCCTTAATACTCTTTTCTTCTTAGGATTCGCAATCCAGGCCATCCCTGGATTGAATCCTACCTTGCACCTTGCTGATTCTCTGTCTGCTGGAGCAACAGCACCTACCTCTCAACTCATTCCTCTAACTGGCAGAGGTCAACAAGGCTTTGTCTTGGGTCTGCTCCTTTTTACACTCTACACATCTTCTCTTGGGCACTAATCTCCTCCTTGGGGGGGCCCCTAACTAACTCTTAGAGGACGACACTCAAATCTTATTCTCTTTTCCTGAACTCTCCTCTGATCTCTATCAAAATTTCAAACTGTCTCTCTGCCATTAAATATTGGATGGCTTTGCACACTCTGATGTCACACTGTACCAAAACCGAGGTGGTGTTCTTCCCTGCCAAAAGCTCTCTCTTATCTCTTCCTCTGCCAATCCAGTTTGCACCTGACACTCTCCCCTACTCTTCTCACACCTTCTCTGCTTTCATCTCCAAAACTGGAACAGCAGCTCGCCTCACCCTCCTAAATAATAAGAAAATCAGGCAGCACCTTCCTTTCAACAACACCAAGAATCTCTAAACTGGACTACTGTGCCAGAATCCTCATTGGTCTCCGCAACAATGCTTTCTGTCCTCTCGACAAGATCATTAACTTTGCTACCAAGACTCTTAGAACTCCCTCACTTCACACCTACTTCATTAGATCATCACCAGGCTGGATGGCTGACGATGCAAAACAGGGTCAGATTTAAACTTCTTCTCCTGGTTCACAAATCTATCCACGGTAAGGCATCACTGTGTCTGTCCTCCTCTATTCAACTCTACAAGCCTTCTCGTAATCTCTGCTCTGCCTCCTTGACTACCCTTGTAGCTCCTCGCCCTCCCTGCTCTTGCTATCTCTTCCGCTGTTTCTCTTTTATTGCTCCACTTGCATGGCATTCTCTTCCCCCGGACATCAGAGAAACAGTCCCCACAGATTTGTTCAAAACCAAACTAAAAGCCTACCTTCTCACCTCAGAGTTACCATCTTAACCTACATCTCATCTGCATGCTAGATAACATTTTTCCCTCACCGCTAACTTGCCTCTGTCCCTCACTTCCTCAACCTCCACTCTTGCACTACACCAATCATGGTCACATCCGGAACAGAGCTGGCAGTACTGCCTACCGATACTTAAAAATGGCCAATGTTCATTGTCCTTAATCAATGTATGTCTACTTATGTATTGTCCCTGGTGACTGTTCCATTTACTCCCCTGCACAACCTGGTCAGAATGTCCCTCAAACTCACCCGATTACAAGAAGCTCACTGCTTTCCATCAAACCGGATTTCTTATCTATTGTACGTTCTTTTATGGTTAAAAGAGCATTGTTCCTCTTGTATATAAATAAATAAATACAAATTCTCCTCTATGAAGAGACAGAAGAATGTAGATTTAGAAAATCGAAGGGAAGAACAAATTCTATTGGAATGCAAGTATGCAGTTCCGAAATCTCAGACTCCTTAGGAAAATGATGCACGTCAGGAATCGGATAAACATGATTTTGAAAAATAGGATTCAGACCCTGTTACTCCAATTCAAACCTGTATATCTTAAGGTAAATAATGTAGGCAGCCTACTAATAGTGTATGTGTGACAAAACATACCAAGCGCATGTGAGAAGAGGCTACTGTAAGATTGAGCCAAAAACAAAAAGTGAGCCGGGAAAGTATATAGGACTATTGTTTTGTTAGATTTACATTGTAAAATATTTGTAAAATATTTGCTTAAGCCCTGGCCAACTGGCTTAACTGAATTATATCTGCAATATTCAATTTAGCTCAAGCATGCTTTTTTCAGGATCGTAGAGCTTTGACAACAAGGGAAAGACCTTAAATCTAATCAGTAAGAGGCAATTAAGTTTACACATTGTTCCACTCCCTCATTCATGTTATAAGAGGTATTGCTCACTGCCAAAAAAGCCTGTATTAAAGAGGACCATATCTCTTTAACAGTAATAGGTCAAAGTCACGATAAGAGGTGCACTCACCCGCTCCGACACAGTCAGATTTTCAATGCCAACCAAGTCACGCTGGAGCTCCGTTAGCTTCTGGAAGTTCTCCAGACGTATCAGAGTATTCTGGAGCTGGGATGTCATGGTTGTCACCTCCTTCAATGCATCTGTATAAGAAACAAACTCAAGTGAGTCAGAAATTTGAGAACATTCTGTTTCTCAGTCCTGCCTACTTTCGTTCATTTAAATAGTCAATAATGTAAAAAACCAGAGGGGGTTTCACAGCCTAGTCCCTGCTGAACCCATACTCAGGTGGCCAGGGAAAGGCCATCGCTTTTGGATTCTGGCGCTGGGGGTGAACAAGTGAGAAAGGATCACCTGGGTAGGTGGTCCTCAAGGAGTGGGGGAGAAGCACCCAATAGAAAGACATTGTATCCCCCTTTTTCCACAACCCATCTAACCCCTATCCTGACATTTGATGGGAAACTACAACTCCCATAATTCCTCCCCACTTTGTCTTGACAAAAGTACTGCAGTACGGAAGATGAGGAATGTGGCTAGAGAGATTATCTCCCCTGACTTGCATTGGCCATGTCCCTGTAATGAGGCCAGGCAGTCAGGCACGTAGCTCTAACAAGTTACACCTGCCACTTATTAGCAGTCCCAGTGAAAATAAAAGGTGGCGCGCACAGGCACGCTTTAAGTGAGGCTGCGCACGAGAAGGAACAGCTCTTCCAAGGCTGATACAGACCGGACGGTGCAAGCTGGAAGACCAACGAGCTGATCTACAGTGGAGAGGATCATGAGGAAGCCAGGCTAAATGTGCATGCTTTCGGGAAAACGTGAGTGTGCGAAAAGCAAAGAAGAGCCCGCAGAGGAAATAAACCTTCAGATTATTGGAAAACGGCCTGCGACCCTCCTGGGTGAACGACAGTGCTGAGGAGGAGCAGAGGAGGCGTTGCTACCAGCCTTGAGCTGCAAGAAAAGATGAGACATTCTTTTAACATGGCCACTGAGTTACCAAGGGGAACACAAGTCTGTTTGATGTGACAGAGAAAGTGACTCTCATTTTGCAAGTTGAAGGTTCCGTATGTGCTGACAAAACGCAAATGAGAAGAACCATTGTTAAAAGAGAAGGATACGAAGTAGCAGAGTGGTATTGTGATGGGAAATCACACATTCGAAAGTCTCTGTGAAATGTTATGAATTGTGAAAGATATTACAGGGAGATCAAAGGAAAGAAAGTTGAACAAATGTAAAATGAAAGATATGAACTGTGAATATGCCAAGGAGACAAAGTTTGAAATATGTGAACTGTGAATAGGCCAAGAAGGCAAAATCCAAATAATAGAACTTAAGAGAAAAGCAAGTGAAAGAGAACAAAAACTACCAGTACCAAAAAGCATTGATGCTGCAAGAAAAGATTGTGAAATTAAGGGTTGTTGAAAGAGAGGTCGAAGTGGTCATGTAGAGATCTGTGGAAATTCTTTGCACTTTCAAATGTCTTTGTCAGTGGGAAAAGATATCTTAGAGAAATTGTGGGGAAGGGAACCCCCACAAAGGAAAGACAGGGTCTAGCTCGGCAGAGGAAAGCCTGTGCAGAACTGTGAGAAATTGTGTGATAAAGTGCGACAAGACAGACTTGAGCCAGCCGGAGGGAAGCCTGTACAAAACTGTGAGAAGTTAAGAAACAAATGAACTGAGTATTGATGGCAGGGCGAGCAAAGCTTAAAGAAAGTGATTGAAGTATCGGAAATTAAAAGCCTAAAAATAGAACTGTTAAATTGTGCCAGTAAGCCAAAGTGTGCAAGATTGGGAGAACTGTGCCATCCACCTATCTTTTGTTTTTCTTAAAAGATTCTCTAGTCCCCGTGGGGTTGAACTTGGGGAAAGGAGAGGGTGCTAATGCCATTCTGACATTTCTTTTTGAGACACTATTTTCCTTTTGTGGGCAAGGTTAGGTTTTCTTAGTATAGGCCTTTTCATTTTGACCAGATTGACTTGGACGTATTTATTATCGATAATTGGTCGAGATTACTCCCATTTCAGAGTTAGGGCCCGTTAGGAATTCTACCATCCCAAGCAAAACATTGGATAAAGGTTTTGAAACTTTTATTCATTGTGTCCGTGTCTATTGCTCGATGCCATGCCTTCTTTACAATAAGCTTGTCGATATAGTGATATTTACATTAACTCCACATGATGCACCAGAGACATTTCGGAACTGAGCCAAAAACTTAAGTGAAAAGGTGTCTAAATAGTTGTCAATGTCAGGGTGAAAAAATAATTCCACCTTCAACATTGTTGGGTGGGCAGATGGAGTGAATGGGGAATACACAGATCCAAAATTAGCGCCCTTATGAAGATGACACAACCAAAACACCTCTGTGATGCGCGGTTTAAAGGTGATCTGCCTACAACTCCTAGAAGAGTTCAGCGTCCTGCCCCTTTATGGGGACCTTGCATGAAGTGCTGTTTTGACATGCCAAACATGCTGTTTTTCTCTCAGTCCGACAGTGAACATATGCAATAATGCCCATCACTAGACAGTACTCTTTCCAGGTTTTCCTTTCAGTCTAGGAAATACACAAGGGTAGGACAACACTAGTTGGGATAACCAACTAATTTTAAGCAATAAAGTGAGGGAGGCTAATTTCTCCACCAAAATAAAGTTGATTTGTTTTAAGGCAAAGCAAAAGGGGGCTTCAGTCACAACAAGCCTGTGACAAGGCGGTGGAAAGGAAGGAAGATCAGAGCCAGGACAAGACCTCTAGCAAGAAGCCAATCAGACCTTGGGGGATGAGGTCATAATGGAGGGAGGCTACAACATGGGAGACCTTGGGGGATGAGGTCATAATGGAGGGAGGCTACAACCTAGGAGAGACAGACAATTGGACCAATGGTAATGCTCTAGAACAAGAAAGATTCCAAGGATGTCATACTGATACAGGTCTCTGGTGTTTGTCTTTTGAATTAGAGAGAAGAGTTGGAGGAGGGCCCGGGGCCTGAGGAGGAGGTGGGCTATTAGTGGGCCTATTGACGTCCGACCATAAGGAAACAGTAGTCCAAGTTGCACCCTATCCTGTTATAACCTGTTTATAGAGACTTACTAAGACATTTATCCCCAAATAAGAAGTTAGCCGTGAGAGAGTTGCTGCTGACGGCCCTAACGGCACTTGAGACCCAGCTGGAGGCCTCTGTCATCCGGAAACAAAGGTGAGCGTCGAGTGAATGAGAGAAAGACTGAATGAACAGAGAGGCAGAGGACCGTGCTAACAGTTGTCCAGGAAGCCTTCCCAACAAGGGGGGGGCTGGGCCAAAGAGGCTGGAGTACAAGCAACACCAGTGAGGCTGTGAACTGGAGACTTCCCCTCTGGAGAATAATAGAGAAATGAACAGTGAGGCTTATAAGACAATGTGAGACTTTAAGGAATTGATGACGAATGATCCCTAGGAAAACAGTTTCCAGAGAATAAAAGGCAATAGAGTCTCATCTCCTGTAGAAGACTCTGAAGTAATGGAACTACAGTTGGGGAAATAATGTATGTTTATTTTCCATACAATAACTAGGTTTAAACTAGTAACTATTAACTGGTAAGGCACATATAATAGGGGACATGAAATGTAACGTCTCTTTCCTCCTTCGCCTTTCCAACCGTCTCCTTGCCGTGTTCCACACTGTAATCCCTTCTCCATCGCCTGGCTCTCATCCCTCGTGCGGTCTTCACGCGCTAAGCAGATCTACACAACACTGTGCACGTGCCGTGCAATGTAGATGAGGACACTACACATCCCCTTTCCTTATATAACAAATGTTAAACTTGTTTAGTTCACAAAGTCTGCAAGATATTTTGGTCGTCTGTAGTTTCTTCCACATCTGGACCCCTTCCTGCCTTCTTCTTCTTCTGGACAATTATCTGAACGGATTGCCAAGGAAGACACACTACTAGACAACCTACTTCTCCTATTCTCTCTCCATACACTCTCATCATCTCTAATTGTTATCTCGTCCCCTTTCTTTCTTTGCTCACCTCAATCACTTCATCAGCATTATTCTCCAAACACTCATCCCTTAGAATCATCACCCTCTCGTTGTTCCACACTCTGCCATCCTGGGTTTTTACAGCGTGCGAATATACCTCTATCACCCTAACTGGTTTAGACCAATGACAACCATCTTGTCTCAGGGATACTGGGAGTTTTATTCTCACCCAACTACCCACTTGAGGATGAGACCTTCTCCTAAAACACTTGCTATCATGCATTCTTTTATTGTTCAACTGTCTCTGCTCAATACTCTCTTTCACCCCATCCCGATCAACTCCATTCCCCGCTACAAACACTCATCCACCCTGGAAAGAGCTTTGTATTAGCTTTTTTGGCCCTGCTCAGCTCAAAGGGAGAAAAACCTGTGGAGCTGTGAGGCGTGAATCTGTGAGCTATCAGAGTTTCCTTGACAACTTCTTTCCACTCTCTCCCATTAGCCCACGCCAACTTGATGGCGTCCTTTATCACTCTGTTAAATCGCTCCACAATACCGTTGGCCTGTGGATGGTAAATAGCACAGAATCTATGATTGATAGACCTATCACTCAAATATCTTTCCATTTGTTTAGATTTAAACTGGGCACCATTGTCCGTGAGTACCTCCTGCGGATACCCTTCTCTTTCACACAGTTCCTCCATGAATTCTATGACCTTACGTGTAGTAACCTGGGGCAGGAAAGTGATTTCAGCCCATCTGGTTAACATGTCAATGATCACCAAGCAAAAAGTAGAACAGCCACCACTCCAAACTGGACCAATCACATCCATAGCTAATTTACTCCACAGACTTTCAGGAATATCCCTCATAACCATCGGATAACTAGCACTCATGAATACTTTATCACTTCTGGAGCAAAGGATATATTTTTTGACTCGGTCCTCAATCTGGCGATCACAACCAGGCCACCAATAACTATTTCTAATCCTCCTCTTGGTCTTTACGATGCCTTGGTGACCTTTGTGGCCCATCTGCATTATCTTCTCCCTGAGACTAGTGGGAGGTATTATCTTATAGCCCTTCATCAGATATCCACTTTGCAAATATAGGTCCTCTCGTACATCCCAGAATGCCTTGACTTCTGTACGAATCATCTCATTCTTCCTCCACCTTCCTTCCTTGACATTCTTTACTACATGTATTAAAACCTCATCTTTCTCCATCTCATCATCCCACTCCCGATCAGATATGGCCTGGTTTGATACCACACAAACCGCTTCTTGTTCTTCAGGGTTGTCTTTGTCACCGTCCAAGCCAGTCAGACATGACAAACAATCTGTAGTAACGTTCTTTGACCCAGGAATATGTACCACTTTGAAAGTGAACTCTTGTAGTCTAGAGCCCCACCTCCTGATTCTACTAGACACCTTATCAAGACCTTTGGTACTGAAGATTTCCACTAGTGGTTTGTGGTCCGTGTGAATACTGAATTGTGCTCCCCAAACAAAGCTCCTGATTTTCTCCGTGGCCCATTTTATTGCTAAAGCCTCCTTTTCAATTACAGCATAGTTCTTCTCTGCTTCTTTTAAAAGTCTTGACGCAAAAGCAATCACCAGTTCCTGTCCGTTATAATATTGCGATAAGGATGCACCAAGTGCCACTTCACTTGCATCAGTCGTTATTACAGTTTTCCTGCCCCTAACAAAGCTTTGAAGGGCTGGGGCTCTAGCTAAAGCTTCTTTAATGAAACAAAATTCTTCCTCACATCTCTTGTTCCACACAAATTTCTTATTCATTTTAAGTAGATTCCTCAATTCAACTGTATGGTCAGAATAATTTTCTATGAACTTGGCATAGTACTCTGCCATACCAAAGAATGTTCTGAGTTGTTCTTTGCTATTCGGCACAACCATAGACTTGATGGAATCAGCTAAATCCTTCTTTGGTTTGATACCTTCCCCAGAAATTACATGTCCTAAGTATTCGATCTCCCTTCTGTCGATCTTGGATTTGGTTTTACTCAACACCATTCCTGCTTGGTATAATTTCTGTAGTACCCTATTCAATCTCACATTGTGCTCATTCTGATCATTAGCATAAACTAATACATCGTCTTGAAAGAATACAACACCTTCCATATCACCAAGAATTCTCTGCATGACTCTCTGAAAAGCTGAAGCCGCTGATATTAGACCAAACGGCATCCTTCTAAATTGGTAGAGTCCTTCCGGTGTAATGAAGGCCGTCAGGCATTTGGAATCATCATGTTGTGTGATTTGGTGATAAGCCGCCATGAGATCCAAGGTGGAAAAGACTTTTGCAGGCCCCAGAGTAGATATCAGTTCCTGTATGTTGGGCAACGGGTGCCTATCGGGAATCACGCACTTGTTCAACTCCCGCATATCGACGCATAATCTCACTTTTTCTGTAGCTTTTCTTACTATGACCATTGGTGAAACCCACTCTGCAGCATCAATCCTCTCGATAATGCCCTGCTTTTCCAATTTGAGTAGTTCCTCTTTGACCTCCGTCCTGAGGGCCAATGGTACATTCCTGAGTTTCTGGGCTATGGGTCTCGAACCCGACTTGAGCAATATGCGATGTGAAAAACCTTTCAGACATCCTATCACATCCTCTCTGAAAACTTCATCCTTAATTTTCTGGATATTCTCAATGTGAGTCCCATCAACTTGAAAGACCGCTTCATCAGCATTCGGGTCTAACGCACCCTCAGCAGTTTCTGATGGTTCCAGCTAAGTAGAGCCGTCTCGCCTCTCTTTGAGACATATATGCGACCACATGCCCGTCTGCCTTTAAATTCTATTGTGGCTATAAACCATCCAATTAGATCAATCCTAGCTCCTCCATAAGCTTTAGGCTTTACGTCTACTTCATGTAGGTATTCCGGTCCACATTTCTTCTGGTATAAGTGTGTATTTGGCTCCCGGTTCCACCATCATACAGACAGGGAAAACATTCACAGTCATTTTTGTTCTGGGACTTTCGATATGTGTGTCTTCATCCGAGACCATGAACACGCATTCTTCATCATCATCATCTCCAATCCAGTTTGAGGTGTGATCTCCATTCTGGCTGCTCCTGCAACATTTGGCCATGTGTCCCTTGCCTCCACATCTCCTGCAAATTATCTTAAGGGCTTGGACATTCTTTGTTGTTCGCCCAATGATTTGGACTGCCACATCTATAACACACTCTTTGCCTAGTTCTCCCCCTTCCACTCTGAGGGGTCTGACCTTTGTTCTGGCGCTCTCTTCCTGATATGGGTATTCTGGTTGACTCGAACCCATCACTCCTTCTGACCTCTAGTTTCTCAGGTCTTTTCACCATCATCTGATTCCTATATATTTCTGGATTGCCAGAACTTCTGCGCTGCGAACTGCAGTCATTCGACGTTACTCCACCGTGATATGGTGCTAATTTCTTCTTTCTACCGCTCCTTATCACTCCTATTTCTTCATCCTGATCAGACTGCACAGCACTGATCGATGGCTTGACTGACACGTCCTTCAACCTGTTCTCCAAAGTCGATACACATGTTTCCGTGTGTTCCACTTCTTTAGCCAGTCTCAGGACTGTATCTAGTGTGGGATCGTCTTCATACCATAGTCTCTCCCTGACCTTACTGCTTCTACATTCAAGCATGAATTGCTCCCTGATGCGTTCATCAAGTTGTTGGTTGAATTTGCAATTACGGGCTAATTTCCTTAGAGCCGTGACATATTGTTCAACAGTTTCATCCTTCTCCTGTACACGTTTGCCAAATTTATATCTTTCAAGAAAGGTACTCATTTTCTTATCATAGTGTTTATTGAGCTTAGTGATAGCAATTTCATACTCGTTCATGTCCCCTATCTCATCATCCAATAAATCTGGGAGGTCTTCATATTTTTCCTGTCCAGCTGGACCTAACCAATGTAGCAGTAAGGACTTCTTCCTTTCAGTACTGTAAGTTGCTCCACATACTACATGAGCATAATGTTCAAATGCCTTAAGCCAGTTTTTCCATGGGAGAACCAGTTCTCCTATCTCCGGCAAGAATTGCCATGTTGTCTAATTAAAAAATGTGGTTGGTGATGGTAAAAGAATTCCGCAGACTAGGGACTGTGAAGAGGATGAACAGTGGGAGTTACGAGGATTACCAGTATGCCAGTATGGGGTTTCCCAAAGTAATTGTAATCTTATTTATTATTTATTTTTTTATTTTTATTTCAATCTCCCAAAATGTCCTTTGATGAGTCACTGGAAAGTAGTGTCACTTTATTTATATGTATACTCCGGCGTGGAGTGGTTACGCCCTTTCCAGAGCACCAGTTTGATGCAAGGCGTTAGAGACGTTCACCCAGCTGCTAAGGCGTGGACTATAAAGATTGAGCTGTGTTTGTAGATATGGTGGAACTCGACGTGGGCATGCGCAACTTGACTGTAGCATTTTCAGCACGCCAATAGGAAGAGCCGTATAGTTGATCTGAATGGATAATGGGAGTGGCTTGCACTAGCAGTGTAGTAAGAAATGTTAGCGCACTAGCCCACCCCCTCTTCACTTCACTTGATTGATTGGGTGCTGGCCTTCACTTGTCTGATTGGGCACCGGTATGCCTCACGATGGGTGCCTCCCCCTCCTGAAATCTAACCCGAAACAGTTCATAGGCACAAACGAGGAATGAGCAATCCTTGCTTGCCAGTTTGAACCTTGTATGAGACGGTAGACTTCACGGGTCGGATGGCTCTCGGTGCCGCGGCAGACGACGGGGGGGCTGTGTGAACCGCGACGGCTATTCCTACCTTGCCCGCGGCCGGAGATCCCTCTCAACGGCCGCAATGGATCTTGTTTACCTCGTCGCCACTGAAGTAATGGAACTACAGTTAGGGAAATAATGTATGCTTATTTTCCATACAATAACTAGGTTTAAACTGGTAACTATTAACTGGTAAGGCACATATAATAGGGGACATGAAATGTAACGTCTCTTTCCTCCTTCGCCTTTCCAACCGTCTCCTTGCCGTGTTCCACACTGGAATCCCTTCTCCATCGCCTCGCTCTCATCCCTCGTGCGGTCTTCACGCGCTAAGCACATCTACACTACACAGCGCATGTGCCGTGCAATGTAGATGAGGACACTACACACTCCCGAACACTGTTAGCCTCAACAGAATGATTCGTGAACAGTATCTTCACCTTTTTGAGAAAGAAAAGCAAACGGCATGTTGTCCCCCATTTTCCCCAGAATTAAAGAAGCGTGTTGTTTCTGCAAATAAAAGTCAGTAGGTCTAAAGTGTTGAAGGCTGTTCTTCTCATTTCCAAGTACCTACAAAGCCTCAAAACTATCTCTCTGATTTTCCAAATTAGTCTTTCTGAGGTTTAGCTCTGCAACCACAATCTGAAGGGTTCTCAGTCTTTCTTAGCAGTGTTTTTTGTTATTTGGGTATGGCATGAGACACTTACCACTCTATCCAAACCCCCTGCAGCGCCCTACCCAATCCCATTATATTATTTATTACCCCAAACCCACCCCACACATATATATAAAAGTAAAATAAAGGTAAAGGTCAATTGTACAGAAGGTCAATTAGGACCACTATTATTAGGCCAATTTGGACAAAAGATTAATTGTAAAAGGTCAGTTTGGGTAATACCATTTCCTTGACATTTTGCCACATGCTCCCATCTCTGCCCTTCCCTCGCTTGCCCCTTGTAAACTCAGGTTTTGCCTCTTCTTTGTGGTCTCACCTGTTTCAGAATCAGACTAATCTGAATCAGTACCCTCGTTGCCCTGTGTGCACTCCACAATAGATGTTGCCTTCTCTGTCTCTTGCTTTGGATTGTCCTTGCTTTCTTGTATGTCAACTCTTAACCTCTTCCTAAAAGCCTCCCACGCTCCGCCAGCATATTACAGCTCTTGTCCTCCACCTCCTGAAAATTCTCACTGCCAAAGTCACTACTGCTCTGTTTCCAAACACTTACTCTGTAACTCGTAATGCCCACACTCATTGTCCCCTTAGCACCCCTTGTGGTGTCAGCATATGTTTCACCAGAGGGGTTTTCCCTGTGGATCTGTCACTCTTCTATGAAATGGCAAGATTTCCAGCAGAGAGTAATGAGGAAGAGCAGTCTACGGTATTAAAACCTGGACCACCATCTTGATTTCCCACCTCAAGCAACGCGATTGCACATTGCTTCATGGTAGCCCCTGTGGCTTTCGCTTTGCCTTAGCTAACCATGCGTCATGCAAGCGGGCATAAGACCACTCGAGTTGCAAATTGTATGAACTTGATAAATATCAGCCTGTAATCCTAAATGACCATTGCAGCATCTTAGGGACATTTCCAACAGGACTGAAAGGCGCAATGATTCTTCACAAAGAGGGTGAGCAACAGTGTTACCCGGATCCTTAAAACGATATGAACTTTGAGCAATGTAATGGGAAGAGCCCCTCCTTGATCACAGGGTGAGGAGGGACTGACCAGGGGATTCTCCCCATGCTGCCCCGGGATAGAGATAATGCTGTCGACTGTGGTATCGCACCTATATACATATGTTTCGCACCTTGAAACACTTTTGTATAGGCGCGTTAAAAATGCCATATCATATCATACCTGGCCCCTCTGAACTGCCCAGCCATCACCTCACAGAAAAGTCAGGGGACTTCATCACATCTCCCAAAAGTGAAAATGCCTTGCCCTCTTACAAATTTAAGCATATCACTAGGTTAGTGTAACACAATAGCTATACTAGACCTTCGATCAAGTAAAGCATCAAGTATATTAATCAAACCAAAGCAATTTCAACTTACAATTGCCAACTCAGGCAAATAATATACTGTTTTCTCTACCCATACCACTCACCCGTGCAGTCAGTGTAGTCAAGGTGCTCCTGGTGGTAATGCCCGCATAATCTGCTCAGGATCAGCTTGTAATGCATCAACCTTTTAATGGGCTTCAGCAGGAACGTATTTAGTGGCAGGTAGCAAACCTTCTGCAGCTCAAACTCCTTATAAACAGACTCCAATTTTTTTAGCCGCTTTGTGGCTTTCTCTAGCTCCGTCAATACGCTGTCATGCTTCTGCATGTAACCAGTGAACTCCTAAAATGGAGAAGGGATAATCAGTGCACAAAAATTCCAAGTAATAAAAGGACAGAATGGTTTTGTTGTGAAACTTAATATAAAGGCCTTTCTACCTTTCATTACTATGGATGACACACTGCAACTTACTCTGCATATTTACATCAAACAAATTTCATGTATCCACAGGAAGCTCTTGTGAACCACAGGGGAATGCAGTTATTCATTTTTGCATTATTCCATTCATCAATATACTATTTTAACAAAGTTACTCACCGTAGTGACTTCCTTACTCCTTAGTCCATAGTCCCCTTTCCTTCATACTGGGACGTTCCATCCAGTGGGATGGGACCGGAGCACTTTTGTAAAAAAGCATCAAATTGAAAAATGTGTCCTTATTCTCTTTTTACACGGGGTACCGCACGTGGCTGTAACCCAGCCCTCGTTAGCTCTGCCCGCGCATCGCTCTTCAGTCCTTTTCTATCGCCAGGTCTGAGACCTTTAAGCAATAATAGAGGATACTTATTAGAGGGGACGGCGGGCAGACGTATGGAGGTAAGGGGACTATGGACTAGGAGTAAGGTAGTCACTACGGTAAGTAACTTTGTTATACTCCTACATCCCGTCCCCTTTCCTCCATACTTTTGGGAGATTACCAAGCACTACTCACAGGAAAACAGGTGGATGGAATTCCCTTACTGAAAGAGGTTTTTAAGAACAGCCTGATCGAACTAAGCATCGGCTCTGGAGCCCAGGTCTAAGCAGTAATGCTTACAAAAAGCTGATGGGGAAGCCCACGTAGCTGCTCAGCAATTTGTTTGCCAGGGAACATATTTCTGGTAGGCAACGGCAGCTGCCTTGCCCCGCACAAGATGGGCAGGAATTCCTTTTGGAGGCTGAAGGCCCTGAACGGTATACGCCTCTGAAATACAAGAAGCAATCCATCGGGAGGATAGTTGCTTTCGAGGCCGGCTTTCCCTTCAGATCTCTGAAGGTCACAAAAAGCTGGGAAGAGCTCCTACGTTTAGATGTTCTCTCCAAATAAAACTTAAGAGCCTGTCTGACATCCAAATTATGCAATACCCTCTCGGCATCTGAGGCCGGGTCTGGAAAGAAGACGGGTAAGGAAATGGACTGGTTCCGATGAAAATCAGATACCACCTTTAGAAAGAAAGAAGGATTAGTCCGGAGGACAACCTTATCCTTATGAAAGGTGAGGAATGGATGTTCTACAGACAAAGCCTGATGCTCCCTTACATCCCTGCTGAAGTCACCGCAATCAGAAAAACCATTTTCCATGAAAGGAACTTCAAGTCCACTGTAGCCATAGGCTCAAAAGGTTTATGGCATAAGGCAGTGAGGACCACATTCAATTCCCACTTTGGATGCAGGTTGCACACAGGTGGTTAAAGATGCTGTTAGGGAGAATTCTCTGTTTAGGCTGAATTTCCCTACCTAGTGAGTCCCCCAGCAGCTTTGCTGGATTTCTGGGGTTTATTTTTTTTCTCCTGCCAAGAGTGAGACTCTTTTACCCTCACTCTTGGGCATGTTGAAGTGTGTTTTCTTGGTTAAACCTTGTGTTGAATGGGCTATGGGGTCTTTTACTCCATAGGGCCTCATGTATTTTTTGGATGTGGGTTACACAGCACCCTCTGTGCCGTAACCCAGGGGTGTCCTAGGGACTCCCCAACATAGACTCCATACCCTGGGACTGACTACTGTCTCCCAGGGCATGTAAAGTCACCAAAGACTTTACTAGTCTTAAATCCTGAACAGAACCAGTACAAACCATCATATTGTGGACGTACTGGCTGGGGCAATTCGATTGCCCCAGGGTCTGTTAGTCGAGGGGGCACGTCTCCGTCCCCCCTGATCGAGTTTTGGCTGGTGGCAGTGGAAACTACTTTTTATATTCGACCGCGAATATTTTCCTATGGGATTTCCCATTGTTTTAGGCTAACACATTTAATTATTTATTTACGGTAGCCTTAAACATACCGCCGGTTTATATATTTATTATTATAACTCCGGTTGGGATTTTTTGCCAAAACTTGATACTAAAATGGCGTTGGCGTTCGCCTCTGTATCTCTGACCCAAAGTGGAGCCCTTTGTCCCACTTTTGGCGGGCTTCTCCACAGAAGCCCTCCAAAGTGGTGCCACTCTGTCTGGGGTACTTAGGAGGGGTGGAGGGGGATTTAGGCACCCTGGACTGAGTTACCTAGGTAACTCAAGTCGCACTCCGTCCTGATTGGCCCAAGTGGTGAGCCGGCCGGCTCACCACTTAGCATGGTTGAGTGACAGCTAGGCTGGGTGAATGGGGGTTTGCTGCATAAAAGCAGGGCTTTGGGGACTGGAACTTCAGAAGTCGCCACAGGACCTAAGAATCCAACGAGGGACGAGCTGAGCTGATCTGCTACGACGACACCGCCGGTGGAGCCCTGCTGAACCATCTCACCACTTTTCCCGACGACCGAGGAGAACTCTTAACGGAGTGGCTCCTTCCCTTGACTGGTGGGGACAACCAGTTTTCACCTTCTTTCCGTTCTTCGAGGTATCCCGTGGCCGCCTTGCCAGTGCCAAGCACCCCGGCAACCGGAAACCCACCACTTTTACCCCAACCGCGAAAGTCGGTACAACCCTTTAACCGGAGGACTCCGCGGCTGGTTTCTTCCCGGGCAGTGCAACGACCTTCTTCTACTGCTCTTCAGCGAGATCTTCTTCTCCCCTGACCGACGTCGAGCCTTGCTGCCACTGCCTGGAACAACTGCCCCCGCTGGAGGATCCTTTCCGTTAAGGTACCGTGTTCCGCCTGGCTTCCCTTGCCACCGACTGTACGAGGTAGTTTTAGCCCTCGGCTTTCGATCCTGGGATTGCCTGGGACACTTGGGCTAAACTTTCTGAGCCTCTCTAACTCTTTTCCGAACTCTTTTGCAAGACTCTGAATCCCTACCAACTGTGTGATCTTGGGCACGTTTTCGCTCTGTCTGCTCTAAGAGTGGGCCCTGCTTAGTGACTTTTGCTCACCTGTGACTTTGTGCTTCTTTGAGCTTACCAAAAGTGTTCTTGACCTTAGAGTGGTGTGTTTATCCTAATTCTGCTCTTTTTCCCTCCCTTCTTTAACCTACTAGAGTGTCATCTAACGTTAAGCGCTCACCTCTGTTTTAATTATGTGGTGTTAACCTAGAGTTGTCTAGATAGGAATAAGGATTGGGACTGCTTTCCATATAACTGTGTTTGGAGTGTTTTATTATATTTTGCTAGAGTGTTTTCAATTTGTGTGTTCTTAAAAATAAATAACTATATACTTTTGAAACCAAGCTCTGGTCAGTGTTTGCTTGTGCTATTGTGCCTGAGTACATATTGTGTATACTTTGCATACTGCCTAACTCTTCTTGAGGGAAGTCTGACTGCTCAGCCACAGCTACCAGGTAAATCTGGGTGGTACAGACTGCTACCAAGTGGGTTTACTGCTATACCTGTAGTCTTAAATCTTTTGCAGTGTTCCCCAAGGGAACTGCACAGGTTTCTGCCTAACACTGGTGTACAGCGGTGGGATTTGTATTGAGTATACATTTTATTGTGCTCTAGATACCTTAGTGCAACTAACCACAAAGCTTAGCACTGTAAAAGTAATCCTCTAACATGTCAGTTATAGAAAGCTATAGTCAAGAGTCCCTTGCAGCCAAAACTGCTGATTGTTTAAGAGTGCTCTGTAAACATAAGGATCTCCTGACTAAGGGCAAGAAAATGGAGCTGATTGAAAGATTGTTAGCTAACCAAAGTCTGGGTGATGGTTCAGAGGAACCTACCACTCCAGCAACTGTAGATGACAGTATTGAAATTAACATGGAGCAAAATGTTGATGATTCTGAGGAAGAGTCAGAAGAGGAGGGTGAGGCTGTTGTGACTGTCCCCCCTAGGCCTCTGCCTGCTCTACCTGCTGTACCTACTGGACCTTTACCAGGTCCCCCATTTAGTCCTCAGTACTTTGAACTGGAGAAAATGAAACTAGAATTGGAGTATAAGAAACTTAATGCTCAAACTGACAAAGAACTAAGGCTAAGGGAAATGGAGCTCAAGTATGACTTAGAAATGAAGAAATTATCTGTTGAAAATGCTTCTCTCTCTGGCTCATCTAGAAGTTCCAGTCCTAAAAGACCCCGGATGCCTAAAGAATTGGTTGGTATGTATGAGCCTAAGTTGGATGTGTTGGATTGGTTGTCTCTGTTTGAATATAATCATGGGCTCCAGAACATGACAGGAAATGACTTACTCACCTGGTTGTTCTCTAGGCTTCCCCCTGTTGCAACTGATGTGGTAATGGAGATGGGGGAGGAGGATAAGAAGGACTATGAATGTGTGAAGCTAGCTTTGATAGCTAGATTTGGGAAGACCCCTTCCCAGTATCTTAAGAGGTTTAGGAGCCTCAAAAAGCATGATGGTACCCCTTGGGCTACCTGGGTGAGTGAAGGGTTGAAAAACTTAGAGGGATGGATTAAGGGTTACAAGGTGAACACTTATGAAGGTATGAAGAATTTGTTTATGTTGGAGACTATTTATGATGCCTGCTCTCCTGAGCTCAGACAACACTTGGCTGATTCCAAGGAATTAGATTCCCGGAGGCTAGCTAGGGCTGCTGACTTGTGGGTTGCCAACAGGGCCACTCACAAGGACTCTGGGGTAACTCAGAAGAGGGATGGGGAGAAACAGCCTAAAAAGGACTCCAAAGAGAATTCTAATACTACAAATTCCAAAGAGGGCCCCAAACAAAACTATAAGGGTAAGCCACCAGGGAAACCGAATCAGGCTAGTGTACCTTCTGGTCCCAGACCAGAAGGGGGTCAGAACAAGCCTCCATTCCAGCGAGCCTTTGGCTCATGCTTTGTTTGTAAGGCTACTGACCATGTGAAAGGAGATCCCAGATGTAAGGGTAAACCTTCAGGGGTCCAGCTTGCCTCCTTAGCCTTCGCTCCAGAAGAGGAAGTACATATGGCAAGTGGAAACTTTCTATTACTAGCTGATGAACCCACTGGAGTTTCAGCTAGTGTTTCTTTAGTCTCTCTGGGGTTGTGGGAACAACAGAATTTAGATGTCTATAACTCCATCCCAGATAATACTAAAGAGTATTATAAGGACAGTGTCCAGGTGAATGGTCAGGAGACTCCTGCCATTAGGGACACTGGAGCCAGCATAACTGTGGTGGATGAATCATTTTTCAAGGCAGAGGATGTTGCTAAGGCACCCAAATGCCTCACCAAGTTAGCTGGTGGGCCTGTGCAGATGTGTCCCCAGTTACCAGTTCTCATCCAATGTAATGATATGGCTGTAAAAATACCTGTCAGTGTACAATGTGAAGTGCCAGGTAGGGTTCTGTTGGGTAATGACCTCAAGGCTCTTGGAGTTGTGTCACATACCCCCAGACCACCTAGCAAAAGGTTACAGGAGCTCACAAAACCTGCAAGAGAGAAAACCCTGCGAGGGTTATCTCAGGAGATGATGACAGAAATCACTCCTCTCCCACTGGAGCAACTTACTGCAGTAACTACCAGATCAGGAGCAAAGGGGCAACCCAAGACTCCTAGGAAAAAGCCAGCAGCAAGCACTCCAGTGCTTCCAACAAAGACTTCCCCTAGGTTGTCCAAAGTTACACCTGTAACTCCACCTCCAGCTGAGGCTGAGAGGGAGGTACAACCCTGTGTGGTTGAGCTAGACTCTGAGGAAGAGCTAGAAGGAGGCCCAAACCTTATTGGAGATTTGGACCCTGAGGACCATCCTGAGCTGCAGTCTTTACTGGCAGAAGGTGGGCCTAGCAGGGCAGCTTTTCGTAAGGGGCAAAGAGAATGTCCAACTCTGGAAGGTCTCCGCCACCAGGCAGCTTCTCAGGCTGATGGGCAAGAGCCTGGGAAGTATAGGTTACACTGGGAAGATGGCCTCTTCTACAGTGAACCAACTGAGTCTGAACCTGGAGACTACAAACGCCTTGTAGTCCCACAAGAGAACAGACAACAGTTCTTACAACTAGCCCATGAGATACCTTTGGCTGGTCACTTGAGTTTCAAGAAGACCAAGGAAAGGCTCTCTCTCTACTTTTATTGGCCAAAGATGGGGGCTGAAGTAGACAGATATTGTAAGAGCTGCCACACCTGCCAGACTTCTGGTAAGGTTGGTTCCAAGAATGTGGCACCTTTAGTGCCTCTCCCAGTTGTGGGAGTCCCATTTGAGAGGGTAGGGATTGACATTGTTGGTCCCCTTGATCCCCCAACCTCCTCAGGCAACAGGTTTATCCTTGTTGTAGTAGACCATGCTACTAGGTACCCTGAGGCAATTCCTATGAGGACTGTTACAGCTCCGGCTGTGGCTAAGGCCCTCCTTGGTATTTTTACCAGGGTTGGGTTTCCTAAGGAGGTAATCTCTGACAGGGGGTCAAACTTTATGTCCCACTACATGAAAGCCATGTGGAAAACCTGTGGAGTTACCTACAAGTTCTCAACCGCATACCACCCTCAGACAAACGGGTTGGTTGAAAGGTTTAACAGAACCATGAAGAGCATGCTAGGTGCTTTAGAAGAACCCCTTAAGAAAAAGTGGGACCTTCTACTGCCATGCCTTCTCTTTGCTTATAGAGAAGTCCCTCAGGAGGGAGTAGGTTATTCTCCCTTTGAGCTTCTCTATGGCCATCCAGTCAGAGGTCCATTGGCCCTGATTAAGGAGGGATTAGAAGGTGCTCCTCCCCTCAAGCCAGTCAGAGTGACTGACTATGTGATAGGTCTCCGGAGGAGAATGTCACACATGATGGCAGAAGCAAGTGACAACTTGAAAGCTGGTCAAGCTCTGGTCAAACATTGGCACGACCAGAAGGCTAACATGGTTGAGTTTACTCAAGACCAGCTAGTTCTAGTTATGCTCCCAACAAGGCAGAGGGCCTTGCAAGACAAATGGATGGGACCCTTCAAGATTGTGGGAAAACTTGGAGAAGTCAACTATCTGGTGGATCTGGGCAGACCCAGGGAAGCTCCTAGAGTCTTCCACACCAACCGACTAAAAGCATACATCTCTAGACCTGATGTAGGAGCCTTGCTTCTAGCTTCAGCTGCAGAGGAAGAAGAGAGTGAATCTCTCCCTGATCTCCTCAGAGGTGTGCCTTTAGATGAAAAAGTTGAAGGAGTCAATCTCTCTTCAGACCTGACACCTGAGCAACAAGAGGAGTGCAAATCTATGTTAAATCAGTTTGCCTCCCTGTTCTCACTGTCACCAGGCTTGACCCCTTGGGGCCAGCATGAGATACTCACTGGTGACTGTCTGCCAGTCAAAAGCAGAGGATACAGAATGTCAGAACATATCAGAACCCACATCAAAGGAGAGGTCAAGAAGATGCTTGATCTCGGGGTAATAGAGCCCTCTACTAGTCCAAGGTCTAGCCCAGTTGTGTTAGTACCAAAGGCAGGATCCAAAGACTTGAGATTCTGTGTGGACTATAGAGCTCTAAATGCAGTCACCAAGACTGATGCCCACCCTTTGCCCAGGACAGATGAGTTGGTGGATAAACTTGGTGCAGCCAAGTACCTCAGCACATTTGACCTGACGTCAGGCTATTGGCAAATAGCCCTGACAGACCATGCCAAGGAGAAAACTGCATTTTCAACCCCAGTTGGCTTGTACCAGTTTAAGGTCATGCCTTTTGGACTAAAAAATGCACCTGCCACATTCCAAAGGATGGTGAACCAAGTTCTAGCTGGGATGGAAGATTTCTGCATGGCATACTTGGATGACATTGCAGTCTTCAGCCACTCCTGGGAGGAGCATGTGAACCACCTAGGACATGTGTTGCAGGCCCTTGAACAGGCCCATTTGACAATCAAAGCCAGTAAGTGCCAGATTGGTCAAAGTAAGGTGGTCTACCTTGGACATGAGGTAGGAGGTGGAGAAATAAGGCCTTTGCTCAGCAAGATTGAAGCTGTGCAAAATTGGACAACACCAACTACTCAAACCCAAGTGAGAGCTTTCCTAGGCCTCACTGGGTATTACAGGAATTTCATTGGGAACTATGGGACCATAGCTTCTCCACTGAATGTAATCTCCTCTCCCAAATTCCCTAAAAAGGTAAAATGGAATGAGGAGTGCAATCAGGCCTTTGAAAAACTGAAGAGAGCTCTTTGCCAAGCTCCAGTGTTAAGAGCTCCTGACTACCACCAAACTTTCATTGTACAAACTGATGCTTCAAATGTAGGTATAGGTGCAGTTCTAAGCCAACTGGATGAGAAGGGTAGGGAGCACCCCATTTGCTTCATCAGTAGGAAACTGAAGGATCCTGAGACAAGGTGGGCAACTATCGAAAGAGAATGCTTTGCTATTGTGTGGGCACTGAAGAAGTTTAGGCCATACTTGTATGGTTCTACTTTTGTTATTCAGACTGACCACCAACCCTTGAGATGGTTAATGCAAATGAAAGGGGAAAATCCAAAACTATTGAGATGGTCAATCTGCCTGCAAGGGTTTGATTTCACCATTGAGCACAGGTCAGGGTGTCACCATCAAAATGCTGATGGACTCTCTAGGATGTATATCATCGACTAGAGGTATGAGGTTCATCCAGGAGTGGATTAAATCCTCCTGTCCCTTAGTCTGGGGGGGGGCGAGTGTTAGGGAGAATTCTCTGTTTAGGCTGAATTTCCCTACCTAGTGAGTCCCCCAGCAGCTTTGCTGGATTTCTGGGGTTTATTTTTTTTCTCCTGCCAAGAGTGAGACTCTTTTACCCTCACTCTTGGGCATGTTGAAGTGTGTTTTCTTGGTTAAACCTTGTGTTGAATGGGCTATGGGGTCTTTTACTCCATAGGGCCTCATGTATTTTTTGGATGTGGGTTACACAGCAACCTCTGTGCCGTAACCCAGGGGTGTCCTAGGGACTCCCCAACATAGACTCCATACCCTGGGACTGACTACTGTCTCCCAAGGCATGTAAAGTCACCAAAGACTTTACTAGTCTTAAATCCTGAACAGAACCAGTACAAACCATCATATTGTGGACGTACTGGCTGGGGCAATTCGATTGCCCCAGGGTCTGTTAGTCGAGGGGGCACGTCTCCGTCCCCCCTAATCGAGTTTTGGCTGGTGGCAGTGGAAACTACTTTTTATATTCGACCGCGAATATTTTCCTATGGGATTTCCCATTGTTTTAGGTTAACACATTTAATTATTTATTTACGGTAGCCTTAAACATACCGCCGGTTTATATATTTATTATTATAACTCCGGTTGGGATTTTTTGCCAAAACTTGATACTAAAATGGCGTTGGCGTTCGCCTCTGTAACTCTGACCCAAAGTGGAGCCCTTTGTCCCACTTTTGGCGGGCTTCTCCACAGAAGCCCTCCAAAGTGGTGCCACTCTGTCTGGGGTACTTAGGAGGGGTGGAGGGGGATTTAGGCACCCTGGACTGAGTTACCTAGGTAACTCAAGTCGCACTCCGTCCTGATTGGCCCAAGTGGTGAGCCGGCAGGCTCACCACTTAGCATGGTTGAGTGACAGCTAGGCTGGGTGAATGGGGGTTTGCTGCATAAAAGCAGGGCTTTGGGGACTGGAACTTCAGAAGTCGCCACAGGACCTAAGAATCCAACGAGGGACGAGCTGAGCTGATCTGCTACGACGACACCGCCGGTGGAGCCCTGCTGAACCATCTCACCACTTTTCCCGACGACCGAGGAGAACTCTTAACGGAGTGGCTCCTTCCCTTGACTGGTGGGGACAACCAGTTTTCACCTTCTTTCCGTTCTTCGAGGTATCCCGTGGCCGCCTTGCCAGTGCCAAGCACCCCGGCAACCTGAACCCCACCACTTTTACCCCAACCGCGAAAGTCGGTACAACCCTTTAACCGGAGGACTCCGCGGCTGGTTTCTTCCCGGGCAGTGCAACGACCTTCTTCTTCTGCTCTTCAGCGAGATCTTCTTCTCCCCTGACCGACGTCGAGCCTTGCTGCCACTGCCTGGAACAACTGCCCCCGCTGGAGGATCCTTTCCGTTAAGGTACCGTGTTCCGCCTGGCTTCCCTTGCCACCGACTGTACGAGGTAGTTTTAGCCCTCGGCTTTCGATCCTGGGATTGCCTAGGACACTTGGGCTAAACTTTCTGAGCCTCTCTAACTCTTTTCCGAACTCTTTTGCAAGACTCTGAATCCCTACCAACTGTGTGATCTTGGGCACGTTTTCGCTCTGTCTGCTCTAAGAGTGGGCCCTGCTTAGTGACTTTTGCTCACCTGTGACTTTGTGCTTCTTTGAGCTTACCAAAAGTGTTCTTGACCTTAGAGTGGTGTGTTTATCCTAATTCTGCTCTTTTTCCCTCCCTTCTTTAACCTACTAGAGTGTCATCTAACGTTAAGCGCTCACCTCTGTTTTAATTATGTGGTGTTAACCTAGAGTTGTCTAGATAGGAATAAGGATTGGGACTGCTTTCCATATAACTGTGTTTGGAGTGTTTTATTATATTTTGCTAGAGTGTTTTCAATTTGTGTGTTCTTAAAAATAAATAACTATATACTTTTGAAACCAAGCTCTGGTCAGTGTTTGCTTGTGCTATTGTGCCCGAGTACATATTGTGTATACTTTGCATACTGCCTAACTCTTCTTGAGGGAAGTCTGACTGCTCAGCCACAGCTACCAGGTAAATCTGGGTGGTACAGACTGCTACCGAGTGGGTTTACTGCTATACCTGTAGTCTTAAATCTTTTGCAGTGTTCCCCAAGGGAACTGCACAGGTTTCTGCCTAACAGATGCAATAGACCTGCAAAGTGTCTTTTAATGACAGGGTTTGTCAATGAAAAAACAGCAAGAGTCCATGGACAGGTAAGCGGCGATAGCCAACAAATAAGTCTGACAAAACAAGACATGCATGCCTGAAGTTGCCAGATGATAAACGAATGACAGGACCGTGTCGATGGTAGCTTCTCTGGGGTCCAGCTGCTTAGCTAAACACCAGTGACAGAACCGGAGCCACTTGCTCTTATACTGAGACCTTGTCGAAGGTTTTCTAGCCGCCTGGATAATACGCATATTATCCGCGGACAAGTTGAAACTTTCTAAGGATTTGAACTCAGGCACCAGGCCACCAAGCTGAATGATAGTGGGGAGGGGTGCCACATCTGCTGATTGCTCTGGTGAAGCAGGTCAGGAATCAGCAGAAGCCTGATCGGTGACCACACTGACAGATGCTGAAGCTCTGAAAACCAGAATCTGGCTGGCCACCAAGGGGCTATGAACAGGCGAGTACAAGTCATCGTGTTCCTGAGCTTGCATAGCGCCCGGTGAATCAGAGGAAGAGGCGGGAAGGCGTAAGCCCTCATCTTTTGCCACGGAATCTCGAAAGCTTCCCCCAGGAAAGAAGCTCTGAGTCCGTTCATGGAAGCATAAAGAGGAAGTTTCCTGTTTGATGATGTCGCAAAGAGGTCCACTTCTGGAGTGCTCCAATGGCGAAAAAAAGGTCAGAGAGGATATCTGTGTTCAGTTCCCACTCGTAGCTGAAAACCGCTCCTCGGCTGAGGGAGTCTGCAGTCACATTCAGTTGGCCTGGAATGTGCACTGCCAGCAGCTAAACACTGTGCTGGATTGCCCATTCCCAAATCTGAATGGGTAGATCTACAAGGGGAGGTGACCTGGTACCTCCCTGCTTGTTGATGTGAAACATGTATACTGCATTGTCTGTACGGATGCTCCAGATCATTTATGTGAAATTGTCTGTCTTGCAGTGACCATAGGTCGAAAACCTGAAGATGATCCAACGCTGCGCCCCACCCAATAAGGGAGGAGTCTGTCGTAATGGTTGTTTGAGGGGAGGGCTCCTTAAATGGCGCACCCCCCGACAGATTGCTGGAAGATGACCACCATAGGAGATCTATCATCATGCAGGGTGGAACGGAATCATTTTGGTGTCCGGGTCCACTGCCTGAAGCCAGGAGCTCCAAAGAGCCATCTGCGTGAGTCGCATCTTGAGACGAGCAAGGGGAAGAGCAAGCTCGCACAAGGCCATGAGGCCTAGAAGCCTCTGGAACCACCAGGCCGACAGGCTCTCTGCCTGAATGAAAACTTGATACGTGGTTAATAGGTCCGCCATCCTGTCCACCGTCAGGTAAGCTCTGCAGTCGATCGTGTTCCAACGGAAATCCAGGAATATCAGGTCCTGAGAGATCATCATGGAGGATTTCCGCCAGTTCACCGACAGCCCAAGGCAGAACAGGAGCTGGAGGAGAGACTGAAGGTTGCTCGAGGTTTTCACTGGACAAGGACTGCGCAGAAGCCAGCTGTCCAAGTATGGATACACATGAATACCCTGTAGCCGAAGAAAAGCCGCGATGACCGACATCATCTTCGTGAAGACATGCAGCGCTGAGCTGAGACCAAAAGGGAGCACTCGGAATTGGAAGTGCTCCTCTCCCAGCGAGAACCGCAGATATTTCCGATGCGGGCTCCAGTTCAGGATATGCATTTATGTGTCCTGAAGGTCCACAACGCTGAGCCAGCCCCCCTTCTGAAGCGAGGACTTTATTCGGCAGGGCGTGATCATCTCGAATTTCTCTTGGGGAAGAGAAAGGTTGAACTGGGAAAGGTCTAGGATGGTGCGCAGGCCAGTCTGGTTGGATTTGGGCACCGTGAACAGACGAGAGTAAAAACCCTCCCCTCATTCCATTAGGGGAATGGATTCCACCGCCTTGAGGTCTAGAAGCTTCTGGACCTCAGCTCTGAGGGAGGGCGTCCCCGACTGCTGAAAGGGAGGATTGAGGAGTGGGGTAGAGGGGAGGGGCAAGCGGAAGCCCGCCCGAGTGATGGAGAAAACCCATCGGTCTTCGTGATGGTTTGCCACGCCTCCAGATGAGACGAGATTCATTCTCCCACCGGAGTCTCGTGCGAGCGCCAAACAATATCATTTTGCAGACTTTTTTCGGCAGAGAGACTACCTGTCCCCGAAGAGGAGGCTGAAGACAGAGAAAAATCGACCCCATTGCTGTCTCTGACGGGAGCTACCTGTCGGAGGATCAGCTCTGCATGACCTGCGGTCATGGAATCCTCTGAAGCCTGAGGAGGACAGAGTCTGGGATCCAGATTTCTGAGCTTTGACTGGGGGCTTCACAAGCACAGACAGAGACTTCGTAGTTTGCGTGCTCGACTTAGTCTTTGTAAGCTTGTCATCCGTTGAAGATTGAAACAACTCTTTGCCGTCAAAAGGCAGGTGCAGAACTTTATCTTGGACCTCCTTCAAAAACTTAGTTGCATGAAGCCAAGCTTGACGAGAGGTGTCCCCCCCCAACATGAGGCCTCGAGCTGAGGTACCGACATGGTGCGCAGTAGCCTCCAGCATATCCTGCGCCAATACCCTGGCGTCTGACAAACCGCCCTTAAAGTCTTGCCTATCCCCAGGAATGAACTCCTGGAAGTCCACCAAATCCCTCCACAGTTTCATATTCACCGCCACCAAAATGAGCTCTGTGTTAGCCTGATGCAATTGCAGCGCTGAGTTGGCAAAAACCTTCATGGCCAAGGAATCGAGCAGCTTGTGTTCCTTGGCCGGAATATGAGCTCCGGCAGCAGAGGTCGCAGAGGCCGGCTTGGATTGCAGAGTGGCGCAATGGGGAGCGGACATGACGCCAAGGCTACGTCCTCTGAGATGTGAAGCCTGTAACAGGCGTCAATTCTCTTATTTATATGTAGCCCAGTGTGGGGTTTATCACAGACTTTGCAGGCCTCAGCAAGAACGTCCTTCTGAAGGAACAGGCCAGTGCGCTCCTGCGGAGACAAGGTGAGTGCCCCCGAAAGCACCCCTTCCTGCGCAGCGGGTGCCTCAGGTACTGGTATGTCAAGAACTGACATCATGTCCAGAACCCGGTCATGGAATGCTCTGTCAGAGCGGGGCTGGCCATCACTATCCTGATCTGCCTGAGAGTCGTCCAGAACATCAGGATCCGCCGGTTGCGATGCGAGTGGCGTCAAAATGACGTCTCGCTCTGCTGGAGTCTTGTCAACCGGAGACAACGGAGGCAGAGGCTGAAGAGGTGAAGGCGGGCCGGGAGGTAGAGGTGGTACTGCTGCCTGGGCGACAGGTGCCGTGACTGGAACTGCCAGGGCAGGATGCGGCACCTGAGGGCAGATCTCCCTAAAAAGACCTTTAAAGTACTCCCTCATGGGATCAGTGTTCATAAGACTCTGAAACTTCCCAAAAAAGGCATCCTCTGCCGAAACATTAGGTACTGGAATGGGCAGAGGCCGCTCATGAGGGGCATACACCCACGAATGTAGTGAGGAAGGCTGCCAAGAAGGCCCGCCACCAACGGGGTCTACATAGACCAGTGGGGCAGAAGCAGGAGGAAGCGCGAGCGTATGTGGTAGTGGCATCTGAGCGCGCCAGTCATAGGAGGGGCTGAACGGATTCACACTGTCCCATGGACAAGGTTGTCCACCAAAGAGAAGGTTCCCAGCACCCGCCGTCGATAGCGTGGATGTGAAGGAAGAATCCAAAATGGCCACCGTAGACCACGCGGGAAGGCCCACCATATTGTGAGCATCTGAGGAGAACTGCGTCACATGTTTGGATGAGGCAGGTAACTCCACAGACTGGTCAAGGGACTTGATCGAAACTTTAGCCTTGACACAAGGATCCTCTGCATAGCCGGTAGTATGGGGCCTGGGATGTTTACTGGACATCCTGTTGTGACCCTTTGAATTAGCCTCCAAGAGAGGAACCTCGGCAAAGCCGGTAACAGAGGAGAAACCGTCAGCGACCTCTCCCTGTGCCCCCTCAACAGAACCGGTATCACCGCGAGCACGGGAATGCTGAGGAATCCACCTCACAGACAAGACCTTAACAGGTCAGTACACACCTTAGCCTCGATGAAAGGAACCTCGGAATGGAGTCCAGTCTGTATAGCTCCCCCGAGAGGGGCCTCGAACCGTGGTTCAGAACAGAAAGAAAGCCTCAACTGAGGCCTCGGTGCGCACCCCGGTGTGTGTTTGGGAAGCTCCAGACAAGGAGACCTCGGAGCGAACTCTAATACCCAAAGCCTCAGCATGACTGGGCTGGCTATTAGCACCTGGTTGGTGAACCTCGGATCATGATCCGGTGTAGGCAGGCACCTCGCAGGAACCCTCAGAGAAAACCCTGGTACGCCTATTAGGCCTGCGAGGCACCTCAGGGGAAACCCTGGTAGCAGAGCTCTTGAAGCGCCTCCTGGACCTGGAGGACCCCAGGAAGGAGTCCCCCGGCCGGGGTGCTCTAAAAAGTAAAGAACTTACCGGGCGTCTCTTCTTTTCGTCGATGAAGAGTTGAAAATGCGCTGGAGGAACTCGCTGGAAGATCTCCTCCCACCGACAAAGACGACGCTGAAGTGCCCGGACCCAAAGGGAGTCGCAGTAGAAACACGAATCCCAACGGTGATCCAGTCGCAGACACTCCTAACAGAAAGAATGGGGATCCGCTCCCGCGATGCGACGTTCGCAAGAGGAACAAGAGACAAATCCCAAACGGTCCGGCATAGACAGAGGACTACATGACCGCAGAACCGGAGCAGGAGAGAAGGACAACGGGAAAGAAGAAAAATATCTTCCTGGTGAGCAAGTGCGTCCAGCCCCGACCGCGCAGAGAAAAGGACTGAAGAGCGGTGCGTGGGGTGGAGCTAAGGAGGGCGGGGTTACGGCCGCATGCGGTACCCCGCGTAAAAAGAGAAGGACACATTTTTCAATTTGAAAAGTCCGGTCCCACTGGACTGAATGTCCTAAAAGTATGGAGGAAAGGAAACGGGACGTAGGAGTATGGAGATCCCAACAGGATCCTCATTGTAATAAAACGCACTAGAATGAATTACACCTAAACATGCAAAATGCTCAGTCTCTTGGGAAATAGTGTGACAGGATCAGGGGTCCAACCCTGTCAAGGTAGGCAAAAGACACCTCTCAAGCTGGGTAGGTGGAATACTAGGGCAACGCCACAGGGAGACGTAAACCCAGAGGTGGTGTGAGGGTTTGAAGGAGAGCCCTGTGTCCGGCTCACTGGGCTGCATGGAGCCATGCATCTATATTGATACCTCTTTCAATGACCCAATGCCTATCAGCCTCTGTCCTGGTCTCTTTCTCTTCTCTTTCAGGCAGTTCATGAGACACTGCAGCTAACAGAATGCACCAGGACCCTTGAGAACATTGTCACAGTAGACATTGTCCTAAACCCCTACAGAAATATAGCGAACACTGTAAGTAAACAGATGAACTGAGATTGCAAATAGTACCCAGAAAGAAAAGAATAAGGCAAATGAAAAGAAAATTACCCTCATGAGGCATGATGTATCTATGATGTGAACAGGTATGGACCTATATTTGCGAATTGATTTTTTACAATGCAGAAATATTATTAATAACTGGTAAACTGGTCTTAGCTGGCAAGTGTCTGCACACACTAGAGGTAATTTTTCAATGGACAGAGGTTGTGGTGCTGCGGCCTAATTCATGCTTCAGAGTTGTGCGGCTGATACTCCACAATCAGTTATTTAAGTGTTGGTACTTGAAGGCATGCCCCTGTACGCTGACACCAGAAAAAATACAGCCCCCCTAGGGAAAAAGGCCCAAGACACTCTTGCAAGGGTAACACATATTTATTTCTACAAAAATAGGAATTCATCCGCAAGGAACGCTGCTGCTGCGGAACATTTTGAGGTTTGTTGGCATGTACGGTACATTATAAGCGCAAAAAGCATCACTAATGACATCATCACATATAGTACAAATCTACAATGCGGATTGGCAAGGCCTATAGATGTAGGGCCAGCTCCATATGTGATGCCAAGCCAATTGTCCATCTTCATCTGTCCATCTTTGTTCACGTGGGTGCTTCTGGGCTTGTAATCCGCGATGAGCTGACTTAACAGTTAATTAGCTACTCTGACACACAATATTATTCTTATGATGTAACAATGCACCTGGCAGATACAGGGATGGGCTAGGGGGAGAGCCGAGGTCACACTAACTCACACACACTTCACTCGCTCCCAGACAGATCAGTAACCCTCACAGTCCTCCACCTTAGTTTTAGGCTATAATTCTGATGTCACCCTGCACCTCGCTAGCACAAATCACGTGGCCCATTCCTGAAGGCACAATAGCCTTGCCTTCTGATCTTAGTGATCGATCGAGGGTTGTAAACGTTTTATGGTCAGCAGTCTGGTTTTGGAGGATGCTGTGGCATGCGGGGGTCATGTGATGAAAGAGTGGCAAAGCTGTATTTGTCATGCAGGGATCTTTGGGGGAACGAGGGCCTTGCTATCTGCTCCATGGGATGGGGCTGCCAAGAGGCGCTTGGCTCTCTTCTCATGACCTTGCAGGCTGCATCCTTCCCAGGGCGCGAGGGCCTGCAACTTGTTGAACAATGGAGGAGGTGGTGTTTGCACTCATGCGAGGGGCCTAATGCTAACACAAAAAATACTGTTTGCCGCGCTTGGGCCTAACCTCCAAGATGGCTGCCACTTGCCAAGATGGCGTTCACACCTGCATCCACCACATAGCTTGTAATGCATGCACTAAGGTGATTGCACACCCCCCTATATATGCACCCCCTTCCCCGATCCCTGGATGTGCGCTATTGGCGTCTAGTTCTTGTTTCTTATCACCGAGGGCAGTGGAAAGACCGTCTCTCCTTCCCAACATTCTCCCCTTACGTTAATCCTAAATTAACAAACTCCCCCTGCAGTGTCACTGCAACTAAATTCCAATGTAGGTTTTCCTCCCCCCTCCACTTCATTTCCAACCTTTCAGCTTCCAGGAATGATGGCGAGCCGTCCTTTGGAAACCATGCTCTGCAAACATCTTGTAAACTATCAAAATTATGATAATTTGCTGTAAATGTACACAGGATCAAAGGGAGGGTCCGAAAACACTCTTTACAGAATGTATGCTACAACATGCAGGAGGCCACCACTATAGGTACAGTGCCCAAATAATTGCGAGGGGGATATGTGTCTTGGCTGTCAGATGTATGACTGGCCAACTGGCCATGGCCACAATCTTTTAGCCTTTTTGGTGCAACAAGGGCAGTGGACAGGGTCAAAGACCTTGGACAATGGATATAGCCGGTGGTATCTGGTAAATTACTAGGCAGGGGGATATGGACAAAGTACCATTGGCTTCAGTATTTAGGAATTGGTACAACATGACGAGAGGGCTGTGGAGAAGATATAGCATAACAGTGTAAGTTAAGAGAGAGTTAACATGAACCAACTTATTGCAACAAAACCCATGAAATTTGGCAGGAAAGGGGAGTATTGACAATCTTAACTCTGAGTCACCTCTGTTTCTGTGCCCACGAGTACATACATGAGATCACACCAGATTGTCATCCATTCCCACACCCACTAAAGGTGTTTTGCTGTGATTGATATGTATATTTTAGGGCAATGATAGCCACCCTATAGTTAAGGTGAGTCGGACTCCCATAGGAACCCCTCAAAATTCTATCATAAATAACTTTTGAATGAGTAACTGTTTTAGCCGAAATTTCAAAAGTGATTAAAAGCCTGTGGGCCTACCCCACCCCCCAAAGACTGCAAACTTTTGTTAAAAAATGTTAAAGTTATTAAGCGTAAAAGAAAACCATTATTTCCAAAAGTGGATCTACTTCCCATTAATTTTCCCAATATTTGCCAAAGCCCACAGCCTAAACCGCTGAACGGATCTGGACCAGGTCTGAAACAACTTGGGAACGAAGCATTGATTTGCGATCCATGCATGTTTGGGGATATTCCGTGCAGTAGTCTTTTAAGTAGTTGACAGAGAAGGGGGAGCCCTCTTCTCTAAAATAGATAGAGATATTTAGAGGATTTACCCGAAACCGTTTTTTTTTTTTAGAAATGAAACGACTGCCATCTTGCTTTTCTCTCGATGCAAACGCGGCTATAGCAGAGGATATGGGAAAATAAAACACAGGAAAAAAGCTATTTGCAGGTCGAAAAACATGCAAATATCATCAGGCTAGAGGTGGGGGTGGCTGGCTAGAGGGCACCAAGTGAAATTTGGGAGGTGGAAGGGGTTTAGGGACCGAGTTTGCAACACAAAGCTATCTGCAGCCTTGCAAATAGCCGACATCTAAAAGCAAACTGCGTCACAGAAACAGCTCCTGTTGTTGGGAGCAAGGGAGAGGGCTGGGGAGGGGCGTAGGCCATCTAGGGAGTGGGGGAGCTGGCACAGATGAGGGTGGCACTTGGTGAGGGTCTGGGGGATGGGACCGTATTTTCTTTTTTTTGGCCATTTTGCCGATATTCGTGGCTATATCCGAGGCTACGAAGGACCACATATATTCGCGGGTAGTAGTTCTGTGTCCACGGCTATATATTTTGGGTTTCCATTTTTATTTTTATTTTAAAGTTATTTTTGTATGTATAGGGACGTCAGGGGTGAAAAAACCATGATCAGAGACCTGGTAGTGTGAGAAACCTGAAGGTGTCTCACCCACTAGTCCCCCGGGATCTGTCATCCAGGTGGCCAGGACACGGCCATCGCTTTTGGATCCAGTTCTGGGTATGAACCAGTGTGGAAGGATAACCTGGATGAGGGGTCTTCGGGGAGTGGAAGTGGGACAACGGAGGATGAGACGCAGTATCCACTTTCCTATAACATGTTTTCCCCAGGATACCTAGAAACTCAACCCCCCACCCCCGATTCCCAACACGAACACCTTCTCACGAACAGTTCACCATGAACGACAACGGACTAATACTGGAGCCATATACATGACATGTTCCCAATACCAAGGTCAGGCAATTACAGATCATTATACACACCTGACTTCCATCATACTTCCCCACATGGATAAAAAGCAGAGCACAAAAGCACACTTTGAGCAAGGCGAGACACATGAGGAAACAGCAGTTCCAAGATGGCATTTTAATACAAGAAGAAAGATCGTTACTTTCGTGAGCCTTGGAAAGTGAGAAACCTAAGACCAGGAATTAAGGATGATCAAACCAGAATAGTGTGTCAGAGGTACCCATGGCTCTCCTGCATCAATAGCCCAAGCAGGGAGGAGCGATTGCTGCGGTAGTACTCTCCTTGGCTCCTACAACAAAGCAGCATCAGAGAAGACAGCACAGCCGGTGAGTCAGAGAGACGGATATCAAACCAGCTTGTCGCGGCAACACTGTATAAAGTGAACAGTGTGTGAGGCTTTTGTGTAAGGAGCAACGCAAATAATTGGAAACCAAAAAGATTAGCTGAAATTTGTAATTGAACTTTGGGAGGCCAAGAAGAGATACCATACACAGAGTGGTCCGGCGCTCATTTGAAATTCGAAAGTCTCTGTTAGGTATCCAACTGATGCAGAGTGTGAGAAAAAGGAATACTAAGATCGAAGTGGTCATGCAGCGGGTCAAGCCAAACCCTGTGCACATTCAAAAGTCTTGGATAGTTTAATGTACATCACAATTGGTCCGGGAGAGTAATTGAGTGAGTGAAAGGGATCTGAGCCTGGCTGAGGAGGATCCAGGGTGAACACCCATATTGAATGCTGGAAAAAGGAAAGGAACATTTGTGTGTTATTATTCATTTGTACACCAGGCCCCCTGAGTCAAGAGACTTGCAAGAAGTAAAGAGACTTTATTGATTGATTGATATTTTATTTCTATCACGCTCGTACACAAGTGTTTCAGAGCGCGACAAGGCAAGGGAGGGGAACAGGGGAGAACAAAACAGCGATCTTACTAGGCCCAGTGACATTGAGAAGGCGCAAGTGCACGGGAGAGGGGGGAGGGGAAAAGTGCATGGAAGGGAGGAGAGGTGGAAAGTGCGAAGCAGAGGAGAAACAGATAAATAACAATAAATAAATAATAAAGGCAACAAACAGTGGTAATGCAGCCAGCAATTTGCAAGTGTTAGGTTTAAGGCAGCAGACAGGGTAGGTCTGATAAGTGCAGTACGAAAAAGGGGGGGCTGTATGGGTACAGATACAGACCCCAGTGCAAGGGGTGGCCCGGAGGCAGTGCGGGAGGGTGGCAGGATGAGCAGGTACCTGGGCCCAAAAGACAGAGGGTGGCCAGGTGCACGGTGCCAAGAGAGAACAGATCAGCAGGGGAGAGGGGGAGCAAAGGCAGAAGAAAAGAGGAAGGTCTTGAGGTGCTTCCGGAACCGGAGATGGTTCTCCTCAAGTTTTAGAGTGGCAGGGAGGCTGTTCCAGAGGGAGGTCCCAGCCGAAGACAGAGATCTACCCCCAGCTAGTTTCCTAGAAAAACTACTGACCCTGAGTGAGTTGGAGGTAGAGGAGCGAAGAGCTCGAGAGGGGAGGTATTTGCGGAGGGATAGCTGAAGGTATTTTGGACCCAGGCCCCAGAAAGCCTTGTGGACAATGCAGAGGATTTTGAATTTAATCCTTGCATCCACTGGGACCTAGTGGAGAGATTTCAGAGCTGGAGAGATACGATCCCAGGGCTTGAGGCCAAGGACAAGTCTCGCAGTTGCAGAGGGCGGAGAGTAGAGGCAGGTAGATTTAGAAAGAGGCTGTTACAATAGTCCAAGCTAGAGAGAACCAGAGCTTGAGATACCATGAGCTTCTGGGGGAAGGAGAGGAAAGGCAGAGTACCTTGGGCACAGAAGGTCCTGAACTGTGAAAACCGAACTGTATCCTCGCGCGGCAGGCACAGCAGAAGCCCGAGTACTGTTTTCATGTTTTGAAGGAACACCGCATTTCCTTCATCAGTTAGGTGTACTCCGTCATGTCTATATAAATTGGCCATGTAGAACTGTATGTTGGTGTTCATAATCCATAATTGGTTGTGGTCTCTCATGAATGCTGAAACTGCTTTATTACATTTCTCAGGGATTTCTCAATTTTACCATTAAATCTGGTGGCCCATCTCCATTTTTGCCTCTGAGTGAGATTGGAAAAGATAAAGATGGTGTGAGGAAATTGTTGCATTAGTTTTCCCATGTCTTGTTTCATCCTTAAAGTAAGGGACATAATTCGTACATACCCCAAAACATTGCCTCCACAATGAATTAGTATGAACTCTGGCTGCCCTGTACTTCTCAGACTTAACAATTTTGGAAAAACTTGGAACCAACGCATTCCCCGCAATCCAAACCATTTTATTGTAAAATCTCTCAAACCTAGGTCCATGTTAATATTTAGATTCTCACAAAAAGCCAGCAACCAAAAGAGCCAACTGTCTCCAATTAGCCACACAGTTTTCAAACCAGCCATGATATCAGCACTCTTTCTTTGTTTCCAGGAAAATTATTCCTAGTTTGTACTTTCTAATAGTTTGTATGAACAGGGTGTGTTTGATGTGTGTGTTTTGAAGTTTTAGATTGGTTGATGGTAATCCAACACAACAAAAGAAAGACCGGGGTAAAGTGCATCTACATATGGAACACAAGGAGGCCAGAACATCCATTGATATGCTTATCCGCAGCTATGCAGCAGCCACTCTGTGCGTGGTGTTGTTACCCGCGGCTACATCTGCCACAGTTTTGCAGGCGCGGCTATATTATGGCAAATGGGATGTTGTGTAATTCCAGCTGCATCTATTAAAAAAGCACATGTGTAGGCACGTCAATACTATTCAGCGTTTTATTAGTTGTGGCTGGAGCCGCAGGTATATTTAAAGCAGCACCTATAAACATACATTTTCTGCGCAATAATAATATTTTTATGTGGATGATACAGTACATCATTTTATTGGGTTGTGTTATCTTATGTACTTAGTTGTTCACTTATTTGATTTGAAGGTTTGAAGCCCAATTTAGTTTGATTTTGGGCTTTCAGAAAAGTGTACGTGTAGCCGCGGATACAAAGCAAGGTCTGTAGCCGCGTCAAATAGTTGCGGCTATGAAAGAGGCTGGGTGGGGAAACCATAGATTTCTGCCAGTTTCATTGTTTGTTATTGGTTGTTGTTACTGATCTATTTATGTAGCTCTTTGTGATTGGTTGTAGTGAAAATGTGTCATCCATTTTAGTAGTTGTATTGGTATATAGTACTCTTTTTTTGGTATTCATTTTGGAAAGTATAAAAGCCACCATTTTCTGCAGTTGTAGCCTCTTGATTGCAGAACTCTCGTTGTACACAAGGCAAGAGTGTGGCTGATGTGAAAGTAAGTGTTAATAAATATGTACATGTATGAATGTTTATTCCTCTGGTTTAACGGCATGGTTTCATTTTCTTTTTCTCTTTCTGATCCTATTCCTGACGCACTCATGTTTAACGGATGTATTTAGTGATTTTGTAAAGGTTTCTTTTGAGACCAAATACAAATAAACACATTTTTTTAAAAAGAAGGTTTATTTGCAGTGTTGTGTGTCTTAGTTATATTAATTACTTCTATTAGATGGTGTTTATTATAATTTTTTTCATCTGCTCGGATATTGTGGCAAGTATTTTTTATTGTATTTTTTAACTTTCACTAACATGGACCTACAAAATTAGATTTGTCAATCAATGGCATTTATATGTAAGCATTTGGTTTTTGTATTCATGTTAGTGAGGTTGAAGGTCTATTTGATTATATTTGTTGTAATTTTAATGCAGTTTCAGCTATGCAACACTCGGCTGTTTAGAGTTTTCTGTGGAGTAGTACAAATTGATGGTCATTTGTAAGTTCATTTTAGTCATTTATTATTTTTGTATTGTGTTTTAGCTGTATCGTTCCCATCATCCCAGTGGATTTGCACCAGATGTTGGACAGTTAACTTCTGTGACAGGTCCCGGGGAGGGCTGTTGTGCGATGGCAGGGTGAGGACGTGTGTGCCGGCAGTTCCGTAGGAGCTGATACATCCTGTTGCATATCCTGTCTTTTCTGCCCGGCTATTAGCAAATATCTGAACGATTGATGGAGAGACCCTTCTTGAGAAGTGGAACTGTGCCTTCTGGCTAAAATCAGAGAGGAGGAACCTCTTTTGGGACAGATTAATTAGGTCGTGCAAGGCACCATATTGCTGCTGCCTGTTGGCAATGCGTTGGAGCTTGGCTGCCACAGATGCGAGGGTGCTTCGTGGCCTATCCCTGGAGTCGGTAAGCCATACTAACAACTCGAGTGCCGAAGGGTGGGCGACCTGCACCGCTACGGAAAGACTAACTTGATGGTGGAAAGCAACAGCCGAGTGGCGGCTGCTGGGACACCTGCCCTCGCTCGGGGGTTACACCGGTGCCGGAATGCAGGAATAGACTGAGACCCGGACACCCAATCCCGCTGGGTAAGGGACGATATCGAGAGGCCATAACGAACTGACGTTCCGTAAGGACCAACATTTTAATTTAGAGATGTGCTGCACTGTGCCAGCACACCACAGGGTGATACTCCACAATGGTGCGTGTGCATAACGTTCCACGTGACTGACCACCCAAGACCCCCATTGACACCAACCCTGAGGTTGCATCCGTACACCCGAGGTGAATCCCGCCCCACAGAGGGAACCTACCTGGCCCCGACACACCATGAGGGAACCCACCTGCCCTGGATTGCTGTGCCGCAGGGTCCGGGCCTTCATGGTCTAGTAACGCATGAGGACAAACTGATGATCCGATTGCATACAAAGCGGTTTGGATACTGCTACAGAGAAGACAGCATAATCCGGTAAGGGCCTTGGTGGCTGGGATAGGAAGCATACGACGCTGGAACTACCCCTGTAAAGCGGAAGAAGGGACTGATTGGGGGACCTGCATCCATAATCTCCCCAAACACGTAGGCTAAACACAGCTGCATGACATTGGATCCGGCTGGGGAGGAGACTATATTTGGAGGCAACATTGGACTGACGGTCGGAGAGCAATTGCTCCAATTGGAAGGAGTGCTACGCTGTGCAGCATACCAAAGGGTGGCACTGCACAATGGTCCGTGTGACCAAATCCCTGGGGGGTTCACGGATAGGGTCCCTACAGCCACACCTACCAAGCCTGGACGGCGGAAAGGAATCCTGCTAGACTGAGGGATCCAAACTGGCCCTGAACCGGCAACATACAGGGCCACCGGGATACTACCACAGGAAAGACTGCAATACTCCGGTAAGGATTGTGGTAAGGATTGTGGTGACCGAAGGGGGGAACATACAAGGTTTAAACCACTCTGCTGTCCTCGGGGGGAAAAGACAGTTTGGAGGACCTGCACCCACTATCTCCCAAAATGCGCTGGTAAACCGCTGTTGGATGACTGTGATATGTGACCACCATGCATATGGAACTGAATCTTGATCACTCTATATGACCTAATACAGCGGGATCCACGCGTGAACCAGCCCTGTGCTGTCTACGAAGGTGGGCTACTGGAGTAGTGGTGCAGCCACATGGCCTTTAGAAAATCCTTCTTTTAGATTGGCTGAGAACGGAGCATGAGCTGCAGTGTTTAACACTACATTGAACCTATAATACCCACTACAATACGCAACTTGGGCCTGGCTGCACTCGGCTGCTCCTGGGCTTGTCGAGGAGCACGCGCTGGTAGCGCTTACTGGAACATTCGCATTACTCCTCCTGAGTGAGCACACATAATGGTTAAAGACAAGCAGAAAAAGGTCTCCACCCAGAGCAGGATGGACCAGTTTGAAACGAATATCACCGCCACCCCAAGAAATCAAGCCTCACAAGGTGATGCAGAAATAGTGGAAGAGGATCTCTCCTTGAGGGATGTGATGGCCCCTATAGCTAGCTCTCGACCCTCATTGGAAAGGAAGATGGATGGCATCAGTGCGGACGTTTCACTTTTGCACCATGACCTCCAGAAATTATCCTCCTGTACAGGAGAGGCAGAACACTGCATCCCTGAGACAGTAGATGGGTTTCATGCAATGGAACAGAGTTTGGCACAGGTGACGGTGCGTTTGAAGACAATGGAAGACCATATTGAGGAGGTAGAGGGCAGATCACGACGCAACAACGTATGCCTCTTGGGGGTATTTGAGAAAACTGAGGGGCCAAATATGGAGCTCTTCCTTGAACAGTGGCTGATGGACATGCTTGCCCCCAAAACATTTTCAATTTTTTTTTCTATTGAACGGACTCATTGCATGCCATCGGGACGACCTACTTCAGGGGCACCACTGCGCACGATCATTGTCAAGCTATTAAACTATAGAGACCATGACACACTGCTTCAAATGGCCCGAGCATAGGCATCCATCACCTATGACTGATCTCAAATCACTTTCTTCCCGGAAAGCACCAGGCAATCTTTTGATCAGCTCAAAAAACGTTTGCAATCCATGATCATCAAATATGGGCTGTTGTTCCCGGCGCAACTTAAAATTTACCATAAAGGCACCACAGTATACTTTACAGATCCCTAGAAGGCGACTGGAGACCAAGAAGAAGCAAAGTGAATAACAAACCCGGATCTCGACCAGAGCAACCCCACCAGAACAAGTGCCAGATGTGAGAGAACCAGACCCAGGCCCACCAGCGGACAATACCTGAGCATAGTGAAAAGGGAGGAGCCGAACTGGCAAGTAATAGAACATAGATGACGACCTGGCTGATTGGCAAACAAACCTGAATGCTCAATGATCGGCGACAATGGGGCTGCTGGAGTATTGGCGATCGTTGCACAACTACAGCGCACCCCACCTCATGTTTGTTTGATTAAGTTAACACAACTCTTTGGTTTAGCTACGACACGCAGTAGTTTGTTTTTCCGGGCATAATATGCCCCGGAGTTAATGTTGGTAGCTGGTTGGGCTATCACCAATGTTTGGGCGACAGATACTTCAGGTTGGGGTGGGAGAGAGTGAATTATGTTCTTTGTTTTTACAGAAGTCTAGCCAATTCGACCTTTTGTTTACTTACCCACACCAACATGCACACCGACAGGATACTCCCCGTATGCCTTCTTACCAGCAGCCTAACCCTCTATCCCCAAGCTAAAAATAAGTAGGGATATCAAAAGCTCTCTGAAATTCCTCACGTGGAATGCCAATGGCCTGGGGATAGGGCTAAAGCGACGATTGGTTAACCAGTTCCTCAACAGACACACTCCTGACATTGCCCTACTCACTGAGACACACCTGGCTGGTACGACATGCACCCTCTTCCGTAGAACAAAGTACTGCACCGCAATTCATGAAGGCTTCTCCACTGGTTCCAGGGGGGTTTTTGATTCTGCTTCACAAGCGGCTTCCCTTCAAGTTAGTTTTGGTTGAGCAAGACCCAAGAGGCAGGTTTGTACAATTGCAGGATGTACTATGGGGAGAGACCATAGGGATACTAGAAATGTATGCCCCCCACCACTTACTGTGGAGCTGCTTGAGGACAATAGTACCCATTATCGCTAACCATCAACCAGATTTATGGGTTCTAGGTGGGGACTTCATTATGTTATGGATGTGAACCTAGACCGCACACATATACGGGGGAGAAACCCCCAAGCAGGCACAAAACTGGCGGCCTTAACCTCGTACTCGGCCTGAGAGAGGTGTGGCGGGAATTCCACCAACAAGAACATGGTTTTTCCTATCACTCTGGGGTCCATGCCTCCATGTCTAGACTAGACTACTTTTTCCTCCCGACAACAGAGCGACCACTGCGAACGTGCTCCTCCAAGGAATCTTGGATCACTCACCTCTCATGTTAGAGGTTGCAATGAATAGGCCTACTCTGCCTACTTCATGGAGATAAAGTAACTACTATCTGGGGTTCCCGGATTTCGTTGACCATATCCAGGATAAAACAACCAACTTTTTTTTATATCAACAGCAGTACCGTAGACAGCCCACAGGTGGAGTGGGAGGCATACAAGGCGGTACTCTAGGGTGAAATGTTCTCCAGGCTATCCGCGAAAAGAAAGACACATCTACAGGAACTAACAGATGCAGAAAAGGAAGCAGCATATTGGGAAGCAAAACACATACTTCTGTGAGCGCCTGAAATGCATCAATCCCTTCTGACGTCTAAATAACGCCTTCGTAATATAGCCCCAAAACAGGCCCATTGGGTAATGCATACGCGTATCTATGAGGCTGGGGACAAGGCTGGCAAGATGCTGGCCTGGCTTGAACGTCGGAAGGAGGGATACCGCCATGTCAGGGGAATAGAAACTGCACAAACTGGACTTGTGCAATCAGACTGGGAAATTGCAGAGGCTTTCGTAGACTATTATATGCTGTGCTATATAAAAGCCTGAGTACACCAACGAACTGTGCCATACTAGACAGCATTACCCCTCCCTCTCTGTCCGCGAATCAGAAAACGCAATTAGATGCAGTCATTACGGAAGCGTAAATTGCAGAGGCAATCTTCCAACTACACTCTGGCAAGACACCAGGCCCCAATGGCTTTCCCAATCGAAACCTGAAAAAGTTAGGAGGGGAAAAGATAGCTGGCCATCTACATAGAATGTTCCTCCATTGCAGGGAACAGGGGATTCTCTCCCTGGATTTACGTAAAGCCACGATAGTGGTAATTCCCAAACCGGAGAAGCCTCCTGAACTTTGTACATCATAGAGACCTATCTCATTGATTAATAGCAAAAAGAAAATCCTTGTAAAGCTACTAGCGACCAGACTGCAGGCAGTGCTCCCCACCTTAATTCACCCAGATCAATGTGGCTTTATGCCAGACAGATCGATGCAAATGAATATTTGCAGGTTGCACTTGCTGCTGTAAAGAACTCCGGTCCTACAAGAACCCCTCACACTGCTGGCTATCTACTTTGAGAAAGCTTTTGATTTGGTGCTATGGGAGAACCTTTGAGAGATTATACGGAGGATGGAATTTGGAGAATCGTTCCTGGGGTGTGTCCAATTATTATACAAATCTCCGATTGCAGAGGACAAGGTCAATGGCTGGCTCTCTAGAACCTTCCCGGCTGGGGAAGGTAACACGGCAAGGGTGCCCCCTGACCCCATTGTTGTTTGCAATGGCTATTGAACCCTTGGCTGAGATGCTTCGATAAACAAAAACATGGGTGGGATTTTGATGGCCGGAGGGTGGGGAAGATAAAGTATCACTGTATGCAGACAATCTCTTGATATATCTCAGTGACCTAGCCCGCTCATGCCCAATTATTAAGCAAATACTAGAACAATAATGCGCATTTAGTGGCCTCTGGGTAAATTGGAGTAAATCAATCCTCTTCCCGATTAAAGGCTTAGATTATATACTCCCCCCGAACTGCCCATACTGTATTGAACATGACCAGTTCCGATATTTGGGGATTCAGGTATCAGTGGATCTCTCGGAATATCTCACTCGCAACCTTCACCCTGTTACAGACCGGTTTGCCGCAGATGTTCAACACTGGACACAGATTCCACTGACTCTTATGGGTAGAGCAGCCCTTTTCAAAATGCTGACGCTGCTGCGCTTCTTATATATTATGCAGAATGCACCTCTACGCATTCCAGAGCTGGAATTCTGCAAGATAGAAGGTATCCTCGGGGGGTCTCCTGTGGGGAGGCGGGCATCCCCAAATTGCTCTTTACACGTTACAACGCTCTATTTGGGAGGGAGGTATAGGGCTGCCACATCTACAATTATACTACTGGGCAAGCCAAATGATGGTTGTCAATGATATCCTCCATGGCAACCCGGAATTGATGCATATTCAAGCTGAGATTAGAGGGCTGCGAGATATGTCGCCACTTATAAACCTGTACCAACCCCTCGCTAGATCGTCCCCAGGGAGAATGGCAACGCACATGGTACTAGTGTGGAGAGATGTCTATAAACATATAGGCTGTAACATAAAGTTGACCCCGGTACAAACCCTGTGGAGGAATGGTAATCTTCCAGAATTAAACAAACTACCGATCTGGATAGGGTGGGTCGAAGCCGGAGTTGTAAAGGTTGGGGACGTGATTACAAATGGGAAGATCAGTCCTTTTGAAGACCTAGAGCACTATCATTATATCCAGCTCACTCATGCATTACATGCGCATCTTCCCTTGCTATCTGATACGCCACAATGCACACCACTGGAACAAAACGTCCTCATAGAACGCATACCCACTAATGTTACATCCACAATGTACAATGTTATAACAGCTTTCGCAGCACCAGAACTACCCAAACTCAAAGAGAAGTGGGAGGTGGATGTGGTCGTTATTGAGCCAGAGGACTGGATAACGGCACTAATGTACCCCTGTGAATCTGCAATATGCTCCAGACTCTGCCTGATACAACCCAAGATCTTACATTATCCCAGAGTTGCACTGTATCAGTGGAATTGAGCCACTAGCCCAAAGTGTTTACGCTGTCACACAAGGGTGGGCACATTTATTCATATCCTGTGGGAATGCCCTCAGATTCAGCGTTTCTGGCAGCTATGCTGCGATACATTAACGAGAGTGTTGGGCAGGGAGATCCTACTGGTCCCCGGATCACTATTGCTGGGAATCGATGGAGAAGGCCTGGCTACTCATGAAAAACCTCTACTGTCTACAACAACGGGACTGAATAAGCGCAATATTGCAAAACTTTGGAGATCCAGTAAATGTCCTCTTTATGAACAGTGGGTTGCTGATGTGGATATCTGTATGGCCATGGAAAAATGTATTTACACAACGAGAGGGTGCCCCGAGAAAGCAGGGAAGATATGGGGCAAATGGGAAGAGGGGAATTGAGTACCACACCATATTTGATTTGCGTGTCAGAGGATGAGCGGGTATGTGAAGAGCTTGTAATGGGTGCGGGATATCACAACACAAATGGCATTACTGTATGACTTCAAGTGAATGTTATGGTTATGATTAAAAAATCAGTAAATTGTTATGATAAAAAAAAACTTCAGTGAGCGAAAGGTCAACCTATATTCAAAACTGGAGATGGGAGCAGCACATTTGTAGACAGTTTATGAAAAGCCTTCTTTATGAACCTCTCTAGCATTTCTGATGATTCTTGAAATGGAGTGCTGCAGGTGATTCAAGTATCTGTTTGTTGGTTAGCAGCAACTTTAATGTGTGGAGTTTGATTATGCGCAAACACTGCTCACACCAAGCTTTTTTATGTTTTTTTAAAATCCAAGTTGGATTTTTTCCTCCCTATGATTAGAATGTGGAAAGAGAACAACAGTGTTGTATGCACAAATTATGTATCTTATATAGTGCATGTGATGCACTGCATACAAGATATGAGGGTTATAAAAATGTGTGTATTAAATTGTTTCTTTTTTTAAATTTTTCTTTTTAACAAACTATTTTATTTTCTTCCCAAGAGCACAGGTTATAAGCGTACTTAAGAAAACAAAGTATACCAATTTAACCATTCTTCCTACATTCAATTCTCATTTCCTTCCGTTCGTGGGCTCTTGAGTATAACAGTTAAACAGATGAACTACCCACCACCACCCCCAAACCTCCTCCCTTTCACTGTTAATCTTGGCAGTGTTCGGTTGAGATGAAAAGGAAAAAGCTTAACATAAACAGTTAGGTGCATTGCAGGATAGGTGTGTCTTTACCAGTCTTGCTTGGTCACAGAATAGAAACCTTACGAAGGGTTCTGGGTTTAAAGTACATTTCTTTAGTAAACTCATGGAGGGGTATCCATGAATTCAAGTATTTGGGATATGAGCCATATGCCAATGCGGTCACCTTCTCCATGGCCATAACTCCCTACAGCCTCACCCACCACATGGCTACCACAGGCCCCTGCTTGCATTTCCACATGTGTGCTAAGTTGATTCTGGCTGCGCACAGCATGTGTTTGTTTATGTTTCAGAACTTATATAGCGCACCAGGTACCCAAATGCTTAAGGGCGCTGAACATACAAACACAAGGCCAGAGAATTGGCCCAGAGCTCGTCTATTCACGTTATCATTGGGGGTCGCTGAGAGAGTTTTGTCCATTGGGGCGTCCATTACACAGTTGAAATGTCCCCTTATTAGAATCTGCCCCATGCCCCATTCTACAATTTTCGGTAGTAACCCCAATAAAAACCGATCTTGTTCATCATTAGGAGCACAAACTGCCACCATAGTGACTTACTGGCCCATCAATATCCCTCCCAGGATTAAGTACCTACCCTCCGGGTCCCTTTTAACAAACTGCTTCTCAAAGCGAACCCCCTTAGCTATAAGAATGCCCATTACCCTCTTTTTTGTTCCACTTGAGGCTAGAAATTGTATTGGGAAGGCTCTATGTTTTAGCTAGTGTTCATCCCCTGGGAGTAGATGGGTTTCCTGCACCCACACCACTGAGACTTGTAATTCGGAGAGCCTTCTCATGATTGACCTCCTTTTAATTGGGGAATTTAGCCTGTGAACATTTAACATACCAAATGTTAAGTCAGCCATGCTTGGAATGATGTTGCATACCGTCCGGCTAGTCCCCGCGCCCGCCAAGACCCTTGATTACAGCACCTGCGTTATACATATCATCAACTGTAACATTTCCACCGTCTAGACTCCCCCAACACCCCAACTTACAACGTTTTCGTAAACTTCAACAGTAACTTCCACCATGATCTATCACAGTGGCTCACCGGGTTTGTACTCCCCCCGGGAATATGGGGATCCATCCCCCCATCCCCACGCTTGAGCGTGTTTCTTACATACCTCCGCTCCTGGGTGTATGCCTCATGAGAGATTCCAGCCTGGTTATCACTTGGCCCCCCACTTTCTTAGGTCCACCATCCAACCCCACTCATATCATAATAGCATTATCAATCAAAATATATAGTCACCAATTTACTCCCTCGTATAAGCCCCTCATGTAGGGTCTGTCGCTTTAGTCTTCCTGTTGCAGCCCTTCGGGTGAGGCAGCGCTGGTCTCCATCGATCTCCCGCCAGGCCATTGCCTTCTCTAGGGTGCCTAGGGGGATTTCTTTCCGCATCATCTCCCTTAACCCCTTCTTCTCTCATGAGATCATCCATATCTTCTTCTTTTGAGACTATATATTGCTGCCCTTTCCATTCGAACCAGAGCCCATTCGGGAATATCCATTGGTACCAAACTATTCTGGTTCTTAGCCAGTCCATCAGTCCATGGCTACTCTTAGACGCTTTCTCTTCTCTAAGGTAGCTTGTGCTAAATCTTGGAAGAGTTGAATAGATGCCGATTGGAAACAGATAGGTTCCATCCTAAGGGCTGCCCGTATGATGCCTTCCTTTAGTTGGAACAGATGTACTCGGGTCAGCACATCTGGGGTCAAGCTTTTGTTGATCTGGTAAGCAGAGTAGACCCTGTGTCTCCAGTCCAGGACAATGTCTCATTTATCTTCCGGACCCATGATCTCCCGGTCCGTATATTGTTCCGTCTGGACCTATTTTCGGCATCCTCCTGTCTGCTTTGGTCCCAGTTGTTATGCTTGAGCTAAAACATGGCGCTGGTGCGCAGTGTATTCTGGGAGCACTCAGAGCCATAATGGATATTTACTTCATGCCGCAATGAAAAGCTGTACTCATTTTGCTGAGAGCAGGATTTACTATGCTGAAGAAAACATGCTTTCCAAACCTGCTATGCAGTCAAGGACATTCTGCTGGGAAAGCCTGCTTTGTTATGTCTTGTTATGAGTTATGGGACTGTTTTCCGTGGCGCTTGTTTTTAGAGGAGGGAAGCACTTTGCTCCTTGAGGTTACTGTCGGTTGACCCAGCTGGCAACCAATGGCTGCCCATCAATGTGCAAGTGCGTTGCCAGAAGGTTCGAGAAATTACCACCCCTTTTTGAGGAGTGCATATATGCGGAACCCCTTAACGGTTAGACGGGACCTCAGTCGGAGGGGGGACGCTTCCGTCCGGCATACCTGTGGGCTGTTGTGCTCTCGGCCTGGCTGTTATCGGGGTCTTCCAGCCGCTTCTGGCGAGATGAGGGATTCAGTTACGCCCATGGTGATGTATTTTCTTTTGAATTCTCTGTTTTTTCTGTGATTTGTTTCTGTGTTATCACTTGTTGCTTCCAAGCTTTGAATAAATAGCCGTATAAGTGCTAATTATTTTCTAAGAGTGTGTGTGGTTGTAAGTCATTGCGTTGTCTACCTGCGTTTAAAGTATTGGCTCCGTAATTGCACTGGTGATTAATGACTGTCCGTGCACTCTGGGCGAGCAATACATTTTGGCGTCACAAACAGGATATTTGTGATGAATTGTTCCAAATATTAAAGAATCTGTTTGAACGCAGATAGGCTTTGTTTACATTGCAAGCGAAAGTAATTTGGCACCGAGTGTTGAACTGTGTTAAGCTGTTTTTTTTTTTCTTGTTGGTGTGTGCGTGCCTGCGCGAGTGACTGCAGTGTGGAAAGAAAAAAAAATATAGATATAAAGAGGTTTTGTACAGTATTGCAATGATGAATAGTTTGTTCAGGAAAAAGAGCGTTCCCGCTGGCGGTGAATGTTCTGATGTTATCATTCCAGGCTGGACTAAGAGCCCATATGATAAATTGGCCCAGGTGTGGGCATGCGGCGCGGGGCTAAGTGAAACATGGGATCAGGGATTGGGAGATGCTGATCCGTCTGATGTAATGTTGTGCTTACAACAAGTTTCAGTGGAACGGGGCAGGGAATGCGCTGCGCTGGGTAGGCGGGGTTGGGTCCTCCTGCATGCCCATAGGAAAATACATCAAAGGAATTTGGAAATGAAAAATGAGATTTTGCGATTGGAAAGAGAGCTGGCTGCAGAAAGGCAGACTGCGTTAATGCAGCAGATTCAAATGAAACTTTTTAAAGATAAGGCTAACACATACCAGGCTGTGGCTGAGAGGGCAGCAGTCAGAGTAGCCCGGTATAAGTATAAGAAAAGACGGGGAGGGGTCAACCAAAGAAAGGTGGCAGCTCTAATCGCTACCGCCGGTGTACACTGGGATCCGGATAATTGGGATGGTGACATTTTTGACTCAACCAGTCCAGAGAGTAGTTCAGCAAATGAGTCAGACCCCAAAATGGAAATTAAGCAGAAGACAGTGGTTGCTAAGCCAGTTAGAAGAAGGCGAGCCGGGCCCCACCCGCATAATCCTGCAGGCGGGGTTGTGGATTGAACCACGCTGGAGGATTAAACCCAGCAGGAGGTTGGGGAAATTATTACCCGTTTGAGGCAAAAATCAGGGGAACCTTTATTGACATGGATGGTGAGGTTGCAAGATGGGGGTGCTGCGGGGTTGTTGGTAGATTCCACAGACTCACCGCTTTTTCTACCCTTGTCAACTGACACCAATGTACAGGAGATCTTAAGGGCAGGGCTGCCCCCTGATGAGAATGGTCACGATTCACAGGTGTCTTTGTTGCACCTAGCAGCCCAAGCATGTAACCGTAAATACCCCATTGCCACAGATTGGCCTAGCGAGGAAACAAAGCGGTATACTTTGAAAGAGGCAATTCAAAAGGTCAGAGAGCATGCTATGAAAGAGGCAATTCACGTAGATGCTCCAGGACACATGGGGGCCGTGCCGCTCTCAGTTTCAACTAGAAACATGGTGATCAGAACTGCACCACCCGCATACAAAAGTGTCATTATGACTTTGCTCGCAGGTATGACGGGCAAACCCACTGATGAGGTAGTGGATGCCATTCGGCAACTGGCAGATTTAGGGGAGTGGGACAAGAGTGATGACAAGCCACGGGAGAGAGAGGGGCGTAGTGAGAGAAGAACTGAAGGCAGGAGGCAAGATAGTAGAGACTCCCGAGTGTCCAGAAAGGACATGTTTTTGGCTTTGTTAAAAGATGGTGTGCCACAAGAAGAAATTGATGGCATTGAAACTAGGGTAATGTATGAATTATACAAAAAGAGAGGGCTTGCAGCCAAGGAGCGCTATAAACAGGTTAAGAAACAGGTAGTAACCAAGCCACAGGGGGACACCTCACCTTCCGCTCCTCCCGAGGAAGAACAAGAAGAAGGGTCCATGGGGACACCTTCCCCGTACCGGCCAACATACGCTGATTTGAGGAAGGTGGTGAGTGCAATGCTAGAGGCAGAGCCAAGTCACACTCATTCGAAAATTTGACTAGGGATACGGCCAAGCTCCGGCAGCTTCTGCTCGCATAAAAATTGATAGGCGGCCCCATGTTAATGTTAAGATTTTTTGGGGGCCAGGAAATACGCAAGGGGTGCGAGCATTGATAGACACCGGGGCGGAGGCCTCTCTGAATCATGGCAATCCAGCACGATTCAAAGGCAGACAATTTACTATTACAGGTCTCGGGGGAAAGGAGACCCCCGCAGTACAAACGGAAGTGGAGATGAAAATAGGCAATTTGAATAGGCAGAAATACCAAGTGTTGATTGTCTCGATACCTGAGTACATAATTGCCTTTGACATTCTGGAAGGGTTGACTTTGGGACTTGGAGGTAAAACGTACCAGTTTGGGGTGAGTGCATTGACCTGCACACCCATTACCATAGGCAAATTGAAGATGCCCCCAGTGCACGTGCCTGTGGCAACCAAGCGGGTAGCAATGAAGCAATACCGCATTCCTGGGGGGCACAAGGACATTTCAGACACCATCAAAGGGTATGTGGAGGCGGGTGTGTTACGTCCTATCACCACCGCATGGAACAATCCTTTCTGGCCTATTAAAAAAGGGGATTGGTCTTGGAGGATGACTGTGGATTACCGTGAGTTGAATAAACACACTCCTCCCTTAGTGCCCCCGGTCCCAGATGCCATTACCTTGATTGAGAATGTCCAAAAGTTTGAGGGGACTTGGTATGCAGTGGTAGACTTAGCCAATGCATTTTTCTCTGTGCCAATTGCTGAAGAGGGCCAAGAGCAGTTTGCATTTTGTTGGAGCGGGCGTCAGTACACCTTTACAAGGTTACCTATGGGGTACATACATAGCCCGACTATCTGTCACCGGCTGGTGGCAGAGCACTTAGACAGGATCCCGTGTAAACCTGACATACAAATCTCTCACTACATTGATGATATTTCGATTCTGGGCAAGGTCGAGCGCAGTGTACAAAACCAGTTAGAAGTCATTATGGAAGGATTGAAGAAGGAAGGGTGGGAGATTAACCTGAATAAAATTCAAGGCCCAGCTGAAACAGTGATATTCCTAGGGATTCAGTGGCATAATGGGCATCGAGAAATGGTGCCGAAGGCCCGACAGAAAATACTTAAGTTCACCACTCCAATGAACAAAAAGCAAGCTCAGCAGTTTATAGGGCTATTTGGGTTTTGGAGACAGCACATTCCCCATTTAGGGCAGATACTGGGCCCCCTCTACAAAGTGACACGAAAGAAATATGAGTTTCAGTGGGGGGAAGAGCAGCAGAAAGCATTTGATTTGGCGAAAGACACTGTGCAGCAGGTGCTTGATTTATGGCCATTGAAGGAAGGCGAAGTGGAATTGAATTTGTCTGTACAAGACAATTATGCTAACTGGAGTGTGTGGCAGAAACAGGACAGGAAACGTGTGCCATTGGGGTTCTGGAGTCGTAAGTTACCCGATGCTGGTAACTCATACACTCCGTTTGAGAAGCAGTTGCTGGCATGTTATTGGGCCCTTGTTGATACCGAGCAAATGACGGTGGGCCATGATGTATTGATGAGGCCAGAAATACAGATTATGCAATGGGTACTGAGCTCTCCTAAAACACATAGAATAGGACATGCTCAAGAAGCCAGCATAATTAAATGGACATGGTACATTCAAGACAGAGCCAAATCAGGGAAGGGTGGAGTTGCGAAATTACATGAGCAAGTAGCCCACATATCGCCCTCAGATTACATACCACCGGAAGTGCCTGAAAAACACGAGTCTCCCGTGAAATGGGGAGTACCTTATGGCGATTTGACCGTGGAGCAGACAGAGCATGCCTGGTTCACAGATGGCTCAGCCCGATATGTGGGAACTGAGCGATACTGGAAAGCAGTGTCGTACAATCCCAAGACAAAAAAGATTTTGACAATGTCAGGGAAAGGGATGAGCAGTCAGTTTGCAGAGCTTTACACAGTTTACCAGACATTGAAACAAGAGACCCCTGGTCAATGTAATTTGTACACGGATTCATGGTCAGTGGCGAATGGGTTGGCGGTGTGGTTGCCAACCTGGCAAAAGAATGGGTGGAAGATTCATTCAAAAGAGTTGTGGGGAAAAGAACTGTGGCACGATATTGCAGAAATGTTATCACAAAGTGAAGTCACTGTGTATCATGTGGACGCGCTTTGTGCTACAGACTCATTAGAACGTTGGTTTAATTCTGTTGCAGATGAACACACCAAGGTTTCATCTGTGGATACGGAGGCTCAGGAAGACGATTTGGAGGGTTTGGCCAAGTGGGCTCACCAGAAATGTGGGCACCTTGGAGAAAAGGCTACTATCAGGTGGGCACAAGCTTGAGGAATCAGTATTCCTTTAGAGGTAGTGAAAACGATCATTTTGCAATGTCCAGTGTGCCAACACCAACAGCATAGGCCTATCCCTCAGATTGTTCGGGGTACATTGCGAAGAGGAAAACTAGCAGGTCAAATTTGGCAGATTGATTATATCGGTACCCTGCCAATCAGTAAAGGTTGTCAGTATGCATGCACTATTGTGGATACATACTCAGGATACATGATGGTTTTGCCGTGCAAGCGTACCACACAACTGAACACCATTAGGTTGTTAGATCAGATCATATTGCATTACGGAGTGCCTTTGCAGATTCAAAGTGACAAGGGGTCACACTTCAAAGGCAAATTGATACAGGAATATTGTCAGGAAAAGAGTATTGAGTGGCTCTACCATGTGCCTTATTACCCTGCCGCTTCAGGGCTGATTGAACGAATGAATGGGTTGTTGAAAGAACAGCTGCGTAAATCTGGAGATGGCAGTTTGGCAGGCTGGTGTGATCGTGTGTTTGATGTGGTGTAAGTGCTAAACAATAGGCCTGTGAATGAGCATGAAACTCCTTTGATGCGGCTAATGACTCCTGCTTTACAGATTCAATCCAATTCAGTCAGAGAAACCCTATTGTACTGGGAAATTACCCCGGGTTTTTTGGATCCCTATCGGGCGACTCCAGAGTCAGCAGGGGTAGACTTGCATTCCCATGAGGAAATCAGATTAGACCCAAGAGGGATGGTTGTAATTGAAACAGGGATTGGAGTACAAATTCCCCCAGAGCATATGGGATGGATTGCCCCTAGATCTGGCCTAGCATTGAAGGGAGTTCAAGTGTTGGGAGGGGTAATTGATGCTGATTACCAAGGCGAGATCAAAGTCATCCTGATGAATAGTGGGGACCAATTGTTACCGATCCACAAGGGCGATCGGGTGGCCCAACTGATTATTAAGTTGTCCATGATTAAGAAGGGGGAGCCTCCTACAGTGTTAACTACCCGTGGGGATCGTGGTTTTGGCTCTTCAGACAGTATGGTACCGAGTGCGAAGGTGTGGGTAGAAAGGCCAAGTGGCCCACCAGTGCCCGCAGATGTCATTGCATCAGGCAAAGACCAAGTAGTTTTAGTAATAGAGCCCGGTAGAAAGAAATGGCAATATGTGCCCGCAGACAAATGTTACCCGAGAGAGTGATGTACAACACTGATATCTCTTTTCTGGGTTTGCCTTGTAGATCCTGTGTCTGGCTGTTGTAATTGTGGGACTAAATGGACTCTGTTCGGGAGAATTAAACGGCATGCTGCTACCAATGAAAAATGTCACATCTGTGCCAGCGATCAAGGAGAAGCTGATAATGATGAGTAATGATGTCCAAAAGCAGCCCTATGCCGATGCAGAAAAGCCAGCCAGACCGAAGACATGGATTTGTGAATAGTGGCAAACACGTCAGGCGCAAGTGAAAACAACATTGATGTCAGTTATGCGAGAGGCATCTTCAGGACGGCGAAAACATTCTCCCATAATCACCCAAACGGAGAATATGTGGATATACCTGGCACAACAGGTGCTCAACATTACGCACTTTTGCCTTACTTACGTGCCCAATGCTGAAGCCTTACTGACTACATGCTTAGTAGCAGTGCCGACGCCAGTTCTGGTTCTAAAGCATATTTTTGGCGTCACGCACAATGATTCTTTGGTTCAAGATTCCGATGTCAGGCAATCCTTTTCCGTCTATAAGTACTGCAGGTTTTGCCAGGAAACAGATCGCAAATGGAGAAATCTGACACGTATTATAACCTATAATATAACTCAAGGTGATGTGTGTTACCTTATGACATGCAATGCAAAAGAAATTGGCAAATGCCAACAGCTCAATTTAACCAAACAGCAAAATCACACTGTGTTCGAGAAACAATTGTGTTTGCGAGTTCCATGCACACGTACCAGTGTGAATAACACTATGTCTTGTAATCATACAGTGATAGCTGCCAGTCATTTGAATCATGTGAAACTTCCAACAGGATGGCTCTTTTCATGTGGCAACATCACATACACTTATATTCCAGCTAACATTTCCGGAGGTCCATGTGCTTTCACTCGATTAGGACTAATGATGTTCCCTTTACACCCAGCGATATCTCGAGGCAAAAGGTCAACTTTTGAGTCTGTGGGTCTATCCCCCCGATTGTGATTCACATGTGCATTTGCTATCAGAAGCTGAGGTCCTAGCATTAACCCTTTCATTAGTGGGAGTTTGGGGTTTAGCTGCTGGCGGTTACAAATCTTTGATCAAATTAGCATGTTTAGTAGTCAAAGGACTCAATCATACTTCTCAGGCATTACAAGAGTTACTCCTTGATAGCAAAGTTATTAGAAAAGCAACTTTGCAAAACAGGGATGCTGTTGATTATCTATTGCTAAAGCATAATTTAGGTTGTAACGCAGTTGAAGGTATGTGTTGTTTCAATCTAAGTGACCATTCACGATCCATTGAAAGTCATATTCGAGGTTTGAGGGATCTCATTTCTCAAGTGTCCCAAGATCATACTGGGAATTGGTGGGATTGGTTATTTTCATGGATTCCTGATATTGGGGGTACGCTGCGTTACGCTTTTGCTTGTATTTGCATTATATTAGCTATCATAATAGCTTGTTGTTGTTGTATTCAATGCATTCCCAACTTAGTTTTAATATTTTGTCGGTTTCAGAGACCAGCTCCTCTGCCACTGGGCTATGGAAGATAAATATCCAAGGGTCAAATTGTTATGCTTGAGCTAAAACATGGCGCTGGTGCGCAGTGTATTCTGGGAGCACTCAGAGCCATAATGGATATTTACTTCACTTGTGCAGTGAAAAGCTGTACTCATTTTGCTGAGAGCTGGATTTAGTATGCTGAAGAGAACATGCTTTCCAAACCTGGTATGCAGTCAAGGACATTCTGCTGGGAAAGCTGGCTTTGTTATGTCTTGTTATGAGTTATCGGACTGTTTTCCGTGGCGCTTGTTTTTAGAGGAGGGAAGCACTTTGCTCCTCGAGGTTACTGTCGGTTGACCCAGCTGGCAACCAATGGCTGCCCACCAATGCGCAAGTGCGTTGCCAGACGGTTCGAGAAATTACCACCCCTTTTTGAGGAGTGCATATATGCGGAACCCCTTAACGGTCAGACGGGACCTCAGTCGGAGGGGGGACGCTTCCGTCCGGCATACCTGTGGGCTGTTGTGCTCTTGGCCTGGCTGTTATCGGGGTCTTCCAGCCGCTTCTGGCGAGATGAGGGATTCAGTTACGCCCACGGTGATGTATTTTCTTTTGAATTCTCTGTTTTTTCTGCGATTTATTTCTGTGTTATCACTTGTTGCTTCCAAGCTTTGAATAAATAGCCGTATAAGTGCTCATTATTTTCTAAGAGTGTGTGTGGTTGTAAGTCATTGCGTCGTCTACCTGCGTTTAAAGTATTGGCTCTGTAATTGCACTGGTGATTAATGACTGTCCGTGCACTCTGGGCGAGCAATACACCGGTCCATCTGTTGTTCCAGCGCCTGAACTCTTCTGGCCAGCTCGTCCCGTTCCTGTCCTTGTTCCGCGACTGTAGATTCTACCTCATCTATGCTTTTCTCAAAGGCCATGACACCTTTATTGAGGTCTGTGATTGACCTGGCCAGGTCGGAGGCGCTGTCCTTGATGTCCTTTTTTAATTCATGCAGCATTGCTAACAGGTCTGATATGCGTATTAGTGGGTTCTTCTGCATAAGCGCATCTCTTGGGGGGGAGAGTGGACCTGGGCAGTCGTTTGTTGCTGGCTGCGTTTAAGGGTTTCTACGGCCTTCATAAGAGTTTTAATGTCCGCGGATGTGGACCCCTTCTGTTTCGGACCCTGTTTGACCATACTTCTTTCTCCGGGTGGCGGGAGGGGTCCCGGCACTTGCCTCAGAACCGGGTCGGGCGCTGGTTCACCGTCACCTATTCCAATTATTATGTCCCCCTGGGCCTGCTGCCCTCTTGGGTTTTTGCGGGTCCTCCACTTGTTCTCTGATGAGGAAGGTGTCTTCTCCCTGCCTGAGGCACTATGACTCGAGTGGTTTATCAGCACCTTTAAGTGGCTGCGCACGCTTGCATTTGTAGGAATGCTCTGCTCAGGATATGCTTATCGTCCAGCATGGCCTTTCCCAGAATTGACTGCACCTTGGCTGATCCTTGGAATGCATGCCGTAGCTCTCTGCCGATCCTACTGTAGTGGGGGCTAAGATCCGTAGGGTTACCTATAGGAGGCTGTGAGGGTGGCTATTACTAATCTGTACCCGTGTGTAATCAGACATTTCTTTCTATGGCAGCCCCTCTGCTCATCTGTACCCCACTCTGGGGGTTCCGGCTGCCTAAAACACGTGCTTGATACATGTTCTAGTGTTGCTTCCTTTCCTTGAGCCCATGAAGCGCTGCTATGTGCGGTGGATCAAGGACATTACTCTTGGTATTGCAGGATACTTGCCTTGTCTGGCTTGCAGGTTTACTCATCCGTTCCGGCTCCTCTCCCCCAGCCAGCGACCGCTGCACTTTTTACTGCAGGGAGCCCAGGCAGTTCCCACAGGCTGCCCTTCCCTCTGTGCCTGCGCTCGCTTCCACCGTAGCCACCCCCAGGGACTCCTTACTTCTAGCGGCAAGCCGCTGTCCACAGCAGCTGTCAATGCTCCGGTTCCCTCCACCTCATGCTCTGCTCTTCCTCCTGTTATGTGGAGGGGGAGTGCCTCTGGCGACGGTGATTCTTCCCACTGGGGACACCCAGCATTCGGCATTCAAGTGCCAGTCACGTTGCTGCCGCAGTCGCTTCTCCCCCGGGTCTGATGGCAACTGCTGAAGTTCGGCTGGGTACTCCGGCGTCCTCCACAGGCAGCGCTCCCATTGCCCCTGCACTCCACGGTCTCAGCGGTTGCACCACTTCCCCGCCTTTGCAAGCACCGCACCGGCCTCCTCCCGCCTCGACCCACCTAACCTCCTCAATGACGGTGGGGCGAGGTGCACCAGCCCGCGGCGAATCTCCCTTGATCTGGGACTCCAAAGTGCAGCTCCTTAATGCGATTTGTATCGCAGCTGCAACTGCATTGTGTGCTGTGAGGGGGTACTACCTTAGATGCGGCCACAAACCGCCTGCCTGTCCCTCAGCTCCATGGAATCACATCTTCGGTCCTGCGTTGTGCCCTGGCCGCCATCTTGGCGGGAGGTCCGTACCGCTAAACTGTTCAGAACTTCGTCGGGGAGGCACTCTGCTACCACAGATTCACCATGTTGTTGCCCCAGGCGCTCATGCACTTGTGAGTCTCCTTTTCAGGGTTATTGGATGCTTTTGCAAGGGGATTGGGGCTCGGTGGGGAAGGAGCATGGAGCTCACCAAAGAGGCATCAGTCCGCGTCCTCGCATGGCCACGCCCCTCAAATTGTTTTTGTTAAAATATGTGTGTTTTCTAACTGATTAGGTTTTCTTTTTTCAGATAGAAGGTTATTATTATTTGTTTAAACATAGATGAATAACCACGGCTACGGTGCAGCCCAATGGGCTGCGGAATATTGGAGGCATAGTTAACCGCAGCAACGACTGGGGAGGGTTGTAAAAGTACACTGTTTGTACCCAGAAAGAGTCCCTTCTAAGACTGATCTATTATGTATTATATTTCTAAGACTGATCTATTATGTATATATTTATTTAAAAAGGCAGTAACCAGAACAGCCAACTGTCTCTGATCAGCCACAGTTTTCAAACAAGCCATGATATCTGCAGTCTTTCTCTGTTTCCAGGAAAATTATTCCTAGTTTGAATTTCTAGTAGTTTGTATGAGCAGAGTCTGTATGATGTGTGTGTTTTCGAGTTTGTAATTGGTTGATGGTACTGTTGTCATTATCCATGGCTATCCAGCAGCCACTCAGTGTGCAGCGTTGCTACCCGCGGGTAGATGTGGTACCCTGTGCAGCTGCGGCTATATTGTGGCAAATGGCACGTTGTGTGTTTGTGGACGTGTGGTAGCTACGGCTATATGACATTTTGGGTGGCATAGCATGCATTGAGTGTTTTGAGGGATTGGGAGAGACCAGGGGAGTGGAGGAGCACCATGGGGAGTGAAGAGGGCTGGTATGTGTGTTAGGGATACTTGTTTGAAGGCGTGGAAATACATTTTTTGAAGTCGTAGTTTTTGCGAATAGCGCGGCAATTAGCAAACGCTCATGTATGGGTTTTTCGCGTGTTTGAAAATTATGTATCATATGTAATCAAGTAATGCTCTTGAATAGAGTTTTCTGGACACCAGTAAGACTTAAGGAACGAAATTTAACAGTCAGACAGCTGTTGGGGATGTGGTCACTTTCGTGGCACTATGGAACACATGCTATGGGAGTGTCACAGGGTGAGGAATTTCTGGTCGGATGTGACAAGTATGATGAACAAGGTTGTCAATGCAGATTTGGAATTTGACTTTGAAACTCTAATACTGGGGGAATCCACCATGCTGGACGACTTAGGGAAACATCAGATTACATGGATTTTACGTGGGGCTATGATGGCGAAAAAACTGATCCTGAGAAATTGGAAATCAGATGTTCACCCGACGTTGAACATGTGGATGGAGGAGATGTATCGCACGAGCAATATTGAAAATGTGATATATTCTGTGAATGGGGAAGGACGTATTTTTGATAAAATATGGAAGGCCTTTTTGGATAAGGGTTAGTCAGTCGTTGGAGCTTCCTGTGTCGAGTTTACCTGTATTCAGATAAGTAGACATGCATGTTTCAATTTACTCATTATAATGTTCATGTCTTTTGCTTCTTGGTTTGTTGCTATGCCAAAGTTGTCTAGAAGGTTGTTTTCAGGTCAATGTTATGAATTGCTATTGCTTTTTGACTTATGCATCACACCTTTTCTGCCCCCTTTTATTGATTTATTTATTATTATTATTTTTATTATTATTATTTTTGTAAATATATATATATTATTATTATTATTTTTAATGAATTTTATTATAAAAAAAAAATTTCTCAATATATTTTTCATTTTTATTGTATGGATAATTGTCTATTGTATCTCTTTGTTACACTGATTTCTTCTGTTAATATAATGAAAAAAAAAAGAAAATTATGTGCGTAGGTGGGTCAACGCTTTTCATCTTTTTTTTATTGTGTCCGTAGGCACGGTTATATTTTTAACCGTGTATTTTAACATACATTTTCTGTGCAATATTCTTATTGTTATGTGGATTATATAGCACCGAATGTTATCTGTGTGTGTTAATTTGTGTGCTTAGGTGTTTTCTTGTCTTATTTTAAGTTTTTAAGGTTGGCTTAGTTTGATTTTTAGTTTGTAGAAAATGTATGTGTAGCCGCGGCTATAAGTAAGCTTTGTAGCTGCGTTGAATATCTGTGGCTACTAGTGATGCTGGGCAGCGTTATGTATGTGTTTGGTGTTTCTAATTGGCTGGTGTTAATGTTGTAAATGTGTACTTCTTTGTGATAGGTTGCAGTGAATATGTGTCAGCCATTTTATTAGTTTTCTTAGAATATAATCCTCTTTTTCTGGTTTTGATTTAACCCTTTAAGTGCCATGGGTTTTCCACCCTAGTGCCAAGGCCTTTCTTGGTGATTTCGGTTTGTCGCCATTCAATGCCTTGTAACTTTTTTGTAGCAAAACAAAGGGGTGTTCCCGTGTGGATTAAATTATAGGAATTACTTATAGACACCAGTAATAACTGGGCTGGGCCATGCAGTGAATGAATCACGTGATTTTATGGAAATATGATACCTGTCATGCTGTTGAGGTAGAATATGGAATTATCAACACAAATACAACAGAGGAAATAGATTCGAACAATATTCAAAACTATGTTTTTGTTATTACAATGGTTGTGAAGCAAAAGAAAAACATGTCATCAAGGAATTTTGATGTCTAAAAAGAAATAGTTAATAATGGCAAAAGAAAATTGTCTTAGAAATTTGCAATTAGACACAACTGGATACATGCTTGAATATTGCAAGCAAACTGGCAGAAGGCACAGCATTGGTGATCCATACCGAAAAACAGCTGTAGCGGCCTGTGCGGAGGCAGCGTGCAAGACCGGTGGCATTTGTTAGTCTGAATCTGGACACAAGTATGTTTTAAGGGTAATAAGAACAGATCTTCAGACGTGAGCAACTCCTTCAGATACTGAAGGGCCTGATTCATGGAAGCGTTTTATAATGGCGCAATCCCATAGGAAAACGTTCTGTGAATCAGGCCCTCAAACTTTTAATACATGTTCAAGCGACAAAGTGGATCTAATGTTAGTTCCTCCAAAAGCACCTTTAGTATCTACTGCGCTCAGTTATAAGGTAGCCCAGTAAAATGGGATGATCAATTCTGGTCTACCCCGTTCATTATATGTAGTAGCAACATCGGAGGAGCCGATGCAATTAATAGGGCAAAGCCACCACGGCCGATATTGACTTTTTTTTCATGCAAAAGCTGTTGCAGGCACTATGCCAGAGCAACGAAGGGGTGGAGGAATCATAACTTCATTTGTTGTTTCAAGCGTACTTTCTGAATTTTAGGCGTTAATGACATTTCTGTTTGCATTCTATTGGACTGGATGTTTTGCAGGGGTGCAACGCGAAGTTCGGCCAGACTAATTTATTAATCCGCACATGTATAATGAACTGCTGTGATGTTCTAGCACAGACTAAACATATTATCTGATATTAGCATGACACATGTTATGAACATGTACAGAGGGCTTCCGTACCAGTCTCTGGCTACAGGGGGATCCTTCAAAAATGCACTGTTTTGGTCAAGGCTTTCTAAAAACCGTTGCTTATGGACTTATTCAGAGCCAAATTAGAGCTCTCTCTTAGTGGACCTCTCAAAGCAGCACAAAGTGGGCTGTCACGCCAGGCTGTTGAGAGCATCTTTGGTTGCATAACTCAGGTTCCTCCTTGGTCACTCTAATGCGGGCAAATACCTGCACCCACAACAGTGAGTAGTGAAACTAATTAGCTAGAGCGTGGCGGGTGTCAAAATGACACTGTATGACCCAGAGTAGCAGGGCTGGCTAAAATGTTTGGGTACGATTTACCTGCAGGAGCCCTGGCTGACAGAGGGATGGCTGCTTGTATGAACTATTGAACACGTGTTGTGTTCTCTCGCAAGGCAGTGCAATCAGGGACAGGGCGCCCAAGGAAATGCAGTGCTCCCATGATTCGTGAGACCCTACCTTTGCAGCCAAAGTTGTTGCCTAGTGTGAACAGTCAAACCATCATGATCAGGCTGGAAGATGAGCCAGGTTCTGTAGATACACTCATGAGTGTTAACATGTATATCCATCCGAAACAGACAAACCCCGGTCTCAACAGTGAGCCCCCATTGTAATGTTTTAGCCAGCTATGCTGAGGCTGCATTTAATATTATGGGGGATTGGAATGCAAAACCTGCAGGGAAGGGAGACGCAGGCCCTTAGTTGAGGCCATTAGAATGTATTTCTATCTAAAGAGGATGACAAGGGTGGCACAATCCTTAACCTGATGCAGCAATTCAGGTTGGAATATCTGAATGCGAGATGTACAGGCGATATTCTCGCAAAAAGCTATATTTCGCTCCAGTTCATATGCCTTGGCGATAGACTACTGTCTGGTGGATTATTTCTCTTTCAATAATGTCATAGACGTTTCAGTCATAATCAGAATGAAAGTGATCACAATCCTCTTTCCATAAAATGGACATTTTCTCAAGTAGGTCTTTCACAAGTAGCGGAGCTGGCCAGGAAATCTAGGCGCCCACATATGTCGAGATTGAGTAAGGAGATGGGAGCTACTATCCCACATAATGAGGACGTTTGCCTTTTACAGACATTTATTATCTCAATGGGACAGTCCCCTTGGGAAATATGAGGAGCTAGTTCTGGGTCTTACAAGGAAGTTTGCCCCTAATCAAAACTTTTCTAATTGGGCAAGACTTAAAAGACGGAACAATGCCCCCTTGTCTGATACCGAGCATATAACATTACCAAGCAAAAGCTGTACACAGAATCTAAATTAGGTAACTTGCACTGAGGCGAAGTAGACTTTCTGAAACAGGCGTCTGTTAAAAGGGAAGAAACACATTTTTATTGAAAAACGGTAGAAACTGCTGGATGAGACGGTCAGAGAAAATTAAGAAGGACAAGGATTCATACTGGTAAGGGGGACATAAGTGTAAGTTTCGCCCATATTATGGGAATCACATTTCAAGGGTGTTTTATACAAAGAAGCATCGGATGACAACCATATGTTATGGAAGGATCACCGGGTTGCTGTTTTCACAGCAGTTGAGACTGCAGCTTCCCTGAAAGCAGCCAAGGAGGAAAAGGCTGCAGGGCCAGAGGGACATTAGACCTGAAGTTTTTAAATAGTTGCTGAGTGGGACTCCCCTGGTTTTAGAAGGTGTAGTCAATGCAATTGTCCGCAAACAGGTGTTGTCTGCATCATAGAAAAGGAGCTTGATTGTTCCACTTTTAAGGAAAAGCTCAACAGGCAACCCACGTTGTTACTGTACAATTTCCCTTCTTGACACCTCTTGCAACATATTCTCAAAATGTCTCTATTTAAGGCTCCTAGACATGCAAGTCGGTGTCAGGAAGGGATGTGGTATGATCAATCAGTGCTTTGGGACCCTTGTTGAAAAATATGCTAAGATCAAATGTAAGCACATGCTTGTCGCATTCCTGGATCTTGCCAAAGCATTTGATTCTCTCAATCGTGCTGTTTTATGGTGAAATTTGAAAAGGCTTGGGGTCCATGTAAGGTTATACCAGCTAACTCAAATGATGTATGCCAAAACCTTGTCAATGGTCTGCTGCTATGGGGTTGAGTCCTATACCTCAAATGTGACCATAAACAAAGGAGTTAGACAGGGTTGCCTTCTCGCTCCGCTGTTATTCATTCTTTTTCTTGCAGATTTCAACCCACAAAGCTCCTTGACTAGAATGAATCTGTCAGCTCTGAAATGGGTTAGATACGATGCATTATGCTATGCTGACGAGATAGCACTGATCGACCTCATTCCCAGGGGTTTACAACAGAGCTTGCTGTACGAGGGCAGGTTTTTCGAGAAGCAGGGCCTGGAATTGACTCTGTCAGACTACAATTATGGTCGTTGGTAAGGATAAATCAAATTATGTTTGGTTGGTCAATAATGTTAAAATTGAGGTAAAAGACTCATATTATCTAGGCCTATTATTCTCCAACAAAGGCTGTTGGTCCCCCACATAACAGAATGGTGGCGAAGAGGGCTCAGGCAAGCTTCAGAGAGTTAAGATTCTATTATATGTTTGCTAGCAAATGATTGGAAACATGTTTAAAGGTGTTGGAGGCTAAAGCACACTCCTCTGTACTATATGGTAATGAAATCTGGGGCTATGCCAAATGTTTGAGACTGGAACGCATCCTAAACCAGTTTTTTGAGGAAGGTGTCTGGCCTTTCTCCTAGAACCCCGGGTGATGCCTCGAGGCTGGAATTGTGGGCGCCTAGAACCACAATTATAGCCAAGTGTACATTTTTGATATTCCAAAGTACAACAAGATAATATTAAGAACCCGAACATGAAAATTGCAGGCGTTGAAACAGATTCCTCTAGTGCAAGCCAATTATTATTGGTTTAAAGGTGGTGTAATCTTATCGAAGAAATGGGGTATTGATTTTGGTCAGATTTCTAACAGTGTAACATTTGAGTGTGTTCTCAAAATCGGGACGGCTCAGCTATAACATTCTGCCATGATGAAGTGAGTCTGCAAATAACTCTCAATTACATTGTTTGTAGCAGGACCAGCCTCACTCCATTCCACTCCGCACACACATTCATATTCATAGTCCCCTTTAGAGTTCTGCCTTTCCGGACTCTAGCAGCCCCTCCTCTTCCGCTCTCCACACTGTGCCCTCCACTGTTTCTCTCTCTTAAGGTTGTCCCCTGTAAAGGTGGCCCCGCGCAATTGTCTTCAAAGCAGCTACAAGTCCGTGCCTAGCTGACAAAAGCATTATATAAACTCTTACATCTACAGAGCACAGGAGGATATTTCTGATAACTCGTATGGATGTGTTACAGTTACTGCCACAAATTAACTGGTTAGGGGGTAATGAGGACTGTGCCTGCGGGTCTGGGTCTGACAAAGACTTATTCCATTTTTTGCTAATTTCCCCTTTTCTTTTTGATCTCAGAAGACAATGGCTCGAGAGGCATTTTATTTAAAATGAAGTTAGGGATACCAAGCATGCAATGCACCTATTTATGAATTCTAACGATACTGATTTTATATCCGATTTATGCAAATTTGCAAAAGCTGCTTTCAAAAGATATGGAAGAACTTTTTAGATTTTATTAGACTGATTTTAATGAGTTTTTTTTTAACTGAGAATGTATTAGTTGTCTGAAGATCTGTGGAGTTTTCGGGTATTAATTGTATTGTAAAGCGTTGTTTTTATTAATTTGTTAATGGCTAATGTCAAATAAAATGATTTTTCAATTTCAGAAAATGATTGCAGTAAAAAACAAGGTGTAAGTTGAGTATATCTCAGCAAATCATAATACCTGGCAAGTGTATCTGGTCAAGCGATGGAATTACCTGCCAACTCAGAAAACATTTTCACTGTATAAAAGCTCAAACCTTCGGCTTTGCCATTGGTTGTTTTTCAAGTTGTTGCTTTGATGAATTTTCGTTTGGCTGATGCTTAATTCGGCGCAAACAAATGGTAATTAAATGCAATGGTCTAGTATTTTTGTTTTGTAATTAAGGATAAAGAATATACTGTAACACCGAACTCATTGACACGTTTGGAAAAAAGTCAGACAAAGGGAATTAAGGAGTCTTCATTTTTCAGTCAGACCTCCTCCTAGAACGGAGTGCTTATGATCCCTGCTTCATCTTCTCACCTTTAATTTGCACATGTTATCGCGCATGATGTCCCCAATCCTTTGGTAGTCTCCTTTTGCGTGTGCATTATAGCGTCCTTCCCTGTATCAAAAGAACAAACAGATTCAGCTCAGAAAAAAAACAACTTAGGAGACAACAAAGAAAAAATCACCCCGAGAAGACTGCCATAATCGAAATGTGTTCGGGGTGGTGGGCGAGGTGGGTTACAGTTGGGGGTTGGAGAGGGACCCCTCCCCCCTACATTCAAAAGAAGAAGAAAAAAAATCACCAAAAACGGCTATGCTGATTACCACATGGAGAAAACAGCCGCAGCGAAAATTGCAGCGATCAAAACACGTGCATCCCATCAGCGTACTAATGGATGGCTTTGGTGGGCTAATTTAAGAGCGTTAGCAACGGTTCTGTGTATAGACTGAAATCAATCGGGAGAGGATGGAACCTTTTGGGGCCCACACGTGTGAATGGGAGTCTGTTGGAACTGAATTAATCAATCTGTATGGTCCTGTGTGTGTCGGATAGGTAGGGCGCAAACCATTTTAGGATGGTTCCAGAGAAGTCCATCCTGTCGGTAAAGCAGGAGAGGAGTGTTAGGGCGGTCACTGTGTCGAAGGCAGCAGAAAGGTCTAAGAGGACTAGGAGGCACATGTCTCTTCTGTTTTGGCGATTCACAGCGCAGCATCCACCACTTGGAAGGTTCCAGTCTCAGTGTCTCAGTGCTGCATTTGGGGTGGATGCCAGACTGGAAATCGCAGAGGAGGTCAAGATGGTCGATTTTTTTTTTGAAAATTCGGTTTTTATTAAAGATTTTATAATTATGACATGAATAGAAGAATGATACAAACATTGAAATGAATAAGAATGCAGTCACTTTTTCCAGAGTCTGATGGCGGTTTTGGGGTGCGGCTGTGGAGCGATTGGCCTGTCTACAGATCTTGGTCCATCTCTTTTTGGTTATGGGAGTGCCCAGGTCTTTTTCCCATTGCACCTGGGAAGATGGGGGGTCCCGTGGGATGGATAGCACCAGAAAGCTGTAGAGCCGCAATATCACCCCTTTGGACCCCTTGTGCGTTATAAGGAACTTCTCAAAATCAGATAAATCTCTCCTAAGCGTATCTCCCCATCTACTCTCGGTGAGGGCACCCTTAAGATGCAGGTATCGGAAAGGAGAGAGGTTGGGAAGGGTCAGGGCGTCTTTCAGGTCCCCCAGGGATATAAACACCCCCTCTGTCCAAAGCTGTCCGGCTATACAAAGGCCTGCTTCGTACCATTGTTGGAAGGCTAATGGTTCATTGATCCCTTCCCATAGTGGGGGAGCCCAAATGCAGCTTAGGGGTGAGGGCCATGTTGTGAGCCACCTAAGATAACCCCCTTCTTTCCATACGGACCATAACACCCCGAGGACTGGATGTGTCAAGACCCTTCTCGGGATAGATACCTTGGGAACCCATAGCCATGCGTCTAACGTAACTGGGGAGAAAAGCGTGTTGTCCAATCCCACTCATTGCTTCTTTGGGCCCATCATCAGGTGGTCAACCAGAATTCGCAATTGTGATGCCTTGTAATATGTGACTAGGTCTGGGAAATTAACTCCGCCCTCATCTTTGGGCCTTGTAAGAGTGTCGTAGGCAATCTTGTGAGATTTTCCGGCCCATAGGTAGTGGAGAAGGGTCCGCTTTACCTCTAGGAGGAATGGTTTCGGAATCTGAGTCGGCAACATTTGAAATAGATATAGAAATTTAGGGAGGATGACCATTTTAATGCAGTTAAGGCGAGCCATCCATGAGAGGCCGGATTTCGACCAGCGTTCCAGGTCATGTTTGATCTCCAACCAAAGGGGAGGGTAATTTGGCTTGACAAGATCAGCTAGATCTGATGGTATCTGGATCCCGAGGTGACAGAGCCCCTCAGTTTGTTTGCCTAAGGGAAGGTCGTCAATATATTGGCTCTCCACATCGTTTAGCTGGCCTGCTGGAAAAGCAACTGACTTGTCTAAGTTTACCTTATAACCGGCAATGGACCCATATTGTTTCAAGCTAGTCAACACCTCAGGGACTGATTGAGATGAGTTAGAAAGGTATAAGAGGACATCGTCGGCAAACAGAGTTATTTTATAGTCGGTTTCCTCTATTTTAATACCCTGGATCTGTCGTTCCCCCTGATTGCTATAGCCCAGGGCTCCATCACTAGTGCGTACATGAGGGGGGACAACGGGCACCCCTGTCTTGTGCCTCTTTCCAGTGGAAGGGGTTCCAATTCACCCCCGTTCACTACCACTTTTGCGGAAGGGTGAGAGTAGAGGGCTGTCATCCACCCCCGCCATTTGGGTCCCATCCCCAGAGATGATAGGCCCAACTCACCCTGTCGAACGCCTTCTCCGCGTCAAGCGACAAAACCAACTTGATCAGGGTGGATCAGTAGGGGCAGGCAGTTTTCTAAGCGTGTTGACAGGATCCTGGTGAAAATCTTTGCATCCGTGTTCAGAAGCGAGATGGGCCTATATGAACTGCACTCCGCAGGGTCCTTGCCGGGCTTAGGAATTACTGTGATCAATGCCTGTAGGAATGTCGGTGGGATGGTTTCCAAGGTGTTGATCTGGTTGAACAGCCTGGTTAATGGTTGTATTAGCTCCGATTGGAAGTGTTTATAAAAATCGGCTGTGTATCCATCTCCCCCCGGGGTCTTACCCACTTTAAGCCTTTTGATGGCCCCCTCCACCTCTTCCTCCGTTATTTCCCTTTCCAGTGCCTCCCTTTCTGGGTCTGTGAGTTTGGGTAGGGGGTGGTCCTCAAGGTATCCTCGGATCTCGTCTAATGATTCACCCTCTTGTTTATTATAGAGTGCCTTATAGAAGCCCGCAAACGATTCGGATATGTGCTCGGTTTTTGTCAGGGTGTTGCCCGCCCAGTCCCTGACCCTCTCTATCCGTCTACCCACCCTATTTCCCCTTAGTCTGTGTGCCAGGAGGGTTCCAACCTTGTCTCCCTTCTCGTAGTATCGTTGCTTCGTGTATCTCATTTTTTTGACCACCTCACCAATTAGGATTGCATGTAGGGCTTGCCTTTTATCTCTCATTTCGCCCAGGAGATTTTCGCGGTCCACATTTCCTTTCGTGAGCTGCGCCCTCATAACCCTTAGGTCCTCCCGGAGTTTGGATTCTATCAGAGCTCTCGCCCGCTTTTTGCTCGAACCCTCTGCAATAAGGAGACCCCTCAAGGTGGCCTTTGCCGCCTCCCAAACTGTGGCCATTGGGATTTCCCCTGTATTGTTTGTTACGAAAAAGGCTTCTATTTCTTTTCTTAGGAATTCCCTAAACACTTGGTCCCTCATGAGGGTGTCGTTACAGCACCACCTGTATGATTTCGGGGTGGCTTGCAATCGCCATTCCATAACGAGGAGTTCATGGTCCGACCAGGTCACTGATTTGACCGTGGGGTTTCCCACTTCCCCTCCCCCTTCCTCCGATATCAGTAGTAAGTCAATTCTAGAATATGTTTGGTGAGAAGAACGTGTAACCTCCCGGGGCCTGCAAACATTTTCGCCATACATCCACCCAATAATATTCTTGTAGGAGGTCCCTCATGGCAAGATTATCCTTCGTGGGGGCTTTCGGTCCCGTCCCTTTGGCGGACCACCAATCAAGTCGGGGGTCAGTGATAAGGTTAAAATCTCCACCCAGGATCATGGCTCCCTCCGCCCATTCGTCCATGACTTTAAGAACTTTATGAATGCACTTGATTTGGCCAGTGTTGGGTGCGTACAGAGTGGCTAATGTGACACGTGTGCCCTGGGACAGCCCCTTGATACCCAAAAATCTACCTCCAAAGCCCCTTTTTGTCTCGACATCAGTAAGGTGCAGTGATTTTCCAAGGTGAATACCTACTCCCTCCTTCTTAGAGGATTTGTGCGAGGCCCAGAAGTTTCTGCCTATCTCCTTTCCTTTTATTGTCGACTCTGCGCCCTTTCTATAGTGTGTTTCTTGTAGGAAGAGGACTAGCAGTTTCTGTTTGCGGAACATGTTGCTTGTGAGAGTTCGCTTGTTTTGTGAGTTTAGGTCCTTAACGTTGAGCGTACCGATCCATCCTTCAACCATGATCGTAGCTATCTTTGCCCAGTGAAACTTCCGTGTGTACCCCTTGTATCATCCGTGTGCTTGAGCCCCCGTTTCATGGCATGGTGTCTCCCTTCCCTTTGTCCCCCCCCCCTCCCTTCCCTTGTTCCCCATCTCCCTTACCCATTTTGTAAGGCGTTTGTCTCCCTTGCCCGACAAACATCGTGTTAGTCAACGAACCACCAGGGCCGCTGCCCGGGCCCCGAGAGAGTAATTGGTATGGAATGTACCCTCCACATTTTCGGTCAAGAACTTTTCCCAATTATAATTGAGATTCAATCCCCCTGCGGGACCCCAATCAACTTTCCCCTCCCCACATCCGCAACCCGCATCGTGTCCCCCACTTCTTGGGACCCATCGTAGATTAGCTTTCAAAGTGGGTCAGCGAGGATGTCTGCAAACTTGGAGGCCAAACATGAATACCCTCCGGAAAAACAACACCCCTCCGTCCCTCAGTCAAATGGGCCCCAAACCGTCCATTGACAATTCAACAGGAACCTCGCCAACAGTGGCAACTCCCAAAAACAACATGTGGTTCCCCCCAGCTTGGTGGAGCCCACGAAGGTCATGCAGGCAATTGCATTACAGAAAATAACATCACATTCCTTTTCTCTCTCTCCATCCCCATTGTGATCATGTGGGTCCACCGCGACCCGCCGGGGTATGTCTGGTTTTCTGAAATTTCCGAGTACCCTTTACTTTGTGCTTCCCCTGGCTTCAGTCAGGGCCCCGTGGGGCCCGGCTCGGATCCTTATCAGCCCTGTTCTGTTCTCCCGAAGTTCCTGGGGAGCATCCCACCAGCTCATCCATGGCTCTTTGGATATCTTTGTCCGTCACGAGATGGTGGTTCTCGCCTTGCCATTCGAACGATAGATAAAATGGATGTCCCCAGCGATATCGGACCCCCTTCTCCTGTAGCCATCTAGTAATCGCCCCGCATTTATTTCTCATTTGCAGCGTAAGGGCGGACAGGTCTTGGTAGATCACCACCCTGGAATTGTTGTATTGTATGTCTCTTAAGAGTCCTCACCCTTTCAAGTATTCATGCTTTATTTCTATAGTAGTGGAATCTCGCCAGCACAGAACGTGGGCCCCTGCCACTTCCACCTGCTCGACGGACACTGTCGATCAGGACAGTTTCCCCGGAGTCAGTTCCCAAGACAATCCTGATCTCTTGTACCTTGCCCTCCAGACCGGCCTGGGTCTCCCCCTCCACTTCCGTCAGGCCGAAGATTCGCAGGTTACTTCTCTGTTCACGATTCTCCATGTCGTCAACCTTGAGACGGAGCTCCCCCTCCCGCCGTTGCATCTCTCTGAACCTTGCCTCCATCTGCGTTTCCAGGAGGTCAGTGGATGCCTGATTGTTCTCCACCCCCTCCATTCGGTCCTCCAATGTGGAGACCTTGGCGGTAAGGTCGGCCCACTTGGCTCCCATGTCCGTTCTCATCCCCCTAATTTCATCTAGGATCGTTTGGATATTGTTCTGCATGGTGTTCATGTCAGGGGTCGGTGTGGGTGAAGCGCCAGTAGCCATCTCTGGATCTCCGGGTGTGAATTGGTATCTTGCTAAGGTTTCTTTCCAACTCATGAGGTGTTTTCTCCCCTTGATCTCTGTGGTTACTTAGTGTCTCCAGTGGCACTCCCGGGATCCGGAGCTTATTCCCTTGCCTCCACCTCAGTTCATGCATGGTACTGCGAGGTAGACAAGTCCTAGAGGTTTGTTGCCCCTGTGGGGGGTTCCCTTGTACCACTGGACTCAACTTTAGGGTCGCTGCTGCACCTTGCTCTCTATATCATTGACTTTAGCTCTATGACTGATGGGTGGTCAGATGCCCAAGTGCCAGTCTATCTGGAGCCTCGGGAAGTTATCTGTTTGTGTCTCCAAGTTAGTTATCAGAGGCTTCTTCCGGCTTTGGTCCCGCCCTGACAATGGGCCTCAAGTGTGATGGTGGAGGGGCCGTGGCGTGGGTAGGTGGTCTGGGCCCCAACCCCCAGTGTTTATCAGTACTTACAGTTGCGCCAACATAAGCCTGGAGGCTCTGTTTTGGGGGTCACCGGAATAGTAACTCCTAAGGCGTTCACTTGATTCTAGAGGGCTCTGCCGTGGAGAGTGGTTGTCCCCCTGGAGGGGGTGTGGGGGCAGTGAGGGAGGAGGTTGAGAAGGGTTACTTCTGGGAGGCCCCGCTTCAAAATATGGTGTTCTCCGGTGATTCACCCTATGAGGGGTTTTTAGCCTGTCAACGGGGCCCAGGCGCGTTCCGCATCGGCCCGGACCTATATAGAGGCCGCCTCGGGGAGCCGCGTCTCTCTGGTGGCTCTACGGTGTCCCTGGGGCGTTAAATGCTGCTGGCTCCCCTGGAATGGGGAGAGGAGGAGGGGGTGCTCGGTGCGCTCCCGCGACGGCCCGAGCCAATGCCAGGGAACGCCGGTGGGGGCTCAACGAGCGAGGCAGTGTTGGTGGAGCACCCGGCTGTCAGAGCCCGGGCACACACTGGGCTTTCCTGCTCCTCGGTCCGCCACTCCATGCTGCGCCATGCCAGGTGCGGAAGGCAGGCAGGCCGCAGGTGCTGGGAGAGACGGGGTCCCGACTCCCAAAGGATCTCGGCGGTTTTTGCTGATTATGCAGGGCCGCAGGGCGCGGGATCCGCTGGGTGGCTGGGGTGGAGCTCCAATGCGGCGTAGGCCCGATGGGGCGAGGGGGACCAGGAATGGTCCAAAGCAATTGTCTCCAGCGCCAGAGCAACCCCACGGCTCGGGCGAGAGTCACCGGGGTCCCTACTAGTTCCGACAGCGGAATATTTTCCTTTGGAACGGGCAATGTTCCTTTTTCTCGTTGAACTCCTCTGTCATCCCGGGGCCAAACGGGGAGCCGAACAATCAGGCAGCCATCTTGCCTGCACCACCTGATGGCCTCTCAAGCTGGTCGATGTTAGGAATAAGTAGTGTCACAACTACTTTCTTGATAGGTCCCAGTGAACAGGAGCAAAAACAAAGAGGTGATGGCTGGAAGGGTTAGACTGAATCTTTACCACCTAAGTTACTAGGGGAATCCAGACGTGGACCCCTTGCTCACTATTCTTAGAGAGGCACAGATCCACCCTACTGATGAGGTCCAACCAGACCGAAACACGTGTCTGGGGTTTCTGTTGGTACTCTTGTTCAGAGGAGAATTGCCTAGCATTTCGGTGCTGGACTGCCCCAGGGCAGGACAAAGACTGATATGTGTGGGATATTTCTTCTCTGTGAAAGATAGTGAGCTAAAGACTCTGGGTAAGTCTCTCGTAACCAGGACTAATGTCTGGCAGAGGGACTCCCAGGACCCCCCTTGTTAATTCCCAGTGAACAGGAGGCCTGTGTTGGGTCTGTAGTTGGCTAGGTCCTCTGGGAAATGCAAGGGCTTTTGAGAAAAGGTCATACGAGACCTGTCTTCAATGTGTATGGGAATGAACCTTCGCTGATGGAGATAATTAACATTCTCAGGAACGAGTTGAGTGCTCGGCCAATAGTTGTTTAATGAGGAAGGCTAGGAGAAAGTTGTCCTTGCATGCGTTAGGTTTAAAAGAATCAGGTGAGTAGATAGCAGGGCTCTGTTTGTTTTCGAGGCATTGATGAAACCTCTGATTTCATCAGTTGGGGGGTTTATGAAAAAAGCCAGCACCTCAGGGACTGGTGTGAGCTGGAGCAGTGCTTGATTAATTCAAATAAGGCTTTTTGCCTTTTAGAGGCTCCCTCAATGATGGAGGTGTCGCAAGCCGACTTTGCCTAGGGAGATCATGTGTATGCCTTGGGTGAACAGAGGCTACTGCTTTTCAAAGTATTTGATCAAGTGTTTACCGGAAACAAACATGGGCGTGTACCAGAGTGTGGACAGTTTGACTCTGAAGCGACTAGACGTTAGAGGCATGTGGCCGTGTATACTAGTTCTTTGGTGAAGTGGTTAAATGTATGCAGAAAAACAGAGTCATTCCCCCTGTGGTTTTTCCTATGCGGTTAGTAAGAAAAAAGTGAAATACTGTACTCCTAGTCCATAGTCCCCTTGCCTCCATACTGTAAGCGTGCCCCCTAATGGGGAAGGGACTGGAGACTTTTGCATTGCAAAATATGCACTTTGCAATTAATTTTAATTTGGGTAGGCGTGGCAGAAGGCACTTTGCAATACATTTTAATTTGGGTAGGAGTGGCAGAAGGCGTGACTGCACCCGCAAACCCTGAGCTCTGGCACTACACCTTAGTCCCCCATCATAAGCCCCTTGGGGACGACAATTTACAGTATTTTGATATGAGTGCAAAGGTGGGTGGGGCAGATGGTGGAATGGGGACTATGGATTAGAAGTACAGTAGTTTCTAGGATGAGTAATCTTCTTAATTCTGTGTCCCGTTCCCTTTCCTCTATACTGTATGAGCGATTCAAACAGAACAGATACTCTAGGGTGGTGATCAAATGGCCAACTATTTAAGCAAATACATTTCTGAGTACTGCTTGGCCAAACACTACATCCTCTCTTGAGTTAACATCCAGAGAGTAATGTTGACAGAAACCCAACCTGTAACCCATGTGGATGCCTTGCTGATTGCTTCCCACTACACATGGTGCTCAAAAGCTACTGTTGTTGCTTTTGCTGACACTTAATGTGCCCAAATACGTTCTGGTGGTGTTTTTTCCTGCAATTTACATGCTTCTGAGATACAAGCAACCATCCATCTAGCAATCGATTTTTGGATGCTTGGCTGCTCAGAGTTTCTACCAAAGGTTACAAACAGAGCTTCCCAATATCTGAAATCTATTGTCCTACTTAAGTAGACCTTTAATGCTTGTCTGACATTCAAACAATGAAAGACTTTGTCAGCCAGTGATTGTGGCTTAGGAAAGAATGTGGGTAGTATTATGTCCTGAATTATGTGAAACTCAGATACAATCTTCGGTAAAAAATGAGGGGTAAGTGCGTAACACTACCTTATCTTGATGAAATGTTGTATATAGGCTTTTATGTCGTCAGAGATGGAATTTCACTAATTCTTCTTGCCAACGTTAATGCCACCAATAAGAGTAACTTTAACGTAATCATCTTGATATCCACTGATGCCATCAGCTCAAAAGGTGTATGTGCTAGTGCTTCTAGCACTTTATTCAGATGCCATGTAGGCCAGGGTCTTCTCAATGGTGTAAATAATCTTGACAATCCTTCCACATGTTTTTTTTACTACAGGGTTTGCCGAGGAAAACAATCATATGCTCTGAACTTATGTATGCCCATATAGATGCTAAATACGTTCTGCAGGTATCGACCTGAAAGAGCTAAATAAACTGAAAAAGATAGAATATTGTCCAGAGAACAAGTCAAAGAGTCAATTCCTTTTGGTTGTGACCAACAATAAAATCTTGTCCATTTACTCTGAAATTGAGAGCTAGTGGAATACTTTCTAGCTTTTTGAATTATGTTCAGATTGTCCTCTGAGCACTTAAGGTGGGCCAATGTTAATTTTTCAGGAACCAAGCCGCTAGTGATGTTTCTTGCTAATTCAGGTAAAGCACTGAGCCCCCCTGTTGAGATACCATTGTCTTGGATGTAACCAGTTACAGCGGATCCTGGTATGTCATCCGGGTTGGATCTGAATACCACGATCTGCAGGGACATAACAGGGCTATTAGTATCAGTTTGCAACTCTTGGGCGTTCTAAACTTATCCAGAACTCTCTGTATAAGTGGAGTTGATGGAAATACATATCAATTAATTTCAAACTAGACTATCTGGAATGCGTCTCCTCCTGAATTCTCCACCTGGCCCTCCCACGAGGGGAATTTGTTGCATTTGGCATTGCTGCTCGTTGCAAACAGATCTATCTCCAGAGGACCCCAAAGCCTGAACAATTCCTGAAGAATCCCTGGAGATATCTGTCATTCATACAAGCCTGCTCCGAGTCTGCTGAGTCTGTCCACGTTCATATTGTCTGTCCAAGTACCTTGCGCTATTGCCCACTTTCAAATCTGGATGGCTAACATGCACTGGATCGGGAATCGGGTCCTACCTTGCTTGTTGGCGTAGAATATTGATGTCATACTGTCTGTTAAGATTAGTACCAATCTCCTCTGTAATAGGGCGACAAATGATTTCAATGCAACAAATACGTCTTTTAATTCAAGGTAATTTATATGCCCCTCTTTGTCAATGGTTGACCAAAGACTGAGTGCTATGTACTCCCAATGTAGCTCTCCAACCCTCTAGAGATGAGTCTGTCGTCACTACTATGGTGTGGGGGATAAGGTGTAACGAAACACCACTAATTAAATTGCTCTCCACCCTGCACCAGAGAAGATTATTTTTCAGTTGCACTGTGATCACATTTTTGTCTGCTTGAGAACCTGTCTCCTGATCCCAGGAAGCTGGTTAGTGAAGCTGTGTTCTTATCATTGTGTTCTTCTCATTTTGAGTCTTTCTAAAGGTATGATGAGAATGCAAGTAACCAGTAGACCCAGCAAATATTGGTACCACCACACAGATATGTACTTACTGGATTAAAAAGGAGTCACTGCTATGAAAATATAATTCTGCCTGTCTGACGTCAGAAATATTTTGGCTTGAACTGTGTTCCACTGGAAACCTATGAAGGTAATCTTTTGAGTAGGGCTAAGTCCTGACTTTTTTGCATTGACTGAAAACACCAAGTTGAACAAAATGTTCATAAGAGCCTGGAGAGTTTGTGTTGCTTCCTCCAGTGACCCTGCTGTGATCAGCCAGTGTTCTAAATAGGGGTAGACATGCTGACCACTGCTTCTCAATAAAATGGCTATTGCATTCATTATTTTATGAAGACTCTTGGTGCTGAATTCTGTCCAAGTGGGAGGACTATGTATTGAAAAATGCTTCCCTATTATTGAAAAACTAAGGAATTGATGGTGGGGATGCCAAATTGTTTGTTTGTTTGATTGTTTTATTTATTTCTATGCGCACCTTGATCTGTAAGTATCTGGGACATTGGAAAGTTACAAGTGTTACAGGTAAACAGTTGTCATATAATGCAGGATTACAGTGTATACAATCAAATGATAATAACAAAATACAAGCTGAGTGCAGTCCTAAATTCACAATAGGGGGTACACGGCAGGGATCATATGCAGAAAGGAACTGGACAGAGGGAAGATACAGTATTCTTTTTACAGTTAGTCCTTCTCAGTTAACCATTTGATGGAGTTACTTCTGAAGTTGGAGAATGATTTGGTAATTTTCTAGGAGAGAGGGAGCGAGTTCCATAGCTGAGCCGCCATGACTGGGAAACTTGTTTCTCCTGACTTTTGAAGTTTGTACCTGGGGACTATTAAACCCTTGGTGTTAGAAGACCTGGTTATTCTGGTGGATGAACTGAGGCTGAACTTTTCCGTTAAGTACAACAGGACTGCATGGTTCAAGGATTTATGCGTAATGGACATAGTTTTGAGTTGGATATTATTCTTAATTGAGAGCCATTTACACTGCCTTCTGCTTTCAGATATGAGCTCTCCTTGAGATGCTCAATGCAGACGAAGAACGTTATTTTGCAGGATTTGTAATTTGTTGAGAACATATTTACTTGCTCCCAGGTAGAGTCTATTGCAATAGTCCAACTTGGACAATATTAATGCTCTAGCGAGTGTGATGCAACACTCCTTGGAGAGTAGGGGTTTGCATGCCCTAATCAGTTTACCCGTGTAGGCAGTAGCCGAGGCTGTGGCGTTCACTTGTTTATGTACGTTCAGTGTAGCGTTGAGGTAAAAACCTAGTGTTTTTTTTTCAACAATACTTTTTATTAAGCATTTCAAGTACAATGACATCAGCATTAACATCACATTCATCAACAGACATAATCAGGAAACACATGCCTATCTTTTCCCCAGGGGACGGAGCAGAATGAGTGGGGGGTAGAAGGGGAGCCGGGGTGGGACAACTGGGCCCAGGAGACCCAGTTGGTGAGAAGGAAGGGGCCCAGCACCGGTTGCTCGCAGCACTCTGCATTGAAATGTCAGGATACTCCTCAGTCCTGCAGCCATCATGTGAGCGGGGGTCTTCGAGTGAGAGCTGGATATTTTTCAGAATAGTCCATACATGGTGCCCAAGTGTTCAGGAAGGGGTTCAGATTCCCAGAGCGTATCGCTGATATTTTCTCTGCCACGATAATTTCCCAACATTTTGGCCACCATAGCGAGCTCACGGGACCCTGTGCATTTTTCCACATTCGGGCCAGTGCAATTTTCGCGGCTAGTAGGAGATGGGTGCATAAATGCGCCATATGGACAGAGAGTGGAAATGCCCCTCCCCGGTTTCGCCCAGGAGAATGATCCCTGGGTTCCATGGAATAGAGAGTCCTGTGATTGCTTTAACATGGCCCACAACTTCCCTCCAATACGTTTCCGCTCTAAGACAAGACCACAGGAGATGAAACAAAGTCCCTCTTTCTGCACAGCCTCTCCAGCAGTTCGGGGAAATATCCGCGTTGACTCTGTTCATAATATCTATAACAAATCTTATAGCCCCCTTCCTTGTTCGTAATGCATTGAGCACTTTTATGCAGTCTAGACCACATCTTCCCCCATTCCTCTATATCTATAGCACGCCCAAGGTCCCTCTCCCATTCCAACATATACCTTTCTTTCTTGGAGGGGTCAGTTTTGTCCAAAAGCTTGTAGATTGTGGATACCTTCCCCCTTGGATTCGTTGATGTAAGTTTGTGCTCTAAAGCCGTCAGGGCTCTCGCCCCCCTCTCCCTCACCGTCTTGTGGGAGGTCCAGTGCCGCAGCTGGGTGTAATGAAACCTTTCTGTTTCAGTGACCCCAAACGTTTCCTTACACTTTTCAAAATATAACAGAGCCCCTTCCTCTAGGAAATCCGACAGTTTCTGAAGCCCTCCGTCCTGCCATGCTGCAAACCCATGTGGGTAGATCCCACGCGTGAATTCCGGGTTGTCCCAAATCGGTGTGAGCGGGCCCAGTGAAGTTGTGCAGCCCCATTTGCAGGCTGCCACCTTCCACTTTTGTACAGTGTTCATTGTTGCCGCAAGGGGACCCCGATTAGCCTGGGCTTTGATAGATGGTAAGTGCGGAAGATCCGACAGTGGAACCGGGCACCAGACCTTCTCAATTTGCCTCCAGAGTGAACCCAAGCGAATGCATGTGAAAGCTGCGCCGCTAGTGCATATCTAGCTACGTCTGGAACACCCAGGCTGCCCAGCACCCTCCCTGGAGCATGATTTTCTTCGGTACCCTGGCTTTCTTTCCCCCCCACCATATACATTTCTGAATATTTCTCTGCATAATTATGAGTTCCTTATCTGGAATTTTCACTGGGAGAGCCGCACAGTGGTACAATAGTCTGGGGACCAGATTCATTTTCACTGTGCCTATGCGGCCAAACCAAGAGATTTCTTGCACTCGCCAGTGTTCTAAAACACGCTTGAATTCGCCGAACAGCTGCGGGAAGCTGCTCTGATATATTTGGGAGGAATCTTTGGGGATCTGAACTCCCAGGTACCCAATGGAAGAAGTGGCCCAGGGGATTTGCAGTGCTTGACCAAATTAAGTCTGACTTGTGTATCGTGGTGAGATTAATTGCAATCGCTTCAGATTTATCAAGGTTCACCCTAAACCCCGAGACCCAACCGAATTCCTCAATTTCCCCCCAAAGCGGGCCCTGGGAGGAATTGGGTTTGGTTATGGTGACCAGAACATTATCCGCGTAGAGCGCAATTTTATATTCATGCTTCCCCACGGCAAGCCCCTTTATCTCTGAATTTTGGCGAATCCTATTTGCGAACGGCTGCATAGACAGAGCAAAAATCACTGGCGACAGGGGACAGCCTTGTCTCGTTCCCTTGGATATGCTTATTGTTTCAGACCTAATAACATTCACCCGCAATTGGGTAGTGGGTATCCGATAGTTAGCCATGACCCATGTTGTAAAGTTCGGACCAAAACCGCAATGTTGCAAGACACTCCGGACATAGCCCCAGTCCACTAAGTCAAACGCCTTATGGGCGTCCAGTGAGATTACCAACATCCATTCCCCTGTCCTGTTTGCACATTGAATGAGGTCTATGGTGCGCCTGATTTTATCGTGTGTCCCCCTCCCTGAGAAAAATCCAGTTTGATCTTGGGCTATAATATGCGGGAGAGAGTTCAGCTTTGCTGCCAGGACTTTCCAGTAAAGTTTACCATCATTATTCATTAAGGTTATAGGCCTGTATGAAGTCGGCTGTTCGCAATCCTTCCCCAGCTTATGGAGAAGAACCGTCAATGATTCAGCCATCGATTTAGTTATGGTACCAGTGCTCAGAAAAGAGGTGAACAGGGTGGTCAATCGCGGAGCCAAAATATGTGAGAAGGATTTGTAGAATTTATAGGATTTGTAGAATTTGGCGGTCAACCCCTCAGGTCCTGGGGCTGAATTTTTTAGTAATTTAATGGCTTCAACCGTCTCTTCCTGAGTTCAGTAGGGTTTTATAGTGTTGTGTTTTTCTAGCCCGGCGATAATTAGGCATATTATCAAGGACTGTTGGTGTGCCAGACATGACAGCTTTGCGATAATGCATAAGCACCTCCATCTTGTCCCGGTCTCTATATTGGGCCTGACCCTTCAGATCCCTAAGGCAGTTTATGTTGTTCCTGGTGTGCGTTCTTTTCAGTTTATATTCTAAAATGCGATTAGCTTTATTATTTTTACTGTAGTAAAACTGTTTTGTGTAGGCTAGTGATTTTGCCGAACGATGCGCCCAGTGCTATATCAGCTTTACGCAGTGCCCTTTCCCCTTTCCTTGTCCAGCGGGATTGCAGGTCTTTTTCCTGCGAGGCTACCGACACCTCCAATTTGGATACTAGGATCTTCGAGACCCTTCGTAGTTCAGCCCCGGCACCAATGAGGGAACCCCGCACTGCCGCTTTCATGGCATCCCAAACTACTCCAATGGGGGTGTCCTTTCCCGAGTTTTCTAAGAAGTAGTTATTTAGTGTTTCCTCAGTTTCCCTTCTTATGTTTGCATCTAGCAACAAGGAATCACATAGCTTCCAATACCTCATTGGGGGTTTGGGGGAGCCGTGAATACTCAGGTCAGCCGATACTGGGGCATGGTCCGAGATTGTTCCTGCGTGTATCTCCACTTTGTCTAAACATGGGTAAATTGCAGCTGTAACCAACAGAAGGTCAATTCTGGAGTAACCCTTATGTGCGTGTGAATAGCGTGTGTAGTCAGTGACCCCTACATTAGCCAACCTCCATGCATCAACCGTACCCGTTTCCCTAAATAACCTAGCCAAGGCTAATGCTAGTGTAGGGGAGGATTGGTCCAAAAGACCCCCCCTCCCCTGCATCCTCTCCCCCGGTGAGGGCCATGGCTCGTCAGGGGTCCCCTCCCTACCACCAGGGCCCAGGTGGTGGATGGGTCACCTGCCGAAGACATTGACCAAACCTGCCGAATTTAGCTAGGCCTCAGGAATCATTTTGTCTAATGAAGATGGTTCGAGCCCTGCGCACCGCAGCGCGGCCCCCACCCTTGGAGAGTTTCAATTATCCCTGTGGCCACAGCTTTCTGGCAGATCCGCTGAGAGCCCGTTCCCACGAACAAGACGGACATGAGCTAGTGTAAGATACCAACACTGTAACATTTCACCTTCCGCAGTGTATCGCTGCTCCCAGCATGACCCGGCCAGCAGGGCCTGGGTGGAAAAAGAACTGTAAAATGGTCTTTTGACAAAAAGCAAAGTTTCCAAATACTAATTAGAAAAATACCTGTGATGAAAGCTTTCTCTCTACACCCTCTCTGACTAAAAAACCTGTAAAATGTATAAATATGGCAGAATGTGTGCTCATACGACATTAGGAATGAAGCACCCACATCCATGCAGTTATGCGCAAATAGTAAAAGCGTCCCGGGGGTTTTTGTGTTATGTGTGTCATTGAAAAGATTGCACCCCACGGTCCCGCGCCATAACCAAACTAATGCTGCTAGAGTGCAAAGAAAGACAAATGCAACCATATTGAGGGCTTGCGTAAAGGGTGCACGAAAATGCACCCTATGTGTGTGTCCAAGCCCACTATGTGCCACTGCCGTCAGTCTCAGTGGCGAGTTGTTTCTGTGTGCTCCACCAACCTTACTACTACCTCACTTACCGCAAATGTATAAGCATATAACAAAATGTTGTAGTTGTCAAAAACATAGTGTACAAGTAATGTGCTCGGATTGGCTATATGAAAGGCACTAGCAATGTTAAAACATGAGCTTTGGAATGACTCAATTAGTATTGTATATTATTTGAATGTTTATGCTTCTTCCACCTAAAATCGGCAACACACGAGGAAAATACCTTTGTGAGCACATGCAAGGCCATTCCCCCTCCCTCTCAGCGAAGTCTGCCAGACGAAAAAGCAGAGGCCTGTGCCGCGCTGCTCCACCTCCCCCAACTCGGCTGGAGCCGCTTCAAAGATTTGTAGTTCCCCCTGCAGCACCCAAGGCCACGGCCTGCCACCTGTATTATTTACAACCCAGCAGTAAACCCCAGCCTGAAAACACAGATCCAGAGGCGCCCTTTCTTAAGCTGCACGACCCACTGGCTCACCTTAGGTTAATGGCCCCTGTAAAATTAGGACATCCAATATTATGGCAACATTACAGCAACATATCCATAATGACTTCTAACAAGACATGATGACATGGACCGCCTGTCCCATGCCCCGAGACCCAACCCCACGACCTACGGTACCCGGTCAACAGAACACTGGTAACCATGTATTGATAAATCGCCAACAGACCCCACTCTAGGTGCATTCCTCCTGTGTTGCATTAACCTGTAGAATAACCTATTGGACGATTTACTAAGGAAGATAATATTGCAAATGGTTGAATGACTGGGTTGTGCATGGCCTAGGGCAAGAAGTCAGGAAAAGACATTCATCTCTGACACTGGCCACAGTGGCACAACAACACCGCCCGGATGAACCCAGCTGACCTGCCAGGCCCAGCCCAACCCACGAGGCTAACCAGTGACGTCCTCCAGCCGCGGCCAACCACATCGCAGCAGCACCTATAGCTAGTCGTCGCCACCCAATCCCCACAAACTTGTGCCCCCTATAGTATGTAGGTTCTGATGACACTCTTTGTAAATATATACGCCTGTCTTTGCTATTGTCAGACAGAGCGCTCTCGGAGTTTGCAGAGTTCTTTGCATGCCCTATCTTGATTGATAAACTCCCATTTACGCTCACCCGCACTTTGTCTTGGCCTTATTCCCATCCTGGGAGAGTCCATTATTGTCTCTCATTGTGGGGAGGATCGTGCTGGCTGGGGACGCTTGCCTTCAGTGGTGACCCCGAAAGCGTGATTATTATTTTTCTCCTAACATACATATATATCCCTACCGTCCCCTTTGGCACGAAAATCTCCAGTCGAAAAGGGATACGCACGGTGCGCCGGCTCCGGGAGGCTGCCCGCCAACGGCGGCCGGTACGCTCAGAAGTGCGCACTCAACAGAGAGAGGGTACGGGATCCCGGTTGAAAAATCCCCTTTGAGTACCGCTCGCCGGAGTCGGGGCTGACCGTTGAGCGTACGGCAACACTGCCTGGACGGACCCAGTTTCGGAGACTCTCGGTTCAAGACGGGCACGTGAGTATTGAGTGCGATAGATCATAAAGGGAGTAGGGGAGGAAATATAGGACAGGGAACGAGGCTGGATGAAAAGGGGCACTTTGGGTCTACTAAGGACCATCCTAAACTTTCTTTGCTTTTTTCTTTGCATATGGCCATTAGGATTAAGAAGTGAATAGAGATAAAGTGACGGGAACCTAGCTCCGCGAAGGGGTGGAAGGCGGCGCCGCATAGTGCTATCTTGACTAGTACTGGGAATATATGAAGAAGTGGAAAATGAGATAAAGGTGTCTGGTAAAGGAAGACACGGAGAATATATTAGTGACTGCTATTCTTTCTATTCTTTTCTTTAGGTTTACGGGAAAATAAAAGTGGGTTAGTACAAAAACAAAGATATAAGCTAAATAGAAAGACAATTTTACATTAAAATTAAGAAACAAATATATATATATATCAGAATAAGACGGACAGGGACAGCTGGCAAGGGAGGACAAACTGAGCTGTGAATAGAGTGCTGCCTATGGGTGTGTAAACATCGTATGTGTCAAAACATATTTTGTTATAATGAGTGTGTAGAAGTGGTTAGAAATGCATAATTATGGAATGGTCATGATAAGTGCGACCAGACGAAATATCATAAAGAAGAGAGTAATGTGGTGAAGTGAGTGTTTACTTTTTTTTGATTTGTTGGGTAACATTGTCGAAATTACTGATTGGTTGCTCTTGTACTTGCCCCCAAAGAGGATAGAATAGAGGCTGTGCGCAGCCATTCGTATGGTGTGCAGGTGGATTCAGTAAGACATAAATAAGCAAACTCACATGGTGATACGTTTATATTGAGATATCGAGATATATAGAGATACATCAGTGTCAGGTGAGCACAAAGTATGGGGGCAGAAACACCCTTATCACATATTTGTAAGAACCTACCTGGGTACGCGGAACGGATTAAGAAATATCATGACCAGTGGATAACAGAGTTGAAGGGGGAGGGGTTACCTCAGTAATGGCCCGAAGGGGGATCGTTTGACAAGAGTGTCCTAGATATGGTAGCCACATGCATTTGTTTGAAATACAAGGGGAAGCAGTTACATAATAGGAGAGAAATATTAGACCTATGGAGACTGTTTGAAGAGATACCCCCGCCTAAAACAAGGGAATTGGATCCTGATCTACCATCTACCACTGACAATCCACTAATGATACAAAAGGATGATAAGGTATTGCCAGAAGAGGAGCCACCGATAGAGGTAACTAGGTTGTACCCAATACTAAATAAGCCAGTGCCCGCGGAGGGATACAGTGACCCAACTTATGTACCCCCACCGACAACTACCACCACCCAAGGGCCAACAGCACCCCCGCCATATGAGAGTCATAGGGAGCGAGAACAGGTGAGCACACCAAGGGTGGACATAGAAAAATTAACAGGAGATTTAGAATCAAGGCTCTCTATAGCCAAAGATGAGCTCTCGAGAATAAAAAGCATATGTGAGCGGACTGCACTCAATACAGCTAGATCAGAGCCTGCATCCAGACCGCAGAGTGAGAGTAGAACATTTGAAGAAGGGTGGAAAAAAGGAGAGATACTGTTTAGGATACAGGAAGAACCGACACGAATAATTGAACTAGATGAAAGAGAGGGTGTACTGATAACGAAGATAGGCCCACAGAAGGCAGGGAGGAGCTACTATGTGATATAGGGGATGATTGAGAAGAAAGTGAAAGGCTAAGTATGGCAATGGGAGGGGGAAGTGAAGGGTTGGATGTTGCATGCTCAATGAGACCGATGGATGATGAGTGGACAGGGCGACTAAGGAACAGGTTGGGAAAAATGGCATCGTTGGGAAATTCAGGAATGAAGGTGAGTACAGATACAACGACAAAGGGAAAGTTGCAGCTCCCACTAATACACAGGGGAGGAGGGAGGCCGAATTACATACCCGGGGCTCAGATGGATAAGGCCAATTTGCTAAAGTTATTGCCCCCACTATAAGGAGGGGCAAGCAAGTGGATATATGCTTTTGAGAAACACACAGCCGGGGTACGTCTAGCAATAGGTGACGTGAAAAGTTTGCTAGTATCAGCAGTTGGGGATCAGGCTGACAGAGTATGGGTCAAAGCTGGCTTCCCGGGAGTAACGTTAGACTGCGATCGCCATGATGGTGCCTCTTTCAACACAGTACGTGCCAGGGTGTGGGATGCCTTGCGGGAAACGTTTCCAGATACCCCAGATTTGCAGTCAGTAATGCAATGGACAATGAATGACGGGGAAGATGCTATGGATTACATTTTTCGGGTCCAAGAGATGTGGAGAGCAGAAACGGGCACGCCCTGGTATCAATCGACATCATTATTTTACTTCATAATAAAAAGGGGGCTCCCAAAAGAAGTGCAAAAGGCACTTGACAAAATAGCGGGTATTGAAGCGAAAGGATGGCCCGAAATTCAGAGCATAATAGTCCACCACTGTAAGAGAATAAAAGAGAGGGAGAAGGAGGTGGCGCAGAGAAGATTGGCAGACGAAGCGAAACTAGTACAAACAAAGCTGGTGAAGGTCGCTGCAGCAGTGGCCGCGCTCCCACACAGCAGGGAGGGAGATGAGGAAGAGGAGGGGCTGGTGGCAATACAAGGAAGGATGGCAACTAATTGGGCAGGAGCAGGGCAGCGGCAGTGGAACGAGCAGGAGCAGAGTGGAGGTCCGCAGTGGCAAGAGTGGGCCCCTCGAGGGGGACGAGGTGGGTACAGGGGCCGAAGAGGAGGTGGACAAGGGTATGGAGGAATGGGAGGAAATGGATGGCAGGGTCCCAGAGGTGCGCAAGGGAGTTGTTGGAACTGCGGGAGGTGGGGACACTACTCCAGGGAGTGCAGAAGTAGACCAAACAACGGATTTCCAGAGGTAGAACATTATGGCCATCCCCATCCGGGGAGCCCATATGGTCTCCCAATGGGACAACAACAAAGGGACCCAGGGCAGGGGTACCATGAGCAACGGCAGGGACACCAATACAGAACACAGAATCACCCACAAAACTATGACACTATGCACTACACGCCAGGCAACCCTTTCGCGACAACAGCAATCGGAGCCCCAGCACCAGCCCCCTATAGTGCCGTGTCAGTGGTTTCAGGGAGTGTATTCAACCAAGGGGGGGCAATGAGACACCCCGCATAGGACGGCCCACAGAGAACACTTGCGTGTCCTGTTCTATCTACCACCTACGATGCAGCAGAGGAACCATTGGTAGGGGCGCAGATAGGAGACAAGCAGTTCATATTCATGGTGGATTCGGGAGCGGAGAAATCATGTATTCGGGAGGGCCGGTTCCTGTTATCTAACCGGAAGTTAGAGACACAGGGGTTCTCTGGGGCTATAATTGAAGTTCCTTACACAGAAGCTTTGGATGTGACAGTGGGGGGTAAAACTGTAAAAACACCCTTACTGTATTATGAACATTCGCCAATAAATTTACTAGGGAGGGACCTTCTTAGCAAACTCAACATGACAATATCATTCACTGAGAGAGGTATAGTGTGTTCAACACCAGGAATATGCCCATTACGTGTAATGCTGGTAGTACAGGCTCACACAACTGCACCGGAAATACGTGGCCTGCCAGTGGACGAGAGAATGTTTATTGAAGGATTAAAGACACTGGCCCACGTAGTTCCTGAGCTGAAAAGGATGGATTGGAGAATACCCGCGGAGTTCCTCTTCCGCCCAATAGTGCACCCAGACATAGCACCAGGATCAGTGGTATCATTAGACTTACATGCTGTACAGGTATCTGCGAAAAGGATCGCTGTAATTGGAATGGACATAGACGGGTGTGAATGGCGCACAGTACTGTGCATCAATGCCGACATTGCCCTGCGAGACTTAACTGATGAAGATCTCTTTTCCGATTTAGAAAGCGATGGCGAAATAATAATGGAAATAGCAATGCCCTGTGACATTTTGATTCAGGCTAGACAGGTTCCTGTCCAGTTGATGGCAGTGGTGGGAACACCACCGTCATTTTTTGATGATGACATGCGACTGGTACCAAACAATTTGTGGACAACAGGCCCCCATGACGTAGGGTTGTTGCATGGAGTAACACCAGTGATAATAAAGCTCAAACAAGGGGAGATCCTACCCCGAGTGAAACAATATCCATTGTCCTGCGAAACTGAGGAAGGGATAAAAGAGACAATAAATGCACTGCTAGCACAAGGGATAATAGTGCCTTCAAACTCCCCATGTAACACATGTATCTACCCGATCAAAAAAGCAAAGGGAGGGGCTTGGAGGATGATCTAGGATTTACGCCCCTTAAATGACGTCATACAGAAAGAGTTTCCTTTGGTCCCAAACCCTGCATCAATATTATGCAGTATCCCAAAAACGGCATCACATTTCACAGTGGTCGATTTGAAAAACGCATTCTTCTCCATCCCCTTGGCAGAAGAAAGCAGATACCTGACAGCATTTACACTAGGGGGAAAGAGATATGAACATTGCAGATTACCACAGGGATACTGTGAGAGCCCAAGCATATTCAACCGCATACTACACAAAGATTTAGGTAACTTATCAGTTGAAAGCACAATCATTCAGTACGTAGACGATTTGCTCGTCTGCGCACAGAATGAAGAGACATGTAGAAAAGATTCGGTAACACTCCTGTCCCTGCTGGCAAATAAGGGGTATAAAGTAGACAAGGAAAAGCTACAATATTGTCAGAAAGAAGTCCTATACTTGGGACAGCTAATATCGAAAGACGGGAAAAGAATAATCCCTGACAGGGTAGAAGCAATAAGATCAGTAAGAGAACCCACAACAGTGAAGGAGATGCAGAAATTCTTGGGAATGTGCAACTATTGTAGAGCATGGATATTAGATTATGCAGCCTACACAAGACCCTTACTGCAAGCACTCAAGGAGGCACAACAAGAGAACAGGAAAATAGAATGGTCAGAAGAAATGAGCGCTTCATTCAAGTCTCTAAAAGAGTTGATTTCAAGTGCTCCAGTACTCGCCAATCCCGATTATGAACGCAAATTTTACCTGTTCTCACACTGCAAGGGGACACTCATGACAGCTGTACTGACACAAAAGACTTCCCTAGGACACAAACCGTTGGCTTACTATAGTGGCACTTTGGATGCGGTGATGCAAGGACATTTCGCGTGCGAGCAATCACTCGCTGCAGCCGCGTTCGCAATTGAGAAAAGCGCCACAATAGTAATGGGATGCCCTGTCACATTGTTTGTGGAACATTCATTATTTGCAATACTGGAGAGGTCAAAGAGTACACTGACCACACAGCGAGCAACTGCCTATGAAATAATATTGTCCAGCGCCAATATCCATGTGGTACGATGCAGGACAGTGAATCTGGCAACATTCATTACAGATGCATGCACACTAGAGGACATGCAGGAACACGATTGTGCGACTTACACAGGGGAAAGAGGGGAGGACACAGTGGTGTGAGAGAATGCCCTGAGCGAGGGGGAGGTGTACTTTGTGGACGGGTCAGCATCGATTGACATGGACACGGGAGAGAAACATGTGGGATTGGCAGTGGTGAGATTAGAAGAAGGTGAGTATGAGACACTAGTGCAGTACCGCCTCCCATCACATTTCTCAGCACAAGCAGCAGAACTCATTGCCCTAAGAGAAGCATTACATGCAGCTAAAGGTTGTGCAGTGACAATTTACACAGATTCAGTTTACATGACGACAACAGTACATGGAGGTCTGGCAAGATGGGGGCGGAGGGGGTTTCGACGAGCAGATGGGACTCCAGTGCAACATGCAGAATTGCTGAAGGAGTTAATTGAGGCCCTACGAGATCCCACAGTGGTAGCAATAGTGAAGTGCCAAGCACATACGTCCAACACAGACGTTGTGTCTTTGGGAAACGCGGCAGCGGACGCTGCTGCCAAGGAAGCTTCGTACTTTGAAAAACATGAAACAGGTGAGTATATGCTGCAGCACAAGACACACGAAGAGCTCCCAGAAGGGTACAATGCGATGCCTATATCACAAATACTAGAGTTACAGGAAGGAGCAAGTGAGGATGAAAAGATGATGTGGGTAAAACAAGGGTGCAGCCAATCAGCAACAGACTTACTCTGGTGACAAAATAACTCAGGAAAAGTGGTAATGCCAGTAAAACTACTAGAAATAGCGTTTCAACAATTACACTTCCCAGCACACAACACGAAACAACACATTGCAGCAGAGATACAAGAAGAGTGGTTCGTGCCCTGTCTTCAGGAGCACATATCTAGATTGACAATGGAGTGCACAACATGCCAGATATACAACTCTGGAATGACATTACGTACACTCAGGGGAACAATTCCAAAACCGATTGGGCCATTCAGAGAGCTACACATTGACTACGCAGACATGGGAGAAAGGTGTAATGGGGCACGCTACATGATTGTGGTTGTATGCCCATTTTCGAGATGGGTGGAAGCAGGCCCATGTGCACGACCTGATGCTAAGAGTGCCGCAAAGTTCCTAGTAAGGGAAGTATTTCCACGCTGGGGAATTTGTGACGTAGTTCCCTCAGACAACGGCACTCACTTTGTGAACGAGCTCTTCAAAGAAGTGACGACACTATTGGGAATAAAACATAAATTGTGCTCGATTTATCATCCTCAAAGTAATGGCATGGTAGAAAAGATGAACGGACTGTTAAAAGGAAGATTATCGAAATTGTGCTTCTCATTAAAGAAGAACTGGATTTACTGTTTGCCCCTTGCGCTGTTTGAGCTGAGAAATCAGCCAAGCAAGGACCACCATTTGTCCCCGCACGAAATCGTGACCGGGAGACGAATGCACACAGCACACTCGCCACTGCGCCAACACTCGACGCGCACAGAAGCGCTGCGATATTGGGAGATGAGTTCACAGAATACTTGAAAAAGCTAACTAGGGCAGCGCGCGCCATATCAAAACAGCTCTCACCACCATTCACAAGAGAAGAAGGGAACACAACGGGGTCCCTTACGGAACCTGAAACACAAGTACAACTGATGCCGGGAGAATTCATCTATGTCCGGAGCTTTGTGCGCCGGTGGAATGCACCACGGTTCCGGGGACCATACGAAGTGGTATTTTGCACTCCTACGGCTGTAAAAGTGAAGGGCCTTAAGTACTGGATACATTTGACGGATGTACGAAAGGCATATAATAGTGTGCAGGAAGAGGTGGATGAGGGGGCACAGACAACAGCAAACAATACAAATGAAAATAAGGAGTGAATCTGAACAAGTGTGTGACCGAAATGCACCTGACTGATAAAATTGTTAACGAGAACCATTACATTTAAGGGTATCTATAAAGATGAAAAGACTGAGAAAAAAAAAGGGGGCCTTATGTGTAAATAGCAATGTGATAAAAATGTATAGTGTCTGCTCCCTTGTCTGTACATCCCAACCCCACCCCCCCTACCCACTTCCATTCCCCTTCCATGATATCTTGGCACTGGTAGTGCCAACAAAATGTTTACATGCATGCACTTAATGCACTTTTATATCTCAAACAGGAGCTACCATGGCATCTAACGGGCAGCCTGCAACGGATAGATTTATTAGATATAGAGAATTCTTAGCTGAGAGTTGTAGATATTCGTATGAGTGTGGATTATCTGTGTGCATTACATTATTTTTTACAATTATGTTTGGCCTGATTACGTATTGGTTCATAGCGTTCATCTCTATCGAGATGAACGAGGGGGGAGGGATTAACAGGACTAATGTGACAAATGAAACTGCAATTGTAAATACTAAAGAAGGTGATTTTTTGGTATGGGATGGAACTAAACTGGTATGGGGATATTATACGACACCATCCAATGCTGTCATCTCGAAAAATGAAGGTCTGCAGGGAAAAATGCAAAACAAAACAATGGGCCTCATTACAAGTACTCCGGTCCGGAATTAACACTGCCGGTAAAACCATACCGGCACCGTTTCCATGTCCGCCCAATCATGACCCGCGGCCCCGGTAATAGCACCACCCTCAACCGCCACCGCGGAAATAGGGGTCCCGTTAAGTCCGTCTGCACGGAAACACCTCCGTTACCGTCAACACGAAACACCGTGAGCATGACAACTAGCACGGACACGGAAATACTGGCAAAAAAATTGCGTAAATACCATGATCATGGTGGCGGAACCGCCGCCACCGCGAACATGGCGTTATACACTGCCTGCTGAACTGAATCAGGGCACAGGTGCACCAAATCAGCCCAGCTGGACCTAGCAGGCCACTGGGAGCCCACAAAAGGGCCACAGCCAGCCCAACACAACACAGAACCATGCAGGCAGCAGGTCTAGTAGCACTGGGACTGGGCCTACTCAACCAACAGGCAGTACTGCACATGGTGGCAGTAATGGCGCAGAGGAGGAGGCGTAGGCGGAGGAGGCGCAGGCGGCAACCAGCCAACCCTGCAGCTATGGCAAACCCCATTGCCCAGCCAGCCCGACCCCGCCGCCAGCCACCAATACCACGCATCAGGGTCTCACCCTGGAACCTCACCCCAGGACAGATCCACACACTATACCGGCTGGGCCGTGCAACAATCCTGCACATCACCGCCATGATTGAGGACAACATCAGCAGCCAAATTGACACCCCCACCGCCATCCCCCCCTCCTGAAGGTTGTCTCAGTACTGCATTTCCTTGGCACTGGCACCTATCAACACACGGTTGGTGAGCTGCACAGCATATCACAACCCTGTTTCTCAAAAATCCTGGTACAGGTACGGGATGCCCTGTTGCGCCATGTGTCGGAACACATAGCCCTACCCCGCACCCTCCCCGAGGTCATTGCCACCAAGTTGGCCTTCCATGCCATAGCAGGCATGCCAAATTGCATAGGCGCAGTTGACTGCACCCACGTTGAGCTGACAGTACCACGTGCAATTGAGGCGGTGTTCCGCAATAGGAAACAGTATCACTCTTTGAATGTCCAGATGGTTTGTGATGCCATGCAACTGATTACACACTGCTGCGCACGTTTCCCAGGCTCATCACATAACTCAATGATACTGCGGAATTCCACGTTGCCACGGTACATGGAACGCTATGCCGGACAAAGCACATGGCTATTGGGTGAGTACAGCTGACGATGCTACAACATTGTCGAAGTGGTGTGTGTGTTTCCAGCCCAATGAGCATTGTGAGTGTGCCGCTGTGACCGCACATGCATCATCCCCTTCCATCTACCAAATACACAGCGAATGCCAAACATCATGAAGGAAGACATGACAGGGCACCACAATGTGCCCGTGCACACGCTGGCACAGCCAATCCCGTCACTGTCCCATGAACCTTGTGCCACTGCAGACACGAACCCTCAATTGAAACACTGCCTCAAAAGGCACGAGAGGCGTGTAAATGAGACGACGTGTATTTACTACTTCCGTACAGTGAAGTCACTCTGCCATGTGTAGACAGCACTGCACCGTGACATGCACACAATCAAATGTCACCCGCAGGGCACAGTAAACATGCAAGTTAATGTGTAGGCCCATATCCAGTTAGCGACATACATCGTGATGCCCAAAACATACCTCCATACACTGCATGTTACATATGCATGAATGAATGACACAAGAATGCACAGCAGCAGATGAGGACATGATGCCACAAACACTGACATGTTCCCCCATCTACATCCCATGTAGGTGATGCGGGATATGCACTCACGCCATGGATGATGACACCTGTACGGAGACCAAGGAACAGGCATGAAGAGGCATACAATAGGGCACATATCCGCACACGTGGAATGATTGAGAGGACATTTGGACTGCTGAAGGCCCGTTTCCGCTGTCTGAGCAGATCTGGCGGATCACTGCTGTACAGCCCAGTGAAGACGGGTAAAATCACGCTCGTATGTGCCATGCTGCACAATATATGCCTGCGCAGGAACATCCCAATGCCACCAGACGCAGATGAGGAAGAATGGGATGGGGATGGGGATGGGGATGGAGATGGGGATGGGATGGCACCACCTCCCCCTGGGGGTCCACATGATGGCCAGAGAGCACGGGATGCCCTAATTCGCATTTACTTTTGAGTCACAGCACATTCACAGAAATGCACGAACATGGTGGCGACAATGAATTAATAGTTACACTGCAAAATAAATGATCAATGTCCACACATGTATGTCTTGATTCGAAATGGTGATGTATTGATGTAATAACAACAGGGAAGGAGGTGCATTGGTTAGGGAAGCTGTACACCCGGGGCCACCCACCACCCAAACGTGCCCACCCCCACCCAGGACCCATTGTTCAAACCCCCAAAACTACCTACCCCACCACCCAAACGTGCCCACCCCTCTCACACCCTTGTAGTCCACATGTGTCCTGCACTGCCCCACACACATGCCATCACTTCCGTGTGCGCTTCTGTGCCTGTCCAACCTTGCCCGAGGGACCCGTTAGCCTACTCGAGCGCCTCCTTGGACTGGCAGTAGTACAGCTGGATGGGGTGGTTGTGTTTGATTGCGCAGAATCTGGGATTGAGGGCATCCGTGCCAGATTTGCCTGTTGCCCAACCAACATGGCCTCTACAAGCCTGGAGGTGTGGTCGTTGCCCTCCCGCACATGGCGCGCAAGGGTTACTATAGTGCTCGCAAAGCGTCCGATGGACCTCGACAGGCGACACTGAGGCGCTGTAGCTCTCCCTCTGCAGCCTGGATTCCTCTAGCTGCCTCTCCACCAGCTGGGTGAGGGTAGCCTGCTGGTCCTCCATCCGCTGCATGCGGGCATTCAGTTCGGCCATGGATGGGGTGGGCGACCTCAAGGGACTCCCCAGTGATGTGGGGCTGAACCCCAGCTCATGGAAGGAGCCCAGGTCTTCAAATGTGGGCATCTCCCCCTGTCGCCCCGTTTCCGAGTGCTCTTGCGGGGCACTGTTATCACTGCATGCCGCCCCCTCTGCAGTGCTGCTGCCTTCGGTGTTGTGTTGGGTGGCCATGATAGGTTCCCGTGGCACCTGTCTAGACTCAGGCAGTGTGGAGACAGTGGGGACGTCAGTGGTGGTGGTGGGCGGCACATCTGTAGTGGCTGGTAATGTGGCCAGAGGTGCAGAACCTCCGGCAGCATCCTCCTGTGGGGTGGCGGTGGCTTATGTACTTGCCGGTGCAGATTGGCTGGCCTGTTGTGCAGTATGACTGTCACTTGAAACGGCTGTGGGGACAGAAAGGGCATGCAATTAGTGTTGCTGTGGTAGCAGATGGGTGCATCACATGCGTCATTAAGATTGTAATAGTGTTCGTCACATGCATCTGATTGCTGGTGTATGCATTCTGTGATATTGGTTGCCATGCGGATCATGATGGGTCCTTTGGCCCACACATGCACTGCCTGGGGGTGGGGGGGGTTGTTAATGGGTCCTTTGGCCCACACATGCACTGCCTGGGGGGGGGTTGATAATGGGTCCTTTGGCCCACACATGCACTGCCTGGGGGGGTTGTTAATGGGTCCTTTGGCCCACACATGCGCTGCCTGGGGGGGGGGGTTGTTAATGGGTCCTTTGGCCCACACATGCACTGCCGGGGGGGGGGGGGTTGTTAATGGGTCCTTTGGCCCACACATGCACTGCCGGGGGGGGGGGGTTGTTAATGGGTCCTTTGGCCCAGTACTCATAACTGCATATATACATGTGGCATTCATGTTTGGGCACTTACCGGCATCTGCAGGTGGACTCACTCCTGCCTCAGCCTCCCCGATCCCATGGATTCCCTCTAGGTGGAGGACGCTGCTGCAACGCTCCTCCCATGCTTGCAGCCTCAGTGGGGAAGGGGGTCCTCCGCCTGTCCCACTGCTGCGTTGGCGGTGCGTGGAAATGAGGTTGCGTACCCTCAGCCTCAGGTCGTCCCACCGCTTGTGGCAGTCTTTCACGCTCCTCACTGCCAGGCCCACAGCGGTGCACTTGCGTGCAGCTTCGGCCCACACCTCCTTCCTCCGCTGCGGTGTGGCACGCCGTTGGTCGGCGCTGAACAGCATCTCCGCATTGTCCACAATGTGCTACACCAAGACGGTTAGCTCCGCCTCGCTGAAGCGCTGTTTGCGCTGCCTCTGAGCAGGAATCCTGGCAGACATGCTGGTGGTCCCTTTTGGCTTCTCAGAGTTAGGATTGTGCTGGCTCTGGATGGCAATGGATTGTGCTTTTATATGATGGCCGCCTCTCTGTTTCCTGTTTTGGCGATCATGGTATTTCCGGTTCTGTGTCCGTGGCGGCGGAGGCGGTAACGGGTTTTGCGCCACTTGTGGCTGCGTTATTTCCATTTCCGTGGGGTTTTCCGTGACGGCGGTAACAACGTTTCCGAGTTCGTGTGGTGCGCGCGACCGACAGCGTGTAATCGGACGGTTTTTCCGCAACCTTGCGGACACGGAAACGTTTTTACCGCCGTCACGGATTTTGCACAGTCCCGGACTGGCAGGTTGTAATGAGGCCCAATGTCCCCGCCAAAAGTATCTAATTACAATGCCCGCAGTCTAAATGATCGCAACCCCTCTGCTATATCCTGGTTATATAACACCCCCACCAGCCAGCCCGCCCCCGTAACCAAAAACACACTGTTAGATAACATAAAGGAAGAAAATGAAAAAATGACAGCAACATATGAAATATTATATGATGATTGGGCAAAGGGGGGCGGGAAGGAGAAAGGGGGGCCCACATTGTCCATCACCCATGAAGCCGGGAAATACATTAGACAAAGAAATAACAGACGGAAAAGGGAGACGGGGAGGAGGAAGTATGATGAGTATTATGGGTTAGGATTAGACAAAATGGAAGACCCACGACACCCCCACCAGACAAATAAATGGTATGCAGATATGAGTGCAAACGGCTAAGCAAACAACAAATGAGAGCTGTTATGTCTGCTCCCTCATCCACCATGCTTCAGGCACACCCAAAGTATTGTTATCCAAAGAGTTGCCTATTGTCGATGCCCAGTGTCTCCTTCATCTCACGTTGTGCAGAATTAAGAACACCTTCCAGGCACATGAAGTAACTTTTAGAATGCTGCAGAACGAGAAAACCTGTTATCCAAAGACAGTAGGAGTGGTATGTCTGGAAGAGCCATTTTTTATAATACAAGGGACACTTTTTTCAGACAACAAATGGAAGGACGAAGAAGTAATGTGCAAGGCTGAAGCACTGAGGGGTGTGGCACCAGAGAAACTGCAATGGATAGAAGAAACATGCACACTAGTATGGAAGGAACACATCTCAAAACTGACTTGGGTAACGGCCATTGAAAAACCCTTCAAGCTGCAGAAGGAAATAAACTATGAACTGTGTTTTAAAGGAGATGGGAAAACCTCCATGGGGCAAACAAGAACTGTAACAAGACCCTCACCATCACAGATCTGAGAAAAAGGGACAGCGGCCCTCATGGATACGTATTGGGTATGTGGCAACCAGGCGTACCTGCACCTCACACAATCATGGACTAGCAGCTGCTCAATGGCCACCCTACACTCTGCACTAATGGTAATCCCGGAAAGCCACATTGATGGAAGCAAGAAGACGCGAGGAAACAGCCAACTGCAGAGCCACAAGTATATGTCCTGTCTTCCGGGAACAAGGAAGGGGTGCTGTCCCGAAAAAAAAATCATCGAACTATATATCAAAGGCATCATCGGAATTGCTGGCACAGATCCCGGATAGCTATCAATTATTCAGCTCTGCAGAAACGTTCTTCGCCTCACTCATCCCAAGTATCCAGACGCGAGCAAATGCAAAGTTGCTCCAAATCACACGTTGGGAGCTGATCCAGCTGGCAAATGACACTGAAGAAGGGTTTAATGTAATAAAAGTGGAACTGAGAGCACTACGGCTAATGACCATGCAAAACAGGTATGTCTTGGACCTGTTGACAGCGATGGACGGAGGTGTTTGCCGAAAAATCGGAAGTGCCTGCTGCACTTTCGTACCTTCCGAAGACGCAGACAAAGGCTCCCTGTCCCATGTGATTGAAGCAGTACATAACCTAGGAGAAAGAATGAGAATGGAAGGTGGAGCAGAACAAAGCACGTGGTTCGACAATATCTTCTCCTGGGTTCCATCGTGGCTGGGAATGACTGTGAAATTCTTGATGCCGGCTGTAGTGTTCCTCCTCTTTATTTTTTGCCTGTGCCAGGTGGGTCTTCGATGTTGTGCTAACGCAGTACCGAATGGTGCAATGATGATGGTGACAATGGGCAACACCCGCAGTACAATACAAGCTATGCAGGAAGTACAGGTACAAACAGGAACAGATGACACGCCGAGATATCAGCTAGTGCCTAGGTACCACGACAAGGATATAGTAGATAAATTGTGGCATACTACCATTAAAGAGCCCCGTATACTGGAATGGTACGAGGAGGTGTGGGTGGACTTGAAGGGGAGAACGGATGCATATACCTGACTTGTACCCCAGATGAATATGCTAGGAGAGGTGAGAGCCTGAGAGGGGTGTGCAGAGCATGGATGCCCATAAAAGGCACACCTGCATGGGATGACGGAGTAATTGACAAGGAAGAGTGCAGGAGATTAGAGGACTTAAAGAATTCGTTACTTAAGTAACGAAAGGGGGGAAATGTAGGGGAGGATTGGTCCAAAAGACCCCCCTCCCCTGCATCCTCTCCCCCGGTGAGGGCCATGGTGGATGGGTCACCTGCCGAAGACATTGACCAAACCTGCCGAATTTAGCTAGGCCTCGGGAATCATTTTGTCTAATGAAGATGGTTTGAGCCCTGCGCACCGCAGCGCGGCCCCCACCCTTGGAGAGTTTCAATTATCCCTGTGGCCATAGCTCTCTGGCAGATCCGCTGAGAGCCCGTTCCCACGAACAAGACGGACATGAGCTAGTGTAAGATACCAACACTGTAACATTTCACCTTCCACAGTGTATCGCTGCTCCCAGCATGACCCGGCCAGCAGGCCCTGGGTGGAAAAAGAACTGTAAAATGGTCTTTTGACAAAAAGCAAAGTTTCCAAATACTAATGAGAAAACTACCTGCGATGAAAGCTTTCTCTCCACAACCTCTCTGACTAAAAAACCTGTAAAATGTATAAATATGGCAGAATGTGTGCTCATACGACATACGAATGAAGCACCCACATCCCTGCAGTTATGCGCAAATAGTAAAAGCGTCCCGGGGGTTTTTGTGTTATGTGTGTCATTGAAAAGATTGCACCCCACGGTCCCGCGCCATAACCGAACTAATGCTGCTAGAGTGCAAAGAAAGACAAATGCAACCATATTGAGGGCTCGCGTAAAGGGTGCACGAAAATGCACCCTATGTGTGTGTCCAAGCCCACTATGTGCCACTGCCGTCAGTCTCAGTGGCGAGTTGTTTCTGTGTGCTCCACCAACCTTACTACTACCTCACTTACCGCGAATGTATAAACATATAACAAAATGTTGTAGTTGTCAAAAACATAGTGTACAAGTAATGTGCTCGGATTGGCTATATGAAAGGCACTAGCAATGTTAAAACGTGAGCTTTGGAATGACTCAATTAGTATTGTATATTATTTGAATGTTTATGCTTCTTCCACCTAAAATCGGCAACACACGAGTAACCATGTATTGATAAATCGCCAACAGACCCCACTCTAGGTGCATTCCTCCTGTGTTGCATTAACCTGTAGAATAACCTATTGGACGATTTACTAAGGAAGGTAATATTGCAAATGGTTGAATGACTGCGGTGTGCATGGCCTAGGGCAAGAAGTCAGGAAAAGACATTCATCTCTGACACTGGCCACAGTGGCACAACAACACCGCCCGGATGAACCCAGCTGACCTGCCAGGCCCAGCCCAACCCACGAGGCTAACCAGTGACGTCCTCCAGCCGCGGCCAACCACATCGCAGCAGCACCTATAGCTAGTCGTCGCCACCCAATCCCCACGAACTTGTACCCCCTATAGTATGTAGGTTCTGATGACGCTCTTTGTAAATATATACGCCTGTCTTTGCTATTGTCAGACAGAGCGCTCTCGGAGTTTGCAGAGTTCTTTGCATGCCCTATCTTGATTGATAAACTCCCATTTACGCTCACCCGCACTTTGTCTTGGCCTTATTCCCATCCTGGGAGAGTCCATTATTGTCTCTCATTGTGGGGAGGATCGTGCTGGCTGGGGACGCTTGCCTTCACTAGCAAATGGTCTCATTTGGACGGCAAGAGTGTCTTATCTGCAGTGGGGTCCGGGACCATATTGAAATCCCCACCTATGATTAAATGCCCCTCCGAGAATGCCAAGATCACTGGAATCAGGCTTGCTAAAAATTTGTCTTGGGCAGTGTTTGGGCAATAAACCGTGATTAAGGTGATTGGCTGCTCCACCAGGAGACCTTTCATTAGTAGGAACCTGCCCCCCGGATCCCGCTTAACTGTGATTGTTGTCGGTGGGACCCTCTCGCTCAACAAGATGGCTAGCCCTCTCTTCTTTCCCCCTGAAGTGGCAAAGAACCTGTTCTTAAACCTTTTAAATCTGACCCGTTTCTCATCAACCTGAAGCAGGTGAGTCTCCTGAAGGAATATTATGTCCCCCTCTAGCTGACTGAGCTTATGCTCCACCGATCTATGTTTCCCCAGAAAGTTAAGGCCCTGAACATTCCAAGTGAGAAATCGAATTTCTCTTTTGTCAGCCTGCCCCATGAGACTCCATAATGAATACAGCTTTAGTAGCAGCTTTGGCCATTCCTAATTGGGCTTCCTGTGTGGTGTGGTCCTGGTAGAAAGAGTCTGCAGTGTATGTGGATGTCTGATTGTGGTAACATTTCAACATATGTGTGAGTGTAATTCCTAGTGCCTCTCTACCCCAGGAACTTTCTCCCCCCATTTTAACCCCCTCACCCCCAAACCTCAAGACAGGAGATTCTCCTACCCAATGGGGCAACTGGAAGTGCTCCAACCAAGAGCACAAATGGCCAACTGGGCCCAAATGTTCATCAGCGAGGCATCCCGTCAACTTGGCCTTGCAAAGGATAATAAAGCTGATAATTAGCAGAAATGTTGTCATGAACCGGCTTATCCCATAAAATGGGGAGAACATTCGGATCAACTCCACCCCCCACTGAGCACCTCTCACCACCAAACCTCCCTGGTTAAAGAGAAAGTTTCCGAGGTGTATCCTCCTCCCAAACTCATACAGATGGGGTGCCAAGACACTGTGGGGCCCAAAACCAACCTGGTTTGCACTCAGAGCTATATGACTGCTCAGTCTGGGTTGGATTTCCTATGTGGAAGACCTCGGGCCGGCGCCGTCTGTCCACTCTTGCCCATGTCATCCCGGCTTGCTTTTTGGAGGGATCTTTGGTGTTCGATTCTACTTCTGATCCATTGCTTGCTCCCTCAATGCCCATAATTCTCTCGGCTTCCTTCAAATAGTGGCACTGGTGCTGCAAGCCCTCCCAGGAAAATCTTATGGACGTTGGGAAGCCCCAATGGTATGGGATTTTCCTTTCACGTAACCAGGCAGTCAGCGGCTTGAGGGATTTCCTTTTCTGGAGGGTGTCATTTGCCAGGTCTTGATACAGGAGGATATTGGAATCTCTGACGGAGATTGGCTGCATTGACCTAGCTTCTCTCAACACGAATGCGGATGTTGTTCCGCCTAGACCTATTCTTTGTGTCCTCCAGTTTCGTCTCAATCGCATTGCACCGTGCTTCCAGAGCTGTTAGTATGTCTTGACCTTTCTCCCATTGTGTACACAGTGTATTTTCAAACTCCACCATGCGACTTTCCACTGCCTCCAACCTCTTATCAAGGGAATACATTTTTTTTGTCACTTCATCCATGCCCTTTTGAATCTCTTTTGTTATGGCGGCCAGAAGGTCCTTCAGGTCTGCCCTTGTGGCTAGCTGTTCCGGATCTAGGGATTCCTGAGGTGCGCTGGAGCCTGGCACCTGTTCTGCAGATGTCTCGCCCTTTTTTGGATTTTCTGGATTGTTATTATCCATCAGAGCGGCAAGGTCCATTTGTCTGGTCACCTTACCCATAGCTCCCAACTCACACGCTTTTGGCGGGTGTCACCCGCCTTGTAAACAGCGGACTCACCCGCCAAACCTCATGCACGCCCATTCATTTCAATGGGGCTCTCACCCGCCAAAAGTAAAATCGGGTGTTTTCACCCGCTTTTGCGACATAAATGGTTGAGAGCTATGCCTTACCGCTTTTTGCCATTGTTCCTGATAGTCCGAAGGCGTGATGGGATTGCAATGGAAGGCAATTCTTAGGCTAAACCCTCGATTCGAGATCCCCAGAGGCGCAGGGCCCTCAGCAAGGAGACTCATGCTGTGTGATACCTTCCCCCTCACGGATGACTCAGAGAGGTGCTTTCGACAGTAGGGGTGAGGACAAGCCATTAATAAGAGGAAGATGCCCCTTGCTGAGTGAAGTGCTGTCCTGCAGATGGTGGCTTGCTGATAAGCACCAGGAAGGTTTGCATTTCTTTCCTGGTAAGAGGCCGTAGCAGGGCACTAATCTGTCCCAGGGACAAGGCTTCCCCCTGACAATGCTATCCCCCAGACGCTGTTCACCAGCAGATGTACTTTAAGAACCTTTATCATCCAGTTCCAATGGGAGCTTTGCACGTGTTTTCTCCCCAATTCTCCACCAGACTCACTGAAGATTTCTCTCCTCCGCTGCCATGAGCGCCATTAGGTCACAGGCGTACTGGGTCTCAGGGCCCCCCCAACCTGCCAAGCCAGAGCTGGACCTGCCCGGTGCTGGCGCTGTAATAGATGAGAAGTCAGGCAGGTTCAGATGATACTCAAGCAGGCCCAGGGGGATCGGGTGTTGGTGCACTGTAGCCTTTGTGGCCCAGGCGAATTCCCACTGTCACGGTTCCAGAGGCACTAATGTTATTCTATTTAGATAGACTGTTGACAGCTGAACTCCCAGGCCAGCCAAGGAACCGGAAAATTCAGATTCCCTGGACTGACCTGATCTCCGGAGATCAGTGTGGTATGGGGGAGCTCAGCGTGATCTGCACCGGGACCCCTCGGCAGCTGCGCTGGGAGCGGGGTGCGCGCACTGCGAACACAATGAAGGCCGACTACAGGGTGGATTCCCCACAGCGCACAGGCTTACCCCAGCCTCAGCTCTGACGATGGATGAGAGAATACACATGATGCCTCAGCACTACCCCCGCTGCAAGATCCTCATAAGCATGCCGCTGCAGTCATTCTGCAGACCCGGGGACATCGGGAGTCGGGATCACGGACCGCTGCTCCAGCCTATTCGTAGCTCGCCCCTGCTTGATGGTGCTCAAAGTCCCTCACAGGAGAGCTGCTGGATATGTAGGCGAGGGATCGCTTGGCGCTTTGTTACCCGACCTGATGGATGCTGGTCCCAGGCGCGAACGGCAGCACCCCAACCGCTGTAACTGACCGCGGCAGGACCATGCCGCAAAGGGTGCTGTGCTGGCTCCGGCTCCAGTACCAGTCCGGCATCCGCTGCAGGGTGTTCGGTCTCCCATCAAGTGCAGGTATTGCTCGGTCATCAATTCGGCTGCAGCTGTGCTGAATCGCTGTCGGGATCAGTTGACTGTTTCATCGCAGTGGCTCCCCACTCCGTGCATGGTCCTCTGTATTCCGGAGAGCAACGGCTGCCATTTTCATTACCTTCCCCGTGAAGGGCTTGGCAACGGACACAAGCTGAAGCTCCACAACCAATACGAGTTAGGAGAGTATTTTATCAGCGACATGCTCTCCTTTCCATCCTCCTTCCAAAGATATGTGCCACGCAGGTAAAAGGAGAGAGGAGCTGCTGTAGTTAAGCTTGTAACATGGAGCTAGCCAGAAGCTTCTAAGGAGCCATGCCACACGCGGCACCTCCAAGCTACGCCCTCTCCCCAAAACCTAGTGTTTTTACTTCTTTGGCTACTGGGATCTTATTCCCATCAATGTTCAATGAGGCGTAGTCTGTATTCAGTTTGTTCAGATTAGCTGTAGAACCTACAATCAGTAACTCAGTTTTATCGTCATTTAGGCAGAGGCCATGAGTGGCCATCCATGCCTGAATGATTAGATACATTTTGTTCACTAGCAGTAGATCACTATCATAAACACCCGTTAATGGAATGAGGATCTGGGTGTCATCTGGATAGTGTAGGTGACACCAAGATAGTCCAATTCGTTGAATAAGGGCTTCGTGAAAATGTTGTACATTGTAGTTGATACACAGGAGCCTTGGGGAACTCCACATGTGATAGGAATTGGCTCAGCTGCTGCTGAGGGAGAGAAGACTCTCATTGTCCTGTTATTTAGAAAGGATTGTATCCAGGTAATGACATTTTGTGAGAAATGGGCTGCTGATTCGAGGGGGTTACATTGAATTTTGTGGTCAACTAGGTCCAAAAGTATTAATAAGGCAATTTTTCAATTGGTGCATGTAAGTAAGCGTTCCTCCGGTCTAAGGCACACAGCCAGTCCCATGCACATAGGGCCTCTGCAATCTGGGCAGGTGCCACTATCTTGAATGTTCCTAGAGCTAAAGAAAGCTTGAGGTATGATAGGTTGAACACTACCCTCAGGCCAGCCTGGTTCTTCTTGTGAATCACAAAGATTATCAAAGAGAATCCCTTGCCTTTGTCGACTAGAGGAACAACCTCCACTGCTCGGGATTCCATCAAGCTCTACACTTCCTTCAGAAGTGTTGGGGAGCCTATCTGGATTAATTGGTGTAACCATGGGGGAGGTGGGGGAAGAGAACATGAGTAGGTGAAATCCATCAGAAGCCACTGACATTAACAAAGAGTCTTTGAAGTGATTACACCACTGCTTGCTGTGTAGAGCCAATCAGCCCCTGGGGATTTGTGAAACCAGTCAATATCAATTTTTTTTAGATTCAGAAACGGGTGCAGAGGAGGGGGGCGACCAGGACTCCTTGGAGGTAGTCCTTTGTTGCTTTCGCCTGTGGGTACTAGGCAATGTAGCTGTTTTGAAGCTTATGAATCCCCCAAACAACCTTGACATGGAGTGAGATCTGGGTTGTTTTTGTGTAAATGTCTTTAAAGTTGGCTTAGGTAGTATGGCCAAATATTTTGCCGTTTGTGTGCTAGTTTTCTTTTTGGTTAATTCATCATTTGTGGATGGATGGAAAAGGTAATTTCATTCTAATGGAAGGTCCAAAATTCTATCTTGTACGTCAGTTGTAAACTTAGTAGTGTGCATCCATACAGATCTCCTCATATCAATACCTAGGCACATGCCCCTGGTATTTGTATTTATATGCCCCAAGGAAAATTCTAACAAATCCTGGGTGACCAGCCATGCTTCTGCCAAGCCTAATTTAGAGGCAGCTTGCTCATCAACAGGCAGATCTTGAGAAAAGTCTGCGATTGCTCTCGATTGCCCTTGATGTGCAGCAGCTAATAATGACTCAGCATTTGCCTGGCATAGATGTAGGCCTGTGTGTAAATAAACCTATTTTCCCAAGGATTCAAACAGATTGTCTTCACTGTTCAGATTTGCTGAGAATGCTTCTGACTGCCCTGTAGAACTTGCTTACTGGATTTATCATATAAAGGTGCTGCTGCCACCACAGATGTGTGCGGTTGGGGATGTGAGGCAAGTAGAGGTCCTTCAGAAACATACTCCTTGTAGCTTGCGTTTAGGTTTTTACTAACAGCAGGCCAAGAAAGTAGATTTGCCCGTAGCTTTTTATTGGATTTTCAAAACATATAGAAAATGTCACAGTCTCCCCACCCTCTTCCCTCGCCACTTCCACCTCGCCAGAGGGACAAAAAAAGTTATACTTTAGCTCACAGAAGCACATCATCTGTAGTCATATTATATCCCGAATTCTCAACCTGTGCGGGCACCATTGTATCTTGTAGTCACTTTGGAGATATGACAACACATGTCTCTTAAAGTCTTCCCTGTTACCTTGAATCGCGTATGTTACCCACTCCCAGTGCCATAAGGATCCACACTTTCTGAAGCCAAGCAAATTCTGTTGGTGCATGCCTCTGTTTGCATTTTTGTTCCATTACAAGCCACACCACTATAAGTAGAATATACATCAGATGAATTGCCTTTTGATATAGAGCCTATATTCGATGGTCCCACAAGTGACACATCTTTACTTTCTCAAATGCGTTTTCACTCCCAGGAAAAATCTTTACCTCGGGCCAGAATGATTGGATCTTTGGACAGTTCCACCAGATATGGACCAATCTCAGGTAGCTGCACAACGCCTCCAGCATTGTCTAGTATATTGCTTGTAGTCAGGCCGGCGTGTAGTGCCATTGCAGCATTATGTTATACCACATTTCCCTCAGTTGGATGGATCGAGTTAGCCTCGGTATGTTGCCACACATATGATCCTATCTTTCCCCTGTGATTGTGTTGCCCCACAAGGTCTCCCACCTCTTCATATACCGCCATTGTACTGGGGTTGAGCTTCTACTAAGAAATTTGTAGAGGATGGAGATTAGTTTCCTCGAACAAGACTGAGTTGTGATACATTTCTCGAAATGGGTTAATTGCCAAGTAGCAGTTGCCTTGAAATGTGGATCGGACAACCAGTCTCTTAACTGACAGTAGTGCAACCTTTCCCCCTCATCAATCCCTATCTGCTGTTTACAAGCCTTAAATGACATAATTCCCTGCCCTTGGAACATGTCACACAGTTTTATGCACCTTGCTGCCTGCCATACCCTAAACGCTCCCTGTTCCATCCCCGATGAAAATTGCGGGTTATTAAACACAGGTGTAAATGGGACTAGAGCAGTGGACAAGATCCCTCTTGCTAACAATGAGTCCCAGATGTCAGCTACTAACTCAACAATTTTACTAATGTGCACAGTTGGTGGTCTATGTGCTTTTCCCAGCCATAGCACTCCTGAATTGGGTGTAGCCGCTACTGTCCTATCCTGTTTTGACCATATTTTCTGAGTGTCGCCCGTAAACCATTCCCTCACCACCCAAACTTGTGCCACCTTGTAGTACTTTTGGAAGTGTGGGAGACCTAGCTCCCCGATTCTGTAGTGATGTTAGGGTACTCATAGCAAACGGGGAGGTTTGTTCTGCCATGTATATGCCGATATTTTGTTAAGGGAGCTAAAAAAACTTTGGCCACTTGGACGGGAAAAGCCTGGAAAGAGTATAAGATCCTCGGAAGAATGACCATCTTCACCGCCGTTAGCCTCCCGAGCCACGAGACAGTAAGGGGACCCCATCTCTGCAATTCTCCTTTAGTTTTCTGTAACAGTTGAGGGTAGCTTGCCCCATATAATTGTCCGAGTGTCTTGGTGATGACAACCCATAAACAGGAAATCCCCGTCTGTGCTATTTCTTTTTTAAAGATAAGACTTCATTGATTTTCTGATATTCTTTACATGGGCCGGGAAAACCTGGTACTCAACAAGATACCCACATACATACTTTCAAATCCCCTCTCTCCAACCCCTCCGTTCCTCCACTCCCCCTTCCTCTTAGGAGTAAATTAAAAAACAAAACTTTTGTCAACAGGGCATCAAGAAGGCTCATAGGATTAAGATAGTAACAATGAGGAGCACACCTTAGGGCTGCTCTACTAGGTCGAGGGTTCTCAAGCTAACTGGGCACAACATACCCTTCTTGAACGTATTGTAGAAAAGGTGTCCAAGTAGCCGTGAAGGGTAAAAGTGAGTTCTTCATGTCAGCAGTGAGCTTTTCCATTGCAAGAATATTCCACACCATGAGCAGCCATAGTGTTATTGCAGGAGGTACAGTCTTCCTCCAAAGATGGAGAATTGACAACTTGGCCTCTAGTAATAAGTACACCAGCATCTTGCGCACTGCTCTTGTGCAGTGCTGCTCTAGCAAGGTATCATTGCCCAGGATACAGAGCTTGGGGTCCCCTGGTATCTCTACCCCCAGAATGTCCTTCAGCTTAGATCTGACCTAGAGCCAGAAATCTTTATTTTCAGGTGTGAAGTAGGGTACCCTGCATCCCACAGTTCCTCCAGCACATCTTAGACGTAGCTGGATGGATCCAGTGCAGACGGGACAGGGTTCTGTACTACCTTATCAGTATCTTTGCCTATGTTACCACCAAACGTGGGGAAAGCATTGAGGAGGCTACCCTGTATATCCTGTCCCATTCCTCGGGGGTAATTTTCTCCCCCAGATCCCTCTCCCACCCATCACAATAGGACCTTCAATCGGGGACAGCCAACAAATTGATAGCCTTTTATATTCTGGAAATCAGCCCCATGGATGCAGCTGGTTCCTGGAACACCAGCTCCAAAGGGGTAAGCTGTCTGACTGCTGACCCCACAATGGTAGGGTGAAGAACCCAGTGCCTGACATGTAGATAACGAAAGTGGTCTTGCTCTTGAATTATCTGCTCTGCCTTGCATTCTTCAAATGATCTGATCTTCTCACTCACAAAGAAGTCTCCCACCATACTCAGCCCTTTGCCTATCCACTGCATACATCCTTTATCTTTCTTGCCAGTGGTAAAATAATCATTGTGAATTAGCGGAGAACATGGGGATGGGAAAGAGCATGACCCAGTTAATTTACTCAGATTATCCCACACTTCCAGTGCAGCCCTATTAATGGGGGTACATATAGCCCCTGCGCTCTACTTTATCTAGGTAACCACGGTTGAGTCCACAGGTGCCGTCCCGCTACCACTTGCTCCATAGACATCCATTTTCCCCAGAGTCCCTCTGTACCCACTCTAATAGAGGCCGATCTGCGCAGCACGATAATAATGCTATAGTCTGGGAAAGGATAGGCCGCCCCTGGAGGCGTACAATGTGTGCTTATTCACTTTGGGTGAGCGCCTACCTCCCAGGAACCTAAGTACCATCACCTCCCAGCTCCCTACAGTGTTTTTTGGGGTGGGGATAGGGACCGACTGGAAAAGGTATAAAAGTCTTGGGAGCATATTCATTTTTATTATTAGCATTTTACCAAACCAGGACAAGTGAAAGGAGTCCCATTGTTCCAGGTCCTTCTTAATATTGTGCATTAAGGTAGTTAGCTTTATACAAGTGGGTCAAGTTCCCTGGTATGTCTATTCCCAGATATTGCAGTGTTGTAGTTGCCCAGGAGTAAAGGAATTTCTGCACCAGCAGACTTCGGGGGTCGTGGGAGGGGTTAAACCATAGTATTTCAGACTTGAAGCCATTCATTTTAAACCCAGAGACCGCCCCATTAGCTTGGAATTCCACCTTCGCATGAGGAAAAGATTGGAGTGGGTCAGTAAGGGATAAGATGACATCACCCGCAAACTGATTTATCTAGTGCTGGGCTCCGCCGAATTTTATGCCCGTTATTTGCAGCCAAGGGTTTGATGGCCATTGCGAACAATACGGATGATAAGGGGCACCCTTGACGCAAACCCCTATCCCAACCCAATTGGCGATGTACCGTTAACATTTACCATCAAACGGGCTGTCGGGTCAACATAGTTGGCTAAAATCATGTGGCACATTTTAGGGCCTATATTAAATTTCGCTAGAACCTCCTGTAAAAAGCCCCACTCTACTATATCAAAGGCTTTTTCGGCCTCCAGATTTCTGCCTGACTTGCCCACTAAGTGCAAAACCCTCCTCATGTGCCTCTTCCGCAGATAAACCCTGATTGATCTGGGTCTACAATTGTCGGCATCAGTTTTTCAAGCCTTCCTGTTAGGATCTCAGTAAACATTTTTGAGTCTAAATTTAAGAGAGCTATTGGTCTGTAAGAGGAGCACTGCTTGGGGTCCTTCCCCAGCTTGGGTATGAGAACCACCTGGGCCTCCCTTCATGTTCTGCAGGAGACTTCCCCCCTCACGGATGTCATTAATGACGTCCGCCAATGGCTTTGCCAGAAGTTGGGCAAGTGTTTTATAAAAGGTGGCGGTAAAGCCATCCAGGCCAGGAGATTTCTTTGGCTGCAGAGTTTTTATAGCCTGTATCACCTCTAGGGGTCAATCGAGGAGTCCAGTAGATCCCTATCCTACTGTGAGATTTGTTTCAAGTCGGTCCCGTTAAGGTAAGCAACCTTGTCCTGGTGGTTGGGACTGCACGAGGAGTACAGTGATTTATAGAAATCATAGAGCAGCTCCCTCTTTTTAGCTTTGTTTCCCCATTCTCTGCCATGCGCCTCTGTCAAGGTTTGTATAAATGAACGATTGACCTGTTGTCTGAGAAGGTGGGCGACCACTCTCCCTGGTACATTGCCCTGCTCATAATACCTATGCCCCAAGCTGCGCAGAGTGCACTCCGCCCTTTGTGACCTAAGGAGCTTGAGCTGACACTTCATCGTGGCGGGTGATTTGAAGTTCTGCGTAGTCATGGTTTCGCTATATTTCCTGTCTGCCTCTTTTAGTTCTTGTAGGAGCCGCTGTTCCTCCAGGCCCCATAGCTGCTTCATTGCGATTGAGTTGGAGATAATGTTCCCTCGAGCTACCGCTTTAAGGGTATCTCAATGATTTCTGTACGACATGTCAGCCGGGTTATTATTTTTTTAAATAGTCCCTGATCCCCTTCTTTCATTCTTGTAGGTATATTGGATCCCGTAGAAACCCTGGAGGCATTCTCGATTGCCGCAGCGTGCGGTGCCCCGCCCAGACCATGAACAGTACTGTGATCCAATAGGTTCATTGACTATCTTTGCGGTCAGGGTTAAACTATTCAGTTCAGATGACATGAAAATATAATCTATGCTGCAGGCCGATGCATGGACATGGGAAGTTTAAGCGTAAGCTCTGTCCGCGGGGTGGTGTGTGTCCCATATATCAACCAAGTCAAGATTCTGGAGTCAGCGTCTTCGTTTTCGGGAAGCTGCCCCTTCTGCCGAATAGGTGGCCTGAGATGAGCTGTCCTGGGCTCCATCCATTACCAAATTCATGTCTCCTAGAAGAAGTAGGTCTCACTGGCCATGCTCCCCTACCGCTTTGAGAATTTTTAACAAACACTTCTTGGGAGGCATTTATGATAGGTTATTTATAACACGCTTAATTAACATTGTGTGGCTCTGTGTCAACTTGCTTCCAAGGTGAACACGTTGCCGCTGAGCTATCCCCCCTATTTGGGGGGCGTAGAATGCGACAAGAGTCATCAGCTTCCCCTGCAGGGGCCCCAACCACCATAAAATACATCCCCTCGCCGCCCCTTCTTAATTTTAATCAATGTGAAGCCCAGGTCCCTATGGATCAGGGTGGCCCTACGGATCATTTACCATCTGCTGAAGCGTGAAATTGATGTCTATTACGCAGTCTACCTTGGCCCCAAGCCAGCAGGTTTGCCTCCTGAACGGCGACTAGGTGCAAGTCTAGGTGCCTAATTTCCCTAAATAGCTGGCACTGCTTATTAGGGGTGTTGAGACAGTGTGTGTTCAAGGTAGCACATTTAATCACCATCTTGGCAAAGTTGGGCCACCCCTATTGCAACCATGCTCACTGCCGTTCTTACTAGAGTATCCCTTCTGGGGCCCTTGCTCCCCCCCCACCTGGTTGTCACGGCGAATATACTCCTCATCCCCTGCTAATAGTATAAGCAATTAACAACCTCAATGCAATTAACTCCAGGTACTCCCCCAGCATCCCACCGATTGCCTCCACCCATCCTAGTGACTGTAGTGGAGGTATTGGCCCCCCCAAACCAAAGCACGCCAACAACAACCCAAGCCTGTCGGATACCCGCCCTAAGAGCACTCCCAAAGTTGTACTCCTTTCCTCCCCTAGATCCCTCTGTATGCTTCCACTCATGCTAAATCTCAGAGTGGAAGGTATAGTTCCCTTCCCACTTCCCCCCACCAAGCTTTTTAACACTAGAAGACAACATTTTAACTCATTGTCATATCCGCGGAAGGTGACTTAACTGAACTGCAAGGGCCCCTGGTAGCAGAACACATTTTAACATTTGAAGAGGTATCATAGATTAACGGAGGGTCCTCCAGGCAAGAAGACTCTCCAGTTAACCCCCACCCCCCGCAGGTTCACCAAGCCATCCTCTGGTCTTGGGTCGAAGAGTATCAGGGTGGCTAGTCCTTGTCAGGTTTCTTCCCTCCCGGCTAGCCTGTGTTCCATTCAACCAGGATGGAGCTCCTGCGCCCGGGCTGCCCACCCGCTGGCGCTCCTCAGTTAGTTCAAGGTCCAACAGCTTTGCTCCCTCCTCTGCCGAGAACACTGTGTGGACTCTGCCTTCTAATTCAAATTGCAGGCAGGATAGGGTATGCCCACCTATTTCCCATTGCCGGAGTTCCTGTGTTATGGGTTTTTGCCTTCTCCGGCTTTGAAGTGTGTTCAGAGAGCTGTCCTGAAATATCTGGTCAGCAGATCCTCTGAACTGAATTTTATTAACCCTTCTCGCCTCCCCCAGGATCTTTCCTTAGCCTTGTTGTCATGGAACTTTATCACTACATCTCTGGGGTGGGGGGCAATGCGGGGAGTCCTTCCTTGGGATGATCCTGTGGTCTCTATCCATCTTGGGTGCATCCTGGGTGCCCTTGGGCTGAAGCTGCTGAAGGAGTTGCCGGACACAACCCTCGATATCGTCACCCTCAGTTCCTTCCTTAAGATATTTGATGCGCAGATTCTCCTTCCTTGCTCTGTTCTCCAAGTCCACGCACTTCAAGCGCAGTGCCTCAGCATCCTCTTTGAGCATAGATGGAGAGCCTCTCTCCTCTTTTAGCTCAGATGCCAGGTCCGCAGTCGACCACTGTTCCTGATCCACTCTCGCCTCAAGTGCGCCAATCTCTTTCCTTAGTTCCTGCTAGGGATCTATCCACCCTTGAGTCTCTCTTCAAGATGACAGATCCTTTTGCCAAAGCGTAAGAAGACAGTACAACTCGTAGACGACGAGTTCTTCCTACCAATGTACCCCTTGGTTGTTCGAATATGACAATCTAAGGTGTCAGTTGATGGAAAGACAGGGAACTCAACCTCGGCCCACCGGCTGTAAAGCAAAAAACACACGGTTAGCACTACTGTAGTAAACACAATCAAGGCACTACTTGAATAAGAAAATGTGGCTAACCTCTGAGTCAGAGCAGACCAATATACCAGGCCATAGGCAGTACAGTGCGCTTGTGTCAGTGTTTTCGGAATTAGAGTAACACCTACAACACAGTACAAGAATTAGACAGGTGCTAGACCAGTGCACGGCAGAGCACAGAAGGAAATTCCCTTATCAGGTTTGAGTCCCGTCATGGCACAAATGTGGAATTCGGAAGTACAGAAAGAGGGATGAAGTCCCTGACGTGTTCAGAAATCCTTGAAGGGGAACAGGAATGCTTGAAGTGGAACAAAATGAAATATCTGTGAAGAAGAGTTCTACCCCGACGGCACGAGAACGCCTAAGAAAAGTGCTGCAGCAGTCTCTAGTTCGTGCAGAAACAATCCCCAGTGAAAAGCAGTTTGTGCGGTGGATAAAGTGCAGCAGCAGTCTCTAGTTTGTGCAGAAACAATCCCCAGTAAGAAGTAGTTTGTGCAGTGGATTCGAAGTCCCAAAAGCAGTCTGTGAAACAAGAAGGTAGAAATAATGCGGGCAGTGTCTTTTGAGAGACATAGAATTAGCAGTTCGTGGAAGCAGGCAAGGTAATTGAGCGGGCAGTGTCTGGTCTGGAACCTTGGCAAAAAGGCAGTCCGTTTGCAAGCAAGGTTTCTGGCAACAGGTCTTGAACAATGGAGCATAGAAACGGAACAAGAAATCGCAGAACGAAACCAGCAACTTCATTCATAATGCCACTCATCCATGATCCGTCTCACCACCACCGCCTTCACCTCATCCACACTCAAAGGTAATCTCACATCAACCGCTCCCCTTCTCATACCTCCACCCGCCGCCAGATCCACTAACTCATTACCCAAAATGCCACTGTGACTGGGGACCCACGCCAACTCCAAATCCATTTGCCCGTGCACGCACCGATCAATCTTCCTCCTGATGTCCATATTCCTCTGCAGAGGGCGTTTTTTTATGTCCAAACCTATAACGTGACTTGTCTCCTTACGTGAGTCACGTGACCAAGCACACATTCATGCTTCCCTAGTTTCCATGGAAGCGCACGCTTCTCTAATTTCCATGGTAACCCATAGCGGGTAAGGAATGGAGCCTTCTGTACTTGTGGGAAAAGACGTGAAGCGAAGCGCCACAGAACTTTCCGTATTATTTATTAGATGTTTCCCTGTGCCGGAGCTCATAGCCTCAGGGTTGGCAGAGTGTGATTTGAGAATAGGTGATGTAGAAGAATCAAGGGGGTCAAGCCCACGAAAGGATGGAGTCCTGACAGTTCCTTAGTGGAGTCGGACATCTCTTTACGTAGATCTACTATCGCGGAATGCGGGGAGTCGCTTATATCCATCATGAGAGCATCGAGCGCGTGGGTTAGGAAATCTGCCGTGAGCTGCTGAGTACCCGGGCCTGACAGGTCCTTCCCGCCAGCCTCTCCGTCCACGACCTCCCGTTGGGTTGGCTTCTTCGCCAAGTACTGCGGCTTGTTCTTCTTGACGAACTTGCATATCTGCCCCACTTCCTATGCCGGTTCCCACAATAGGTGGGTGAGCACCTCCGCACCAGGGAGAAGGAGGCTGCAGCCTGCAAGGGAGAGAGCAGGCTTCTAGAAGGGGAGTCTCGCTGCTGGGCGATTCTGACTGGGGTGGGGCTCTGGCTCCTTGCGACCCCCTGGGGTCTATCCATGGTCAGTTGCAGGTAGATCTCCTCAGGTTCACGCTTACCTCTCTGTTAGGCACGGGTGATCAGACTGCCACTCGCCCCACAGGACCTGTTCACAGTTTGTGATTCCCCCCACACTTTTGCAGAGTCCTTTGTTTCTCCACCCGCCACCCCCGGGGGTGGGTCCTCAATGATTCCCTCAGTGCCGGGGGCGCTGCTCCTCGCCTGGATGGGCTTCCTTTATAGATGGTCTGGCCAGCAGAGCGCTGTGGTGGGTCACCCCCAGCAGGGGAACAGAAAAAGCCCTGGTCCAGCCGCCACTCTTTCTTTTCTGGCTAATCCTCAGCTTCCGGGTGTCCCCGGTGGCCCCAGGGGGCCTGCATGTCATTCCAGAGTGTTGCCACCATGTCTGGTTTTCCTTAAGAGAGCACAGGCCGGCAGGATGCAGTTGCCAGCTGTTTTCAGCAGGGGGATTGCAGTGACTCCAGCCCAGCCACCAACCCCTGCTTCAAAAGTCTTCCATGGCTTCAGAGGGCCTCCAGCCTCCCCAGGACAGGTGGCGATATTGCCACAGATGCAGATGGCAGAGGAGCCTGTCGAAACAGCTCTCCCCGGTTCTCCCCATAACCAGCAGGCGATCCCAGCACTAGGCCGCTGCAGGAGCAGGGCCGATGTCGCGTACCTCTCGGTCCTTCTCTTGCCTACTGCCCCGTTGGGGGTCTTCTCATGCCAAATCCTGTGGCTCCATCCACAACATCAGGTCACTGGAACCCATGCAGGTTCCCAGGCAGCCAGGGTTCTCCTTGTCCGAAGTCCTCCCTGCATCAAATCCGCACACTCCTTCAGTGCCCGTGCGGGAGCGCCACTATCCACTGCTCAGCGCACCCTGGGGGAGCCAGCTCTAATGAGTCGCGCCTCACTGCTGTGCACCACTGGCATGCCCCTCCACACTGGCGCTGTCAGTCTTTTCCCGCTCCTCAAGCTCAACAGAGCCCCGGGACAACCAGTAATGCCATCAAAAAGGTAAGCAATTTTCCAAATACAGGCCAGTGGATGATGAGGGGCGTGCGTCCCACCTCTCCACCGTCTTGGCCATGTCCCCTATCTGTGCTTTTTTAAGTTGGGTGTGGACCCTTCTGGTGGTGTGCTATCTGCCGGAGATGCTGAATTTCTCCACAAGGTAGCTGGATGACTTGAGGGTGACTGCCTTATAGATGATGCAGCAAGACTTGAAGGTGATTTTTGCATGCAGTGGGAGCCAGTGACGGTAGATGAGGGCCTGGGTGATGTGGTTGTATCTGTGTAAACCCTTGATGAGGAGTGCGGCCACATGTAGGACACTTCGCAGGGGCACAAGGGAAGACAACAGGAATACAAATTAATCAGTGGGTGTCAAAACATTTTACGAGTAGATAAACAAGTTTGAGTGTAGTCTCAATCAGACGTTGGTGAGTACATTAATAGTTGGTGGTGAGGGTACCCATCCGCTGTAGGCATGCCTAGAGAGTGTGGTAGAGGGCCATGGAGGTTGGTCGATAGGACGAGAAGCGCATGACTTTTGAATTATGGTGTCAAGTTATACAAGTAGAGATGGCAGAGCGCAATTGAGGGCAGCCACAAAACAAAAGGTGTTAATAACAGAGCAGGCTTTAAGGGCCTTAACTTAGAGAAGGTGTATGGTGTGCGCTGGAGTAAGTGGTACTGTAAATCTTGATCTGCCACACAAACATTGGCGGTATGCCAACATGGCCAGTCCGGATATCGCAACAACGCTACTGGGGATATAATGCAGGGCGCACTCCATGCCCGGACAGGCCCAAACAGGGGAGGACATCCTTTGTTGGAGTGCTTCGACAGGGGGCGGCTTCGCCTGTCGGCTCCTCTCCATAGACTGGAAAAGACCTGCCAGCACCCAATGAGCCACCGGCCCATTCATTCCAAAAGAAGTTGTGGCTGCCCTTTTTAAATGGACCCAGCGCTTCGATCTGGAAACAAAGGCTGATGCTAGGCCCTCTATGCAGTTGACCCTTGCATCGTGAACAATGCAGGCTTTATTTAGGGCCAGTGTGTTAATCGCCTCCGCCAACTCGTTTTCCTGAATCTCTGTCGCCAATCCCTCCCTTTCTAAGCTGGAGATTTTAGGTAGGGTGATTGTGGTCGACTCTGCTTCCTGCCTATCCCCTGTCCAGTCTGTAGAATTTAGCTTGGAATAGTAATCTTCAAAAATCACTGTCACTCCACCCCCATCCTTAGCCGCCATTTTTAAAAACGTATGGGCCAATGTTTTACTTTTCAGTTGCCTTGCTAACAACTGGCTTGCCCCGAAATAAGACTGTTTTTGTGTACAGGAGGACTTTTTCTGCCCCCACCCCCTGCCCCGAGTAAGGAACAAGTCTAGCTGACCTTGAGTGTGTTTAAGCGCATTCCGTGAGGTTTGGCCGGGCCATTAGCCAGTTTCTCCATTAATTCCGTTATATGGCTCCCCAAATCTAGATGCTTTTTTTGCTTATTTATTTATTTGGCATTTATAAAGCGTGCAAAGCCCAGAGACATCTAGGCGCTACAACTTAAGAGATTGGTTCCAAAGGGGTGCAGTCACGCTTCAACATATAAGTTACATAATACAAATACATTCAACAGAACAGATATACAATACAGTCATGACATCTCTGTTGTGGCATAATTAAGCACGGTGACGGTGCTTGGGGTTCTGTAGGTGCTAGAGGTGGTGGACTTGGATAGCTAGTTTCACTATAAAGGTTGAACGATAAGGAGTAGGCTATCTCGCCTAGATCTAGTATTTCATTGTTGCAAGTCTAGGCTGAATGGTCTAGTTTTCAGGTTTTTTGGGAATGACCACAGGGATGGGTCATTTCTTAATTGTGGTGACAAGGTGTTCCACAGTTTGGCTGCTACTACTGGGAAACTGGACCTGCCTGCTTTCACTCTCTTAAATCTTGGTGTGGCGATGAGGTTAGTGTTTAAGTTTGAGTGGGTCTGTTGGATTGAGTTCTGATAATTTGGTTACTCAGATAGGCTGGTGCATTGTTGGCAAGGCATTTGTGGGTAAGAGTGAGAATTTAAAATGTTACCTGTCATGGACCGGAAGCCAATGGATGTGTCGTCTGGTCGATGAGATGTGCTCGTTCTTAGGTTTATTCAGCGCAGCTCTGATAGCGTTATTTTGTACTACTTGGAGTATTTTGATGTTTCTGATACTGAAACCTGCAAATAATGAGTTGCAATAATCTATCCTCGAGAGGATCAGTGCTCTTGCTAATGTGATGTTATTGTCTGTTGAGAGGAAGGGTCTGCTAGATCTAATACGTTTGGTTATGTAGGCTGCAGACGAGACAATGGCATTAACCTGTCTGGTAAGGGAGGAGTCGATGTAGACCCCCAGTGTTTTTATTTATTTGGCGACATTGTTTGTGTTGCCATCAATATTGAATGATTCGTATTGTTTTGGCAAATTATCTAACTTGGATTTGTTTCCTATTAGGATTTACTCTGTCTTGTCATCGTTGAGGCATAATTCATTTTGGGCCATCCAAGTGTGGATGGCAAGGTAGATTTTGTTGAGGTTGCAGGTGTCAGTTTCATGACAGCCTGATATAGGTATTAGTATTTGCGCATCAACCGCTTAATTGGTATATGTGATACCCATGTTGTCTAGTTTGTCAAATAAGAGCTTTGTGAAGGCGTTGTACAATGTTGGTGATACACAAGAGCCTTGAGGTACGCCGCATGTTACTGGGAGTGGGGAGGCTGCTGATGAGGATGAAAAGACAGAAAAGATTTGATACATTTGATGGCTTCAGGGGAGAAGCGGACCACAGTTTCGAGGTGGTGGCATAAGATTTTATGGTTGACCAGATCAAAAGCTGCAGAGAGGTCTAGTAGGAGAAGGATGCATAGGTCTCCTCTGTCCCTGAATTGGTCCATTTATATTTTTCAGTCCAGTAAAGCGGTCTCTGTTCCATGGTCGGGTCTAAACCCAGATTGTCTTAGTGCAAAAAGTTTGTTCGTTTGCAGGAATAGTTGGATCTGCACGTAAGATGCACAGTCGAGGATTTTTAATAAGAATGGGACTGTGGTAATAGGCCGAAAATTAGTTGGGATATTAGGGTCCAAGGTAGCTTTTTTTTAATAACGGTAGTACCTAGGCTTCTTTTAAGTCGTCAGGTATGGAGCTGTAGGCGAATGAACTGTTGATAATAGTGGTGATGAGTGGAGCTAGTTTGTATGCTCCTTCTTTTATCAGGGTGGCAGGACAAATATCACCTTTGCATCTTGACGGTTTTAGCCCTTTGATGATATTGATGGTTTCTGCTGTGGTCACTGGCCTAAACGTGAATGTGTTAGTCGCGGGTGGTTCTAGAGTCGAGGGTGTAGTTTGGTAGGCACGGTCAAGGTTGAGTTTTGATTTTTTTTTATTCGATTTTGCTTTGCAGAAGGGTGATTTTGTCTTCTAACGCTTTTTGCACATTAGTGCACCATTGCTGGTCTTTGACGGAGTGGTCCGGGGCTGGGGCAGGTGATTCCAGCTCGCGGAGCATGGCGAATAATTCCCTAGGGCTTGATTGGGCATTCTGGATTGTGATATTACATAGGTTACTTTTAGCTTTGGTGATGGCTTCCTTATATCTATTAGCTAGAGTCTGGAAGAGGGCTTTGGTTGTCGGTGTTGGCGATTTTCACCAGCTGCATTCGGCAGACCTTTTGGTCGCTCACAAAGTTTGTAGGTCTGAAGTGAACCATGCATTGGCATGAACTTTAGGTTTAGCTTTTTTGGATTTCAGGGGAGCAACTTTATCCACAGCTGTTTGCATAGCTTTATTGTACAGATTGACTAGTAAGGATGGATCATCATCCAGGTAGGTGGAGTTTGTTAGGGGCGCTAACAGGGTGAGCATGTTGTCACAATTAATATTTTTTAAGCTTCTAGATGGTAACATGGGTGTGAATGGGGGAAGTTTGGCAGGTTTAGATATTATGGTGGTGGAGAAAATTATGGTGTAATGGTCGGACCATGGTGATGATGTGTTGGATATGATGTCCGTGACGCAGTTATTATCGGCAATCCAATCTAAGGTATGACCATTTTCATGGGTGGGTGTACTGATACGATGAGAGAAGCCTTGGGCTTTCACAGAATTGGCAAGGAAACCTGTGTGGGTGTCCAAAGAATCATTCAGGCCAAGGTTAAAGTCACCTAGGATGATGGCTTTAGATTGTGGTTTCATGTTGAAGGCTAGGAGAGAGGTAATGTCATCTTCAAAGGTGGATGGGGGACCTGAGGGTCTGTATACAATGTGTAGAGTGCAAGTAAAAGTGTAAATTCAATTTTCAAGGTGATTACTTCGCCCAAGGTCATGGGGAATTCTCTTAATATCAAAGGTATTTTTAGCTATGAGGGCTACTCCGCCTCCTTTGCCTGTTGGTCTGTCCTTCCTATATATTGTGTATCCCTCTGGGATGGCTAGTGATAGGGAAGGACCAGAGGCCATATGGAGCCAAGTTTCCGTGACTGCCAGTATGTCTAGATCATTGACTTTGATAAGGTTTGCTATATCTAGGGCGTGGGCTGTGATTGATCTTGCATTAATAAGGGCACCTTTCAGGAGTAGCACTGAGTCAGTGTTCTATGGCTTTTTAGTATGACTATTTTGGTTCATGGGATTGTTCAACTTGTTTCCAGATGTGTTTGACATTTGGTGTGTTGGGATGGCGAGGGACTGCCTTATTGGTGGAGATGTTCTATTGGTTTGCTTGGGCAGCATCTGGGCTCTGGTGTCCAAGCCCTGGTGTTTTTGGGGCGTTTGCCAAGTAGATGGGCTGATAGGCATTGTGTGGACTGTCATGTTCCTTTGAGTGTATTGAAGACCAGTTGGAAACGATAGTCGAAAAGATAGTCTAAGTTTCCTTATGGGACCAGTGATAGGGCATGTGGATTGGGATCTAGCTAGGACAGTGGGACCTAGTATTCCACTGGTATGTACTAGTTTGGTGATCTGGGGTGGCGGTGTTGACGCAGGGAAGGGGATCACTTTGGGAAGGATGGGGGTGGTAGCGCGCAGCATAGTTGGCTGAGGCCATTCCCTACATAGGTAAAAGAACCTGTTCAGCAAGGCAGATCCCTTAGGTTAATTGTGACCATGAATAGTATTGGCACTAGACAGGGTGCATAACTCCGTATCTCAAGCAATGGGCAGGGAACAGTAGATACAATACTCAGTATATTCAGGCAATGGACAGGGTGCAACAGTCAATATTTTCTGTAAATGGGCAGGTTGCAGTAGATACAATACTCAGTATATTCAGGCAATGGCCAGGGTGCAACAGTCAATATTTGCTGCAAGCGGACAAGATGCAATAGGTATAGTACTTAGTGTTTTCAAACAATAAGTGAGGTGCAATATGTGCAACACTCAGATCTTTTGCATGCAAAGGCGGCACTCAATAATTTTGACGGTTATTCATAGTGAATCAATCCAGATTCCCAGTCGATAGATGAGGTGCAACGTTCCGGCATCGTGGTAGAAGGGCATAATTGTACAACACAAAGTCGTTTGTTCGTAGTTGGATAGTGATGCCAGAAGGAAAGTGACAAACGTTGGCATAGAGGTGGCCGCAGAAGAGAAGATGCAGGTAAGGATTGTTAAGGGACTGGGGCCGGATATCAATGCAACCGTATCGGTCGGTAGGGGTATGCACAGTGCGGCGGGATAGCTGGCGTACTAATGAGAAGCACGTATTCGGGAGCATTGTAGGTATGAGGGGACACAGACCAAGAGGCCGGTGTTAGTCGATGTGCTGAAGTTTGGTCTATCAGTTGGATGAGACCGCAGAGTGAGTGTGACTTGACAAACTGCTAGAGGGGCTGTGCTGCATTTCTAGATATGGGATATACCTTACTGTATAGTCGGTGGAAAGCGAGGGTATAAACCGCAGGCCGCATCCAACTCGGACAGACTCAGACAGTCAGGGGCCTTGAGTGTGAGCCTTTGGTTGGGGGCCGGCGTTCGCCTGCCGGCTCCCTAGTGGGCAATTTAGGAGCAAATAGTAGCCAATCTCGGCTTGTGCCTGTAGCAATCCAGGAACTCTGCTACTGAGGCAATTCAGGTGTGCACTCCGGTGCACAATGGCAATGCGGCCATCTTGCAATGGCGTGGGGTGATGTGTCAGCGAGGCGGTAGTGAGGATCCCGCTTCACTTTCTGTGAAATTGTGCCCGTTCCAGTAAGCATGCTGGGAGTGGATAACCTTGATTAAATATGGGAGCGGCTCAAGCCACTTAATCAAATTTTCAAAATAAAGCTATCTCGTGGCAGCTACCATCTGAAGATGCAAGGAAGTAATGGGAGCAGGATACACACAGGGCTGAGTGTGGGCCTTTGGTTGGAGGCCGGCGTTCGCCTGCCGGCTCCCTAATAGGCAACTTAGGAGCAAATAGTATCCCTTGTGGCTTTCATAACTATGAGCTCTCCTCTCAGTACTGCTTGAACGCGTCCCACATTGATTCTGGGGCCTTGTCTGGCATCGCGTTTTCTGCAAAGTTGGTGTCTATTTTGTCCCTTAATGATTTGGAAAGAACGTGATCATGCAAAAGATTCACAGAGTACCCCCATTTCCACAGACCTCCCCTTGCCTCCCATCCCCTCTATCCTTATCTTTAATGTGACATGCTCTTATAATGAGATGGTACCCAGGCCCACTTCTTTGACCTTCCTCCACTAGTCTCATGGAGACCCAAACTTAGTTGCTCCTGTACAGAGAGGAGTGGACGTGAGAATAAAAGGTGTAATCCTTTGCCTTTCCCCTGACTTCTCTCCAGATGTCGTGGCGTGCCAGCATGGCTATTCATTGCTTTAGCACTTTCAATGGTGCCTGCACATGCTGGGAAGCCCCTCTGCTCCAATCCTCATGGGGAACACAGGCCATATTGCAGTCCGCCATGAGTACTATTTCATCCCGTGTGAACCCCTCCAGTCATGCTAAAACCACTCGCAAGAAACCATCTTGGCCTACATTAGGTGCGTAAACTGTGGCTAGCGTGTACAAGCGGGATTCAATTAGTATGTTTATAAATATATACCTCTCTGCCGGATCTACCTGAGAGTCTCGGACCTGCGCGTCTAGCCTATCGCGTATCACTATGAGCACTCCCGCTGTCTTGTCTATAGTGTTAGCTTGGTGGGTTTGGGTGTAACCAAAGTCCCTATGGATGCATGGTCCACAGATTTTGACCCTCCAACACTCCCAGAGAACCTCTCGCGGGGTATACTAAAACCTCCACCCCTGGATTCGTAGCGGCCACCCACTGAGTAATGATCCCCATTGTGCCACTTCCAGAACTGAAATGCTGTCCTTCTCTCGTCTCCCTGTCAGAGTATCCATTCCCCAGTAGGGTTGCCCCGAACCCTGCCACCTACACCTCTGGCCTTCTGTTCAATGCAGTAGGTATAGAAAGAGTTTATGTGGGGATAAGTGTGGGTACAACTTCTTCTGTTGGCGACCTTAAATAATTTTAAAGCTTCTCAGCTGTGTTGCATCCGTGTGGCAGCTTTTGGAGGAACCAATCCCCTACCTCCTTGGTTTGAAAAACGGATCAAGTTGTTTGCCACACAATGATTGCGCCACACATGAGTTTCAAACACTTTTCTTTGTATTTTGAAAGTTTGATCACATGAAGCAACTAAATGTGCAGCTTAAAAAATGATTCCATTTGAAATCACAACGCCCTCTAGTTAACACATGTTTCGGCTGGAGAGTAGAAACTGAGAAGGGATTGTGGTAGAAACCATGGCAACACTATTGAAAACATTGAGAACCCGCGCGGCGGCTCGTTGCAGTGCAAGGCCGACGCAAGGAACTTAGAATGAAAGTGCGATAAGGTAAACGAACACTGTGGGCCATGGAGCAGGAAAAATGAGACATTTTTTCACGCCCGCACAGCGGCACTAAAATAGCATGGAGGGATACATGGACCATGGACAGTCCGTCAGATACTATGTTTGAAACACGCATCAAGGTTACGAACCCGGATGCTTTGAAGAATTAGTATATGCACAAGCATTGTCCAAAATGACTTATCATTAAAAATAAGCATGTTTACATATAAAACTGGACCCCGCTCCCCAATTACGCTAAGGGTTTTTTAAAAATTAGAATGAGAACACTAAAATTATACAAATGAGGACAATTCAATTCAATATTTTAAACAATAATGTGAGTAGCATGAAAGAAGTCTGAAAACCTATCCTATATTTCCTTGAGTGTAGGGATTTACCTGGGACTTTCTGTCAAAAACGATGGGTAAGATGGGTAAGATGATTTATCTTGTTTCTTTATCATTTTGCCTCAGATGGTGTCAAATGTCAGAGGCTGTAAACCTACATTATTAATATTTATATGGGTTACAAAATATAAATATCAGGAAATGGAATACGTGGTAATGTTAAGCTGAAATAAGGTCACTATTGGATTTTAAAGAACAAATAGCTAAAGAAGTGATCTCTTTGAATTACACTACGTACATGACAAATCATACTAAAACATCTTTTCTATTTTTTCTTTTCTTTTTGTCTTTTCTTGTATTTGTGTTGTATGTTTAATTGTACCGTATGACACTACTATCCAATATTGCATTGGGGATGACTATTTGATTTATTTGATTTTTGTCTAATTTTTGAACAATGTGTAACAAACTTTAAACCCAACCCATTTTGTTGTTCTCCTTTATGGTCAATACATGAATGTGATTAACAAAAATGTACATTAACCTATAATCAGAGTAAGAATATGAATCTGAGTGGGATTGACATGCTTTATTGCCCTAACTGTTTTGAGAAAGCCTCTTGAGCAGCCGAAACACATGTTAACTAGAGGGCGTTGTGATTTCAAATGGAATTTTTTTTTAAGTTGCACATTTAGTTGCTTCATGTGATCAAACTTACAAAATACAAAGAAAAGTGTTTGAAACTCATGTGTGGCGCAATCATTGTGTGGCAAACCACTTGATCTGCAATGCATTAGGTAGTCTTTATACATAGGCTCCTCCCCACTGCTGCTATGCACTCCTTCTCCTTCCCCCTACCCTTCCTTGATACTGTCCTCCATTCCCAGGCCTTCCTGCCCATGCAGGCAAAGTTCTTGACCTGTTCGCGACTTTCGCCAACATCTTCCTGAAGATGAAGAATCTGCACCCCTTCATCGCATGTCGTGATCCTATGTTGGCAGTCATCCGAAGTAAAAACCAGCCAGAAAGGAAATGTCCATTTATATTTGACATTTTTCTGGGGCAGAAATCTTAACACCTTTGGGCCAAGTTCTGGAAAAGCTGTAACTTTATTCCATTGATCCTCATCGGACCCGAAATGGGCGCCACCTTCAATATCTGATCCTTTTGTGCATAGGAGGTTACTGCCCCCAGGACGTCTCTTGGTCTAGACCCTGGTTTGTGTATTCGTGGCCCTAATCTATGAATTCTGTCCAGAAGAACAGTCTCTTCTTGGTCTCCACACAGAAGATCCGTGAGCAGTTGTTGCACCGTGCCCTTGAATTCCTAATCCTCTATGGATGTTCGATCTGCTGGTTCTATCCGCCAAGTCCTCACATTGCAATTCCAGATTGTGGGAGAGGTGGGAAATGTGCTCTAGGATCTATTTTTTTCATATCGTCAGCCTCTTCCTAGAGAGCCTTTTCAGCCATGTCCATTCTCTCCTCGAACTTCGTAAGTCCACCCTCAAGACCTGTATAGACTGCTTCAACTCTGTTTTCAACTGCGTAAATTTGGACTGGAAGGTTGCCATGAATTAATCTTGAAATTGATTAAAGCAGTTTTGTAGGTCGTCCTTAAGCACCGCCACGTTAAAGTCCTCTAGGTCACACTGCTATGCTGAGTCGTGGCCCTCTGCACCTTCACTGCTCTGTGGCTGTGTTTTTGGGCCCCAATGTTTTGCAATTCCGCAGGCCATGCGTTCTTGGAGGGGTTTTTGCCCTGCTGCCACTGATTTCCCTTTATTTCTGGACATGGGGTCTTTTGGTTAATCCTCTGCGAATGCTGGCCTTACTCCCCAGGCCCCTGACTCACACACCTCACCAGCAGGCACCAGAGCATGTTATTTAGCAGGTTTGGTAAGCTGGCACTCCTGCACTTGGTGTGTGTCCTTTATATCTATGGGGAGACATTCCCCTCCTCTATGTGGGGGCCATGTGGAGGACCCCGCTGCCATCACCAACACTGACCCCTGCATGGAAAAGCTTGCAGGTCACCCAGGCCCGCTATCCTACTGGGCTGTCTTTTCCTCTTCACCCTCTCCTTCAGAATCTGTCTTTCCCGTAGAATTTACTAGTCATGGTGGGTGGGGACTTGAGTCTTTGTAATGCAATTCAAGTGAGTATCCCCTTGCATGGGCCTCTTCTTTGGAGCTCCCACCGCCTGCCGGGGCATCTAATGGTGCCTGTGGGGCTGAAGGCTGTGCTCACAGGCTAGGGCGAGTGGAAGAGAGTGGATCATGCGATCTGAAAAAACTGCAGAGGCTGCATCGTCCAGCGTTGAGCAGCAGGAAGGCGAGCCCAGGCGAGGGAGGTCTATAAGGGTTGAAAGCAGACCGCTCTCACAGAAAACGGAGAAGCACCACCTAGTGTAGTTTTGCGGTTCCTGAGACCCGAGGAAGACCTGGTGAAGAACTCCCTGAATCAAGGTACTTTGGAGATGCTAAAGTCCAGGTGGGGTCCGGAACTTAACCATCAAATACCATGTAGTGTAGATCACTTTCAGTCTCAAGTACCTGGCCAATACCACAAGGAGATAATACTTGAGGGGCTGGAGGAAGATCCACTACTACTAAAATCCTTATTGTCCCGGGAAGGACCACATAAACTTTTGAGTTTGTTTGCTTTGGAACATTATCTTTGAACTTTGTTTGCTACTCAAGAACACTTTGAGTCTTGGTTTACTTTGTAACTTTTTCTTTCGTCACAAGGAGCACCATTTGTCTCTACCAGGAGTCCACTGGGAGGAGGGGACATCCTCCCAGGTTTATCGGAACTGTGTTTTGAGACTTTTTCTTTATCCTGATAGAGTCCATTTTGCTAAGGGGGAGTCATCCCTCTTGGAGCACAGGGTATCTTATATTTATGTTAGCCTTTTGCTGTAGCATTATGGATAGCACGGTTTTTACCAGGACTGTTTATTTTAAGATGCTGGATGGTGCATGGAAGCCAGCTAACATGACAGCCCCAGAGTGTCTTTTTTGTTAGGTAGGGAAACCACCTTAGAATAGGGATAGATAGGCATCTTTTTGTGTAACAATAAAGCATTGTAAAACAAGCCTTCTCTTATTTAGTAACCTGCTTCATCAATGCCACAAAGAGAAAGGATTCACAATGACAAACAAAATGGCATTATAGGGGACATCAACGGGAGCACACCGAGTTAAGCTGGTGAAGACTTCTGTGAGAAACCCGAGGGTGTTCTCAAGGATAGACCCCAAGTATCTTTTGTTCAGCTGGCCAAGGCGCGGCCATCACCTTTGGAACCAGACCCTGGGGGTGGGCCAGTACGGGAGGATCTCCTGAGCAGGGGGTCCTTAGGGACTGTGAGAGGAATGCCCTCCGGGAGAGACGCGGTATTCCCCCCTTTCTGACACACCCCTATCTGACACCCCCTGAGTCTACATGGGATATGTTAAACCCAGCTTTCCCGTAATTACCAGAAACCACTATGACTTCCCAACACCCTCCCCGCCCCTTTTCCATGCAAACACGGAGACAAAGAAGAGAGGGACTGAGAGGATGAACATCACTGAGAAGAAACACACTCAGACACAGAAGACAGACTCATCCCTTTTAACAACAGACTGTCCCCTTAACAAGGATAGGCAAGGTCAGGCCTCCCTTGACAATCAGTCTCACCTGAGACCTATTAAGCCTCCCCCTCACTATAAAAAGAAGAAGAGCACACAGGCACCCTCTGAGCGAGCTGGGGATGCTGGATGGTGCTAGGAAGCCAGAGGGAGAACATTTAAGGTGGAGAGACCCTGAAAGGCCTGGAGGAAGAAGGACTGCCTGATAGCTGGACCTGTGAGTACAGGGGAGGCTGCAATGTGGAGAGGGAACTGTACCTCCAAGAAGCCAAACCAAGGACAGCTGGTGTTACCTGGTGGTGCCCACACCAGAGCTCCTCTGCAGGCTAAAGCAGGATAGCCCAGGCCTTTGAAGGGCAGGTGGCTATACCCTGAACTCAACAAATATCTCCATAAACTCCTGCAGCTCCCAAAACAGCCAGAATTCCAAAAGGGGGAGTTAGCAAAGTGGGTGCAAAATCATAATGAAGGATTCTGGGACTGGAAGTCCAAAGACATTTATTTTTTGAACTTTGACAGGGGTCCGAGCCTGACTGAGTGAGACTCATCTATGACCTTTGGAGGGGGTCCGAGCCCGACTGAAGGAGACCCTTGGAGAAAACCAAGAAGGATACGCACACAGCCAGTGAGTTTCCAAGCGACCTGAGAGACCGGTATGTGTTAAAGATTGAAGTCGCAGACCTGTGAATGAACTTTGAAGTAATAATATAGCTGTGAAATCAGCGGTACTGAGTAAATGAGTGGTCCGGTGAAAGGAAGCAGGCCACTCGAAAGTCTCAGTGAAAGGTGCATTGTTTGTAAAGAGAAAACAAATGAACGGTTAGTCCAAGTGGTCCTGCGGAGGTCTATAAAAGAAAGCCACGCAAATTTGAAAGTCTTCGACATCGGTCCGACCAACGTGAAATTTTGTGCTTTAAAAGATCCGAGCCCCACAGAGGCAGAACTACCTGAACTTTGTGTTTTGAGACGGTCCGACCCCGACTGAGGGAGACCGGTGTGAACCTTTTTGGTGAACTATATTTTTAAGTTGGAAAGAAAGACTTTAGCGTGGAAGGCCAGGCAGGCAGGCCTCGATCCACGCTTTGAACGGCCTTTAATTTTGAAGATCCTGAGCCAGAATGTGTCATCCTGTCTACGGGGTCGCCTTTCCCCGTGGTGCTCAACGTGGGGAGGAGAGCTGACTCAGACACATTGATTCTTTAAAGTTTTACACATTATTCATTTTGCATACTCATTTTTCAGACACACATTGGGCCTCATTACAAGTTTGCCGGTCCGGTAACTACGGTACCGGCAAGCTTGTTGGTACCATAGATATCAGACCAGCAAACTACGAGTTCTGCTCGCGGGTGCCCTATGGGGCTCAATGGGAATGGGGTGTAAAATCTTCCGGCCCCTGGCAATGGGGAAATACAGGATCCACCAGGGTTGTAATGGCCCTGTATTTCCCCATTGCCAGGGCCTGGAAAAATGTGCAAGTTTGGTAGCAGCCTGCCGGTTTTACAGGCAAGGCTACCGCCAAACTTGTAATGAGGCCCATTTTGTTACATTACAGTAAGGGCTGCCATTAGGTTTTGTTAATATAGGCCATCTTGTTTTGACAGACTCCACTAGGACTGTTTTATTTATTATTTGATCGTCGAGCGTGCTGCCATCCTAGAAGTAGTGTAAGAGAGGCATCAATCCAATCCCTTTTTAGAGAAAAATAAAGGGTTTTCAAACATATCTTTTGTGTCTGTCTTGCTTTTGATACCAGGCTTCCCTCACACTTCCAACATCCACTGAATTTCAAGGGTTTCATAGCATGAAACCTGCGCAACTTAACTAAGGTTTTTTTAAGTGAATGTATGTATATATATAGGACGTTATGGTTAAGTTGCCCTACCAAAAACCTGTGCACTTCACTAAAAAAACTTTTCAAACGCGCCATTATGGTTCAAAGTAAAACCGAAAAACCCCTGAAATTCACCAGTTATGGTAGGCTAAGCAACCATACCTGCCATCACCACTGTGCACTGCTAAAATTAACACCCAGGACATGAAAGATGGCATCACAAATGTCATTGATGACATCACTGACGACATCACATGTTTAACCCCTTTGTTTTTGTTCACTGCCACATATATATATATATATATATATATGTACATTCAGTAAAAAAAAACTTTGTTAAAGGGACGTTACACTTCACAGTAAAACCGAAAAACACTTGACATTCCCTAATTATGGTAAGCTAAGCAACCATAACTCGCGCCACGTACATGCATTGCTAAAACTAACACCCAGGACATCAAAGATGACATCACAAATGTCATTGATGACATCACATGTCTAGCTCCCTCTTTTTTTGTTCACTGACATATTTAAGCCAGGTGCCTTTCTTCACTGTCATTCAGGAAGTAAAAAGGTGAAAAGAGCTATATTTGTAGTTCTAACCCTTCTCATATGTTCTTACAATACTTTCCTTAGGGTACAATTACATCATATCATACATATACATAGAAGAAGAAGGAATCCTGAAACACAAGAATTTTTTCTGTGCATGAAGGTAATTAGGACGTTATGAACACTTTCTGGTAATACTGCAAGTTTTGTTGCTTACTTTACATTCCCTGTATATGCTTCTGTTTGTATGCATTGTGGTCTCTTTGTGTTTTGTGTGTAATAGCACAAATATGCAGTAAGGGAAGCATTTGTAGATGCTTATGTTTCACAGTATGCAAAAATCTGTAATGGAAGCATATATCAATTTAGTAGCTAACATGGGAAGATTTAGAATATTGCATCTCTATCGCGCATGCTGCAGACAACGCCTACGTTTCTTCATGAGGTCATTCATGTATTGAAAGAACTCAGTATTTCAATGGAATTCTTTTAGCAATGCATTGCTTAATGAACTATTTGGCATATGATAGGTCTGCAATGATCTCTAAAACTTTTCGGCCAATATTATAATGACAATCCCTTGTGGAGGCTCTGCATGAAAATTAAGTGCAAATGTGATGTCATCAGTGATGTCATCAATGACATTTGTGATGTCATCTTTGATGTCCTGGGTGTTAGTCTTAGCAATGCATGTAGGTGGCGCGAGTTATGGTTGCTTAGCTTACCATAATTAGGGAATGTCAAGTGTTTTTCGGTTTTACTGTGAAGTGTAACGTCCCTTTAACAAAGTTTCTTTACTGAATATACATATATATATATATATATATATATATATATATATATGGCAGTGAACAAAAGCAAAGGGGTTAAACATGTGATGTCGTCAGTGATGTCATCAATGACATTTGTGATGCCATCTTTCATGTCCTGGGTGTTAGTGTTAACAGTGCACAGTGGTGATGGCAGGTATGGTTGCTTAGCCTACCATAACTGGCGAATTTCAGGGGTTTTGCGGTTTTACTTTGAACCATAATGGCGCGTTTGAAAACTTTTTTTAGTGAAGAGCACAGATTTTTGGTAGGGCAACTTGACCATAACGTCCCCTTAACAAAGTTTTTTTTGTAGTGAATTTTACAGGTTTTTAGTAGGGCAACTTAACCATAACGTCCCTTTCACCAAGTTTTTTTGTTACTGAATTTCACAGGTTTTTGGAAGGGGAACTTAATCATAACATCGCGTTAATAAAGTTTTTTTGCTGAATATTCACTATCATCATGTGATCTTGGGAGATATGTAGTATAATTTACTTACTTTATATACATGTAACATAGAACATACAGAACCCCCTCGCTATTGATATTTGAAAGGCACACACTGAGCGCCTGTTTGCGGACGGGCGCGGACGAGGTCAACAGTACCCAAACAGTCCGGGGGTATCTGAAATTGTACTATTGTCTTACACAAAAAATGTGCAACTTTGAAAAAGGACACAAAGACATTGTAAGTACTAATAAATAAATAGGGAAACCTAAACGTGTGAACTAAAAACCATGTATTTAATAACCATGTAGAATGAAATGGATTATACCATAGCAAAAAAAAGTATGCCTCCAATGTAATTACCTCACAGAAACTCTGCCGCCAGGACCGACAGTAGACGCACGCAGTACAACGAAGGCAAATTACAACAGAATAGTAAGTGAATTTCATTTTTCTTATATGTGTGTGTACTTTTTTTGATAGGTGGGGTAGAAAAAATAATTTCTTTCTGTTGTTTTGACACAGAAATGTGCAGTACTTTGGAGTGGCTGGAGGAGAATTTTCTCCATGGGGAAATGTCTGAAGATAGCGATAATAATGGTACACACTGCTCTGCATAAGCAAAGTAATGGTCAGTATTTTATGGGCATTTAACATATATATATTTATTTTTAACAGACCAGGAAAAAAAAGAAGAAAGGCCAACAAACGACACAGAGGAAGACAGGCTGAAAAGGATAGAACTGAAAATGGACGAACTAAATGAAAATTTTAACATTTTAAGGCAATTTGTGGAGGAGTTTGTGAGAGGAAAAATACGTTATCACTGTCCCACCTGTACCTACCCCCTTCTCCATTCCCTAGTGAACCATCCCCAAACCTTCAAGAAGAAAATAGACGTTTTGATGAAACATCCATCCCTTCTTCCTCTCATAAATCATCCCCTCATAACCAGCCCGTGTTGAATCCTAATTCCCCAATATTCGTGTCAGTATCTACTTCCCCCTGTATTTCTCTTGATTGAAGTGTGTGTGTGTTTTTGGAAAGTTTTTGTATATTAGTTGTAGTTGAAGAATTTGAGATTTTTTTTTAAAAAAAAGACAAAATGTTCGCGAACAGCGCGCCTGTTTGAGCTATCCGTAAGTAATAGAATATGGATGTTCTAACGGCAATACACCTACCCGTACCAATGCCAACCAAGATGGAACTGATCTTAGAATGCACCATCTGTGCAAGGTGTGCGTAAATAAACAGAATGGGGCATCCTAAGGACATTATACCTCTCTGTACCGCTCACAAACGAGATAAAACATGTTCTTAGAACACACCAGGTGTCCGGGATGTCTGTAAATGTGCAAAATGGGAGTGTTTTAAGGACACTATACCTGTCCGTATCGTCCGCAGCCAAGATGGAACCGTCCGTAGAACAGGCGCGGTGGCCGGCATGTTCGTAGTAAAACAAAATGGAGGTGTCCTAAGGACACTGGACCTGTCCGTACAGTCAGCAGATCATGTATGCACATGCGCAGTACACCCATAAGTACAGCGAACATCGCGCCTGTCCCTAACTGTCAATCCAATTTGTGTCACACTTTTAAGTAGTTTGAGGACCCAAACACTGTCCGTAGGACACTTGCACGCATACGCACGTTTGTTAGTCTGCATCTGCTCTCCAGCGGGCACCCATTTCCCTCGCGGATGTGTTCAGGACGTCATCATTTAACCACACCCATGCTAAGCGTGAGGACTAATTTGCGCAGTTTGTGAGCTTCCGCAACATTACAAAAGAACTTATACACACAAGGGAAATTATTTCACAGTATAAAATCATCATTTCACATGTCCTATACAATAGCTGTACCTGTGGATGTATTGTTTTACATTTTTGGAACGCCTTTGAGTGATCAAGATGGTCATGAGCCGCACTCCTCCACCCCCATAAATGGCCACACCCCCGAGCGCATCTTCATTGTGCTTCTGGCTATAGCAGATTGAGTTGTGCTGCCTTTACTGCTGTAGCGACCATTAGGAAACTAGTCGTTATGGCATCCATGGCCACTGTTGCTTCATTAGCCTCAGCACCACCCCCAAACCCTCCACAGCCACCACCTCCCCAAGAGCCTGCAGAGGGATATACGGGTGAGGATGTAGAGATCGAGGAAGAAGAGGAAGAAGAGAATGAGGTGGAGGAACTCTGCACTACAAGCACTCACCGGGAGTCGTCGGTGTGGCGGTTGTTTTCCATTTGTGGGAACGTACCAAAAGCACGTGCAAAAATGGTCAGGTGTAACCAGTCCCAGTTGGTGCTGAGTCGCAGGAGACCTGGTGTGTACAGTTTTGGTACGAAAACCATGAAGCGACACCTAACTTCGTTCCACAGTGCAGATATTCGAAAGGTGGTGCCATGTGAAGAACGTAGTAGATTGCGTTCCTCCACAGCATCCTCTGTGTCCGATACTCTCACCACAAGAGACACTCCTGTGGGGGAGCGCATCCCTCCAGCTGCCTCACAAGCCATTCGCAATGCTGTTGAGCCTTACCTTTCAAAGGTGACAATAGTGTGTATGTATTGCGACACAGTAATCTGCAGGGGGGAGAGTTTTCAAAGTGCTTTTGAGGCTACGGTCACGGAGCACCAGAAGATCTGCCTCCTACCTAAGTAAATCTCACCCTATATCTTTCTCCACCTGCCCCTTCTTATCCCCGTGGTTGGTGTCCCTTCCTTACCCTACTTTGCCCTCCTCTCCTAGTGCGTCGTGTGCCCAATAGCAGTAAAGTGGAAAACTACAAACATTTTTAAAAAATGGCTCTTTTCAGAGCCGCCTTTCTCAGTTTACCAATAGAACTGTCAAGTGACCGTTGTAGGCCTCCGCGCATTTTTGAAAAAGTCAGCGGACAGTCGCAGGACACACAAAAATGGAGGGTGCAAGCGAGCAAAACCAATGGACTGTATGCTGGGAGTAAGTGGTGGCTCTGAAGAGAGCCTTTCGTGGTGTTTTGTGTGCGTCAAAAACTGTAGATGTGAAAAAACGGATTGTCAAATAGGTTACAGTGAATCCAAAAAAGGTTGCAATGCGGTTTGTACATTGCGAAGAAAAATCTGATTGCCAGCATATGTGAGATGGACTCCATCTCTGCGAAAAAAATGAAAGAGCTGCAAAACAAAATGTTTTCATTGTGGAATGAGGACATGCCAACATCTCTTAGAAAGGCACAAACAGCCTTATTCACATTGCGCCTCGCTTTCTCCATTTGTGGACCAAATGCAGAAGAACGCAGCCATATTTGTCTTTGTGCAATACGGGAAAAAACTATTTGGCAATTTGGAAACATGTCCATGACCTTCGCAAGTCCTTCCTTCATTGCACATTGCAAAGAAATTCCAGAGACATGCCCTAAACTGTTTCCTCCGCAATTAATGATAATTACATCAGGATGACGCTCTGTCAGTAAACTAGCACAGAGAGGTACCAAGTCCAGCCACCTCATTCCACGCACGCCATGCCAGTGCACTTCCCCATGAGGAAATCCAAGATCTGCAGATAGACCGCAACTTTCTGCATGCACCTTCAACCAATGTACCCAGGAGTCTCCCAAAATCCAGATAATCTGTTTTCGAGCACACAGAGCCATGGCTGTCTGGTCTCCTGTCAGGGAGAAGACGGTCTCACTAAATCTCTCCGTTCATAACACACCCACTGAACTTTCCTGACCAATCCCTAGCTCCGTTAATTCTCATTTGCATGAGTCTCCACCCCAGAATTCCCCTTGTTAACATGCACTGCCTGCAAACCACAGCCATGTCTGCGGACACGTACAGGATCAGAGCGTGACGACTGTACATTTAAGTATTAATCCCCTTTTCCCCTTTAAGGTGGGCTCTGAAAAGAGCAGTTTTTTTGATGTTTTTGGGCAGATGCCTTACAGACACCTGTCATTTTGTGTTTTTTTAATATATTTTTTGTTCTTACTTTACTCCTACAACCATTAAATAACCTTCTCTAAAGCAAGCCTTACATTCCAAAAGGACATGGCATTTCCCAAAGAAGATAACGCAACACCATCTGCTTCAAAATAATCCGCATTACTGGGAACAATGTTATTGTGGCTGCAGAAAAACATACCAGCTCGTAACATGAAAGCATGCATGCCACGATTGATGTTACACCTCCCAATACTTTGATCAGGACAGAAAACAGAACTGTTGTCCCATTTTCCTCTAGGGAGTAAACCAGAAAAAATTACTTTTGCAGTTGGAAAGATGTTCATGACAGCTTGAACCAACTGTTTCAAATCTTCCAACAAAGTACGTGAAGTCATGTAGCCCAAATGGCAAGAACCATAGGGCAAAAGTACCACATGAGGAGTGGTCATCGCACGCATGTCTCTGCAAACTTGTAGAATTGCCTCAACATTGCGATCACTCTCAGCGCTCCACACCACCTCCACTCCTCTCACATCGAAATGGTGTGCCACATGCCTACTCTCGGCATACTGCTGTAAACCATGGACAAAAATATCTCCAAGCACCAAAACCCTGACTCTCTCCACCTCTGCCATCTTCCGTATACGCACTGTCTTTCGACACAAAAGTGCAATGCGAAAATCTGATTGGCTGATGCCTGCAGTCCCCTTTCCATGCTGGATTTGCTGTAGAAACCCGTATGTGACACGCCCTACCCGCGGACAAGCATTGTGTACATGCGGGATGTAACTCTTAGCCAGTCCTTCTACCTTTTCCACATCAGTCGCGAATCCATTCCCTCATTGGACAGAACTAAGCAGTCACACAACCATCCACCAATCACAATCAACATCGCTAAATCTAACTCTGTCATCAAAATTTCGCACTTCAAATGTACTATCGATGACTCTGAAGGGAAGTCGCATATCATTGCAAAGCACCTACTTCAAAAACTACTGTGCAAGTGTCGCGGATTTCTAGGTACATCTCCATGCATGCGCACATGCATGAGTATAAAGTACAGGTATGCATATTTTAATCAGAGAACATGTGCAACCCTTATGATTTCATTTAAACAAATTAATGCCACTAAATCTGCATAGGCAATATATACTAACGCTCCCCCTTTAAGTGCAAGACATCCGATTTTTCATTGACAAACTGCACTACTTCTTACTGCCTTGCGCATAACCTAAACATACGTCACAACCATCTCTATTGAGCGCGAAACTATATTGTCCATTAGAAAATGTCTGAATTTTGTAACGTGTACCGCCTACATTAATGCTACTTGCAATGCGATCGTATGAGAAAAATAAACGCTCCCGATTGCTACGGTGACATCTCCCGCTGAGGGTCTCCCGATTTTTCGGAATCGTACTTATAATATGAAAGTAGAGGAATTTTTCCCATCCACTATAATGACCTACCGCTTACAAACGTCTCTCCTATAGATAATACAGCTTTAAACAAGGCATTTTCATAACCAAAAAATTGTACTCATTTCTGAAGCACGTGCAACTAAGATACTGCAAATAACATACAGAGGTAGCACATAGAGAAGTGAAATGCACACATGCACTGTGTTGAAATATGAAAGGAGAATACTCTGATGAAAGATGCAAAAGTAACATGTATAGTAACATCACTGCTTTAAGCACACAAAGTTACTAACTTTTTTTACAATCGCTGTGAAAACTACTCTCCTGAAAATCAACAGCATCTACACTGCAAACGACATATCCGAAGAAACCTGAACATTCCGCAAAAGAAAGTAAGTACAGTACTACCTTTATATTCTAACTATTACTCAAAGAGACTGCGTGGGTTATTTATTTAATTTGCGCACCAAAGCAAACATTGATTTCTGAACCATTCTACCCACAAATCCCCATTTATTAAATAAAGAATAACAGGCAGAATGGCTCACAAATCCCGGTGTGGTTGGAACGCAAATAACATACAAAATCCTTAAAATGTTAGTACTAGAAAACAAATAGCTGTTTCAATTTTATGCCATTACGTTTACTGTTAATCGGTCTCCTCCCCACTAGCCCACTTTGTACTCTCATCTGAAGCACATTGTAGTAGTATACAAACAGACAAATTGCCTTCCCAAATCATTGTAAAAGGCCAATGCACATTGACACACCACCACAAAGAGTTTCCCCATCAAAGGCATGCACGCATGCACACAGCACACATACATTGTACAACAGACCAAACCATGCCTTCTTTTTTTCAACAGACCCCAAAGAATACCTACCAAAAATCAAGTCCATAGAAAGGAACGCAGAAGTAGAGCAAATAAAAATAAAAGTGTCCAACCTAAGCATCCATCTGTAGCAGAGTTTGTAGAGAACGTTGGAACAAAACAGCTAATACAGTCGTTTAGCAAAACAAAGGAAGCTTCCACTACCAAAACTTTACCTCCTCCATCAAAATGTAGCATGAAACACAAAACTTTTCACAAAAAATAGGCTACCAATACTGCTAACAATGCTCCTATTAATCCTGATATAGCAACTAGAACCCATAGTAAAAAAAGTATTTGAGCAAAAATGTTTCACCAGAGTCCTTCAGAATCTAATAAGAAGAGGGCCGAAATCATCCTCAACCCTTAAAACCTACCATAGAAAATTAATCCTACAAGCTCTCGTGGACAGTGCAATCCTTCTCCAAAGGAAGATGTTTATATTAGTGTTAAATAGGATGAAACCACTAACAAAACTAAGTTCCAAACTACAAAAGAAATGTATCAATAAACAGAATGTGCACAAAAATAACTTCTTACATATTTGTGGAGGTGAATGGAGTCACACGACAACCACAGAACCATATTTTAATGAAGAAGCATACTAACAAAATCAAACAAACACAATTGCCATCCATAGCAGTGGACGAGGTTATGAAAAAATCAATAATACCATCATGGAACAAGAAACACTGCTTAGAAAAGTATCCCCTGAAAACTCACAATTACCTCTCGATTTACCTCTCGATTCGACTGAACCAGACCGTCCAGTATACAAATCGCTGTGCACATCAATGTGTGCCATTCCTAACAAATCTTTCAAATCTTTGCGTCAGTTCCTCAATCAGTATGTAATAGGTAAAGACAAAATTAAAATGAAAGTGCTGCAAAATAGGGATATCTGTCCAGTGCGCAAATACACAGGACTACAAGGACATTCATTAGCCTGCATTTCTGGACCTATTTTCAAAAGCAGCTTCCATGATATCAAAAGGATATCAATACATCATTCAAATATAAGAAATCTAGTGTATAAAATATACTATGCTAAAAGTCCAGCTTCAGAATTAGCCAATTTAAATAACACTCTTTTGCATGGTACACCCAAATACCTACAAGAAGAAATTGACCGTATCCAGAGAAAATATTTTGGAAGTGAAAGCCACTTACAAAATGCAATAGTGTTAGAACAGAGTAGCAACAATTCTGCACATAGCAACCTTCTATTTTACACACATACAAAAAAGAAATACTAAAATTTAAAAGTGCATCGGCTGAAGTACCAAACCATGTGTGTGTGTGTTGCCGCAGAACGTTTTACAAAAGGAACCCAAAAAATGTAGACATAGCATACAAAATAGAAGACAATGAAGATTCCAAATGGTTTGAATTAGCTCTCTACCTTTTAGCAGAAAACAAATATGAAATAAGTGAACCCCTAATATGTTGCAGTTACTGCACTACAAAACTAGACAACAACAAAACTCCTTCACGTGCTATCACAAATAATTTGGACTTGTTCCCACTACCAGAAACCCTGCAACAACTCCATTTGTATGAGAGCATCATAATTCAAACAGTTCACCCATTTCAAGCATTTATACGCCTTCACCCAAAAACAGCAAAATTACCTCCCTCTGAATTGGTGAAAGGCATTCGTGGCAAAGTAGTTTATTTGCCATTAGATCTAACCAAAAATGTACACACTCTAGGAGTGCAACGTTCAATAGAGCATTCTTTAATTGTCTTGGTAAATGGTGTACCAACAAAAGACAACAAAATTTGGCAACAACTGGTGGACTTACATAAAGTTAGACAAGCCTTGCAATATCTAAAAGACAATAACGAGTACTACAAGGTATAAATATTGAAGAAAGATTAAGGGAAACAAATGAAATAATTCAAGAGCCATCAGAAACTGGACAATTCGAACTTCTGGATCCTGCTGCAGTATGCACTCTTTTGGACCAGTACACAATTCATCCATTGCATTCGAATGAAAGCATAGATGATGCATTAGAAACTTACCATACCAAATGCGACAAACCAAAGGTTCACCAATGAGTATATGGGAAAAAAGTATAGAAGCACGTGCGTTTCCACTGCTATTTCCTACTGGCAAAGGTGGAAGATACGATGATAGACCCACTCAGATTACAGCATCAGAACCCGGCTCATTACGAATGTATTCGCAAGATCCCAGATTTAGACAAAATGTGGAGTACATATTCCACCTACTCTTTGAAAGTGAACTAGCAACGCTATGTTACAGAGTTGCACACATTTTGAAATCTGGAACCCACTTTCAAAATATGTCAGCTACGCAATTAATACAAAAAGTACATGAAAAAGATGAGGTTTTACAATCAAGTATAACACATTTTTTTTGCAAACATGCGAGTGTTAGGGAGAATTCTCTTATAAGGCTAATTTCCCAAACCTAGTGAGTCCCCCAGCAGCTTTGCTGGATTTTTGGGGTTTGTTTTTTTTCTCCTGCTAAGAGTGTGACTCTTTTCCTCCCACCCCTTAAGCATGATTTGAGGTATGTCTTTGACTTTTTGTGTGCTTATGGGCTATGGGGTCTTTTACTCCATAGGGTATCATCTGTTTTTGTGTATGTGTTACACAGCAACCTCAGTGCAGTAACACAGGGGTGTCATAGTGACCCCCAAACATAGACTCCATACCCTGGGCCTGACTACGGTCTCCCAGGGCATGTAAAGACACCATTGACTTTACTAGTCCCAAATTGTGAACAGAACCAGTACAAACCATCATATTGTGGAAGTACTGGAAGGGGTTAATTCGATTGCCCCTGGGTCTGTTTCCAAGGGGGCACTGTCCAGTCCCCCCTTGTTGAGTTTCTGGCTGGAGGCAGTGGTTACCACGCAAAATATTCCACCGGAATATTTCCTATGGGATTTTTCCATTGATTTTAAACGCACCACTTTTTGGTGCAATGTTAAAGATACCGCTGGTTTATTTATTTAATATTAAATCCCTGGTTGGGTCTTTTTGTCAGAACTCTTTTCTAAAATGGCGCTCGTGTCCGTCTCTGTAACTCCAACCAAGGTCGCGCCCTTTGTTCCACTTTTTGGCGGGCTTCTCCACAGAAGCCCTCCAACTGGTGCCACTCTGTCTGGGTTCCACAGGATTGTGGGTGGGGGAATTGGCACCCTGGACTGCGTTGCCTTAGCAACCCAAGTCGTACTCTCTTCTGATTGGGCCAGTGGTGAGCCGCCCGGCTCACCACTTAGCATGTTTGAGTGACAGCTAGGCTGTTGAATGGGGGGTTTTCTGCATAAAAGCAGGGCTTTTGGGACTGGAACTTGAGAAGTCGCCACAGGACCTAAGAAATCCGAAGAGGATAGAAGATGAGCCATCTGCACCAACAAAACCACCGGTGGAGTCCTGCGGCAAGGTCCTCATCACCTTCCCGACGACAAGAGAAGATCTTCTGCTGAAAGAGTCTTCTTCCTCTGAACTGGTGGGATCAACCAGTTTGCCATTTCGCCTTCTAGGACGTCTCTTAGTCAAATCGCCCGTGCCAAGCACCCCGGCGGCCGGATAGCCAAGCTGCACCACTGTGACTGCGAATACCAGGAACACACCTTTTCAACGACGAACTCCGCGGCTGGTTTCTTCCCTGGGCAGTGCAACGACTACAAGTTTCCTCCTCGACGAGATCTTCTCTTCCCCTGGTCGAAACCTTGACTTGCATCCACTGCCAGGAACAACTGCCACCGCTGGAGCTTCCTCTCTCTTTAAGGTACTGTGTTCCACCTAGCCTCCCTTTCTACAGATTGCTAAAGGTGAGACCCTTAAATTCTTGGCTTTCCAACTGGGTTGGCGCCAGACCTTCTAACTTTATCTTTTAAACCACCCCAATCTCTTTTGAACATTTCTACAAAGACTTGAATGCATTGCTAAACCGTGTGATCTTGGGCACATTTCGCCTTGCTCCATTCAAAGTGGGCCTGGCCTATGAACTTTGGTTCTACAGTATACCCTGCCTTCAGTAACTTGATTTTGTCTCTTAAAAGTGTTGGGAACTGTTTTATTTTCATGACCTGCCTTTTTCTCTCCCTTTAACCTAATTATTGGAGTGCCATCTGAGTTATGCGCTCACCTCTGTTTTGACAAAAAGTGGTGTTTTAACTTAGACTTGTCTAGTAATTGCTAAGGGAGGTGTAAATACTTTTCTGATTGTGTTGGAACTTGCTTTTGATTAATAGTGCTAGTGTATTTTCTAAAGTGTGTGTTATATAAATAATTATATACTTTTGATACAAAGCTCTGGTCAGTGTTTGCATGTTCTACTGTGTTTTTGGCCCTATTGTGTATCCTCTGTATACTGCCTAACTCTTCTTGAGAGAAGTCTGACTGCTCAGCTACAGCTACCAGGTAAATCTGGGTGGTACAGACTGCTACCAATTGGGTTTACTGCTTACTCCTGTAGTCTTAATTTTCTTGCAGTGGTCCCCAAGGGAACTGCACAGGATTCTGCCTAACATATGCGTGGTACAAAAGAATACTGGTTCCGACGGCATGGAGACATACGTTGTATGATCAGAAACCTTGGACCACCGACTTGGTTTGTTACACTAAGTTGTGCAGAATATGCATGGGAAGATTTACATGAGTTCCTATGCATAGCAAACAAAAACAAAACCAACATAGATATATTAACACCTGGAGAACTTTGCTCTCTAGATCCAGTTAATGTGTCAAGATATTTCCATCATCGTTTCATTGCTATGCTACACTTTATTTGCAATAAAACTGTTCCTCCCCTCGGAGAAGTGCAACACTTCTTTTGGAGAAAAGAATATCAAGCGAGAGGAGCACCACATATTCACATGCTTTTATGGATCAAAGGTACACCTAAATTTGGTCACGACAGTGATGCCACTGTTTTGCAGTTCATCCAAAAATATGTCACTTGTGAAATCCCGTTACAACGGATACATAGTGACCTGCATCGGCAGATTTTACAATTTCAAAGACACAAATGTGACAAATATTGTTGTCGCAAATACAAAAACAAAGGTAAATACTACACCAAATGCCGCTTTGATTTCCATAGACCAGTTACAGAAACAGGTGAAGTGAACAACTTCATGTCTTCAGTTCGACATAGTGTTAAAGGTAAATCACATAAGAACACGTATTACATAAAAAGAACAGAAGAATCAAAATATATCAATGATTACAATGCAATCATTGCCCTCTTATGGAATGCAAAGATAGATGTGTAGTACATTGCAGACAATTCTACTGCTGTTGCATGATATGTTACTGCCTACTTAACAAAAGCAGAAAAAACAGAGCTTCAAGACCTCTGGGATGACCTAGCATCAGACAAAACACTATCGCATAAATTGTACAGCCTAGGTATAAAAATGCTCTCTCATAGAGAATGTGGCACCTATGAAGCAGCAGATCGTTTAACCTGTACTGCTTTGTATGGAAAATCAGACAACATAGTATGGCTAAGTCTTGGTCCTGCTAAATCTAAAAAAAGGGTTCTGAAATCATATGAGGACATAGAAACAATTGCCAGAAATGATCCCAACAGCCAAGACATTTTACAAAACAATTTACTGGACACGTACTATCCTAACAGGAGTAGCACTTTGGAAAGCATGTGTCTATACCACATAGCTCAAAACTTTGCATACAAAAATAATATAAAACCCGATGAAAGCAAAGGTAGATATGGAGTGACCGATTGTGAAGGCAGCTTATTGAAACTTACCAAACAAAGCTTAATTAATCATGTTAAATTGTACTTAAAAACTCCGCAACAAAAAGAACTATATTACATATGTCTGCTACAACTTTTTAAACCATGGAGAAAAGAGGAAGAGAAACTAGATAACTATGACTGCTAAGAAGATGCTTTCAAAGCAAATGAAAGCGCTATCACTGATGTGAACTTTACGCAGTACAAAACAATGTTACACAATGAGCAGCAACATGAAGAAGAACTTCAGGCCCAACTAGATAAGGACTCTTCCGACAGTAGTCAACCTTCTGTAACAGGAAGCCAAGAACCACTAGGACAGCCACTAATAGCAAATGAGGCAGAATTAGCTATGACAGAAGTGGAGAACACCATGTGTCACTATCAAGAAGATATAGAAGACTTAACTGTACAACAAGCAAAACTTAACAAAGATCAGCGCACCATTTTTGAAGACGTAACAAATCAAATTGTACATGGTGTACAACACAAAAATAAAGAATGTACCTGCCAAAATTACAAACCTATACTGCTGTACGGCAGTGGTGAAGCTGGATCAGAAAAAACATTCTTAATCAAAATCATCAGCAAGTTCCTTCAACAATTGACAAACAACAAACTGTCAGCTGTTGTAACTGCTCCCACAGGCTTAGCTGCCTACAATATAGGCGGTGCCACTTTACACCGATTACTACTCCTTCCAGTAGAGCACCAAAACAAATTAGACTATTACAAACGTTCTGCAGAAGCTACAATGGAACTACGCAGAGTATTAAAACAAATGAAAATGCTACTAATAGATGAAGTGAGCATGGTCTCTAACCTAATGTGGGCTTTGATTCACCTAAGATTGCAAGAAGTACTTAAAACAAACTACAAAGAACTCTTTGCAGGAAAACACATTATCGTTTTCGGAGATCTTCTACAATTGACACCAGTAAAAGGTGAACCTATTTTTAAAACCTTAGGACACAAACTCTGCTGTAAAACTGTTGGCAGCATAGGAAATGTCAACCTTTGGCAACATTTCTAATACAGAGAATTAACAGAAAACATGCAGCAGATCTCACTTATGCCAACATATTTAAAAGTATTATAGTTGGTGTACTATTGCAAAAAGCAACGGCAATATTGAAAAACCGGCACATTCATGCACTTTATGGCGATAATGCATGTGCTACTGATGTTATGGAACAATTAGCGCACAAAAATGTCAATTGTATGGCCTTAATGCCAACTCTTGCAAGCTGTTTCAAATTCAATGAAACAATGTTGAATAAAGAAATGCAACCAATAATGGAAATTAGCGCCACAGAAAAACTAGACATACATGGTTTGACACTACCCATGTGTGAGCAAGCCACAACAAGACTAAATAGCTTAGAAAATCTCCAACACAGCTGGGTTGGAAAAAATATTAAAATTATCCTTAAATAATGCTTAAACGTAACCTTGACGTGGAGAAAGGGCTAGTTAATGGGCACTGGGTACAGTTGTTGGCTTTCAATCATACCCACGTGACAACAGTTTGTCAATATTGGCTTTGACAAACTTCAGAAGTGAAAAGGATAGGGCACTCAACTGCTCGATTCCTTCTCTTCCAAGACATGTATGTACGTAGAGAACAATTTTCTCTAACTCTTGCATATGCAGTCACCATTCATAAATCCCAAGGTCTTACCCTAGACAAAGCATTGATAGATATAGGAAACACAGTCTTTAAAGAAGGCATGAGCTACGTAGCACCATCATGCTTACGTACACTTGACGGTCTATTTCTAATTAAATTTGATGCAAGTAAAGTGAACATTGATATTCCTTGCATTTTAGAATACAATAGACTGCGTTCACTGTACACCCCACATCCGAAACAATATCCTGTTCCAGAAAAAGTAAAACGTGGTAAAAGAAAACTAATTCAAACAGAAATGCAACAGAATCCGACAGCAAATCCTTCAAAGAAAACAAAAGAAGCTAAAGCTTCATCAATTACCACAGCCAAAGAAGAACCTATTAGGAAAAGTAAACCAGGTATTTCTTCAAAGAAGGAACAGAAAGGGCGAAAAATGCCCTCAGGTACAGAACTAGCTGGTCCATTCAAATTTTCAAATGAAACTGGTGTAAGTTGCTATGCAAATGTAGCAATGAATATTCTATTTCAATTGCCACCAATTGTTAACAATATTTACTTACACAGTACAGACCAATTGTGTTTGCATATGTTAGTCCTTCATAGAAACGCAACAAACAATCCTGACAACACGTACAGTGTTAACGGAATAAGACAAGAATTGGACTACTGTGCTGGAATGGTGAGATTTACTATAAACTCACAAGAAGATCCACAAGAATTTCTAATGTACTTACTACAAGTACTGGAAAACAAAAGCATACCTATAAATGAAATCTTCCAGATTTCATACATGTGGAAACATACATGCACTCTCTGTAGCAATGTGATACATGAACAAATCCCAAATGAGCCATTTGTGTATGTATCCATACCTAATTGTGAATCCATTCCATTTCAGCAACATGTACAGAATGTGAACCATGGAAGATTATGTACTATGTGCAATTCAGACAATCGCTCCACCTTACTGATACAAACACATAGTAACTACATAATACTTATGCTTCTATGTTATAATGCAGTTGGTACCAAAAACAACTGCAAGCTGACTGTATTCACACACGGTCAAGTGTCACTTGGAAAGAAAACCTTTACAACAATCTACCATGCATAGGCTACAACCAATGACTGGTCACTACACTGCATACATTAAAAAGAAATGTGGATGGTTGGAATGTAATGATAGTACCATTACTCTAAAGCAGAGATTGCCAGCTAATCTTACAAATGCGTATTTAATCTTCTTAAACCCAAAATTTAACAACTAATGTGTACTTTAACATTACCAAAAAATTAAGTGAAAGACTACAAACAGTTAGAATACGCCAACAGGTATGTAACTGCCCAAGAGTGTATAACAACGACACAGATAAATGAATATAACAGATCCGTAACCACAAATGCACAGTTAGAATACGCCAACAGGAAAAATCGGCAGCAAGACAACAAACATACCATTAATCAGAAAGAATAAGGAAACACTCAAAAGAAATAGTGTGTAGCATAGCAAATAAAGGTTTTTTTTAATCCGACAAGGATTTTTTTTCCCCCAGATCCAAGGATTTGAAAAACAAACACAGAAACTGAGCAAAATGCACAGTACACTGGTTTGTAAACTAAATATGAGGGTAAAAAAAAAGCTAAACTGTCTATTATACAATGTAATAAGTCTTCATAAAATGCAAACACTAACATGTTTTTTTTCTTTTATCACAGAAATTAAAAAAGGATAGTTCCGCCAAGTACTAAAGTCATGTAAGACATATATGGTTTCTGAACAAAGTAAACAGTAAGTATAATTACAGTCATCTCATACATATGCAAATCTACACGTCTAATCTGTGGCACTAATATGCTGCAGTGGCTGTAGGCTGGCCCTAGCATCTTCGTTGTATAACCTACCACCTACACCCTACGGCCAAGCAACCAAGACTATATGTCCTACCCACAACCATCGTTGCATATCAAAACCATGGTGCTTGTAATTTGACTACTTATAAGTTTACTTTTGGGTGCATGGTCTGCAGCCATGCACGCAAGATGCTAGGATGTGCACACAAGTACCGCACCACACCACACCCATGTTCACTTATAACCTCACTGCTTATGACTTCAGTCTTGGGTCTGGGTCCTGGCCAAAACCACCACAGCATATCGCACCCATTGTGCCTTCTAATTTCACTACGTATAAAGTTGGTTTTGGGAGCATGGCCAAAGTGGTAAAATGCTACGCCCTCCCCACAACCACCTGAGTGATGTTTCATAGTACGAGTGTACCTATACCTGTTATATGCTGCAGTAGTTGTGGCCACAGGCTACAGACTTGGATTTTTCAATGTATGGGTATGCAGTATATAAAATCCATAGTGGCGTACAACTGCAGTGCTTATAACTTTGTTCTTCGGTGCATGGCCGGCCATGCACCAAAAACTCTACGTCCTGGCCACAACTACCACACCATATGACACCCATTGGGGCATGTAATTACACTACGTACAAATGTGTTGTTGGGTGCATGGCTTCGGGCATGCACCCATGACTGCTGCCCTTCCCACAGCCAGCTGAGTGATGTACTACCACACTGTATCACACCCATTGTAGCTTGTAAGTACACTATATGCTGTTGGGTGCATGTCCTTCGGTCATGCACCCATGACTGCAGCCCCTCCCCACAGCCACCTGAGTAATGTACTACCATACCATATCACACCCATTGTAGCTTGTAAGTACACTGTATGATGTTGGGTACATGGCCTTCGGTCATGCACCCATGACAGCTGCCCCTCCCCAAAGCCAGTTTAGTGATGTACTACCACACCATATCACACCCATTGGGGCATGTAACTACACTACGTACAAATCCGCACAGCCACCTGAGTGATGGGCGATACTACGGGTGTATCTATAGTTGTGGTATGCTACAGTGGATGAGGCTGTAGTATAGACTCTTATTTGTTTGTCCATAGATATTGCAATGTATGGGTCTGCATTAGCTTATAACTCTAGTGCTTAGAAATTTGTTCTTGGGTGCCCAAGTCTCTAGACACTCTCCACAACCACCTGATCCATAAGCAATACTACAGGTGTATCCATTGCTGTGACATGCAGCGACGATTGTGGCCAGGGCCTAGAGTCTTGGAAGTATTGCCTACGGCCATGCACCCAAGACTCTAGGCCCTGGCCACAACCAGCACAGCATATTACACCCATGGTCGCTTATACATCATTAACACACCCATACAATGAAACATTGTAACTGGACCAAGTACTCAATTCGTACTCAGGACTCTAGGCCCTGGCCACACCTACCAGATACATAATCGAATGTATGGCTGTGATGTATGAATGTGATGTCCTGCAGTGCTTGTGGGCAGGGTCTACACTCTTCGGTGTGTGACCTACAGCCTTCAGCCATGCACCCAAAAGGCTACATCCTGCCCACAACCACTGCACTATGTAAAATCCATGTTGGCTTATAAATTTAGAGCTTATAAGTTTGTTCTTGGGTGCATGGTCCTCCCCACAACCACCTCAGTGATGTGCCGTAGTGCGGGTGTATCTATAGGTGTGGTATGCTTCAGTGCTTCTGGCCAGAGGCTGGACTCCTAGCTGCATTATGTCCATAGATATTAGAAGTTATGGGTGTGCAGTGGCTTAGACCTCCAGTGCTTATACCTTTGTTCTTGGGTGCAATAGTTTTCGAAATAGCTTGTTGCCGCTGGTACCCGCTCTGCTGTCGGCGGATGCAAGATGTCGGGCGCATCCAAACAATCTGACGCAGAACACGTCTCGCTGCAGCCAATCGGCAGAGACGTCGCGTGTCCGCGGTCATGACGCCAGCCCCTTAGCCAATCAGTGTATTGTCCGTGGAGCGAACAGGTAAGTGTGACCGCGGAGCAAACATAGATATCACTAATTTTTTAAGACCTACTTTTTGGTCATTTTAAAGGAAAGTACTACACGGAAGGTCACCAAATTTACAAAAGCACGTTTTCGGGACCAAGCCGCTGCTCCTGCCGCATATTTTGTGAAAATCCGTCCAGTGGTTTGGCCTGTAGCCATGCGCAAAGTTTTTCCTCCATTCGGTCTATGGGAAAAACAGAAATTTTGGGACCTCCCCTATAACTTTGCCCCCCCGGACCAAACCTCACCAAACTTTGCAAAGTGGCCCATATACTTTTTTGCGAAGTTTGGTGCAGGGGTGGCGAAGTTATAAGCCGCCCAAAAAGTGCTCTTCCTATGGAAACAGCGTCTTAACCATAACTACACGGCCACTCCCGTGGCCGTGTAATATATATTCAGTGAAAAAACTTTGTTAAAGGGACGGTATGGTTACAAGAAAAATCAAAAAGCCCCTGAAATTCGCCAGTTATGGTAAGATAAGCAACCATAACTCGTGCCACCACCATGCACTGCTAAGACTAACACCCAGGATATCAAAGATGACATCACAATTTTCATTGATGACATCAGAAATCTAGGCCACTTGGTTTTGTTCACTGACATATCTAAGTCAGCTGGTTTTGTTCACTGCCAGCAAGAACTTTTAAATGGAAAAGTTGCAATATATATATAGACATTAACCTTCTTGTATATTGTAGAAGTACTTTCCTCAGGGTTTGGTGTCAGCTCATGGTGCACAGAAATGGACCACCAAGCAGGCCTTAAACACACAGTTCATTTGTGTACTTGATGATAACACATGGGATTATAATTAGGGAAAAGATTGAAGAATATTTCAAGTAAAACTCCTCTAAAGAAATTTCAGAAGAGACACTATTGGAATCCTTCAAGGCAGTAATAAGGCGACATCTGATAGCTCTTAAAGCCAGGAAAGTCAAACAATTGCACCAATGGGAAAGGGAATTAATAAAGCAGACAAACATTTGGTCAGGCAACTAAGGGATAAGCAACAAATACAAACAATCACAAAAGTGCAAAACAAAGCAGGTCTAATACATACAAAGAATGAGGATATTGAAGAGATCTTTAGAGAATGCTACCAGACCGTATATACATCAGATGACCCGCCCGGTCGGGAACAAATGGAGTATTTGGCTAAATTGAAATTTCCACGGATAACAGGGGAAGAGTAGACTCTTCTAGATGAAGACATAATGATGGAAGAAGTAAAAAAAGCAATATCAGAACTAAGACAAAATAAAGCCCCGGGCCCAGGTGGTTTCACTGCAATCTTCTATAAGAAATTTTGCGATATATTGGCCCCAAACCTGGCAAAATTATATAACACATTTAAAACTAGAGGGAACATCACCCATCGGTGAATGAGGCAAAGCTATTAGTCTTTCACAAACAGGGGAAGGACCTGACTCTTCCAGGTTCATATACGCTGATAGCATTAATCAATTTGGACGCAAAGCTATATACCAAAGTCCTAGCAAATAGACTACAGCATCTGCTCCCCAAGTTAATAGAGCAAGACCAATCAGTCTTTATTCCCAACAGACACACCTATGATAACACACGTAAAATAATCCACTTAATTGAGAAAATAGGGATAATACAAACCCCAGCGATACTAGTCTCGCTAAACGCAGAGAAATCTTTCGACCAGGTCAAATGTTCTCTCCCGTTTCCAACCCTAGAATATATGGGATTCGGGAAGCCATTCATTAAAGGGTATGAGTGAATTGCAACTCTCTGGGTATTCGTATTGCCTTGAACGGAATGGTGACAGAAAAGAGAACAATGGGACGGGGGACAAAACAGGAATGCCCTTTATCGCTGCTACTTTATGCAATCTACCTGGAACCCCTCCTAATCAAACTTCGGGACTCAGACCATCTTAGGGGAATAGCAATGGCGGGTGTCCCACATAAGGTTGTAGCATGTGCGGACAATATGCTGATTGCAATGACGGACCCCGAGCGTTCACTCCCGGTGCTTTTGCAGGAGTTGAAAGTTTACGGTAGAATCTCAGGATTAAAAATCAATAAGCAGAAGTCAGAAATTCTGGTGCTCGCGGGAGATCACATCAGGATTAATAAGATAGCTCCTACAACGCGATTAAAAATAGCTGAACATGGGGTCACGTATTTAGCCATAACCCTTACCAATGAGATGGAGAAATTGTATGGCGCAAATTACCTGCAATTACTGGCAAGAATTAAACTAGATTTAGAGAGATGGAATTCCCTTAAGATAACATGGTGGGGAAGGATGACATCAATAAAAATGAATATCCTAACAAAACTATTATATTATTTCCAAGCGTTACCGATTAGAGTCCTAAAAACTTTCTTTAAAGCCCTTAATAAAGCCCTGTCGTTATACATATGGAAAAAAAGACACCCCCCGAGAGTAGGAAGGACAATACTTACAGCTCTGAAAATCAAAGGAGGGATGGATTGTCCACACTTTTATAGATACTATGAGGCGTTGCAACTGCAGGTAATTAGAGAGTGGCTGGCAGGAGGGACACCCAAGATTTGGACGGTCCAAGCCAGGGCAATAGCAGGAACTTCTCTGACAGAACTCTTGTGGAAAAACAAACGATATAGACACCTAAATCTTAAGATCAGTGAAGTGAAGGGTGTGGGGCTGGAAGTGTGGGATGAGACAACAAAAAAAGGGGTGCCAACGGAGGAACCCGTCCCATTTAGCCCAATGTTTGGGAATCCTGATTTTCAGCCAGGGTAGCAAAGGGGGCATATTCAAAATGGAAAGAAGTGGGCTGCTTAAAGATATATGGTAGGTTTCAGAATCAAATAATTAGACCTTTTGAGGAGTGTACAAGGGTCCTCAGTCTGACAGGGAAAGACAGGTACAAACACAAACATTTGAAACACTGGCTGAACACCCCATCCATTAAACCTGCCGTGAAGAGATCACTAACCCCATTTGAATCCTATATAACGACCCACTCAGGTTCAAAGACACTTGTTTCAAATATATATACATTTATAAATGTTCAAAATTAAGAAATCCAATGGAATTATATGAAAAAAATAGAAAAAAACATTAGGGGAAACAATACAAAGGAAGCACTGGGAATACCTGTGAGAGATAATTCCGAAATTAACTAGAGCCATTCAGGTGAGAGAAATGTGGATTAAGATCCTTGTACAATGGCACTATACTCCAGAAAGGATGCATGCAATGTTCCCACAAGTTTCAGATAAATGCGGGAGGAGATGCAAGCAGGTTGGGAACCGGAAACATATATGGTGGGAGTGCCTGGAATTACAGCGGTTCTAGGAGGAAGTGAAGTTACAAATGCACAGAATGTTTCATGGGCTGGGACAATGGGACATAAAGGTATGGATGTGCGGCATGTGGGACCCCAAAGAGAAAGGATGGACAAAAACACAGAAAAGGGGGTTCATGTTGTTATTAATCGCAGCCTGGCTAACGATTGAGCAGAGATGGAAGCAACAATCACCACGCACTCTCATCGATTGGCTGCAGAAAGTGTGGTCATTTGTATCTATGGAATGGGTCACCTATAGGATTCAAGGTGACTAAGAGATTTAAGCAAGAAGGGGGGGTGATACTGACTTACCTCCAAAGTGACTATATGGAACAATGAGGCCCACATTAGATCAGAATACTGGACTTGGTTGGTTCATGAGCTTGATCGATCCGAACGGGTCGGGAGAGAAGATACCTCTGGTCGGGGGGAGGGTGATGAGGGGTGGGGGAGTTTGATTGTGTTAATGTTTATGATGTTCTATCAAAATATGAAACTAATAAAAATATTTCAAATAAAAGAGTGATTGAAGAAATCTGCCAAGGATGGAGGCCGGGTGTCAATATGGTCCTTGATGGTTCTGAAGGAGCAAGGGAGCACCTGTTTGGACGACACTTTCATAGATCGGACTTGTCTAGAAACCTTGTCAGGTGTAGTCGGAGAGAATGAGGAGAAGGGAGGAGAAGAAGGAGAGGCGGCCACAGAGGGGCTGAGAGAGGTAAAGGAGAGGAAGAGGAGAAAGAGGACAGGATGTTCTGTGTTTTAGTGGTGAAGTGAGAAGCCAGAGCCGTACAGAGAGCCTGGGACGAAACAGGCGACATGGAGACTGCAGAAGGATTGGCCAGCTTCTTGCAGATTTTAAAGAGTTCAGCCGTGTTGTTAGAGCACCGCAGAGATGCGGGCTTGGATGTTTGCTCTCTTCTTGGACAGTACAGAGAGTCTGTATTGCCTTGGCGGCAGGCCAGTTTGTCAGAGGATGCGCCTGATGCACTCCGCTTCCTCTCAGCCACCCTACACTTGCGTTGCAGGATGGCAAGGTCGGTGTCATACCAAGAGTTGCACTTTGAGGAAGGCTTCAGACGGATTCTCATGACAGGTGCAAGGACGTCCAGAGTGTGGGAGATAGACAAATGCAGGTTACAGAGGGCTGTGTCAGAGTGTGAGTCAGCCAAAGGTGTTGGAGGAGCAGAGAAAGTTGTGGCAAAGGCATCCATTGATCCACGCTTTATGGGCCGAATGACCAAGAAGGTAGGTGTGGTCAGTCCAAGAGAGAGGAGTGGTGAGAGGGTTCAAGAGGGGGATGTCTTAGGAGATGAGAATATCCAAGGTATGCCCAGCAGAGTGTGTCGGACCAGAGTGCAGAATGGAAAGAGTGTTGCAGAGGTTGCGGAAGACCCCCGAGGAGGAATTAGAAGCATCCGGGTGGATGTTGTGGTCTCAGCGGAGGAGCAGTTGAGTGGTAGAGGCAAGGAGAGAAGAGGAGAGGTCAGCCCACTCTGAGAGGAAGAGGGTGACCTGGCCAGGCGGCCTGTAAATGGTGGCCACAGTCAGAGAGAGGCCAGGAGAGATAGAGAGCCTGCAGACCAGGCATTCAAATGATATTTAAGTCTGCGTAGGAATGACAGAAGCAGGGTCCCACTCAGGAAAGATTAGAGCTACTCCACATCCGGGACGGTTGGTTCTGGTTTCGGGGAGGATCTTGTAGCCATCAGGGAGGAGAGTGTTCAAAACTCGTAACAGAGCTGGCTGTGAACCATGTCTCGGTGAGAGCGGGGACATCCAGGTACAGTCCTTCGAGAAGGTGGCAGATGTCAGAGGAGTGTTTGGCCGCAGAGCGGGACTTGAGTAGCGACGTTGAGCAGGTTGCGACATTTGAAAGACGTCCGTGGAGGGGTACAGACTTAAGGTACTCCCTGCAGAAGTGAACTTGAGTAGCGACGTCGAGCAGGTTGCCACATTTGAAAGACGTCTGTGGAGGGGTACAGACTTGAGGTACGCCCTGCAGAAGAAGTAGAGGGGCCAGAGAGTGGGCCGAGGTGGTAGGGGGAGGTGGCAAAGTAACCAGAGAGGAGGAGGAGGGTGCCAGAGAAGCAGCGGAAGGAGGAGATGGCGGAGGAGCGAGAGGTGCTGGTAGGAGTAGCAGGAGAAGGAAGGAAGTTGATAAGATGTGGAAGACGCCTATCGAAAAGGAGGAGATTGGGCTGAGGGCCCTGGACCAAGACGGTGTCAATCGGATAGACATTATTGATGGTCTTGGAGGAGTGTAGGACCACCCACTGAGTTCCACCGTTAATGGGATTGGAGGAAAAGGAGACAGAACAGAGACCATATGAGGGATACATAGGTCTAGAGTGGGAAAGACAAAGAGGTTGTCTGTACAAGTCTGTCTGGAGGAAGCAATGATGTAGCTATCAGCGATAGGAAGGCCTGGGTTGGAGACCAGGATATCCCTCTTGAACGTTTTCCTTCAAGACTTAGTGAGAGGGATAGGATAGGAGATAGAGTAGCAGTATGAGTAAATATGAGGAATTGGGAGCACCATAGAGGGTGCTAGGAGGAAAGTTGGAGGAAGTGAGATTGAGAAGAGAGGAGAGGAGCACATCACAGTGCTGTTTATGCTGGATGCACAAAAGGTGTTGGGAGGGGAGGATCACACAGTAGGGAACAAAATAAGAAGAAGCAAGGCAGGTGACACACTACAGGGGAACAAGTAACCAGTAGTAGCCAGCACACCTAAGTTTGAATTTCTCAGAGAGTACAAGTATAGCACAGAAATGGAGATGCACAGATGTAAAGCACTGAAGTTTGACATTCCCAGAGAGCACAAGTACAGCACAGAATGGAGAGTAGCAGTTTGCACAATGGTCCCTCATAGCTCGGGGAGAGGTCTTCTTCGCAGGTCTTCACTGGATCAGTCCTTGGAAGAACGCAGCAGCTTTTCGATTACACAAAGAAATGCAGCAGCAGACTGCTCCTCCAGTTGGGCTTCAAGGAACATCTTCTTCTTGCTTCATCTTTGACTTCAGTTCATGAACAAATTGGTTAGTGAGAGGTCCCCAGATAAACACACCTGTTCCCCAATCACTCTGGCTGAGCCAGGCTCAGTCAGCCAATCACGCAGAAGGGTATTCATGCAGGCAGGCATCCAATCAGGTTCACAGGCATTTAGGCCATTCACTCCACCGAGACACCCATAACAAAGAATGTAGATTGGGGTGAGTACCCAGCCTTTCAGCACACTACATTGCATTCATGTCAGTTTCAGTCAGGGCTGTCTCATTCATTGTGTCTCACACACACAAAAACCAGACACCCACAACACAGAATGTGAGTTGATTTCAGACTCCATTCATACAGGTCCCAGCCCTAGGGTGTACCCACAACACATAGCCCCTGGGAAGGCTCCAGCCCGTCTGACATTAGGCAGCCCCAGAGCATTGTATGGTATTTCCACCCAGCAGCCAGTCAGGAGGAAAGGTAACAGATACATATATGGTGGTTCCTCCCAACAGCCACTCAGGAGTAAGGGAACAGAGACAGGGCTTCCCAGGACTTTGGGAAACAAGGTAAAAGGCAACAGAAACAAAGAGGTCACAGTGGCCATCTTGCCTTTGTGCCCATACCCTGCACTGTGGGCAACACACAGGTGTCCCAAAACACCCATAAAGGGTTCAAGGGTATACTCCCACCCATGGGTGCCATAAGGGAATACCATGAATGTTGTTCACCAAAAGATAAACATGAAGAGCTGTACTGCCAGGGGTCCAGCTGGACCTCTGTGGCAGAAAACGGAGGAAACACACACAGAGAAGTGGCAGGACAAGGACTAGGAGGCTCTGTCCCTCCAAACTGCAATTCCAGCATCACAGAAATCGTGGGATAAAAAAGCAAGTGGCACGATTGTTGTAGTTTGATTATCATTGTCCACAAAAGAGAGGCTCCTGAAAACTAAACATGCAATGTCTGAATGATAAAAGGTGATTGTCACACAGTCACTTATTGTTTTTCCATTAGGGCTAAATCATGGAGGATGTTGGTTCTACAGCTGCCAAAGAATAAGCAAGTGCCTTCATCAACACAGCTACTAGAGGGACAGCTTGGGGGAGTGGGTGGGGGGGAGAGAGAGTGTCTTGCACCAAATGAATCTTTAACATATAATAATTTATTTTGGGAGCGGGCTACTTGTTCTCTGTTGAATCATGAGTAGTGCAAACGGTTCCATGCCATTTCACTGAAGAAAATACTTTGGAGGTCATTTACTTCAAAGAGATTACTTTAAAATATTACTTTTTTTTGTTTTAATTATTGGGGGGTCCCCAACGGTCTTCCTTCCCCTTCACTATTACCCCTACCCTGAACCCCTCCAATCCACTTTTCAGCCCACAACTAGATATATATTTAAAAGTAATTTCGAAGTAATCACTTCGAAGAAAATACCTTCTAAGTAATTTCCGACATGGAAACCACAGGATACTGTACAAACAGGGGGACTCTGAATTATTAAACCTCACTTTACCATTATTTGCATTCTTGCACCTACCGTTAGGTTTTTTTGTTTGTCATGAGTTAAAGCAAATATACCCTTATTTTTTAGTTTTATGCCCATTTTTATACCTGCAACCAATAAACCATCACAAGCTTTTGCCTTGCTAGCTACAGCAAGTGGATCGTATTTGGCGTATCCAGTAGTTTTCATAATAGGAGCTGTACCATCACAAACACATTTTTCTGTCAAAGATAAGCTTTCATATTGAGCAGACTTAACATATTATTCAAGGATTTGAAAAATGCAGCTTCAACGCATGCCTTCAATAAATGGTTCAGACATTATTTATACATATTTTCCTTCTACTCAAAAATAATTCTCCCACAGTCTGCCTAACATGACTCTCACTCGGGAGATTGGAAATGTGAACCCTTTTCTCTACTGGCTTTTCACTTGGATGTGGTTGATTTACTAGTTTATTTTTAGGTTTCCCAACCTTTACTTTAAAAACTCCCTAACAACTGAGTAGTTGCTTTTATTTGATTCTATTGATTAGCAACACTCAGAGGGGTACATGGTTCCTTTAACAATGCAGGGGAAGGGCAGTTATGGGTGCATTCTCTATTTCTGCTCTCTGTAATGGTAGATTCTACTTGGTTGATCTAGGTTTCAAAAGCTTTACATGCTCTTGACAGAAAGACATCCAACGTGGTAAAGGCAGGCTTTTTCGACAAATACTGCTTTTAGATGCTGCTGCCTTACACTTCCCCATATGTAAACTTAAATTACTAGAAATAGCTAAACAGAAAGAGAATCAACAGCACCAGATAACAAAAGTAAATACAATTTGATTAGAAATATGTTTAACAAACACAGCACACAGGAAAATACCAATAATCACTAGTCAAGGTAGTAACTAGAGCTTGTGCAATGTACACGTTTAAAAATCATCAAAAACACAGACATGTGAGTGGAGGAGTAAGAAGCACAAGTTACTTATCAACTGGCAACGTTCTTTCGACTGGATGTTCCTCCAACGTATTCCACATTTTTGACATGTCATGTCCACAGTTGTGCTGCTTCAGAAATTCTTTCGGCAGAGGGCATCCTGCGTCGGTGGCGTTGGGTCGATGTCCCTCGAAGGCATCTGTCGAGGGTGACGTCACTGGATGTTATAAATAGGACGTACGGCACCCGTAGCCCCAGTTTATGTTTTTTCCTCCATAACGTGGAACATGCTCGTACACGACGACTGTTTGACTGCACATAGCCTTGCGGGAACGCAAGCTGCAATAGCATAGGAAATTCTTCAGAGGGGCTGGCTGGGAGGGCGATGTGGAATACGTTGGAGGGACATCCAGTCGAAAGAACGTTACCATTTGATAAGTAACTTGTTCTTGGAATGGATTGTGTCCTCCAACATATTCCACATCTTTGAGAGACTCCCAAAGCAGTATCAGTGAATGGAGGAGGGAGAAGAATTTAGAATACCCAATCAGATGGCAGAATAAAGCACCGCTTTAACAAAGGCCATATCCTGACCATGGAGCGTATCCAGGGAGTAATGCTTGACAAAGGTGTGGATGGAAGACCACGTTGCTGCATCACAAATATTCTTAATAGGAACCCCCCTCTGCAGGGCTGTGGATGTAGCCACGCCCCTAATGGAGTGAGCTCTCACCCCCTCTGGAGGGTCCTTGCCCGCCAATCTGTAACATTCAGTAATGGTGAGGATAATCCACCTGGACCAAGTCTATTTAGTAACAGCCTGACCCAATCGGTGTCCAGGGTATCCCACAAAAAGCTGGTCGTCCACTCTGACCCTGGACATCCTAGAGATATAAAAGCTCAAAGCTCTCCCAGGGTCCAACCTATGAGGTCTCTCCTCTTCCTTACCAGTATTGGGGGGGATAGAAAGCAGGAAGTACCAATTTCTGTCTCAGATGAAACTCAGACACTACCTTAGGTGGGAAGGACGGACGTACCCTCAGTGCAACCCTATTCTTGTGGAACACAGTAAAGGGTGGCTTAGATGAAAGTGCCTGCAATTCACTCACTGTGCGAGCAGATGTAACTGCAACCAAGAAAACCGTCTTGAAAGACAACAGTCTCAAAGGACAAGAGTGCAGCGGTTCAAACGGAGCACACATCAGGAATTTCAAGACCAAATTCAGATCCCAAACCGGCACCTGAAACGGGGACCGTGGGAGCACATTTGTGAGCCCTTTTAGAAATAGGGAAATCAAAGGAATCTTAAAATAATAACATTCTTCAGATGAGCGCTTGAAAATAGACAGCGCCGCCAGGTAACCTTTAATGATACCCACTTGAAGACCTCTGTGGGCCAAAGAAAGCAAGAAAGAAAGAACCATCGGAATGGAACACTGAAAAGGATCGACATTGTTTCCCCTGCACCAGTCGCAATACTTCCGCTAAACGGTGCAGATTTGGTTGCTGGCCGCCTGGCCGAAAGCAACACTTCCAAAATATCATCAGGGAGGTCCCAATCCTTATATCTCAAACTTTCAGAAACCAAGCCTGAAGGTTGAGAGTCTTGACCTCTGGATGGAGAACCCCGCCCCCCCCCCTTGCGCGAGAGACAATACTCTCTGTGGGGAAGACGACGTGGAGGGCAGATGGACATTTCTAGAAGGTCTGGGTACCACACTCTCCTGACCCAATCCGGAGCAATGAGGATCATGTGGGATCCGAACCTCCGCAATCTCCGCAACCTTCTGAGGAATGACGGGACTGGAGGAAACACGTACAGAAGTGGGACTAACCAATCCACGACAAATGCGTCCCCTAAAGCTCCTTTCGGAGGAAATTCCCTTGAGCAAAACTTCTCGAACTTCCGGTTGGCCCCGGTCGCTGAAAGTTCCACTTGAGGGGTCGCCCAAAGGGGGAAAATCTCCTGAATGACTTCCTGAGCCAACTCCCACTCGTGGGAGACCGTGCTCTGCCTGCTCAGAGCATCCGCTGCCACATACTCCTCTCCGGCTAGATGAACTGCAGAGAGTGAGACTCCTTGCTTTATCGCCCAGAACCAGAGCTACATCGCCTCTCTGCACAGCGGGAGTGACCCTACCCTCCCTTTTTTGTTGAGGTAATGCATGGCCACTGTGTTGTCCGTCATGATCAGGAAATTCTACCCCCGCACAGACGTCAGAAAAGCCTTCAAGGCCAGCCTGATGGCCCTCAGCTCCAAAAGGTTTATGTGGAGTTTGGAATGCGACAGAGACTAATAACCACTGGCGGTCAGACCGTTGGCATGAGTTCCCCATCCTGTGAGGGAAGCGTGGGTCACCATCGTCACCTCTGGCCACAGTTGCCAAAACGGCTCCCCCTTCATCAGATTCCCTTCGCTGGCCCACCACAGAAGATCCTGCGAGAACGAGAGTAGAATCTGAACGGGATCTGACATTTTGCCTGAGAATTGCAACCACTGCATCTTGAGAACCTATTGAAGGGATCACATCCTCAGTCTGGCCTCTGGCACTAGAAAAATGCAAGATGCCATGAGGCCATGCAACCTTAAGAATTTGAAATCCGGAAGACTCTGGGCATGTTGAAATGTGTTGACCATCTATACAATGTGATGAGCCCTCACCTTGGGGGGCGAGCACTTCCCCAAGGACATGTCCAACACAGCCCGATGTACTGGAGCTGTTGGAAAGGTGGCATATGCAACTTCTTGAAATGTAGGCAGAAGCCCAGCTTGTAAAGGGAGCGGCAGGTGAGGCTGAGATGATCCAAGGCTTGTTGGTGAGAATGCGCTCGGATCAGCCAGTCGTCCTAGTAGGGGTAGACGTGAACCCCCCTCTCCTGAGATACGCTGCCACCACCACCATTAGCTTGGAGAAGACCCTCGGGCGGAGGTCAATCCAAATGGCAGGACCCGAAACTGAAAGTGTAACTTGCCAGGCGCAAACCTCAGTTATTCTCTGTGGTTTGGATGAATCGGTGCATGAAAATAAGCATCCTGTAGGTCCAGAGACACCAACCAATCCTGAAGTTGAAGGGCCTGAAGGACCTGAGAAAGAGTGACCATCTTGAACTTCCTGAGGAACTTGTTCAACCAACGCAAGTCCAAGATGGGTCTCAGTCCCCCGTCTTTCTTTGGAATCAAAAAATATGGGGAATACCATCCCTTGTTCCTCTCCGCCACAAAGTTCCATAGCGCCTTTCTCCAGCAGGGTCAAGATTTCCTGCACAAGGAGCAAATCTGGAAGATTCAAAGAGAGATTCCCCGGTGGATTGTCATAAGGCCGCTTTAGGAAGGGGAGGCAGTAGCCGTGGGCTATTGTATCCAGAACCCACGCATTCGAGAAGCTGAGAGAGTCTGCCCCCAACCGGCGAACAATGGAATATGGCCTCATAGCTGTTTTGGAGCGGCTGTGGCAGCGCCTGAAGGCAAAGAGGCAGCTGCCTGAGCGGCTTTGGCACCTCTATTTCCCAGTCCACCATGGGTACCTTTTTGGTCTCCCCTTTGATTAGTGGCTCCTCTCGTTCTACCAAAAGAGGAGCAGTAATGAAAGGAACCCCCCTCCACTGTTGTGCCCTAGGAAGAAAAGGCAGAGATTGACGTACAGCTGTGCCCAAAGATTTAGCAGCAGCTTTGGAGGCCTGCAACCTCTCAAGGCTCTCGTCAGCCTTGGTGCCAAACAAATGAGAGCCATGAAAGGGCATGTTCCGAAGACGGGCTTGCACATCCGGAGCAAAACCCGACTTCCGCAACCACGCAAACCTGCGTATCACGGTGCTCGCAGCCATGGACCGGCTAACACTATCAGCCGTGTCCAACCCAGACTGAAGGGATTCACACATGGCATCCTTGCCATCCTGTACAAGAGCAAGGAAACCATCCCTTTATTCCCCATCAGGGATATGCTCAACCGCTAGAGAGACACAATTCCAAAGAGTGTGTGAAAACCTTGCCAAGGCACAAGTGGAGTTGGCCGACTTCAGTGCCATACTCCCAGCAGAAAATACCTTGCGTGCCCAACAATCGAAGCGCTTGTCGTCCCTATCAGAAGGGATGTTAGGGTACGCCACCTGCCTTAAGGTGGCCGTAGCCGCCTGAACCACCAAACTCTCGGGAGTGGAGTGAGTGGATAGGTAGCTGGGGTCGCTAATGGATGGCCGGTATTTCTTAGTTAATGACTTGTTGACCGCCGGAAGAGCCTCCGGGGTCTGACAAGTAGCCGCCACCCTTTTTTGCAATGCCAAATGAAAAGGCAACACTGGGTCAGTGGACGCACCCTGATCCAAAATATCAGTCAGGTCATCCTGATCAAATGCAACCGGAGGACCGGACCACCCGAGATACTCTGTAACTCTAGACATCAACCTCCTATAGGAGGATTCAGCATGAGCCCCATGCTCTGGCCTACCAAACTCCACCTCAGGAGATGTGTCAAGACCACTGGCATTATGTAACAACTGACGCAACTCCTCCAACTAACTATCTTCAGAAAAGACCATGTCAGGAGCCTCCTCAGTGTCAACAGGCTCAAGCTCCATATCAGACCTCTTCTCATCCTCATAAATATCATGCAGAGAATGAAAGAACTCCTTCCTAGGGACAGGAGCGGCCCTGGAGTCCGCAACAGGCCTCACAGTCTTGGATAAAGCCTTTCTCAGAAGATCCACACTACTAGGGGCCTCCACCGGGAAATTCTGGCCAAACTGCCCCGAAGGCGTCGAGGTTGCTGATGGCTTCGGCGTCGACAATGGTGCCGAAGGCTCAAAGGACTGGATCGAAGGCAAAGCTCTGACAGCCGCACTGGACGGGCATGGCGCAGACGCCGACCTCGAGCCCTTTCCAGATTTCTGCAGTTTCGCTGGGGACGAAGACCAAGACCTAGATCTGGCACGTCTCTGGCGATCCACTGGAGCCTTGTCCGAACGGGACCTCGAGGGTTCCCGATGTTTATCGTGCCGAGTGCCCGGACTCGAAGGCACGCGAGCATCGGACCGAGACCGTTCCCTGCCGGCTTCTTCCAAAGGAGCAGACGGAACTGTGCCCTGAAATTGAAAAATCACCAGCATTTGCTCCCTGAATGCCTCCCACTGCTCAGGAGTCGAGGACTTAGTGGGACAAGCCACTTTCCTCGCGGAGCCATCATCCGACGAGGACGGGGAAGGCGACCGGTGACGCCGCTTCCGGGAGTGCCCAGACGAGGACGACGAGTGGCGGGACCAACTCCGGAATCGAGAAAGGAGTGTCACCCTTCGAATCATTGGTGGAAATACCCATAGCTTTTCGGGATTTTCGAGGTTTAGAAACCAGACCTACCTGTAACTTCCCCTTATGCTCCCGCAAGGCCTTGGCAGTCAACGACTGGCACTTTGAGCAGTTGTCGGTATCATGACTTTCGCCCAGACACCACAAACCGATGCGGTGCAGGTCCGTAATCAGCATTTTGTACTTACAGTCCCGGCATGTCTTAAACCCAGGCCGCAGACTCAGAGGGGTAGAAGATGAAGACATTGTCTTCGAAGATGATCACACGAGGCGCGCCGGGTTCTCGAAGCAAACACGTTTGCGGAAAAAACTGAACTGAAGCTACGGGCGCCATGCGTCCTATTTATAACATCCAGTGACGTCACCCTCGACCGAGACCTTCGAGGGACATCGACCCGACACCACCGACAGTACGCCCTCTGCCGAAAAAAATTCCGAAGCAGCACAGCTGTGGACATAACATGTCAAAGAAGTGGAATACATTGGAGGACACAATCCATTCGAAAGGCATGGTATCAAAGTAAAACAGACACAAGTGATCACAGTTCAAGGGTGTTTATTAAACTGTAAAATGGGTGAGATAAATGCCTAATCTAAACCTAAAGCTGAGATGGGAGCAAGATACGATCATCAAATAATGATAATACTGTCCTAGCAGAGTTTAGTCAAATAAAAAGGGACTATACTAAAAAAAACGATTGCCAATCCTTACCACTATGTTACAAAAGAGTCTGGGATAATGTTCATAAGAACAGAAAGAAGTGTTAACAAAATGATAAGTCAGGATGTTATGGCCAGGGTCTCCCGTCCCATGTTTTCAGCACGGGACAAGGAAGGACTCTCGAGCACTGCACACTCCTGGGCTTCTCTGGCACAAGCTCACAGTTCCTTTCCTTTATATCAGGGCCTTCTGCACCCAAGTCTCTTCTCATGCAAAGTCTCTTACTTCAGAGGGCCCGATATGCCAAAACAACATAAGAAACAGTTCCTTCTGGTAATTTTCATGGAGAGTGATTACTCTTCACCCTTTTGGATCCCCCTCAGCTATTCTCTGATCCTCTTTTAGTGGTTAGTCTCCCTAAATCGGGCTCAGATCAACAACTCACTGTGGACATCCCTCAGTCGGGTTCATACTTATCAAAATGTTGTTCACTTAGCTTCTTCACACTTTTCTTTCAATGTCCCTCTGTCGTGTTCACTATCCTCTTTCAATCAAGTACCTTATTTGTAATATTCAAAAGTCTCAATGTCTTTTTAAACAACCACCTTTTAGTTAGGTCCTGCTCATCCGGGCTCAGACCTTCCACAGCATTTGCCAACTTTAAACAAAGACTTCCGATGGGCGATCATGTCTTGCTGGGTCACTTTGTTAGCCTATGGCATGGGCATGTTTATTCACAATCACTAGATCACACAGCGTTTCCCTTCGCCGTTTACAAATGCCTGTCTCACAATTCCCTTAGTCAGGTTTACAATTCTGTAGTCGTCAAAAACCTTTTCAACATGTCAAGGACTTTCGATTGTACAAAGGGTTTTGCTTGTCCTGTGTATGACTACCTTGACACCTCACATCGGCCTTTCTTATGGCCTCGTGGTACTGGTATTTTCATTACCCTTTTTTTCAATACAGTGTCTTTGTTCAGGAGAGGGGTACCAGTCAGAGACCTCCGAACAAGTGCCCACGTGGCATCAGAGCACTCTATCTCTGGAATTTGCTTTGCTCACAAAGGACCTCTGTCTCTTAATCTTCTTAATGTTGCCACTGCAACCTCGAGTCTAAAAGTCCGGCCCACTATCAGGTTCTTCCGACTCACTGGCTGTGCTGAACTCAGCGTTTGTTTTGCCGCTGGAGTCAAGGATGGTACCACTATGGCAACCACATCTCCCCGCCCTGGTAATCAGTGTGGGAGGGTTCCATATACCGCTGACATCCGTCACACCATTTGCCAGCTGCGATTCCCGGTTTTATGTTTCTTTTGTCGGAAGCTTTTCAGGTTTGGGTTGAAAAGGGCAAGGGCTACTCCCTCCTTGATGTCCTTTCAGGTCTCGCCACCTTTCTCCTCCATTTGAACTGCTGTCCTGGATTAGCTGCTTCCTCGTGTGTTCGGCCTTGTTCTTGTGCTGCGCCTTTTATCCCAGTGGGGAAGGGAAAGGGCAGTCAGGTGTGTGCAGTTGTCGGCAATTGCCTGACTCTGCCTGACCCTTGTGCTGGGACATGTCAGGTAAACGGCTCTGATATTAGTCCATTGTCGCTCGCAGGGGCGAAAGTGCTTGTGTCAGAAAAGGGGTGGGGGTAGAGTTTCTAAGTATCCTACTGGACAGGATGGGGATACTGCGTCTCACCCTTCAGTGTCCCTCACCCTTCAGTGTCCCACTTCCACTCCCCGAAGACCCACCCATCCAGATGATCCTCCCACACTGGTCCACCCCCAGGAACTGGATCCAATAGCAATGGGTGTGTCCTGGCCACCTGGATGACAGATTCCCGGGGACTATCAGGTTTCTCACATAGGGAAATGCTCGATTAGCTCAAGGGGTTGCCACAGTCTGTCTCCCCCACCTCTACCCTCTTGTCAGTGTTGTTTAAATTAGACACTCCAGTTGATAATTTAGTTCTATCCCGTTCTAGATTTTCTTTGTCACATTTGACTTTTATTAGAACCACCAATCTCTTCCTCAGATCCCAAAGAAGTGGGCAGAATAACAAAGTGGGTAGTGTCTCCCTTGTGCCCCATTAAACACGGGCAGCAGTTTGTAAGTTACTCATTTAGCCTTCATTTGTTCAAATTCGTTCTAGGTGAAAGCCTATTAATTCTTGCTCTCATGTAAACACTTTTATCCAGCTCATTAGTGAAACCATTCAGATATACCGGCAGACTGTCTCTTAGTGAATATCTAGAGTTTACTTGCACAGAACACTTCTCGAGTGAGCTTGCCCAGGGCTCATCAGCCCTAGCTTTCCCTGCCAACCTTATTGTTGTACTGGCACTGTTGTGGAGTCATTCAACCTGACCGGGTCAGAGTTCTGACAAGGCTTTGTACATGTTCCTCAACCAACTTACTTTATGTCTTGTGACGAATCCAGGCAATTTGTCCCATCCCCCCAAGGGAGAACGGCCCCCTATGAGACTAGGGAAGTGAGCTTGATACGCGGGATCTCACTGGGAGTGACTCTCCCCTAGGGGACAAGGATTCCCAATCTAGTAAGATTGTAAGATCACCCTAAAACCCAACGACCCCAGTGTTCTCAGCATATATGGGAATACAGAGATATACTGACTCAATGTGGCCTTTACACATGAATGGTGTGGATGCTGATGCCTCCTTTGACTTGCAATCTCAGGATCAATGGGGCCATATGTCTCGCACCCAAAGACATCATATACAAAGAATCATCTCTTTGTAAAGACAAGAGGAAAGGAGAGCAATATCTCTCCCAAGTGAAGGGACCCACAGAAAGCAGAGCATACAAGAAATACTGCAGGGGTAGGGGCGGCGCGAGAAGAGTATGACACAGAATTATAATATTTGTTTATGTATAATGTGCTTAATACCAAGAGGTTTCTGAGCGCAGATCCACAGAACGAACCTGGGTTGCTCTGCATCGTCTTGTTTTCAAGACAGGTGCGTTCTCCCCTAGCTATACACCCAGAAGGGGGTGTGAGTCAACCCGAACAAAGGAGAAGAGCCGAGAGGGGTCTAGGCAGAAGGAATAGCTAGTCCGGAAGAAATACTGAGCCGAGAGACAGAGGTCCGAGTAAACCACATAAGCAAACCTATGTAGAATAACGAAAGAACTTTAACACTGGGAAGCAGATTCCCTAGGTCCATGGGAGACCACCATTTATGACCCCCAACTAGAAGGTGAATTTATAAAGTAAAGAGCCAAAGGGGATACCCAAAATATCTTCAAAGTTACAAAAGCTAATGAAATAAGGGGGAAGTATACTTATAAAGTTGGTCAAGCGGGTATGTAAGGGCCCAAACATCAGCCCTGTTCATTTTGAATCAAAAACTATTGGGAACCATCATAACCAAGGTCTACGAACCTCTAAGAGGAATATCTGACCGTTCTTTTCTACTATAAAGACTTTTTAGATTTTTGTGCAACTGTGATGGGAGCCAAAAGTCTGGAAAGCTAGATAATGGACCCCACATTGCAATAATAAAACTTCAGTTAACCATGTCTAATTGGCCGAGGTCTACCTTCGGCACACTACAAGTGCTGTCAGCAGTGGGATTTGAATAACCGGACACAGGGTTGGGGCCCATACTAGTTCAGTGGTTGAACCTTACAGCTAAACTCCCCTAAAAGCCACCCCGTAATCAATAGGCCTTGACTTCTTCAGTAAGAATGAAGTCAATATCCAAGTCAAGAATGCCAGCCGATCCCTACAGAGGTTAGGTTTCTTTTCCTCCACAAGGGAGTTATCTTTCACTGGCTTACAAGTCAGGTTTAGCCTGGAGATACTCCCTTGATGTTGCTGGCGGCATGATTGACTCAGACTACCGGGTTGAGATCCATGTAGTATTGCATAACTCAGCCACTCAGACGTACACAGTTCGGATAGGAGAATCTCTTGCCCAGGGCATCATAGAACAAGCCTTAAACTCCCGCTGCACATGACTTAGAGTCCCTTTCTGAAATCATTAGGGTCTGGAAAAGCCAACTTTGAGTTAACCACTTCCTTTGTACCAGAGGCGGAAGATCACCCCACCCTACCAGACCTAGCCTTCACTCCGCGGAATGACACGATCGTAGCTGAGACCATTGGAAGTTCATCTCTGAAGAACAAGGCCGGAACCTTCCTGGTTCCTTTTACTTTGGGAAAAATTGATTTTTATACCTGGGGGATACAGAGAGAGGTGGAAATAAAAAAAATCTCAGTTGGTAGTACCGAGAACCTACTGTCAGAAAGTTATGGAGCTGGCACATTCCCATTTGACCGCTGCTCATCAAGAGAAAGGCAACGCTCAAAATCAGGTCATCAGTAGATTCTACTGGCCCGTACTATATGCAGATGTAAAAGGCTATGTGGCCACATAATATATGACAGAAGACCTCAACCACGCTGAGCTCCTTTACAACCCTTGCCAATCATGGATGTCCCTTTTTCACGCATAGCAATGGATCTTTTCTTGAAGGAATAACACCAATCAAATCCTAAAACATCTAATTCTGTTCCTCTCCTGAGTTGGCTTTCCAAAAGAGATAACTTCAGTTCAAGGTACCACTTTCATGTATCTTCTCATTCAAGAAGTTAAAGAACTCCTCAGCATCAAAATTCTGAGGAATGATGTATATTATCCCCAGACAGACACACTAGTGGAGCATTTTAATTAAACATTAAAAAGAATATTGCACAAACTAGTAGAGGCCATTGGTCGGAACTGGCACTCCATGATTCCTTGAGCCCTCTTTGCACAAAGAAAAACTCTCCAATCTTTGGATTATTTCTCTATTGAGCTGCTGTATGGGTGGGAACCCAGGGACGTATTAGATACTACTAGCCCCAATTCTCCGTATATAGTAAGTTTCACTGAGTACTAAGTTGATTGTTTCATGTCAATTTTTAAATAGGGCCTGCTTATTCAGCCAAGGGCTCGCCTGGGCATTAAAAGCGAAAACAAGGTTAAGTAAATTCTCACCGCACTGGCACTTTTGCGCCTCACCTTATTACTAATTAAGGTAAGCTTGACACTCTTTCCGTACTGAGTAAAAATATTGAAGTTTCTAGAAAATAATATCCAGTACTTAATACATGCAATATGTCACTTTTTAAAACTAGGGTGCCCTTATTTAAATATTGAAAACGAGTACTAGCAAATCTGTATATTTTGGATACAAGAAGGCGCCAATTCTAAAAGGGAGACGTGAACCAGCCTGTGTGGTATAATGAAACATGACCAGTAAGTGCCTCTTCTTCAAACTACAAGTGATAAACCTTTGTGAATTCACAACTTGGTATCCACCCAAATAAACACACAACTAAGAAATTAGTTATCTATGCATGTCTAGTTGTTCAGCCCAATCACTACCCTTACCCTAAATATGAGTAACAAGCAGAACAAACAGTCACCTTACAACTTACCATTTTCTATTACTATTTTATTATCAGTAACCAACCGAACTGTATTTAACCTATGTGGAATAATAAATATGGCAAAGACCTAACAGAACGAAAAAGATCCTAAAAACAAGTAGACAAGCATTCAATTACCCTCCTGAGGAACCAATACAAAGCCATTGGTGAAACACGTGTCGAGGCAATTAAGGAACAAGCAATCTCAAGGACCTTTCTGTGAAGCAACACTAAGGACCACAATTTTGGTCCAAGTTACCAAAACAAACTCAACCAAGAGGAAACAAATGATTTGAGGACCTTCTTGTGAAGCAACATTAAGGACTCCAATTTGGACTCAAATTACCAACAAACATTCAACCAAAATAATGACCAAAAACAGTGAAAGCAATATCATGAACATTTCTATTTTATGACGTAACATTAGGGACTTGGAAAATATTGATCCTCAAATTAATGCATACTCAACTAATGAGTGACCATTGTGCAAAGATTACACATCAAAGATAAAAGTAGACGGCAATAAAGGTCAATCTATACACACCTTGTGCATTTGCGTGCTATTAAAAAAATGTGGAATCTGCAGGCGCAATATTAAAGGTAATATACCTATCTTTTTTCATCTCTTTCAAGCATTGGGCAACCTCAATGACCTTATTACCGTTCAGCCACAGATACCCTATCAGAAATTGTTGAAAGCTAACAATAGTGAGCTCGCTTTTAAGATTGCAAATAGGTTCAAATTATTTATAGACGTATGAGATATGCTCCGCAAAACATGGGAGAGAACGGAGCAAGCTGCCTGACCGGTATCCTAAACTGCCCATAAAATCAACATCTTGCCAGAGCCCAAGAGTACCAGAAGAGTTTACATCACAGACAGGCCATCGTCCTGAAGTGGGAGAATGGAAGACCAGGCTCCCGTCCTTCACCTCTCGCGCTTGGCCTAAAGGGTCACGACCCAGACACCCGCCACGAGAAGAGTTTGTCCATTTACCAGACGACCAGATACCCTGGTACAGGAACATACGGATGTGTCCATCTGCCTGCCCAGCAGCCCGCACTGGCCATGCCGACACCTGCGGCACGGACCAACTAGACTAAAATCTACACGTCTTTAGAGATGCCATGACGACCTAGACAACGGGAAGCACATCTCTACAAATATACACACTGGACATTCACACACCGATCTACACGAAGAATATACTCAGTGCTATGACGTAGGCGACAGGCATATTCACGGACGTGCATCTTTATTATTTTTACATAGGCTTTCAGAATGCAGAAACGCAAGACGCGTCATGAACTTATCTACAAAGCTTGCTCACGCTTCTCTTGAAACCAGTTACCACCATGAGAAGTATAATGAAGACACGATACTGGTCATGGAACTATATGCTACTATAACCTAAAGCACCTATGCACCAAACGGACCACTTATGCACCAGGCCCAAGTAGGCCTCAAACAAGAGCTCCCGTGGACATTAACAAAGCAAGAGTCAGGTTGCTGATCCTGCAGAATGAGCCCGGTGAAACAACCAGCCAAGGTCGCAATGTTGCAAACCCACATTCCAAGAACAAATCATCAAAGGCACGATGTTGCAACCTCGCACTCAGCGCACCAACGTTAAGGTCACACCTGCAAATTAAACCAGACACACAGTGGAAAAGCAATATTAATTGTGCAGAATTCTGCCTCAAACACAGTCCCTCCCCACGTGACCAAGCCGAACCTGACGAGATGCCAAACCCAGGAGAGAAGAGGCGTCTGGATCCCTCGCTACGAGACACAGGCAGATACACTTGAAAGGCTCAATGGACATCTGCGACAGTGGGAGCGGTCAGCCTTCCAGCTATGAATAAATCCTCACATTGTCTGCACGTACCCATAGTGAAACATTGTTGCAAATTGCAGGTACACCGAGAGCTGGGAACAGCGGTGGTCCCAGGCTGGGAAGCTCACGGGCGCACCAATCAGAACATGGGGCTCTTATCACTGACGCCAGTAATATTAACCAATCCTCAGGAGTCTTCATGTAACAATTCTCATGTATCTAATTGTAGGGACAACCCAGATATATCACCTGACTACCCTTTGTCCACTAACATTGTTCTCTATATGTGTGCTATACTAACCCTACCACTCGAGCAACCAATTAAGAGTGGCGATAGGTTTTTTGTTAACTTTCTGAAGTGACGCAAGTAGCGCGTCATAATACAGTAAAAAGGGCCTGCGAGCCCCACGATTGTGTGTGTGTCAGGACGGACGCGTACGCTCCTTGACCCATCCCTGCCGTTTTGTCTAATAAACAGCAGAGTCACCTTGCTCCTTGTGTGTGTCTCATACTCTATCTCATCTGGGATACACGGGAGGAGTTGGGGCCTCCCTGCCTGGAGGTCTGCGGACGGCCCGGCCGACCCCGGCAGAATTTCCCCCCAACAAGTTGGAGGCATTGCTGAGATCTGTTTAAGATCGACTTTTTATTTTTACTTTTTCCAGGCACTCCCGTTGCGAGGAGGCCCGGCGGCGCGGCCCCCTCTGCCATTGCCCCCTTCTGAGGACTACAGGACCATCGCGGAGCTGCGAGAAGACCGGACAGCGCAATCCGGATATTGGCCCTCGGGAGCCGGTTGAGAAGTATCCCGCCCGCGGTTGGCGAGTGTCCAGACGTGGTCCAGACGAGGGGAGGTGGCGAGCCGCTCGGAGGGGTGCACTCAGTTGAGCGGCCCTGCATCGAGAGAACTTGGTGAGCATGACACGCACAACAAGCAATGCGAAATTGTGAGGGAGGGGGGAGGAAGTAAATAAGGGAAGAGGGAGGTGTTGTACAGATGCACGGCGAAGGTCTAACAACTTAGTGTTGCCAATGGAATGAATGGTAGCGAAACGAGTGCGAGAGCAGTCGGCTACGTCACGTGAAAGAGGGGGGCGGAGCACGAAACCATCACGTGCGGCCGCTCGTAAGACACTGATTGGCCTAAGTCGCGACTACGTGTAAGGGTGGGTGTGTGTGGTTTCCTACGATTTGGCATTTATTGATCAATGAGTAGACGAGGATCCCTATTGTTCGAGCAAGAAACTCGATAGGTAGATGACGTTTCCCTGTAGGCGGTAGCTAGTTGCCTAGTTGCCCAATACGGAAGATAATTGGCTGGTTAAGCCCTCCTGTTGAGGGGCGTATCACACGCGAGGCGACGCAGCGTGCGCAGTCCGATTATATTATTGATTTGATTACCTTGTTCCAGGAGTGACAGGAAGACAGCTGTAGGGTTAGCGGGGGGTAGATTGCAAGTGTATTTTGAACTTAAAGAACATATGAAGAATGTACCAGTAGCTCGAAGAGATCGGTGACGTCACCAGTAGGGCTTTAATAGGATATCGCGAGCACAAGGAACTTTGGTTTTGAGAATGGTGGGGAAGAGAAATATGATAAGGGAGCGGAGACGGAGATAAACGATAAACGAGTGGATCGGGAAAAGGAGAAGGGGAGAGGGGCGTGGCTGCGCACGGAGAACGCCGGCCACGGCAAGTGTAAAAGGGGGAGGAGAACGGGGAAACAGGACGACTGTATAAGAGTGTCGTAAAGGGTACGCAGCCGCAGGGGGCTGCGTGCGCTTCGGCCGCAGGGGGCCGTAAAAAGACAGAAGGGAATATACAAATGTAAAACCATACATATATATATACATTTTTTTTTTTATTTTTAATAATTTTTTATTGCATCATTTGTAAAAGGATTGTCGTAAGTCCCCACACTTGCGGGGCCAGGTAAACAATATAAGGTTGTATATTGCAAACCGCTAGTGAAGGGAAGGGTAACAAGTGGAGCGCCACTATGTCATACGTGACAGGGTCGGGAGGGTGGGGGAACACCCTCACTACCCCACTACAACACATATGCACCACACTGCCACCCCATAGGGAGAAATTAATTAAGTACAGCATAGAGTGGACCCAGGGGACGGATAACAAAATGTTAACACCATGGCCGCCTAATGGTAGTTTCGATCCATATGCCCAACATTCACTGCTAAACCATCTGCACAATACATACAAGGGGAAGAAGTTGGCAAACCATGTGGAGGTGTTTAACTTATGGAGGATGTTCCAGGGGTCCCGACCAGGACCAAATGGAATGTTCACTATGGGGGAAACACCGGAAGAAAAGGAGATTAAGAAAGGAGGAGAGGATGGGAAAAAGGGGCGTGAAAGCACAAAGAATATGGGGAACGGAGGAGAGGGAGGAGAAAAGATTGATAAATCAGACGACATAAAAAAGGAACCGAGCAACGAGATACCCATAACACCGGGAGTGAAAACAGAGGGAGGAGGGTTGTACCCTTTAAGAGAATTAGGAGAAATAGAAGGACAGTTAAGGGCGGCTGAAGGATACTCGAACCCGGCATACAGCCCTCCACCATATGTGGCTCATAGGAAGATGCCAGTGGGGGAGGGGAGGATTGGAGAAGAGCAGACTGTAGAGATAGGAAATGGTGAGTGGGTAGCTGCACAGATATTATTAAAATTACGAGGTTCACTAACTGGAGAAGAGAGGGAGGTAGTAAAGAGAACAGACGAGGATAGTGCAAGAGAGAGTGAAATGAGGGGGGAGGAGCTATTACGGCAAAAGGAAGAGATTTTGGAGGAAAGATTAGCAAAGCTAAGGGATGAGCAGAATGAATTGATCAAACAGCTTGAGAGGGAGGAAAGAGAGAGAGTGAGGAAAAGGAAAGAAGGTAAGAACGAATTGGAAAAATTAAGGGAACGAAATGAGGAGCAAAGGAGAGAAGCTGAAAGGGTAAAAGCAGCAGCAGACAGGGTATCAAGAGTAGTGCTGAGAGAGAAGAAGAAAGAAGAAGAAGAAAAAGAAAAGGAAATGGCAATATGGAAAAGGAGGGTATTATCAGAGACAGCTAAGAAATATGAAGAGGGGAAAGTAATAGAAAGTATAGTAGAAAGAGAAAGGGTGAAATGGGAAAGGAAGAAAGAGGATGAAAGAATATTGGAACAGATGAGCAATGAAGTGATGGAGGAATTGAAAAGGAAAAGGGAGGAAAATAGTAGGGAGATGGAGGAGAGAAGTGAAGGGGAAAGAGAAGGGAGGAGTAGGGAGAGTGAAAAATGGGGGATGTGTAGAGAAGTAGCAACAACATCAGCACTAGGGGGAGCAGTTGGTAACAAAGGAAAAGGAGAAATAGACCTAATAGACTTAGAAACAGTAACAATAAAAGGGAAAAAGGCAGAGTGGGGGATGCCATTTATGAATGATTTTTGCAGTGAGGAGGAAGAAGGAGTGGAGAGGGAAGGAAGAAAGAGTGAAAGGGAAAGCTTAGATAAGCTATACCTCACTCGAACAAACATAGACTCGCCATGGATCAGTGGGAGAAGGGAGGACCTGGAGAGAAGTGAGGAGGGAGTGCAAGGACTAGTGGAAAGACAAACCCATGAAACCACACCATCCCCATCTCCATCATGCCCTCCCCCATCACACCCTACATGCTCAACCACCGCACGCTTGCGGCGCAGAATAAAGCTCGCGCCCTTCATAGACGAACTGACACCCTATGCATGTCGGCTTACAGACTTCTCTAGTCGCAGGCAAGACAGACAAATAAACGCGCCCACATTAAATACAGGAAATGACGAAAGGAGGGGAAAGGATGGAGAAGGAGTTAGGAGTAGGGGTAATAAGGACGAAATTGAAGAGGTAAAGGAAACGGAAGAAGAGGAGGGGTGTGAGGACTCGATATTATGGAACGTAAAGGGTGACACAAGACACAACTTAATGCCACTGTTGGAGAGAGGAGGGGTTAGACCACAGTACGTCCCTTGGAAGCATACGGATAAAGAAAATATAAAATGTAGGCTCCCATCACTAAGTGGAGGTGCGGGTAAGTGGATATATGAAATGGAAAAACACACCGCAGGACAGAAACTAGCAGTAGGAGATGTGAAGGGCCTGTTAATATCAATATTAGGGGATAGAGCGGATGACATTTGGAAGAGAGCGGGATTCCATGGGGTAACAATAACAAACACATCGCATGATGGGACACCATTTGCAAACTGCAGACATGCGCTATGGCAGGCACTGAGAGTACAGTACCCCGACACATCAGACATAGGAGCAATTACTTCCCGTAAGATGCGTGAGAATGAGGATCCTGTTGATTATATCCAGGATAGCCAAGAGAAGTGGCGCATGGAAACTAGAGAACAATGGGACAAAACACCAGCCATATTTTATCATATACTAGTACAAGGGCTCCCAGAAGGAGTTCAGAAACAACTAAAGAAAGTAGTGGGAATGGAAGCAAAACCATGGCCAGAAATACAACTGACTATAGTACATCACTGCAGGACATGGCAAGGGAAAATGAAACAAAAGGAAGAGGACAGGAAAACAGAAGAGGCTAAACTAGTACAGAAAAAACGTACTAAATACACAATGGAAGGGGCACTAATAACTACGCCCACACCAATGGCCCAAAGCCCCACACAAGTAGTGGCTGCACAAGATCCCGCTCAAATAGCACCTCCACAGACTATAACACAACAAGTGCCGCGACTGCAATTACAAGCACCAAACATGGGAGGAGGGTACCCAATGCAAGGAGCTGGGTATTATAGTTATAACAGGGGGAGAGGAGGATTTATGAGAGGGAGAGGATACGGATATAATACCCAACAGCAGGTGGGAGGACTTGGAAATTCCTACCCCACAGGGCAACCAGTATACCAGGACAACACAGGGAGCTTCCCATGGCAAAGCAGGGAACCACCCGTGTGTTGGAGTTGTGGATTATTAGGACACATGTCACGTACGTGTAGGGTCAGGCCAGGAACACCAGCATGGAATGAACAGGCACAACCTAGGACCTCACAAGAACAGCCGGGCATACAACAACAGCAGACGTTACAACAAGGAAGTGACCCACAACAACAAATAACACAACAACAGCCACAATCATATTCACTGCCACAACAACAAATAACACAACAACAGCCACTGCCACAACAACAAGTAGCGCTAACACAACAACCACAAACTCAATTGGGTAGGGTGACGGTCTTGGGACACAACCCTTACACAGGGAATGGCCAATCATTGTACCCCCAATAGGTCAGCCCACAGACGTCCTTGGTGTGTCCCATCCTGTCAGTAACACCTAATAGTGCGGAGGAGCCACGCATAGAGGTAACGATAGGTGACAAAAAATTATCATTCCTTGTTGACACCGGGGCAACCCGGTCTTGCATAAGGGAAGGTAAATTTAAGATGTCAGGCGAAGCCATAAACACCCAAGGATTTTCTGGGGCTAAAGGGTTGGTTCCCTTTACTGATAACGTTCCCTTATCTATTGGAGATTATGATCTGTCGGTTCCACTTTTATATTATAGTGCCTCACCAGTAAATATACTGGGGAGGGACATAATGAACAGGTTGAATATGACGATCTCCTTTACAGAGGATGGCATAATTTGCTCTACTCCAGGGATTAACATGCTCGCAGCACGACAGATTATGCAAGCATACTGTGGACAGACAGCGATTAGGGCGGAACCAGTAGATGGCGAGCTATTCCAGTATGGAACAGACATGGCATTTGCATGGATGCCAGGGATAGAAGGGAAAATATGGAGGAGGCCAGCAGCCTATCTGTTCCGACCAGAAACACCTGTTAATGAACCAGAAGGAAAGGTGTTTGTAATGGACATTGAGAGCATTATTGCAACAGCTGATTATATTGCTGTGCACGCCCAAGATAAAGAAGGGAGAGCATGGAGAGCAGTGATAGCACTAGCAGAAGGATGTAGGCTGACCCAGGTGTCAGATGAAGAGCTGTTCTCAGAAGAAAAGGAGGAAGGTGAAATGGTGTTCATGATGAGTGTAGAAATATGGCTAAGAGTGGCTCACAAACAAGTAGCACAGAAAATTGCAATGGCACTTGAGGCACCCGCATGCACCCCAGTCCCCTTTTTTAAGGAGGATATGTCAAGGGTGCCCAAATCATTATGGACTACTAGCCCTTATGACGTAGGATGCATAAAAAGCATAGGGGGTGTAAGGATAAAATTGAAAAAAGGTGCCATACTACCAAGAGTGAAACAGTACCCACTGTCAAAAGAGGCAGATGAGGGCATATATGAAACCATAACGGCCCTTATAAACAATGGAATATTGGTCCCCTCAGAGTCACCATGTAACACAGCTGTGTACCCAGTGCGCAAGGCTAAAGGGGGGTCTTGGCGCTTCATACAGGACCTCAGGCCCTTGAACAACATAGTAGAAGCAGAGTATCCAGTAACAGCAAACCCGGCCACAATATTGTGTGGCATTCCAGCAGAAGCATCACGATTCACAGTGATTGACCTTAAAAATGCTTTTTTCTCAATACCATTACACCCAGACTCACAAGATTTGACAAGCTTCACTTACCGAAATACGAAGTGGAAACATACCAGATTGCCACAGGGGTATTGTGAATCACCCTCAATTTTCAATAGAGTAATACAGATGGATTTGGGTAACGTTGAAGTGGAAAGCACAGTGTTACAGTATGTGGATGACATAATAATTTGCAGTACAAACGAAAGTAAATGCAGAGAGGACTCCTTAAAAATGTTGACGATATTGGCTGAAAAAGGGTACAAGGTAGACATGGAAAAGATACAATACTGTCAGGAACAGGTACTTTACATTGGCCAACTGATATCCCAACATGGAAGAAAGATTGCACCACAAAGAGCACAGGCCATTTCAAGCACTCCAATGCCACAGACTGTGAGAGAACTGCAGCAATTTCTGGGGCTGTGCAACTACTGTAGAGCATGGGTATTTGATTACAGTTCATACATAGGACCCCTGCTTGAGGGTTTGAGGGAAGCAAATAAAGGGGAGAAAAAGTTGGGGTGGACTATGGAAATGAGGGAGGCCTTTGATGAATTGAAAGACGCGATATCAACTGCTCCAGTACTGGCATCCCCAGACTATGAGCGACGATTTTTTATATTTTCACATTGCGACTCAGCAGTGATGAAAGCAGTATTGGCCCAAAAAACGAGCATGGGCTATAAACCAGTAGCATTTTACAGCGGTCACTTAGACCCTGTGATGTTAGGTCACTTCCCTTGCGAACAAGGTCTCGCTGCAGCTGCTTTTGCAGTGGAAAAAGCATCAGCAATAACCATGGGGTGTCCAGCTACACTGTTTGTGGAACATGCACTATTTGCAATATTGAATAAACCTAAGTCCACACTAACAACGCAGAGGGCATCAGGTTATGAGATCATTTTGTCTAGAGCTGAACTAGCAATTGTTAGATGTAGCACGGTCAACCCTGCAAGGTTCCTAGCAGAGGTAATTGAGGAGGGAGATTACGCCCATGACTGCACCCAAATAACTGAAATGTACTCATGTACTAGAAAAGTTGAAGAAAACGCACTCGAGGGAGGTGAGCTTTTGTTTATTGATGGGTCATCAACTATTGACCAAGGAGATGGGATACGGAGGACTGGGGCAGCAGTGGTAAAAATGATGGAGGCGCCGGTGTGTGTGGCTATGAAATGTGTACAATTACCACAGCATTACTCTGCTCAAGCCACGGAACTGGTTGCACTAATATTGGCATTGAAGGAAAGTTTTGACAAACGAGTAACCATATATTCCGACAGTGCATATGTTACATCCACTGTCCACTCAGGGCTATCAAAATGGAGAAGAAGAGGGTTTAGGAGAGCTGATGGCACTCCAGTGCAACATGCCCTCTTATTGGCTGAACTAATTGAAGTAATAAACGACCCCCAAGAACTAGCCCTAGTAAAATGCACCGCACACACCAATGGTGAAGACCACGTCTCAAAAGGGAATGCAGCAGCAGACGCACATGCGAAATATGCTGCGTACTTTGGTGAGATATGGAACCCCACAGACTCACAGAGAGGGAGAGGGAGGGGAATGGCTAGGGAGATGTTGATAAGAGAAGGGTACACCCATCTCCCAGCCACACAGATTATGGAGCTACAAGCGGCTGCACCAATGGCCGAAAAAGAAATATGGGTAAAAAGAGGATGTACAATGTCACCAACCGACGCACTATGGCGCCAGGGTGGCACTGGAAAAGTTGTAATACCGTTGGCACTTTTAAACACCGCCCTGAGCCAATTACATCACCCAGCCCATACAGGCAAGGAAATAATTGCAGCACGAATTAGAGAAGATTGGTTCTGTCCCGAGTTAAATTCTCATGTGTCGAATTTTATCAGCAATTGTCTCACATGTCAACAGTTTACGGCCGGTCATACCCTAAAAGTGATAAGAGGTACCATACCCCGACCAGAGGGACCTTTTCGGCACCTTCACATTGACTATGTTGATATGATCAACATATGTCAAGGTAATAGGTATATGATCGTAGTAGTATGTCCATTCTCTAGGTGGATTGAAGCAGGGCCCTGTTCACACCCAGATACATTTAGAGCAGCCAAATTCCTAGTAAGGGAGGTCTTCCCCAGGTGGGGAGTGTGCGAGGTGTTAAGGTCAGACAATGGCCCGCATTTCGCAAACGAAATGTTCCAGCATATCACATCCTTGCTGAGCATAAAACACAAATTTGCATGTGCATACCACCCACAGGCTAACGGTGTATGTGAACGCCTGAATGGCCTATTGAAGGAGACAATTGCAAAAATACAACAAACAACAAAGAAAAGCTGGTTGTATTGCCTTCCATTAGCCCTATTTGAGTTGAGGAATAGGCCAGGGTCCGACCACCACCTCACCCCTCACGAGGTGGTTACTGGACGTCAAATGCGCCTTCCCCTAACGCCAACGTCAAGGGCATTCACTGACCACGAAAGTTCAGCGAGTGTGTTAGGTGATGAAATGTATCAATATGTGTCTTCTTTGATTACTAGTGTTGTGTTTGTGTCTCAACAGCTCGAGCGCACACGGGGCGGGTCTACCAGCAATCAAGAAGAAGGCGCTAGTACAGAATTGGAAAAGGAGAACTTGTGCAAACTTGCCAAAGGTGACCACGTGCTACTTCGCAATTTCAATAGGAAGTGGAACGATAAGCGGTTCACTGGCCCCCATCTGGTAGAGGACGTATCAACAAGAGCAGTAAATCTAAAGGACAAGCGTGCCTGGAACCACCTACATGATGTAAAGATCTACAAACTGCAGACCCGCCCCAGCGCCAACGACAGGTCCATTGGAAGAACAGCAACAACATCACCGACAGCGGAAGGAAGTTCTACCACAGACAACGACCCAATTGTTCCCTTACCGTGTCACTACCCAGCTTCCCCGGAAACAATAACTGACGAAGAAAGGGGTGATCTTCATACTGCCCACCCCATGGTCACACGCTCAAAGAGTAAAAATACTTCCGCCATCTGAGCCCAAACCCCCCGCCCATTGACCCCCAAGTATAGTTATAACTGAACTAAAGGACATTGCCTGCACAAATACACATGTAAACACGTGAATGTTCTCTTTTTTCTCTCGCACATACAGGAACTGCGTATTATTGTATTGTTAAGAAAATAGCTAACTAACAAGTTCACTGCCCAGGCGTAGATGGTACTCCCAGATGATAACTACCCAGAAGAATTGTCACACCAATTTGTATACGAAATAAAAAGGCCAACGTACCTAAAAAGGAGAAGGGTACGTGTCTACTACACAGCATTCCTCTTGGCCATAAAATATTCCATGCCCCACCTCCGCCCATACTTGCCGGTCCTAAGAGACAGATCACTTAGAGTAGCGTGGGAACAGCTCTTCGCCTGGGCACTGAATGACTATTTGATAGGGAGAGCTTAAAGGAAACAAACAACTAACATTTAATAACAAGCATTTTGAGAATTTTTAGGCGGGCAACTTTAACGTCGCAAGAATACGCTGCCAGGACTGCAGCAAGGTAAGAGCAAAATGCCGGTGAGATTAGCATATGTAATAAAAATAATAGGGATTTTCATGATCACCGGGTTCTTGGCTGCCTCTGTATGGCAGTACAGCTATGCTATTAATTTTATTGCTGCACCCAAACCTAACATACCCCCGTCCCTTGCTGCAACAGGTGTTACGTCAGGTGATAGTAGTAACATTGCACCCGAACAAAATAGAGTTAAACGCAGCACATACTCAGACAATAAAGGTATTGATAATTATATACAAGATTCAGCACACGTCACAAACAACATATGGTACCAACACATGACCCGCATTGGTAAGCAGACAACTGAGGACAGCTGCTACGTTTGCTCATTAATACCATACGCCATGAGTGCTTCACGAACATTTGTTGCCACAGAAATAGATGAAGACAGCACAGTGCATAATATACTTGGCACTGTTCCAAACTAAAGGAAGATTTCAAGGGACAGTAGTGCACATGACATGGAAAACACGAGACTCATACCCATATGAAAACAACTTCCGCAAGACCTATTTGAGTTACCACAAGAGCAGTTTACATGCTGAAGCATTCAGATACATAACAAGTGGCCCTGCAAAAGGAGAAACAAAGAAAGTAACACTGCAGTATCTACCATGTGATTGGTACGCCACTGAAGTTCCGGGTAAACAAGGATGTTGGGAGAGGCCGCTGGTGACGATAACAGGAAAGGTGTATCTGGACAACAGCTGGGAGATAGGAGTGATTGGCAGCAACATGGTAACAAAAGAAACTATCTCAACTATCGAGGCACACAATCACCGATGTTGGACGACGTGGATCAAGTATGTACCAATGCTCACGTGGGTAGAAACAGATGAAGACCCAATAACAATACTACCGCTGACTGCGCCCAAGGTATGCTACCAGCATAAAGGAGAGGTGGACGTAGGATATAACACCAATTCTGCAAGTGTGATGGAGTTACCTGAGGGGGGAGCAGGAACAGCAGTAATAATGGACCATTATTGGGCCTGTGGAGAAAAGGCATACCATACACTGCCTCCCCTGTGGAATGGTGTGTGCACAATGGTGCACGTCAATGTACCATCACTAGTGGTACCTAAGAAGCATGTCAATGTGGCGAACTTTCCCAAAATGGATGAAGGGGACAAGAGAAAAAAGAGATCTGCACCACTTCAGGAGGAGCAAGGGAACAGGACCAACAGCAATGATACTGTCCTAAATAGAAGAAAAAGACAAGGAGAGCCACTGACAGGAAATTACATGTGGGGAAGGTCGGAAACGGCACTAACCTCAATACCGCCAGAACACAGACTATTCAGCAGAGCAGCAATGTTCTCCTCCTCAATAATACACCCGGGACTGCAGGCTTACGCAAACGCAAAATGGCTCCAAATAACTAGATGGGAACTAATGATGACCATCAATTCTACAGTAAATGGGTTTAACGCAATAAAAGAGGAGCTGCGAGCTATAAGGATGGTAGCACTTCAGAACAGATATGTATTGGACCTTCTCACAGCAATGGAAGGAGGAGTTTGTGCAAAGATAGGACAATCATGCTGCACGTTCATACCTGCCAACGATGCTGACAATGGTACACTGACAGAAGCAGTTTAACAAATGGCCCAGATGCACTCCAAAATGATGGATGAAAGTTACGGTGTAAACAAGGATAAGAGCTGGTTTTCACTATTATGGTCGTGGATGCCATCCTGGCTGTCAGATGGACTGAAAATAATAGTGGGTTGTACTATTTTGGCTGGAGCTACGCTGATCATAATTAGATTTTGGAAGGCCCGGAAGGCACGTACCACTGACGAGTTGCTCGAAATGGTGGGAATGCACCCCTTGATGCCAGCAGATGACGGCCAACATACAGGTGTGATAATACAGGAGAGGGAGAAGTTGCGCACCCAAATCATCACCAACCATCTAGACCCACCATCAGTGAAGATCGAGAACCCAAGAAACCCCAGGAGCTACATAGGGAAATGGGTATACTGTACTCCTGGAGGAACCTGTGAATATATGTATTGGTCATTTGAAGATCATGTGAACCATTATGGACATCTAGGAAGAATAACTAAGATATGGCGAGTAAGAGGAGATAACGAGAAGGATATGTTTGTGGTCGACAAGTCGACCAGAGGGGGGACTGAAGTGGGAGAATGGAAGACCAGGCTCCCGTCCTTCACCTCTCGCGCTTGGCCTAAAGGGTCACGACCCAGACACCCGCTACGAGAAGAGTTTGTCCATTTACCAGACGACCAGATACCCTGGTACAGGAACATACGGATGTGTCCATCTGCCTGCCCAGCAGCCCGCACTGGCCATGCCGACACCTGCGGCACGGACCAACTAGACTAAAATCTACACGTCTTTAGAGATGCCATGACGACCTAGACAACGGGAAGCACATCTCTACAAATATACACACTGGACATTCCCACACCGATCTACACGAAGAATATACTCAGTGCTATGACGTAGGCGACAGGCATATTCACGGACGTGCATCTTTATTATTTTTACATAGGCTTTCAGAATGCAGAAACGCAAGATGCGTCATGAACTTATCTACAAAGCTTGCTCACGCTTCTCTTGAAACCAGTTACCACCATGAGAAGTATAATGAAGACACGATACTGGTCATGGAACTATATGCTACTATAACCTAAAGCACCTATGCACCAAACGGACCACTTATGCACCAGGCCCAAGTAGGCCTCAAACAAGAGCTCCCGTGGACATTAACAAAGCAAGAGTCAGGTTGCTGATCCTGCAGAATGAGCCCGGTGAAACAACCAGCCAAGGTCGCAATGTTGCAAACCCACATTCCAAGAACAAATCATCAAAGGCACGATGTTGCAACCTCGCACTCAGCGCACCAACGTTAAGGTCACACCTGCAAATTAAACCAGACACACAGTGGAAAAGCAATATTAATTGTGCAGAATTCTGCCTCAAACACGGTCCCTCCCCACGTGACCAAGCCGAACCTGACGAGATGCCAAACCCAGGAGAGAAGAGGCGTCTGGATCCCTCGCTACGAGACACAGGCAGATACACTTGAAAGGCTCAATGGACATCTGCGACAGTGGGAGCGGTCAGCCTTCCAGCTATGAATAAATCCTCACATTGTCTGCACGTACCCATAGTGAAACATTGTTGCAAATTGCAGGTACACCGAGAGCTGGGAACAGCGGTGGTCCCAGGCTGGGAAGCTCACGGGCGCACCAATCAGAACATGGGGCTCTTATCACTGACGCCAGTAATATTAACCAATCCTCAGGAGTCTTCATGTAACAATTCTCATGTATCTAATTGTAGGGACAACCCAGATATATCACCTGACTACCCTTTGTCCACTAACATTGTTCTCTATATGTGTGCTATACTAACCCTACCACTCGAGCAACCAATTAAGAGTGGCGATAGGTTTTTTGTTAACTTTCTGAAGTGACGCAAGTAGCGCGTCATAATACAGTAAAAAGGGCCTGCGAGCCCCACGATTGTGTGTGTGTCAGGACGGACGCGTACGCTCCTTGACCCATCCCTGCCGTTTTGTCTAATAAACAGCAGAGTCACCTTGCTCCTTGTGTGTGTCTCATACTCTATCTCATCTGGGATACACGGGAGGAGTTGGGGCCTCCCTGCCTGGAGGTCTGCGGACGGCCCGGCCGACCCCGGCAGAATTTCCCCCCGACAGTCTAGTCTTTTGCTGTGGAACACTTGGTCCTGTTTCTCTTGCCAACCTCAGAACAAAATGATCTCTAAATGGTACGGGACCTAGACAATCTTGGAATAAAAATCTGATAGAGGACAAAAATCGAAACTCTATCATGTTAAACTTCTGAAAGCCTGGAAGATTGATCCTATAGGACAGAGTACGGTCACCATGGTAACGTTATTGGTAGAGGGAGAACGTGAGCTAAGCCTAATTCCAGAGAATCAGAGTTTTGCCCAGAAAAGAGATCTGAACAACCTGTTAAATCAATTTCCCAAGATCTGTTCAGAACAACCAGGGAAGGTAAACATTTCTTCTATTATATACGTACACCCTAAGGGCAGATCATAAACCTCAAGCTTTATCGTATGCCCGAGACCTGAAGGAAAACTTTTGAGATCATCATGAACATGCTCAAGTTAGGGGTAAGAAGAACCATCTGATGACCTCATGTACTCCCCTATGGTTCTCGTAGCCAAGCCTGATGAATCTTAGAAGTTTTGCATTGATTTAAGAAAGCTCAATTCGATCACTAGCTTTGTCAACTTTCCCATGCCCAAGATCGATGAGCTGAGTGAAAGACTGCGGAATTCCCAAAGTATTTCCACTTTAGACCTTACAAAAGGGTATTGGCAGATCCCACTCAATCCAGCTGATAATGAAAAAAGGCAATTTCTACCCCTCAGGTCCTGTTTCAATTCACTGTTCTTTCTTTTGGTTTACATGGTGCCCCTGCTACATTTCAGAGACTTATGGACTACTCGGCTTTTGCAGACATCTATCTTGATGAAATTGTCATCCAAAGTAACAACTTTTAAAAACACTTGTTCCATCTGAAGGAAATCACCAGAGCCCTACGGAAAGTGGGCTTCAAACTAACCTTAAGAAATGCCATCTCACCCAAACGTCTGTAAAATATCTGCGCTATTTTTTGGGCAACAGTCCTATACAACCTCAAAATGAAAAAGTGATGGCAGTTAAAACCAAGCAGAAACTTCGAGCTTTCCTGAACCTGTCTTAAAGATGCCTGATTTTAATCAGGAATTCATACTACAAACAGATGTATCTAAGGTATGTTTAGTGGCGGGGTCTTCTTAAATACATAATTGATGAACACTCTGTCCTATAAATGAGCCGGAAGCTGCTTCCCCGAGAACAAACCTAGGCCGCAGTCAAAAATTAGGCCTGGCTATTAAGTGGGAAGGGGGAAGTATACTTGTAAGGGTTGTCAAGATTGCATGTAAGAGCCCAACCATCCACCCTGTTCACTTCGAATCAAACAACTATTGAGAACCATCATAACTAAGGTCTATGAAACTCTAAGAGGACAATCTCATTGGTCTTTTCTTTTTTTAAATATATTTTTTATTAATTAAACGGTTGGAGCAACAGCATTTGCATTTGACAAGACAACATAACCTTGACTTGTACAACACCCTAGATATTCAGAGTCCTTCGGCTCCCACTTACTTGCTGGGGAGTTTCTGAAACCTGCGATCTCCCCCATGAACCCCATGTACTTCCTCGCCTATCCCAAAAACGGGCCCGCTCACATCACCCATTCTCGCTCAGGCCAAAATACAGTTTCACCAGACGGGGTTTAAATGTCAAGGCCAGGAATTTTAGATCATAATCTAGTAGTGGCGACCATATTGATTGAAATTGGTGGAGTTTTCCTTACTTTTGCGGCTGTCACCTTTTCCGCCACCAACATATCCCAAACCTTAATCCACCATAGTCCCAGATCTGGGCCTTCTACAGTTTTCCAGTGCCGAGGAGATGGTAATGCGTGCTGCCAGCAGCAAATGTGTCAATAGCCCCAGCCCCAGCCCCAGCCTTTGGATATACTGTCATGGACTTCGTGGTCCCTGACCCATAGAGGACTGAAAGCCGTGATCCTCCCAACATGGCCGCTTGATACGGAACGCAGCTTGCCAGTCTTTGTGCGCCACGCTCAACGTTCTACTAAACAGACACGCCCGAGCAGCTCTGCGCGTCTCAACGCTACTGCTCGCTGTAGTTGGACGTGTGTTGCCGGAGTTCGCTCGGGGCTTTCTTCCGAATCCTAATTTCCCAGTTCCTTGAATCCTCCTCCCTTCCCTTCCTTTCCTCGAACTTACCTTCGAGCTTCTTCCTGGATTTTCACCTGAACTCGGGTCACGGCGTTCCGTGCCTCCGAGCTTGGACATTGTTCCTTCCTGGTTCCCGTCCTGGACTTCTGAATGTCTCCTGGAGTTGGATTGCTATCCTCACGCTGGAACCCGAAGACCAACACACAGGTTTATATAAATCCCAGACCGTGCGAAAGAAATCATCAAAGAAGGTCGCAAGCAAACAAGAAAAACAGGTGAGAGACTTGTGACAGATTGAGACGCCTAAAAAATTATACGGATACAGAGATGGTTCAAGACCTCATGCGAGGTATACAGGAACTAACCACAGAAGTCCAGAACCTTAAGGCAGAGAACGCTGCTTTAAAGCAGTTAGTCTTGTCTCGTGACTCTGCAACTAAGGAAAGTGTGTTATCGGGAGGAGTAGTGGACAAATATGATGGCTCTTCAAAGAACCTTCGTGTCTTCCTTGATTCATGTTTGGTGCATTTCACCTTCAAGCCCTACTACTTTTCCACCCCAAGAGCAAAGGTGGGGTTTATGATCTCACACCTCACTAGTAACGCCTTGACCTGGGCAACCCCCCTAGTCAATTTGGGCGACGCCCTCCTGGATGATTATGATGGGTTTGTGGAAGCCCTAAAAACCATGTTTGATCGTCCAGAGCAGGTTTACAGCGCTCAAGAACGGCTACTTGAATTTCAACAAGGATCCCAGGATATGCTTACCTATGTGACCCGCTTTAAACAACTTGTGAAGGAGGCTGATTGGTCCCAAGAAGCCAGCTTCACCCTCTTTCGAAGAGGCCTGAACGAAGAAATAAAGGACGAGTTAGCCAGGGTAGCTCGCCCAAGCTCCTTCCAGGCCCTCATGGACCTTTCTCTACAAATCGACTTTCGAATCCAGGAAAGACAGGCGGAGAAAAAGAAGTCTAAGTCAACATTCCAAAAGGCTGCTACAGACCATCCATACAGACCAGAGCCCACAGCCTCTCCAACCTCAGATCCAGAACCCATGCAACTGGGGGCCTTCCGTGGACCCATTACCCTACAACAAAGGATGTGCCGGATTCACACTGGTCTGTGCATGTACTGCGCATCCGATAAACACCTCAAGAGAGAGTGCCCTATCGCTCCTCCACGCCGTTCGGGAAATGCCAGCTCCCTATCCTAAATGGGGCACAGTTTCAGGAGAAAGATGTCTGCTCCACATCAATTCCTTCCTTGAACCCTCCTGGACAAAATAATCTTGTGATTCTACAGGCATTCCTATCGCCTTCCAAGAAAGAAACTTACCCCATCCTGGCATTAGTGGATTGCGGAGCCATGGGCATATTCATAGATCATGATTGGGTCACTACTCACAACATTCCACACGAAACACAAGAGACTATACAACCTGCAGAAGCTATTGATGGAAGACACCTGTCTTCAGGACCCATAACCCTTCAAACCAAAGAGATTCTTCTTTCTATAAATCACCACCAAGAGAGGATTACATTTGATATCATAAGATCTGCCCACTATCCAATGATTCTAGGCATGCCCTGGTTACAGAAGCATAACCTGTACATCAATTGGGCAGCAGGCTCTTTGTTTCTTGGTTCAGAACATTGTATGTCCCACTGTTTGTCCCTAGACACCTTACCAAGGTCCTCCGAAGACTCTCAAGAAACTCAGCAAATTCCAGTCGGCGTCTCTAACATCATCCGGATTCCCAGGGCCTACCAGGCTTACACAGATGTATTCTCAACAGCCATTGTTCAAGCTCTACCACCCCACAGATCTGAGGATTGTGCCATCGACACTGAACCTTCAGCCGTAATTCCTTTCGGAAGAATGTTTATTTTGTCAGAACCTGAAAAAAGGCCCTCTAGGAATACCTGGATACCAACTGGGAAAATGGAACTATTCGACCACCCAAGTCCCTGCCGGGCACTTCCCTTTTGTTCGTTCCCAAGAAGGATTCCAAGGAGCTTGGGCCATGTCTGGATTACCGTGGCCTTAACCAATGCACTCTCAAGGACCGTTACCCATTGCCTCTCATCTCGGACATCCTGGAAGCAGTCAGAGGTGCAGTCATCTTCACAAAACTAGATCCCAGGAGTGCCTACCATCTTATTCGTATAAAAGAAGGTGACAAATGGAAAACAGCCTTTAGAACACCCTTCAGCCATTTCGAATACTTGGTCATGCACTTTGGACTTTCTAATGCCCCAGCAATCTTCCAACGTTTTATGGATCGGGTGTTTTCTGATATGCTGTTCCTCTTCGTCATTGTATATCTAGACGACATACTGATCTACTCCAAGGACCATTTGAAACACGAAGAGCACGTAAGGGCAGTCTTACAACGTCTACGTGAACATAAGTTCCTGGACAAACCCGAGAAGTGTCTTTTCCATGTATCTACTGTTCACTATCTCAGATTCGTTCTTAGCCCAAGGGGGATTGGAATGGACTCTTCCAAGGTTGACTCCATTCTGTCTTGGCCTGTTCCAACCAATGTAAAGCAAATTCAATCCTTGCTGGGGCTTGCTAATTTCTACAGGAAATTGATACCAGCATTTTCTGAGATTGTGCACTCTATTGTCACATTATTGAAGAAAGGACCTCAGCCCAAGATTCAGCGTTTCAACGGTTGAAGTCGGAGTTCACACAAGCTCCCATCCTAGCTCAACTCGACATTGATTGACCTTTCCTTGTTGAAACTGATGCCTCCAACTACGCTATTGGGGCAGTCCTGAAACAGGAACTGGGCGACAAGTTAGAACACCCCATCGCCTATCTCTCCCGCACCTTGACTCCCAGTGAAACTCATTATTTCGTCCTTGAGAAGGAATTGTTAGCCATTAGTCAAGCCTTCACTGGTTGGCGTCATCTCCTTCTGGGAGCCAAACACCCGGTACTAGGCCGCACGTACCATCGGAATCTTCAAGTCCTACAATCCCTAGAATGTAGAAACAGTCGCCAAGCCCGTTGGGCCTTCTTTTTTGCCCAATACCAATTTCAATCCATCATTTCCCTGGAACACATAACATTATAGCCGATGCCTTATTCAGACGTCCTGATTACGAACCCCTTGAACCCCTTGAGGATCGAACCTTTCCTAAGATGTTTCCCAACACAATATTTGTTGCTCAAGCAATTACTTTCCTGGAGGATATTCGAATCCAAACTCAGTCCTCTGTTTCTCATAAACTCCTTCCAAGGGTCAATCGATGGAATCTCAAAACAAAAGACGGATATCTATTCAAGGAGAATCGGTTGGTCACCCCTACTCCTGGACTGAGACAAAAGATCACAAGCTTATGTCATGATTTATTTTCCAATTTGTTTATTGGCATTTGTTATCTTACAGTAAAAACTTCTCGGCCTGCATTCAATAGCAGGTATAGTGATACCTGCTTAATAAACAGTAACATTTTTTTATAAAGTAACTAAACAACATTTAACTGTCTCCTTGTTTCAACTTCTTTGTTCAAAAGTCTTGGCAAACATTATGGTGGGATATCGGGAGCGGGGGGCGAGGGGGGCTCCAAGTTTCAGGGGCTGGGCGTGTGATCTGTGTCTGTCTCTGCCATGGGTGTTGTGTTCCTGCGACGCAGTGTGGTCGGGTCCTTTTCCATTCATGGGGGTTTATCATCTGGGGAGGAAACCATGCTAATGGTTATTTCCTTCCATGCCTCCAAGGTAGAGCTTGATTCGTCAGTTGACCTGTTGACGCTGTCCTCCCATGCTCTTGTTTCCGCGTTAATCCACCTGTCTAGTTCATTACGCCATGCCTTATGATTCGGGCCTGCAGGCTTTTTCCAGGCCATGGCAATTTGTCTTTTGGCCAGTATACAGGTCAAGTCCTTGAGTTTCACCCAGTGCTTGAGTTTGGCTTGCCTGGGGTGTGTTCCCAGAAGGCACTCCTCAGGGGACCACTTGTAGTTGGGGGAACCCGCTTTTTCAAATGTCTGTTTTATTTTCATCCATAGGGATTGTGATTTGTTGCACTCCCAGAACATGTGAAGTAGATCTGCCCCGTCTGCGTTGCACCATGGGCAGTGAGCTTCCTTTTGTTTGTTAATTTTCACTAGCCTGCAGGGGGTCAGATATGTCCGATGTAGCACGCTCAGTTGTATAAATCGGAATCTGTGGTTTCTGGACACAGCTTTGGGGTATGCTAGTGCTCTGTTCCATTCACCTTCTGAGAGTTCCTGTCTCAGATCTGTTTCCCATCTCTTTTTCATTGTCTCACTTTTTGGGTTGGGTATGTCGCTGAGGTGGCTGTATACCAGAGAGACCGCTCTCCGTCCCTCTCCCAGGTTATATAACAACGTTATAAGAGGGGCTGACTCTGGTTCCTCTGGCCAAACGTCCCATTTTTCCTTATCCGTTTCCGGTATCCTGCGGTACCAGAGGAATTGGCCTGCTTGTATGTCCTCCTCTTTTTGTAGTGACTCGAACTCCCTGAAGGAGCCTTCGTCATACAGGTCCCCCCCAAGTATAGACACCTTTCCTCTCCCAGTGTCTAAGGTGGAGTAGGTCCGTACTTGATTTGCACATGTCTTGGATCAGTGGGATTTCGGGAGAGTACGGGTGTTTCAGCTGGGTTATCTCCTTCGCCCTTTGCCATATTTGCCTCCCCAGGGTGGCGTTGGAGGGTATGTCGCTCAGTAGGTGTTATGGGGCCCATATGAGTTCTCTCAGGTATATAGGGGAGATCATGGATTGTAATAGGGGTGTCTCGGACATGGTGTCGTCGGCTAACCATTTGGACACAAAGCTGAGTTGAGCAGCTACATAGTATTTTTCAAGGTTCGGGAGCTGGACTCCGCCTTGCGCGTATGTTAATACTAGGGTAGAGTGTGCTATTTTGCGTCTGGCCTGCCCCCAAAGGAAGCCACGAACGATTGAATCAAGCAGACGAAAGAACTTAGGTTTGATGTAGTATTGTACGTTCTGGAATTTGTATAGGAACCGGTGGAGGACAATCATTTTAACTACTGAGGCCCTGCCCATCACTGATAGGGGAAGTTTTGCCCAGAAGCTCATTGATTTGCATAGTGCGGGTATCGCCGCCACCGTGTTGTGCTCATGCACAAGCTCCGGGGTGTGCATTATTTGGATTCCGAGGTAGCGGAATGTCGTGGTCTGCCATTGTATACCTAGTGCGGGGAGCTCCTCCCTGTCTCTGCTTCTCAGTCCTGCCAGTGGGAACAGGCAGGACTTAGCTCTGCTAAATCGTATGCCCGAGACCTCGGAGAAGTTGTCAAGGACCTCCAACATGGTTGGAATGTTAAGGTGCGGATCCTTGACGTACAATAGGACATTGTCCGCATAGAGCGAAATGATGTGGTCCGTCCCGCCAAGTCTTATCCCTGCATCAAAGAACTGTTTCCTGAAATAGATTGCAATGAGTTCCAACCCGAGGATATAAAGCATGGGAGACAGCGGGCATCCCTGTCTTGTGCCCCTACATATGTCCCATATTGCTGATACATGTCTCCCAGTTTTCACCCGAGCCCTTGGTCTGGTGTACAGTATTTTGACCCATCGAACAAATCCCGGACCAAAACCGAATTCCTGTAGGACTGCTAGTAGCCATTCCCAATATATAGAATCGAATGCCTTGATGGCGTCTAGCGACGGCAAGGCATAGGGCTCGGGATTCACGTCTGTTTGTTCGGCTATGTGTTGTAGTCTGCGTAGATTCATGGTTGTGTTGCCTCCCGGTATAAATCTGCATTGGTCTGTGTGGATAATATCGCCTATGAGTCTAGAAAGTCGTTTGGCAAGAATTGTGGTCAGTAATTTGACGTCATAATTAAGCATGGCTAGGGGTCGATATGATTCGCAGTGTTCCGCCGGTTTGTTTGGCTTGAGGATTGGGATCACAAGGGTTTCCCTTGTGCTGTCAGGTAGGATACCTCGCTCGTATGTTTCCAGGAAGACTTTGTGTAACAGTGGGACCAGGGAGGAGTCGTATGACTTATAAAATTCTGAGGGCAACCCATCAGTGCCCGAGGCCTTGCATGTAGCCTGTGACTTAATTGCCTCGGCTATGTCTTCCGCAGTGATTTCAGCATCTAAGGCTTCGGCTTGTGTAGGGGAGAGCCTGGGTAGTCCTATTTCGTCTAGGGTGCCCATTATCTGGTCTAGGGGGATTTCAGCTTCATGTGAGTACAGGTGCACATAATAGTTTTTAAAGGTGTCATTTATGTTATTTTGGGCTTGATGTACGTTGCCGTCCTTGTCCTGTAAAGAGGTAATTGTGTGCCTGGGGTGTTCTTTCCTGCAGAGCCAAGCCAACAGCCTACCAGGCCTGTCAGCTTCTGTGTGTGCTCTGTTCGTTCTGGTGGTATAATCAAACTTGGCCAGTCTATCCCAGGCCTTCGTGCATTCGACTCTAAGGGCTTTGAGCTTTTCTTCCCGTTGTTGTGGGCTTAAGGGACTGTTATCGAGCCTCTCTATCTCCCTTTCTCTTTGTGTTAGCTCATCTTTCAACTTCTTTCTCACGCCTCCGGCCTTTGTTATAATTTCACCCCGTATTACTACTTTTAGGGCTTCCCATATGGTGCTCGCGTGTTTTACACTCCCTGTATTTAGCTCTATGTAGTTGTCTATTGAGTCCTGGAGTTCATCTTTAAAAGCTTGGTCCCTCAGGGCTTCCACCGGCATTCGCCACATGGGAATGGGTGGTCGTGGGCCAGCATGGTTCCACTCTATCACCAATGGAGAGTGGTCAGAGATCGTCCTACCCAGGTACCGTGCCTCCTCCATCTGGGGTAGGTGTTCCCTTCCTACGAAGACGTAATCTAGTCTCGTGTGGAGGCCATGGGGGGACGAGTAGTAAGAATAGGTGCGTGTCTGTGGATGTAGCTCCCTCCATATGTCTGCCAGATCTAGTCTATCCGTTACTGCGTTTAGTGAGGTCGTAGCCGCTGATGGGGTCCTAGGCAAGGGTAGGGATCTGTCTAGGTCTGGATTGTGGGTGCAGTTAAAGTCCCCTCCCCAAATAAAAAGGCCATCTCTGTGTGGTGTGACTCTAGCGTACATTGAATCGAGGTGGGCTGGGACATTACTATTGGGGAGGTAAGAGTTCACTATGCAAACTTCTTGCTGTTCTATGCTTCCGAGCAGTATCACAAACCTGCCCTCTGGGTCTTTTACTGCTTTCTTTAATTGAAATGGGAGTTGGGGATGGATCCAGGTATAGACCTCTCTAGCGTACTTGGAGTAAGCAGTTCCGTACCCCTGCCCACCCCAGTGTTCCTGGAGTTTGGTGGTGGATTCTGCGATGCAGTTTGTTTCCTGTAAGAGCGCTATCATTATCCCCTTTCTGTGTAGATAGGACTGAATTCTGTTCCTTCGAAGGTAGGTGCCGAGGACCTTTACGTTCCATGTCATAATTTTTATTCTCATCGCCATGTCATGGGGGGTATTGTAGTGGTCGCGGTTTTCCAGGTGGGCTCCCGTGGTCGGGGCGTTTCTGGTAAGGAGTTTTGTCTGTGCGCCCGGGTTCCTGGAGCATGTTCCCTCCTCCCGATTCCCTCCTTGCAGTTGGCATAATGTAGTATGGAGACTTATCAACTTTTTCAACTGTCATTCTAATGAATGAGCTAACTAAACCATTTAACTGTGAACTGCCCCCAGCAGTTGCGTAGAACTTGCAGCGCTCGGGGGCTCCCGAGCCTTCTGGGCCTCTCCAGGCCTTCCGGTGCGGGCTGCGTGCAAGCATTTGACTCACACATCTCTTTTGGGGGGCACCCATTGGCGTGGTCGTGTGTGGTGCCTCGTTCTTCTGCCCGATATTGCTATCGTTGTGTTACGGTCTAAATTGGCTGAGTTGTTCCTCTGTGTGGAGTTGACGGCCGGTGATGGCGTTCGTGGCTTCCTGCTTTATCCGTTGTTAGTCCTTGGCGGTTCCTCTCTGTCATCCGCCAAGTTATTGTGCTCGAGCCACATGTTTGCTGCGGCTGGGGTCTCCAAGAAGAGTGCTTTCCCTTTGTAAAGGACTTTGAGGCGAGCGGGGTAGAGCAGCATGTATTTCAGATTAAGTTTGCGGAGTCTCGCTTTTACTGTTATGAATGAGTTCCTGGCACGCTGTACTGCGGGGGTGTAATCTGGGTATATGACAATTGACGAGTCTTGTCTTTTGATTTCACCTCCTTCCCTGGAATAGCGCAATATTGTCTCTCTGTCTCGAAAGTTTAAGATTTTTGCAATGATCGGGCGTGGGTGTGAGCCCGGTGGAGGGCGCTTTTGAAGGGATCTATGGGCGCGTTCTACTGAGAACCCTTGCGAGAGATTTCCTGCGCCAATTTCTTGTTGCAGCATTGTCTCTATAAATTCTGTGGGATCCGGGCCTTCCATATCTTCGAGAACACCTAGGATCCTGATGTTATTGCGCCGTGCTCGGCCTTCTGCGTCTTCGGATCGCGCTTCCAGCCTTGCCACTTGCTGTTCTAAATCTAGGACTCGCTTCTTCAGGTCTGTGGTGTTCTCAACATTGACCTGTAGAGTGGCTTCGTTGGCGTTGACTCTTTCGGTCAGATTGCGTGCGTCTTGTCGCATGAGCTGCATATCCACTTTAATTTCGTCAATCTTGCCTTCAATGGAGGCGCAGAGCGCTGCAATGGCTTGAAGGACTTGCGTATCACCAGTTGCCGCTGCCGTGTGTGATGGTTCATCGGTGGGTATAGGGTCTGACTGTGGCAGCTGTTTAGGCCTGACCGTCGTGTAGGTGTCCATTGTCATGGATTTCGGTTTGGTTCTAGGCGGGGACATCCTTTCCCTCTGGGCCGCCGTGCCAGCCTCCACTGTTCGTTGGGTGCCTATCCCAGGGATGTCTTATGTTGGGCAGGGCAGCTGGTCCTGGTCCCCCTTCCCACAGGCCCCGACGGTTGGGCTGGTGCCCTCGTTATATTTCCATAGCAGCACAGGGGGTGGAGGGGGGGCGCAAGGCAGCCACTTACTGTTATCGGCGTTGGGGGTCGTTGTTCTATGTCGCAGGCCTATCGCCGCGGTTCGGTCCGTTGAGGTCTGGCCCCAGAGCCGTGCCTCTGGAGAGGGTCGATTCCCTCCTCCTCGCGTTCGATCGCTAATGGGGCCCAGCGCCTGTGTTGTCGGGCAGCGAGAGGAGGCCCTCGTCTCCGGTCCCTGCTCGCTCCAAGCAGTCGGCGGTCCGCGGTCTACAGGTCGCGGCGTTGCACAGTTCCACAGTGTCTCCTCCGGGGGGCCGAGAGTGAGCCCAGGAGCTGGGAGTTAGCTCGTCGGGAAGGGGGCGCTTGGGATCGCAACGGTCGCCGCCATCTTGGATCCTCAGGGGCGTCTCTTTGCTCGCTTCATTCAGGGTGTTGTCGACTCCGATTTTGTTCGGAGATCGAATCGCTGCAGCGGGGAGAGGTTTCTCTTTCCAGTCGTGTATTTTTGCAGGGAATTTCTTGGCTGTAGTTGCCTGTTGCAGTAGTCCAAAGGATCGCGGGCAGGAGCTCCGCAGATGCACGTCTTTACGGCATGCGCGCTGGCCACGCCCCCCTATGTCATGATACTTTCCATTCAGGACACTGTGGCATCACCAACACCCTCCTTCTAATACAAAGACAGTTTTGATGGCCAAGGATTAATGATGATATCAAGATCCATGTCCAGACGTGTGCAGTCTGCAATCAGAACAAACATGACAATAAAAGACCAGCAGGTCTCCTGCTCCAACCAGCACTACCAACAAGACCCTGGGAAATCATTGCCACGGATTTTATCGTGGAACTACCTTCTTCTAGGGGCTACACAACTATAATGGTTACCATTGATTTGTTCACACATATGGCTCATTTCACGCCTCTACACAAACTGCCATTCACTTCTGAACTTGCTGGGATTTTCCTTTAAAACATATTCCGGCTTCGTGGGCTACCATCCAAAATCATTTCTGACCGAGGACCCCAGTACATATCCCAGTTCTGGAAACAGCTATGTCGTATACTGGGAATCCAACGTGTATTATCTTCGGGTTATCATCTACAGACCAATGGAGCTACCGAACGAGTAAACCAAACCCTGGAACAATATCTTCGTTGCTTCGCCACCAAAGTCCAGGATGATTGGTCACTCTTAATACCTGTGGCCGAATTTGCATACAACAATTTGGATCATTCTGCTATCAAGACCAGTCCCTTCTTCTGTAGTCAAGGATTTCGTCCCTCAGTCCTACCGTCCATTCTTCCACATCCTACCCCAGTTCCTGCGGTTGATTCCAGGATTGAAACACTAATCAATGTGCACAAAGAAGCAAAGGAACACCTAGAAAAGGCAAGGCCCAAAAAGACGTTAAACATTATGCTGACTCAAAAAGGCCTGGGCCTTCCTATTTAATAGGCAATAAGGTCTGGTTATCCTCGAAACTCCTTCCTCGTCACCTACGACCAAACAAATTGGCTCCCATGTATTACGGGCCCTTTTCTATAAAAGAAATCGTCAATCCAGTGGCCTTTCGACTCCGACTACCAGAGTCATGGAAAAGGATTCATCCAGTCTTCCACACTTCTCTGTTAAAACCATATGTTCAGCCCTCTCGAACTGCTCCAAGATCTACCCCAGTGATTGTCAATGACCAACTCGAATACGAGGTCTCCAGAATTTGTGACTCCAGGTACTGACGTGGTCAACTACAGTATTTGGTTGAGTGGAAAGGGTATCCTCCCAGTGAGCGCACCTGGGAACCTGTGTCAAACATGAATGCCCCCAGGCTAATTCGAAGATACCATCTCATCCATCCAGGCAAACCCAGAGGAGCTGGGCTTCAGAGGAGGCATACTGTCATGAACCGTCGCCTGCGTCCATTATGGACTTCGTGGTCCCTGACCCATAGAGTACTGAATGCTGTGATGCTCCCAACATGGCCGCTTGATACGGAACGCAGCTTGCCAGTCTTTGCGCGCCACGCTCAACGTTCTACTAAACAGACACGCCCGTGGCTCTGCGCGTCTCAATGCTACCACTCGCTGTAGTTGGACGTGTGTTGCCGGAGTTCGCTCAGGGTTTTCTTCCGAATCCTAATTTCCCGGTTCCTTGAATCCTCCTCCCTTCCCTTCCTTTCCTCGAACTTACCTTGGAGCTTCTTCCTGGATTTTCGCCTGCACTCGGGTCACGGCGTTCCGTGCCTCCGAGCTTGGACATTGTTCCTTCCTGGTTCCCGTCCTGGACATCTGAATGTCTCCTGGAGTTGGACTGCTATCCTCACGCTGGTACCTGAAGACCAACACACGGGTTTATATAAATCCCGGACCGTGCAAAAGAAATCATCAAAGAAGGTCGCAAGCGAACAGGAAAAACGGGTGAGAAGGGGAGAGACTTGTGACATATACCCTATCACATGGAGCCCCCAAGAGAAAAGTTTTCAGACACATCAGGAGTTTACTACCCGTGATAGCTTCTATGTTATGCACAATGGTCTCCCAAAAAGATAGAATTAGGGGGCAATACTACCACATATGAAAATAAGAGCCATGAATGCCACAGTTCCGCCAGCAGGTAGGGGGAATTGATGCCTGGAAGTAGTGAATCTGTGCCGCAGGGTAATACCAGCGGAAACAACAGTTTTAATGCACTTTCATATTTGTCACGCATCTGGATATGGCATGGCCCCTGGTCCAAATCTCAGACCATGCTACATCTTCCGTCTGGTGGCCTAAATCTGCTTCCCATCGGGTCATGTAGTCCGTGTGGCAGGGGGTTAGGTCGTCATCCCTCAGAAGTCTATACAATTTTGAAATCCCACCCTTGTCTAGACCCTCCCAGACGGTCAGTTCAAACGGTCTGAATGTCCGAGAAGCCTTTTATCTTATTTCGGGGTGAGAGATTCAATGTCGTAATTGAGTATATGGGAACCTATCCAACTTTGAGAGGTGGAACCCCCTTTTATAGCCTTCAAATGAGCGTGGCCGGCCCTCTGCAAACAACTGTCCCAATGTAAGAAACCCCCCTCTTTCTATCACCTAAACGCCCCCGGATGCATGCCTGGTGTGAAGTCTGGGTTGCCGAGGAGCGGCGACAGTGGGCCCATGCCGCTAGTGATCTTTTTCCTCCTCAATACCTCGGTCCCATACCTTTAGAGTAGTGCAGCCATTGCTTACGTGTCGTATGAGGAATAAAAGGTAGAAAGCGGAGGGGGAGAGAACTTTTGGATTTCTCTATTTCCATCCACCTCGGTGCGGGAGCATCAGTCGTCCATGTAAATAAGTGGGAAAGCTGTGCTGCCTCAGCATACCGTAGTAGATTGGGAACCCCCAAACCCCCCAGCCTTGCTCCCCCCATCATCACCCTCTTGGGGATTCTAGATTTTTTACCCCACCATATAAATCCCAGGAGCTTACATTGGAGCCGATTTAATATAAGTTTCTGAAATTCCACTGGGAGGGATAAACAAAAGTATAATAATCGAAGGAGGAGATTCATTTTGACTGCCCTGATCCCATCTTTCCAGATCCTTTTCCTGGCGCCAACCAGGAAGTGCGAAGAAGGGAGTGAGCAATGAGCCCGAGAGGGTGTGTGTGGGGGGGGGGGGCAGTTGTGAAGTCTGTTTTACATCCGCCCGTAGATGCCTGCATGGAGAACTGGCTGTCCTTATTTGAAAATGCAAACATTTGAAAAGCAAACATGCAAAGCCGGCCCATTTGTAGAAGGCACCATGTTTAAGGCTCCTGTCCCGAGCCTGGCCCCACTTCCCTTCTTCTAGCTGTGCATGCCGTCTGGGATTGAGCTGGAGCCCTCCCCAACGCAATGTGCTCTGCCAGAGCAGCACAGAGGCCTCTCCGCCTTGAGGTAAGCCATTGGGCTTAATTGGGAGCATTGAAAAATCGCACTCCTTTCTTTCACTACATCAAACCCAAATATGAGATAAATGCTTCGATCCATACTGAAACTAATTTCCAGAAATATCGGAAGCTTGCAACGTTCAAAAAGCTGTTGCCCAGTAACCATTGTTTACCTGCTCACTGATAAGGAGCATTCTGCGCTTCTCTAAGATGGCGTCTTGCGACCGTAAGAATCAAGCAGCTATTTGAATACGGCCGCTGCTGATAGGCTGCCGACACCTATATTCAGCCTACCAGATGATCGGTGGGCGGAAGCCGGCCCCTTTGTAGAAGGCACAGTGTTTAAGGCTCCTTTCCTGAGCCTGGCCTCACTTCCCTTCTTCTAGCTGTGCATGCCGCTTGGGATCGAGCTGGAGATCTCCCCACTGCAATTCGCGCTGCCGGAGCAGTACCGAGGCCTCTCCGCCTCGAGGTGAGCTATTGGGCTTAATTGGGAGCATTGAAAGATCGCGCTCCTTTCTTTCCCTACATCATGGCCAAATATGAGATAAATACTTCGATCCATACTGCAACTAATTTTCAGAAAAATCAGCGGTTTGCAACGTTTGAAAAGCTGTTGCCCAGCAACCATTGTTTACCTGCTCACTGATAAAGAGCATTCTGCGCTTCTCTTAGATGGAGTCTTGCGACCGTAAGCATCGTGCAGCTGTTTAAATACAGCCACTGCTGATTGGCTGCCGACACCTATATTCAGCCTACCAGATGACCGGTAGGCGGAAGCTGGCCCCTTTGTAGAAGGCACTGTGTTTAAGCCTCCTGTCCCGAGCCTGTCAGAGCCGGGAGGGTCCAGAGGAACACTAAGGTACACCCTCCCAATACCCTTCCTTCACGCGCGAAAGTAAACCATGCTTCCAGTGACGATAATCTCATACATACACTCCACAGGGATGCTTACCCTGTTCATGTCTTCAAAGTGTAAAACGTCAACTCCCTTTAACGGTACTGTAACACGCCTGTGTGGCCCCACGCATTCCACGGTATCTTTGTACAATTCCTTGCTAACAAGGTCGTAAAAAACTGTTTAAGTTGGTGGATTACAAACTCTGTCATCTATCCAGCTCTATACTTGATATTGTAATTTCGCCTACCATTCACACTTACGTTTGCTCAAATACCCGTCATTGTGAACGCAAGTATGATATATTGTAATTAAGAGTTGTACCATTCACCTTTGTCTGTAAACCTGTCTATGTCTCACCTGCATGACTATGAAAATGGTTGCCAATATGGCTCAAGCCTGCTAAAGCATATTCTGGCAAGGTCTACCATACAATAGACCTATTACATTGCTCATTGCTCACCTTATAAATGATAAGTGTTTGTCAACACGATTTAAAGACCTGCTGACCTTCGCCTACATGTCTTACCCTTTGCCTGCACCATTACTTCTCTTACTCCCATTCGCTACTCTTAATGCTTGTGCGATACTCTTAATGCTTGTTATTATGGATTACATACTGCAGACCATGCTCGCCCATAGTTCATAAGCGAGCTGAATGCCCCACGGCATACGCAATCACGCTACACCTAGCCTACGGTGCCCTGCCTAGCATTCAGCGCTCTTTTCATTATGCCGCCTCCTACCTACTGCACTGCAATACCTTCCTTGTACCACTACTGACTGCTGCATGCTTTCCTACTCTGGGTGACCTTTGATTGTATTGTATCTTACCTACCGTGTGACTATTGATTGTTGCATTTTGACCTTTTTGGAGTTACCATTGATTGCTGCATTCTACCTACTGTGTGACCATTGATTGATACATTTTTAGCCACTTGGGGTTACCATTGATTGCTGCACTTTCACCTATCTAGGGTTACTACTGATTACTGCATTCTACCTACTGTGTGACCATTGATTGCTGCATTCTACCTACTGTGTGTCCATTGAGTGTTGCTTAGGTCGAGGCAAAATCAAACCCAGAACCTTCACTCTCATATCCCTGCAATCTGCTTAAAAATATCAGCTTGCTTGCCTATCTTGTCATGCAATTATCTCCTACACACTAACTACAGTGCTAAGCCATGTCCCTGAGCCCAATCTTCTCGCTCCTTTCAAAATTGCTCATCTGCACATGCATGCCTAGCATGTCCTCCATCATGGCCAGGAATAACCCCATGCCCACCAACAGCCCACATAGAACTCCTAGCATCTGCCTAACCATGTCTAAGAGACTACCTGCACCCAACTGCATACCACCAACTGAATTCCTACCGTCCTACCTACCATCAGTACCTACACCTACGCACTATATTCCACCCGCACTCAGCAATCCCAATCACCTCACACAAGCCCAATGGATTCAACAATTTGCTTACAGACCCAAACCTAACCAACCCTGTTCACTTATACAAAGGAATCTAAGACAAGGCTCTAGATTTAGGCCATCTCAACCCTTAACCAAAAACACTACTATAGTTACTGGTGCCATCATGAACTCAGCGGATAACTCAGCCCCACCTAGAGAAAACCCAATCCAAAAAAAACATAGTCCTAATAGTACTACCTCCAGTATTAAGTGCGCACTCATTAATGCAAGATCCCCATCAGCCCATAACCTAGATATTGCAGACTGTATTACTGCAAACGACCTTGACTTCCTGGCAATAACAGAGACTTGGCTCCATGCAGCATCTGGACCTGCTCTCTCTCTTGTAATCCCAGATGGTTATTCTATCACCCACATGGACAAAGACCACAATCAAACGAAAGGTGGCGGCATTGCATTTATTGCCAAAACTTAATTAGGCATTAGGCAAATATCGATCCACCCTATCAAGTCAGCAGAACTACTGTCCATTAAACTACCTATCTCAGCCTCACGCACAATTGCACTTCACCTCGTCTACAGACCTCCAGGACCCATCACTACATTTGAAGAGGACATTACGTCTCTCCTTACCTCTAGCACAAAGCCAGGATCGCTAATTATCCTGCTGGGAGACCTTAATCTGGGTTATCGTGATCGTAAGGCTCTTGACCTTGCTAACTCGATCACAGAACTAGGTTTCAAATATCGCATCATCCAACCAACAAATATCAAAGGCAGAACATTAGACTGGCTAGTTGACATCAACTGCGTCAAAGATTCTTGACTACACGCCTTGCGCCTGGTCGGACCATCACCTTATCACTTTCACCATAAATGAAAGCAATCAACCTCTCTCTCAGACCTCAGCCCTACACACGAAAAATATGCGTAACATAACAGTTGAGAAACTGTTCCATTTGTTACAGCCCATTCTAAATGCCACTATCACCCACTCCGACCCCTCCGTCTTAGTAGACATTTACAATGACACTCTACTTAAAGCCATCAACACTGTAGCTCCGCTCAAATTGCGTAAAGCCAAACCTAGGGCACACCTGAATTCATGGTTCACTCCACACCTCAGATCCATACGCAAGATTAAAACAAAAAACAGAAGCTCTCTGGAAGAGCCTCCCTTCGGCCACTAACAAAGATACATTTTTCATAGCATGCCTCAATTGCAAAGAGTCTATCTTACAGGCGAAAAAAGATACTTACAACAACTGCATTGCAAATGCCAAATCCAGCACAAAAGAACTCTTTAAAATCCTTAAGAGTTATAATCCCCAGCCCCACCACCAGACACATGCACTAAAGATGCTACATGGTGCACCAGTATCCAGAATGCTCTACTGGGAAAAATCACAATGTTACAAGAGAAAATAGAAGCAAAAAAAACTCAGCCTCCCTCTGGACAATTCCCATTCGACCCCATCAATGCCATCTATAAACAACATCAAACCCTTAAACTTCTCCTCCCTCTCCATTAAAGAGGTTGAGGACTTAATCCTGAAACCAAAACCCTCAAGATGCCAGGGCGACATTTGCCCTGCACTGATCATCAAAGAAGCAGCCAAAGAACTAGCTGATTCATCACGTAATTTATCAACGTATCCTTTGAAACCAGTTTAGTTCTGAACAACCTAAAAGATGCCTAGGTCCTCCCACTCCTAAGAAACTGACCCTTGACCCTAATACCCCCACGAACTATAGACCTATTACTACGGTGCTGTTTCTATTGAAAATCTTGGACAGAACAGCTTACCTGCAGATCCAAGAACACCTAGAAACAAACAACTACTGTGCCTTAGACAATCCGGGTTCAGACCCAAACATGGCACTGAAATGGCCTTGATTGCCCTCAAGACACAACTGGAAAATCTAAAAGATAAAGGCAAACTTGCCATCCTCCTATTATTAGACTTGTCAGCAGCCTTTGACTTAGTAAATCATAGTCCTCTGCAACCATCTTACCTCAGCAGCATATTTCTCTGACAGAGCTAACGCCTTGATCCAATCGTTCCTTAACAATAGATACATGAGTATATGCACCTTCGGCTAGCGTTGTACCAGCACCAGTCTCATGCGGCATCCCTCAAGGATCCTGCGTCTCCCTCACCTTATATAATGTATTTACTAAACCATTGTTTGACGATCTTGACTATTTGGGTGTCACCTATACCAATTATGCTGATGACACCCAAATACCCATCCCATTGACTGGAGACTACACCACTGACAGTAAGGCACTGAATGACATTTATACCACTATCTAGGCCTTGATGGCTAAGCAGGGACCCTGCTTAAACGACGATAAGAAGGAATTACTCCTCTTAGGCTCCCAACCCAAACTCAATAATCCGGATGATCAATTTAACTCCTTTAACATTGATGGTAACAATATCAAGGTATCAAAGGAAGTAAAAACCTTAGGCATATACATTGACTCGATATTAAACTTAGCTAGACAAATCAATGCACTTGCTTCATCCACCGCCTACACCTTCAAATTAATCACAGCTTGTAGGCCTTTCCTCACGACAACTAACTGTATAACCCTAGCCAGAGCTTTAGTGCTATTAAAACTCGACTACTGTAATGCTCTATACTTGGGGAACCAACCATCCAACATAATTAAAAAAAGATAAAGATGTAGGTATTACAAAACAATGCCATTAAATCAGCACTAAACATCCCTAGATCACAACACATATCCAAAAATAGATGCAACTTGAACTGGCTGTCGGTCAACCAAAGAATTGACGTCAAAACTATATCCTTAACTCAAAAGTGACTAGCGAACCAAGCTCCTAGTTACTTGACTAACAACTTCACTCGCAAATAATCAGATCGCCCCACCAGATCTGCACAATCACACTGTTTTAAGATACCAAGATTCAAACTCCAGAAGGCCGGAGGCAGCAGTTTCCCCAACTCTGGCTGCTAAGAAGTGGAACTCCCTTCCTTTAAAATTAAGGTCTGAACCATCCTTTCATATCTTTAGAAAAAAGGCAAAAGCCTGCCTCGCCACACAAGAGAATTAGATATGCGTTCCTTCTTACAATTGACTGTAATTTCACCCTGCTATACCTCTTGAACTGTATATAACCATGTCCTGTATCTACACTTTCATGTAACACATGTAATTTATTGTAACCTTTGTATTGTAACCTGTCTCACTGTATACCTTTGCAAGAGAAGCGCCCAGATGCCTCAGGGCTTGGCGCGCTATACAAATAAACAAAATACAAATACAAAGACTTAAACAGGGGGGGAAATTGGCCCCATAGAGGTCCTTCGAAGAGGCTGTAAACTGGAGCCCTAAGTATGCCGTAGAGGTGGTATCCCAGTGGATTGGGCAGAGTGTTTGGAGGGAAGCGATAGCCCCACTGCTAGCACAACTGATTTTCCAAAGTTTATTTCAAATCCGGCAACTTGACCGAAAGCTCAGAATTCCTGTAGGGCCGCCTGCAGGGAAGGCCGAATGTTAGTGATGGAAAGAAGTACGTTGTCAGCGTATAAAGATATCTTGTGGGGGGAGTCATAAGCCCCAGGCCCCTGAATCGTGTCATTCTTATGTATGTGCCTTGCCAGTGGTTCCATTATAAGGGCAAACAGAAGGGGGAAAAAGGGGCATCCCTGTCATGTACCACATGTAAGAGGGATTGGGGGTGAACGTTCCCAGTTAACCTGGAGAGAGGTGTTCAGGGAGAAGTAATTGGTGGCTATCAGTTTCCTAAATTGGGGGCTAAAAGCGAAGGCCTCCAGCGTTAAATGCATGAAGGACCAGTACACCTTATCGAACGCCTTTGTTGCATCCAAAGCTAGGACGGCCAATTTCCCATTTCTCTTAGTGGTGGATTCAAATAAATGTACCACCTGCCAGATGTCCCCTGTTTTCCTACCCTGAATAAAGCCTGTTTGATCTGCATCGATCAGTGCATGAAGGAGTGGGGCTAGGCGGTTCGCCAGCACCTTTGAGTAGATGTTGGCATTGATGTTCAAAATCGAGATCGGCCTATAAGAGGCACACTCTCTAGGATCCTTGCCGTGCTTCAACAGTAATATCGTAGCAGAAGTTTGCATTGAAGGTGTCACACTCCCCACCTCCCGGAAAGAGTTAAAGAGGGCTGTTAGGAGGAAAGGCAGCTGACCACTAAAAAAGTTTATAAAATTTTGGGGAGAATCCATACGGGCCTGGGGCTCGGGGTTTCATGGATTTAATTACCGCCTCCACCACCTCCTGTCGAATTGGGGCTTCTAAAGCCTCATTATCTTCCCGGGCCAAATTAGGAAGAGCTGCCTCTGCAATGTATTGTTTCTGACCTGACATGGTCTCCAGTAAGTGGGCCTGCGCTAGCCGCAGTTTTTCCTGCTCGCCATATTGGGTTACCCCTTTTGGTCTTTAAGGCCTATAATGACATTTCATTTTCTGGTCTTCGCCAATTTCCTCGCCAGGAGTTGGTTGGCCTCATTACTTTTGGCATAGTAACCCTGTTTAACAGACAGCAGGGATTGTGCCTTCTCCTCAGCGTATAGGGCCTCTAATTTATTCTGGGCTATATGGAGGGCTGCATGGATTTTAGGGGACCAGCCCTGTTTATATTTGCCCTCCATTTCTAAGATTTCCTGTTCCAGGAGGGACCTGGTTTGCTTTTTCGTTTGTGATATTCTGCTGTGTGTGCTGTTACATTGGTCTTTTATGTCGATTATGAAGACTGTGATGTGAAAGTATACTAGAGTAATAATTTCACCTTTACACAAGACTTTTTAGATTTGTGTTGAACTGACCGTAACAAGAGCCAAACGCCTGGGGTCAAAGTCAGAGTAGTAGCAGCACAACTTGTGTTTCTTTTTTTTTTTATAGTGGAAGGACCAGTTAGGTAGTTTAGGGTTAGACAGAGGACATTATTGTGTTGTGTAAAATGTCCTGAAGAGCATCTTTGTTATTTTCTTTTTAGACAGGGAACCCCATTGTAGCAATAGAGCTAGTTGAGGGACTTTCTTTCCTTTATTAATAAAACGTCTAATAGCCATGTTCAATTGTCCGAGTCCCACCTACGGCACACCACAGTCCCACCGATAAAGAGTTCTCTGACTACAGTACTGTCAGAACCTCTCTGTGGTCATTATGGAATCGATGGCGCCTCCTATGCAGCACCGTTCCATTATGGCACAGACCGTTGTTGTTTTGCCGGTCTAGTGTTTCACCCAAGATGGCGTCCAACGCTGACGCATCACGGCCCCATTCATCGAAACAGTGAGCCGCGGAACCTGCTTTATGTCTCAAAACATGTACCATTCGTCTCCGTTTGACGGTCCTTTCTAATTGGCCTCCTTTGTATTCCTCTCGTTTTCATCCTTTAGTCCTCAATCCCTTCTGAATCCTCTCTACTCAATTCCATGGATCCCTTCCCTGCAGTCCTGCCTCAGAGTTATGGTGGTCTTGTTAGCTGTCTCCCACTCTGCTTCTACTTCATCTCCTGATGTACTTGCTCTAGTGATCTCCCTCACTGCACCTGCTTTATCCCCCCCCCGTACTTGTACTAGCGGTCTCCCATGCCGCTCATACTCAGTCTCCAGCTATCATCAATTCAGCCTGTGCTACCACGTTTCCGGTAACTTCCTGGTCTCCTGCGACAGACCATTTACCAAGGGTTTTTTCAGACATTGCCTTTTTCCCTCCTGGATTCTGCATCTGGGTCTCTCTTCTGCCTTCCAGTTTCAATTCTGGAAACATTTGAGCGGTACATAGCACTCGGTGCCATATTTCACATCCTTCCTATGACCATGACTGGTGAGTAGGAATTTTTGTCTTAAATCTGACAAGTACAGCATAAGGAACTTACCTGCTTACCCTACATCTTTACCCATAGTTTCAGTGTTTTAGCCAAGAGGATGGCCTCAACGACTCCCAGATTCACCTACCTATGCATAATTGTGTTTGCTACTGCATTGAGTACACTCAGTAGGCTTTTCAAAAAGAAATAGTTACTTACCTTATCTGGTAACGTTCTTTCATTGGGATGTTCCTCCGACGTATTCCACATATATGACAGGTAATCACCACAGCTGTGCTGCTTCGGAATTTCTTTGGCGTAGGCGTCCTGCGTCGATGATGTCGATACGTTGTCCCTCGAGGGCCTAAGTCGAGGGTCAACGTCACCGGATGTTATATATAGGACACACGGCACCCGTAGCCTCAGTTGTAGTTTTTTCCCAGAAACTGTGGCACCAATCTCCTGCCAGTACGACTGCAGAAAGCCTTGCGGAAACATAAGCTGCAATCAAATAAGAAATTCTGAAGAGGGGCAGGCTGGGAGGGTTCGATGTGGAATACGTCAGAGGAACATCCCAATAGAAAAAACGTTACCAGATAAAGTAAGTAACTTGTTCTTCGAGGAAATTGGGTCCTCTGACGGATTCCACATCTATGACAGACTCCAAAAGCAGTACCAACGTATGGAGGTGGGAAAAGAATTTACAATTTTAGAATTTTAGAATGCCCAATCAAATTGCTGAATAGAGGACTGCCTTACCAAAGGCCAAATCCTGCCCATGGATGCAGTCCAGGGAATAGTGTCTCACAAAAGTATAGACAGAGGCCCATGTGGCTGCTTCACAAATATTGCGAATAGGAACACCCCTCTACAGAGCAGTGGAGGCAGCCACACCCCTAGTAGAGTGAGCCCGTAAGCCCACTGGAGGGTCCTTTCCTGCCAAACGACAACACTCAAAGATCGTCAAAATGATCCATCTGGACAAGGTCTGTTTGGAAACAGCCTGACCCTAGTGTCTTCCAGCATAACCAACGAAGAGCTGATCGTCCACTCTGATCCGGGACATTCTTGAGAGATAGAAACTCGAAGCTCTCCAACCTATGGAGCCTCTCCTCTTCCTTACCAGGATGTGGAGGAGGATGAAACACCTGAAGAATTACCTTCTGGCTCAAATGAAATTCCAACACAACCTTCGGAAGAAAAGAAGGCCGTACCCTAAGGACAACCCTGTCCTTATGGAACACAGTAAAGGGTGGCTTGGCGGAACGTGCCTGCAACTCACTCACTCTGCTTGCGGAAGTAACCGCAACTAAAAATACAGTTATAAAAGACAATAGTCGCAACGGACAAGAATGTAAAGGCTCAAACGGAGCTCCCATCAGGAACTTTAGAACCAAATTCAAATCCCATCCCGGCACCTGGAAAGGCGACAGTGGAAACACATTAGTTAGCCCTTTTAGAAACTGAGAAATCAAAGGAATCTTAAAATAAGAACACTCCTCAGACGAGCGCTTAATTATTGACAGCGTCGCCAGGTAACTCTTAATGGTACCCACTTGCAGGCCCTTGTGGGCTAATGAAAGCAAAAAAGACAAAACCAAAGGAACGGAACATTGGAAAGGATCCACATTCTGTACCCTGCACCAGTCGCAGAACTTTCTCCAACGGCAACGGTACAGGGACTTTGTTGTGGGCCTTCTGGACGAAAGCAAGACCTCCATCACGTCTTCAGGGGGAGGTCCCAATCCTTATACCTCAACCTTTCAGATAACAAGCATGAAGGCTGAGAGACTTGACCTCTGGATGGAGAACCCGACCCCCTCCGTGAGAGCAATCATCTCGGTAGGGAAGACGGCATAGAGGGCAGATGGACATGTCTATAAGGTCCGGGTACCACGCTCTCCTGGCCCATGCCAGAGCAATGAGGAACATTCGGGAACCGAATCTCCGTAACCTCTGCAACACTTGCGGAATGACGGGGACTGGAGGAAACACTTACAGCAGTGGGAAGGACCACTCCACTACAAACGTGTCCCCTGGGGCTCCTCTTAGATGAAATTTCCGTGAGCAGAATCTCTCGCACTTCCGGTTGACACTAATGGCGAAGAGATCCACTTGTGGGATTCCCCAAAGGGCGAAGATCTCCAAAAGAACTTCCTGAGCCAGCTCCCACTCGTGACAGACCGTGCTCTGCTTGCTCAGAGCGTCCGCTGCCGCGTTTTTTGCGCCTACGGCCAGATGAACTGCTGAGATCGAAATTTCCTGCTGGGTGGCCCAGAACTAGAGCTGCATCGCCTCCCTGCACAACGGGAGTGACCCTGCCCCCCCTTTTTTGTTGAGGTAGTGCATGGCCACTATATTGTCTGTCATGATCAGGACATTCTTCCCCTGCAAAGACGGCCGAAATGCCTTCAGGGTTAGCCTGACGGCCCGCAGCTCTAACAAATTGATGTGGAGTCTGGACTCCGACAGACCAACGTCTGCTGGTTGTCAACTCGTTGGCATGAGCTCCCCAACCGGTGAGGGAGGCGTCCGTCACGATCGTCGCCTCCGGCCATGGTTGCCAAAACAGAGCACCCTTCATCAGCAGCCGAGCAACCTCAAGAACTCGAACGCTGGGAGACTCTGGGCATGTTGAAACATGTCCACCATCTGCAGAATTTGATGAGCCCTCACATGGGGAGGCGAACACTGCCCCAGGGATGTGTCGAGCACAGCTCCGATGTACTGGAGCCGCTGGGTAGGTGTCAAATGAGACTTCTTTAAGTTGAGGGAGAAGCCCATCTTGTGAAGGGAGTGGCAAATGACGGACAGATGATCCAGGAATTGCTCGGGAGAGCGCGCCCTGATCAACAAATCGTCCAGGTAGGGGTGGACGTGAATCCCCCCTTTCCTGAGAAACGCTGCCACCACCACCATCAGCTTGGTGAAGACCCTCAGGGCAGAGATCAATCCGAACGGCAGGACCCGAAACTGAAAATGCGAGTCGCCAACCGCGAACCTCAGGTACTTCCTGTGCTTGGGATGAATCGGGACATGGAAAGTAAGCATCCTTGAGGTCAAGAGACACCAACCAATCCTCAAGTTGAAGGGCCTGGAGGACTTGAGAAAGAGTTACCATCTTGAACTTGTGCTTCCTGAGGTGCTTGGTCAAACCACGCAAGTCCATGATGGGTCTCAATCCTCTGTCTTTTTTCGGGATCAAAAAATATGGGGAATACCATCCCTTGTTCCTCTCCGCTACAGGCACCAGTTCTATGGCGCCTTTCTGCAACATGGATAGGATTTCCTGCACAAGGAGTGGATTCGGATGCTTCAAAGAGAGCTTCCCCGGTGGATTGTCGTGAGGCCTCTGCCGGAAAGGAAGACAGTAGCCGTGGGCTATGATCTCCAGAACCCACACATCTGAAGTAATGGCACACCATTCTCCTAGATGCTGCGCAAGTCTTCCCCCAACCAGCGAACCATGGGACATGGCCTCATGACTGAGCTGATGCGGCAGTGCCTGAGGGCAAGAAGGCAACTGCCCGAGCGGCTTTGGCACCTCGAGTACCTTGCTTTCCACCTCTGGTACTCCTACGGTGGCCCCTTTGACTGGCAGCTCCTCTCGATCTACCAAAGGTAGAGTAGTACCGAAAGGAATCTCCCCTCCATTGCTGTCCCCTAGGACGAAAAGGTGGAGGTTGATGAACTGCAGCGCTCAAAGACTTCGCTGCAGCTTTGGAGGTCTGCAACCTCTCAAGGCTCTCGTCAGCCTTGCTGCCAAACAGATGGACACCATCAAAGGGCATGTTTAGAAGCCTGGATTGCACACCAGGAGCAAACCCCGACTTCCGCAACCACGCAAACCTGCGTATCACGGTGCTCGCAGCCATGGACCGGCTGACACAGTCTACCGCGTCCTAAACCGACTGAACGGATTCACACAAGGCATCCTTGCCATCTTGCACGAGGGCTAGAAAACCATCCTGTTCTTCCCCTTCGGGAATATGCTCAGCCGCCAACAATGAGCAGTTCCACAGAGTGTGAGTGAATCTCGCCAAGGCACAAACGGAGCTGGCTGCCTTCAAAGCCATACCCCCAGAAGAAAATATCTTCTTCGCCCAACCATCAAAGCGCTTGTCGTGCCTATCAGGAGGGATGGTAGGGTATGCCGCCTGCTTTGCTGGGGCTGTAGCCGCCTGCACCACCAAACTCTCCGGAGTAGGGTGCAATGGCAAGTAGCAGGGTTCACTACTGGCTGGGCGGTATTTTTTCGGAAGCGACTTACTAACTGCCGGGAGACACTCCGGAGCTGTCCAAGCCGCCGCCACCCTCCTTTGTAAATCCATGTGAAATGGCAACACTGGGTCAGTGGGTGGACCTTGATCCAGGATGTCCGTGAGGTCATCCTGATCAAAATCAACAGGTGGAGCAGACCACCCCAAGTACTCAGTCACCCTTGACATAAGACGCCTATACGAAAATTCAGCATGCGACCCAGGTTCAGGCCTGCCAAACTCCACCTCAGGAGAGGTGTCAAGACCACTGGCATCACGCAAGGTCTGACTGAGTTCTTCCATCTGTCTGTGCCCCGACAACAAGTCATCAGGGACATCAGGAGGCACAACCATCTCCTCATCAGACCCTTCTTCCACCTCAGAAATATAATCCAAGGGTTGGAACAAATCTCTGGGAGGAGCACCAGAATAGGGCTCAACAATAGGCCTCACTGACTTACTAAGGGCCTTTCTCAGAGGTTCCACAGCCCCCCGGGGCACCTCTGGTAATTCCTCAACAAACGGCGTCGAAGGCGCCAAAGGAATCGACATTGACGTCGACGGAGGCGGCGTCGTCGACAACCTCCTCGAGGACGGAGCCCTGAGAGTGTCCCTCGACAGACACGGCGCCGATGGCATTGATGACTTCTTCGTAGCCGGAGCCCCGAGAGAGCCCTTCGATGGACATGGCGTCGACGCCTTCCTTGAAGACTTCACAGGATCCACCGGTCTCGAGGGCGTCGAGGACCGGGACCTGGACTTGGCACGGCTACGACGATCTTCCTTGTCTGATTGGGACCGCAACGGCTCCTGATGATCGCCCGACCACCCGAGTCTGAAGGTGTGCGAGCAGTGGACCAAGTTCGTTCCTTGCCTGCTTCTTTTGAAGGCACGGACGGAACAGTGCCATGCGATTCAAAATCGCCATCATCTGCTGGCAGAATGCGGCCCATTCTGCCAGCGACGAAGACTTGGTAGGACAAGTCAACAGTCTCGCGGAATCTTCCAATGAGGACGGGAAAGGCGACCGATGACGGAGCTTCCTAGAATGCATTGAAGAGGCAGAGGAATGGCGGGAACCACTCCGCGGACCGAGATCCCCTGGACTTTCGGTGACGCGGAGAGTCACCTCTCGAATCGTCGGTCGAAAGGCCAGAGGATTTTGACTTATGGGGCTTAGACACCCTACCTACCTTTAACAACTTCTTACGTTCCCGCAAGGCCTTAGAAGTCAGGGACTGGCAGTCATCGCAATCGTCGGTGGCGTGGCTCTCGCCGAGGCACCAGAGGCAGATGTCGTGCGGGTCCGTGATGGACATTTTCGACCCGCAGTCCCAACATTTCTTAAAGCCCGTCTTTGGGTCGCAGAAGAAGACGAAGACATTGTTATCCAAAAGTAAGAATCGAGCGCACCGAGATTTCGAAGCAAACACGTTTGCGGAAAAAACAGAACTGAGGCTACGGGCGCCGTGCGTCCTATATATAACATCCGGTGACGTCAACCCTCGACTGAGGCCCTCGAGGGACAACGTATCGACGTCATCGACACAGGACGCCTACGCCGAAAAATGTTCCGAAGCAGCACAGCTGTGGTGATTACCTGTCATAGATGTGGAATACGTCGGAGGACACAATCCCCTCGAAACAGTTTTCTGTGCTCTCAAAGCGCTTTGTCACGCTGGAATCTCATGCTTCACTACCATATAACAAATGGCCCAATGATTTTGATTTATAAACTTCTAAGGCCACTCTAACCGAGGCCACCCCTGAGCCTATGATGTAGTGAAAGGATCCGCCCCCTTTGATGGTTAAACTTAGTTCCTGCCAGTGCTATATAAAAAGCCCATGATAAATTAGTGGAAAAACAGATCCCAGGTAATCAAATGTCTTAACTACATCCAGTATACTTTCATTTATCTTTTTATTTTACGATGGTGGTCTCCTTGCCACAACAATCATCATCTTTGATTTACTTTAGGCCATGCATATTATAAAAAAAGGTTAAATCCTACCAAGAGGCCAATTAGAGCCAGCTCTGTTTTTGGCCACCAATACTGCATCATCAATAAAGAAGAGTAATGGGGTCAGTTGAACTGCCATTGTTGGCACATCAGATGTTTGTCTTAGCAGGAAGCTCTTTATTCTAGTCATAAACAGAATAAATACAATCCCAGGGGATTCCATGGGAAAGTAATAGCATTTCCTCTTCTGCCAAACATCACATGGCACTAATGTCCTCGCAGAGTGGCATTATACAATTCTGGTGACCCACACGGAACACCCATCATTTTAAGAACTTCCCATAGTTTCTCCTTAGCACAAAATCAAAAACCCTCAACTCCGCCCCCTCCCCACACCTCTGACATTACACGCATTTGGAATTAGTAAACAGTTTACTCATAATTTAGAGTTCTCTAGATCTGTATTATGTCAACATTTCATTAAAACGATGCTCACCACAGAGCCAATCTCTGCTCGATCTGTTTAAGGAAGCCTCGATGGAACTCATAAATTGGGTCAAAGTTGGAGAAGAGCATCATCATTAGGCCCTCAGGCATGGCATCTTCTTTCACAACAGCACTGCGAAACCACTAAGGAATAAGAAGAGAAGATGAGACACAACCCAGATAAATTGACATATGTACCCTATGCATCCAATGTGAAAAAAACAATGAAAATATATTTTATACTTGCAGGTAAACAGCATGTCAAATTACAGCAAAAGCCAAATTCAGATTAGGTAGCAATGAGGGAATTAAAAAGGGAAACATGTTTTATGTCTGTTTTGTGCACCCTAAGTATTTTTGGGTCTGAGGTACAAAGGAGGAAGGTAGTTTACCAAGAGAACGGTAAGCTTGAGACATGCACACACCGTCACCTAGGAATCTCTGGCTAGCAAGTACACCCTTAGCCAACATCTCACCAACTGCCACATATAAAGCACCAATCCAAAGGATACCAATTTCCTTGTTGATTTATGCACCTTTTTTGGTCAGGATAATCCCCACATATACTTAAGGACATATAGCTGAGGCAAGCCACTTATCTCCTCAAGGTACACTATGACTACCTTCGATTAAGTCAATACTTTGTGGCAAATCCACACCTGTAAAAATAAAATCCAGGCTGGATATCCCTCTAGATAGGGCATGTAAGTAATTGCAAAATGCAAACAATAATCAGTTTGAACATAAAGTTAGAAGGCACTAGCCTAAGGGGCAGCTGTTGTGCACAAACAAAAATGGCTGCTCTGCATTAGAGCTCCTGTGACCCGGAGCTCGTGACAGCTGCTATCTGCTACTGATCGCCACCCTGATTGCAGCTGCACAAAGACTTTGTGACCCGAAAGTCTGGAGAGCAGCCTGCAATACTCATAATTGGTTGAATCTGCCTTCCCGGGCCGTTCTGTGCATCCAGAGATCTGGCACAGAGTTGCAGCGAAAATTGTGGCCACTATATGTCCATTAATAAGAGGACAGACACCGGTGCACTGGGGCTCGGCGGGGGCACTCGAGACAATCGGCTGAAGGAGTGCTGCCGACTCCCTGCGGCCCCCTATATTTTGATGGAGGCAGCTTGGTGGTTCGCTGCGCCACCCGCTTGAGCATACTTGTGGGGGGCCTGCCGAGCGGCCTGGAGAGGAAACAACCGTGTGACGGGCCTGGCAGTCTCGACCCGCTGTGCTTGCAGGGAGCGGGTGGCACAATCTCCTCTGAGGTAGGGCCGGCTGCTTCTCTAATATTTCCCTCACTACCGAAGAAGCCTGTAGCCCCAACGCTGTAAGCGGTGCATGCTGGGTGTGCCCCTCGCTCATCAGCATTTCAGGTGTGGATTGCTACACCGGCTCCAAGATCTGCCGAATTGTCAGGCTTCAGGTCTGTTCATAAATGCAGCTCTGCAGGGAGTGAGCTAAGGCTGCGTGCTGGCATCATTTCTCTCTTGTTGTCAGTGAGGAATGCCTCACATTTTTACTGGCTGGATTTCTAGATTACAGGAGTAAAAGTGTGCTCTGCGTGGCTCTCCTACCCCATGCTTATGTGCATAGTGACACTGTGGACCCTCTGGAGCATCCGGCCCCTGCTGCGTTGGGCCCTGGCAACTAACATTTATACAGTGGCACCCTGTGGAGCAGGAGTTGTGTAGAGCCTGTACTGGCTAATGTAAGGAAGGCATGGTATTAAACAGTGAATACAGACAAGTGATCACAGTTCAAGGGTGTTTATTGAACTTCAATGGGTTGGTTGAACGCCTATCTAAGCCTAAATCTAAGGATGGGAGCAAGCAACGACCATCAAATAATAATAACACAGAACTAGTGGAATCTCTGTCAAAATAAAAAGGCCTATACTAAAACCTATTGACAATCCTTACTTCTAAATACAAATGGTGTGGGACAATAATGTATGCAAAAAGAAAAGTGTTCAAGAAATAATATGTCAGGATAGTTGAGCACTTGGCTTCCCTTCCCCCACGTTTTTAGCACTGGGCAAGGCGGCACGTCCGAGCTTCGCACACACTCTGGCTTCTGCATCACGAGGATACAGTTCAAAGCATAGGTATCAGGCCCTTCTGTCAAAGCCTCTTTCCGAATAATAGTCTCTTATTGCAAAGGGCCTGTCGTAACAAACAAGTACCAAAGTCCCTTTCTTATCAGGATTTTCACATTCACAGGTTCTCGCTTCCAGTGTTCCTCGTCGGTCTGCCTCCTTCAGGCTCGGACCCCTTTAGCACAATGTTCACAATTGGTCTCCCTCGTTTGGGCTCGAAACATGTAATCTCAGTTTCTAAGTTTTCCTCTTTGTATCAAAAATCTAAGACTTTCGAATGTGCAATGGGTTTTGCTTAAACCATCACAGGACCACTTTGATTTACTTCACTTCCCATTCTTCTACTTTCGTTTCTGCCACTTCTTTGCTGGATACCTTACACATACCTTCGATTGAGCACCCTTGCGGTGCCGGACCACTGTCATTGGTATTGTTTCTTTCTCCATTCATGTTCAAACATCCAGCAGCAGTTAAGTTTTCCTCGTGTCTTTCATCACACGCTTTACCAATCTTCATTCTTGCGCTCTTTATACAATGTTGCTGCTGGCAACCTTGACTTCAACACAGACCGGTCTTGCATCGGTCCCCGCAACTCACCATCTGTGTTAATCTCTCTGGTGCTGCTTTGATCTTGGAGCCAAGGACTGTACCACAGCGGCTGCTGTAACCCCCCGACTCGGTCAGCCGTCCAGGAGGGCTCCGGGTATCTCCGACATACAATACATGATTCTTCAGTCTGGATTCCTGGCCTTATGGTTTTTAACCTAAAGGGTTATGGAAAGTAACGGTTTATCGCCGGAAAGATCGAGGGCATCTCCCCCCTTGGTTTGCGGTCTTTCTTCCCTCGTTCAGTTGCCGCTGGGAAAATACTGTTCCTTTGTGTGCTTTGCCTCACTCAGAGTGTGCTCTCATGCTCTGCCTTTTATCTGTGTGGGGAAGCTTAATGGAAGTCAAGTGTGAGTGGTTACCAGTTATTGCCTGACCATAGTAGTGGGACATGTCAGGTACAATGTTCGGGTGTGAGTCTGTTTTCTCCCAGAGTGGGTTGTCCATGGGAAAGCGTTTGTGAAGGGAAAGGGGGTAGGAGTTCCTTAATATAGGATAGGATAGGTAGGATGGTGTAAAGGTGTTACAGGGAGGGGGGTACCACGTCTCGCCATCAGGTGTCTCACTCCCACAATACCGCTCACCCAGGTGATCCTCCCGCACTAGTTCACCCCCAGGGTCTAGATCCAAAGGCGATGGCTGTTCCCTGGCCACCTGAGATGGAGACCCCCCAGGGACTAGTGGTGAGACACCTTCTGGTTTCTCACACTAAGAAGATGTACTCTGGCGAATGCGAAGTGCGACAGAACCCAAGTCACCCAGCGATTACTGAAGGGGTGCAGCAAGGCTGATCCTTGCCCTTGAAACTTAACCCGGACTGCTGCCTCTCCTATCAGGAAGCTGCACCCTGCAACACTCCTATTCGTGCCTTGCCCTTCCTTGCTGGATACAAGCACTTGGACTGCTGGTCCCCGATTCTACAATCTGTTGTACCCTGGGTTGACTGGTGACGGGAATCTGCACCTCCCTACTGAAGGGCTAGTTGAGGCAAACCGGAGGCCAGAAATGAGAAAGGGGGCTTAGAAAAAACAAAGCTCCATAAATATGTATGCCAAATATACCCTAAGGTCTCTGGCTGCTACATGCGGCACTACATCTTCAGAAGAAACTACGGGACCATATGAACCTACCGAGACACAATGTATGATGGCTTGTATGTAGGAAGGTTTTTCTGCTATCCATAGTAAGCTGGATGATATCAGTGGCACGATTAATTCCATCAAGTCACGAGTGGAGAAGACGGACCTATGACTTACAGAGGCAGAAAATAGGGCGGGAGCAGTGGAAGATGATGTGAAAGCCAATGTAGCCTCCTTGATTTAGCAAATCCAAACTGAAACTAGAAAGAACGACGAGCTTGAGTTCAGATCGCGCTGCAACAATATTCGGATAACTGGTGTCACTGAAAACAACCTAGATGGTTCTATGGAGGGTTTTGTGGCGCACACCATCTTCACCCTACTTGACAAACCCAAACTGTTGATACAGTTTGCAGTTGAGTGAGCCCACCGATCCCTTGCGCCCAAACTGAAGCTTGGAGCACCACCTCACTTGATAATTGCCCGGTTATTAAACTATCGAGACGGAGACACTATTCTGTGGGCTGCTCGCGAGAAGGGAGAGCTCATTTTACGCTCCAGTAGGCTAGATGTCTACCCAGACTTTTTCATGCTGTGCAGCATGAAAGGATATCATTCCTGGCAGTGAAAAAGAGGCCCATGGAGCTAGGCATGAAGCATGCAATACTATACCCTGCTAAACTACACATTGAATGTAGTGGGAAGACATATTTTGGTACGATTCCTGAGGAGGCTATGAAATTCCTTGATGAATGTTCTGCCGCACCATGAGGATTTTCTACTTACCTCTTATCTTTACCATGTCTTCTTTGGGCTACAAGCTTTATTGATTTCTGTGTTTTAGGGGTAGCCCAGCTGCGGGTGCCCCCACTGGGTAGATGAGGCTGCATCATATGTATAGTGTGGTATCGCACCCTATTGTATTTCTTTTATGTAATGCAGGAGAAATATTTCTGTTTAATACTGTATTTCTTAATAGCTGTTGCAGTTCCCAGGCCGACACCCGTGCTCTGTTCTCCGTATGCAATGTTGCAGAGTTTGTTTGGGTGGTTATTCTGGGGGATCTATCTTACCAAATGTGTGGGAATGTTGCAGGGTGAAAGTGAGCGGGCCACCTTTAGTGAGGGGCCTCCTTAAGGCGAGGAGGAAGGACTTGACACGAGGGACAGGGGAGGAGGAGGAGGAACTACTAGAGCCCGGGACCAGAACGATGTAGAGGGCAATAAAGAAGGTTGCAGAACCCTACGTCTCAGTGTGTCTATGTGTCGGGGATACTGGGCCCAGGCCACGGGCCCTAGGGAGGCGGGATGTAGCACAAGGCAACAGGGAGGATGAGGGTGGAGGGTGGGGGAGTCATACTGGGGATTCAAAATGCACTTGGTAATGGCAAAGAAGCACTGTTGGTTTGCAGAGAATGTAGGGGGAATAACTGGAGCCGCTTATAGGCTAGTAAGAATGCTTGCACTACTGTGACACAATGGGTGAACTCAAGTGTATGAGCTGGAATGTGCGAGAGCTTGGGAACCCAGTTAAATGGCAGAAGCTTATGCTTTACATGGAATGTCATAAGGCCAAACTCTTATTTTTACAAGTGACTCATGCTCAAGCTGCTCGGTGTGAAGGGTTTGCCAGAAATTGGGGCAAAAATAGGTTTTACACCACATACTCTACGCAATCCAGAGGTGTGGTGATCTTGCTTCACAATTCACTACCTTTCAGGCACAAAAACGTTTACACAGATCCTCTGGGGCGGTATGTTCTGATCTTTGGGGTGTTGGCAGGTAGGGAGATGATATTGCTGAATGTGTATGGTCTTGGGCCCATCAAAGACTCTCCACCGTAAGAACGGAAGACTCATCCATGGGGCAAAGCGTAGTGTCTTTGTTATTTATCCAAAACAGACAGGGATCATTCAGGACAAATCATTCTCAAGCATTCTCTCAGCATCCAAGCCTGTGTCACATGGTTTTATGCATGTGTGACATCACAAAAATCATGTCCACCCCAAAAACCTATGCGGTGTACTCAGAGGTAAGTTTGGGCTTACTATGTATACAAGAAATATACATTAGTATGTTTATTGGTCCCCCATATCAGGTGGCTTTGCCTGGGACTACCCCTAAATGTAACTAACTACACTGTTGCAGTGATGCAGGAAGACCATTGGCCCTGCAACATTTTACACCACCTCACAAATGGAGCTTCTGGATTGGCTAGAGCGGGTCCTCCCAAGCCTGTGACCCCATCTGATCACAGAGCTGAGTGTAACTTTTCAAGGTGATGGGAAGGAACATGTAGGGTTGTGTGTTCCAAATTGTTACCACTGTCTCATCACCTAAGCCTGAGAGAGTACCTGCAGGTTGCAGTTTTGGTGGGCAACACTTATCATTCCACTCTGTCTCACTGGGAACAACTTCTCTTCCCACCATGAGTAAATGAGCATTGTCCTGTTCTGCTGGGTCACGTGTGAGAGGACCACAAAATGAAGCTCTTCTGTCTGCAATTATAAGGATTTTATTCTGAACTCTTGGGGGTGGCTTGCTGCCTCAGGAACCAAGAATTTTCCACCCGCCCTTGTCCTTGGCTGTGAAATCAACTCTGTGAAAACAAGCTCTGCGCCTTGTGCTGCAGGGATCATGTCTCCCCTTCCATATATATGAGGCCTGTCTTCCAAACCCGATTCACTTCAGTCACCCTATAGTTCCATATGTTTCTTCATGGCTTCTTATGGTTAGTTGCAATAAAGCATATGCAAGCTTGGTTTATGTATATTCTGCTTCATGCGGTTTTGCTTTGGCGAAAGAACGGAAAGGTTCTTAGCATTATGTACATGTATCCGTCCCCTACATATAGTAGTTATAAGAGTTACATGTGTTAATTAATATACACGCAAGAATATCACGATACAAAAATATTGCCATATTTTTGTGGCGATATTGAGACATGGACCCTGCGGGGGACATCCCCGCAACCCAAGCATTATTTTTAAATGTGCGGGGGACACCCCGCTCCCACAAATTATCCTCCCAAAAAATATTGCCTATGGCGAGACAAACGACCATATATACAGTGATATTTTTGGTGGGGATAATATGTAGGGATGCCGTTATAAGCATGTTTTTCATGTCTACAAGCAATAAACTAGAGCATTTTTGTGTAGCTTCATGAATGGATGCATATTTGCTTCATTGCTAATGCAGCTATATCGTGATGTCTCTAATGGCGTCATCGATACCTGGCTTGATTGCCAGTCGTGCTGTCTCTTTCTCCTCTAAACCATCAACTAGATACAGTTTAAACGGCTGTCTGAGATAATATCTCTTGTCATATTTGTGATACATTGGTGCAGTCGGTGACTGACCCAAAGAGCGAGTTACACCTTTCATTCTTTATTCTGCAGGTTGACGGTCGAATAGGGGCCCTAAGGGCCATTCCTGGGACCCGCTCTTCAATCCCACCTCTGGTGGACTTGCAGACCACACCTGCAGCCTTATTCAGCTTTGAGAGCCAGATATTTGTCACTCCTTCTAGGTGTCCATAGAATCTTGCATGATCATCTGAACCCATGTCACGTAACTGCAGTCTCCTCCAGGGTTGCACCAAACCCATTTTACCCAATAGTCTTTAGTGTCGTAGGGATACTCGAACAATATTCCAGCCAGAAACAGAAGTCAGTCTGTTATTTGGGCCCTCAGTGTATCTCAAGCCTTTATTATCTTTTCGTTGTCTGCTTTCAAATCTACTAGTACTATCATCCGAATACTCTTTTCAGTCATCTTTCTGCATTGTGTGATGCATATTCCGGTAACACAGAAAGTCAGTTATACTAATACTGCTGCTAACACCTTCAGTCCATTGGCCATCCATGTTGGTATCCATGAGAAAATATATGACGGCCAACCTTCATTTTTTCCTGCAGCATTCGTTTTTGCCTCCGTTTTGGCATGCATCTTTGATAACATGGTAACCTCCTCAGCGAGTGTGCCGTATTCTTCATCATTTGCTGAAATTAATGCACAGCAAGATGACCCGATCTTGGCGCAAACTCCTCCTTCCATTGCTGTTAGTAGATCTAAAACATATCTATTCTGTAGCTCCATTAAGCTCACTGCTCGGAACTCTTCTTTGATTGCGTTGAACCCCTGGACAATCAAATTGATTGTCTGCATCAGCTCCCACCTCGTAATCTGGAGCCATTTTGCATCTGTGCTGGCCTGCACTGCTGGAATGATAGAGGCAAAGAATATTTCTGTTCTACTAAACAGTTTGTACTCTGGTGGTATTGCATCCAGGGACTCACCCATTTTTGATGAAGCATATTTTCCCCTCTTTACTCTGGTTAGTTCTACAGATCTCCTCTTTCTCTTGCTGGAGTCCATCTTGGGAAATCCATCTACTTTGATGTCCTTCTGAGGTACTACCAGCACTGGTGTGTTCAGATGCACCAGTGAGCACATCCCTCCCTAGATGGGTTGTAATTTCACGTATGCTTTTGATCCGCAAGCCCAATAGTGGTCCATGAATACTGCTGTTCCGTCTTTCATGCCTGGAACATTTACTGTCTGCTTACATTCCTTGTTTTCTACAACCTTTACTGGACCATTAATATGGCAGTATAATACCGCTCCTTTGATTGGTAATATGGGCATTGGCCCAGCCTCATTATCTACCCATATTAGTAACTTCGAACTTGCTTCCCATTCTTGTAGGCATTTGTTGTTTTCCTCTTGTACTATTCAAACTGGAACTGTTAGGAGCTCATGTGCCTTGCTCCCTACCACTCCTTTCTAACCATCAGCTGTGAATACCTGTCCATACACCAGCATCTGTGATCTTTCCCAGCATCCTGGTTCTCCTCCTTTCTTTACTGATCTACTTTTGGGACATGACAATTTTTTTTGTCTCACTTCTGTAGTTTCTCCTTTTTGTGGACCTTTGGTTATGTACTCTATGGCCTGATCTTTCTTCCAGTAATCATCCATCATTTCTCGAGTCTTGATATAGTTATCTTCATATGGAAAAGTCTTTTTGGACATTCATCATAAGGTAGCTCTTTTCCCTTGAAACGATAAATGCATAAGGCATTGTGCTCTTGCAGCTGGGATTTCAGTTGCCACAAACCTTCTTGAGGCACTCCTGGCATAGGGGATGAGAGAGCAGCCATAAATGCTCTCTCCAGTAGTTTGTTTACCTACTTTGGTCATGTGTTTATACCACATGTTATTAGATACCCGTGCCGAATCATTTAGATATGAATTAACTTGACTTAAATCTAAGTCTACACTGCGCCAAATTCTCTTTACTGGTTAAGCAGTGCTTTTCGCCTGACCTGATATGGTGGCCATACCTGCCTGGGTTGGGGTTACGTTAGGGTCACAGCTTGTGCATCTACAAAAAAGAATCTTCGTACAATGAGGGTTAAGAAGAAGAAACAACAGAAGGCACAACAAAAATCACAATTGTTTTTTTTAATAATGGCACCCATAACGTACTCCTCTTCGGTATCTTGTGTTGCTCCTGATATGATGAGAAACCCGCTTGAAATTCTTCAAAAATGCGTAATTATGTTGGTAATGTATGTTAGATCAAGCTCTATGGGTGTTGTATTGTGCAAGTGCAATGAAGAACAGTCGTTCCCACACAATACAGATTCCGGTGTCACTCAGCACTTCTATGACAGAAGGGTTTCCATGATTAAATCTTGGATAAGTTTGGGCCAAATAAAGCAAAAAAGCATGAAATACTAAACCAGGAGGCGTCCTCTCTGATTCAGACTGTATAATGAATTGCACAAAGAAATCCAGGAAGGCCAGGGGCCTCTGGGAAATCATGGAACACAGAAATAACAACTGCTACTTTCACAACGAATAGCTATTTGTAAGAAAAAGCCAGTGCGACTAATCTAGGTGTCCGGGAAGTCCTTGCCCTAATTCTCTCGCTCTAGAGCGTGTGTGTCTTGGATGCAAGTCTTCTGCTCATCTTTGTCTTGGCTAGATATTTGGTTCTTCCCTAGCCTCAATTTGCCTTCTTCTTCATGGCTGGGAGAGGTCTCTGCCCAACAGGGTTGCACGTCCCCAATGTAGTTCCAGGCTCTTTTTCATCATTTTTGCTGCTCAATCAGTTGCTTCCACCATGGTATAGGGGCCACTAAACCGAGGCTGGTACAGGTCCTGGTAAAATTCCGAAGCAGCACAGAGTTCCCAGGGTAAAGTAGTGATGGAGCCAGGCGATTTTCATTGGCCTCTGGAATGTTGTCCTCCTCACTCTTCTTTGACCTCTCCCACCGTGGCTGCAGTTGGCGAGAAATAAAAGATGCACTAGCCATTAAAGGAGCCACATACTCATACATCTCTTTACCGAACACATCAGAAACAGAATTGGCATTTGTCAAAGCCCTAGCCAGAGGGAGTTACCACCTAATGTGGCGTTAAATAGTGGTCGGACCGAGGCTGATTTTGCAATGCGAACAGGGCTTAGAGCAGACAATGTAGCCAACTCTTATTCAGAGTTGCTTTGATTTTAGCTATTATCTCTTTCAATTGGCAGTTTAGGCGTTCATACACTCTATTCGCTTGTGGGTGTTAAGCACAGGAAAACTTATGCTATATCCCCAGTAAAGTTGTCATGTGCTGAAATACTTCATTGGCAAAGTGAGGACCATTGTCAGACCCCAGGACCACAAACACGCCCCAGCGTGGGAAAACTTCTCTGACCAGGAACCTTGCTGCTCTAAGAGCGTCAGGGTGTGAACAGGGACCGGCCTCGATCCATCGGGGAAATGGGCCACAGCCACTATTATATAGCGACAGCCCTGACATACTTGGAGCAGGTCTATTTAAAATACATGGAGATGTTGAAAAGGACATAGTAGACGAGGTATGGCACTTCTCTCTACCCTTAAGGTATGCCCGCAGTTAAACCTTTACAGGTAACACAATTTTCTACAAGGGCGTCACCCGCTCAATTGGAACAAAACCACTCTTCCCCAATGTGAGCAGCTCGTACATCCTTCCCCATGTGAGTGGGATGGTGTAGTTGTGTGAGTGCAATCTGTAATAACGACAGTGGCATCACCAGCTTTCCTGTGCTTTCCTGTCGCCATAAGGCACTTCACAGAGATATAGAAAATCCCCTTCTCACCCATAATTCCTTTCCCTCCCTTGGTGCACTTCCGTGTAACACAATTATCTGTGTCACCTGTAACGTGGTGTATCCTTCCTGTAACACCATTGTGCACATACAAATAGGTGTGTGGGATGGAGTATCAAAGTCTGCAATATCACCAAAATATGCTGTGTGCTTTGTGTCTGCTGCTTCGTTGCCCCTAGAGACGGGTCCTTCCCCCTCATGTGGGTTTGGCACTTCACGACCGCTATTATCTGCTGGGAGTTGAAGTGCCTCTATGAGTCTGCATAATAGGGGCACGTGCTGCACTGGCGTGCTCTCAGCATTTTTGCAGTTACCATCATTTGGAGGTGGAGCTTTGCACCCGTGAGCAGCAGCAGACTCTACAAAACACCATTTCCAGCGTGGAGCGCGCGCGGAGAAGTGGGAGGACAAGTGGTCCTTTGTGGTGCATTCGTGGTGCATTCTAAGTATTTTTGCAGTTACCATCATTTGGAGGCGGAGCTTTGCACCCGTGAGCAGCAGCAGACTCTACAAAACACCATTTCCAGCGCGGAGCGCGCGCGGAGAAGTGGGAGGACAAGTGGTCCTTTGTGGTGCATTTGTGGTGCATTCTAAGTATTTTTGCAGTTACCATCATTTGGAGGCGGAGCTTTGCACCCGTGAGCAGCAGCAGACTCTACAAAACACCATTTCCAGCGCGGAGCGCGCGCGGAGAAGTGGGAGGACAAGTGGTCCTTTGTGGTGCATTCGTGGTGCATTCTAAGTATTTTTGCAGTTACCATCATTTGGAGGCAGAGCTTTGCACCCGTGAGCAGCAGCAGACTCTACAAAACACCATTTCCAGCACGGAGCGCGCACGGAGAAGTGGGAGGACAAGTGGTCCTTTGTGGTCACTTGTGGACGGCGGTGGACTGCGGCGGACAATATCCTAGAACCTGGGCGTGGACTCATCAAAGGGATATTTGAAGAGTGGTAAGGTAAATACTGTTTGTTGACACCGAGGCAGCGTCCCGGCTGAGAGAGGGGAGAGGTTATTCCACCCCTCAGATTCCACCTGAGGCTTCACTACGCTCTATGGGTGGTTACTCTCTCTGACTTCTCAGTGACATCGCATAAAGTATTTGTCTACGAGGTATCACTTACGGTATTCTAACTGTACACCAAGGTGAGCCCGGTAACAATGGCTAAACCTAAAACAGGGAACGCAAGATACAATCTACGTAAAGGCAATGGGGGAAAAGGGGAGAAACAACCTTTAAAGTCAACAATAAAGGCTTCCACAAACGGAGACTGTGTCCCACCAGGAAAAGGAACCATCCCGGCCTTGTTTGGGAATGGGGTACCCAAACCCATTACAGGGAGGGATATGGTGGATCCTGAAAAAGAGACTCTCCCCCCCCCCCACACAATGGCAGTGGGGTGCTAGACTCCACCAACTACCAAGACATCGACAACAACTCACTGTTGGATCTCTGTATATCGATTCAAAAATCAATGGCAACTTTAAATGAACAGCCTGCTCATGTTGGGAAAAGCCCAATTATGGTGGAAGCCCAGGTTATGAGACCCGCCCAAGATGAACATCAAAAAGTCAGTGTGACTTCTAATTCAAAGCACACGGACAATTCGATCTCCGACTTATCTGGCATCCTCCCTACTCAGCCCATTCCTACATTCTCGATCGAGCCAACATTGGGTCGATTATCGGCATCCCCTGGCCTCTTCATCGACCCAGAAGAGCTGGAGCATACGGATGAGGAGCGTAAGGGGTTGACGGGAGACCCCAATGGCATGGCAATAAGTGAGCTGCAGGCTTCTATGGCGTCAGTACAATTTGCGCTGAAAATTTTATTAAAGCTGTGTGGGAGGATCCACACAAACACAATTATTCAGCTTACACTACCAAACCCCTCGGGGTGTTTAGATCTAGCCCCATCAACACCGTCTGTAATAGAAGAAGTTTCAATCCCCACGGGCCCAAGGGACAAAGCAAATTCTGTAGTGCTTGAGGAAGTCGCTACGGTCGTCCCTTTGACCAAAAAGCAACGCAGACATCAGAAGCGGGAGGCGACTAAAAACGTCTTAGTAGAAATTGCCTCTCCCTTACCAGCCACTATTCCGCCGGTGGCTTGTACAAAAAAGGGGGCAGAAAGCGAAGAAACGTGCCAGAAGAGGGGCGGGATCCCTATCTGGCTGGATTATCCCTGATCCAGTACAAGAAGCTGAGAGTGCGGCCCAGGATGTTACGGACCCCGCAATGTCGATTAGCATTATTGGCGAATCGAGGAAAGTAAGGGGGAAGAGTTTTTTACATCCCCCCCATAGATGAATCTGAAGATCAAGAGGATATTCAAGCAAGTAAAATCTGCATAATTAAAAACCTGAACCAGAAAAAGAGAGATTTATGGTTGACAAGAACTGAAGTTCTAGCCAAACTCCACTTAATTCCTCAGCTGCGTGTAATACGCTCGGAAGATTTCCTCTTTGTCGAACCATTGGAGGTGCGTAACCCTAATGTCTCGGCCCTTCATTGCTGTGTCCTAGCCTCAGCTCAGCTGATCCGGTCGCACAAGAAATCCCTAAAACAGATTGGTGTGGAGGTGGATGCGAACAAAGATACGGAAGATCCATCCCTAACCAGCAAGGATTATGTGGTACCTAAAAACAAGGCTGGTATACCCCCTCAACCATCCACCGAGAAGGTCCAATTAGCTGATATCCAGAAGACTCTGAAATGGATAGCGGACTCATTGCCCATGGTGCTGCAGCAGCCATGAGATTTTACTATGCTGAGATGGAACACTCATGGCTACCAGCACCTTCTTTCTGATAAGGGCTCGTTGGCTCTTATAATCGAACACTCAATCATTCTACTGCAAGAAACTTGGCTGACATCTGTCATAGATATGGATGGATACAGGACATATCACACTCTGGCGAAGAAGGGAGAAAGGGGGCGTCCGTCTGGGGGCCTATCCATTGCAGTGAGGAACAAGATCTCGAGCAGACAGATTCCAGTTTTTAACTGCGACTATATTTGTGCTGTGGAAGTGACGCTTAATATAAGATCCCCTAGCGACAGAATGCTATTTGTTAACATTTACAACCCTCCAGGAGCAAGGATAAGAGAACTTATTCAAGACACTCTCCATGATCTCCTTGCTGAATGGAGAACGACCAATGAAAAGTTTCTTGTTATTATTGCCGGGGACCTAAATTGCCATATAAATTGTGGTGGAGGTACCGGCAATAATCCCTATCTGTCCAGGAATAGTCTCTGGGACCTCCCATCCACCGACAAGGAGGGGGAGGGCTGGTTGGGATTCTTCGGCTGCTGGGACCTAGAGATAATTAATGGTCGGACTCAAAGTGATAGGCCTGGTAAGATTACTTGGAATAACGGAAGATCGGGGAGTACTCTTGATTACATCTTCACTAGTGGGGAGGTTGCCTCAATTGTGTACGATATGTTGGTAAAAGAATGTGAATGGAGTGACCACGACCCTCTGATCCCGACTATGGGAGTGACTATCCCTAGGGGGGCAGAGGTAAACTTGGGACAACTGTCTTGTAATCACTCCTTAAATCGCATCTCTTGGTCGGATAAGAACATAGCAAATGCCTCTAGGGCCACTGCAAGATTGGGCCCTGAAATGATTGACCAACTTAATCGTATGTCACCAATGCAAATTGAAAAATGGATTAGTGATTTTTCGGGTGAGCATGGCGCCCGTAAATTGCAAACGGTGGCGGGGAAGATCCCGAAAGAGGCTAATTATGACAGGGCCATTAGAGATAGAAAGTGAAAATTGAGAAGAGATATACGTTGGACCAGAGACGGCCCGCTATCTAAAATGGCCGCTGCCATAATGACAAGGAAGTTGAAAAAGGAATATCGGTGGTGGCTGATAATACACAAGAGAGCGAGAAAGTTGGCTAATTGGCAACATACTGTTAGCACTATATGCAGAAGAAATAGCCGAAATATCTGGTCAGTTTTGGGGGAGGCTAAGGGGCCGGAATCATCCAATATGGTCAATCCCATATCCCAAAATGACTGGATTTCTTTTCTGGAAAAACGCAATGGTGAGGCTGATAATAACACCAGTAACACCATGAGGAGGAAACCTAGGGCTTCCCCTTTTATGTCCTCCACTAAAGAAATCCAAAGTAGAATTGAAGAACTTAATCCCTCCCGAGCGCCGGGTCCGAATGGTCTCTCAAATGTGGTATTAAAGGAAAATCCCCCTTTCTGGGCATGCTTGCTTAATATACTGTTTAGGAAAATTTTCCAAGAGGGTCGAATACCAACATCTTGGCAGGCAGCAATCCTTATTCCGGTGTTCAAAAAAGGTAATAGAACGGAACCGGAAAACTACCGGCTATTATCCATGCTGGACTGCACTGGAAAGATGTTTGCCGCCCTTATACTCAGCAAACTTGTAAAATGGGTGGCAAGTGTTGGCATTCTGGACAAGTTCCAAAGCGGCTTTAGAGCAGGCTACTCTACCACCCACAATTTGTTCATAATGAATGCACTTAGAACTAAAGCCTTGAAACACCATAATCCGCCAATATATGCACTTTTCATTGATTTCAGGGCCGCTTTTGACTCAGTGAACCGATCTCTTCTGTGGGAGAAGCTAAGGAGATTTGGCTGCCCCGAAACTCTGTTGTACTACCTAGAACTTCTTCATTCGGATAACACGGTGCAGGTGCGTCTGGATAACTGCGGGACAATGACCAATCCCATACCCCAGACCAGAGGGGTGAAGCAGGGGTGTGTTACAGCCCCTACTTTGTATAACCTATTTGTGTCTGATGCACCAGATTGCCTACAGGGAGTTAACAACTGCCCCCCCAAAATCGGCTCTTGCCATTGCCCCATGCTTGCATATGCCGACGACCTGGTGATATTAGACCACACCTTTAGTGGACTGGTTAGATCGGCAAAGCAATTATGGACCTACGCTGAGACTAATGAACTTGTAATTAACATCAATAAAACAAATCTGATTTTGTTCTCGGCAGGGAGAGTCGCTAGACCTCGCATGATGATTGGGGTGACCGAAATCGACTATACCCTTAGTTATAAATATTTAGGTGTTGAGTTTGATCATAAGGGAAATTACCTCACCTGTATTCAACTGCGGAAAACTAAAGCGGCACAATTGACAGCACTTATCTATAAATTGACGCGAGAACGTAGTGGGTTCTCGATATGGGCGGCTCGCCAATTATATATCCAATGTCTAGTTCCGATGGTTACCTATGGTTTAGATCCTCTCTATAATATGAATTTTGGATGGCTACAGCTTATAGAGGGTATCTTTTGGAAGAAAATGTTGGGTCTCTCCCAATGTATACCCATGGCTGTGATCAGACTTGAACTGGGAATCAGCTCTCTCAGGGCCATAGTGCTAAAAAAGCGGATGGAATTCGCTTAAGAATGAACCGACAAACGATCTTCTGAGATGCATTAGTAAGGATATGGAAATAGGCAAATTGGAAAGCTATGAACATCAGCTGATTAAATTATGCGAGGAAGTGGGATGGCAACCGGAGTGGGGTTGTGACAATGAATGTCTGTTCAATAAGTTTGGGCAGCGACTCAGGCTCTGGGACTGGCAATGTAACTATGTCCATCTTGAAGGCCTGAAAACCTACAACTTAATCACATATGTGATATATACACCTTTATGAAGCCACAGCCATATTTAAATCTATGCCCGTCGGATGAACTGAGGCGTTTTATCCTACTTCTTCGCATTAATCATTTACCATTATTGGCTTCCAGGGGTCAGGAGAAGGGTCTAGTTAAAATTGATAGGTTCTGTAGAATATGTGATCTCCCTGAGGAACCTAAAACTGCACGACATGTTTTACATTGTGTACGATGACGCGAGTCAGCCGCATTAGACACCTGGGCGGATTTGTTCATAACAAAGAATACATTGAACAAACAGAATTCTGGACACAGTGTGTCAATACCCGCAACCCTAAATTACACATGGCACTATTTCAGGTCTGGCGGGATGTTAAGGTCTGTATAAAACATAGTCCCAGAGGGTCCCTTGGATTAATGTAGTAGAGACCGTGTGGTTGCTTGTGCTGTATAGATTAATGGCTACAGTCACGATAAGAGTTGTTGTCCGAATACGACGACAATTATGCCTAGGGGGCTGTATGGTTTCTATTTATTTATTCGTTATCCTATGTCATTCATTATTCATTTTCCTATGTCATTTTATTTATTTACTTGTTTTAGATTTGCACATAGAACATGGTATGTTTAGTGGATTTTAAGATTTTAAGATGATCTTCTTTTTTGTAAATTTATTTTTCCTTTCATTTGTATGGTTATTATGTGTAAAGTTTGTACTTGTGTACTAAACTATATCACATTAATAATAATAAATAAATAATAGGGGCACGTGCTGCACTGGCGTGCTCTCAGCATGCCAGAAGCCCTTCTTCTGCCATCATGACCAACCAAAGTGTACTGAGGACGTCACGTAGGCGCAGTCCGAATAGGTTGTCAATTCCTGGTTGTGTGGTACATTTACCCACTCAGCAGAATTCCCCTCCATCACCAAGCTGCACTTCAGCAGTTACCAGCAGAATGACTGCGCTGGCTCCTTTGAGCACCATTGCCTCGCATCAAAACTGCGTTTTACAGCTACAAAATGATGGCTGCACTGTCTTGCCAAGCACCTATTGGGCAAGATGAAACAGGAACACACCGAGAAATTCTGCCAGAGTGTTTTCTTATGCGCACCAAAGAAGAGAATTGAAAAGCAGCGCTGCTTTGCTGCTCGCTCAAAAATTCCCATTGAAAAAGGGAAATATTTTACATTTAAAATGATGCCGCCCTGATGCTCTTTTCATCTGTCCAACATATACAGTTCTGATCCAGTAAGACCCAACTATGCCCAGCCATACTCAAGTTGTGCTTTAGCAAAAAAAAGCATTATCACTGAATGACAGGCTGTGTCAGGCAAGATCTGGAAAATTACCAGAAACTTTACTCTCAGCCGTACGGAAAAACGCTTGACTTTTATGCTACAAAATGTGAAAAGAAACTCTTCAAAATAAACCCTATCTCTCTGTGCATATGTCAATTTTAGTGCACCTGTGCCTTTAACAGATTGCTGTGTAAGAGAAACGGACTAAGGCTGCAAACAATGTGTGGAATCTAGATGGAAGAGAAAACCGAATTTGAAAAGGACATCCCAGCAGAATTCACCACGTGTCAAAATGTGCTTTTACAAACAAGAAAAATATCTGTTTTAAAAGTGTAATGTTGAATAAGGCCCTGTCCTTCCCTAGAAATGTAAGGGGGGGGGGGGGGGTTTGGTTAAAATCTAATATAATGTTTTATTCCAACACTTGCCTTTTGGGCTCAACAAAACTAAATAAATAAATAAATAAATTGGCTGTACTGGAAGCCATAGAACAGGTTTTTCCTGCCCTGGTTCCAAAGGACATTGCATCCCCCCAAGGAGAGCAGCATCTGGAAGCTCTGAATCGACCAAGGGGGAGAATGTAATACGCTCATCAGACATTGTGGCTGGGCTTGAGACAATAGAGACAATAGATTCTGGGACACCTATGTGTTACTTTTGGAAGTGACACCTCCCAGCCACTCAAACTAAGGAGCTCCAAGGACAAACTCCATGGCAACCCTGGGCTAAACTGACATTCAGTGATAGCCTGGGCAGAAATGACCATATTTGGAGGACAGAGGCCAGCCCATCTGGCTGAAGAGACTATTTTAATGAATAAACTTTAAAACTGTAATTTCTATGACCGGACCACGCAGTAATGTAAAGGTTGTACAGTTTAAATGTAATTTTTGTGGCTTTAAAACAAGATATCGTGGCTGTCCATAGTATGTATGGGACACAAACACCAGGAAAATGTGAATCATGGGAAAAGTACATATGCTGGAACGTAAAAAAATTAATGGAAATATGCCCTATGATAATATGTACACATATCTAAAATTGTGGAATTTTGGGTGAAGCGGTTCCCACTAAAAAACGTGAAAAATTAGGTCGGATTTTAATTCTGTTTGCTGCCTAATATCCCTGACTCCTTGCTGCTCCTTTCTATCCACTCAAGATTTGATTATTTGGGGTTTGAGGGAGCATTGCAGGGGGAAATCTTAACTCGGGTGCTATCTATCCGAACAGTAAAATTGCTCCTATTTATCTGTGCTTTGGATATGTTCTAGTAGAAGGTCAACCAAGTGTATTTCATCACGTTATTCTGAAATTATCACCCCATTGGTGATTGCTGCCCAATATTCAAACTGATTTTCTTTGAATTTAAAATAAATAAATATTTTATTACCACCCACTGGCCTGGTTCATGGTCCATTGTGACCCGGGGTATTTGTAAAAGGGGGTTGGGTGCCAGCTCAATCCGAATTGGTAGAAAATGTTTAAAAAAAAGTATTCTAATTGAGTGCCACATCCTAGACTAAGGGCAAGAGTCCTGGTCCGGTGTGTGACGCCCGATTGGAATCCTTTACATGATTCTTGTTCTGCTCTAATGCCACTTTAAGAGCCACCAATTCTGCTGTCTGCGCCAAACAATGTGACAGTAACTGTGCACTGGCTATTACTTCGTCTGTCCCGTCTGTCTTTATTTTCACTACTGCTGTCCTGTGTGTCTCCCTCCCGTAGTCTGGTCTATCGTCGAAGAACCATTAATGTAAAGCACTTGTCCCCCCTCGAGTGGCCTTTCTACCACTTTTGGAAGGTCTTCAGACTGCTCCATGTATGTGGTGCAATGGCACATGTAGTGTCCCTCATCTATTGGTTCGGCTACAAATGTCACAGGGTTCAGTCCTGCATCTTACCTTTATGGCTGTATTCAATAGTATTACCTAGTATCCTGAAGCCCTTGGTGTCGTTAAAGTACTCTTGGGTCATTCGAGTATTGCAAAGAGCATGCTCCACAAAAAACGTGGTGCTGTGCCCCATTGTGATACTCGCTGACTTCTCTACTGCGAATTAGCAGCAGCCAGTGCTTGCTTGCAAGGGTAATGTCCTCTCATTACTGGATCTAATTTCCCACTATAGTTTGCCAATGGTTTGTGTCCTAAAGTAGTCTTCTGTCTGAGTAACGTGATCATCACTACTTCATTGGCATGTGAGAACAAATAAAAATGTGTCCTGATAATCTGGGATCCCTAACACGGGAGCTGTGCATATTGCTTTCTTCAGCTCCCCAAATGCATCTGTCATCTCTTCTGTCCATTGTAGTGTGCCCTCCCCTCTTTGTGCTTCCTTGAGTGCACGGAGCAAAGGTCTTGTGTATGTGCTGTAGTCAAACACCCAAGCTCTGCAATAATTACAGAGACCTAAAAACTGTTGCACTTGTATGACTGTCGTAGGTGTCAGCATCCTATGGATTGCCTCTGCCCTTTCTGGTGTCACTCTCGACCATTCCTGATAGATTAGCTATCCAATGTACAGCACCTCCTTCTGACAAAAATAATTTCACCTCATTTACCTTGCACCCTTCCTCTGCTAGAACTGTCAACATGTGCACTAAGTAATTTCTTCACTGAATTTCTGAGTTGCTGCAGATCAAAATGTCATCAACGTACTGTATGACGGTACTTTCCAATTGTACGTTGCCTAGGTCCATCTGGAGGACCCTATTAAATATGGGAGGTGACTCACAGTACACTTGTGGGAGCCTAGTATGTTTCTACTATAGGTTTCTATATAGGAAGGAAGTCAAGTCCTGTGACTATGTGAAGTGGTATAGAGAAGAAAGCATTCTTCAAATCTATTACTGTGAGATGGGTAGCTTCCGTGGGAATGCTACATAAAATTGTTGCTGGATTTGGGACTAATGGAAAATCTGCCTCGACAATCTGGTTGAAAGGGCGCAAATCCTATTTAAAATGCCATGACCCCCCTGTTGCCTTTTTCACAGGGTACAATGCAGTATTGCACTGTGATTCTGATGGTACTCGAATGCCCTGTTTCACTATTGCCGCGATTGTCTCAAATGCCCTCATCTGCCTCTCTTGACAAGGAATACTGTTTTGCCCTTAGTAAAATTGCTCCTGGTTTAAGCTTTATCTTTACCGTCACCACACCTTCCGGTAGCCAAACGTCATAGGGACGTGTGGGCCATAAAACACTGGGTACCCTCCTCAAGCTTTCCCCGAGAAATGGTGATGGTGCATTCTGCAACATAGCCATTCTCTGTGGTACCTCCCTGTAGTGTATTCTCACCCAATATGTAATGCTGATGTCAAACACTACTTTGTGATCTTATCGATCGTCCTGGACCAGTTCTTCATCAGTCACATCAGTCAACCCGTACCCTCCCACCACTGCAATCACTATCCTCCAGGATCGTCCTGTGTTTTCTGTCCCATGTTATGTTATCCTGTCTTCGCCCACTATTGCTGCCTCGAGTTCTATTGGGACTACTTTCCCTTCAGGCTCATCTATTCGAACTTCTGGTCGGAATATATACTCATTTTGTAATCGCCATAGCTTTCCCTGAATCCTTGGAAGCCATGCTATCCATACCTCCAGCCCGTATTGGAACAATTCAATATCTGCTGGCACCTCCCTTTGTACCATGTGCCCACAATATGCATGGATAATCTCCCTCACATTCATGTAATAAATTCCTGGTGTCGAACACACTAACCCCTGGTCTGTAAATGAGATGGTCATACTGAGCTTAATCATTATGTCCCTTCCCATTATGTTCACTGGTGTCTGTCAGGAATATAATAGTGGCAAAGCTAAGTTGTGCTCCCCTATGGAAAGTGAGAGTTCATCTGTGAAAGGAACCTAGTCTGTCGCCCCGAAAAACCCTGGGCATTCAAGGCATTGCCTGACATTGGGTATCCCCCTTCGCAGATACAGGAACTAGTTGCCCCTGTGACCACGAGAAAGGAAAAAGCCTTGTCACCCCTATGCGTGGTTCCTCTGCCGGGCTGGCTGTAACCAATAGACTTGAATACATCAGGTCCATCTGTGGGCTGTCCTATTGTGGGTATAATGACATCCCCGTCCCTGAGAATGAGTTGCCCCCCACAACAGTCCCCCCACTGGCAACTACTGAATGGGAGTCGATTCCATGGAGTCTGTGAGTGTGTTCGTGTCCCAGCATCCTGCTGTGCTGCTCGTGGTGGCTGCATGTGTCTCTGCATCTGCTGTGCAGGTGGTGCATGTGGGTATGGCTGTACGGGTCCCTGTATTTGTTGTGCCAGGAATAAGGGTTGTTTGCGGGCTAAAATGGCCCGAGGTCTGCATTTGCAGGCTAGAACGGCCCGAGGACCGCATTTCCCATGAAGACATGGGGTTTTGTGGACCGGCGCATGCGCACAATCGCGCACAATCGCGCACACTATTTAAACCCCTCCCCGGCCCGTGCTGCTTGTTGGTGATTATTGGCGTGGCAGGCACGGGCCGGAAGGGAGCAGGTTACGTAGGTCTGAAAACCAGGCCGCTGTGGTGAGGAGGTGGCAGAACACAGTTGGCAGAGCTGATTCGAGGTCTGGGGAACCTTATCCCTCAAGGAGGAACAAAGATGGATGGCGGTGTAACCACTCAACGCTGGATTGAACTTGTCTGGGGTGGTGCCGTCGGGCCCCCCAGGCCTCAGTTAAGTGCACGCCAGGAACCAGTGAGGGTTGTGAGAAGCTCGGGAAGGACCGTCAGTAACTTTTGTGTGTAGAAGCCTCCTGTTGGTCAGTTACAAGTGCTAATTACTGGCACGCCAAGACGTGGTGTGCTATTTGCAGCCACATGCGTTTTTCGCTGCAGCTTATCTCACAAACTCATCTGTGCACGCTGTGGAAGATGGAATTTCATGTTTTCTTGAACGATCCCTGTGTGCGAACTAGGAGTGAGAGACGCTACATGTTGTTGGTGGCTGCTTGCTCTTGTCAACTCCTACAGCGGAGACATGTGTGTAATGCTTGCTACTGGTTCAGGATGCATCCAATGGAAACAACCTCTGGCAGGTGGTAGGCAAGGGGTGTCAGGACAAGTGGGGGTGCTATTACCACAAGCAAATATATGTGTTGTCTTTCATGTTGTGTGCTATAGCAGTTATCAGGAGGTTATCCTGTTAACACATCAAGTGCTTATGTTAGTTGCTGGTCTAGGAATGAAGGGTGTGACACACAGGTTTTCCAGGGGCAATAATTAAGAAGGGTGTTGACCTATGCCAGGAGTAGGTGTAGATGGGTTTTTCACAGTACAGGATTGTGTGTTATGCTAGGCATGATTTTCCCTGGTATCCCCCATACCTATCCAATTCAAAAACCCTAAACACCCCCCTATCCACAACTTCTCCCTAACCCTATTCCACTATTGGCTGCCTCAAGGTTACCTGTGATACTGAAAATTCAGGCACCAGTGCCAACCAAGATATGAGGGGTCAACTGCATTTGGCTTCCGTGTTTAGGAAGGAGTTGCAAGATACTCCAGGGGTGTTATAGGCTGATATGCTTGCATGTACGTGTCTTGGGTCTGTGCCTCTCGCTGTGTTTGGTCTTGGGCATAATAGTCAGTGTGTTCTGTCTGGGATGTGGGTTGGTGTAGCATCCCCCCATTCTATTGCATCCCCCTCTGCTTCTAGACACTCGAAAAATGTACCATATCTGTCCGCACACCCAACATTGTGGTGGTCCCCCCATTGGTCTCTCATAGCACCCTGAAATCCCTCTGGTCCTCACTGCATTTGCTGTCCATACCCTCATCCTCTGGGTGCTCCTCCTCTCCCTCTAAACCCTTAGTGCATGTCTCCCCACCCTGCAAAGCCTCCCCCCGCTGGTGTCGGTCTGTACTGCGCATGCAACATACCCGCTCCTTCACCACTGGTTAACTGCCCCTTCCATTGTGCATTTGGATAATTCTTTCAGCACTAGTTTTACTTCTTTCTGCTTTCTGTCCTCATGCTTCTTTCATGCGTTCTCTTGCATTAGCCTACAATAGTGTACTATAGTAAGCTGAATTTCTGACCACAGTTTAGCCTCCACCCACACTAGTTTCTTAAACTGCTTTTGCACTTATTCAGGTAACCCCAGATACAATATTTGATACAATAATCCCACTGTTTTGTCCCACGGTTCATGCGTCTCAATTTTTCGTGAATAACTAATATATTGAATGAAATCCTCGCCCTCCCTCAACTTGCGTGCCATAATCGTGCTAATGTCCGAGATATGTGGGTATTGCCACCTTAAAGCATGCCACACAGCCACTCGACAATTATTAATGATAATATACATTGTGTGCCGTGTTCCATACTGTCACTCGGGGTTAATCAGCTCTTTTCCATACATCGTCTGCAACCTCCCCGAGAATTGCTGAAAACAAACGCTTCATGTCACCTACTGCCAATGCATCCCTGCTGTCAGTCTCTCTAGATCCACTTCCCAGCCCCTGCAGTCAACAATGGTAACTTACATCCTAGATTGTCTTCGTCCATCAGCTGCCATTGTATATAGTGAGGTTGCCTCCCTCCCTTCTCTAATAATGTACACTCTCAATCCTAGCCCTCTGCTTTTTCTCTGCATGTTTCTGGTGGTGGTAAACACCCCTGTCATCTCTCCTTTCCTCCATCCTGGCAGATCTCTAAGCCCCTGCAAATAACAGTTAATATCGCCTGTGCAGCAAGACATATCCTTAGGACACTGCAGCCGTTCTCCACAGTCTACTCTTAATCCATCCCTGTCTTTGTCGTCTCCCCACATTGTGTCTCTATCTGGGCTTGTCCCCCGGGAGCGGGAAGAGGGTCTCTCCTCTTCGTCCTCCTCACTCCCCAATAAATCATTGTCTGACCACGTGTCCCCATCGGTACTGTCATTGTCCACCTCAAAGCTAAGCCTCTTCAATACCGTGTCTCCTTGTTGATTTCCTCCTGATTGACCGTACTTCCGCGTTACCCCCTCATTGGGGAATCAACCTTGTTTCTGTCTATCAGTGGGATAGCGCTGCTGCTTTTCCCACTTCTATCTCATTCTCTCTTCCCTTATGTCTCGATTTCCTCATCATCACTAAAACATGCTAAACCCATCTTTACTTGTGCTGCCCTTAAAGAGTGTTCCTCCTCTTCTTTGCGTCGTCGCTCCCTAAGGAGTCGTTTGACTTCCAACTTCCCTTTGTCCTTCTTTGTTTTCACTTGCCTTTCCCTCTCTTGTTCTGACGTTCTCTTTGCTATGTCCTCAAGCTATTTCTGCCTTCATTTCCCTTTCCTGACGCTCTCGTGCTTCTACTTTCTGTTTCCCTCTGCACACCCTTTAATTCTCTTCCTTCTCTTCCATTTCCCATCTTTCTACTTCCTCCATTATTCCTGCCCATTCTCTTGCCTCTTCTGTGTCCTTGTTACTTGCGACTTCCCTGCTCGCGCACCCTGCCTCTCCTGCAACCTTCCGGTCCATTTAAGCAATATCTGTCGGCCTATCCATTCATTCGGGACTATTGGCACTTGCCCCTCAATGCTTCCCCCTTTCCCCACGTCATTTTATTTCAACCTCGCCTGGATCTTGCTGCACTCTTTGTATTCGCCGGGTGGCGTTTTGCGCTCGCTTACTCATCTGTTCAGTCTCGCTTTGCCTCTCATTCTTGCTATATGCTAGAGGTGCAAAGGTGGGATTGGTGTATCCTGCCGCTGCTTTTAATTCTTTTGCTTGATATAATCCCTGGGTTCAACCTTCGCACTCTGTTTGAGGAGGAGACGGAGCCAAGGGCTATTTGGTCTCTGCCTCTCTCTCGCTCGCTCAGCATCCATTGCTGCCGTGCCAGGTCCCCTTCCTCCTCCTGAAACATTTTCCACAACTCTAATATGACCATTCATTTGCTTAACTTTCCCCCCTTGTAAGCTTTGTGTATGTATGTGTGTAATTGTTGCTGCACACATTTGAAAAAGCTCATCTCTTCAGGCTAGGGCTTTGCCAATTTTCCCTCTGTGCAGCAGGTCCATTCGATGCTATATTTACAGATTGTGTCCCTATATCACGAGAGGGACTTGCACATATGCTGCAGGTGTGTATCCATGTTTTACCTGAATACATTATATATCAATACTTATTTGACCTCAAATCTGCATTTCGACACATCCACCTTTAAAGATGCACTTAATTTCTTTTCACCTCGATATCATGTAACAAATTCCTCTTTTGACCATTAAATCATCACATCAATCTCAGCCTCTCTGGCTCGCAACGGATACCACAGGTGTGCTCTGCACACTGCCCTTGTGCAGCTCCCCACCTCAAAGGTTCAACTGACAACTCTGCTCTTGCGTTTTCCATGTTCTGTCCAAAAGGTGCAAACACTGTTTCAAAACTCGATTATAGTTCTCATCCACCTAAAAGATCTGCACCTCTTGTGTACCTTAAATCCTACACAACAATCTCACTGGTGACTTCACCTCTACAGTAAGGAAGAAATCGCCGATACCTGTCCTTCCGATATGTCCACCTATTCACCCCCCGAACTTAATGATAGATCTGACAAAACACAAATAACATATGTGCAGCTGCCTTCCTGCCTATCCAACAGGGAAAGCCAATAATTCACGTGATCCACCTGTACCTATAGCATCGCCATATAGATACGTCTCTGCAAGACTTAGAACACCTTCCGTGATACAAGTTAGCTTTGTGCGCCCCTATACAAAATGGATACCATCATCCATGAGCCATGCTAAAATGCTTAATCCACAGGAAATCGGATATTTATATACCTTTTGTCATCCGTACCCTTAAGTCAATCATCTCAGCTGACTGCCCAAACCGATTGCCACAAGACCGAATGTCCCCTAGCCAAGAACAAAAGTTGGTGCACCAACTCTTCCCCCAACTTGCCACTCTGTCTTTCCGGTTTGCTGGGCGTCCCACGGAAAGCGGGCAGGAATTTCTCCAAGGCGGTTCCTGACGACCTCTTCACGGTGTGCACTTGCCCTGTCTCTCTCGGTTTCCACAGGTCACCTCACAGCCTACCAGGCAAGCAGCGGGACGAGACAGCCTCTTGCCGATCTAACTTAGCGCCCATCCTCTGCTGCCAGCTTTTAAGGACTTGCCAATGGGACCTCACAGCATTCGTCCAGATTTTATTTTTTAAACAAATTGTATTGATTTTAAATTTCCACACGTCTACAGCACTCAAAGGAAAACAAAAATAAAGTATTATGTTAGATCAAGCGATTGCTTCGTATACTTTTGCACTATTAACATAAGAAAGTAACCAACTAGTGCCGTTAAATCCCCAACAGTCCCACCCCCCCATAACGTCCTCCCCAATGTTGCCTGTAGTGCATGTTTTTAGTACACCATTCCCATGTTCTGCTAGAGTTCATCTATCTGTGTAATCTCTCGGGGCACCTGTTGCGTCTCTGTTTCTAGTGTCAATGATGAAAACAGCGATTGGGTAAGTGTGTTCCATGCCGCTATATCAGCGTTGGCGTCCGAGAGACTAATATGTGTCGCCCGCTGCCATGCTGTTGTCTCGGCTAGTGCCCATTTTCTGAGACCCTGCCCCCATCTTTTATGTGGGGACCTCTCGGAGACTTCCATATCATTGTTATCCTGCGTTTAGCCAGTACAAATGCCAAGTCTTTCATCCTAGAGGCATCCAGGAGTTCAGGGCGTGTGAACCGTCCAAGCATACAAGCAGCGGGCGATAGCGGGGGGCATATATTAAGATTAACTCTGCTCATTCTATCTGCTCTATTCTCCCAGTACTGCCTTACAATAGGACAGGACCAGAACATGTGCAGTATGCCTGTATCCGAGGCCGCACACCTAGGGCAGTATTGTGCCTTTGCTCCAGAGAATTTGGATATCCTGAGGGGTGTCAAGTATGCCGGTGCATTACATACAATTGGATCAATTGCAATTGCGCATTCCGGGATACCTTCTTGTGGTATTGCAGTAAATGTGCCCAGTGCGTGTCTTGGATCAGGGTTCCCAGGTCTTCCTCCCATCTAGCTCTTGTGGTTGTTTCCGGAAAGGGTCTGCTCATAAGGAGAAAGGCATACAGCCTAGAGATTGCCTGTGTGCCTTCGGCAATGTAATACAAAGTATATATTGCCGTGTGTGCTTCCAACATTTCCCCATCCATAGACGACGTGCTTACAATCTGATTTTTTATGGTTCGGTGCACCAGGAATTGACCCTGATGTAGAACTGTATTGTCAACTAGCACCTGGAAGGGTGTGAAAGCCGTGTCAGTGAACAGATCCTCTATTGTGGCAACACCATTCAGTTCCCAGTGTGTCTGAATGCCCAGGTACACCTGAGTTGCGCCTGGGACTAAAAAGACCAAGGGAATCTTTACCGAGAATGGGTCTTTCATTATCAATCAATCAATCAATACATTTATTCGGAAACAAATTTCCATAAACAGCAATACAAGATAAAATACAATACGAAATACATGACATAAAAAGAAACACATTAGATAAAAATGACAGATTTAAAAGTGCATGTGTGAATGGCGATTAATATCCTCCAAGGGAATGCATGAATAGTCGTTAGATTGTCAATGTTCAGTCAAATTTTGAGAGATTATTTTAGTTCTCCTGTGCCAGGCCTTTCTCAAATAGTCCACCGAGCCCCATGCCACTGCCAACGTGGCAGCTGAGAGTAGATAGCAAAGGGCTGGTCTGGCTTGAGACATTCCAGCTCACCTCAGTAATGGCAAAAGTGTTTTCCTCCTTAAATCCATATATGTTGGACAAAACAACACAAAATGCAAAAGATCCTCCACAGGGTACTGACAGCAAGGACAAGCCTGAGATTGAGCATTGTGAGAACAGTTTTTTGTTTGGGCCCCCAGCCATAAACAGTCAAATCGCGCTCTTGTAAGTGCCCAACGGTCATAAGATTTATTACTAAATAACAAGTACGGCTGGATAGTGTCTGCAATGGTTAAAACAACATGCCTTCTATTACCACAAGTGCCTAGCGCAACAGACTCTCTGTTTGACTCAAGGATGGATTTAAACAATTGCTTGTGGGCCCTTACGACACACGAAGTCAGAAAGGATGGAGGGCAGATGAGGCTAGCACAGTTTAACTGATTGACACATTTCTCAATATAAATGAGCCACATTATTTTCTTGGTAGCCGGACTTCTCACCAATGCTGTTAGATTTTATGTGAAAGAACGGCTTTCTGATTTGACCATAACGCCAGCCAATGTGCAAAGGGGGCCAGTAACCATTCATCACCAATGTGGGGCTACCCTAGTTTCAAATGGGTGCCATCATTTGCTGCTGACTGCGGAAGTCCAACTAATTTTTTTAAGAAACTATTCTCAACTTTTTCAATACTTGGAATCTTTTCAATGCCCCACAGTGCAGCCCCATAGTTAGTGGCTGTTTTGGTTTGTGCCCTGTAGACTTCAAGGATAAGCTTGAGTGGATGCCCTAGACAGTCATTTTGAAAACGGGATATACCACCCAAGGCCTGTCTCATCCTTGTGCATTGTTTGTCCACGTGGCCAAACACTCGCCAATTCTCAGTAAAGCAGATTCCCAAATATACAAAACTAGTGACCCTGGGAATGGGTTCTCCACCACTCAGTATCCTCTGCATCTTGAGGAGTCTGACGCCTGTTCTCCTGCAAGCTATAACGGCAGATTTTTTGGCGTTCACTGAGAGTTTATGAGTGGCCATAAATTCAGTGTAAACATCCACCAGGCGTTGTAAGGCTATAGGGGTACGCACTATGAGAACCATGTCATCGGCGTAGCCTAGGACGGGTAGGTGAACACCTCCTATCCTAATGAAGTCAGCATTAGAGTTAACGAGGGCCTGGTATACACCGTTTATATACAAAGTGTTTTCATGGATTATTTGGAGCACCTTGACCAGATCCTCCTGGCAGCCCATGGACCTGAGCACGGCCTACAGCATCGCCCGGTCCACTTTATCGAATGCGGTGCGCAGGTCCATGAAGGCCAAGTATAGTGGCTCGCCCCTAACATATATTGATGAAGCACCCACCAAGTATAAATTCAGGGCCTGGTCCCTGGTTCCCAGGTCTGGACGGAAACCATATTGGGTCTCTCTTAAGTATCCCTGAGTCAGAAATCCACTGTTCGAGCCGTGCCAAAACTGCCCTGCCAAAATTTTTGAATGAGGTGTCCAAGAGGGAGATTGGACGATAAGAAAGAGGGCTACCAGGGTCACCCTTCTTGAAAATGGGAAAAATTATAGCCTGACCCCATGTTGCCAGATAGGTGCCCAGTTCTAAATATGTATTAACGGACTTGGTCAGTAAAGGAGCCCAAAGGTCCACCTGATTCCAAAAAATATCAGATAGGTATAGCATCTGACCCAGGAGCGCGATTGGGGGAGTTGCTTGCTTATGGCCAACTCTACCTCTTTAATTGTAAACGCAAGGAAGAACCATGTGGACCATCACAGCAAGAAGATGGAGGGCTGTGTATAGGGTGCTAAAGTGGTCAGACCAAGCCAGAGACCTTACAATGTTCTCCTTATATGTTTTCAATCTTTTATGGGGGGCCCATTTGCCACATATTCCCAACATTTTTGGGAATCTCGTGACTGTACAGCCTGGAGAAGTTCCTCCCAGGCTTGCTCATCTAGGATGGACTTCCTAGTGGCATGGGTGCATTTGTAATGCACCCTAGCGGCAATTATGTCCCGCCAGGTACTATCTCTTGCAACCAGGATAGTTTAAAGGTTTTTCTGTGCTGACCGACAAGATTCGTCAAACCATGTTTCCAGTTTCTTTCTCCCCGTTTTGAAATCCCTTTGGAAGATATTCGACATGGTATCCCAAATTTTCTGTGAGGCTAAGATTATGCGACCTGGGGGATGTCCAATTGATAGAATAAGCATGAATTCCTCACTATTTACTTTGCATATGGAAGACTGTGTCCACAGGGTCCAGCTTAGCCCATTTTATTCTCCATTTACACAGGGGATTGAGACCGCAAGGGTCCAAGTGTGAAAAATTAACAGTTGAGGCCATCGGTGAGACAATTCCCAAGACCAACTGCAATGCGTGATGGTCACTGCATAAATTCTTAAGGACCAAGGTCCTTAATTAGGTGCCAATCTCTTACGTGAAGACAAAAATAGTCAATCGTGCAGGATCCCTGTGTGCCCACAAAGGTTGGCCTCCCAAGCCGATCAGTGCCTACACAGCCGTTTAAAGACCGAACCCCCCACTCATGAAACCACTGAGCGAACTGTAAACCCCTTGCGCACATTCTTTCATCCTCCATTTGTGCAGGGCTAACCCATAAGCAAATTCTTCTCCAGGGTCTACATTTACAGACAGCTCCCCTAGACCTAATTTCGCATTAAAGTCACCGGCCAGTATTAACAAAGGACCCTGGTTCCCATTGTCAGTACCATGTGCTTCCATCAAGTCTCTCAGCACACCTGAACACCCTTGGTTAGTAATGTTTGAACTATTATAAAAATTGACCATGGAGTAGAGGACGGCCACTTGGAGGACGTGCAGTAATGCATTGCACATACCCATTCTTGGTTTCTCTCACTGTCAACTTTAAGGCTAGGGATGCCTTTACCAAGATTGCAAGGCCACCAAAACATCGTCCACGTCTACCTTTCTCAGCTGGGACACATACTGAGATATAACCATCAAAACATAATGGAGAAAGTGCCCACGTCTCCTGAAGGAACATGATGTCGTATTCACTCATGGCGACAATTATCTCCCTCTGTGAGAGCTTGAACTCGGCGCCTGCTATATTCCAAGAAACGAAGGACATGGATGTTTGAGATGGCGCCCATTCATTTTGAAAATGGTTTTTCCCCCATACTTTGGATAACCCACCTCCCCCATGGCAGCTGGTCAATCTAGTTCTTCGATTTCACCGAGGAATTGTAGCTATTTGTAAGATCAACCATGGCCACTGGCGTGATTGGTACCATCTGACTGCCTCCCCGGAAACCATCCCATGCTACGCGTGGGTACAAAGTTTTGGTGGTGGTACGTGGTGCTAGTGGGGGTTGGTTTACCGGGTAAAATGCTCCTAAAGGAAAGAAGGCACTGTTTTGTAGGGAAGAATTTCAGGCCCTCCACTCTGGATTAATGGAGGTAACTACATATTTAAGCATGGCTGGGACCATAGACACCACCACACAATCGCCCACAGCCCATTTTTATTCCTTCCCCACCCAGGACACCCTCCTAGCCATAAGGATGCCTCTAGGGTTCACCTTCATACCGGGCAAACGTGTATTGATCCATTGTGCCGTCTTATTTAAGAGGGAAAGGGTGGATTCCACCTGGCCGGGGGCCAGGGGAGGGAGTCCCGTGATAGCTCCCACCAGGGGGGCAGCCTCTGGGGGAAGATTAAGTACTACTTGCTCACTGAGGGGACATTTGTCTTTTAAGATCTTGTGTGCGCCGATGGCTGAAACCCCCAGGCCAGTATTAGGCCCCTTCCAAGAAGAGCGATCCAAAAGTGCAGCGTTGTGCCGTATTGGAGGCACGGTTGGTAGAGTGGTGACTATAGGGTTACGAACCACCGTCCTACCCCTATGTAATTTAGTTGAAGAGTTTGGGTGTTGGGTTGCGGGAGCTTCTGCTGTGGGCACGGGAGCAACTCGCCCTATGCGTTCTACAACAAGTTCTCTAATTTCCATAATGTCTTTTTTTAGCCCTCTTAATAGGTCATCCATAATACATAAGGTTGTGCTTAAGGAGTTTTTAAGGGCCCATATTTTTTCTAGGACCGGTGCTAGCTTTCTGTCTAATACCGCATCCAGGATTTTAAAATCACTCGAAGCTGACTCCAGAGAGTCATTAAATGATGCAGCGAGGTGAGGGTTCTGACCACTATCCACCAAGCTGCGCATAGGATCAACTGCTTTATCTTCCTCATATATTGGACCTCCATCAAGAATCCCCCCCGCTATCACCACCCATTAGGTCAGTTTCCAAGGGATGGTTATTCATTGAGTTTTCAAGACATTGGGCCTCATTAGGACCCTGGCGCTAAGTGTTTAACGGCGCCGTAAAAGGCTGCGGCGCCGTTAAACATTTGGCGCCTTACAACGAGGTCCCTTTGCGAAAACCGTCCTGAACGGCTGGTCTAGACCAGCCGTTAAAGTAGGGACCCGCAAACGGACCTTGGTGCTAAGTACGGTACCGCAATTTGCGGTACCGTACTTAGCACCTTCCCCATTCCCATAGAGCCCTATGGGGCGAAAATGGGAATGGGGAAGGGCCATCGTTCAATGGGGAATTACCGCCCCGCCAACCTTGGAATGGGGTGGTAATTCCCCATTGAACCATGGCGGACCCGTTACAACACCGGCACCAACCATGGTGCTAATAGCGCCATGGTTTAGCGCCGGTGTTGTAATGAGGGCCATTGTGAGAGGCTAGGGAGTGAGGCATTTGGAGAAGGTAGCGAAGGCATTTTTTTATCACTGTGTGCACTAGATTGTAGGCTAGCAACTTCAATGGCTCTTTCTGCATGTTGGATGTGCTCTTCCAGTTTGCCTGCCATTTGCTTAAGGTATTCATTTAAAGTAGATTGGCCATGGCCGATCTGGGCACCTTTACTTTTTCTAGGCTTCAATTTAGGATTATTGCCGGCAATATCCTGGGTTCCCGGCACACCCAAGGAACAGGGCTTGCTATTTTTTGTTTTATTGGGGACCAAAGGGGGGGCTTTGGCCTTGCGTTTAGACATAGTTCAGTAACACTGAGGACAGCCCACGCTAATCCAAGATTAAACGCAAGAGAAAAGTCATAAGAACTGTAGACCGAGATACCCCTATAAGTAAGAAGACTAAGCGTGTAGCTTAAAGTGCAAATGCAGAGGGAGTAGAATAAACCACACAAAGATAGTAAAAACACACAGGCACGGGTTAAAAAGCCCTAAAAGGGGAGATAAAAAAGCGCTAAATATGCACAAAGAGCACAGGTCAAGGCCAGTTTATACCATAAGGATAGGATAGGGTAGGGGAGGGGAGAGATTCACTCGCAGCCCCTCTCCCTAACAATCTAACCTAACAATCTATAACCCTGATGCCGTGAGGGGCGAAATCACAGAAAAAAAATATTGTAATATAGGACACAAATCAACTTCATTTCCAGCAGAAGGAGTAAGAAAGAAATCACCACCTTCAGGTGGGGACAGGGCACGCCCGACAGCTCAAGGAGCCCCCTTAGTCCGACTCTCCCCCCGTCCCTCGGCTCCAGTCCTGAGGATAAAGCACAGAGCGCAGAGGAAAAGTGAGAGAGGCAGGCACTGAGGGCAGGGCACGCCCGACAGCTTGAGGAGCTGCCTTAGTCTGTCTCTCCCACTCTGTCCTCCAAACTGCCACAGGCTGTACAAGCTGCCAGGTTCCAATTGTCAAAAATAGCAGGTAGCGTCCGTGGCCAAGATGTGACAGTAATTAGAACAGTAGATAAAAGGATGTCGTAATAGGCAGCATCAAGGTTCATGATGGAATCTGTGTGAACACGGTCTCGGTTCCTGCCGCTTTAATGTCTCTTTTATAATCTCTTTTATGGTGTCCTTAGCGCCAAGATACCACGGTGGGAGTGGTACAAAAGGGGTTAATCCAAGGAACAAACGGACCCTTTATTTCAGAAAGTTTACAGGTTTGAGACTGAATTAGGCTGAAGGATTTTAATAGTCAAATAGCCCCCCTGCCTATCGGCCCACTCGCAGTGCCTCTGATGGAGTTGAGCTGTGTGTGTTGGAGTGCTAAATGCACACAGATCGGGCAGCGCGAGGAGCAAGATTATTTCGGGCTTAATACTGCCAAAGGAGCAAGATACACAGTGCGCGGAAGATGCAGCTCAAACAAAGGCAGAATATGAAATATCCCAGGGAGCCAAGGCAGTGTGCAGGAGGCAGGGGCGAGGATGGAGCAGGAAAATGGTTAAAAGGCAGATAGGGCACCCCATGACAATCATGCCTCACCTCACCTCCAAGGGCCGCCTACACTACAACGTCTGAGGTCCGGAATGAACTACCGCAGCAAGTTTCAGCTGCTTTTTTCCTCTTTACAGCCACCGCCGTGGGCGCTGAGATGAATAGACGCTGGTAGCACACTGCAGCCTACAGTCTGCAAAGACTGCAGAGACTGGCCTTGTCCGCCCTTCGTCTTTCATTATAAGTAATGCCATTGCCCTGTCCCATAACTGTGTGCAAAGTGTTACTAAGTAGAGGTGGCTACCTGTTCGTCCGCTTGATCCATAGCACATCTTTCAGGAGGATGCACGGTTCTGCAGGTTGGAGTAACCCAGTGTCTATGTTGGGTTTGTCCGCCAGCCATACCACCACAAACTGCAGTTGCCCAGCTATGAAGTACATCTCAAAATGAGGCACCCTAATGCCTCCTTCTTCGTAGGGTCGCTGTAGTGTAGCCGGTGCTATCCTGCATCTACCATTATGCCACAGAAATTCCCTGCACAATAAGTCTAAGGTTTTAAAGGACATCGTGGGAATATTATATGGGACATTGACAAAGTAATGCAGAAGTCGTGGGAGAGCGAACATTTTTAACAGTGGCACTGTGCCCATCAATGAAAGGGGCAATTTAGACCAGAATGCCAGAGAGTTTTTAACCCCCAACAGCGCTTTCTGTGTGTTGTTATGGTGTTCCTTGGCCAGATCGTGGAATTTGTCAACCCCTAAATACTCCATTTGAGGGCCAACTCAAGGAGTTTTTTAGGATGTATTTTAGCTAGTCCAGCCAGTGGGAAAAGAGACGGCTTGTCCATATTGACCAATGCCCAGAGACCTGGGAGAAGCCTGCAAGTGCTTCTATTATAAGTTCTAGGTTGTCTTCCGGGTTCTGCACATATATAAGAGTGTCGTCTGTATACATGGAGATCAGGTGGTGCAACCCTAGAACCTGTATGCCCGCTGTCATGTACTCTTGTCGCAGATATGTAGCCACCGGTTCCATTGCCAAAATGTAAAACAGTGGGGTTAGTGGGCAGCCTTGCCTAGTGCCCTTCTCCAGCACCCAGGGCATTGAGAAGTGACTGCCTGTCCTAACTCTCACCACCGGATCTTTGTTTATTATTTCCACTCACCGTAGGTAGCTCAGGCCGAAGCCCAGTCTCCGTAAGGTGACATGTAGCCAGTCCCATGTAACGGGAGTCAAAAGCTTTTACGGCATCTAGAACCGCTATGGCGCACAGTCAATCCCAGGAGGCCATGCTGTACATAATATGATGCAATCGTCCCAGGTTCCAGGACCTATGTCTGCCCGGCACATACTCCGTTTGGTCGGGGTGCACTATCATGTGTAGGACCTTTTTTAGTCTATTGGCTAACATCGTCGTAAGGATTTTTGCTATCTTGGTTAATCATAGAGGTCTGTATAAGCTGCGATCCTGTGCTGGCTTGTTGGGTTTCTTCACAACAAATAGGAGAGTCAGGGTAGATTTACAACTACGAGAGCTATCCCCAATCCAATACCTCTAAACTAAAAAAAGTTCAAGTGGTTGAGTGTCAATCCTTCACTAGTTTCCCACTCGCCTCCACTGGAAGCGACCGTCTTTTCAAAACAAATATAAAGACGCTATGTTTACAAAAATACCATCATATTTTATTCATTTTATACATGATTTTCAAAACAATTCATTATTTCATTACAATACGGTGGTCATCACCACAGAGCCAACAACACATATACCTTCATTAAAACTTATAGTGTACATCTCACTCAGAACTACTCACTCTAATGCACATTCACTCTCATTGCATCTCTGCTCATACTCTACAATCACCCAACATGTTTCATTCCATTCATCTCAATAAAATCTATTTCTTGGAAATTCTTCAGGGGTGACCCTGCGTAATTACCACACTGTCATAAACAACATACAATTTTAGTTCACAATAGTTGATCCACGACAAACTTTTAACATGAACAACAGCAACTTCCTGATGCTTTTCAGTACTCCAGTGTTGGTTTGTCAGTGGGAGTGACCTGGAAAATGACACATAAAGAGGGTCTAAATACCTCTATTTTATAGAATACTTTTAAATATATCAAAGTATACTTCTAGGCACCTTAAATGTGCATCAGTCACCCTAGATAAAGGGTCACTAATCTCACAGACTGTTATTCATTACATACTCACCCTTTAGGGTGTTCGAATTCTGTGCCAATGCGGCGTCTCAAAACCTGGTTCAAACGTGGTTCTTTACACTGTCTTCAAAACAACACTGGCGTTTCTCCTGAACTTTCTACCACAGCACATCATTCCCTTTTATCTATGTGGAACACAGTAATGGTTAATGATCTCCCCGACTCGAATCACATGCCTTAATTTGTCACTCTAATTGGAAACAAAAACAAAATTCCACCTTTTTACTCGCCCAAACTGCCTTTCCCATAATGCTTTTCAAGGTGTTGTGCAGGCTCCTCAGATATATCAAAGAGACACTGCAGTTGCTATCATATCTACAGTATTCTTATTTCACCTATATTCCACATCACATGCTTTTCGTAACTAGTGTCCGGTGTGGCGCTGCCCGATGACGGGGTGCGCACGCGGCAGCGTGACGTTGCATGCCGACGCGTGCAGCATAAATAAACGGGGCGTTTCCCGGCCGCGGGAGAGCGACCGGGAAGCCCGAACCGAGAGGACGTGTGAGCGTGAGTCCTTGGGGTCCGGGGCTTACGGGCAGCGCTGGTGGGGCGCCAGTAACCGCCAACAGTGGCGACGAGTGGGGGAGACGATGCCTGGGCCCGACAGTCAACATTTCTACAATTTTTCACCGAAACGAGGTCGGATTAAGACTTTGTTTCAAAGCCGCAGGCAGTGCGTCACACACGCGGCTGGCGGCCATTTTGTATATCAGGCTGTGGAACTTCACGGAGCTCCGGTTCGAGCTCTGAAGTGCAGCCAGCGAGAATAGAGGCTGGGTCGTGCTCCATCAAGACCGAGGAGGTATGTGCGATGTGGTGTGGTGGCAGAGGCACCAGAAGACCTGGCGGCAGTCCCCGGGTCAGAGCCGTGAGGGCAGGAGAGTCTTGCCAGAAGTGTGGATAAGACCTGCCCCACCAAATGCAATGCCCTGCGGCCGGAAAGACTTGTGGACGGTGTGGGCTGCCAGACCACTTCTCAAGAGTGTGCAAGGCAGCGATGCTTGTGTTGGTGCCGCAAGGCCCGGCCCGGCCCATCTTCATTCGCCAGGGTCGACCGCCCAACATCGCTCAAGTGGGCCAGGGCGAAGAGGATGCCCAGGCAGAAGAAGCTGACGAAGAGGAGCAAGAGAACATTTTCTTTGTCTCAAGTGTGGAGGTCCTGAAAGGGAAGAACAGGAGACAGCCAAGATGCTTGGTGTAGGTAAACCATTCTCCAGTCCCGGTCCTGGTCAACACGGGGGCGTCCGTCAATGTAATGGCCCGTGGACACTATGACGCCATGAACCGGCCTCCCAAGTTGGTCACACCCAGGGCCCGCATTTTCGCGTTTGGTGGTCTGGACCCTATCCCATTGGAGGGTGCTTTTGTGGCGAAGGTGGAGCATGATGGATCCCAAATCACTGCACGATTCTATGTGACACCAGTGAGCACCAATACCTTGCTGAGCTGCGCAGTGGTGGAGGCCCTTGCCATCGTCAGTTTCGCATACTCCGTCTATCTTGAAGACATCAACGATTTGCTTGAGAAGTATGCCGCACTATTTAAAGGGATTGGACAGATGGCTGGTGACCCAGTGAGGTTACACATTGACGAATCCGTGCAGCCCATCGCCCTGAAGCATCGCAGGGTACCTTTTCACCTTCGTGAGCATGTCGACAAGGAGCTGGACAACTTGGTCAATCTCGACATCATAGAGAAGGTGGAAGGTCCGACTTCCTTGGTGTCCCCAATTGTGGTGCCACGAAAGCCTAAACAACCGGCTGCTGTCAGAATCTGTGTGGACATGAGGTTGCTGAACAAAGCAATTAAGACAGAGAGACACCTCACCCCGATGATAGACGACATCATTGCTGAGGTACAAGGCGCTCGCTTCTTTTCAAAGCTGGACCTCCGAGCGGGCTACCACCAGGTTGTCCTCCACTCCGAGTCGAGGTATATCACCACCTTTACTACTCACTGAGGTCTGTACCACTATAAGAGACTGAGTTTCGGTGTGTCCTCTGCGGCGGAGGTGTTCCAAAACATCATCCGGGGCGCCCTAGCGGATCTGGAGAGCGTCCTGAATATCAGTGATGATATCCTGGTGTTTGCCAAAACGGAGGTAGACCACCTGAGACGCCTGGCAAAGACGTTTGAGAGGCTGCAGTCTCTTGGCCTCACCCTCCACAAGGAGAAGTGTGAATTTCTGCGACCATCAATAGAGTTCTTGGGCTTCGTGTTTAAAGAAGGGGGGGTGTCACCTCATCCTAAGAAGGTCCAGGACATTAGAAGGGTGCAGCCTCCTGAATCTGTGTCGGATGTGCAGTGTTTTCTGGGTATGGTCACATACTGTGGACGATTCATCCAGAATCTTGCCTCCAGGTCGGAGCCGGTCAGAGCAGTGACAAGATACCACCTGGAACTGGGGCCGCTTGAACAAGCGGCCTTTGATGATATCAGGGGCGCCCTGGCAGCAGAGGACACCATGGCTTTCTTTGATCCTGCGTTACAATCAGAGATCATTGTTGACGCCAGCCCGTTTGGCCTGGGCGCTGTGCTGACGCAGATCTACGATGATGGGAGTGTCTGCCCGGTGGCCTACGCCAGCAAGGCGCTATCGGAGGCGGAGCAACGGTACTCGCAGATTGAGCGTGAGGCGCTGGCCGTGCTCTGGGGCTGCCGGCACTTCTGGCTCTAGGTTCTTGGACGCCCGTTGACGGTGGTGACGGACCACAAGCCGCTGCTTCCCATCCTGGCGGGGTCGTCATCCAAGCCGCCAGCAAGAATTGAGAGGTGGATGCCCGCCCAACTGGAATATGGAGTCACCCTGGTGTATCGGCCGGGCGCGAACAACGCGGCACACTATCTCTCCAGACACCCGGTGCCGCCAGGAGTGGAGGACTATGACACCTGTGCGGAGGAGGCCGAAGAGCATGTCCCGGTGGTGGTGGAGGCGGCCACGCCGAATGCCATGGCCTTAGGGGAACTTGAGACAGCTGCAGCAGACAATGAGTGTTTCAAGATCTTAAGGCACTCAATGCAACAGGGATCCTGGAAGTCCGTGCTGGAGGCCCTGGCGGGGCGCACTCAGGAGGCCAGAACTGGACTTGAGCAGTTATGGAAGGTCCGGGAGGAACTATCGTTTTCAACATCCGGCCTTCTACTCCGGGGAGATCGAAATGTTGTGCCCCAGTCAAAGGTGGGGGATGTGATCGCCCTTGCACACCGTGGTCACCAGGGCGCTGCCAAGACCAAAGCACGCTTAAGGCTGAAAGTGTGGTTCCCGGAACTAGAGCGGAAGGTGGACGACTTTGTGGCGGCCTGTGTTTGGTGTCAGGCGGCGTCTCCCCTGCAGCGTGAACCTGTCATAGAGGCGATGCCTCGGGGGACGCGTCCGTGAGAAGTCATTCATGCGGATTTTGGCTCCACCACGATGGGCACCCACTTCCTCGTGCTAGTTGACGAATACTCAAGGTACCCCGAGGTGGAGTTCGTCGAGTCAGTGGCGTTTGAGCATGTCGTGGTGTCCGTGGAGAAGGTGTTTGCAGCCCATGGTTTCCCACACACGGTGTGCTCGTATAAAGGGGCGCCGTTCCAGAGTGAACGGTTCTCGGAACTGATGGAGAGCTATGGGGTGGTGCACAGGAAGATCATGCCTCTCTGGCCAAGGGCAAATGGTGAAGCTGAATGGTTGATGAGGTCTCTAAATAAGACCTTTCGGATTGCCCAGGGCCAAGGGCAGTCCCTTCAGAGAGCCCTCTATAAGTTTCTGAGGGTGTACCGTACCACGCTGCATGCGTCCACCGGAGTGGCCCAGAAGAAGCGTTATTCAAACGGTGCCCTCGAGGGCTATTACTGGAGGTGGGAGAGAAAGAACCAGGGGTGATCGACAACCAACAGGTCGAGACAGACCAGCGAACAAGGATTGAACAGGAGAACCTCCGAAGGGGGGTTTTGCCCGCAACGGCTGAAGCCGGGTGATGAGGTCCTCATTCGGAATAGACACCCCCATGGAAAGCTCTCCCTAACGTATGAGCCGGAGCCGCTGGATGTCGTTGCAGTCAAGGGATCCATGGTGACTGCATTGGATGGCCGGTCTGAGGCAACGTGAGCTTCTTTAAGAAGTTGCGGGATCCAAGAACTGATCCGCCCCCTGATCCGGATTTAGAGGTCGTCCCTGAGGACGCAGGAGAAATACCATGTCTGCCTGAGTCCCCGGCCCGGGGAATGCCTATGGACTGATCACCAGTGCCGGATGTGAGTAGGAGGTACCCCCAGAGGGCTGGGCGAGGGAAACCTGCTCACCTCAGCGACTACGTTTTGGGACAGTTGTCTGATCATCCTGACAAGGGGAATTGTTAAGTAAGGGGACCCGGGTGGATGTCAATAAAGGGGTTTTTCAGAACGGGACATGTAAAATTCTATAGGTGTAGTGTGTTTTGGTTTGCAGTGTATAGTTCTTAAATGTTTGTTGTTTGTCCTCCCGAAAAAGGAGGAGTGTGGCGCTGCCCGATGATGGGGCGTGCACGCGGCGGCCTTGCACGCCGCCGCGTGCAGCATAAATAAACAGCGAGTTTGCCGGCCGCGGGAGAGCGACCGGGAAGCCCGAACCGAGAGGACGTGTGAGCGTGAGTCCTTGGGGTCCGGGGCTTATAGGCAACACGGGGGGGGGCGCCAGTAACCCCCAACATCCGGTATTTGTGTTTTGCTTACAAAACCGTCAATGGATAACTTCCAGCTGTAAACACCCAGGTGCTGTCTTCAGCCCATCCCTTCATGTATCCAGACTGATCACATTCTTATTCCTCAGCCTGCGGACTTGATAAACCCATATCCTACACTGTAACAATAACCACAGCACTCGTCCCTTACTACTTACTTGCGGTATGTACATTTCCGCTCGTAATTCTGTCATGCTTTCTCGCACTGTTACATGCTGCACTGCGTTTCTGTAACTGTTCCTTTGATATGCTCGGCGTCTATCTTCAATCACACCGTCCGAATCTGAAGGAGAAACAAGGTGATAGCAACTTTACTCCACCGGCACGTGCGTCCCATAATACTCATTTACGCAGCACCCTTATTCTTTCTTACCGAGTGTAAATCTCGATACTCGCACTTCCAGGTCCGGTTTCTTCCGATTGGGTAGTCCCTGAATCTAGAAGATATACCTGTTTCCTTCAGGGTCCTTTATTCTAACTCGCCGCAAGTACCATTAAAACCATGGCAACTAACAATACCAATTGCGGTAAATGACGTTCTTTCCATGCCGCGGTGCCTCCAAACAGTAAGTAAGACACCAGTCCTTATTACTACACCAAGCAGTGTAGTGTAACAGATTGCCATCCTGCAACTCTTTTATTCCAACTACCAATAGCACTTAAGGCAAACGCACTACGAACAAGAATTAAACGTGCTTTTTGCATACCGCTGTTCCACCAACCAATAAAGAAATCGGCCACCTCTTCCTGAATGTAAACCAGTGTAATTAAGGAATTAGTAATGCTCTTTTCATACCATAGCTCCACCTAACATTGTAGAAATAAGCCACCTAAATTACTACAGCCCCCAACCAGTGAAATATGATGGTTTACCATTCTGCAGCTCTTTCATTAAGTCTACTGGTCGCACTCTTTCTCAAAAATATTAACCTGTTTTCCTTCTCTACGAGTTTTCTTTTATCAACATTTTTATCACTGCCTGACTTCCCTTGGTATAACACAGTCCACTTCTTGTCTTCTGCTTTATGTAGCATCTCAATATAGTGACTGACCATAGGGGCAGTATGTACCCGATTCTTGATACAGCTCTTATGCTTGGAAATCTGAGTCTTTCCTTTCCTTTCCGTTTTCCCTATGTATAGTTTGTTGCAGGGGCAACAGATGGCATACACCACCATAGTGGAATTACAATTAGTTAAAGTGTTTTGGGTCCATTCTCTTTGTAAACCCAGATCCACTGTAACACTCCTCTGTGTTTGCTGACAGCAGGAACACTGACCACAGGGTGTGTCCCCCACAGGTCTGGGTAAACCCCATGTCTCAGTGATGGTCAGTTGTTTGGGTTCTCATCCTGTTATATTATTCCTACAAACCTGGTCCCGGATATTCTTACTTCGTTTAAATGCTATTAGTGGTCTCTCTAGCGGGCTTTCACCCTGTTCCAGTGAATTATTTTTTGTATATCATTCGATAAACTACTAAAAGTATTCACAAATACAAGTTTTTCTTTTTTGGCTCCTTCTCTTTCATTTTGTTCAAGAAGGGCTTCCTGATTACAATTTTTTACCCGTTTCATGGTTCTTCCTGTTAGCTTTGGCGGATAACCCCTTTTGTGGAATTTTTCTTTCAGGAGCTCCGCTTCTTCCTTATAATCAGCCTGATGGGTACTGATCCTTTTTAGTTGAAGAAATTGGCCCAGGGGTAAGTTGTCCATGTATGTTTTGGATGAAACTACTGTAATGCAGTAATGCGTTTTTATCCGTAGGTTTATGAAAAGTCTTCACCCCCAATGTGCCATTCACAGTATCCAACTTAATAGTTAAGTCTAGGTCATTTAACATGTTCTTATGGCAAATGCCATACATTTCAAATGGATATCTTGTCTATTAATCCACTCTACAAAGTCTCCTGCCTCTGCTTCACTCCCTGTCCATATAATAAGCACATCATCAATGTACCGATGCCAAAGGCGTAGATGCGTCTTATATGGATTAGTCTCACTATATATGGCCTTGATTTCAAAATATTGCAGATATAGATTGGCCACACTGGGGGCTAGGATTTCCCCCATTGCTGTCCCCTGTATCTGTTTGAAATACTGTCCATTAAAGTGGAAATAGTTTTCTTTGTGTGGGAGTTCCATACACCACACTATAAAGGACACCGGTGTCTTCGTCCCTAGGGTCATTTGTCTCAGTCTTTCTTCAATAACCTGTAGAGACACATCCTGTGGAATGCTTGTATAGAGCGCCACAACATCTAGACTCATCAATAGTTCTTTGTTGGAATCAAATGGAAGTCCCTCTAGTTCTTTTATAATTTGTGAAGTATCTTTTACATACGAGGCTATGCCCTTCACTAGCGGTTGTAAGTAAAAGTCTTCCAGTTTAGATAGCGGTTCAAGTGCTGATTCAATCCCAGATACAATTCGGCGGCCCAGAGGTTTATCCAATGCTTTATGAATCTTTGGGAGGGTGTAAAATTGGGGCATTCTCGGGTTAGCCATCACAAGAAAATCTGCCTCCTTACTCGAAATCCAACCTCTAGATCTTGCTTTCTCAACTTTCTGTACGATAATTTTTCTAATCTCCTTTGTAGGATCCCTTTCCAACCTCAAATAGCTATTGCCATCCGATAATTGTCTTTCACAATCTGTGATATAGTCAGTTCTATTCTGTTTTTCTGTTGCTCCACCTTTATCTGCTTTTCGAATTATTATGTGTGGATTTTGTGACAAATATTTTATAATGTCCCTTTCTTTTCTACTCACATTCTGAAAGCATCTTTTATTACTCTGGCTATTCTCCAACTATTCTCCAACTTAGTGACCTCATTCAAAACCCGTTTCTCAAATACTCTAGCCTCTGGGCTTCTAGGTAATGTGGGTGGAACAAATGTGGATTTATTTCTGAATCCACTATCATCTTCTCTTTTTTTTAAAATAATGTTTATTATTTCCAACTTAAAGAACCAATCAAACCATACAATATAACAACAAGTGTGCCTTTCCGTCTTCAGTACAGTTTCATGTTGCTTTCTCCCGTCCCCTACCCCCAATAGACCCCTCTCGAGCCTACCCCACATCATGCCCTTCCATAAGCTTTCCCACGGGTGCTTCCCCACTCGTCTCCCCCTGAAGAGCTATCTTCCTCTGGGGTTGTCCGGTCATGCCCGGATAATGTAGCAACTATATGCCTCCAGGCTACCAACATGTCCCCTTCTTCCTCCCCTCCTCTGTTCACCGCCTCATTCCACACTACAGTTTCAGCGTCTGCCCATTTTTGCAGATCCTGCCACCAGACTTCCACTTTCGGTCCTTTACTAGCTTTCCAGCTCATAGCTATTCTGTGCTTCGCTAATATATAAACCTGATCCTTGAGTTTACTCAGGTGTTTCAGTTTGCGTGGCCTGGGGAACCCTCCCAACATGCACGCCCACAGAGAATCCACATCCAGATTTATCTCTCTCTCCGCCATTGAGGTGGGCTCCCTCCCCCCAGAATCTCCGTATTTCAGGGCATGCCCAGAACATGTGTATCATACCTGCGTTCATCTCCCCACATTTTGTACATGTTTGTATGCCCACGTTTTTAAACTTGGCTATCTTCCTGGGGGTCATATATGCTCTGTGGGTAACATATAACTGAATCTGTTGTATTCTCACCGTCCTTGTTACTTTCTTGTGGTATCCCTGTGCTCTCACCCACAGTCCATCTCCCATTGCTTCCCCAGCTTCTTCTTCCCAATCTCTCCTTGTTTGGGCCATCTCCTTCCCCACTCTAGACATCAGCAGTTTATATATTCGAGAGACCTCATGCCCTCCTTCAGACACATCCTGAAATGTTTCAATGGCGTTATCGGGCTGTTGGGTCAGCACAGTCTCCGGCCATATTCTTTTAATCATCTTCACCAACCTAGCATATGTAATAGATTGCCCACAGTGTAGGCCAGTGTCCTCCACCAGTGTGTCAAACTCCAACGCCTTCCCATCTAGCCACACATATCCCAGGGTTGCTATGCCCATCGGTTCCCACTGTCTCCTGATCACCCTTCTCATTTGCTCATCTGCCCCTGTCAATGCCATCAACGGCATCTGTGAAGAACACGGGCACGGGTTCTCCATTACTTGGCAGGCTCTTTGCTACATTTTCCAGCCCAAATCTAGCAATCTCGTCCCTTCTCCCCGCTTCGCCTTTGGCAGCCATATCCACTCGTTCAAGAAATATGGGTTACATCCAGCCTTCTGCAGTATAGACTCAGGTGTAGAGTCCTGTGATAGCCACCTCGCTACATACTGGAGTTGGCTAGCTAAATAATATACCTCAAAATTGGGTAATCTAATGCCTCCTTGATCATATGAGTTCTGTAATTTCCATAATGCTATCCTATTTCTGGAGTTATGCCAAATGAACCCCCTACATAGGCTATGGACTTTAGTGAAGAATCGTTTGGGTATCATTTATGGTATATTCGCAAAACAGTGTAATAGCCTGGGCAGTACCACCGTCTTCAACAGTGCCACTCTCCCCATCGTCGTCAAGGGGAGCTTGGCCTAAAACAATATGCTATTTTCAATCCTAGACAGCGCTTCTCAGTGTTATGCTTGTGTTCAGCCTCAACCTTATGGTGCACATCTATCCCCAAATATCTAAAGGTCTCGGTTTCCCATTTTATCTGCAAAACCGGCGGTTCTTCCCACGGTAACCCCACGTATCTACCCAGGGGGAATATACATGATTTCTTGGGACTCACTGTTATGCCGGACAGTGCCGCGTATCGCTCCATAACTTCCAAAATGTACTGGAGGTTTTCCGCAGGGTACTTCAAGTACAGCAGCATTTCATCTGCATACATTGATATCAGATGTTGTCCAACATACGTGCAAATCCCTACTTCCACGTAAGCTTGCCTCAAGTATATCGCCAGGAGTTCGAGTGCTAGTATAAAAAGCATTGGGGACCAAGGGCATCCTTGTCTAGTGCCCCTACTAATTTTGCACTGTTCTGAAATGGTCGCCCCTGTCTTAACTCGAGCCAACGGACTACTATACAACAGTTGAACCCATTTCAAATATGAGGGCCCGACCCCGTATTCCCTCAAGGCTGCTACCAACCAGGGCCGCTTGACCGAGTTGAAGGCCTTCACTGCATCCAATGAGACTATTGCTACCTCTTGGGAGCTTCCTTCCGTCTGTTCTATGACGTGATGGAGTCTCCTAAGGTTGTCGGATATACTCCTGTGCGGAACATACCCAGTCTGATCGGGATGTATAAGTCTATTGATCATTGGTCGCAACTTGTTGGCCATCACTGCTGTAAGTATTTTGCTGTCTTGATTGAGCAGTGATAGCGGTCTATAAGATCCGCAGTCTGTGCTCGGTTTATTAGGCTTGAGTAGTGGAATGATAATCGCCTCCCTGAGGGACTCTGGCAGTGTGCCTCTGCCGAACGCCTCGTTCAACATTGCAAGCATTGGGGGTAGCACGTCTGACCTGTATGTTTTATAAAATTCACTTGGGAGTCCATCCGCCCCTGGGGCCTTACTAGTAGGTAGTAACTTAATCACTCCCTCTAATACCTCTAACGTAACTGGGGCCTCCAAGTTCTCTTTTTCCGCAGTCGTCAGTTTGGGAAGATTAATCTCTGGCAGTATCTCCAGCACCTCCATTTCCTCACCCCCGGCAGCGTGCATGTACAGTCGCTGGTAATATTCCAAGAAACATTTATTTACCCCTTCATGCGTGTCTGATATTTGCCCATCTATCCCATGCACTGCTCTAATAGTTTGTCGGGGGGGTCTTGCATTTACATAGCCAGGCTAATAATCTGCCCTCCTTATCTCCTTCTGCATGCTGCCTCTATACTACTTCTTGTAGTTTTAGTTGCATAGTCCCTCCCATTGATCCCTACACTCTTGTTGTAATTGGCATATAGTCTCGGTCTCCTCTAGGGAATTCATCCCATCCTTCATCTTAGTCTCTATTCTCTCCACCTCATGCAATTTCTGTGTTATGCCGCCCATCAACCCCTTGGACTTGGATATTGCAGCCCCCCTCACTACCACTTTAAATGCCTCCCATAGTGTGCCAGCCGATTTGACGCTGCCAGTATTATGCTCGAAATACTCTTGTATCTCTTCCCTCAAGTCTTCCCTGAATCCGGGATCTTTTAGTGCCTTGGCTGCAGCCTTGTATTCCGCTTTCAGCATTTCCCCTGTCAACTCCGAAGTAGCAAATATATAGTCTAGTCGGGTGTGTAGATTCTGTGGGGCAGAGTAGTGGGTATATTCTCCATGCTGTGGATGGTGTATTCTCCACACATCCATTAATCGGAAATCACTTAATAGGGTTCTCAAGGCCCTAGCCACCGGGGTGGGCCTCTCAATTTTCTCGTCTGACCTTTCTAGCTTGGGGTCCAATGTGCAGTTGAAGTCCCTCCCCCATATAACTGCCCCTAAGGCTAACCCTTAGGGAGACTGTCTCATTCACAGCTGTCCCCCTACGCTCCGCTTCTCGAGCGGGGTCCCTCGGACATCAGCACACTCTGCAGCCATTGACCGCTGCATTCCGGACCTATGCTCGCAGCTCCTCGCAGAGGAGAGACCTCGTCGGCATGCAATGGGGCCTGGTGCCGATCTGCATAATCCAGACTTCTCACATCATTACTGCCTGCTGCCGCCCATTCATTTTGTCTTCCTTGCGCTCACGATCTGCATTCAGCACATTTCCTCACTTTCCCGTTCTAGTGCCAGCTCACAGAACCCGGTTTAGTGAACGCCGGCTGACTCTGCCAAAAGCCACGCAGTCTCGCTGCAATCTTCTCTTTGTTCATGCAGCGCCATCTTTCTTCCATCCGCGACCCGAGGCGCTGCAACCTTCTTACATTCCCGTCTCTGTCCTTAAACTTCGTATTTTGACAAGCATATGTTCATTGTATCCACAGCGCGTTCCCACATCCTTGGGTGTTTTTTGGGACTGGGATACTTATTAAAACCGCTTCATCTTGGCAGCATAATACACAGATCCGCAGGAGGACACAGGAATCACAGCTTATTCCGTGGCCATGTAACCTCCACTATCATCTTCAGTGTTGATCCAATCATTAACCTTAAAATACTGCTTAAGTTGAGTTTTTCTCATTAGAGCGTGGAATTCCTGCCTAAAAAAGAATCCAACGTGTTTGTTACTGATCACAAAATCCAAATTACGTTCCAAGAGTTTACATTCCTCTTTAGTCAGTACATGATCTGAGCTGGCATGCTCCTCATGATCCTGGGCTCGATGTCCCAATTCTGGGGGTACTTCTCTAAAAAACGTTGATCTCTACCAACTTGTCCCCTTCTGCTGTTATTGGGCCACTGTCTGCCACGGCCTCCTCTGGGGTCTCGTCCTCCTTATCTTCTTCCTCTTGGGAAGGGTCTTCCTCCTCCAGTGCTATCGTCACTCGAACTAAAAGTACCACCTCTAAACCGTACTCTACGATTGTCCCTTCTCTGTCTGTTCGGTGCAAAGTCTTCTTGCTCCCTGGGATTAGAGTTTTCCTGTGTGTATCTGAATGCCTTCTCATGACTGAAGAACTGTACATCTTTTCGCATTCTCTGGATTCTTTCTTTAGCCAAATCCTCTTTGAAATCTAACATTTCCTTGAGCAGTTCGTCAGCTTGTTTTTTATATGTATACACTGGGACCAATTTCTTCTTCCAGAGTGTGGAGGTCTATAGTGATCTTGTCTGTAACCTCTTTCGCTGTATCGATAATAAGAATCACCCAGTCTCTCCCGCACTTGTTTGCAATATAACTCCACTGGATGATAAAAGCTTTATTATCTAAAAAAAGTCTTGGCTCATTTCGAAACACAAGTCCCTGTGAAAGAATCCCATTGCTCAAGTACTCATTATAGTCACATGTAATTTGGTCCTCACTAATCTTTTCTTAAACTGTGACAATTCATCCCAGCTTCTTAGATTAGTGGTGCCTCAATCGGTCCGCCAAAAGCAGCCGATTTTGTAAGGAGTTCCGTTGGGTTTCAACAGGGGTATTATTGATTCTCTAATGCTAAGCAGAACAATGCCGGAATCGTATGCCTCTGTCAGGGTTTCAGGAGATGAGGAATTAATTCCATGGCAAATTCCTTATAAAATTAACTCGGCAGGCCATCTGAGACTGGGGTTTTCCCGGTGTGTAGCAACCTTATTGTATTTATCAATTCCTTAGCTCTGATCGGTGTGTCTAGTTCGTGTACTGCCTCCTCGCTCAATCTGGGAAGGTCTAACTCACTTAAGACCTCTTCCGCAGTTGTGGAAGTGTGCTTGTGCGTATCCAGATATAAACTGCGGTAGAAGTTGTAGAAAACCGTGTTAATACCCTCCTGGGTGTTGTATGTGGTGCTGTGTTGTGTTTGTATTGAGTAGATGGGTGTACGTTGTTGTTCTTTTTTGCATAGCCAAGCTAGAAGTCTACCCGGCTTATCCCCCTCCGTGTGTTGCCTCTCTATGTATTTGGTGTAACTATGCTTTCCGAGGTGTTCACCAACAGTTCAGGCATTGTTGCCGCAAGGCTGTCTCCTTTGCTTCCCTATCCCCCTGATCAGCTTGAGATTGCATCAGTGCTTGCAGTACGTCCTCAGAGGAGGACAATTCTCTGCATAGTGTAGCTCGATTGCCCCCTGTCTTGGCGATTGCATTGCCTCTAATAACCACCTTTAGAGCTTCCCATAGGGTATCCGCGTAGCTCACGCTGCCATTGTTGTGTTGGAGGTATTCCCCAAAACTCTCTTTAATGTGGTCTCGGAAAGCGATGTCCTCTAGGGCCTCACCTCTCCATTTCCATGTTGCGATAGGGGGCCTTGGGGCCTCAAACTGCCACTGTAGCAGCAGGGGGACGAGGTCGGACAGAACCGTACTCTTATATTCTACCGTCATTGATCCATTAATTAGGTTACTCCCCACAAAAAAGTAGTCGAGTCAAGTTTGGACAGCATGTGAGGAAGAGGTGTGAGAATAATGTCTAGTGTCCGGGTGGAGCGTCCTCCAAACATCTACCAGCTCGAATGATGTTAACAATGTCTGTAGAGACCTGGCTTGTGGGGCTGGTCTCAGAGTCTTAAGAGTCTGACCTGTCCATGCAAGGGTTCATAATGCAATTAAAATCTTCCCCATCCCATATAACATTACCGCTTCTATACGGGCCCAGCCTTGAATACAAGTTCTGGAAGAAAGCCACTGTGTTATGATTGGTTGAGTATGTATTTGCTAAACAGGTGTCCACATTCTCTAAAAGCCCCTGTATAAGCACCGTCTTCCCTCTCCGTCTGTTTTAAACTGGGTTACTTTGAGGGGCACTGTGGGTGCAATCGAGGTCAGTACCCTGCGGGCATACACAGAGTATGTAGAACCTATGATCCGCCCTCCCCATTTTCTGGCCAGCAGCGCCTACTATTCTGCCGTAAGGTGGGTCTCCTGCAGTAAGGCTATATCGATATGGTCTCTATAAAGATAAGTGTATACTCTATTCTTTTCACATAATTGTTCAGGCCCTGAACATTCCAGGTCAATAGTTTAATACCTTTAGCCACCATCGGACATTTTCATCAAATGTAACGTGTCGCCATGCACCTCCAGCCATCTTTCCAAGCTTCTCTGTGAGGAGTGCTCTAGTCCCATGGAAATGTTTTGTAATATAGTGTATAGTACAGGCAACCCCAGTTCCCTTCTAACTTCTCCAATCACCCAGCGTAGTTGCCCATGCTCAGACCTATCCGCTCTTCGCAACTGGCTCCGAGAAGTTGTTCCAAGAGTCGTGCGCAGTGGTCGGGCGCAGAAACAAGCAACCAGGAAAAGAAAGAGCAAGACGAAAAAACTTTGTGGGTGGGTTTTTGACAGCTGTAGGTGTGGTCTCCTCGTTGAAGGTTACAGAGTCGAATTAAGGTATCGATCCTGCCGCTTGGGCAATCAGGGCAAATACCATGAATATGAAGGGATATCAGCCTGTGCTGGTTTCATTCTTGGATCGAGAGGCTAAGAGCAGCCCTTTCTGCCTCACACATACGCTCAATGTACATCCATCCAGTCTCGATCACTCCTTCGTGCTTACATCTGAGTTCAAAGTGTCATTGTGCCTAGTGGGGGGAACGCTATCATCCGTCCGAGGGTTGATCCTCTCCGTGTCCAACCATTCTTTTTTTTTTAATCAAAAACTTTATTTGGTTTTGAAAACATGCATATAACATTACAAGTATCCCATCATAACAAAGAAGGGGGAGGGGGGGGGAGGAGAGGGGCTAAATAGCTCCAGGGAAAGGGAAAAGGAAAAGAAAGCAAAGAAAACAAAGAATGGGGCTTTAATTCTCGGGGTCATCAATTCTGCGGTGAGGAGGCTCGTGAGGCAGTTTGTGCGTTCCAGGTTCGCTAGCCTGGCGTCGCCCGCCGATATGTCTCGTTACACTCGTTACACTCGTTACATCTCGTCTGGGACTCAGTCATCCTCTTCCCATCTCTGCCATATCTTGTCTGCTTTCTGCGGGCACCCCCTTGCAGCATACACCCTGCGTTCCATTATCACGCAAATGTCCACATCTGTGACCCACTGGTCATAACAGGGTGTTCTCTCGGATCCCCATAGCTGCGCAATGTTCCTTCTGAGGACTGCTGTTGCGGTCGACCAGAGCAATTTCTCGTAGCGGGTCAGATCACTTTCGTCGGAGATCCCTAACAGGAGTTGTTTTGGTCCCCTTTGCACTGGTTTGCCCATGGCTCTGGATAGCTTGTCACAGCATTTCCTCCAAAATTGCTGTATTTTGTCACATTCCCATATAATGTGGAAGAAGGTGCCCTCTTCCCGTTTACAGCGTAGGCAACGCGCGTCCGGGATTCTGCCCCAGCGGAAAAGTGCCACTCTGGGATAGTAGATGCGGTGTAGGATTTTAAGTTGCACCAGCCGGAGTCTCGATGAGATGGCCACTTCCCGGGGATACATCAGTGCTTCTGTCCAGTCCTCAGGTTGGAGCGAGCCCACGTCGCGCTCCCATCTGGCTTTCAGGCTGAGCAATTCAGGCGTAGCAAAGGATGTGATCACGTTGTACATGGTTGAGGTGACTTTGCGCTGTATACGGTCTTGGACAATGTTTCGTTCTATCGGGGTGCATTCCGGGATATCGCTGATGGTGTGACGGTGGACGTGCAGTGCGTGTTTCAGTTGGGTATAGTGGTATTCCTCAGAAGGAGGGAGGGCGAATTCAGAACATAGTGTTTCAAATGTGACCAGTGTCTCCTCCCTTATTACGTCTCCAATTTTGGTGATACCTCTACTGGCCCATGCGTGCCATTTGGGGAGTTTTAACATTTCGGGGAGAAATTTGTTGTGCCACAGAGGTTGGGCTAGAGTCAGTTTCGCGTCCCATCCTATGTGGCGATGCGCTTCCGACCAGATGCTTGTGATGCTAGTGTCCATATCTAGAGCTGGTCTGCGGCCCCGGCCGCGATACAGAAGTTCCAAGGGGGCAGCTCCACTCTGGGAGTTGATCCTTTTGATGTGCGGCAAATTCCTGTCCCCATGGAGCACGTCGTTCACCACCGCCATCTGGCTGGCCCAGTAATAAGTTTGCAGTCTGGGCAGCCCAATCCCCCCTTCCCAGATGGACCTTTGCAGGGTAGAGAGGGCAATCCGCGGATGACCCCCGCTCCACAACAGCTTTCTGAGGATGCGGTCTATCTTCAGGAATTCCTGGTGTGGGATGTGTAGTGGAGCGTTTTGCAAGATGTACAGAAACTTTGGGAGTGCAATCATCTTGAATAGGGCTGCTCTGCCCATCAGCGTTAGTGGCAGGGAAGACCAGTGGCGAGTGTCCTCCGCAAACCTTGTCACAACCGGGTGTAGGTTCAGCGATGTGTAGTCCATCAGGTTCTTCGTGATGATTACCCCCAGGTATTTAATCTGATCTGTCACGACCTGGTAAGGGCAATCCGCGGGGCTAGCAGCTGCCACGTTGCTGATGGGAAAAAGGGTGGATTTTGACCAGTTTACCCGCAAGCCACTGAAGTCTCCGTATTCCTTCAACATCTGTGTGACGCGGTGGCAGGAGTTGCACGGGTCTTTCAAATATATCAGCAGGTCATCCGCATAGAGAGATACTCTGTCTTCCCATGTCTCCGACCAGCGGAACCCTTCCCAGAGCAGCGTTTCACGTAGGAGGATAGCCAAGGGTTCTATGGCTATTGCGAAGATCATTGCTGACAGGGGGCAGCCCTGTCTTGTGCCTCTGCCCAGACTAAACGGATCAGATTGCCAACCGTTAACCTTAGTCCTGGCCACCGGCCCGCTGTACAGCAACTGCACCCAGCTCATGAAGTTTTCTCCAAACCCCATGCGTCTCATTATGTCCCAGATGGCCTCCCATCTCACTGAATCGAAGGCCTTCTCAAAGTCGATTGATAGTAAGGCCAGCGGCCCTTGAATGCTGTCAGTTTTTTCCAGTGCCGCATGCAGTCTGTGGAGGTTCATGCGCGTCGATCTCTGGGGCATGAACCCACACTGGTCCGGATGGATCAGCGCTGTTATCACCTGCTGTAAACGGTCCGCTAGCAGCTTAGCTAGAATTTTCGCTTCGCTGTTTATGAGTGAAATTGGCCGGTACGAATTGCAGCTGTCTGGGGGCTTGTCCGGTTTGGGCAATACTATTATCGTGGCTTCTCTCAGGTCTGGGGATAGAGTACCCCGTTCTTTTGCATGCTGGTACATTCTCAGGAGATGTGGGGCAATTACGTTGGTCCCCACCTTCCGCCATAGTTCGATCGGAAAGCCATTTGGGCCTGGGGATTTGCCAGATTGGAGGGCGGACATCGCACAAGCCACTTCCTCTTCCGTTATATCCCTGTCCAATAGTTCTTGTTGGGTCTCGTCCAAAGTGGGAAGGTTAATTTCATCTATTATTGACGTGTTCATGCAGGTTGTGGGCTCTTTGTAGAGATCAGCGTAGTAGTCAGCGAACCCTTGTGAAATGGCTTGATCCGATAATAGTGGCCCTGCACTCCCCCCCTGTAACTGATGCACGTGCCTGCTCCCCTGCTCCTTACGCTCCAGCCACGCTAGCAATTTGCCAGCTTTATCGCCTGTTTCATAAACACGTGCCCTCATTGCTGTGTGTGCTTGTTTGGCGTTGTCAAGTGCTGTGTTCTGGAGCAGCTTCTGTGCTCGGAGTAGGGCTCGGTTCGTCTCAGGCGTGTCCTGGGCAATGTGGGCTTCCTCTGCCAATTTAACTTGTTGTTCTGCCTCGTGTACTTTGAGGAGGTGTTTCTTCTTATGTGCGGAAGTCCATGAAATGAGTTCCCCCCTTAGAACTACTTTATATGCCTCCCACAGTAACCCTGGATCTGCTGCAGACTCCGTGTTTAGCTCAAAATACGTTTCGGTCGCCCCTTGGAGTTTTTCTACCAGGTCTGGGTTTCCCAAATAATAATTATTCAGGCGCCAACTTGGCGGGGGTGTCGGTCTAGAGGTCATAATTTTCAGCACCACTGGGGAGTGGTCAGAGATTCCCCTGGGTAATAGGTAAGCTTCTTGTGCTCTATGAAGGTCTGTTGAAGGAATGAAGAAATAATCCAGTCTGGAGAGCGAGGCATGCGCCCCAGAGTGGAAGGAATATTCCCTGGAGTCGGGGTGGAGCTCTCTCCACACGTCACACAAGCCTAGGGCGTTCGTGAACGTGGCGAGTTTGGTACGTGTCTCAGGGTTTCTATTGCGTAAGTGTGAGCGGTCTAGGGTTGGGTTCATGACTTCATTAAAGTCACCTCCAAGTATCGTGATGTCGGAGTTATCCTCCGTAATCATGGGGGAAATGTCGGTGAGTAGTGGTGTTAGCAAAGTTGGTGGTGCGTAGGCAGCGAGCAATGTGATGGAGTTTCCCCAGAGCGTGCCTGTCGTGTGTATGTACCTGCCTCCGGTGTCTTGAGTCACCGTATTCAGATGGAAGGGGAGGTTTTTATGTATCAGGATCAGGACACCTCGTGAACCCATTGTGAAGCCCGCATGGAGTGCAAGTCTGTAGTCAGTGCGTTTGAAAAAAGAGCATTCTGTGCCTGCGAGGTGTGTTTCTACCAGAAAAACTATATCTGGCGTGTGCCTTTTCAAGTATTGCCCTACCAGTCGGCGTTTGATTACATTGCCGAGTCCGTTGACGTTCCAGGTCATGAGGTTAAGTGACTTGGTCTTGCTGGTCCCAAAGCTATTGGAGGCCATGACTATTTGTAGACGAGAAGGTATATGCCACTGGTGGCGACGCCTGGCGCCGGGATTCCGTGTGTTTGTTTAGTGCTGCCCCTATCTTGAACTTTCGTATCTCCCCTGCTTGTCTGGCCCCATTCATAACTAAACATAACAAACCCATAACTACCCACCCTATACTCCTCCCAACTAGAAGCATCTGTCGCCCGAACATGAGAAACCAAGTTGTCAACTGGACAACTCACATGAAACAAACTACCTTAACGGTACAGGTGTCTACCTGTAACGCGGGTGTGGCTTGACTTTAAGTTTAAGAGAAACTCCAAGAAGGGACCTACCCAGGGGGGCTCTCCTTCTTGTGCCGTATGTTGGTGTTTTGTATGGTGGGGTGTCTCCCGTGGCTCAGTCGTATGCTGCGTTTGAACGCTCTTTCTCTTCGCTGCCGGCTTTGAGCGTTTTCAGTGTGCGTCCTGCTCTGCTTGTTGCTCCGGAGCTTCCTGCTCCCCTCGTTCCGGAGCTCTCCTCGGGGAGATTTGCCGTGACCCGGGTCGGACCCTGCCCCTCTGTCGTCGTGGTCTCGTGGACCAATCCCCTTCAATGTGTGCCTCGGCCCATTTCCAGGCTTCCTGTGGGTCTGTAAAATGCACTGTCGTCCCCTTATGGTGAATCTTTAGTTGGGCCGGAAAGAGAAGGCCGTATTTCACCTTCAACTGCGCCAACTGTCTTTTGAGAGGCTCGAAGGATTGCCTTGCGCGTTGCACCTCTCGGGTGTAGTCTGGGAAAAAGGCTATTCGCGACCCATTATGTGTAATCGACCCTTGGGAGCGGGACAATTGCAGGAGTGCATCTCTGTCACGATAGTTCAGCAGCCTGGCAATTATTGTTCGGGGCGGAGTGCCCGGTATCGGTCTGCCCGAGGGCATTCTGTGTGCCCTCTCTACCGAGAAAAACTTTGAGAAAGAGTAGGGTTCGAAAATGTCAGTGAGCCATTGTTCTAGAAACAGTTCCATGCACTGCCCCTCTTCCCCCTCGGGGAGGCCGAGGATGCGAACATTATTGCGACGAGACCTTCCCTCCCCCTCATCGACCTTGGCCTCTAGGGACTTCAGGCGGGCCAGTGCCTGGGACATCTGCCTGTTGATCCCAGTGACGTTATCTTCTACTGTTGAGATACGGTGCTCGGCCTCACTCGTTCTGGAAGTTAACTTTTGTAGGTCGTGCCGCAGGAAGGAGACATCTGCTGCTATACTATCCATCTTAATCTCCATGGAGGAGCGCGAGCTAGCAATAGCCGCCATAATGTCCCGCAGTGAGAGAGGTTCATCCTCTGGTTGAGGGAGCGCTCGTGTTGTTGACGCCGCGGGAGCCGGGGCCGTGGCTATCGCAAACTGATCCATACTGCTTTGGGTAGATGCTTTTCTCTGCCTGTCCTTCCCCATCGTGCCGTGCGTCGAAGACCGCGTCTCCCACTAGGCCCAACGGCGAAAACCTGGCGGGGCAGGGCGCCGGCGGTGTGCTTCACCTCGGTGATTCTTACCCCAGTTATGCTCTGTTCCGTGGCTCCGCAGGGAAGGGCCAGTGCCCCGGGGGTCCGGCGGAGAGTACTCGGTGTAGTCCCTTCCCCTTTGTTGGCTTGCGAGACCCCAGGCGCTCCCCGGGATAGATGGGGTGGTTGGGGTGGGAAAGTCCCACTTACTTGCTTGCTGCTCCAGAGGGCGCTTTCCGATGCAGGCACACTCCTCACGCGGGGTCCCCTACGTACGGCGTCACCGGGCACCGCAGGCCATCCTGGACCAGGGCCGCCAATTGTCCGCAGTGATTAGCCCTCCAAGTTACGTAAGCACCGGTTGCTGGGGTGCCTGTGTGCAGGAGACCAGCCAGAAGGTGCCTGTTCTAGCTTCTCGTGTGGTCTAGCCCCGTGGGTCTTCCTCGCCGGTGCGTGCGGACAGCCCGACCTCCGTCAGTCGAGCGTCCTTCCCGCTCACAAGGCGCCACCGGGTCCCTTCGCTCTCGGGGACAGCTCCGACAGTCTCACAACTCTCCTTTTCCCAGCGACCGGGTGTCGGGACACAGCATGGCACACCGCTCCGGGCTAGGCAGCCGAGGGTTCCTCCCCCTTCAGGAGTTCGGTCTAACACAGGGATCGGGCCGCGGCGGCCATTTTGAAGTCAGCTATTCGCGCCCTGCGCGCCGAATCTTCTCTGCCGTTCTCCTTCGCCCAGAGCAGGGTTCTTAGGGTGAGAATGCACACGGCGCTTCTTCTGGCATTCATGCAGCTAATCCTGAAGTTGCAAATCGTATCGCCCCACCAAACAGGATAATTTCCTCAGGATGTTGTCGGCGGCAAGAGGAGCTCACGGAGCTCACGTCCTCTGCGCTTGCATGTTGGCCACGCCCCCCCGTGTCCAACCATTCTTGAGCTTCTTTAGGGTGATCAAAAAATAGGGTGCAGTTTTTGTATACGACCTTGAATTGTGCTCAACATGTACTTCAAGCCTGCAGAGCGGAGTCTTGTTTTGGCTGCTGCACATCGTGACCTGTTTTTCTGGACTTGGAACGTGTAGTCCGGGTGTGAGAGGTCCCCTGGGCCAATGTCTTGCAAAAACATGTTCTCAATATATGTTATGGGATCTGTACCTTTTTCCTCTTCTGATAGGTCAACAATGCAGACATTGTTTCGCCAAGCTCTCCCCTCGGCATCCTCCACCATGGTCTCTAGAAGGTTAACCTTTTGTTGTAAAATGTGGATGTGGGTGCTGTGCTCCTGTGTCGCTGCAGTGTTTTCCTTCAGTAGTGTTTGCACAGTAGTATTCCTCTCAGATAGTTTCCTAATGGCCTGACGCAGCAATCCAACATCGAATATGACTGCATCTATCTTGGCACCTAGCGAGGCTTTCAGCTCCGCGATGGCCAGTAGGATCTGGCTGTTTGCATACCCGCCTCCTTAGGCTTATCACGTGCCGTTGCCATGTTGTTCATAGGAATTTGTGGCTGAACTGCGGTATAGCTGTCGAGCGTCGACTGTTTGCTCTTTGCTTTTGCCTTCTTGGGAGGCATTCAATTAGTGCTGTTGTGTCCTCACCCCGGAGGGTCGGGTGAGGGGCCCGCACTCACTCCTGCATGCAAACACGCAAACCTGACACACATGCAAGGACGACGCGGGACGCGTTGTTGCCTGGTCCGCGTCCCGGAGGGAACTGCCGCACGGGCGCCGTTTATTCCTCTGCGCATGCGCAGCCGGGAACGAGGCTTGCGCATGCGCTGACCACTGCGGGGACGTCACATCCCTTCTTTTTTTTGTAACAACAAACAGCAGTGTAGTACGAACAAATTGTACTCACGTGATCAAACGTAACAGTAATACAAACATTGCACACCATGTGTAGGCTTCGGGACTACCTCAGTCAATCGCCCGAGTCCATAACATAGTCTTTGAAATGAGCCGGAGGTCTCCTCCCCCCTCGAACTGGATATCTTGGCACAACCGTGGGCACGAGACAGTCAGCGCCACAGGTAGGGTCCGGATCTCTCGAAGGCTCGCTCTCCTGGATCTCGGGGCTTGATGCCCGCATCGAGGACTCCCCTGAGGTCCGAGCTTCTGGCACGACATCCACTTTGTTGAAGAACGATCGATTGCGGGTGACGGTGCCACGTTCACTGGCTGCAGTCACCATAGCGCCTTTCACATGGGTCACCTTCCAGGGGCGTGGTTCAAATGGCAAGGACAGTTTCCCTTCCGGGTGCCGATTCTTGACGAGCACGGAGTCTCCGACTTGTATCTCCTTTTCGTGCAAACCTCTCCGTTCGCTCTCCTTTTCGTTGCGTTCCGCCCGTTCCTCTCGGACTTTCTCGTCGTCTATAACTCCGGGTCTTCGGTTACCCACTTCCGGTATCATCCCTCTCGGGCAGCACCCGAAAAGTGCCTCGGCAGGGGCAACCCCGGTGGACTGGTGAGGGGTTGTGCGGTACACTCGAAGGAACTCCACCATTCTCTTTTTGAGGGCTTCTCCCTTGCTGGCTGAGATTCGCATCACCTTGTTGAGCGTACGCATCATTCTTTCGGCCTCACCATTTGCCCGCGGCCATAGCGGGGACACTCTCCGATATTTAATCCCCCTCTCACTCAGATACTGGGCAAATTGGCGACCGGTAAAAGGTGGTCCGTTGTCTGAGCACACGATGTCGGGAAACCCATGCGTTGCGAACATTCTGTCCAACGCCGCCGTGGTGTACTCGGTGGCCGTCGACTCGACCACCTCCACCTCCGGGTACCGCGACCATTGATCCACTGCCATCAGAAAATACATTCCCCGCCCCGTCGCGCCAAAGTCCATGTGTACCGTACTCCACGGCTTTGTGCTGCGCTCCATCGAGCTGATTGGTGGTGCTTTGTCCCCTGGCGTGGCAGCTTGGCAGACCAGACATCTCTTTACAAAGTGCTCCACCCTTTCTTCCAGGCCTGGAAACCATACTTTTGGCCTCAACCTCGCCTTTGTCTTCACGACCCCCTGGAGACCAATGTGCGCCAGCTCCAGTATCCTCAGCCTGAGCTCTCGCGGGATGACGATCTGTCGGCCCCTGAGTAACAGCCCATCATCGGAGATCGATAACTCATCTCTCACCCTCCAGAGTGCCTGTAGATCTTTCTGGGCCTCCTCCTGGCGTCGCAAATTATTGCGCAGGACTTCCCTCAATCTCCACTTCTCACCGCAACCTTGATGATGTCGAAGACCTCATCTTTGCATGACTCCGTGGCGATCGCCAGTCTCGACAGTGCCTTGGGGAGCGCACCTTCCACTATCTGGCAGAGTAGACCGTTGCATTCCATTTCACTGCCGTCTCCTTCTGCACTTCCTTTGTTGGGATGCCTTGACAAATAGTCCGCGGGATTATTGGTCCCGGGTCGGTATACCAGCTTCACCCCGTACTCCATTAAGGCCAGCATCCATCTCTCAATGCGGGGTGGGGGTTTTGATGATACACCCGCTAGTATTGGCACCAGCGGCTTGTGGTCGGTGACCACCACTACAGGTTTGCCCAATATGTATAGGCGAGAATGGCGACATCCCCATAGGATGGCCAGGGCTTCCCTTTCTATCTGGGAGTATCTCATCTCTGTGCTGGATAGTGCTTTGCTTGCGTATGCAATCGGTCTCATGTCTTGTAACGCTCACCTGATTCCCGTAGAGGCGCCGGTCTTGACTGGGCGTATACCGTATCTGCAAAGGTGATGTGTAACACACGGCTGGCTCTTTGGGCTGGACCTCTGTGCACTGTATGTCTGACTTGAAGGGTAAGATGTCTGCAGATAGAAAATATGGGATTAAGGAACTGGGTTATTGAATGTCTCTCTCTTCTTCCCTTTCTCTTCTCCTGTAGAACCCCAAAGGTTAACGCTCTCACCTTAGGTAAGTGAACGCCGTGCTCTCCATCTGCCTCGGGGCAGGGTGCTGTAACCAGTTTCTTCACTGGATAAGGGGAGCAGGCCTCTTGACTTCAGAGGACTGCTGTCCGTCGTTTACTGCACGAACGGTAAGTTTCGAGTAATTCTAATGTCTTTAAAGTCTTTAGTAATGATGTTTCTTGTTTTGCAGGGTTCCGGCGATGGCGGATGCCGGGCTGAAGTGAGTTGAAGATGGAGCCCGTGTGATGAATAGAAGCGCCTGGAAGCACGTAAGTAAGCGCTTGTTGCCTGCTTCACGATGCGCTCTAACTGTCTTTTTATTTTGCAGGTACAAGTTCGGAGCGGCTACAGGGTGCCGGAATACCCACTGGGTTAGATGTGGAAAGGAGTAATGGCACGTGAGTATTAAAGTTCCCCAATGTCTTTAAACGCACCTTGTTTTGTCTTTCAGATGCGTGATGCAGCGCCGAAGGCCTCCGGAGCGTGCAAAGAGTTGGTAAGCTTTTGTCTTTCAGATGCCGGAATGCAGTGTGAAGACCTCCGGAGCGCACGAAGAGTAGGTAAGCCTTTGTCTTTCAGATGCCGGAATGCAGCGCGAGGCGTTGGTGACAGCCGATGGACCAGGTAAGTGAAGAGCTGTCACTGAAGACCGTAATGCTAACCTGTTCTTTCTTGTCTTTATAGGTGTTGCTGAAGACTGGATTCAGGATGGAAAGCCTTTTTCCTTAGGCCCAGGATCAGATGCAGAAGACACGATGAGCGTTCTGCTGCAGAGGATGCAGAATAACGCAAAGCAAGATTCATCCATCGGGTGTGGTTTAAATAGCCTCCTGTAGTGCTTAGGTGTCTCCTTCCACAGCCACGCCTAGGTAAGAAAAGAGTTCCTGCTTTCCAGAAGAGTTCCAGTGTTCTGAATCTAGGGAGTGGCTCCTGCCCCACCCAACAGGAAAAGTAGTTCCAAACAGAAGAGGATCAGAGGCTCAACTGGCAGGCAAGTAAGCAGCATGGTCTGCTGCAGGTAAGTCCACCCAAGCATTATGAGCCCGGCGCTTCCAGCGCTGGGACTGGGCATATTTATAAGCCTGGTGCCACTGGTGCCAGGACTGGGTCCAAAAGGTCCCAATTGGGACTGGTTGGCACTCGGAACCTGGGTTATGGATCTGCTTCCAAGGGAGTTGGGAAAACCCTGACCTTTTGGAAGCAGAGATCATGACATGTCTCCACGCTCATCAGGTTGTAACAGCACAGCCCCGACACCGACTGGGCTCGCATCCATCACTACCTCCGACTCCACCGCTGGGTTAAAATATGCCATGGTGTCGCCATCCGACAAGGCGTTCTTTAGGGCCTGGAATGCTTCTTGTCCCGTGACTCCCATTTCCACACTACCTCATTTTTTGTTAGTGCCCTGAGAGGTTCTTGCATCGACGCCAGTCCTTTTATAAAACGCCCACAGTACGTCACCATCCCTAAGAAGCTCCTCACTTCCGTAGGGGACTGTGCTGCCGCTGCTTCCCGAATGTCTCTGACTTTTTCTGGATCTGGCGATATTCCTGCGGCCTGGAATATGAAGCCGAAAAATCCAATCCGGTCCTTGAAGAACTCGCACTTTTGGCGGTGTAACGTGAGTCCCAGGTCTTTCAACCTCTTCAGAGTACTTTCTAGACGTTTTAGGTGCTCTGCTTCTGAGTTTGCAAAAACCAAAATGTCATCACTCATGTTTAGGACACCTGTCAGCCCCGCCAATGCTCCTCTAATAGTGTTCTGGAACACTTCAGCCGCAGATGATATCCCGAAACTCAACCGTTTGAATTGGTACAGGCCCTCGTGTGTTGTGAAGGTTGTAATGAATCTTGAGTCGGGGTGGAGCTCCAGTTGGTGGTATCCCGCTCGTAGGTCCAGCTTGGAGAACACACGTGCCCCTTGAAGCTCACCTACAATGTCGTCGAGGGTTGGTGTTATATGTCTCTCCCTCTTAATCGCCGCATTGGGGAGGCGCATGTCTACGCAGATCCTCACTGCTCCCGGCTGCTTAGGTTTGGGGGCGACTACTATCGGTGAAACCCAGGGTCTGGGCCCTTCCACCCTCTCAATGATATCCATATTAACAAGCGACCGCAGCTCTTCTTCTACTTTTTCCCTGAGATGGAACGGAATTCGTCTGTGTTTCAGAGCGGTCGGTCTGATGGTGTCGTCGATGTGCAGCCTTATCGGGGGCGCCTTCAGTTTCCCTACTCCTTCGAAAATGCCAGCATATCTGTCCAGCAGGCACTCGACGTCTATTTGATGCACTTCCAGTGCGAAATGCACCAATCCAAGAGCCTCAGATGCTGCGCAGCTGAGTAGTGAATGAAGACTCACGTCCGTGACAAAAAAGCGTGCTTTGATTGCTTTGTCACCCTTGGTGACCGGCGTGACAAACACACCCTTGATGGGTATCGGGGTGTCGCCTCCAAACGTGAATATTTTCGCCGCTGAGCTGTCTAGCGCAGGAGGTCCCAGAAGTTTTTGGTATTGTTCTTCGGCCAATACACATACGGAGGCTCCAGTGTCAATTAAAACCTGTGTCGGCACCCCTTGTATGTCCACCATGCACTTGGGTTGCCTCTTCTTCCTGGTTCCTGACGCTAAATTAGATATGAAGCACACTTCTTCATCTTCCTCCTCCTCTTCCTCCGCTAGCTGCAGCCTTTGTATTTCCTGTTCGAGAGCGGCAATGCTTCGTAGTCTTCTGGATCCGCCGCCGCGACTTCTTGCTGGGCCTCTCTGTACAGATACGGGGGCTGGGGCACGGCACATACGGGCATAGTGCCCTGGTTTATCGCACCGGCCACACTATCTTGATTTGGCCGGGCATTCCTCCGAATGTGGCAGGTCATAGCCGCAGTATTGACATATGGACTCCGACCCTGGAGGATTGCGAGGATTGCGAGTTTCTAGCCTGTTCTGGCCCCACTTGTCTTTTGTGTCCCCACGTCTGCTAATGGCATACGCCTCGTCCGCCATACCTGGGCGCCTGGCTGCGTCCATCTTTGCGCCTCTCGACTCCGCCAGTTCAAACGTCCTGCCACTGTCCAGTATTTGTGCCAGCGTCCATCCCGGTTCTCGCAATACTTGTCTCCTTAGCTTACTCGAGCTACAGCCCTGTATTACCTGGTTCCGTATCATAGACTCATCATTGTCCCAGCGGCATGCTGTGGCCATCATTCTCAACCTGGCACAAAACTGATCAAGAGGTTCTTCATCTTTTTGCTTCTCCCCACAGAACAGGAATCTCTCATAGTCCATATTTGACTGAGGTATGAAGTGGTTTTCCAAAGCCGTCTTGACCGTCGCATATGTGACTACCTGCAGATTGCATGCCTCAAAAATGCGAATGACGTCCAGCCCTGCCGAATACAGCAAAGTTGCCCTTTTCGCGGCATCATCGGTGATGCCGGTCGCTGCAAAGTACATTTCAAGTCTTTTAATCCAGAGCAACCATCTTGGCCCCAGTTTGGATGGGGGTCCGACCCGTCAAACTCCTGCATCGGTAACAGAGACCCTTGTTGTGGCCCCGTTGTGCCACGTGCAGTCTCCGCTTGCCCATCGCTGTCTGCCATTGTTGCAGGTCGCACAGGCACCTCTAGGTGTCACAGAGGCCGCAAACCTGATATGTGGGGCCCCAACGCCGTGTTCTGGCCACTCCTTTCTGTGTCAAAGTAGAGGGTCGTCCCCAGGTGGGTGGGAACGACCAGGGTTCCAAAAATTTGCCGCGTGGCGGAGGCGCAACAGCGCACGAGCACCTGTGCAGGCCGCTACTGTTGCTTCCTCGTGGCGTTCGTGCCGGGCCCATGTCATGCCACGATACGCAGCACCGCTGATCCGACGTTCGTTGTACGTTGGCGCGAGCGTAATCGTGGCGCTCCTCCTCGTCGCCAGTTGTTGTGTCCTCACCCCGGAGGGTCGGGTGAGGGGCCCGCACTCACTCCTGCATGCAAACACGCACACCTAACACACATGCAAGGACGACGCGGGACGCGTTGTTGCCTGGCCCGCGTCCCGGCGGGAACTGCCGCACGGGTGCCGTTTATTCCTCTGCGCATGCGCAGCCGGGAACGAGGCTCGCGCATGCGCTGACCACTGCGGGGACGTCACAAGTGCTATAGGGTACTATTCCTTTGGTGGCAGGCTATTGATCTATATCTTTGGTAGCAGCGTTCAAGTAGTACTTTAAAGTGGCAGTGTGCCCCACTGTGGACCTGTGTGGCCGTACCTGTCACAAGCTTCTTTCTTTCTCACCTTTTTCTCCTTGCTTGTGTTTTTCCGGGATGAGGTTTCTTTCTTTTTCACCGACCCTGACTTGTACAGGCTGGAACGTGAGTCCTCGGGTTCCAGCGTGGAAGCCGGCTGCCAAGCCGGTAGCGTTTGGTTTCCAGGAACAATGTCAATAAATCCAGGAAGGAAGGTATCGGAAGGTAAGGATTGAAGGGGGGGGGGGGGTCCAGGAACAAAGAAGGAAGATAGAATTCACGATAATGCAGAGAGCGAACTCGAACAACGTCTAGTGACTCGTAGGGGTAGAGTTGAGACGCACAGAGCCGCGGGGCATGCCGGTTTTCTAGGAAGCTGGCGATTGTACGCAAAGGCTAGACTGCAACGATTCTGACTCGTCGGCCATCTTGGATGAGTTTCAGAGTTTATGCCGTGGTGCATCATGGACCATGAAGTCCAGAAGGGTCGAATCCGGCTATTCATGACAGTACCTCCACTGCTTTGTCTTCATCATGGGGCAAGAGGAGAAGAGCGCTAGCATAGTATGTCCAGGGGAGTGTCTAGGGGATGCTCTCCTCAGGTTGATTAGATGCACTTCCAGTGGTGCAGCAAGCAGGGGACTTAGGCCTTCCAGTGTGTTATCTTCAGGTAGGATCAAGTGCCCTCCAAGTGGAGCGGCCACCAGGGGATACACACCTCAGTTCCCCTGTAGTATGGTTCAGTGCACGAGCATCTGTGCTCCAGTGCGTGGCAGCCTGTTCAACAGTAGTGGGAGGTGGTAAGACTGTCACGCAGGAGGCACCTTATGCATGTGCGGAGCTGCCCTCCTAACGGTCCCTCTCCTGCCTACCAGTGCCGGCTGACTGTATGGGTTCACTTGTTCTATAGCAATGTCAATTACTCTGGGAGATTAAAGTGTACAATCCGCGTGGTAGGGTCTGCATTCAGAGGACACATGCCCCTGATTCTTGCTTGTTGCTGCATTTGGAAGAGAGTTCCAGTGCGCCTTTCAGGCAGCCCCTTATCCTTAAGGTGGTGTAAGGAGGCCCAGACCGTCCGGCGGCTAAGGCTCAATATTACTCCAGGGGCCCAACGTATGTCACGCCAAGGCCAACTTCACCGTCTTCCATCGCGGGTTCGCGGACAACGTGGTAATGATTTATGCAGAGTTTCGGGCTCGGGATGTTCGTGTTGTCTTGCAGGTGCTGCCGCTTTCTCTAAGGGCACGTGGATCGCTGGTGAAGGTTTCAGCGCCGGATCAGGTTATGCACCGCCTTTAGTTCCACCTCCTACGCAACCTGCCTGCTGTTCCATCTAATGTGAGCGGCTGGCTCACTTATGTATATTTTCTCCCACCCTCTGGCCAAAATGTACTCACGGGCTTCTTCTCCTATAATGATCCTTCTGCGCCACCGGAGCTTCAGGATGGCACCAGCTCCTTGCGTCCCCAAGTGGATGACTTCTCCACAGAACCCCTGTGATTCTTGTCGGGCGCTGTCCCTCGGGTCAATCCTCACGGGTCCCACCATAGGCCTGAGGCCAATTCCACTGAGGCCAGGGGCACCAACCTCGCACAGCTGCTATTATTGACATTTTTGCTGCAGATCCACTCCGGTCACCATTTTGCCTCTGGATCAGTCTCCCATTTCGCACCACGTTTAGTTTATGTTCTGCCATGAAGGACAGCTCCAGGAACCAGGTGTCTTTTCTGCCAACTATTGTAGCCTCCTGGGTCCACATACGACAGCGTGTATGCCTTTAATTAGTTGGATGTTAATGGATCAGGCAGGAGCTCTTCTTAAAGAAGCCCTACACCGTGGTTTACAGCCACCCTCCCCCCCATTCGTCCACATTTTTTTGTAGAGAAACTTGGACACATCAAAGACTCCCCATAGTAACAACGGAAGACCATAGGCAAAGTATACTGACTTTATTATCCAAAACAGCCTGGGACCATACAGGATTCTCCAGCATTCGCTCAGCTTCCGAGCCTGTATCACATGGTTTTATGCACGTATGACATCACAAAAATCAGGTCCATCCCAAAAACCTACCGGGTGTCCTCATAGGTCAGCGTGGGCTAACTATGTATACAAGAACTATACATCAGTAGGTTTTATTGGTCCCCCATTTCAGATGGCTCCGCCTGAGACTACCCCTAAATGTAACTAACTACACTGTTGCAGCGTCGCAGAAAGACCACTGGCCTGTGCAACATTGTAAACCACATCACAAATGGAGCTTCTGAATTGGCTAGGTTGCAGTTTTTGGTGAACAACACTTGCATCATTCCACTCTGTCTCACTGGGAACAGCTTCTCTTCCCACCATGAGTAAATGAGCATTGTCCTGTTCTGCTGGGTCACATGTGGGAGGACCGCAAAACAAAGCTATTCCGTTTGCAATTATAAGGATTTTATTCTCAATTCTTGCAGGTGGCTTGCTGCCTTGGGAACCAGGAATTTTCCACCCACCCTTGTCCTTGGCCGTGAACACCAACTCTGTGAACACCAGCTCTGTGCCTCGTGCTGCAGGGATAATGTCTCCCCTTCTATGCATCTAAGGCCTATCTTCCGAAACTGATTCACTTCAGTCACCCTATAGGTTCCCATTGTGTCATCATGGCTTCTTATGGTTATAATTGGTTATTTATAACGCGCTTAATACCCAGAGGTTTCCAAGCGCAGACTCGGGGATAGAACCTGTGTTGCTCTGCGTCGTTTTGCTTCCAAGGCAAGCACGTTGCTCCTGAGCTATCCCCCCCGAGTCAGTTGTAAAAAAAGCATATGCAAGCCTGCTTCACGTATATTCTGCATCTTGCGGTTTCACTTTGGCGAAAGAAAGGAAAGGATCTTAGCATTATCTAGATCTATCTGTCCCCTACCTACAGGAGTTAAGCATGTTTTTCATGGCTGCAAGCAATAAACCAGTGCATGTTTGTGTAGCCTCGGATGCATATTTGCTTCATAGCTAACGCGACTATGTCGCAATATCTCTAATGACGTCATCGATACCTGGCTAGATTGTCAGTCGATCTAGTCCATTGATGAGACCTCTGTCTCCTCAAAACCATCAATTGGATTTGGTTTAAATGGCTGTCTGAGAGAATAGCTTGTCATATTTGTGATACATTGGTGCAGTCGGTGACTAGCCAAACAGCAATCTACACCTTTCATTATTCCTTCTGTGGGTTGACAGTCGCATAGGTGTCAGAAGGGCCATTCCTGGGACCCTCTCTTCAGTAACTATATTGTGGGGGGGGACTTCAATACCATTTTAGATGGCCGGTCCTATAAGGCGATTACCAAGGCTGCACAAACGATATGTGATAGAATGGCTGATTCGTGGATGGTAGATTCGTGAAGAGCTCTTAATCCAGGGAATGCACTTACTCCTTCGACTCCTCGGTGCACAATTAGTTTTCCCATATAGACCTTTGGTTTATCTCCGATATCCTTCTTGGTGGGATTACCAGGGTGAGTATATTGCCCAGAACATACTCTGACCAGTCTCCTGTTTTGGTTACTCTTCACCTTGATGGGCTCCCCAAATCCTGAATAACCTGGCGAATCAAGTCTCAGGAATTGACAGATGTTGCTTTTGAAAACATCCTCAAGGATCAGGTAAAGCTTTACTTTGAGTTATCTCTACAAAGGTAATCTCCCTCAATTTTTTGTTTTCGGGGGACCAGTATCTCAGAACGGGAGAAACATTGTAAGAAAAATACTAAAGCGAGACAACTGGCTACCCCACTCTATGTCCAACCAGGAGGCGGGATGATCTACAGAATTATTGTGATTGCTTACAACTTCAAACTAAATAAGCCAGGTTCATACAAGAAATATCTCATACTTTGCAGAAGGAAAAGGAACCATCCCACTCATTCAACAAACACTAACAACATTACTATTCTTCAATCAATCCACGTCAGTTTATTAAGTGTTAAGACCAATTTAGAAAAATTAAAAAGAGAGAGAGAACAACCACATATATATTAATCATAATACATCAAAAAAGACAATCTTCTCACTCAATTCTTAAAAACAGTATCCTTTGTATGTGGTTTGTTGCCTTGATAGAAACCACTATGTTCACTTCAGCAGTTTACAGATACAAGACTATATTATTTAACTAGTCTATTGTCAGGTGTCGACATGTTTCGGCCTTTTATGGAGATGAAACACTATCTCTAGTGTCTCTACAACCCAAACTTTTTACGGCCTTCTTCAGGACAGACAATTTCTTTCCAGATGATGGGCACCTCTTTCAAATCCCCCATAACAGGTTAAGCACAATATCCTGGTTGGACCTGAGCTTCACACTAGCTTAATCCTAGCCGTGGCAGGACTTAATTCCTACCCCCGAGTATTCACTGATCAACTCTGGTTTATTCGGAATTCCAAACTGTGTTAGGAACCTGATTCCTACCAGTTGTGAACCTTCACAAAACACAAGCGTTCATTGGAATCAGCTTTACTATGCAGGGAAGCTCCACAGCAAAACAATTCTCCACAGGACAAACTCTGCACCGCCTGAAAGACCGCGTGTACAGATGCGTCTCACTCAATTTCCTTAATTCTTTTACAACAGTGGGAAGGACTCCTCCACCACGAACACGTCCCCTAAGGCTCCTCTTGGAGGAAATTCCCGTGAGCAGAATCTTTCGCACTTCCGGTTGACACTGGTGGCAAAGAGATCCACTTGTGGGGTCCCCCAAAGGGCGAAGATCTCCATAAGAACTTCCGGAGCTAGCAGCCTCAAGAACTCGAACGCCGGGAGACTCTGGGCATGTTGAAACTTGCCATCTGCAGAATGTGATGAGCCCTCTCCTGGGGAGGCAAACACTGCCCCAGGGAAGTGTCGAGCACTGCTCCAATGCACTGGAGCCGCGGGGTAGGTGTCAAATGAGACTTCTTTAAGTTGAGGGAGAAGCCCAGCTTGTGAAGGAAGTGCCAGGTGACAGACAGATGATCCAGGGCTTGCTCGGGAGAGCGCGCCCTGATCAACCAATCGTCCAAGTAGGGGTAGACGTGGATCCCCCTTTCCTGAGATATGCTGCCACCACCACCATCAGCTTGGTGAAGACCCTCGGGCGGAGGTCAATCTGAATGGCCCCTGAACTGAAAATGCGAGTTGCCAACCGGGAACCTCAGGTACATCCTGTGCTTGGGATGAATTGGCACATGAAAGTAAGCATCCTTGAGGTCGAGAGACATCAACCAATCCTGAAGTTGAAGGGCCTGGAGGACTTGAGAAAGAGTAACCATCTTGAACTTGTCCTTCCTGAGGAGCTCGTTCAAACCATGCAAGTCCATGAGGGGTCTCAATCCCCCGTCTTTTTTCGGTATCAAAAAATATGGGGAATACCATCCCTTGTTCCTCTCCGCTACAGGCACCAGTTCTATAGCGCCTTTCTCCAGCAGGGATAGGATTTCCTGCGCAAAGAGCGGATCCGAACGCTTCAAAGAGAGCTTCCCCATTTGATTGTCCTGAGGCCTCTGCCGGAAAGGAAGACAGTAGCCGTGGGCTATGATCTCCAGAACCCACACATCTGAAGTAATGGCACGCCATTCTACAAGATGCTGCAGCAGACCTCCCCCAACCGGCGAACCATGGGCCATGGCCTCATGTCTGAGCGGAAGCGGCTGCGGCAGTGCCTGAGGGCAAGGAAGCAACTGCTCGAGCGGCTTTGGCACCTCGAGTACCTTGTTTTCAATCTCTGGTACTCCTTCATTTGCCCCTTTGACTGGCAGCTCCTCTCGATCTACCAAAGGAAGAATAGTATCGAAAGGAACCTCCCCTCCATTGCTGTCCCCTAAGATGAAAAGGCAGAGGTTGACGTACTGCAGCGCTCAACAACTTTGCTGCAGCTTTGTTTGGAGGTCTGCAACTTTTGAAGGCTTTCGTCAGCCTTGCTGCCAAAAAGATGGACACCATCAAAGGGCATGTTGAGAAGCCGGGATTGTACATCAGGAGCAAACCCTGACTTCCGCAACCATGCAAAACTGCGCATCACGATGCTCGCCGCCATGGACCGGCTGACACAGTCTGCCACGTCCAGACCCGATTGAACGGATTCACACATGGCATCCTTGCCATCTTGCACAAGGGCTAGAAAGCCATCCCGTTCCTCCCCTTCGGGAATATGTTCAGCCGCCAAAGATGCACAATTCCACAGAGTGTGAGTGAATCTTGCCAAGGCACAAACGGAGTTGGCTGCCTTTAAAGCCATAGCCCCAGATGAAAATACTTTCTTCGCCCAACCATCGAAACGCTTGTCGTCCTTATCAGGAGGGATGGTAGGGTACGCCGCCTGCTTCACTGGGGCCGTAGCCGCCTGCACCACCAAACTCTCTGCGATGACAAGTAGCAGGGGTCGCCACTGGCTAGACGGTATTTTTTCGGTAGCAACTTATTTACTGCTGGGAGACTCTCCGGAACAGTTCAAGCTGCCACCAACCTTCTCTGTAAGGCCATATGAAATGGCAACACCGGGTCAGTGGGAGGACCTTGGTCCAGGATGTCTGTCACATCATCCAGCAGAAAATCCACAGGTGGAGCAGACCACCCCAAGTACTCAGTCACCCTCAACATGAGACGCCTGTACGAGGACTCAGCATGTGTACCAGGCTCAGGGCTGCCAAACTCAACCTCCGGAGAGGTGTCCAGACCACTGGCGTCATGTAAGGACTGACGCAGTTCTTCCATCTGGCTGTGACTAGACAACAGGTAATCAGGAACCTCAGTAGGCACCACCTCCTCATCCAACCCTTCTTCCACCTCTGAAATGTAATCCAAAAGTTGGAATAAATCCACTCTGGATGAGGGAACAGAACAAGGCTCAAAAATAGGCCTCACTGATTTAGAAAGAGCCTTCCTCAGAGTTTCCACCGTCCTATGGGGTACCTCTGGCAGAATTTCCTCAAAAGGCGTTGATGGCGCCGATGGAATAGGCGTTGACGTCGACCGAGGCACCGACGACTTCGACAACAGCTTCGAGCCAACGGCGTCAATGACTTCTTTATAGCCGGAGCCTCGAGAGAGTCCCTCGACGGACATGGCGCTGATGCCTTCTTAGAAGGCCTCACAGGCTCCGACGGTCTGGACGGCGTCGAGGACCGGGACCTGGACCTGGCACGGCTATGGTGATCAACCTTGTCCGATCGGGACCTCGACGGCTCCCGATGATCGCGCCGACCGCCCGAGCCCAAAGGACGGAACGGTGCCCTGCGATTCGAAAATCGGCATCATCTGCTGGCGGAATGTGTCCCATTCCGCCGGCGATGAATGCTTGGTGGGACAAGCAACCCACCGTCTGGCGGGGTCCTCAGATGAGGACGGGGAAGGCGACCGGTGACGGCGCTTCCGAGAATGCCTAGAAGAGGCAGAGGAATGGCGGGAACCACTCCGGGACTGAGACCTCCTGGAATTATGCCGACGCAGAGAGTCACCCCTTGAATCATCGGTCGAAAGCCCAGCGGATTTCGACTTACAGGTTTTGGAAACCCTACCTACAGACAACTTCTTCTTCCACTCCTGCAAGGCCTTTGACGTCAAGGACTGGCACTCATCGCAGTCATCGGTGGCGTGGCTTTCTCCGAGGCACCAGAGGCAGACGTTGTGCGGGTCCGGAATGGACATTTTAGAACCGCAGTCCCGACACTTTTTGAAGCCTGACTTCGGGGTAGAAGAAGAGGAAGACATCTTCACAATCGAAGTAACAAATTTCACAAACGAAGTAGAAGAACCGAGCGTGCTGAGATTCGAAGCGAAAATGTTCGCGGAAAAAATGGAACTGAGGCTACGGGCGCCGGGCGTCCTATATATAACATCCGGTGGACATAATCCCCTCGAAGAAGTTACTTTCTTATCTGGTAACGTTCTTTCGATGGGATGTTCCTCCGACGTATTTCACATCAAACCCTCCCAGCCTGGCCCTCGACAGAATTTGTTATGCGATTGCAGCTTCCGTTTCCGCAAGGCTCTCTGTAGTCATACTGGCAAAAGATTGGTGCTGCACGTTCTGGGGAAAAAACGACAACTGAGGCTACGGGCGCCATGCGTCCTATATATAACATCCGGTGACGTCGACCCTCGACGAAGGCCCTCGAGGACAGCGTAGCAACGACATCGACGCAGGACGCCTACGCCGAAAAACGTTTCCGAGGCAGCACAGCTGTGGTCATTACTGTCATAGATGTGGAATACGTCGGAGGACACAATCCCCTCGAAAAAGGCTTTCACAGCATCCGACCCAGTGGCCATAATTCCTGAGGAAAGGATTCAAACCAGAATAGCTGCCACCACGTGTGTGGATGACCAAAGAACCACTTTGCAATCCCCGATGGATCAATCAACACAACAGGAATGGCTGTTAAAAGGTGACCAGTACACCATCAAAGACAATCTACCATATTTCCAAGGACAATTATATGTCCAAGACCAAGAACTGCAAAAGCAAATCATCACAAATTACCACGATTAATTAGTGGAAGGACACCCAGGAATAGCCAAAACTCAGGCTAAGGTAAAACAAAACTACTGGTGGCCAACCTGGTGAAAAGACATCGCCCAATTTATTGAAACCTGCTGTGTCTGTGCACAACACAAGTCTCTGAAACAGAACCCCGCTGGCTTACTACATCCCCTAACAGTACCGCCAGCACCTTGGCATACCCCGTCGATGGATACAAGACCCTGTAATCGATACAACACCCTGCAATGGATACAACACCATATTAGTCGTCGTGGATTTATTCTCCAAAATGGCCCATTTCATCCCTCTGAAGGGACTCCCAACTGCGTCAACTCTTGCTTCTGTGTTCCTAGAGCAAATTGTTCGATTGCATGGATTTCATCAATATTAGTATCTGATCGCAGAACTCAATTTGTTTCTGCCTTTTGGATAAAGTGTTGTACGATTGCCAAAATCGATCTCTGGTTGTCCATAAGCCATCACCCTCAAACTGATGGGCAAACTGAACGAACCAACTAAACCTTAGAGCAATATTTCAGGTGTATGTTGCAACAGTCTGAGGATTCTTGGAAATATATACTCTGGATAGCTGAGTATGCATACAACAACTTAGTTCACACAAGCACAGGGCAAACTCCATTCTACACTGTGCACGGAAGACATATGATGACATCAGTATTTGATCCACCCGATACTCTAGAAATGCCAGCCGTAAAAAACTTGCATAAAACCATCACTCAGGTTCTTAAGGAGGCGACAGAGCATCTGACCAAGGCTAAGGAAAGACAAAAACTGTTTGCTGATCGACATCGGAAGGAAGCTCCCGCCTACCACATTGGAGAAAAGGTATGGTTGGCATCCAAATATATTCCCCTGAAGGGGCCAAGAGCTTTCCGCCCAAGATACCTGAGCCCCTATACTATGAAGTCTATAATCAATCCTGTCGCCATGAAATTGGAGTTACCATCTCACATGAAAATTCACCCCATATTTCATGTCTCTCTCCTCAAACCAATGAAATCCAATACACGGCTTAGTTCTCTGCCAGAGCCCGAAGTAATAGATGGAGAACCAGAATATGAAGTAAAATCCATCCTGGACTCCAAGGTGGTTCGATCAAAATTGTATTACCTAATTGACTGGAAAGGTTACAGACCTCAAGACCGAACTTGGGAACTCAGTGCACACGTCCATGCTCTGCGTTTAATCAGACAGTTCCATCGCAATAATCCCACCAAACCAGGACCGGGAGGAGAACCATCCTTGAGAGGGGCCTTGAGGGGGGAGTGCTGTCATGGTCATGAAGTCAGGGGCACAGGTATGCAGGGGTTGCATGCACAGGAGACCTGGGTGGACACTGTCCTGACGGCTTTGGCGCCAGGCTCATGAACAAAAGTAAACAAGAACATCCATTTAACACCAAAAAGCTTTTATTATGGACATAGCACTTCAGATGCATTAACCTTGAACATTCCATCCATTAAGCAGGATGCATTAAACTTGAACATTCCATCCATTAAGCAGCCCCAAGTGTATTCTTGGGTGTGGCTGCTAATGGATTGCCTTTGCAGGTGCTCACTCTCTAGGAGTGGCAGGGTCTGGCTGGTAAGCCGGCCCTAATGGGCGTGCCCACGATCACAGCTATATAAGCTGCCCCGATCCTCAAGACAGACGCTTTGCGTTACTCTGCACTTGTAAGCAGCGTAACGCTCACCGTCGCCTGAGGTCAGACTTACCTTTGAAGATCCTGCTTCCTGGACATCCTGCTTCCTGCCAGCATACTTACCAACTGGGGGAAGCTGTTCTTACCTGTACATCTCTTCGGCGAACCAAGTTTTCATCTTTACACTTTCCGGAACGCCGGTATCTTCATCTTGGCACCGCAGCATGACACGCTCCAAAGTCGACAGCAGCGCCTGCAAGGAAAAACAGAAGACAAGGTTAGACATCGAAATAACAGTCAGTTTAAGGTTGCACTTCGCCATACTTAGCGCTTTTCCTTAAACCATCACTTACCTGCTGTCGAACATTGCGGTAGCATCCATCTTCCATCTGGCCACGTCTCACAGCTGAATTGAGGCTGTATTTCCATCTAAGGGAAGAAAACAGAAGAGAGACATTATTGCAGGCATAAATAGGAGCAATATATAAAGACATTAAACAGAACGAACAGCATCACAAGAGCTCAAGAAAGACTTACCAATCATAAGGAGAAGCATAATCGCAGCTGTACTGGACTAATCCTTATCAGGGATCAGTGAAGGAACTAGATCCCATTCGACGCGCCCCTGTCAGAAGTAGCAGGATGGAGAGCTTATCTTCGATAATTCACAGGTGAGCTTTATGGGCCGGCGTATGCTCACAGAAATCGTATTTTGGGGTGAAGGGTTTGAGAGGTACAACAATCACAGATTGGCGCACTCACACACTCTTATCTCCACGCAGGAGCAGTATCACCATGTACCACTGCTTACAGCTTTTCTACTGAGGGAGAGGCCTGAAGGGGGTGATTCAAGTTCAGGGAGGGCTGCAACTGTACCCCAACGCCTCCGCAGAGACCAGGTGAGCGTAACACCAACTTCAGGCAGGCACAGCCCATATAGCACGCACAGCAATAAGAAGGGGGAGCAAGGGAGAAAGCACAGCCCCAACACCACAAGTTGAAGCAGTACCAGGCGAGACACTCAGAAGGTCATATATTCGCATCATTTCAGGGCCATACAGGAGCGAGCAGGGTGGGGAGATATAATTGGAAAAAGGCACTTGAAGGTAGTATTAACCTATTAAACTACTGCCCCTGCCAATAACCCCACAAAGAAGAAGGGAGAAGTTGATAAAGCTCACTTATCGGCCAGAAGACGGCAAAGATATCCACCCAATAAAACCCATAACGGAAGTGGCAATTCAAATCAGGAGACGACAGTCAGAGAAGATAACATGAGGATAAAGAGGCGACCCCAAACCGAAAGAACCCCATGCAAGAGGGGGGTAAGTTCCTGTGTGAGAGAAAAACAAAGTCCATATATAAGGATAACCGCCCACTTTGAGATAAGAAAGCAACGTGAGGGGTAAGAGAGGTATGAGGTTTCGACTGAGTCTTCCATTTTAAGGCCCACAAGTCCAAGACAAGAGGAAAAGTGGCACAGCTAAACCCCCCAGCTAGACAAGAGCCCAGCATCAAACAGCTGTGGAGCAGTGACACACCTATGCAATCGAGAAGCAGCGGACCGGGGCAATCTCAACAAACTCCTGAACCACGATAAGCTCAGTCAATGGCGGCTACCAAAGAAGACCTGAAAACGTGGTTAAAGGAGTTCCAAGATCAATTTATGTCCTCCTTTCAAAACCAATTTGAGTCATTAAAAGAGGAAATTAAACAATTAATACAGGAACTAAAGGTGGATGTCGCAAAGCTGGAAGAAAGGACAGACATGCTGGGAAAGGTGGTACAAAATGAAGAGGAGGAAGCATTACAAAGCGGGGAAACGCAAGAGCATCTGGTACGCCTCACACACAATTTAGAAATCCAATGGGAGGACCTTGAAAACCGCTCCCGTAGATCCAATATCAGAATTAAAAATATGGTGGAATCCCTGGAGGATAAAGATCTAAAAGGAGCGGTCCAGCAGGTGTAAAAGGACATTTTGTCAAGCAACGGCGAAGAAGAGATCCAGATTGATCTAATACATTGGGTAGGCCCACGGAGAGCAGGAGAACTGGGTGTACCCCCGAGAGATGTTTTGGTAGCCCTATCCTCATACTCCCAGAAATAACAAATTCTAAGAAAAGCGAGGACGGCTGGGCGAATCCGGATGAATAAGGTGGAAATTCAATGATATCAAGATCTAGTCCAGCCCACGCTTCAAAAGAGGCGAGAAATGGGTCCTGTGGTGAAATACCTGGCGACAAAACAAACTAGATATAAATGGATGTTCCTGTTTGGGCTTCTATTTGCATGGGAAGGAAAACAGCACAGAATTACTACGTGTGAAGAAGGGCTGCAGATCCAGAATATACCAGATGAAGATGGAGCGGAGAAGCAATTAAGTGGAGGCAGTGGACGCAGAAAACCGTGGGAATGGAAAACCATCAAACAAAGAAAGAAACACAACAGCTTTAAAAAGTGATGGTCTGGTCTGTGATGAGCTTTGTGGCATACATGGAATCAGGCCCGGCACGAACTCCAGTGGGGACTTTGATGGATACAAAACCCCAGCTGGGGGTAGAAGGTAACAGGATTAGTAAGATATGCTGCGGTGGGGGGCCAGGAGGTTGCGGGAAGACACATGGAATCCTCTGTGGGGTTTAGGAATCCCCACAATGTTTTCTCCGGGTCTATAGAGGGACAGGCGCGATGTGGACATTTTGTCCGAACAGCCATAGGTTCCTAGTCCCTCCTCAGGGCTGTTGCAGCGTTAAGGAGGGTTACTACAATTTGGGGGTTGTTGGAGAAGGGAGGGAGGGAATGGGGGACTAGGGGGCCAGAGGGAGCATAAAGAGTAAGGATCAGGAAACCGGAGAGAGTAGAAGACAGGATATAGTTAAATCGAAGGGATAAGAATTCTCACATTCAATGTATGGGGTCTGAATACCTCCGGTGAAGAGAAGGAAACTCAAACATTTTCTCCACAGGGGAAAATTTGATGTTCTTATGTTGCAGGAAACCCATGTTAATAAAAAAGATAAGGGGAAATTGCGAATGAGGGGGGTTTACCCCATGTATACTAATCAAATGTAGAAGAAAACAAGGTAGGGGTATTACTTGCATTTCATAAAAGATTGAGGATACAAATTCACAACTCACTGGCCGATAAAGCAGGGAGGTTTATTTCTGTGAACGTGACCCTGGAGAACAACCTACTAACTTTAGCCTCAATATATGCCCCGAATACGGGACAAGATGGCTTTTTGAGGCACATTCTGGAGAAGCTAGAAAACTTTACTAACAGGGATATAATAATGGCAGGGGATTTTAACTTAGCTTGGCAGCCCAAGCTAGACAGGAATGGCAATAGAGCACAGGAGATTGGGGCTCCCTCAAAGTTGTTACAAAAAAAATATAAATGTTATCACTCCATGATATCTGGAAGGAGCGAATGGGCCAAGCACATGGTTTTACACACTACTCCCACGTACATCTTACAACGTCTAGGATAGACTATATTTGGGCATCAACTGGGCTTTTGGGGAAAGTAAGGGAGATATTGGACCAGGCCCCACTTTGGATGGAAATATCCCTGACGAATAAGAAAATGGGGCACTGGCAGTGGAAATTCCCTTTGGACCTTTCTTTCCAAGACCCCATTCAAGAGAAAACAATTAGAGGGAAAATAGAAGAGTATTTTAGTCCAAACAAATTGGAAGAGATCCCTCAGGAGATAATCAGGGACGCCTTTAAGGCAGTCATTAGGGGACATCTGATAGCTCTTAAAGCGGCAAGAGACAAGCAAAGGAACCAATGGGAAAGAGAAGTAGAGGGGAAATTACGAGATATTCAGAGAGAAATAGTGCTGAACCCCAGTAATACGCTGAAGAAGACATTGAGACATGGCCAGGGCCAATTGGAAGCCATTAGAATGAAACGGGCAGAGAGGAGTCTCCTCTATCTAAAAAATGTGGTATTATACAAAAGATAATAAAGCAGATAAATACTTAGACAATTGAGAGAGAAACAGCACACAAACACACACTATATAAAAGTACAAAATAAATCAGGGCTAATGCGGACAAGGATGGAAGACATAGCTGAAATCTTTAAAGAATACTATCAAACCCTTTACACATCTGATAACCCATCAGGACAGGAACAGGAAGACTATCTGAAAAGAGTAACAATTCCTCAGATATCGAGAGAGGAGATGATGCTATTGGATGAAGAAATAAAGATAGAAGAAGAAGAAAAAGCAATAATAGATTTACCCCTAACTAAAGCCCCGGGACCAGATGGAATCACCACAATTTTTTGTAAGAAATATATTGCATATTGGCAACAACCAGTACAAAACTATTTAACTCGTTCAAAGGCAAAGGTATTTGTTTTTCATAAATAAGGGAAGGACCTGACTCTGCCGTGATCCTATCGACCGATTGAATTAATTAACCTGGATTCAAAATGTTACACAAAAGTTTGCGAAAACTCCCCCCCCCCATCCCCAAACTAATAGGTCAAGATCAATCAGGATTCATCCCCACAAGACAGGCCCATGATAACAGGCAAAGAAAATTCACTTACTGGAGAAAGTTGGGGTGACGCAAATCCTAGCAATTCTGCTCTCGTTGGATGCTGGAAAAGCATTTGACCAAGTAGAGTGGGTTCTCCTCTTCCGCATCTTGAAACACATGGGCTTTGGAGACCCTTTTATTAAAATGGTCCAAGCTAATTACAACAGCCCGGGAATCCGCTTAGCCCTGAACGGAATCATCACGAATAGTGTGATATTAGGTCGAGGAATGAAACAAGGATGTCCCATATCCCCGTTGCTTTACGAGGTTTATCTAGAACCCCTACTAATTAGGATTCTGGACTCTGAGCACCTGAAGGGTAGAGAAATGGCGGGACTTTCTCATGAAGTAGTAGCATATGCGGACGATATGATGATGGCATTGACAGATCCTGAGCGAACACTCCCGGTGCTTATGCAGGATTTGGAGGAGTATAGAGGAATTTCAGGCTTAAAAATCAACTAACAGAAATCAGAAATTCTGGTGCTAGCGGGAGACCATGTAGCGTTAAATTGGCTGGCCACTTACTTGTAATTAAAAGTAGCTGAAAAAGGGATCACATATTTAGGAATAACCCTCACGAAAAGGGTTGAGCTACTATATGGAGGTAACTACCCGCAGATATTGGCAAGAATAAAACAAAATCTGGAAAGATAGAACCCTCTAATGATATCATGGTGGGGTCGGATGACCTCGATAAAAATTAATGTCCTACCCAAATTATTATATTACTTGTAAGCATTGCCGATTAGAGGCCCAAAAATATTTTTTAAATCTCTAAATAAGGCTCTTATGTCATTTATATGGAAAAAAAAAGACTTCACAGAGTAGCAAGAACTATGTTAACGGCACCAAAGAACAAAGGAGGTCTGGCCCTTCCACACTTCAACAGATACTATGAGGCGACACAATCGTGATTACTAAGGGAGTGGATACCAGAAAAGACGCACAAGAGATGGGCCAAGCAAGATAGAGGTGTAGTGGAAACACCCCTATCGGAACTACTGTGGAAAAACAAACGACAGACACCCGAATCTTAAGATAAGCGAAGTGATGGGGGTTGGATTGGAAGTGTGGGAAGAGGCAATAAAAAAAAGGGATACTAACGGTAGAAGCAGCTCCTTTTAGACCAATGTTTGGGAACCCTGACTTTCCTCCGGGGATGGAAAAGGGAGCACATAAGAAATGGAAAAAAGCAGAGTGCATAAAGATTTGCAATATGTTTCAGGGCCAAACAATTAGATCCTTTGAGGTGTGTAGTAAGATATTGGGCCTGACAGCAAGAGAAAGGTTCAAATATGAACAAATGAAACATTGGTTGAATACCCCACACATCAAACAGGCCGCGACAAGAGCACTAACACCTTTTGAATCCTATATAACAACCCACTCAGGATCAAAGAAATTTGTGTCAGACTTCAGTATTTATGAATTTATAGAAGATGAGGAAATGCAATGGAATTACATGAAGAAATGGGAATGAAAATTAGGGGTAACAATATCTAGGAATCAATAGGAATATCTCTGGGGGGCTATCCCCAAAGTTAACCCAAGCCTTACAAGTGAGCGAAATGTTGATACAAATTCTCGTTCAATGGCACTACACCCCGTAGAGGCTACACGCAATGTTCCCACATGTGTCAAATCTATGTTGGAGGCGATGTAAACAAGTGGGGAACTGGAAACATACATGGTGGGAATGCCCGGCAATACAATATTTTTGGGATGAGGTGATAAACGAGATGTATGCTATGTTCCAGGGGCTGTGACAGCTGGAAGAAAGGGTATGGCTATGCGGTATGTGGGACCCCCGAACGAAAGGACTGAAAAAAACACAGAAACAGGGTTTAATTAGTTTATTAATTGCAGCCTGGCTAGGGATGGCGCAACAATGCAAACAGCAAACTCCACCCTCAATCTAGGTCAGGTTGCAGAACGTGTGGTCATTTGTATCGATGGAATGGGTCACCTATAAGATTCAGGGAAACCAAGACAATTACAAGAAAGACTGGGGGCCGGTACTGTCCTTCCTACAAAATCGACCATAATGTACAATGGTGCCCACAAAGATATCAGTTTGAGAAACCAACGGGACGGAAGGAATGTTACTTCTGGCAGGGCAGAAGGGTAATGGGTAGGGGGAGTTGGATTGTTGGGAAACTGATGACGATGCATCATAATGAGAAACTAATAAAATATATTTAAGAAAAGCAAAGGGCTTCTTGATTTCTTCTACAAGGGGGAACTGTTGGATGACAATAGGCCATTAAGGTGCTTGTCAGAGAGTCTTCCTCATGGGAAAGGGGGGATACTGTTTCACCCAGAGAAGTCATAACATTTACCCAGTGGTTGTGCCCTGCCATGTGATTCTCCCTCATACAGCCACCCCCATGGTCAGGATCAAGTAGCGGCTGCCTTCCCCTAGCCATATGGAAGGAGATTCCCTGTGTAGAATCCGTGATGACTCCACTGGACACCCATAAGATAAAGAAATGAATCAATACTGCTATTATATTAGTTGCTACTCCTACTTGATAATGATATGATATGATATGGCATTTATACAATCCGCTTCAAAATGAATAGAACAAAATGTATGGGATGCCCGAATTCCCTTTCCACAGCCTCTTACTTTGCAACACAGCACAGAAACGACTACAACCAAGGTGATTGACAATGCCCTTAAAATCCTCAATGATGGCCAACCTTGTCTCCTGGTTTTCCTTGACCTCTCAGCAGCACTTGACACAGTAGACTGTAGAGGAGCAGGTGGATACCTCTCCTCTGGCCCCTGCCCCCTCACCATCGTCCTATTTGAGTAGCAGACAAAGAGTTACAATTGGGAACCCACAATATACCTATACCGTGTTGAGTGTATGAAAGACGATATGCACTCAGGCAACCATTCAGATTATACCCTCATATAGAAGCAGAGGAAGGATGCTATCAGGAAGGGTGCCCACTACCAAGATGCCAAAATGCAGTTTTCAGTAATATGGATGTACTCTAAGTCAAGTCTGAAGATGACAGAATGATGTCATAAAGGAGATGCATGAACTTATGCCGAAACAATATGAAAATACTTAAAATTAATAAAGTAACTGATGCACTAAGAGAAACAATGCACTGAAAGATAAAGCAATCGTGAATATAAGAAGATGAAATAACATGCTGACCAGCACCTGTAAATACAATGTGAAGCAAGGAAGAAAAGGTACATAGAAGCTTGCTAAAAAGAGGTATACATACAACGTTTAGGATGGCCGTTGGAAGAAAATAGACGACGACCTGTGTTAAGAATCAATCCTGTTACCTCAAAAGACAAGCCTAGGAGTGCAAATTGAAGAACTGATGAAGAAGGCGTTTTCATGTGCAGAATAAAGGAGTACCTTGGCCTGGGATCAAGAAGGCTATTTCGAGAGATGGGTGCAAGGCACAAAGAGAGTCAAAAAAAATGGACCACGTGCATTAGACATATTTCTGATAAGATTGGGCGAGACAAGGACATTTGCAAGTGCCAAGTGTTGAACAACCACAAGGGCAAAAGCCTATGTGAGGTGGAGTGAGCAAGTCTCTAAAGGCCAGAAAGGGTAATGACACCCTGTTTAATAAAATCAAATAGTCCTAAATAAGAGGCCAAAATTGTGGTTTCCTAACACATGACTCGGAAGTCGAAAACAAGGGCTAGTCATTCAAAACCCAGATGGAGATAGGTGTCTGCTCATACTCCCTCAAATGTTCCAGAACAGTGAGCAGACTAGGAGGTCAGCTACAAACAGAAGGCCTTGGCTAAGGATCAGGTCGATGACATATGATGGACTAATTGGGAAAACAAGGAATGAATTGATGCATCTTGAGCACCTAGGTTTAATTTCACACATGTGCTGCTAAACATGCCGAAAGTCAAAGGTTGGATGGGGTTGCACGTTTACATACAATAGGCCTCATTACGGGTCCGGCTGTAACATTGCCGCTGGGCCGTAATAATTTACTGGCGCCTGACTTCCTGGAGCCACCGGCTCATTATGAGTCCGGCGGCCCGGGAAGGCAGGCGGTGGCAAATTGTTTGTCCCCATCGAGTCCTATGAGACTCTATGGGAGTGGGGACACGGGAGCCCTGGCACCGTTAGCAATGGTGAGAACAGAGTAAGTTCCCTATTAGGGAACTCCCGTCCCCTGCACACTATCTGGGGCTTATGGAGCCAAAGTATTCAAAGAGTATCTAATATAGGTATTTGGTATAGTTTTTGGTTAAACTTAAACCAAGCGTTAATTGAAGCAAGTGTTTTTTTGCCTAACATAGTTAAAACATAGAGACAGTGGTCCAAGATGGCCGCCGGCAGTGGAGGTCGCGTCTAGATCGCGCTCCCGCAGGGCCTAAACAAAAAAGCACTTCAAACGAGCTTTTCCGACGGTTCCCGCACTGGAATCAGAGTCGCAACACCCAAGAGACAGGGGACACGGTGGCGATCGGAGACAGCCCCGGCAACACACCCCCCGGCGATCTCGCTGCCGAAAGAAGCAACCGCCCCTCCCCCACCGGGGGCGTCCTCGGCGGCCTAGCGGAGGAGGCCGCGCAGTAGCGGACCCGAGAAAGAACAGAGCCCCGGGGAGAAGGCCGCCTACTATCCCGACAGAGAAAAGAGGAACGGGACCGACCCGGCATCAAGAAGAATCCCCGCACTGCCGCCGGGATGCCTTCCGCGTGAGGTGCGGTGGGCGGCACGGCGCAGACGGGGGGAGAAGAGCACGACCACCCGGATCGGCAGCAGCGAGGCACACAGGCACACAGGGATCGACACTCCGGCGGCGAAGAACGAGAGGAGGAGGAGGTACCATCCGGGCACTCACGAACACGGCACGGCGGGCATTGCTGGCATAAGAGAGGAGATCGAGAAACAGAGGTGAGCGCGCCCGCACAAACGCCCCCCCCTCCGTATACAATCCCCGGCACATAAGGCCACGATCAGGCGGGGGCACATACACAAGACGCCGGCCCGGACGCAGAGCAGTGCACCGCCCCATAACGACACTAGAGGGGGAATAAGACCCCAATATAACTCAGGGCACCCCCGCACTCAAGGAGGACGTAGGGGAGACGGCAACAATCCCCCCGATAAGAAAACTCCGGCAGCCCTGTGGGGGACCACACCGCCACCAGTCACCCCCTTACAATCAAAGAGGATGTCACGAGCAAAGGGGAAAGGGGCCCCCTCTCAACCCACATCGCAATCTCACAAACAGGACACAAGTCTGCTACAAATGTGGTCCTCAGACGCCCAGGCAGTCCCAAGAGACTGGTCAGGAGAAGAACTCCCTTCCGACACGTATCTCCTAAACCAGAGCGCTCTCCCCCCGACAAAGGATGATATGAAGGCCTGGTTTGCGGAGCTCCAGGACAAGTTTATGTCCACAGTCCAGGACCCATTTGCCTCCATGAAAAACGAGATGAAGCAGGCGGTACAGGACATGAAAATAGAAGTGGCCAAGCTGGAGGAAAGGACAGACACAGTAGAGAGAATCGTACAAAATATAGAAGAGGAAACAAAACAAAACAGCGAAACACAAGAACACTTGATCCGGCTAACCCAGAACCTGGAAATCCAGTGTGAAGACCTGGAGAACCGTTCCCGCAGAGCCAACATCCGTATAAAGAATGTGCCTGAATCGGTGACGGACAAAGACCTTAAAACAGCGATACAAGAGGTGTTCAGAGATATAATTGAAGAACAAGAATCAGAGAACATTGGGATAGACAGAGTCCACAGGGTGGGTCCGAGAAGAACTGGCGCCCCAGGGGAGAGACCCAGGGACGTATTAGCAGCACTCACTTCTTACCCACAAAAGGAACTGATCCTAAGGAAAGCGAGGCAGCTCGACCACATTAGGATGAATGGAGTGGAAATACAGTTGTACCAAGATCTCGCCTCAGCAACACTCCTAAAAAGAAGGGAAATGGCCCCATTGGTGAAGGAATTGGTGGCGAAAGAAATCAGATACAAATGGACGTTCCCATTCGGCCTAGTATTCGAGTGGGAGGGCAAGCAGAGAAGGGTGACTACTTGCGAGGAAGGGCTCAATATAATGGACAAGCAGATGGAAGAGACGGACACAGGGGATAGCAGGACGAAAAGGGAGACCCACAAAAGGTTGAGAGGATGGGAGGTGGTGAGACAAAAGAAGAAACCAAATGGCTGGGGGAAAACAGGGAAACCAGCAGGCAACCACTAGAGATGATCAAACTGGGCCACCGGCTCGTCCCCCCTTGAAGGGAGCGGGCGGAAGAAGACTAACTAGAAAAACCTCGGATTACCAAGTAGAAGAGGCCCGGCGGGGGAATGGGAGGGAAGTACCCTAGGTAGAGGATGAAGCGGGGTTTAGGACCCCCCGCACAGTTAATCCCGAGCTATGAGAGGGCAGGGAGCGGTAGGCGCAACGCCCTAGCAACCATAGGTGCCTGGGCCCTCCTCGGGATCGAAGTTGAATTCATGTTAATAGTTGGGGGGGAGTTGGGAAGTTGGGGGGGGGAAGCAGGGTGGGGGACAACCCGGAAGAGGGAAGGGATCACAGTATACGGGAACGATAATTGTACCAGCAGAGTAGAAGAGATGGGGAAGCTCAGAATTTTCTCACAAAATGTAAGGGGGCTGAACTCACCGGTGAAAAGGAAAAAAATCGAGGCCCTGCTGAGAAGGGAAAAGGTGGACATTCTGCTCCTCCAGGAGACACACATTAAGGCACAGGACAAAAAGAAAGTACACCTCAGAGGATATACGATCTGGGCGCAGGCGAATGCTGGGGAAAAAAGAGCAGGAGTACTGATTGCTGCGAAAGGGGGTCTGACGGCAAACCTCATAGACACTCGAGTAGACAGGGAAGGGAGGTTCGCATTTGTTAATATCTCCTTAGAAGGCTATAGACTCACCCTAGCGGCAATATACTCGCCGAACACTGGGCAGGATGGATTTCTCCGGGATACTCTGGGGAAACTGGAGGAATTTGCGAAGGGAGAGATAATCCTGGGGGGAGACTTGAACTTGGCCTGGCAACCTCACTTAGATAGGAGTGCGGGGGGAACGCAGGCACATGGGACCCCTTCCAAACGATTAAAGCAAAGGATGGAACAGATGGCACTACGAGACGCTTGGAGGGAAATAAGGGGACAAGATGCAGGTTTCACCTACTACTCGCACGTGCACAACACAATGTCGAGGATTGACTATTTCTGGGTGTCGGTGGGACTGATGGGTAGGATCCAGGATATCGAAAAGGGAGCGATAGCGTTGTCAGATCACGCCCCGCTATGGCTCGATGTACAGGCCCCCGGAAGGGGAAGAGGTCTCTGGAGATGGAGAATGCCATCCGACATTCTAACGGACCAGGTGCAGGGAGAGGATCTAAGGAACAAAATCAGGGAATACTTTGACCTAAACGACAATGGAGAAGTTCCACTGGGAACCGTATGGGAAGCCTTTAAGGCAGTAACCCGAGGACATGTCATAGCACAAAAGGCAGCCAAAGACAAACAACATCAAGAATGGGAAAGAACGCTCGAAAAGAAACTAACAGATATACAGGAGGAGCTAACACTCCATCCCACAAGAACTCTCAAGAAAGCAATGAAACGCGTGCATAGTCAACTAGAGATGCTCCGCAACAAAAAAGCAGAGAGTTCCCTACTATATTTAAAACAACGACACTACATCAAGGCCAACAAAGCGGACAAATATCTAGCAAGACAACTTATAGAAAAACAGAAAGCAATGACGATCTTGAACATCAAGGATGTGCAAGGCATACCTCATACAAACTCAAAGGACATAGGGGGGGCCTTTAAGGCGTTCTACCAAGACCTATATGCAACGGAACACCCGGACGAAAAGAAACAAGACAAGTTCCTGCAGTCTATTCCCATTCAGACAATACCAGAAGAAGACAAACAGGCTTTAGAAACAAGGATTACAGAGGAGGAGGTCCACAGGGCAATAGCTGGCCTCCCCATGTCAAAGGCACCAGGCCCGGATGGCTTCACGGCCCAATTTCACAAAAAATATGCGTACACATTAGTTCCATTCCTGATGAGGCTTCTAAACACATTCAAGGACACTGGGAACGTCACTTTCTCCATGAATGAGGCAAAAGTCCTTGTGTTCCACAAAAAAGGTAAAGATCCCACTCTCCCGACCTCATACCGCCCGATAGCCCTAATAAACCTAGATGCCAAAATCTACACTAGAGTACTGGCTGCCAGACTATCACCTCTCCTCCCGATCCTAATAAACACAGATCAATCAGGCTTCATCCCAGGCAGGCAAACACACTACAATCTAAGAAGAGTCACCCATCTTATAGAAAAAATAGGCATCACCCACACACCAGCAATCCTACTTTCACTAGACGCCGAGAAGGCCTTTGACAGGGTTGAATGGTCCTTCCTCCTTAAAACGTTGAAACATATGGGGTTCGGAGAGCAGTTTATAAATATGGTTACGGCCAACTACAACTCCCCATCGATAAGAATAGCAATAAACGGAGAGGTCACTGGGAGGGTGGAGATCACGAGGGGTACGAAACAGGGTTGCCCCCTATCACCTCTGCTATCACCTCTGCTATATGCCATATTTTTGGAGCCTCTCCTAATCAAGATAAGGAAAACGGTGGGGGTAAGAGGGATCGAGATGGCGGGCAGGCAACATAAAGTTATAGCATACGCAGACGACATGCTATTGGCCCTGGAAGACCCTGTGAACTCCCTGACAAGATCCATAGAAATATTGGAGGAATTTGGGGTGATCTCAGGCCTGAAGATAAACAAGAATAAATCAGAGATTATGCTCCTTGCCGGAGACAAGGAGACAACAGAAACAGTTGCAGGCATGCTAAGTCTAAAAATAGTGCAAGAGGGTATCAAATACCTGGGGGTGACGCTAACACACAGAGTAGACATGATTTATAAGAACAACTACACACATCTCCTGGCTAAAGTCAGGCAGGATCTAGAAAGATGGTCCCCGCTTAGGATTTCATGGTGGGGCAGAATCCAAGCAGTAAAATGAATATACTCCCCAGGGTGCTCTACCACTTTCATGCCCTCCCAGTGACAGTCCCTAACTCCTTCTTCAAAGCACTTTCCAAAGCCATATCCCAATATGTGTTGAATAGGAAACCCCCGAAGATCTCCAGAGCCATTCTCACGGCACCTACCAAGGCAGGCGGAATGTCCCTCCCCCACTTCAAAAAATATTATCAGGCAGCCCAACTCTGGATCCTCAAGGAATGGTTGGGGGGGGACCAACAGACGATCTGGGCAACACAAGACAGGGCAGTGGCCAGGACCCCCCTGGAGCACCTACTATGGAAACATAAACAACATAGACACCAGAACCTCAGAGTCAGTGAGGTCATGAAAGCCACCCTCAACGCATGGGACGACCAAACCAGGAAGGGAATCATGACCACCCCACTGGCCCCCTTCACGCCAATCTGCCGAAACCCTCAGTTCCCCCCGGGACAGGAATTCGGCGCCTTTGAGAAATAGGAAACAGCTGGATGCAGGGAAATAGGCGAAATGATCCAGGATAATGAAATACGCTCGTTCGAGGAATGCAAAAACATGTGGAAACTAACAGAGACCGACCGCTATAGATACGAGCAATTAAAACACTGGCTGAGTACACCAGAGATCTTCCAGGCGGCGACAAGGGACCTTACATCATTTGAACAGTACATAATTTCCAACCCAGGAGACAAAAAACTGGTGTCAACCCTATATACCCACATTAACGCACAAGGAGAGGAAATAAAATGGGCATACATGAGGAGATGGGAAGCCACGCTGGGGGAAGGAATAACCAGGCAGCAATGGGAACAACTCTGGGCGGGCATCCCAAAACTCACCAAGGCAGTCCAAACCAGAGAAATGTGGGTGAAAATAACCACACAATGGCACTACACCCCAGAGAGGCTCAAATCAATGTACCCGGCAACATCGGATCACTGCTGGAGGGGGTGCCCGGACGCAGGAACCTGGAGGCATATCTGGTGGGACTGCCAGCGGGTAAGGGGCTTCTGGAAGGAAGTGCGACTGGAAATCCAGAAAGTGTTCCCAGACGCAGACCAAGTGGGGGAAAGAGTGTGGTTGTGCGGATTTAAAGACCCACAGGCCAAGAGACTCCACAAAGCACAATGGAGGAGCTTCATGGGTTTAGTCATTGCGGCTTGGGCAACGATAGCCCAAAGTTGGAAGAAACGAGACCCGCCGTTGGTATTCACCTGGCTGCAAAAGGTGTGGTCCCAAATGACCATGGAAAAGATTACGTACCATCTCCAGGACCAAAACAACACGTTCATGAAGGAATGGGGACAAGTCCTAGAATATTTGAAATCAGACTACATGGATCAATGGTGTCCACATAACATTAAAATATCAGACTTGTTCAGTACATAAATGTTCCAGAACTGAAAACGGATGAGGACCCACTCTTCTGGGGAGGGGGGAGGGAAGTTGGGAGAATAATTGTGTTAATGTTTATTTTTTGCATTAGAAAACAATAAAAATATGTTTAAAAAAAAAAACATAGAGACAGTTATAGAATAGATATTCACTTAAGTACAAAAGACAACTTGTGACTTGATCTTTAGTTCAGGATTTATTGGTCCAAACAGGATTGCCCAACGCGTTTTGAGAGTTATTCTCTTCTTTAGGGGCTATATGCAATTCAAAACTTTAAATCTATTAAAAAAAAGTTAAACAATGTTCTAGATTAGTTGAATAATTGATATTACTAATTTACATTCAATTGCAATATTCAGTTTTACAAGAAGATATTCATTAGATAATAGAAAACCTCGTTATTTACAATTCCAGTATAAGCATTGATTATCATGTAACAGTGATCCCACTGTCGCATATGTTCACAATTTTGGCAATTACACCATACAAAACCAAAAGAGGTATCCATAATTCTTGTGGAAAAAACGTAGTTCATTGAAACCAATTGGTTTTTTAGCTAATCTTAAAGTAACAGAAAGAAAAAGCACTAGTTAATCGCCATTTTAAGAAAGAAGGACATAGAGTAATTCCTAATTACATATTTTATTATTTCAGCACAAGAGCTCAAGGTGGTAAGGAATAGTGGTTGGCTTACCCTGTTTTTATGTTTTAAACATTAAAATAAGAAGGATGATCCATGATTATGGGTCTGTAAAATATTTCACATCGACAGTTTCAACAGGAATCAATACGGTGTTTAAGCCTGTGTAAAATAAAGTAATGGACCAGTCTAAGTATATTGGTATATTGATATGATTGACGACATGAACAATCTAAACTGAGATGTTCACTAATGGGGATACATAATAGACTTACTTAATGTAGTTCAATCTCTAGAGATGTGGGAAAGATGGTCGTGCTCGAGGTCTGTAGGCATACTGCTACGTTACCGTAGTATCCACGTATTCTGCATTAGGAGGAGAGAAATGCCGGTGTGGCTTTTTCTTTAATCTGGGGAATCGAAGAAACCCAGTTAAGGATCTAAAAGATTCTCTTAAGGAAAGAAGTTCTGGCTGAGGGCCGTTGTCAGCATACTTACAGGTTTCTGACTGCATGACTCGACTGGAAACAAGTACCGTCCGGCTCTGTACGCTGGGAAATACAGAGTGTGAGACTAGGTTACAAGATGGCCGTATTTGTGGATAATGTAAACATGACATCATCACGCGGCGTGCGTGCATGACGTCACAAATGTAAACAAGGAGACGGGTGCGTGACGTTGAGAAAGGATTCAATCGAAACAACATACTAGATTAATATCTTAGTGCCGTGGTGTAACTTGTAGATGCGATCGGATACGACCCTATGGTGTATATCAAAATAAGGGGTCTATAGTAGATGAACATTAAAAACAAAGGTAAAAAATAAAGATATAGAAATGAAGGTAAAAAATGGCGGACATGGTCTGCTGAGATACAACTCTTAGATGAAGAGGACCAACTCTTAGATGTGAAGTAGTTAGTTATAGTAACCTTGTCTTGAGGAGAAGAGAGCTACATAGCGATGCAAAAAACTCGAACAGAATTTATTGGGAAATGTGGGAGCAACATGTAGAGTACATATGTAAATTGAACAGATATTAAAGCTTTCATCAGATATTTTAAAATACAATATTTAAAGATGTGGTCCACTTGGAGTATGATGGTAAAAGTACCAACACTACCCCAAGGACTATACTGTGATATTTTTGAAGAGAAGTGGTATGGTCCTCTTAGCGAGTAATGGTAGACAGGTCAGGTAAAAAACAAAGTGCAAAATTGACACATATTTGTAATTATACTGCTGCCTCATTCAGAGTTGACAATCTCTTTGTTTTGACATGAAAAAGCGTCTGGTTAAATCTTTGTTGTAACTAGAACCGGTGCAATTCTTATACATTTCTTTTGATGCTTTTATACATTTCTAGGTAGCGTCTTGTAATTATTCAGCTGCCTCATTCAGAGTTCACAGTCTCTTGGTTTTGGCATAAAAGAACGTCAGGTTTCATCTTAGTTGTAACTGAAACTGGTACAATTCCTATACATTTCTTTTGATGCTTTTATACGTGTCTAGGCAGCGTCTTGTAGTAGGAAATTCAACATGATGTTAAGAGGAAGATTATGCAAAAGGAGGTTTTATAGATAGGGTCCTAAATAGTATTCCTCATTAAGCCCGTGGGGTGATAAAGCATCAAGTTTATGTATCCAGAATAATTCCCTTTGGGATAGTCTTTTGGCTAGGTCTCCACCTCTTTGAAGGGGGTGGATTAATTCAAGGATTGCCCATCTAAGTTGGGTAATGTTATGTCCATTCTCTTTGAAAGTGTCTGTATACTGGTGATTTGGTATTACATGTCCTGATGTTGGATTTATGTTCCGTCCAGCGTTCCTTTGCCTTTCGGGTTGTTTTGCCCACGTAATATTTCCCACAGGGGCATCGGAGTGTGTAAATCAAGTTTTTGCTGTCACAGGTCGCGAAATCATTCAGAATTATTTTTTTACCACTGCTGGGGTGTCTTATGTGGTCACCTTTTATGATGTTAGCACAATACTGACAATTCAAGCATGGATTGTTTCCTCAGTGTCGTTTGGCCGGATTTTTTGGGTCTTTCTGCTCTGATGAGAGAGTCCATGAAGTTTTTTCCTCTCTTGTAAGCCAGCATTGGTGGTTCGGGGAACAATCGGTTCAAATTCGCGTCTGATTTAATGAAGTCCCAATTTTTGGTAATAATCCTTTTTATCTGGAAGCTCTGACTAGAGAATTTCAGAGTATGAATTAATCTTGTCGTTGTTTTTTTGGGTTGTTCCTCTAGAAGTTTAGTTTGAGATATCGGTGTTGTTCTTTGGATTGCTTTGTCTAGTATTTCATCTGGGAATCCTCTGTTTTTGAATCTTTGTTTCATATCTTCATATTCATTCTGGAGATTGCTTGTGTCAGACGTGATCCTTTTTAATCTGAGTAACTGGCTATAAGGAAGGTTATCCTTTAAGTGTGTCGGATGAAAACTCCCAAAGTGGAGTGTGTTGTTTGTATCTGTAGGCTTTCTGTAGATGTTGGTAACCAGATCAGTGCCCATTTTCGTAATGTTAACATCCAAAAAATGTATATTCGGTTGGCCGATTTCCAAGGTAAAGGTAATTTCTTTGTGACATTTATTTAGGTAATCAAAGAATTGTTGAAGTTCTTCTTGAGTCCCCTGCCAAATCCCAAAGATGTCATCTATGTAGCGTTTCCAGCAGATAATTTTGTTTTTCCATGGTTCTTTATTCAGTATATGTGTTTGCTCCAAGTGAAACATAAAAATGTTTGCGTAAGGAGGGGCTACTGCTGACCCCATAGATGTCCCTGATGTTTGTAGGTAATATTTGCCTTCATATCGGAAGTAGTTGTTATAGAGGATAATGTTTATCAACTCTATGGCAAATACTTTTTGGATCAGGATGTTGTGGTGGTTCAAAAGAAACCATTCAAGTGCCTCTATCCCCTGATTATGGGGAATGGATGTATATAGACTATTTACATCTAGGGTAAATAGAATCACTGATGGATCGTCTATTGCTATTTCTTTAAGTAGTCTTAAGAAATGAGCAGTGTCTTTCAAGTATGTAGAAGTTGTTTGCACCAAAGGTTGTAGCGCTCGGTCTAGATAAATAGCCAGTGGGTGGAATATGCTTTCGGTTCCTGCTACTATTGGTCTGAACGGAGGATTCATCTTGTTTTTGTGGATTTTTGGTAATGAGTAAAAAACAGGTGTGACTGGAAATTTGTTGATAAGAAAGTCACTTGTCTGATCTGTGATCCAATCCATTTCCAGAGCTTTGTCAATGGTTTTCTTGACCATTTCTTTGATGGATAATATTGGGTCAGAGTCCAAAACTAGGTAGGTGCTTTGGTCATTTAGTAAGTTCAAACATCCTTTGTTGTAGAATTCAGTGTCCATTAGTACAAGAGCTCCTCCTTTGTCTGCTGGTTTAAGTGTGATTGATGGGTCTTCAGCGAATTCTTTAATTATTTTGAGTTGATGTTTTCTGATATTCATTCTGTTGTTGGAAGAGTATTTGATTCTTCTGAGGTCTTTCGTAGTTTTGAGATTGAAGAGATTGATTATAGGATGATTAATCTGGGGATGGAAAGAGCTCTTGTTTCTCAGTTCCAAATAGTTACATGTTTTCCTTTTTTATGCTGTTTCTGGAAGTGAATCGAAGAATACTTTCAGCTCCATTTTTCTTATAAGTTTGAACAGATTGACTTCTTCTTCAAACATTGTAGTGTTGTTAGTTGGAACGAAAGATAGGCCCAAATTTAGGGTATCTATTTGAGTTTTTGTTAATTGTTTAGATGAGATGTTAAATACAATTGTTTCCATTTTTTCTTCGTTCTTTGTTTTCTTTTGCCCTCTTCGGGCCTTCCTCCTCCTAAAAAAGGAATTTCGGGAGTTAGTGTAGGTGCTGTACTTGGGTGTATTGATGCTAGCACTTCTGTCTCAGTGGTCGAGGCAGTTGTTTGGCCTGTGGAAGGTGTCTGAGATCTGGGTTCGTTTTCTCCACTTGTGATATCACTGCTTTCAGTATTATCTGCTGGTTCCGTTGGTCTTGATGGTCTTCTAGGTGCAGGTCTTTGATTATTGTAGAATTCTTGCCACGTATACACAATGTTGCGGGCGTAGTCTAGTGTGTCACCCCGGAATTTTCTGATTTTTCTTTGTTCGATCTCTTTCTTATATCCGTCAAGTTTTCTATTTGTATCTTCTAAAATGTTGCTTAGGTCTTCCGCTGATTTGAGTATGGACAATTGTTGTGTCAGATCTTCAATCTCTTCTTTAATTGTAGACAAGGATTTCGCTAATTCTTCAATGGTCAGAAGAATTAGATCTAAGGAGCATTTATTAAGGATTTGTTCCCACCGTTTTACAAAGAGTTGGTTATCTTTACATAAAGTTGGTCGTAGGTAGACCCTAAGTCCTCTTGGGATCATTTTAATTTTATAATACTGTGCAAGAGTGGTTGCATGTAATTTCTGGGAGATCTCCCTCCTGATGAGTTTTTCTAATTTGAAGATGAGCCTGTCTGGATTATCGTCTCCTGATGATTCTTTCTCAGTATCTTTGATGAGGCCTAATATCCGGTCAGCCTCTTCTTCACTAAAAGCGAAGGTAGTCGCTGATTTATCTGTTAATGAATTAATCTTAGAAAATGACATAATTCAGTGGGTGGGTGCAGGTGTGTGTTTTTATGCCAACCCTGTCAAGGGAAATATAAAGAACCAAAGGAGAAGAAGACACCTGGTGCCAGTGCTCCCGTGAAGAGTCTGCCTACTGTGGCCGCTGCGCTTGGCAGGGTCAGAGCTGTCGGGCACAGCCGGCGACGGCAGGCAGACACAGTTTGCCAATCTGGAAACAAGGGTGCCGGTGAGCTTACCGGCGCGCTTGTTTCCGGACCGGCAAACTCCTAATGAGGCCCAATGTTGCAGTTACCAACTCACTGCCATGTTCCCTGCTATAATCAGTATACTACGTATGTAGATGTAGCTCAGCACAGTGTGTCCAACAGACAAGGAGCAGCCAATGTGATACCAACACTTACATGATTCTATAAGTAATAAGTAATCCAATCCCTCCCGTTAATAGGTTTTGCAAAATGCCACGTAGGATGACATCATAGATGACTCATGAAAAAGTTTATAAACTCTGTACAAACAAGTAGAGGTGCAATTATGTATGCATCTATTTTGATAGATGTATAACTACCTGCTTTCTTTAATTGAGATTAAAGCAGTATTTTACCATCTTTCTTGGGTCTGTCCGATATTTGGTTTAAGATATTTACTGGTAATTCCATCTAGCGCATAGGGGACGCTTCAAAGTGCTAGAGCATAAGACCACCAGGGAGTCACTGACCATCTACATCGCCACATGGGAATCAGCTAGTTCAAATACTATCTTGCTAGTCGCGACCAGGTTGTACAAATGAATTCCTCCAGATCGCCAACCCTACCCATCACCTATGGAGCATCGCAAGGATCCATCCATTCTTCCAATCTTTTCATGGAAGTGCTTGGAACTCTCTTTGCTCCACACAACATCCATATCCACCAGTACGCAGATGACACACTGCTCTACCTCAAGATGGCCTCCAATGAAAACATCCACTTGCTCAAGGCCTGCCTCTCTTTGAACCAGTTGTGGATGTCAAGTGCCTACCTGAAGCTCAAACCCTCCAAGTCTGAATTCCTAGTGATGACCAACACCACAAAACAACCTGACATCCAGATCTGGCTTTCTACTTTACACCCCCAGGGCTTCACACCCCAGCTGGCAACCTGCACCAAGTCCCTTGGGTTTGACATCGGCAGACACCTCTCCTTCAAACAGCACATAGCAAGGAAGTCACAAACGACTTGGTACCAAATTTCTCTCCTCCAAGGAAGTTCAGATCTTCTGTCCAAGCCTTGGTCCTCTCCTACCTGGATGGGGGCAACTCTGTTTTGGAAGACCTTCCATCGACAACCCTGGCACCCCTGAGATGTGTCCTGCATGCTTCAGCACGATTCAAAGGACTCTGCATCTTCGACCACATCACAGTGACCCTCATCGAACTGCACTGGCTCCCGCTGCATGCTGGTATCATCTACAAATCCTGCTACATCATCTACAAGCCTGTTACCCTGAAGTCGCCAAGCTACCTCACTGAGAAACTCAGCATCTCTGGAGGCCTACCATCCACCAGAAGTAAGGACATGTGCAAACTTGAACTCTGCTGGTGCAGGAAGGCTAGAACCAGAAGACAGGCCTCATCGGTCTGCACTCCAAGACTCTGCAACATCTTCCCCATCAACATCAGACTTTCCCCCTCACTTCTACACTTCAGGAAGGAGCTCAAGCCCATCCACTTCAAGGAATGGTTCCTACCTAACACAAGTTCACACACCCTCCGCTACCCACCCTATCTGACATAATACATAAAATGTACTACTGATAAAGTTAAAGTATATATATTATTCATATTATGTTCTACAACAAACTATATTTTCTTTTTTTTGCAGAGAAACAAACCTACAGGCGATCCCTTATGCACATGGCCACTGGAATCCTGCCCCAGTAACACTATCAATCCCACATATCATCCTACATGGCCATGGCTACTGCTCAAATTGATTCTTCAGATCCTTTCAACTGGCCAGGCCCACTGCCAATGACTCTCCCGTATTTCTTACCTTGTGAACATGGCCATTGGCGGCCACCATCAAGCCCATGTACCATCACCTGTAGCCATAACCAGTAGCTAGATTGTTCGGGTCCCACACTCCCGCACCCCGATGACAAAACAACTGCCCATGTCCGCAGTACAACTTAATGGTTACCAGACATTTGGTCGAAAAAAATTGGTCGACCAGACAAATGGTCGAACCAATTTGGTCGAAAACCAAATGGTCGAATTTTTTATTTTTTTATTTTCACCCCTTTTTTTTTTTTTGGGGGGGGGGGGTCCCCCCCCAACCCCCTTTTTTTTCTAAAAACCCATTTTTGTAAAAAACGAAAACCCGAAAAATAAATATATAATTAAAAAATAAAATTCGACCATTTGGTTTTCGACCAAATTGCGTCGACCAAATGTCATTCAACCAGTTTTAGGTCGACCAAATGTCTGGACACCCAACTTAATCTGACTACTGCCATATCCTCACGACAGCACCCCCATAAAAAAACTATAATCCACACAAACCTGTACCTATTCATCCCTCATGGCCCTGCCCTTTACCACGGGCCAGGCCCACTGTTAACAATACCACATATCATCCCTCATAGCCATCGCTAGTAGCCAGATTGATTTTTCAGGCCTTTTTTCAACTAGCCCAGCCATTGCCAAGATCCATCCCATATATCATCCCTTGTAGCCATGGCCAGTGGCTGCAACGTCAATCCCATATTGCATCCCTTGTGGCCATGGCCCTGTGCTGCCAACAACAATCCCATATATCATTCCTTGAGGCCATGGCCAGTGGCCAGATTGTTGGCCACTACACATGGCCACAGCACAACTTAATCTGACTACTCTCATACCCCAGTCCAGTACCCCCATGACGAAACTATAAACTGCACTCACTTGTCCCATGCCAACATATATTCCAACATGCATATGATCAACACACATTATATAAATCAGAAAGGTATGCCACACACATTTACCATAGCAAATACGATGAGGTCCACAGATGTTATAGTTAGTTGGCGGTAGCCTTCCAACAACCACGAACATCGAAAAGGGGCTGCAAACACAACAAAATACAGACCTTTCTTTTACCCAAAAACAATATCTGCCCCTTCCTTTCTGCCTCTATCCTTCCCAGGGACTCTTTTGCCCTCAAAACAAGCGCAAATCTGTTTTAAAAATATTTTTCTATCACAGAACAGAGTCCGCAGACAAATGGCACCAATCAAGGACATTTCTCAATTGACCAAACAGCGACGTTGTGTGCTGCTGCAGACGTTATGCAACAACCAGATTGGTCCAGTGGCGTTCGCGGACACCGAATCACGAAATTAACTGATTTTAGAGTTGGTGTGTGGTACAGTATCGTCACACTGAAGGCTTTTGTTGGGCTCGTCCGTTTGGCGACACTAATCTTGGTTAGCTTTAAATCAAAGTCTTGTGCTTAAAGAATGTCACTCTTACTGTCGCGTCTCCTCTTAGTGGGGTGGTGAAAAAATCCTAATAATCCACCAAAGAAATAACAATTTGTGAACTTACTCGGACATGTGACATTGCGCCAGTTAGTTTCTGTATAGATAACATTTTAATTGGTCATGTTGCTAGCCCTCGTTGATGACACGTGTTTCGGTTTATAAAGCCTTTCTCAAATCAGGGCTCATACTTTCTTTTTTGTGTCATCAACGAGGGCCAGCAACGCGACCAATTAAAATTTGATCTATACAGAAACTAACTGGCGCTATGTCTGAGTATGTTCACAAATTGGTGTTGTGGTAGTCGTATACAGGTGTTGTATTTGGTAGTTGTGTGATGCATTTTCAGGAATATGAAGAGTTTTAGTAGGTTTAATGGAGGAAAGGGGAGATCCTTATGCCAATGCTGCATAGATTGTTTGGTTTACACTGAAATTCCTTACGCAGTAGTAGTTATTATTACATTTATTTTCTTTTGCAAGGCCTGCCAGTTTGGTTGACTTCATCCAGAAGGCCAAAGGGGACCCCATCATTTATGATGTATCTCTTCGATTTGAGGTTACGCGTTTCTATTAAACATTGGTTCGCTTTTTAGGTTGGCAAATAAAGAGACAGGGTTTTAGTGATTTCTTAAAGGTCAGATGCTCTTCTATTGTGTGTATTTCCTACGGGAGTTCTAGAGTTTTGTTGAGAAGTATCAGAAGTCTGATCTGCCATATTTCATATTTGGAATACTGTTAGGGTTTAAGACATATGTCATTGCTGGATCTCAGGGTTTGTTTCAGTCTATAGATTTAGATTTTTTTCTCCTTGGCCATGGATTGCTCTGTGGATTAAGCAGAGTGTTTTGAAGTACATCCTTTTTTTGACTGATAGACAGTAGACAGATCTTAGTGCTGGTGTGATATGCTCTATTTTAGAGAGCCTGAGGAGTAGTCTTGCTTCTGTGTTCTGTACCTGTTGCATTTTCTTGTTAAGGTTGTCCAGCATTCTAAGGTAAGTGCTGTTGGCATAGTCTATTCTTTACAAGACGAGAGAGATGATGGCAAGTGTTTTGTGTGGGAAGGTGAGAAAGGGTAGTATCCATTTGATTGTGCATAGATGGGAGAGCATTTCTTTACTACTGTATTGACTTGGGGCTCTAGTGTTAGGTCATTGTCCTTTAATAGTCAGAGACTTTTAACTACTTTGGATACTTACTGTTTCTTTCCCATTTTGGTAGGTCAGGGTATGTACTGTTGAGACAAGGGGTAGTTAGGCATGATCATCATTTTTGTTTTGTCCGGGTTGAGTTTTAGGCTGTTGCTACCTTTCCATTCAGTTATTTCTGTGAAGCAGCCGGTAAGGGTTTGGTCTCTCTCGCCTTCTGGTGTTGATTCTGTAGATGCGTCTAATCTGCATAGTTGAAGCAAATAAGTCCATGGGCCTCATTATGACCCTGCCAGTCCGGAAAGAACCGTGATGGTAAATCCGCCGCCACTGTTGTTTCTGGACTGGCTGATTCCGAGTCCTGCAGGCAGGGAGGTGTCACTCCCACCAGGTCTGACCTGACGGGTGTAACACCACCCGCCTGCAGGCGGACATGGAAACACCGGCTCTGTCATAGACGGAACCAGTGTTTCCATGGTCCCCATCCGTATGGAGTCCTGGGAATGGGTATTTACTGAATTCTGCCTCCAGAATTGCCGGGTCACTGGGGTTGTAATGCCGCAGTGATTCCGGCAATCACGGAGGCGGAATGGAATTACTGGTCTGGTGGCAGCCTGCCGGTTTTTCCGGCATGGCTACCGCCTGACTCGCAATGAGGCCCTATGTCTTTTGATGAGCTTCTTCAGTGAGGTCAAGTAAATGGTGAAGTATAGTGGCAAGGGGGATGAGCCATGTGGAACCCCAAAGGTGTGAGGTGCTGAGTTGAAGGGAAGTAACCAGGTGATTTTCCTTCCTTCTGTCGGAAAGGATCAAAAGTAGTGCTGTGTGGCTAATCCCCATTTTGTGCATTGTTTTGATGAGGGCTATGTCAAAGGCCGCTGAAAGTTCTGGTAGTATTAGTGTTGAAGTGATGTTGGAGTTTGTGTTCATTTTTTGGACTTGCCTAGTGGAGAGTAGTGCTGATTCCGTTACTCTCATAGGTCTGAAGCTGACTTGTGCCTGATCCAAAAGATGGTTGTTTTATACATGTTCCAGGATTTGCCTAAATACGTAGCTTTCCAGGAGTTTCGCCAGAGACGGGATATTTGAAATGGGTCGATAGCTGGTTGGGCTGCCTGGGTTTCCCGGAGGGATCTTTGAGAAGTGGTTTGATATGTGCTGCTTTAAAACTCCTTGGTATGGTTGCTGTTGCCAGTGAGTGTTTTATGAAGTTGGGAAAATATCCTGAGGGTGTCTCTTTGGTGAATATGTTGTTGTAGATGTCTGGTGGGCAAGGGTCTACTGCAATCCAGCTTTGTTGCTTTCCTTCACTAGTTTAATTAACTCTTCTGGAGAGATTGTTGTGAAGTAGTTTAGTCTTTAGGTTGCTTCTGGAGTTGGGTAATTGGCAAAGTTGTTGCTTGTGCCCTTGGGCATAGTTTTGATGATTTGTTGGATTTTATGAGTTTTTTTTAAATGGTTTGAAAATACATCACATCGTTTCTGCATGGGAGTGGGTGTGTTATTGCAAGTTGTCAGATTTCTTATCTCATTGATGATGCTGAATATTACTTTTTGGTTATCGTTTTCTTTTGAAATATGTTCGGTATAGTGTTATTTTTCTGCTTTCCGGATTTCAGCTTCATAGAGCCCTATTTGTTCTGGTATGGGATTTTGTCCGGTTGTTGTAATCTTTTTTCCATGCTTGTTCCAGTTTCCTATGTGTGTTCTTCAGGATTCTAAGGGGAGTGTGAATAATCTGGCAACCACTTTCTTTTGTGAGAGGGTGAACGTTTTCCTTGATGCGACAGTATCTAGACATTGTGATCAATTTTTTGGGTTTCACAGTTATTTCCTCTGTTGGGAGTGTGTGCAGGAGGGTCGAGGTGTTGTGAATTCCAGTTTGGTATTTAGATCCATGGTGTTGAGGAACTTCCAGTTTGTTTTCTGAACTGGAGTTATGTGTAGGTGTGAGGGTTTCTTTTTATTTGAGGAGTGTGGATTATGAAATTATCATAACGTGGTCGCTCCAGATAATGTGTATTGAGGTGCAGTTGTAACTATGTTTCTTTTTGCAGAAAATTGCATCCAGGGTGTGTCCAGCTGAATGGGTTTCTTCCTTCACAAATTATTAAACAAATTGTATGTGGGCGGTCTGTGGACGAGTAGGAATGGTATGGTTTGGTGGTCCGGAGCTAGGTGGAGTAATTAGTGATTCACAATTTTAAATATTTAATGACAGTGCTGTTGAGATTTTTAGGTGGTCTTTGTATGCAATGGCATGGCCCCTTTCTCTTTTTACTTCTCTATTGGCTTGCTTGAGTTTGAGGTTGTTAGGGAGGGGTTTGTGTGCAACTACCGTGAAGTCTTCCATTAGCCAAGTTTCTGTGAGGAATAGGATGTCAGTTCCACCTTCGATGACGTGAACGTGCATCTCTGTGCTGTGTTTTGAAATTAATCTGCTGTTAACCAGGTTGCAGTGAATCATAGTTTTATGGGGTTGGTTTGTCCTTTGGCAGTTGTGTTGGTAAATTGATTTGCGATTGGTTCTTCTTTTCTTTTGATTCATTGCTTGGATTTGGTGTGTGGGTTGTGAAGTGGACATTCACCATTTCCATTTCTTGTGTGGCTAGTAAAACTCAGTGGTAACACGCTCGTCTTTGAAGCAAGACGACGAAGAGCAACACAGGTTTGAATCCCGGGTCCGTGCTTAGAAACCTCTTTGGTATTAAGCGCATTATAAAAAAACAATTATAATTATTATAATAATTATAACAAGTAGTTCGAGTAGGTTGCACAGTTTGGTCACAAAGGGTGTGTTCTGGTCAGTTGGCTCTGTTCTGCTTCTTTGATCCTTGTTAAGTCCATCAGTGGTGTTTACGTCTTCTCGCCCTGTGTGGTTGAAGTGTTTTGGGATTTCTGGTTGAGGTGGGTTTTCAGTAGATACGTAGCACAAGACAGAGCATGATTTTGGTCATGTTCTTGCAAAATGGAACTTTTCCATGAAGACATTTAGTTTAGGGTTTCTTTGTGATTTTTAGTTCGATGAGGTAGTAGTTTGTGATGTTCGGTTTTCTTCACTGGAGCTTGCTCCGTTTATGGGAAGTTCTTGTATTTGTATTTTTATTGTGCTTTATATAGCGCCTTTGTCCAAAGCACTTTACATAAGACGATCAACAGTACATAAAATCAGCTACATAAAATCAGCAATGCAAATCAATGTTCAGATACTGCAGGTATCGATCCATCAGAGGACTGAAGCAGGTGAGTTTTTAGAGAGGAACGGAACAAAGGATAAGAAGAGACAGAGGCAGCAGGTTCCAGTGAAAAGGGGCAAGGAGCTAAAAAGAACCAAAGCAGGATTGAGCACAGGGGGAACGGGGAAAATTAAGTCTAAAAAGACCAGCAGAGGGAAGGGAGCAAGAAGGAGAATAAAATGAGAGGAGAGATACAAGGTAGTCACAGGCGAGTCTGTAAAGAGATTTAAAAACTAGACAAAGAAAGTTATATTTAAGCTGAGCGTAGAAAGACAGCCAGCCGAGTGGGGCAAGAGAAGAAGAGATTGAGTCCTGATAAGAGAGAAGGCAGAGTGAGCGAATAGAAGAATGATAGATTGATTTAAGAGGAGCGAGACATGAGCAGGGAAGACCAAGGTCTTTTGGAAATTGGTGCATATTGTTGAGGTTTGTGCTGCTGGGTGTGTGTTTGCTGGCTCGTTATATATGTCTTGTTTGGGTTTATGGTACCCTTACTTAGTTGAGGTTTTTTAAGTATTTTGCTAGTTGGTTACCTGGATGGGAAATTACCCATTGGCATGTAACTCAGTGGGTGAGATTATGAGTGATAAAGTATTTCCGTGGTTGGTTGTCCTGGTCGGTGGATGCCCCAGCGGCCAGTACAATTCGAGTGGCAGTTTGTTGGGATGGTCCGATCTTGCTGTTGGTATTTTAGTAGATGGGAGGATGCAATATTAGTAGCCAACTATCCCAGTGTAGCAGTAGTGCATGTTTATTCGAATAAAAATGTCCATCAAACACATGCAACACATATCAGGAAAGAAAATACTTAATCCATTAATACATAAAAGAGTAATTCATCCCTGAACATGTTAAAAATACTAGAACAATATAACAAATTGACACATTTCCATGGATGTTGACCGGCCAATACGGCCGAAGAATGGTACATTTCAGACTTGCATGATGGTCCACTTTCTTATGTCCCCATAACCAGGACAGAACAATAAAAAGTGACTCACATTTTCATTCGGGACACCACACAAGAGCTTCTCAAAAATTGCATTGTAGGCTCCACTTTAGTTGCTCGTCCCGAAATTGATGTCAGGATAGCCAATAGTGTCAAAGGCCCCAATAGATTTGCTTCTGCCTTTGCCCAATCATCCGGCTCCTTCTCCAGTAATGGTGCAAACTATCTGGCCATACATGCCATATGATAGGCATACACATTAGGAACTCCTAATCCACCTCTCTCCTGGGGCAATTGCAACTTCCACAGTTTTAGCCTAGGAGGCTTGTGGTCCCATAGAATTTATGAATGAGAGAATCAGAATCTGTCCAAAACTTCTCCCCCACACGCAAGGGGAGCATGCTCAGTACATAAGTTATCCTTGGTGCCGAAATCATTTTAAGCACACTGACTTTACCCTCTAAAGATAGCTTCAGTAGTTTCCATCTCTACAGATCCTGCTTAAGAGAGACACTCAAGATCTTCATATTCTCCTGTACCATTCCATCCATTTTATTAGTCATCCATACACCCAAGAACTTGAGTTTCTCCAGGCACCATTTTAATCCCAGATTTGTAACTAATTGTTTCTCAGTATACCCTGTTAGTTGCATTGCCTCACACTGTGACAATTTATCTTATAGCCCGAGCACACATTAAAATCTGATATTAGCCCCATAGGTATTGGCAGTGAAGTTTCCAAATCCTTCAACACCAGCAATATGTTAGCTGCATTAAGCCACAATTTCTGACCAAATCCACCATACCCAATGCCTTCTATCCTCCTTTCCTTTCGAATTGCCGCTGCCAAAGGTCCAATTGCAATTACAAATAAAAGCAGGGACAAAGGACATCCCTGTCTAGTACCACTTTCCAACTCAAAATGCTCAGATCTCATACCATTGGTTCCAACATCAGATGTTGGGCCAGAGTATAACAGCTTTACCCATTTAACAAAGGATTCTCCAAGACCCATCCTTGCTAGAACATTATATAAGTAATTCCAATTGACCCGGTCAAAAGCTTTCTCAGCATCCAATGAGAAGACCGTAGCATCATCACACTTGTGTATAGTCTGGGCTAGTGTTTGTAAAAGCCTTCTCATATTGTTAGCAGCATGTCTTCCCTTCACAAAGCCGGACTGGTTTTCATTAATCAATTTCGTTAACAACAATTCCAGTCTTCTTGCCAGAGTTTTCGCCAAAATCTTCTTGTCTGTATTCAGAAGGCTGATTGGGCGATAGTTTGCAGGTAATGTTAGGTCTTTATCTTTCTTTTTAATCAGAGAGATGGAAGTCATGACAGGTTGTACAGGGTAACATCCCAGCAGACCGAGAAGACACATACATGTCGCATTACAGTTCAAATACATAATCTGGCATGATCTTATGGAACTCAACAAGTAGCCCATCTGGCCCAAGTGATTTTCCAGAATTCAGAGATGCAACCGATTTCCACAGTTTGTCTACAGCTAACTCGACATCTAAATAATTTCACTCTTCAAGTATCCATTTCGGCTGCAGCAGCTCTGCTTTAAAACTCGTTAAGTCACCAGAAACGTTAGTCTCATTTGAATATAATCGCTCCTAGTAGTCCTTGAATACCGTATTAATCTTTTTAGGATTAAATGTTATGACCCGTCTGATTTAGTGATAGACAGAATAGCCCTGTCTGCTGCCTGGCTTCTATTATGCACCGTGGGGAATGTTGTGCTGTATTGAGTTTATTGTATCTATTATATTGTATCGATTATACGATGTTGTGCTGAAGTGTTCTAGTTAGGGGATGGGGGCAGGGGGAATGGGTTTCTTTAAAATATTTTTAGCAAAATTGAAGTTTTTGCATCTTCGAACTAGCATTACCTTAAGAGGGTGCTTTTTTTTCCTGTTCATTTTCATTTTGTTGTCAGGGCTGGTGTGGTCTAGATTCTGCAGCATATCAGCAGTGTTTATTGAACTTTAATGGGTTGGTTGAACGCCTATCTAAACGTAAATCTAAAGATGGGAGCAAGCTACGACCATCAAATAAAAATAACGCAGTCCTAGTCAAGTCTGTCAAAATAAAAGGGCCTATACTAATATTTCTTTTTTTTTAATTAATTTAAAGTGCATTTTGGTTAATTAAAACCTTATACACTAACAAAAACAATTACATCAATAATAAGAAACATACATTAATTTCATATTAACCATACATAAAAAGAGATGGTACATTTTTAAAATGAGAAACATCTTTCAATCTATTTCCTATTATTCCAATAAAAACACACACATCAAATCATACAGATCATACAAACAAAGTATCACATTTGAGGGAAGATATCACATTCTCAAAAAAAAAAAAGAAAAGAAGGATATAATTTGCCAATAGTTTAAAAAATTGCTCGCTTCCAAATGTAAAAGGCTGCTCCAATAAAAACCTTAATTTCACCATCATAAATTACTGACCAGAATTGATTAGATTCAATCATTTGAAGGTTGCCAACTAGATTTGAGTACCCTTTATAATACCATTCCTTTAGTTTAATACACATAGTTAAAATGTGTCTTGCTGTCTCCACCTCTAATTTACAGTGCCTACACAATCTTTCAGCACGGGGTATATTAGCCCAAGCCCCGGTTATTTCATTACATGGGAGAGTGTTCATACGTAACTGTAAAATAAATCTCCTCAAAGTTCTATTACCCGTGTTTAACAGATATTGTTTCGGAGTGGCTGGTTTAAGGCCTTGTAGAGCATACATTGTATATCGGGGAATATAATATAAATAGGACTGATTTTCACACAAATCCCAAATACATACTTTTTCTTTGAGGTTTTTCAAAATACGTACAATATTTTCCTTCCCCGTAATTTCATTAAAACCTAAAATTTCGAGGAAGGCTAGTGCTGTATTTTGTAAACTAACCATATAGTAATTCTTAAACCTGCCTTCGCTCTTGTTTTTTCCTATGAGACCAAGAAGGCTTTCATTCCCCTCTTGCCCCAATATTATTTTAAAATAAAGTTTACAACATCCTATTTTCAACCACGTGGAGAGGGAAATAATCCCCAACTCGCATCTTATTGCTTGTATAGGCACTGCTTTGGATAACCCAAGAGCTGGCCTCCAGAGCTTCCCTTCGAGTTGGTCTAGTTTACTCAGATATTTACTTTCCACTGTTTCTATAGCATACATAATTCCTGGAATAATACAACTCTTGTATATTTCTAAAAAAACCTTCAATGGAGTGGCCACCCTTACTAGCCATGTATTTCCTTATCACATTCCATTTCTTTAAAATGTTCAAAATTATATAACTATACTAATAAACCTATTGCCAATCCTTACTTCTAAATACAAAATGGTGTGAGACAATGGTGCATACAAATAGAAATGTGTTCAAGAAATAATAAGTCAGGATAGTTGAGCAGTTGGCTTCCCTTCCCCACGTTTTCAGCACGGGCAAGGCGGCACGTTCGAGCTTCACGCACACTCTGGCTTCCCTGCCACAAGGATAGTGTTCAAAGCTAGTTATCAGGGCCTTTTGCCAAACCTTCTTTTCCAATAACAATCTCTTACTGCAGAGGGCCTTTCCCAACAAATAAGCACCAAGTTCCTTTCTTATCAGGGCTTTCACATGTACAAGTTCTCATTTTCAATATTCATCATGGGTCTCTCTCCTTCAGGTTTGGACCCCTTTTTACCACAATGTTCACAACTGGTCTCCCTTGTTCAGGCTCGGACCATGCAATCTCACTTTCTACATGTTCCATTTGATATAAAAAATCTAAGGCTATTAAATGTGCGATGGGTTTTGCTTAACCATCGCAGGACCACTTCGATTCACTTCACACAATGTTCTTACTTTTGTTTCTGCCACCTCTTGGCTGGATACTTTTATAGAGACCTTCGAATGAGCACCCACGGGTCACTGGACCACTCTGTCACTGGTATCGTATCTTTCTTTCTCAAAGTTCAAACATTCATCAGCAATTTAGCTTTATTCATGTCTTTCATCACACACGTTTAACGATGCTCGTTCCTGCAATCGTTATACAATGTTGCTGCATGCAACCTTGACTTCAACACAGACCGGTCTTGCGTCGGCCTCCCCAACTCACCGGCTGTGTTGGTCTCTCTGGCGCTACTTTGTTCTTGGAGCCAAGGACGATACAACGGCAGCTGCTGCTCCTCCTCGACTTGGTCAGCTACGCAGGACGGCCTCTGGTATCTCTGACACACAATGCAGGATTCTTTAGCCTGGTTTCCTGGCCTTATGTTGTCTGATCTACAAGGTTTTGGAAATTAACCTTTTTCTGTCGGAAGGTTCAAGGGTATTGCCACCTTTGCAAACCCTTCTTGGTTTACTGTCTTTCTCCCCTCGTTCACCTGCCTTCTCGAAACTGCTGCTCCTTCGTGTGATTTGGTTCGTGCCGAGTGTGCTCTTGTGCTCTGCCTTTATCAGTGTGGGGAAGTTTAATGGATGTCAGGTGTGCGTGATTGTCAGTAATTGCCTGACTTCACCTGACCATAGTAGCCGGACATGTCAGGTACACGGCTCGGGTGTGTTTTCTCCCAAAGCGGCTGTCCGTGTGGAAGTGTTTGTTAAGGGAAAGGGGGGGATAAAGTTCACACGTATCCTACCTGGTAGGATGAGGTAAAGGTGTTACAGGTGGAGGGATGCCGCATCTCGCCATCCAGTGTCCTACTCCCACTCCCCAAAGATCCCTCACCCAGGTGATCCTCCCGCACTGGTCCAACTCCAGAAACTGGATTCAAAAGCGATTGCTGTTTCCTGGCCACCTGGATGACCATACCCAAGGGACTAGCAGGTGAGACACATTCTGGATTCTCACAACAAAGCCACGCTGGCACGTTAAGCAGTTACCTTTTTGCACCGTGGGGATATAGAACATTGGGAAAGGGGGAGGGCCGTAACCAAAAGCAGTAAGCAAATCAGGTCATAAATATCTAAAAGAAGCACACCTTGGTAGAAACGCATTAGAATGGGGGGCGGAGAGGCAGGATCATGGTCTTATATGAGGCAGAGGCTATGGCAGAAGGGCGTGGGTATTTGGAGAAAGTCAATTCAGAGAAGGTAAGAGGAGGAAGTTGAGAGAGTGAAAGCAAGATGCCAGGATTTGGAGACAGAGGCGCATGTGGAGGAGGTTGTGGAGAGGAAGGGAGGAGTAACCACAGAAGGGAAAGACAGGAGGAAGAGGATGACAGGAGAGGAGGAGAGTGACAGAGGATAGTAGGAGGGTAAAAGTGGCACAGAGAAAGAATAACATCAAAGAGGGAAAGTAGGTGACTGGAGGGAATGAACAGAAGCACATCTGACCCCCAGACGTCTAGGGTGGTAGTGTGAAATAGGGCATACTCTAATTCTGAGAAAGGGGGAGCCTGGGGTGGGTGGAGGACAGAGCATATGAGGAAGTGTTGAAGAGGTGTAAGTAAATAAAGCACCAGGATAGAGAGGAGGAGGAGAGAAAGGAAAAAAGGGATGTCCCCTCGATATGATCTCATGCTGAGACTTTGAATAGTGGAAAGGGGGCTATTCGGCATTAAGACCAGGACGCTCAAAAAGGTAGGTGGGAAGAGGACTAATGAGAAGCCAGTGGACAACTAGGTGGCTTTCTCTTTGCTTACAACTCTGAGGCTTTATTTAAGAATGACTCAGATTCAATGTCTTGCGCAGATACAGAAAGCAACTACCACTAGCAACCCAAGACTATGGGAGGCGGTCTACGCAAAATGCTAAAGCTACCACAACCCAGTCAAGAAGGCAGGAGGTTCATGAAAGGCGCTTCAACCAGAGAATGTGAAAGGGGGTGGACGAGAGAATCCACTAGGGGAATTGTGAGACCCATTCTAATTTCAGTTCTTTACAATATCCATATGACAAGCCCAGTAAATAGCCCTAATACACAATGTTACATTCTAATAATAAATAGAAGCCTCTGAAATTAGGCTTAACGTTTCGTGATTTGATATCAAAGTGAAACGTTCAAGAAGTGGTCAAGAGATTTTGCAAAATAGTGGGTGATCTTAAGAGGATAAAGAAAGGGAAGATGTTGAGTGGCTGGAAAATTGGACAGATTGGTTAGTTAGTTGAAAAGCCAGATCAGCCAGAGTTGAAAAGTATTAATAGAGCATTTGAGATGAATAGTTGGATGATGGTACAAATTTGTGTTTTTACTGCTGCACCTGCTGCTTACATAGCCCAATGCCAATTTTGCATCTGTCCATCAGGATACTAAGATAATGTATGTAGAGATTTGATTACTACCACAAACTAGAAAAATATCCCCACAGCTTCAACACTCACCACAGTTATGATTTCCAAGTCCTTCAGGTAAGTTCTTTCAGTCATCAGAATCTCCTTCGCAATGAAATAGGCTTTATCTGTTGGATAGCGCTAAAAGAGATATACAAATCAGTCATGCTTCAATTGTAACCAAACCACTCCTACAAGACTAAGATGCTCGAGCCTTATACCAGACAAATGACAAAAGCCATTACACTGCCAAGAAGTAACAACGGTGGCTTTACAATTACAACATTCAAATAAAATAATATTTACAGTGATAATCCCCAACATAAAAAACAAGCAAAATAGAAAGTAACTATTTAACCAATACGGCAGTAACTACAGAGTATGGGAAATGAAGTGTGCACATATATACTGTCACACCAGGCGCCTCGCACAAAGTTAACAAGAATAATTACTTCTATTCTGAAAATGGTGCCGTATGCTTTATATTTGTATTGGAATCACAAGTTAAGTATTAGGTACACTTTACAACATGATAATTAGGTTAGTAAACAAGTTAATACACAATGTTGTATATCCCAACTGAAAATGTAGGATTCTAGGCATATATTAAACCAAATTATCCTTGTGAAAACTGTGTGCCCAGCCAACACAGGTTTCGAGCAATCGCTCTTCTTCAGGGCTGTATTTAGCAATCACAATATCAAACAGTAATGCATCTGAAACTGTAGGCGCTTTCTCGAACTTCAATGGATTATTGTCTAATATGCAATATCAAGGGGAATTGCCGGTAGGCTAACCCACTGTGAATGATTGTGGATATTACTGCAATCCACTGATGTTCAGATTTAAGGAGCACATGTATTTCGTGCGGGTTCTCCGACAAGGTGGCGGTATGTGGCTATCATACCGCCACTTTGTCGGAGTACCCGCACAAAATGCATGTGCTCATTAAATTTGAACATCAGTGGATTGCAGTAATATCCATACTGCATTCAGAGTGCTTGGCGCACTGCTTGCCACAAACAGAATCATTCACAGTGGGTGAGCTTACCAGCAATTCCCCACAAAAAAAACAAGAAGGCTACTGATGTATGTAGTGGCTCTCTTCTATAACACCTAACAGGTCTATAACACCTAACAGGCAGCATCTCCATATATTATTGCATATCAGGCAATAATCCATTTAAGTGTGAGAAAGCAGCTACCGTTTCAGATGCATTACTGTTTGACAAGAAAAACACAAAAAAAGGGGAATGACAGGTTGAGGTGCGCTCAATTTCTCCAAAATATATGGGCAGTCCTATGCAGCAGAAACCGCACTGAAGGTTCCCCTTGGCTCCTCCACAGTTAACAGCTTGAAAGTAGAATTGTACAGCTAAACTGCACAGTGGACTCAGTTTTCAAAGGGTTAATTCCTCCGTAGTCGATATAGAGCTCTAATGTTCTTAAATAAGCAAAGAATCCAGTGATGTGTATGGTGATTTATTGCAGTCACAGCCGACACGTGTTTCGACAATAAGGTCATCCTCAAGGCAAAACGTAAAGAGTTAAGTCCCTGTTTAGATATCTTGAGTAACAGAGGGTCGCATGTAGGACCGGATTCTGTGAGGAGTCCTAGTAGGAAGTGCAATTTGAGCGCCGGAATTTGAACCGGTGCAGGGTATCTTGATTAATGTTAAAGAACATATATATTCTCCCGTATAAAGAATACCTGAACTTGAAATAAATGGGATCAATCCCATTTGCCGCGTGTCAGGAGCGGCTGTGACATGCAGCATATGGGACTGATCCCATTTATTCCAAGTTCAGGTATCTTTACCTTATATACGGGGGAATATATATGTTCTTTGACATTAATCGAGATACCCTGCACCGGTTCACATTCCGAGCGCTCAAATTGCACTTCCTACTAGGACTCATCACAGAATCCGGTCCTACATGCGAACCTCTGTTACCCAAGATATCTAAACAGGGACTTAACCCTTTACGTTTTGCTTTGAGGACGACCTTATGGTCGAAACACGTGTCGGCTGTGACTGCAATAAATCACCATACACATCACTGGAGTCTTTGCTTATTTAAGAACATTATAGCTCTCTTTCGACTACTGAGGAATTAACCCTTTGAAAACTGAGTGCACTGCGCATTACTATTTGATATTGTGATTGAAAAGTACAACAATGAAGAAGAGCGGTTGCTCGAAACACTTGTCAGCTGGGCACACATGTTTCACAAGGTTGATTAGGCTCAATATAGGCCTAAAATCCTACATTTTCAGTTGGAATATACAAAATTGTGCATTAACCTGTTCACTAAACTAATGATCATGTTGTAAAGTGTAACTAATACTTAACTTGTGATTCCAATATATAAAACATGCAGCACCATTTTCAGTATTTAAGTAATTATTCTTGTTAACTTTGTTTGAGGTCCCTGGTGTGGCAGTGTGCTTGTACTTTACCTGTTCATGGGTGTGCCAGGGAGAGACACAATTTGTCTGTCTCCAGGGGAACTCACGTCATTGCAATTTTACACTCCCATTTATTTTTATTTTTTATTTATTGGTGCTTCAAGATGTCACAAGACAAAATAAAGGGCAGAGTGGAGGAAACAGGGAAAAACCAACAATAACGGTCCTACTAGGCTTTGTGTCATTTGGATTGTGTCAGTGCAGGGGTAAGGGGAGTGGTGAGGAGGCCGGGGGGAGCCAGTAGGGGCGGAAGGGATGATGTTAGGGTGAGAGGGAAGTGAGGGGCAGGGTGGAGGCATAAAGTGCAGGGACGTGGAGGAGGGGAAGAAGAGGGCCCCTGAGGGCAGGCAAGTGCTAAGGGGAGGCCAGGTAGCAAGTGCCAGGGAGTGTAGGGAGTGAGGACCACATGCTAAATGCGAGGAAGGGGTGGACCAAACTCAGGATGCATACCCCACCAGGCTAGTCAGGGGAAGGGGGTCAGGAAAAGCAAGTGCAGGTGGAGAGTACATTGGGTGAGGAGGGCCTGGTGCCCTATGGGACACAGAAGGGACCAGGTAGCTAGTCAATGCGGCAGAGGGAAGTAAAAGAGAAAAGGAGGATCTTGAGGTTTCCGGAACTTAAGGAGAAAGAGATATACCACCCACTCTCTGCTTATAAAAGCGTCCGATCTGCAGAGAGTTGGAGCTAGAAGACCGAATGGCTATAGCATGGAGGTATTTGGGGAGAGAGAGAGTTGGATGTAGCGGGGTGTGAGGCCCCAGAAAGCCTTGTAGATGATGCAGAGGATCTTGAACTTGACCCTTGCAGTCACCGGGAGCCAGTGGAGAGATTTTAGGGCTGGAGAGATGGGGTCCCTGGGCTTGAGGCCAAGGATAAGCCTTGCAGTCCTATTCTGGATTAGTTGAAGGGGGCGGAGGGAGGATAAAGGCAGATTGAGGAAGAGGATGTTACAGTAGTCCAGCTTAGAGAGGACCACAGCTCTGGAGACACTGAGTTTCTGGGGCAAGGTGAGGAAAGGGAGAATGCCTCTGAGGAAGCGCAGCTGAAAGTGGGCCTTCTTAGCAAGGTCAGCGATATGAGGAGAGAAGGAGAGAGAGGAGTTGAAGATGACGCAAAGCTTTTTTTGCCTCAAAGGAAGCTGAGGGGAGGGGACCCATGGAGGGCAGTCAGAGAGTAGGAGGGAAGGAGGGAGCAGGGGTCCCAATGAGAAAGATCTCAGTCTTACTGGCATTAAGGCAGAGATTGTTAGTAGCGCACCATGCCTGATTGGAGGCAGACAGTCAGGAACGAGGGAGGACGAAGAGGAGGAAGTGGAGGGAAGCTTGAAGCAGAGCTGCTTGTCGTCCAGATAACACTGGAAGTGAGGAGAGAAGGTGGAGATCAAGTGGGACAGATAGGCGAGGTAGCTGTTGAAGAGCCACGGCAAGAGGATCGAATCCTGAGGGACGCTGCAGGTGGAGAGTGTGCCGGAGAAGAGAAAAAGGGCCCAATTGAACCTGGGACAGTCGGTCAGATAGGAAGGTCGGTCAGATAGGAAGGTCGCCATCCAGTCCAGTGCCAGGTCCGTGATGCCAAGGGTATCACAGAGCTACTTAATAAGGGTGGCATGATTGACTGTATCAAAGGCAAAGGAAAGATTGAGAAGGATGAGAATGGAGGGAGAGTTGGAATCTAGATTTGAGAGCAAGTCTTCACGGGCGTTCAGGAGAATAGTTTCTGTGCCTCTGGCTGCTCTGAAACCAGAGTGGTGGTCGTGGAGACAACCAACAGATTAAGTGAGGTGGATCAGTAGGGAGATGACCAACTTCTCCAAAAGTTTGCCCATTAAGGGGGTAAGGGCTATAGGGTGGTAGTTACTCAAGCAGGAAGGGTTGGCTTGGCAGAAGGCTTTATTAAGGACAGGGTCCACAAGGGAATGCTCGAGGGGTAGAGGGATGGAGCCAGTGGCAAAGGAGGAATTGCAGAAATCTGCCAAAGCTGGAGCAAGGGAGGCAATATTGTCCTTGACAGTTCTGGAGAAGCAGGGGAAAACCTTGTTGGAGTAGACTTTCAAAGAGAGGACTTGTTTAGAGACCTGGTCTGGTGCTATGGGCGGGAAGGAGGTGAGTAGGAGGGGAGAGGGAGACCGAGGGAGGCCTGAGAGAGGGTGAGGGAGGAAGGTGGGGAGGAGAGGAGAGAGAAAACAGGATGTTTTGAGTTTGGCTGTGAAGTTGGTGGCCAGTGCAGTGCAGAGGGCCTGGGAAGGCAGACAAGAAATGAAGGGTGCAGTAGGATTGGCGAGTTCCTTGCAGGTTTTGCACAGATCAGCCATGTTGTTGGTGGCCCCAGAGGTGCAGGCTTGGATATGGGCCCTCTTCTTTGAGCACATGGAGGAGAGTCTGTATTGCCTTTTGAGCAGGCGGCAGGCTAGTCTGTCAGTGAATGTGCTTGAAGCCAGCCACTTCCATTCAGCAACATTGCACTTGCATTTCAGAGAGGCTAGGTCAGAGTCATACCAGGTGTTCCGCTCGGAGGCAGGCTTCCTGTGGGTCCTGATGACAGGGGCAAGTATGTCCAGGTTGTTGGAGATGGAGAGGTGAAGGTTAGCAAGGGCTGTGTCACTGTGAGAGTCAGTGGCTGGAGTGGGAGGGGGAATGAAAGTGGCGGCAAAAGCAGCAACTGACACTCGCTTCCTCGGTTTAATGACGAAGGAGACTGGCAGTGCGGGCAGAGGCTTAGCCGGGGGACCCAAGAGATTCAAGTGAGGAGACAGGAGAGTATGGTCAGACCAGGAGAAAGGTGTAGTGAGAAGGTTGGAGATGGGGATGTCTGCTGGGATGAGATGTCCAAGGTGTGTCCGGCTGAGTGGGTCGGACCGGAGGGTAGAATGCTAAGGGAAAGAGTCACAGAAAATGCGTAAGAGTCCAATGGCTGCATCAGGAGAGTCAAGGTGAATATTGAAGTCTCTGAGGAGGAAAAGCTTCGAGCAAGGAGGTGTCAGAAGTCAGAGGAGTGTTTAACGGCAGAGCCAGAGTGGAGGGTAGCTAAGTGAAGCTGGTTGCCACTTCTTAAGGTCTTTAAAGGAGGGATACAGGGAAGTGGTACACCCGTCTGTAGTAGCGGTGGGTAAGGGAGGTTGCACAAGGAGGAGTGGCAGAGGAAGTTGATGAGAGACGGAAGACACCCATCAAGAAAGAGGAAGTTCGGCGGAGAGCCCTGGGCCATGACAGTGCCGTTCTGGTAGACATTAATGATGCACCTAGAGGATGGAAGTATGCCAAGAGACTTACCATCTGGTTCCACCATTAATGAGCTAAGAAGAGAAAGGGGAGAGGACTGAGACCATATGGGGAGTCCATGGGTCCGGAGAGGGAGCGATAAGGAGGATGTCAGTGGCAGTCTGCCTGGAAGAAGCGTTGACGTAGGTGTCAGCAATGGGAAGGCCTGCGTTGAAGAGCTCTTTCTTGAACTTTTTTCTTCCAGGCTTCAAGAGATGTAGGATAGGTGATAGAGTGGCTGTTAGGATTAAACAGGAAAGATGAAGAGCACCATGGAGGAAGAGGGCAGAGAGACTGGGACACTCCCAATTCCTCAGTTTACACATACATACTGACTAGGCCACTAAGGAGATCCTTTTTTATTGTGGTGTAACGCAAATTAAAGGCGTAAAGGCCTTGAGTAAGGCATATCTGCCTTTCATTCACACCACATTTTTATGCCAGAGAGGAGGGGGGTGGGACGCAACTTGTGTTCCTGCCGCCTTCCCACCTCTCTGCCATACATATGCTCCAGTATTTGCCCCGGCATGGATTTTCATGCCGGCGCAAATGAGATCCCCATGGGGTCCGTCAGCTGTATGCACAAGCATAAAGCAGGCGAAACCCATAGAGATCTATTCTACACGCTGTAAAGTAAAAGTAAATGCTGCCTGGCATACAAGCATGCTAGGCAGAGTTTACTCACTTTGCACAGCAAAAGGTGGTGTACACACGTGTATGCTGTATTTTGCCCTGCACATTTGCACTCTGCTATGCAAATGACAAAGATTTGGTGGCAGGGACCTGGCTACGTCTGAGTGCAAATATACCAGTTCTCTGCAATCAAATTACAAATGTGTAGAAAATGGGACCCCAAGTAGGACACGTAGTGATTAGGATAGCCAGGGAACCTGGCAGAATAGATGAGTATGGCAGTCATTGGCTTTACACTGAAACTGAAAGCCCTAACTAATTTTCTGACAAGAGACCCCTGAAGGTTTGTATTTGTCTGACTGGTTAACCAAAGCTTTTCTCTAATCAGGCCTTTCTAATGCCGCATCAAGGACACAAATCCTGATCACTGATATGCCCTCCAACATGCGTGCACCAAAAATAGAATGCTCGAAAATCTCCCGCAAGGGCAAGGAGCTTTCACCACTGACATTGTTTTTGAAAGGAGGAAAATGACACACTTTGAAGTCAAACTACAAAAGAGGATATCTGCCACTGAATAACAATATACCCACAAATAAAACAAGGAATATGTATGTACTACTGACATTGCCACATTTTTTAAAGAGCAATGGTCATAGTTTCTCGTTCAAACGTTCACAAGATGGTGCACCTTTGATCAGAATGGGTAAGTAAGGTCAGATCCGACTACGCCTCGTTAACATAACAAATGCTACTTTCAAAGGCATAAGAGTGGCCGGTTTTTACTCCATATCTCCCAGCAGCTAGTTTAAAGCGGAGAGTTCTTTGTGCATCTCTGGCAGCAAAAAGAAGCCTTCAGAGAGCCAAAGGCAAGTAAACTGTGATGAAGATATGCAGTTGGTTATACTGTGAAAAAGACCATCTGCAAAGTCCCATAGCACTGCTAGTTGCAGACCATAAACAGGCAGCTCTATAACATTAAAGGTGATGTCGGAAACTGGAAAATTTTGATATTCTCTGAAAAGGCACACTTGTTAAATTGTAGTGCTCATGAATACTTTAACAATAGACATATTCTACATTTTAATGCTTTGGGGATAAAGTGCAAATGTGTCCAGCAAAGAAACACCAGTCATGAAATCCCACATTGTAGTAACAGGAGAATCTCTTGAAATGAACTATTTTTTCTATTTTTTGATCATCTGTTTATGGTTAGAACATCAATAGCAAACAAAAAAACAAGAATAATGTTTTCAGTCTTGTTGTTTAAGTAAATAACAGTACAGCATTCATATACAAAAGCAAATAAGATTCTATGCACCAGTGGTTTTGACAGAGATGTTAATTGGCATCCAAAGAATAGACAAATCAAGTAGGTGCAGCAAATGTGTTCTACATATGTTCAATGTGCACATGTGTATGACAAGGAGCTTATAATAAATGTGAGGGTCTTTTATAAACATAAACAAAATTAAGGAGCATTACAAAAATGTATCACAGCACCTCAAATCTACCACAACCACGAGCCACATGCCTACCCTTAGCTCTGGGCCCCCATCCACAAAAGCCCCCACCACACCGTTCAAATTCAGGGAGGTCACAGAATACGAAGTTATTGAGATAATGAACAAGATTAAACCATCCAACTGCAAAGGAGATCCTTGCCCCGCCAGTCTGATCAAAGACTGCACTGAAACACTCGCCCCCTTCCTTAAATCATTCATTAATGCTTCCTTCAACCCCAATACGGTCCCAGACAGTCTAAAAGAAGCCTGGGTGCGCTCGCTTCTAAAAAAACCTACTCTCAACCCAGAAGTAGCTACCAACTACAGGCCCATCACCACCGTGCCTTTCCTGCTCAAGATTCTGGATAAAGTTGACTACACGCAAATCCAGTACTATCATGAAACCAACCATATTTTAGGCAAAAGACAGTCAGGCTTCCGATCAGGTCACAGGACAGAGTCAGCCCTACTCGATTTAAAAATACAGCTTGCAGACACTATGGATAAAGGCAAACCGGCACTCCTTCTCCTACTGGATCTATCTGCCGCCTTTGACCTTGTCAACCACAATATTCTAGGCATGCACCTAAAAAATGAAGCACACTTCTCCCCGCAAGCCATTGCATAGGTGGCCTCATTTCTAAATGGCAGACTCATCAAAGTCTTTTCAGACACTGCCTTGGCAACCCCTACCATCATCCACTGCGGCATCCCCCAAGGCTCCTGCACCGCCCCCACTCTCTACAATATATTCACCCTCCCTCTCTTCAACGACCTCGACTGTCGTAACATAGTGTACACCAACTACGCAGACGATACGCAGGTACTACTCCCGCTAACTGGGACCTATGAAGAAGATGTGACAGCACTAACCAAAATCTACACAGCCATCCAAACCTGGATGGCGGCCAACGGCCTCTGCTTAAACGGGGACAAAACCGAAATCCTCATAGTAGGGACCAATGAAATTCTCAATAAACTCCCCCCTCAATACAAATCCTTCAACATCGACAACTCCACCATCACAGTCTCCAAGACTGTTAAAACCCTAGGTGTTCACCTAGATGCCTCACTATCTATGTTACGCAGGTCAACGCCATAGGCTCTTCCTCAGCGCTCACCACCAAGGTGATAAACGCTGTCAAGCCTTTCCTCTCCACTAAAAACTGCCTGTTCCTCTCCAGAGCCACTATAGGAACCAAACTGGACTACTGTAATCCCCTTTTCCTAGGCACCTCCGCCCACAACTTAAAAAAACTCCAAATCACGCAAAACAACCCGCTCCGGGCAGCGCTGTCCATTCCCGAAAGGGAACACATCTCACAAGCAAGGAAAGATGCTCACTGGCTACCGGTAAAGGAACGCATACTTTTTAAAGCCATGGCCATCACACATAGATGCCTCTCTCTGGATGCCCCACCCTATCTTGCAGAAAGAATCACACCTAAAGCCTCCATCAGACCCACCAGAGCTCACCTCACCAACATGATCACGCCTCTTGCATTCTGCATTGTTCCCTGCCTAACATGCTAATGTATATGCAAGCTTTGGTATTTGCTTTGCCTGTGTACCCTGATCTGATGCACCCCCATTGTTTGACTCTGAATAAGTAGACTTAACCTGTCTTAAACTCATTAGCCTGCATTGCTCGTACAGAGCACGCACTGCCTAGCCAAATAGTGCCTGTAACGCTTACCTATAACTGCCTCACAGACCCAGCAGCCCTTCCTTTCTAACCTCGGTAACATGCTACCACGCTGGTCCTCCCTAAGGTCACTGCTCTCCTCATTACAAGTACTACTCTCAGTGTGGTCAATTACCAGGTCATCACACCTACCACCTCCCAATTTAGCTGCACCTAGCTCCTTGCACACCTCATCCATGGCCACCTCTCACAGATCTCCTGATACCTACCAAAGTACTGCACCTCAATACCACAACATCTACCTCAATGATCCGGCCCTATGGCTCGACCATTTTGCCAAAAAACCCTCACCTAACCAACCATGTCCTATCACTCTTAGAAACCTAAGATTAGGATCTAGACTTATGGGTAAGAAGGGACACCCCATGTACCTGAGTTCATACCTCAAAACTCATACGCACAGCCCGCCTCCACAAACGGCCACCTCACCCACGCCCCATCACACTCAAACCATCACAGCTTCATCAAGCAACGTTGGTTTAATTAAAGATGCCCTGATTAACGCAAGATCCCTAGCTGCGCACGCTCTGGATATTGCTGATCTTATCAAAACTCAGGAACTCGACTTCATCGCCATCACCGAGACCTGGCTGCACGCGGCTTCCGGCCCGGCACTCTCATTGGCCATCCCCACTGATTACTCCATCATCAGATGTGATCCCACCTCGAGAGGTGGAGGAATTGCTTTCATCGCTAGAAACTCATTAGGACTTAGAACCATCCCAAGCACTAAAGTGGAAACTGCAGAATTACTCTCTGTCAAGCTTGGACTCTTAGCTAACCAAACGGCTACCATCCACCTAATATACAGACCCCCTGGTCCACCCACATCCTTTGTGGATGATATCTCTACGTTAGTACTCAACAATGCTAAATCCAACTCGCAAACCATCATTCTTGGCGACCTCAATCTAGGACACCAAGACCCTAATGATCCTGCGGCCCTCGACCTAGCTAATACCTTAACAGATTTAGGTTTCACTCACCACATACAGGAACCCACCCACATTAAAGGGCGATCCCTTGACTGGCTTAGTGACACCAATTGCAATATTAGCGTAATCTCCAACGCCCCTTGCTTGTGGGTCTGACCACCATGTCATCACTTTCAGCATTGAAGCAGCCCCACCACCCAGGCCTTTGGTCGCCCCAGCCACCCTCACTAGAAATAAAAAGAACATTACGACAGAAAAAATACTCCCCCTTATCCTTCCCACACTAAATAACCCTCCCGACACTTGCTCAGACCCCACCAACCTAGCCGACATGTATAACCAGTCACTGCTTGCAGCCATCAACTCTATCGCCCCGCTCAAAATGAGGAAACCCAAACAACGAGCACACCTTAACTCATGGTTTACTCCCCAGCTTAGAGTGTTACGCAAAGAGAAATGCTCAGCAGAGTCACGCTGGAGAAGTCACCACTCCGACGCCCACAAGGACAGTCTTCTGATAGCCACCCTTAACTATAAAGAAGCTGAACTCCAGGCAAAAAAAGATTCTTATAATATCCGCATTATGTCAGCCCAGTCCAATACTAAGGAACTCTTTAATATCCTTAAGGAACTCGAGACACCTGCAGCCCCCCCTGACTCTTGCTCCAAAGACAACACTTGGTGCACCAATATTCAGTCAGCACTCCTGGGTAAAATTGCTACCCTCCAATCTAAAATCAGGGACAAACAGAAATCCCTACAGCTTGACCAACCACCGACCACACCTACACTTAATACACATTTAACCTATCCGCATAAACCTTTCTCCTTCTCCCCACTCACTACTCTCGAAGTAGAAAACATCATAAACAATCTAAAACCTTCCAATTGCCAAGGCGACCCCTGCCCAGCACCTATTATCAAAGAAGCATCTCATGAGCTAGCCCCGTTCATTACAGCATTCATAAGTGCCTCTTTCAAGACGGGTATTGTCCCCGACAACCTAAAGGATGCATGGGTTATCCCACTCCTCAAAAAACCCTCCCTTGACCCTAATATCCCAACTAACTTCAGACCTATCACTAGGGTCCCATTCCTGCTCAAGATCCTTGACCGCGCAGCCTACCTGCAGATTCAGGATTACCTCGAACTAAACAATCTCCTGGGTTTAAGACAATCAGGGTTCCGCCCTAAACATGGCACAGAGTCAGCTCTGATCGACTTGAAAACTCAGATGGAGTCACTGAAGGACAATGGGAAGCTAGCTCTTCTCCTTCGCCTCGATCTCTCTGCGGCTTTTGATCTGGTCAACCACCAAATACTCTGCCAGCATCTCAAATCCGCAGCCCACTTCTCCGACTCTGTCAATGCCTGGATCCACTCATTCCTGAGCAATAGATCCATGAGGGTCTTCTCACCGCTGGCATCAGCGGATCCCTCCCCCATTCACTGTGGCGTTCCTCAAGGCTCGTGTGTATCCCCTACGTTGTATAACGTATTCACCAAGCCCCTCTTTGATGTGCTTGACTATCTTGGTGTCTCCTACACTAACTATGCGGACGACACCCAGATACTCATCCCTATCACAGGAGACTACACAGCTGACACCAAAGCCCTTAACGATCTTTACTCGGTCATCCAGGCCTGGATGGCACAGCACGAACTCTGCCTTAATGATGATAAGACTGAGCTCTTACTTTTAGGATCAAATCATCGGCTCAACAAACTAGACCAAACCTACAAGTCCTTCATTATTGACGGCAATGACATTAAAGTCTCCAAAGATACTAAGACGCTAGGGGTCTATCTTGACTCCTCCCTTTCTCTGAACAGACAAATAAATGCAGTTAGGTCAGCTTGGGCCTATACCTGCAAACTTATCACTGCCTGTAGACCCTTCCTAAACTCCACCAACTGTATCACACTCGCCAGAACTCTTGTTATGGCCAAAATCGACTACTGTAGTGCTCTCTACCTAGTGACCAGTCAGTCTAACCTTAATAAATTGCAAACTGTACAAAATAATGCCTTAAGGGCAGCCTTAAACATCCCGAGACGCTCTCATATCTCCTCCGTCAGATTGGACTTACGCTGGCTCCCGGTAAAACAGAGAATTGCCCTGAAAACCCTAGCTTTGACTCACAAATGTCTGAACAACAACGCCCCACCTTACCTGTCCACTCGCTTCTCACGCCACACCTCCACTCGACCTACCAGAGCAGCCCAAACTCACAGCCTCATCGTGCCTAGATGCAAACTCCAAAAAGCTGGTGGGGTGAGCTTCCCCGTCCTGGCCTTTAAAACTCTGGAACACCTTGCCCACACCTATCAGAATTGAACCATCATTCCACTCCTTCAAGAACAATGCTAAAACATGGTTGCTCTCCCAAGTCTCATGAGACCTTGACACAGTCCAGACTCCATGTGGGGTACAGAACTGAATATACATTTTCTCTCTGCTCTGTCCCTGTATTATACACTGTTAATGGTACCCTTCGGTACATGTATATATGCTGTATATTTTTGTAACTCACTGTAACTACTGCTTTTTGTAACATGTTTAAGAGTATGCGCCCGGTTGCCCCTGGGCCTGGTTTTTTGCGCTTTATAAATAAAATAAAATCAAATCAAATCAAATCCATGTCCCCACGTTTCAAAGATCCAGGACGGGAGGATCCAGCTTCCAACACCTTGCACCTAAAAACTGGAACTCCTTACCTACTTCACTAAGGAATGAAAAATCATACCACACCTTCCGTAAAAACCTCAAAACCCTCCTATTCCGATAAAGTCCTCCACATGCACAGTTGTGCTTGCACTGCAACCACAGCATAGCATAACCTCTAAGTTCAATGTTTTAAGACCAATGTGAATGTTCCCAAGCACAGCTATGCTTGCGCTGTAACCACAGCAATGCATAACCCTTTAACTTCAATGTCCCACTGCAAATATCTGTTGTACTCTGTTACTATATTCAAGATCAAGTCTGCTGTAACAGCGCCACGATGCTCCAGGGCAGTTCTGTGCTCTTTATAAATGCAAATAAATAAATAAATTGTATTCATGAGGGTAGCATCTTCATTAGTACCAATTCTTCTACAAAACAGCAAATAGTTTTAGATGCAAAAGCCAGGGTTTCACAGTATGCCTCCACCCTTACATGGCAAAAAGCCAGGTCTCTCAAGCAGCCAACACACCAACAATCCAGTAGAAACAGAAGTCCCACCAATTTCCTGGAATGGCCGCAATACCCCAGTCAAAGCCCAAAAACCCAATTATAGTAGAAGGCAATATTGTGTGAATTACACCATTCATGAGCACCCCTTCAAGCCTTTAAATGGATGCAGCGGCTATGAAAGGCCATTTATAAGGAAAGCCAGCAGCCATATGTGTTTTGTCACATTACAAGCAGCAGAGCTACACAGAGCTGATTTGTGTGAATTACACCATTCATGAGCACCCATTCAAGCCTTTAAATGGATGCATCGACTATGAAAGGCCATTTATAAGGAGAGCCAGCAGCCATATGTGTTTTGTCACGTTACACGCAGCAGAGCTACACAGGGCTGATTGGTTGGTACACTGAACCAGTACAGGCCAAGAAGCTGTCCAATCAGCCAGACAACTACCAGGCTGAACCTCCATACTGGCCCCCAAGGCCTCCTCTGCAAGTCCACTGTTCACCATAATGAGGTCAGCAAGCATGAGGACAGCCTAACGCATGTACCTGTAATGGCAGATACAGGGAAAACAACAGACCAGTTACTGATCAGAACGCAACCAGAAATTGGAAATAATCACTTATGGTTTTGAGAAATACCAAGAAAAGGATCAGCCACCAGTGCAGCATCTGATCCACAAATATTACCTGCGCTTGGTGAGGGACTCAATCGCATGCATCCAGTATCTTAGCACAGACCACCTCACCTGCTCACAGCTGGACAGTGAATTTAGTCTCTAGTCACGGTCAGTTCGCAGATGTTCAATCATCTTAGACAGGTAAGGCCAGAAAGGTTTTTCCTCCACATTCTAAAGGTCAGAAAGGTTTTTCCTCCACAATATGGTACTGTGACGTCAGGTTGCAGGCACCCAGCCAGATGGTGACATCTGATGCAAAATGCACCCTTACGAAATCCGGGACCAACTTTGATAGAGTTTAGGGATCGAATTAAAATGTCTGCGATTTCGGAGGAGGGATGCGGATAAGTCAGTGTCTTTTCTTGGTTTTATGCAATAGGCATTCATTTTTGGACTAAAAAGGGCAGAGGCAACCTGGGGAAATGAAGTCCTGGACAGGCCAGGTCTAACTATGAATCTGTTAGGTAGCTAGTTAGTATAGTGGGAAACCGGACGAAAGAATGAACGATGATGAATGGTTGCATGAGCCGCTGACTAGGTTTGGACCAAGCCGATACCAGCCAAACCAAGGCTCACAATTGGGTCTGCTGAAATCAACACCAAGAAACTATTTGAGATTTATCGTAGTTTGGAAAAACGCAAACTCCAATCTCAACAGTTCGTATCCTCTAATGAAACCTGCAACAACATCCAACAAGCTTTTGCCAATAAGATCTCTGAGAAACGCACTAGGATTGCCACCTCTTTAAAGTCACACACACCTCATCCACTTCCGAATACAGAAAGTTTTACCCGGCCCTCTCACTACTTCTCTTTCTCACATACTTCAGAAGACAAGATCCTCAAACTTCTGAAACAAATGCGACCAACTTCATGTGCAGGAGAGATTCTACACTCTAAATTCATAGTAAAAAATCCAAATTTTTTTCCTCTTTCATAGTGTGTTCGTCAGTTCTTCATTTACTCATGGAATGGTACCCGACAGTCTCAAACAAGTCATTGTTTCTCCCTTAACGAAGAAACCAGGTTCAGACCTTAACAACCAAAGCAACTTAGGCCCAATAACCAACTCTTTATTCTTGTTAAAGATTATTGACAAAATTGCTACAACTCAGTTTCAGCATCATCTGGAAGTTAATAACATCCTACACCAACAACAATCAGGTTTTCGGGATTTCCACGGGACCGAGACCGTGTTAGTGGATTTACAGATGAAAATGCTCACGATTGTGGAGAGGTGCAAAACGGGCATGCTGGTATTTTTGGACCCGTCAGCTGCTTTTGATTTACTGGAACATTCATGTCTCATGGACCGATTACGCTCTCATGGACAGTGATCAACTGATGCTATCAGCTGGTTCTCTTCTTTCTTGGGTAACAGGAAATCGCGTGTGTGTTGGGGCAAAGCTACGTCCGCAACTTCACGCATTACGGAATGTGCCCCATAAGGTGCCTGCTTGTCCCGCTCCATATTTAACATATACATAAAGCCTTTATGTGTCTTGTTAACTTCTTTGAGCATCTATTATTCAAATTATGCTGACAACACTCAGCTCGTACTGGAATTGAGTGGTAATTATGACTCTGACTCAGCCCATAATCAACACATCTACAGATGTATCAATGACTGGATGAATTCTAACTCCATGGCCCTCATTACGACCCTGGCAGATTTTTTCCGCCATCGGCGGACTTTTCCGCCATGGCGTAAAGTCCGTTTACGCCATGGCGGATGGCGGACTTACCGCCCCATTCCGAGGTCGGCGGGGCGGTAAGTCCCCATTGACCCATTTACCCTTCCCCATTCCCATTTCGGCCCCATAGGGCTCAATGGGAGTGGGGAAGGCGTTAATTACGCCACCGTACATTACGGTGGCGTAATTAACACCAAGGTCCCATAGCGCCATGGATTTTTACGCCCGCAAAAAGCGGGCGGAAAAGTGACCATGGCGCTATGGGAACTCGTAGTTGGCGGTAAGGGGTCGGCGCAGCTAACGCTGGCGCAAACCCCTTACCGCCAGGGTCGTAATGAGGGCCCATGTGTTTAAACCCCTCCAAGACCAAACTGATTATCTTTGGAGCCACTCAAACCAGAACCAAGCTGTGTTCCGACTATTCTAGCTTGTCCATTGATAACATCATAATCTTCCCGAAAGACAAAGTCAAAACGCTTGGTGTTTACATGAATGCAGCTGTGAATTCTGCCACTGATGTTGAAGGGGTAGTTCATAGTAACCAATACCACCTAAAAGTACTAAGCCATGCCAAACCTTTTCAGTTACAAAATAATCGTGCCATTCTGGCAAGAGCACTCTTTCTACCCTGGTTAGGCTATTGTAATGTCCTTCTTGGGGCCAACTCCGTTTGTATCAATTTACTGCAGATCGTGCAAAATGAAGCCGTACGTGTAATTCACGACATCCCCAAAAGAACCCATATCACGGGCGCTAGAAAGGAAGTACATTGGCTTCCTGTGCCAGCAAGGATACACTTCAAGGCCACCACCCTAGTTCATAAAGGCATCTACGGCAATGCTCCTAAATGTCTGAAGGAACATATGATTTTATACAGTCCATCAACACAGCTTCACTCGAGTACCAGTGGTCAGCTTGCTATCCCCAGAGTAAAGAAAAGCAGAGGTATAGGGAGATATTTCACTGTACTAGCAGCACAGATCTGGAATGCACTTCCCTCCGTGCTGAGACAAGAACCTAACTTGCTGCGTTTTAGAAAACAGCTGAAGACCCACTTATTCTCTTAAATTCTTGGTATGATCCGCCCTCCCTTTCTCGTGTTCATGTAGTGCACTGATGCCTAAGGGCTTTGGTGCTCTATAAATAAACAAATAAGAAACATTAAGAAAAAGTGAAAGAGTTCTGAAAGCAAGGGGAGAAGAGCTGAATGCCAGTCTGGGGAATACCTTTGCTACCTCAGGCTAAAACTTGGCACAGTTACCCTTATGAATGCTTGATGTGTCTTTAATTTCTCTAACTGCATAGAGCTGAGTTTTCTTTATTGTACGAGTGAAAATGTGAACAGCACAGTCAAAAGAATGTTCTACCCCAGACAAAGGTACTGCAGCACACTCTAGGTTTAGGTTTATGAACTTTAATGCAGAATCAAGCAAGAACCTATAGGAATGGGAATTGATGACATAGGCAAAAAATATAAATAATTCCCAGTGTTGGTACCTTTAATTAGAATACAATTAGTTATTTGAAAAAGGCTCTTGAATTTAAAAAGAATTCAATGTCCAGAAAAATGGGAGATACATCTTGAATGAAATGGGACTTAACTATTCCCTTGCATGAGCAGTGAGTACTGTGATGAATCAGTGATGATTCCTCACAGAAACCTGGTCTGGAAACCTCCTCATGTGGCCAGGGAAAGGCAGACGCTTCCTGATCCGGACCCTGGGGGTGGTGTACTGCGGGAGAATCACATGGGGGCTGAGGGAGAACAGACCAGTAAGACTGGGAAGCCCCCCTGTTTAACTTTCCCCGTAATACCACACTTATGATGGCTGTTTGCCAAACTGCAAGAACTAACTTTACTAATGGGGACTACAAGTCCAATAATCCCAGAAGTACTGGAACGAGGAAGAGGCGTGCTGTAGCTGTAGTCAGGCAATTAGGCCTAACAACCCACACCGCAAGGAACCTGGGGGGCATAAAAGGACCCCTCAGGTGCAGGCAATTGGAAGGAGCTTGAATGGTTACTGGAATGCGAGTTGTAGCAGTAGTAGCAGAAGGAAGAAAGCACGTATCTGGCAAACCAAGCAGAAGTGGGAAAACCAGAGGGACGCGGAAAGTGGAGATAGCAGATTTCACCTGCTTGTTCCGAGAGGGTCCTGTTCCCCAAACTCTGAAGTGCAGAGGCTGTGCAGCAAAAGACGTGCAGGAGAGCAGTCTTTCTCCATGTGAGCCTGACTGCCAAGCTGCAGACATGCTAGAGACCGAGGCAAGAAGTAATTATCAAGCCGTGGGTCTTGGGAGCAGAGGAACTCCCAAAACGTGTGGCCGGAACGGGAACACCTTTTAAGGAGAAGGGTGTGGGTCCCCAGCGAGCCAGAAGCAGAACAAGTTGGGGCAGAAGTCAGCCAAGCAGGGCGACCCAAAGAGCAAGTGTATAAGAAGCCGGTGAGTGAAGCTCAGCATTCTAACACATTGCACAAGCATTACCGGCAATAGTATCAAGCTCCCTGTTAACTTGCGTAAGACTTTAAGCGAGTAGAAGCTGTTTGTTGCAGCAGAAATACCCTGAACAATGGAAATGTAGCACTTGCATATAACGTGAAACGTCTTTTTCTCGCGTGAAAAGCGAACCTTACAAAAAACCATTGTTCCATTATTTCAAAGAATGTTACTGCTTGAAGCAGTGGTCTTGTGTTCCTTATTAAGGAGAGGGAACACTGCTAAGACCATTACCGAATACCTAACCTTAACAATTCAAGATTTACAATCTTTACCTTGTGAAAACTACATCACAGAATGGTCATGTGTGCCTAATTGTGATTCCCAAAGGAGGCCTGAACTCTATACTTTACTTTCACACAGGAATACATACATATCAATCTTTAAACCTTAAAACTATATTAAGAAGTAGTCACATGTGCCTAATTCTGATTTTTAAAGAAAGACTGAATTCTATTCTTTATTCTAACACGGCATACCTTTTATTTAAAGAAGTTAAAGTGTATAAGAGTTGAAGATGAACCTATCACTCTAGAAGAGATACAAAGCGCGATTGCAGGGTTGCCAACAGGGAAAACACCAGGCTCGGATGGGCTGACTAGCAAGTTTTATAAAGAATACGCACAACCCACTTGCTTAACACATTTAATGATGCGTATGACACAGGGCTCCTCCCACTTAGCCTGAGAGAATCAGTACTTATACCTCTTCTTAAACCCCACAGCCGGATCAGATGGGTTATGTTTGGTTATGGTCGGAGCATGGCCTGGAACTTGCAGAGATTACATCATGTGATGGACAGAACGGCATCCTGGAAGACTTTGTGTGCCATAGCCACACTGGACACTGTGAAGGCTTTTGATTCAGTAAGGTGCGACTGGATCTATGAAACACTGTGTAGATTTGGCTTTGGATAAATGTATATGAAGTGGGTCCAGTTAATATATACTAGACTGGTGGCTAGGGTGAAGATGGGTAGGAATATTTACGAGGCGTTGGAATTGGGGAAAGGAACCAGACAAGGATGCCCGCTGTCACCATTACTCTACGTCCTTGCCATGGAACCAATTGTACAGTATCTTAGAACAGAATATATAGAGGCAGGTGTGGAAATAGATGGTGCCAGATATCCGATATCCCTATATGCGGATGACACGCTCTTATATGTCCAGACCCCTGAGGACAATTTAGAGATGTTTCTGGAAGCGATGGCGCTTTTTGAAAAACTCTCAGGGATTGCAATCAGTATGGACAAGTCTGCATTATTTCAGATAGTGGGTGTGTGTGGGATGGAAGTTGGCGCGTTGCCTGTGCTTGCTCAGCAGTGGGAAGTATGCATGTTCAGATATTTAGGGATTAATGTGTACCATGACCTGGCGGAGGAACACATACACAATACGCTGCAAGCACTAGAGGGCATTAAGATCTCTATGAAGCTCTAGGCCAAACTTTCTCTTTCAATGATTGGACGATCGGCCTTACTGAAGATGATGGTACTGCCCAGGTTATTGCACTTTTTTGTGAATGGCCAGTTTTATATAGCTAGGTCCTCCGTTAGGACCCTGGAGAGTATTTGTAGAAGTTTCTTGTGGCAGAATGGGCGGAACCGAATAGCGTTATCAACTTTATTATTTTTTTTTATTTTTATTTTTAAATATATTTATTGTTTTTTCAAATACAATACAACCAGTATCATCAACATAGTAATCAGTTATGTGTCAATAGTAACTCCCCCCCTTCCCTCCCCCCCAATGTAAACCCAGACCAGGACGTTGAGCTGCCTACTGTTTGCGCTAAGGTGAGCCTGGACTGTCCAGGTCCTCACCGGAGGAGCTGTCTTCTTTGGGGCGGAACAGAGCTGCTGTGAGGGCTATCCATTGTAAAAGGTCCTCAGAGTCACCAATTTTTTGTTGTCGGTGCGCCAGCTCCCAGGCCCCGGTTTCGGCCACAGTCCATCTACGGAGGTCTTCCCACCATGTTGTGAGGCTAGGGTCTCTGGGGCGTTTCCAGGCCATGGCGATACGTCTTTTTGCCAGGATGTACATTAAATCCTTGAGTCTGTTAAGGGGCTTGTTCTTTTTGCCTCTCGGGTATGAGCCCAAAATGCAGGCCCTGGGGGACTGCACGTCCAATGTTATGTCCTCTTCTGCTACCTTAGCTTGAACCTGGGACCAGAAGGTCTGTATGGCCGGGCAGGCCCAGAACATGTGGGTCAGTGTGGCTGCGGGTTCTTGGCACTTCGGGCACGTCACCGCACCGGTGCCGCTGAATTTCGAAATGACAGCTGGGGTAAGGTAGGCTCTGTGGATGATGTAGAATTGAATAAGCTGGAATCGGGCATTCCTGGATACTCTTTTGTGGTAATGTGTTATGGTTTCCCATTCCGTGTCTCCAAACTGCGTGTTTAGTTCAGATTCCCATTTGCCTTTACATTTGAGTTCGCTTTGTGTGGTGTTGCCAATTAGGATCTCGGAGAGTCTCGAGGTTTCGTGCCCCCCCTCTGCAACGCTCAGCAAGTTTTCGATGACCTTGTGCCCGGCGCAGAGGGACTCTGCATCTGGTCATCGCTTCTTGAGCTTTTCCGACACCGCCCCGTGTAGGAGGAACTGACCCAGCGGGATCCCTGTCAACTCATGCAGCTCAGAGAATGTGTGGATGCCCTGGTCATCCGCCAGGCCACCCAGGGTGGCGATACCAGAGGGTTCCCATATATTCCGGATCGCCTTTTGGTCCTCTGGTCTGGTGGACATGATAGCAGCTATTGGGATTTGTGGGGTGTAAGGGTCAGTCAGCTTGACCGATTTGCAGGCTCGATTCCAGATCTGGGTGCCCAGGCGGATTAGGTGTGCATTATGCGTTTTCGGCGCCGGTTTAATCCAGAGTAAGTCCCTGAGCAACCAGGGTGCGTCTGAGGGCTGTAAGAGGCGTGTGTCCGTTGAGGCGTCATCAGCCATCCACTGAATCACGTGCTTGAGCTGGGCTGCTATATAGTAGAGCTCAAAGTTGGGGGGTTTTAGGCCTCCTTTATCGTACGGTCTCTGTGTTATGTCTAGGGCGACTCTGTGCCTTCCTTCCTGCCATAGAAGTTTCCTACAAAGTTTATTCAGGCCTCTGAAGAATTGTTGCGGGATATTGTAAGGGACATTGGTGAAGAAGTGTAGGAGGCGCAGGAGTGCCACCATTTTAAGGAGGCCCGCCCTGCCAGCCATCGAGAGAGGTAGCTTGCACCAGAAGTCAATTGATTTAGCCAGGCCCTCCTTTGCCCTACCGGTGTTTAGTGCGTGTTTGGCTACGGGGTCGCGGTGGATCATAACGCCCAGGTATTTGAATGTGGTGGGTTCCCATTTGAGGGCTAGAGGGGGGAGGTGTTCTTTCTTGGTCTTGCTGAGGGCAGCCAGGGGGAATAGGAGAGCAGTTTGCCGGGTCGCGATAAGCCACAGAAACTGAAGTCCTGCGAGCAGCGAGGGAATCGGAAGCACACACCTTACCCAGTGAGTTCACAAGCTGGTAGTGTGACCCCCAGAGTACTCCGCACCCGCTGGCATGTTCAAGGCAGGCTTTCATCAAGTAAGCAGCACCTGCGTATGAGTGAAAGTAGTTCTGAAAGTAATTTTGAATACCGAACTATTGAAAAGCAGCGAAAGCCTTATATAACAACACCAAACAACTGTAACTTTAAATGTGGGAGTATATGGAAAACCCAGCAACCCGATGGGGCGATATAGCTGAGAATTAATACCTACCAGAATAGTCCAAGCCAAGAGAGACTAAAACCAAGGCAAATACAATCCGGCAGATATTGGCAACGGCAGAAGGGGGCTAATTAAAGGTCCCTAAGATATGAATCTTGATGCCCATAGTTTGTACAACATATGATAAGAGCTGGCATAAACTCACATTGCCTAAGCAGAGGGCGAAGCAGAATAAGACCCTATTGTTGTCAGTATTTGGTTACTTGTACAGTGGGGAAACAAGAGTGGCAAAAAGGCTGCCCTTCTGGAAAATGATATTCAGAATGAGAGGAGCATTATTCACAGAAGAGTACAAAACATCACCAATATGAATCTTGTTTTTCCTGAAGAGTTGTTAAAGGTTTTAAAGCTGCAAACTGTTGAATACTGTGAAGCTGTTGTGAACCTCTTGTCAGTTGATATTAACCATAGAAGCATGTCTTGTTGTGAAATAATGTTTGGGCAGGCGAGTATACCCGGATGGTAATCCTTTGGAGGAGTAGGCCTGGCGTGGGAGTAAACCAGGTGGAAGTTAAACAAGTGTCGTCCTGACAGAGACAATTTATGTTGCTTGGGTTACTGAAGAAAGAACTGTGTAAAGCTGTTACAAAGACGTTGTATTTCTTTAGTACGTATCTGTTGTGGGAAATCATCCTGACACAGACAATTATTGTTGCTATTCATGAAATGAGAAACTGTCCTTTATCTAAGGAGGATAAATCATACAATTGTTCAAGGAGGAGAAAGAGCCTTCCATTTTCTTTGTTGAATCACTGGAGTGTTACTCGCTGACGTACTTCAAGGCCAACAGCCGCCACGACAATATTGCCGCCCAACCTCTCCTTCGAGGAAGCGCTCACAACAAAGCGCAAGGGACTGCCATTGACCCCACCCAGGACCTAGGGAGTGGACTTGCCCCCTCATGGCCCACCCATTGATAATTGCCCAATTCCATCCAGGCGCACGGAGTTCCCGCCAGGACGTTCACCGCGCAATGTACTTCAACTTTGTCTATCACGCTGCCGGAACCGTATGCTCCTTTGTTTAGTCAGGCTCTTGAACCCCTGACACCAATACCTATTGCCAATACCACTTGTACCCATGATGATGTTCCTACTGACGTTCTTCCGGATATGTTGCCTGCCACACCTGTTCCAAGGCCCAGCCTTGCCATCGAATTGCCTGCCGTAGTGCCTATTGATCTGTATGTAGCCCCACATGTTGCATTGCCTGCTCTACTCGCGCCTTTGTCGAGCCAGATAACGAAATCATCCACTCAATCACCCAGTGATAGGTATTATGTTTTGTCTGCTTTATATGTGTCCCCATCTAGCAAGGCAGCAGAATTACTCACCGTGATGCTTTCTAAACTGGAAGATGCTCTGCCTACTGCACAGCTTGCTACACTCTCGCCCCTGTTCAGCCAGTTATCTGAAATACCCGTTCCACGACCTACCTCAAGCAATGTTACTACCACTGATGTTGATAATGCCATGATTACCACAAGCAATGTGGATGCCGCTACTAATGTTAATACTTGCCTGCCCTCCCTTGCCAATGCCATGATTCACACAAGTAATGTTACTACCGCTGATGTTGTTAATGCCATGATTACTACAAGCAATGTGGATGCCGCTAATAATGTTAATACTCCCCTGCCCCCCCTTGCTAATGCCACGCTTACCACAAGCGATATGGATCACTCACACCTGAGATGTGCACTGGTCAATGCCTGATCCATCAACGCCCAGGCCCTAGATATTCATGACCTCATCACCACCCACAAACTTGACGTCCTCATGATAACAGAAACTTGGTTGCATAAAGCCTCAGGTCCGACACTATCGCTCGCCTTACCCCCAGGTTACTCCATCCCTAGACAGGACCAAAGGAGGTCAGGTAGCTCTGATAGCTAGAGAAACCCTTTCTATCAGAAAGACTGACAGACATGAACAACAACAGCGACTACCTCCTTGTTAAACTCAACCTCTCCCACTACTGCACCATCTCCCTGCACCTTATCTACCACCCCCAGGAACCCTAGGTGACTTCCAGACAGCCCTCACTCACCTCCTCTCAGACAATTTGAACAAATCCACCAAAGCCATCTTTCTTGGAGACCTCAATCTGGGCCTTAATGACATCAAAGGCCCTGCAGCTAAGTCACTCAACACAGTGCTCGAGACCCTAGGGTTCACCAAACCCATCACAGTGTCCACCCACATTCAAGGCTGCACTCTGGACTGGATAGCCCAACACAACTGCCCCCTCACAATCACTAGTAACGCACCCACCCCATGGTCTGACCACCATGTCATCCATTTCAATATCTCTACCACTAGGAACAGGCACCTCCCAACGCCACCCCTGCCGCAAGCACTCTCTAGAAGCTCTTGCCAGCTCACTAAGGAAAGGCTACTACCCTACCTACTAGTACCAGCCTTCAGGCCCCCCTTCTCTGCCGACCATGTGACCCTCGCACAGACCTATGACAATGCTATCAAATCTGCAGTAGAATCCATAGCCCCATGGAAACTCCGAAAAGCCAAACCCACTAGCCACACCAATGACTGGTTCACCACTGACCTCCTTGAACTCCGCTCAAAGAAACGTTCTGCATTATCCTTATGGCAAACCACCCACTCAGACGCTGCCAAATTAGACTTCCAAACCCGCTCTAAAGAGTACAAAAAAGCAATCATCCGGACTAAAGCTATCTAATTTGAAACCAGGATCTCTGAAGCAAAATCTAACACCAAAGAGATCTTCTCCATCTTCAGGGACCTACAGACTCCCACCCATCCCCCCAGAACTTCTCCAAAGATAAAACTTGGTGTGATGGAATCCGAGCAGCCATGGTCAACAAACTGAACACCCTCCAAACAAAAATTCAGATGACCCGACAGACCCTGGCGAACGTGCCCCTCCCGGAGCCCCCAAACCCTGCCATCATCAGCGTCAGATACTACTACCTCATTCTCTTTCAAAGTAATTGAGGAACATGACATGATCAATATCATGAAATCCATTAAACCCTCCAATTGCAATGGAGATAAATGCCCTGCTGCAATCATCAAGGACTGCGCCAGCACCCTCGCCCCGTTTCTTACAGCATTCGTCAACACATCCTTTGCCCCTGGGAAGGTTCCCTCCTGCCACAAGGAAGCCTAGGTCCCCCCTCTTCTCAAAAAACCCACACTTGACCCACGTCACCCAATAACTACAGGCATATTACCACTGTCCCATTTTTGCTGAAAATACTGACAAAGCAACCTTCCTACAGGTGCAAAAATTCATCGAAGAGAACAAACTTCTCGGGCTATGTCAATCAGGATTCCGCCCTCAACACGGCACCGAAACAGCCCTGCTTGATTTGAAAAATCAGATGGATGATGCAAGAGACTCAGGCAAACCGGCACTACTTCTCCTCGATCTCTCTGCGGCATTTGATCTCGTTGATCACAATGTCCTCTGGCACCACCTAACCTCTACCGCCAAGTTCTCCCCAAATGCCACCGCCTGGATCTCATCCTTCCTACAAGGAAGGACCAGGCAAGTTTTCTCCGACTCAGCCTCCACCTCTCCGACTGTCATCCTATGCGGTGTGCCACAAGGGTCCTGCATCTCGCCCACCCTCTACAATATCTTTACACAACCCCTCTTCCACATTCTGGAGTCTTTAGGTATCTCCTACACCAATTATGCAGACGATACTCAAATCCTCCTCACACTGACAGGCGACTACGACACTGACTCCAGATCCCTCAACGACATCTACACCACCATCCAGGGATGGATGGCGGTGAACAGCCTCTGCTTGAACTCTGACAAGACTGAGCTGCTCCTTATAAAACCTACTGAAACACTCAAGAATCTCGACTCACAATTTATTCACTTCCCCATTGACTCCATCAGAATCCCAGTCACTGACTCAGTGAAAACATTGGGAGTCTATCTTGACTCTAACTTATCCATTACCAGGCAATACAACGCCATTGCCTCTTCCGCGGCATACCACGCCAAACTCTTGAACGCATTACCATAGCAAGAGCCATTACAGGGTCCAGAATAGAGTATAATGCCCTCTTCCTGGGTACGTTGGCAAAGAACATTGAAAAGCTACAAGTCATCCAAAACAGCGTTCTGCATGCAGCTACAGGCAATCCCAAAAGGGAACATATCACTGCCGTCAAGAAACAGGCACATTGGCTCCCAATCAAAGAGCGAGTACTCTTAAAAGCCCTTGCCCTGACCCATAAATGTATCCACCAATCTGCCCCCCCTCAGCCCCTTGCAAAGAATACACCTCAATGCATCCACAAGACCAACCAGAACCCCCTACATAAACATGCTCACAGTGCCCAAAATCAAGAGAGTCCGAGCAGGAGGCGCCAGCTTCCCCTACCTAGCAGCCCTACAAAGGAATGCCCTGCCACCTCCCTTACGAGCAGAAAATTAACATCTGGCATTCCGCAAAGCAGTGAAAACACTGCTATTCACCAAATAACTACCATCTACCACACCCTGGCAAGCCTGTGACTTATGCCTGCAGGATACCTATAGTAACTAAGCTACTCACAAGGAACAGCGCCTTGATGCCCAAGGGCTGTTTGTGCGCTCTACAAATGTAAAAATAAATAAATAAAGAGCCAGCAGTAGCGTGCAGAACGAACGCGACGCTCGCAAGACGCCGGAAGGTTGGCGTCATGACCGGCGAAGAGGACTCAGTGAAGGTGACAGTAAAGCAACCGTCTTGCCTTGTGCCACGACCACAGAGAAGCCGTGGTGGGCCGGGGGCCCATTAACCAATACCGAAACCAGACTGCAGTGGAAAGCCCAGAACCCTGAGTTCCATACAAGAAGTAGATTAACGGCCGACCTGAGCAGCCGAAGAGAAGCGAATGCTCCCAAAAAGGTAATGCTATGGAGAGGGATGAACAGTGTGATTGAAGGCTGGGAAAGCCATAAGGGTTACTGGGACCAGATAAACCTGAATAGAGACCAAGCAAGCCTCGCAGTGGGCCAGAAGGCTTTGTGGAACCCTGGGAAGCTAAAAGACATTGGGCCTCATTACACGGAAGGCGGTAAGATTTTACTGGTACCAGTAAGGGTACCGGTAAAACCTTACCGCCTTACTACGAGGTCCCTGTGCGGGTCCTCCCTTAACGCCTGGTTTTTCCAGGCGTTAAGGACGGGACCCGCAAAGGGACCTCAGAGCTAATTACGGTACCGTAATTAGCAACTACATCATTCCCATTGAGCCCTATGGGGCTGACTGGCTATGATGTAGGGGTAAGGGAGGAATGCGGAATTAGCGCCATCACCCACCTTGGAATATGGCGCTAATTCCGCCATCCACCAAGGCGGACCCGGTAAGGGACCGGCGGCAGCCATGGCGCTAATAGCGCCATGGCTTACCGCCTTCCGTGTAATGAGGCCCATTGACACTCACAGCTGGAGAAGCCAAAAGGGTTATAGGAGCTTGGAACACCTGAATGGGCAGGTGCCATACTGAGGCCCTACTAAAGCAAACCGGACAAAGGGTCAGAAGACTTTGGGGAGTCCTGGAAACAAGATCGGAGGCTGGGAAAGCCACAAAGGCTGCAGGTGCCATATCAGAGAACCAGAGGACTTTGGGGAGTCCAAGAAACTTGAAAAAGAATGTGCAGAATTTAGAAGAGAATGAACTTGGATAGTTCAAGTGTTGGAAAATAAAAACCAGATAACTGACAAGGATCAAATCGAAATTGGTGAAGTTGTTAACAAAAGCCGTTATCCTGAGGAAAAGGATTCCTTGTGGAGTCTTAGTAGACTTGAAAAGTTGTCAAACCGAACCTACAGAGGTTGAGAACTGTAGTATAAGAAATTGTTGAACCTTGCCTGAACTTTGCAGAACATTGTTGAACTTTTAAAACCTGCACCCTATAAAAAAATAAAAAGGAATCCAAGTATTGGGCCAAGGCTGAGGTTGTTGTCCCGTCCTCCTTTTTGTTTGTTTTTCAAAGGTAGCAGGGCCAGTTAGTTGGTCAGGATTTAGACTAAAGACTGTTTTCTTTTGAGACCTTTGACAAGCACCATTAGTTTTAGCTTGGTAGGCAGGGAACTTCCCTCACAGCCGTAGGGCAAGTGAGACGTTTTATTTTTATATTTAATAAAACTCTTGAAACATGTCAGTATTTAGACTGACTCATTCTTCTGGTTCGCCACAGCATACAGCTACACAGATGGTGGATGTGTATTTGAGCAACACATACCAGCTTGCAAGGACAATGGGCCTCATTACACGGAAGGCGGTAAGGGTTAACGGTCACTGGTAATGGTACCGGTGACCGTTAACCCTTACCGCCTTACTACGAGGTCCCTTTGCGGGTTGGTACTTTAACGCCTGCCTTTTAGCAGGTGTTAAAAACCAACCCGCAAAGGGACCAGGGTGCAAATTACGGTACCGCAATTTGCGGTACCGTAATTAGCACCTTTCCCATTCCCATTATGCCCTATGAGGCAAAAATGGGAATGGGGAAGGGCAATGGGGGAAGGGGGAATTACCGCCCCGCCAACCTTGGAATAGGGCGGTAATTCCCCTTTCCTCCAAGGCGGTGCCAGTATTTTACCGGCATGGACCAAGGTGCTAATAGCACCTTGGTCCACCGCCTACCGTGTAATGAGGCCCAATGACCCACTTCAGTATTGCTTTTCCAAGCAATCTGTGTGGCTAGCAGTACTTGTCCTTGTAGTAATTGATATTGTGCACTACCTTAGTGGCAGCATAGAATCAGAGCGCATTTTTAGTGTTACTGGCACCAGTGTCTTTAACCATAGGAGAAACCTCTCAGTAGTTTGTGTAGAACAACGCACATTCATTAAAATAAATGAGCACCATATACCAGTGAAATATTTTTTTTAATTAATGTGTTATAGTTGAATCAGTCAGTCTCTTCAGGGGCAGTCATTTGCCTTCAATTCCTTTTTGCTCAACACACATGGACATTTCTAAGTAACACAGGTTTGTGAAAGCAATTTTCCCTGTCTTTTATGTATTTGTGAAAGGGTCTCCATACTGCCAAAAACATCAGATATTGTCCCGCTTTCATGGTGCATACTTTCTCCATAGCCATCCCACCCTAGATCTTAACCCACCACCATGCAATTATCGGGCCTTCCACCGTTTTCCACCCTTGCGCCAGTGTGATTCGTGCTGCCATCAGCAAATGTGTGATAAGGGTGGCATTGTGCCCGGTTCACGCATAGAGCCCTTCCACTTCTGCTGCCAACACCACTACGTTTGGTGAATCTGGTCATTGCACCCCTGTGATCTCCTTTGTGTATCCCAGGATGTCTAGCCAATAGATTACCGCTTTCGGGCATGTCCACCACATGTGGTATAGTTCCCCTTTCCCTCCGCATTGTCTCCAGCACCCGGGGGGATAATTTGCATTTATCTCGTGTAGTCGATGGGGGTACAGGTACCATTTATAACAGATTTTATAAGCTGTCTCTTTGATAGCTGTACTTTTAGATATTTTGTGTGCCCTCCTCCAAATCTGTCCCCATTCCTCTTCCGTGATTGGTTCACCCAAATCTTTCTCCCAGTTTTCTTTATAAGAGAGCTTGTCTCCCATTTGCGCGCTATCCAACAACCTATATAGTCTCGTTATCCCTCTAGATGCCGCACCTTCCTGCATGGTCAATTCTAGTCCCACCGGAGCCCTTTTGCCCGCTTCCTTCACCTTCTTTTGGGAGATCCAATGTCTAATTTGTATATATTTGTACCTTTCCTTCTCCCCTATACCAAATTTCTGTTTCCATTCTTCAAACAGAAGTGGGGCTCCTCCCTGAAACATTTCCTTTAGGTGAATAGTTTCCGCTCCCGTCCAAGCCTCCCAGAATTTCTTTTGTTGGCGTGGGGTGAAATTTGCATTATGTGCCATTGGGGAGAAGGGACATTGTCCTCGCTGTATTTTCTTCCTTCTGAGTGCCTTATCCCAACCCCTCAGAGACACCTTAGTAGCTTCCTGCACTTGACCCTCTGCTCCCCAGGCCTATGTGCTGAGGGCATGTAACTTTTTCAGTGGAATGGACATGACCGGTTGTTCTATCCCATACCAACCTTTTGGTATGTCTTGCCTTGCCCAACATCAGTGCTATGTGTGCCGCTAAAATATATCTCTCTACATCTGGGACCCCCAGTCCACCCAGGAGTGTAGGGTGCATCAGGATTTTCTTTTGTATTATCGTCTTCTTTCCGTTTCATACAAAGGTGAGTATTGCAGCCGCCTGTAGTTCCTTAATCATTTGGGGTGATATATCTACAGGGAGGGAACCTACCACATAAAGCAATCGGGGAAGCAGGGTAATTTTGACTGCCGCTATTCGTGCGAACCAGGAGAGCTCCTGGGCGTTCCATCTATGCATATAATCCTGTAATTGCTTCCAAAGTGGTCTTATATTTGCTCCATACAACCCTCTAAATTACCTCGTCAATTTTATCCCCAGGTATTCTATGTTTTCCTCTTCCCAGATTAAGGGGTATATTTTGCCCAGTTTTGTAATCTCTCCTCGCTCCTCCGTTATGTTTATATTTAGCGCCTTGGATTTCGAGTCATTTATCGTCAGACCCGATATTGTGGCGAACTCTTGTAACCTTTCCATCACTCTAGGTAGTCTGTCCTTAGTATTTTTCAAAAATAATATATTGTCCGCATACAGCGTAATTTTATGTGTTACATCCCCACACGTAACCCCCAGAATCCCCTGATCCTGTCTAACCACCACTGCAAAGGGCTCCATAGACATTGCAAAAATGAGAGGAGATAGGGGGCAACCCTGAAGCACGCTTCTCTGTATTTTAATCTGTGCCGAGCTCTACCCATTAACCAGAAAGTTGTTTGTTGGAATTTGAAAGTTTGCTAGAACCATCCTAGTGAAGTCGGGACCACACCCAAATCTCTCCAGGACCAGATGCACATATCCCCAATCTAAGGTATCAAAAGCCTGTAGTGCGTCGAGCGCTGCTACCGCGAACCGCTGTCCTGTTCTTGTCCCCAGATCAATTATATGGCGCGTCTTACATTGTCCTGCATATTCCACCCCACTATGAAACCCGCCTGATCCTTATGTATGATCCCCGGTAGTACCTTCACTAATGTTGCTGCTAGGACTTTAGCGTAAATCTTGGCGTCACTATTTAACAGCGTGATTGAGCGGTAGCTGGCACAATCTGTGGGGTCTTTTCCTGGTTTAAGTATCAGTATTGTGGTGAATTTCCCCATGTCCTCTGTAATCCTACCGCTCTCCCTGATTACGTTAAAGAGTTGTGTTAATAGTGCCAGCTAATGGTGCCAGCGGTTGTGATCTAAAGGTTTTGTAGTACCCATTACCTAACCTGTCCGGGCCTGGAGTTTTATTTGTTGGTAAGGCCATTATTGCGTCACTAACCTCTTGTGCTGTTATCGGGCCATATAGTGCATCCCTACCTTCTTCCATAACTTGGGGTAGAGGCATTGTTGACATACATGCTGTTTGTAGTGAGGGGTCTAGGTCTTCTTGTTTCAGCAGCCCTTCATGGAATCTTTCAATTATTTCCATTTTCCCATCATCCGCCGTACATAGTTCCCTTGTTCGTTTTTAAGTTGGGTTATGTAGTTACGGGATCTTTGTGTCCTTAATTTGGCAGCTAAGAATCGGTTAGCTTTCCCACCCTGAGTATAATATGTTTGTTTAGTGTGTTATAGTGTCTGTGCCACTTGATCTGCAACTTGGGCTTCCAACTGGGATCTAACTTTCCATAGGGCTCAACAATTTTTGTGTCTGACATGCTTTATGTTGCTTCTCTGCTTACTTTACCTTCCCCTCCAGTTTCTTAGTGATAAGACCTAGCTCTCTCTGATATATGCTGAAGATTGCGATATCAATTCTCCCCGCACCACCGCTTTCCCCGCGTCCCACACTATCCTCCAATCTGTCTCCCCATTATCTTTGTCTTTGAAATAGTTGTTTGTTTTCTCCATATGTTTTCTAAGTGGTATGTCCTGCAATATAATCTCCCTCAGTCTCCAATGATTCTGCTTTTTCCCCTCGTCATTGCCCACTTCAATTTGTATTTTCACTGGGGCATGGTCAGAAAGGTATTTAACCCCAATTTCTACTTTTATCACTTGCGGGATCAGTGTTGCAGAAACTAAGATCATATCAATCCTTGAGTAGCCCTTGTGTACTGTTGAATAGTGAGTGTATTCCCTGTCTTGTTCATGAAAGAATCTCCAAGTTTCAATTACCCCTAGATCCCTAAAGAGTTTCCCCAATGCCTGCCTGTTCTTCCAGTCTGCTGAGGAGGGCGCAAGTGTTTTATCTAATGTAGGGTCCATCACACAATTAAAATCTCCACCAATCACCACCTGTCCTTCACACCACCCTCCCAATTTCAGCAATATCTCCCTTAGAAAGTAGCTTGTTTCTCATTGGTGGCATACATTGCAATCAGCGTGTAGATTTGGTCCCTTATTGTACCCTTGAGCACCAGGTATCTACCTTCAGTATCTTTGTATAGGTGTTGCTTTTTAAAGCCCAGACTGGGGCCGAGCAAAATTGAAACCCCCTCTTCGTTTTTTCCCCACTTGACGCATAACATTGGTTGGGGAAAGCCTTGTGCAACATCCTCCGTTCATCCTTACGAAGGAGATGTGTTACGAATACTATCGATGCCTGCAATTCAACAAGTCTCCCCAAGATTGACAGGCGTTTAACTGGTGAATTTAAACCCTGTACGTTCAGGGTTATGATGGTTGCCTCAGCCAACCGATATATCTGTGGGACCGTATACCATTAGCTGAAGGCCTCTGCTCCTTTCCCCTTTCGTGCTCATCCAAGCCATAAACCATACAACTACCCGAAGGACTCCAAACCATATCTCAACCCATTCCCAACTCCCCCTCCGCCTCACTCACCTTCCCCCTCCCTCCCTCTCCCAAACTGTCCCATTTCCCTTTACCCCAAAGTGGCCAGGGTTCTCCCGAACCCTCCCTGGTGTCCCCACAGGGTGTTGGGCCTTGTACAATCCTGGGAATTCCCTACGCCAGGATATTTCCATACCCTGAAGTAGATAACAAGATGTCTCGCTCTCCCTCCTCCATCCAGGCTCTTACTGCACTTCGCTTGTTATTTTTAAGGCCCTCCTCCCTCCCTTCGGGCCACCTTTTGTTAGCTTATACCCCTGGATTTACTTCTCTTTACTTCTCTTTACGGGCCTGACAGTTTTACTTCTCTTCCACGCCTCATTCTCTTGTCCGTCGACCATTCCCATGGTCTGGCAACTTCCTTTCAGGTGCTTTGCTTTGGACCCTGTTCCTCTTGATTCATGTCCCCTTCCATCTGCAACAATGATAATCCTTCCTCACACATAGTGATCCGTTGCTGCTTACCTTCCCATGTAAAGAGCAGACCAAATGGGAATGTCCATTTGTAGGCTATATGTTTAGCCATTAAGGCCATAGTGACCGGCTGCATCAGTCTTCTCTTGTGTAATGTGGATAGTGCTAGGTCCTGGTATAACTGGATTCGGACTCTGTTGATTGTCAAGTCCTGTTGCGTTCTTGGCGCTCTAAGCATTTCCTCCTTCAAGGTATATGAGGTTAGGGCTATTAGGATATCTCAGAGTCTCGCCCCCGGATCTCTCCTCTTAGGGCCAATTCTGTGCACTCTATCTATCTGTACCTCTTCCGGTTGCGTTCCGGTCAAGAAGCTGCTGCAACAGTGCTGCATAGCGTCTTTTAAGTCATTGGGCCTCATTACAACCCAGGCTTTAAGGGTTTAACGGCGCCGTCTGCGCCGTTGACCCTTAACGCCTGATTACCATTTTAACGCCTGCTTTTAGCAGCCGTTAAAATGCAAGGCGCTAACCCGCCTTGGTGCTAATTACGGCACCGTAATTTACGGTGCTGTAATTAGCGCCTTCCCCACTCCCATTATGCCCTATGGGGCAAAAATGGGAATGGGGAAGGGTAAATGGGGAATGGGGATTTACCGCCCCACTCACCTTGGAATGGGGCGGTAAATCCGCCATCCACCATGGTGTAAACGGAGTTTACACCATGGTGGTAAAGTAGGGAACTTACCGCCTGGGTTGTAATGAGGCCCATTGGCCATTACTGATTCGACCAGGCCCTTGACCCTTATATTGGACCTGCGGGACCTATTTTCAAGGTCCTCTGCCTGAATTTCCAGGTTATGTGTTGCTCTGGCTACTTGTTCTCACCTCCTCAGACATTTCAGATAGGCCATCCTCAACCACATCCACTCTCTCTTCCGACCTCTTTGAGTGATGACTTAAGTTCTTCATTTCCCGAATTGGTTCTGGAAAGATTCCAGCATCCTGTTTTCCATTCCCTTCAAACAGTCATGCAGCTCCTCTTTATTTAATGGCATCTTGGGTGGTGTCTCTGTGTCCACCTTTCCCCCTGTCTCCTTTACTGGTTTGGGTATTTGAGTGTGTACCTGCTGTTGTTGCCTCCAGCACCTTTCCAGTTGTCCCTCTTGCAGTCTTGTTGACCATTTTGCTCTTGCTGGGGTGCTTTTGGTCTTAGTCCCTGGCATCTGGGGACTAACTCGACAGCTTGCACATGCTCTGCCACCTACTATGTGTTCAGGAGGGGAAGGGGAGGACCCTTGCTCAATTGTCTCCCACTTGTAATTTGCCAGTTATGCTGCTGGTGTGTGTTCCCTATCCACTGCCAATCCTTCTCCTCTATTCAGTCATGCTGCCATCTAACTCATCACCCCTCTTGTACAGACCCGGGGCTGATCTATGACTTGTGGCCTCTGTGTATTGTCTTTCTATTCCTTGGCCGCTTCCTTCCGTGTGTGACCCAGTTACTTCTTTTCCAGGAGGGTGGGTGGGGGGTGCTCTTCAGTTTCCCTCTCATCAAGTGTCTCCTGACTTCAGGGGGGTGCACTTCCTTGAGTTTATTCTCTTCCCCTTATGGCAGGTGCTCTGTTACAGCTACTTTTGTCACCTTTCTGGTGCCACCTCTTCCCCACTCCTTTCTTGCAGAATCTTCTCCCACTCTCTCCCTCTGCGTGCGCTTAGTTTATGGCCCTGATGCTGTGTACCTTTCACCTGGGGGTCCTGCTCCTTCAGGCCATGAACGGCTCTGTTCCGCCTTCCTCTGGTTGCTACCAGGTTGGGGGGTAGACTGCTCTTGCTGTCATGATAGGGGCAGACTGCTCCACACTTGATAGACCACCTTTCCACGAGTTCGGGCTGCCCACTCTGCTTCCGGTGGAGCGTGTTAACCGAGCAGGTAGTAGTCCGTCTTATCTCATGCCTCCTGCTCCACCTCTCTCTTATGCGTTGTGTTGTTAGGAGGAAAGGGGGTGCCCTGCGTGGTCTACCTTTCTTTGCTTCTGTTGTCTTTTATCCTTGCATGATCGTCGTTCCTTGGCCCCCACAGCCCTACTTTTGGATGCTGTTTTATGTTCGGTTGTTTCCTCCTATTTAGTTCAGAGGCTCTAGTAATGTGGTGTTACAGCACGTTTCATCCTTTAATGTATGTTACTGTCGTATGCTTCCCTGGTCTGTCTGCTATCTCGCTGTTCCCTTGCGTGTTGACCTCTGTTGTCCTGTGCTTAATTTCATCCTTTCTCTGTGTGTCACACTTCCCCTTTGCGTATTTTTCGGCAGTGCCGGCTCTAAGGCAGTGAACTTCTGAACGGGTGTTTTCTTTACCACGGTCTAACACTGTTGGGCTTCCTCTCTGTCTGTGCACCTTCGTCTCTGCTTTATGCTCTGCCCCACTGTGTCTCTGTGGTTCTAATACTCGGGCAAGCCTGGCTCTTGCTGCTGCTTCTACGCTTCTTCCTCAACTCAGCATTGCGCTGCTGTACCCTTCCTCCAACACACACCCTTCCTCGCTCCCCGCTTCTTCTGGGCTGTGGGACCGACACTGCTGTACTGCTTCTCTGCACTGTTTATTTCTTGGCTTCCCGCCATTTCACATGGAGTGCCCCGACCACCTCTCCCTCCGGAGCCGCCGCTGCACTGTCGCGGTCTACCACCTTCATTTATGGCTCTTCTGTGCATGTAAAGTTGTCTCGGTAGTATTGTATTATCGGTGGTGCACAGAAATATCTGTTTCCATCTATGCTTCGTTGGCAGGTTATTGCGGATCTCCTCTGCCTGTCTCCCTCCTGGGTCTGTTACCGGGACCCGCTTCGGTGTTCACTCTCCATTGGGCTTCGTTCTCAGGACTGCTACAGAGGCGCGTTTCCGCTAAATTTCTTTTCATTTTCACTCCTGCCTTCTCTGTGGGTCTCAGTGTCTGGGAGGGCGTGTTTTCTGCTGCTTTCAGGCTGCTTATGTCTCCTTATTTTCTCCCGCCCGGACAGAGCTCAGGAGTCTGCATCCTCACCGAGCAGAGGCCATCTTGGAATCAAAAAGCCATTCTTATAAACATCTTATAACGTCTGATGGACAACTCCAGTACATTATCCCTACTTTACCTCTACCCATATATGTGCAAATATCACAGTTTTATTCAATTCCTTTTCAATGACTTGCCATAATCTAATTATTAACCGGGAGGCGTGGCTAGGCAGCCATGAAATAGGACGTGTCATCCCGAGGCTCTCGTAGATCCTTAATGATCCTGCCGTGCACATGCATCATTGCCAGTGCATTAGTGCTGAAAATACAACTACCGACGTGGGAATAGGAGAGGAATATGGAGAGCTTAGCCTTATGGAAAACCGAGATCGGGAACCGCAGTTCCGAGGATAAGAGTAACTGGTGACTCCGGAGAGGGACGCATGGAAAATGGTGCCCGCCTGATGACAAAGGAATGGACATTGGCAGAGCGGAGGTGAAGCAAGTCTGTGACGAAAGGTCCACGGACACAATGCCTGACAGGAAAGGCTGCGCTAGCCTGGAGCGCAACAGATATGTAAGCCCTAATGGACCTGCTGCCTGTTGAGAGCTACCGGAGCTGCAGGCGACCTGTAGCGGACAAAGCCCCAGTGACAGGGAACACGGAAACCGAAGCGGCCATCATTTTCATGGGCACGGTATGCAGCGAAGCTCTGGCAGTGTCAACTAAGAGCACCTATCGTAAGCACAGTGCGTTCCACAATACGGACACAGAGTGACACGAATGTCGGACTCGATCTTCGGATAGGGGAAGGGGGAAAGCCATGTTTATGGCTCTCCATTGTAAGGCATGATGGCCATGGTGCTAAAGCCTTTTGAGCCTGGAACTCCTGGAACACTGGTTAAGAATTAGTGACAAGGCGCGCAAAGGGTACCATTTGTACTATGTAGGGAGTTGTTTCCAGTCACCTGCAAGAGAAACAAAGTGCAAAAAATACACCTGCAAGAGAAACAAAGTGCGAAGAATACAAGTACCAGAATCCTTAGAGACATTTTGTCAATTAACCTGCAACATCTGAAAAGGAAATGAAGACACGCCTGAAAAGGTAAAGAATTATAGCCTCCCTGAAGATTGATGGAGTCATGAATACGTGCGTTTGGAATAGAAGTCAATGCAGGAAAACTTGACTGGCAACAGAGTGCGCGCCTTGTCACTAACTGTTAACAAATATTTCAGGGCCTTATATGGCAAACTCAGCCCGTATATGGAGGGGGAGATTTTAATTGCATGTTGAATCCCCGGATGGATAGATCAGACAAGAAGGGAACGAACCCAGGCCCAGCGGCTAAAGCTCTCCGGACCCTGTTAGAGGATTTTCACCTGGTAGACATATGGAGGATACACCACCCGCAGGATAGGCAGTATTCTCACTATGCAGCGCCACAAGACTTACATTTGGATTTGGATAGCAGATTACAACTGCACAGTGACTATCTCATCTATCCTGCCGATCTCTTGGACAGACCACTCACTGGTGTCCTTCTACCCATCTACCATAAGACCCACCCCTTTGGCTCTCCCATTAGCGCCTCCATGCCTAACGAGAAATAATAAAAGTATCACTGCAGAGAAAAGTATCCCTGCCATCCTTCCCACCCTTAATGCATTGCCAGCAAATCTTGATCCTAGTATCCTAGTTCACGAATACAACAATATTATGCTCACCACTCTGGACAGAATTGCCCCTCTCAAACTTAGACCTAGCAAACCAATGGCCCACTTAAACAAATTGTTTACGCCACAACTCAAAGACCTTTGCATCCTAAAAAGAAAAAGTGAAACCAATTGGAGACTCTGCCCCTCCAGTGAGAACAAAGCCAAATTAACCTCACTCTCCTCACACTATACCTCACACTATAAGAAGGAAGTCTGCTGGGCTAAACGCAACACTTATGATGAGCGTATTGCCAAATCTAACTCTAGTATGAAAGAACTCTTTTCCATACTTAAAGAACTTGAAAAATTGACACGCTCCAAAATTAAGTTCAGCAAAAAAAAGAAGTCTTGAACCTACAGCACCCGCCTAATATCCCCATGCCTAGTGTTCCACCACTGGCATACAATAATACTTTCAATTTTTCCAAAATGTCCACCCTGGATGTAGAAAAAATCATCCTGTCATTGAAGCCCTCTAATTGCAAAGGTGACATCTACCCAGCACAATTAATGAAAGATGCTGTCAGAGAATTATCACCATTCATCACCAAATTGATTAATGCTTCCTTTGCCACAGGCTCTATCCCTGCCAACCTGAAAGAGTCTTGGGTGCTCCCCCTCCTTAAGAAACAGACCCTACACCCTCTTATCCCTACCAATTACCGGCCTATTACCACAATCTCATTCTTACTCAAAATATTAGATAAAGCCGCCTACAACCAAATTCAAAAACACCTCAAATTGCATAAACTCCTGGGTAATAGACAATCCGGCTTCCGCCCTCTACACGGAACGGAAACAGCCTTAATAGACTTAAAGTCCCAAATAGATGAGCTGAGAGGCAAAGGGAAAGCAGTACTTCTGCTCCTACTTGATCTTTCAGCCGCATTCGACCTGGTCAACCACAAGGTCCTCTACCGACACCTTGACTCTGCTGCCCACTTCTCCCCGGAAGCCATCAAATGGATTGAATCCTTCCTGAGCGAGAGAACCATGAGAGTCTTCTCTCCATCGGCAGCAGCCGACCCAACCCCTATCCTGTGCAGTGTTCCTCAAGGCTCCTGCGTCTCACCAACTCTCTACAACATCTTCACCAAACCCTTGTTCGATGATCTGGACCATCTGGGTATTACCTACACCAATTAGGCAGATGATACCCAGATTCTCCTCCCGCTTTCTGGGGATCACGGTAAGGACACGGGGTTGGTGAACAAAGTTTATCTTATCATCCAAGCACAGATGGCCACTCATGGCCTATGTTGGAACAATGATAAGACCGAGTTGATAATTTTGGGCTCACAGGCCAACATTAAAAAACTACGCCAGGAATTTTCTTCATTCAACATTGACGGGAATTCCATTAAAGTCTCCAAGGAGGTAAAAACCCTTGGCTTCTACTTGGACTCCACATTGTCTTTTGATAAACAGATCAAATCCCTGACCTCATCTACGGCCTACACGTGTAAGCTACTCAGAGGTGGCAAGCCATTCCTCTGTGATGACAGCTGCTTGATCTTGGCCAGAGCCTTAATACTCTCCAGAATTGATTACTGCAATGTTCTATACAGTGGTGCTAATAAAACGACTATTCAAAAGCTCCAAACCTTTCAAAATAATGCCTTAAGAGCAGCCTTAGGCATAAACAAAAGAACCCATATCTCCCACATTAGACGCCACCACAAATGGCTATCCACGGCCAATAGAATCCAGCTAAAGACATTATATTTGACTCATAAAGCTCTTAATAACACTGCCCCCAGCTACCTCACAGACAAACTGCAGAGAAGAACTTCTTATAGACTAACCAGAGCTGGTAATTCTAACTGCCTGACCATACCTAAATACACATTTACCACTATTGGTGGTAATAGCTTCCTTGTACAGGCTGCTAAACGTTGGAACTCTCTACCACAAGACTTGAGAGCTGACCAACCTTACCTACACTTCAGGAAAAATGTTATAAAACACATTATCGCTACAGACCCTTAGCCTCCTACCCTTTATGACATGCCCACTAACCTAACCTACTTGCGAGCCCCAGTGTTTTTCAGAGGGTATTACTCTGCACTTTGTATCGCTGCTCACTGCTCATGGTTTATCTTTGTAACTATTTAGGCTATTTTATTTCTGTATATATTTGCACATTCTGTATATTCTGTATTCATGTAAGATTCAAATAAATACATCAATAAACTTCAAACCCTACAAAATAACGTGCTTTTAACGGCCCTGAACCTCCCAGCCAGAGAGCACATTTCGAATGTGCAGAGAAACTACAACTGGCTAAAAATCAGCGATAGGATCACCTTCAAAATTGTCACACTAACATTCAAATGTCTGCACAATGCAGCCCCCCCCACAACCTTAGGGATAGAATAATAAGAAAAACTGCTGCACGACCATCCAGAACAGCCAACTCTTTCTGCCTCCAAACCCCTAGATTCCGACTAAAAAAAACAGGAGGCAATAACTTCCCTGTGCAAGCAGCTCACTACTGGAACGCCCTACCAGTTGAACTAAGAAGGGATGAGCCCTACAACAGCTTCAGGCACCATACCCGCCCCTGGCTTCGACGCAATGACTCCTGAAACTTATGACCCTCTGCATGATGACCTGATGACATTCGTACCCCTCCACTCTCACATGTATAATGTACATAATGTATTTACTGTATATAAGATGCTACCTTTACATGTAAAGAATGTATATAATGTAATTACTGTATATAATTTATGCTATCTGTATTGCTGCAACCTGTAACCAAGTACTAAGCATTCTTGTTATTCTGTGCGCCCAGCTACCCAAGGGTTTTCTGGCACCCTATAAATAAACAAACAACCATCCGTACCTGGTGTATATTTTGTAACTATATCAGCTTTGCATCTTCATACTTGCTGCGCCCTCTTACCTATGGGTTTGGTGCACATAACAAATGAATAAACAAACAAACAAACAAATGCAGCTAGATTATATGTTTGTCCCGACAGACTTGTCAGGAGAATTGGTGTGTTCAGAGTATAAAGCTAGAGTCCTGTCGGACCACTCGGCACTGATTGTGGAATGGCAGTATTCCCCACCCAGAGCAAAGATTCCGACATGGAAACTTAGAGCGGAGGTCCTGAAAGATGTGATGTTTAGAGAGGACCTTAAAGAAGAGATAGTAGAATATTTTAAACACAATACAGGGAGTGTGGAGTCAACTGGCACACTGTGGGAGGCATTTAAGGTAGTGGTGAGAGGAGTAGCAATGTCAAAATCCAAGGGGTTGCAGGGGGAGATCACTAAAGAGTTACACAAGGCAGAGGAGAAACTAGAGGAGATTATGTGCAGGGGCGGACACTCCCTGGGAGAGATTGAGACTTTCAGACGCTTGCAACAGGATTGCAAGACACACTGGGGGAGGCTGTGTAACCTGAATTACAAAAAATATGTAGAAAGACAACATGCGGGAGGAGATAAGCCGGGCAGGCTGTTGGCCTGGTTGTACAAATGTGAAACGCCCAGGCAACCAATTAGAGCGATAAGGGATAAAAACGGGCATACGCTGGATACCAAAAGGGAAGTGAACAAGGGCTTTGTAGAGTTCTATCAATGATTGTATGCAGATGCTGGTGGGGAGTCAGAAACAGATATAATTGACACACTGGAACAAATTGGCCTCCCCCAAATAGAGGCATCAGTCAGAGAGGCCCTGGAAGCCGCAATTACTTAAGAGGAGTTGGAAAAGGTGATCAAACTCCTACCTACTAATAAGACACCAGGGGCGAATGGGCTCCCTGGGGAGTTTTATAAAGCATATAGGGTGGAATTGCTTCCCCCGTTGCTGGCAATGTACAATGAGGCGCTGGAGAAGGGGGTGTTGCCAGAATCCCTGAGAGAGGGGTTTATCATCCCGCTACTTAAACCTGGCAAACCAAGCATGGATTGCGGGTCGTACAGACCGCTGTCCATGCTTAACCAAGACAGCAAAATACTTACTGCGGTGTTGGCAAACAGGCTGAAGCCAGTCATTAATAGACTAGTACATCCAGACCAGACTGGGTATGTCCCGCATAGGAATATATCAGATAACCTTAGGAGGCTCCATTACGTCATGGAACAAGTAGAGGAGGATCCACAGGAGATAGCAATCATATCACTGGATGCGGTGAAGGCTTTTGACTCTGTCAAATGGCCCTGGATTATGGCAGTTATAAAGGGCGACAGGTTCGGGCCAGTGTATTTGAGATGGGTGTAACTGCTATACAGCGCGCCACTGGCACGGGTCAAGACGGGCGCAATTATTTCTGATAGAAGGTTACTTGGCAAGGGCACCAGACAGGGATGCCCGTGGTCCCCGATGTTATTTATCCTTTCCTTGGAGCCCCTAGTGATTTATTTGAGACAACAATACGGAGAGGTGGGAATTCCCACGGGAGGAGGGCGGCATTTGATATCATTGTATGCCGATGATATGCTATTGTATTTAAGGTACCCTGAGGAGAGTTTTGAATACATATTGGAAGTGATGGACAGATACGCCGCATTCTCCGGGATAACAGTGAACCCCAAGAAGTCTTGTATATTTCCCCTAGGCAGGTATAGAGGGATAGTACGTGAGAAGCTAACGATACTCCAAATACTGTGGGAAAGCGTGACCTTTAGGAACCTGGGGATAGATGTCTATCATACGACAGAGGCCGAAAATAAAAATAACACAGTGAAGGCGGTGACGAATATTGAATGCAGCATGAAGGTTTGGATCAAGCTCCCCTTGGCTATGATGGGGAGGGTAGCGCTGTTAAAGATGGTGGTGTTGCCCAGACTGTTACACTTCTTTGGGAACATACCTTACCTGATACCCAAGAGATTCTTTGTTAAGCTCCAAAGCTTATGCAGGGCGTTTATATGGCACAATACAAGAAATAGGATAGCACTGTGGAAATTGCAAAACATATATGATAGGGGGGGGCATTGAGTTGCCAAACTTTAAGATCTATTTCCTGGCTGGTCAGCTACAGTATGTGGCCAGGTGGCTGTCGGATGACCCAACACCGGAGTCTAAGCTATTGAAGACAGAATGCACCCCGTTCTTCCTAAAGGAATGGATCTGGCTGCCGGCATCAAAGCAGAGGGAACGTAAGAGGATGTTGGAACTGGGAAGGAGAGTCTAGCAGAGAGCCTGCACGACTATTGAGATCCCGACCCTGTGTTCCCCTCAAATACCATTGGTTGCACTGGCTGGGGTGGATGAGCAATTGGGGAAGGTGATCCGTAGATACTGGGAACCGAATGGAGTTGTGACATTAGGGTTTTTATGGCAAGACGGGAAGTGCTGGATTTCGACACGTTAGCTGAAAGTAACGAGTTGTGCCGGGGACAATATATACTGCTTGCACTAGGTTGGTTCGGATGTTGAAAGATACATGGGAAGATGCAGTGCTGGACCGACAGCCGGACGCTGTTGTGGAAACAATCTATGGAGGTCTCCCGGATCTATGAACTATTAATGTCTAAGGTTGGGAAAGAAGTGATCCAGCTGAGGCGGGATTGGGAAGAAGAAGCAGGAGAACCTATGGGAGATTGGTTGTGGGAGCGGGCTCAGAGATACCATAAGAAAGTGTCTAGAAATGCAAGATTGCAACAAATTCAGTTGTATATCACCCACAGGCCGTACATGACTCCTCGGAGGATTGCGTGATTTAAGAATGCAGGGACGCAGAAATGTCCTAAATGTGGTGAAGTAAACGCGGGCATGATACACATGTTTTGGGCATGCCCTGAAATACAGAGATTCTGGGGGGAGGTGGCCCATCGCTTGAATGAGAAAGGCATTAAACTAGAAGTGGAGTCCCTGTGGGCGTGCATGCTGGGGGGGGGGTCTCCTAGGCCACGCAAGATGAAACATGTGAATAAACTAAAGGACTTGGCCTACATTCTGGCCAAGCGTAGGATCGCCATGGGCTGGAAAACCGTCAATAGACCGAGAGTTGCGGTATGGTGGTGTGACCTTCAGAAATGGGTGGAGGCAGAGACGGTGGTGTGGGGCAAAGCAGTTAATAGAGGGGGAGATGACTTGGGAGAGTCGTTGATGGCTTGGAGACAATTAGTGGCCACACTGTTTGAGTCGGCGCAGAACGACTATGTGGTAGAAGACTCCTCCAATGACGCAGAAGTGTGTATACCCCTACAAGATGTGACGGAAGTTGGTGTAGAGTAAGCTCGGGGGAGGGGGCAGTTTTGTTGTTAATAGTTTGATTTGTTGTGGATGGTTTGTTGATAACATTAAAAGCAATACAAATTATTTAAAAAGTATCTTAACCAAAATTCATCTGTTCAAATTTCACTTCGTTCGTTAACAAACATGCCTAAATAAGATGCATATTCATCGACCATCACCTTGCATTCCGTCACAACATGCTTTATACTTTCAAACTTGTCGTTCTGGTTACACAATTAGCAGCATCTTTTTCTAAGAGGGATGTTGTGCTGACCACACACGGCAGACTTGGTTTATTCAGCCTAAACTGGAGAAAAAAATCTGCTGGACACTGGACTTGGGAATTGACTTAGATATCCCTGCGGTTTCAAATAGGTGAATGGCATTTTAGCAAAATTACATAAACTTTGTAATGTTTCAACGTGTTTTGATTCATGCAGCAATCCCACAGTGCAATATGATTCTTGCATTAGAACACCACACTCCTCTTCCCAGTGTGGGTTCCACACTATTGTTTTAAAGAATGCCTTGTTTATGTGCTTCGACTCAACTAAGGATTTACAGGCGCCATCCAGGATGGCGTTCCTCAAAACAGTTAGTATTGCTGTTTCTTCCGAAGTCATTACTTTAATATATAATTTGCTGCTATTTCGTTTAACTATAGCAGACAAGGAGGTGAGGCACATTTCTAATCTAATAGCCCTTAAAAGCCTGCCTTGGGATAAACGCAATATACTTTGCGCCACACCTCCCCCCCCCCCCCCCGAGTTTGTTTATCCAGTTATCATGATTGTCGTTTGAGGCCTCTAATGCATATAGCATAGTTTCTGTCCTCGCAATCTTTGATTTCACATAAAAAAGGGGAATGCTGCATATGGGGACCCTATCGACCGGATTTAGAAGCGGCACAAAAGCGCAACTAGATGCCTAATAATTCACTCAGAAAGCGATTACCAGCGCGACAACACTTGCAGGCCGATTCATGTAATTCCTCACAAAAGTGTCGCACGCGGCTGGCGCACAGCGTGCCCGTGCGAATGTCTGCGCCAGCCGCGTGCGATAAAATCAATTTCCGCGCACAGCGAATTCATGGATTCTCGCCTCCAAAAGCAGACGTGGCGCAGCGACCCTGCAGCAGCGCCAGTTACGCCCCCAAGAACGCCCTCGCGCAAGGAAAAGCCATCAAGATCGCAAAACCATTGTAAAGGGCTGCACCAACCCTGTACCAGTTTACCGGACTGGCAAACAGCAAACTCAAAGCGGGGAACGCGTATTACGGGTGTCGGGAACAAGCGTGCGCCAGAAGTTTCACACGCGATCTGGCCTGGGGGAGTGTGTGCGTGTATTTCAGGGGTGAGCGAGAGAAGTATTACACGCAAATGGCCTGGGTGCGTGTATTTCAGGGGTGCGCGAGAAGTTCCACACGCGAATGGCCTGGGCGCGTGTATTTCAGGGGTGCGCGAGAAGTACTACACGCGATCGTGAAGTTCCACACGCGATCTGGCCTGGGGGAGCGTGTGCGTGTATTTCAGGGGTGCCCGAGAAGTCTCACACGCGATCGGGCCTGGGGGAGCGTGTGCGTGTATTTCAGGGGTGCGCGAGAAGTTCCACACGCGATTCGCCTGGGCGCGTGTATTTCAGGGGTGCGCGAGAAGTTCCACACGCGATTGGCCTGGGCGCGTGTATTTCAGTGGTGCGCGAGAAGTTCCACACGTGATTGGCCTGGGCGCATGTATTTCAGGGGTGCGCGGGAAGTTTCACACGCGATTGGCCTGGGCGCGTGTATTTCAGGGGTGTGCGAGAAGTTCCACACGCGATTGGCCTGGGCGCGTGTATTTCAGAGGTGCGCGAGAAGTTCCACACGCGATTGCCCTGGGCACGTGTATTTCAGGGGTGAACGGGAAGTTTCACACGCGATTGGCCTGGGCACGTGTATCTCAGGGGTGCGCGAGAAGTTCCACACGCGATTGGCCTGGGCGCGTGTATTTCAGGGGTGCGCGAGAAGTTCCACACGCGATTGGGCCTGGGCGCGTGTATTTCAGAGGTGCGTGAGAAGTTCCACACGCGATTGGCCTGGGCGCATGTATTTCAGGGGTGCGCGGGAAGTTTCACACGCGATTGGGCTGCGTGCGGGTATTTCAGGGGTGCGCGGGAAGTTTTACACGTGATTTCAGCAGGGTACGTGTATTTCAGGGGTGCCGGGGAGTCCTACATGTGATTTGGCAGTGTGGGTCCTCCCAGGTGTTCCCTGTACACCCTCCACGGCCCCTGCAGGCAGCCCACACCACAGGGGACTACCCTGCATCCCTGGTCATGTCCCGCAGGCAGCCCACCCAACATGGGCATGCCCCCCAGCAAAGGCACATGTCTCCTTGCACTAATGATCACCAACTCATGTCCCCTTGCACCCCCACCCCCAGCATTGCGGGGCACCTGCCAGCAGGCCCCACTCATGTCCCACTCATGTCCCCACCACCCCCACCCCCCAGCACTGCGGGGCACCTGCCAGCAGGCCCCCACTCATGTCCCACTCATGTCCCCACCACCCCCACCCCCCCGGCAGTGCAGGGGCACCCTCCACCAGGCCCCCACCCATGTCTCCCACCACCCCCAACCCCCAGCAGTGCAGGGGCACCCTCCACTAGGCCCCCACCCATGTCTCCCACCACCCCACCCCCAGCAGTGCAGGGGCACCCTCCACCAGGCCCCCACCCATGTCTCCCACCACCCCCACCCCCCAGCACTGTGGGGCACCTGCCTGCAGGCCCCAACTCATGTTCCCCAGCCAACATGTTATCACAATCTAGATCCCTGGTCCCTATGGTCAGCCTCCAAATGCAAAACACCCACCCGAGTATTGCATCCACCCACTCAGAAATGGCAATTACATGACAGAACACCAATTGCAAGTTTCGAAACAAACACATGTCCCTCACATACACCCAATGGGTGTCAGTGAATCTCAAAACCCATATCATGATATGCATGAAACCAATGAGATGATACTACACATTGAAGTTCGATAAAGAAATATGTATTAAAGGAAACATAAATAGATTTAAAAAAAAGAAACAGAAATGTGAATGTACAAAAATGAAAAGAAGCATGTCCGTGAAAAAAAGCAAAACCAAAAATCATAATCCAAAGTAATGGTGTCCAAAGTCACTGTCCACAAAAGCAAATCCAATGGGAAATAATAATTGAAAGCCATTTCTCCATGGGTAAATTGTGAAAGAAAAATAAAATCCAACTGTGAACTATGTACAGACGAACAAGCCAGGGTCCATTATCCCAACAAAAGAAATGAAACCTATCTAACAACACTAACTAATCAAATAAACTATATACAAAAATATGGCCAATGTCCAAAAGGTCCAAAATAAAACAAAAAACAAAGGAAACCTAACACTACCTACATAACTATGTACAAGGGCAGCGGGCTAGTCTGACGGCTCACTTTTGAATGTCCCGGCCCAGGGCATCAACGAACTCCTGCTCAATGTCCCGGAGGCGGTCCTCCTCCATGGCCCCGAGGGTCCGCAGGGCCGTCGACATGTCCACCTCCAACCCCCTGCGGATTGCCTCGAGGCACTCGGCCCGCCTGAGGGCCCTCCGCATGGAGTTCTCCGCCCTGACCATTGTGAGCCGTGCCTCTTCCGCCCGCTGCCGCTCCGCATCTATGGCGTGGCCCAACCGCTGCCACACGGAAGACACTCTCTGTCCTGGGTCCTCCTGCCCTCCGGCCGATGCCTGGCCCTCCGATGTTGAAGGCCCCGAGCCTTCATGGCTCCCACCACGTTGCTGCTGCTGCTGTGCCTCTGCCCGTGCACTGCCTCCTGCTGCCTGCACATCCTCCGCCGGCTGGGGTGCAGTCGTTGATGTGGCCACCCCTGCTGGACGTCCGAATCCTGACTGTGGCAGGGATGCCTCCTCCACCAGCCTGGCCGCACTGTCAGAGGCAGCTCCACAGGGCACCCAGGTGACTGATGGGTGGGAAGATGGCACGGAGGACGACTGGCGCGTAGGGGGTTCAGTTGAGGAGGGGGTCGTAGCAAGCCCCATCAAACGGAGGAATCCGGCCTGGGTGACCTGTCCCAGCAGGCTGACGTGGTTAACGAGCCATTCAAGATGACGTGCAGTCTCCTCATGAAAAGACTGCAGGTCACCTCGCATGGCCCGTTGACGCAACGCCACGCCAGTCAGGACAGGCTCAACCCGGACCCAGATAGCCACGTCCGCAGGCAGAGGAAGGCCAGTTGTCATTTGCTCATCCCCTGCCTGAAAACGGGTCTGGACGTAGGCATCCCTGCTGGTGCAAGATGATGCAGGGACAGGATCAGGGACAGGATTGCACACAGGCACCTCTGCGGCGGCCTGTGCTGCCTCCTGTCCCTGGTCCTGCACTGCACCACCTCCTCCTCCTCCTCCACCAAACCCCCCACCAACCTGGATGACTCCGTGCCATCTTCCCCCGTTGGGCCCTGTGGGGTCCCAGCTGCCCCTTCTGCTGCCGAGGAGTCCAACTCCAACCTCCACCTCTTGGACCTCCCCCCGGCAGCTGCGGCCTGGGACGCGGCACCGGACTCCTCACTCCCCGACGAGATGACAACATGGGAGGGGAGCCGGGCCTTGCGTCTCCGGCTGGTGGTGGGATCCCCGCCGCTGTGCTCCACAGCACCTTCTCCGCCCTCTTCATCAGTTGACGCTGCAGACAGGGAGAAATAAAACACAGGCATCAGGGCACTGTACAATGGACACATACACACATGACAGTTGTACATGAGTGGCATTGGCAAACCTCAGACATGCCATCACAATCCCCAACACACATGTCATTTCAACTCGCACACATGAGCCATACCACAGCCATATCGCAATTGCCAGCACCATCCATACCCATACAACAGCATGAGCAGGCACAGCTGAGCCAGACATCACATGCAACACAGGAAGTGCACCACACATGTACACACACCACCACACTTGCATGCATGTGTACACCTCTGCCAAGTGTCGCAGTGTACAGATGGGCATCCATGTCACATCTGCCAATCAGGCTTCCACATCCCGCTGTCACATGCATCCATGTTGCATCACTGTTGCACCCTTGTCAAATACACACAAATGCACATGTACACAGTGCTGATACATGCAGCTGAAAACAACATACATGCGTGACATCACGGACATGTCTACTTACATACACATTCATCCAAACATGTGTGCCCACACAACTGCATCTGGCATGCAAGCCTACACGCACAAGCACCATCCATGTCTCACACATTACAGCCCTCGCATGTGTTAGCTCCACGGCCCTGTACACCCCCACCCATACTCGACCCCATACAAACAGATGTGCAACCTGCACACTACTGAAACATCACCACACGCACAGCTCACAATCAGGATGCATGTACACTTACCGCTCGACTCCAGACGGGTCTGCCTCTCAAGGACCTGGACGTGGAGCGCTGGGGATATGCGTTCCAGGACCCTCATCTGATCTTCTGACAAGTGGCCCCGGCGCCCCTTGGCATCCGCTGCCTTCAAGAGGCGCCGGGCCTTGTTCAGGGTCCTGGACCTGAAGTCCTCCCAGCGCTTCTTGACATGTTGGAAGTCCCGGAGAGCCACCCCCTCCGCGTTGATGGCAGTCATGATGTCAGTCCAGATCCGAGTCCGTCCTTCCTTGTCGGCGCGGGAACTTCCAAAGAGGGCATCATACTGCCCCAGGACTTGCTCCACCAGGACACCAACTATGGTGGCACTGAAGCTGGTGCCCCTCTGCCTCTCTGGCCGGGGGTTGTCAGTGGTGCCAGATGTTGCAGTGCCCGACATGACAACCCCAGAGGCAGGAGTGGGTGGGCAACTGGGTCCTGGGGCTGGGCTGTGTAGCGATGGAATCCCAGTCGGGAGTCTTCGGTTCCAGCAGGGGTGGTCACAGCAACAGCACCCCTGGCTGATGTGCAGGCAGCAAATGGCAGGGCACGTGGGCAGCAGGCAGTCAGGCAGCAGCAGATGGCAGGTGGGAGCGTGCTCGGGGCTCTGGGGGGCAGTAGTTCGGCCTTCTGGGCAGGAGCGTGGTCTTCCGTGTGCTTACACGTGGCCAGCTTGATACAGAGTGATTTGGCAGGTGAAAATTCTGCACGTCAGCGTGTAATTCGAGGAAAGGCCCTTAGCGTGTAAGCGCGTCAGCACGCATACGCGATTCCATTGGACCAAAGGCCCTTAGCGCGTATGCGCGTCTGTGACGTGTCGCGCACGGGCGTTGCTTTTCTTGGGGTGCGGTGCGTGTATTTTGCATGCGTTGGGGTTCACGCTATCACTTCACAGCGGGTGGGTGTTGGCTACGCGTTCTTCTACGCGCAAGGCAGACGGTGAGTGGTACCCTGGTCCCCCAGGCCCGATCGTGTGTGAAACCACCCGCGAGCCACAGAAATACACGTACCCCGCTCCCCCAGGCCTGATTGCTTGTAAAACCACCCGCGAGCACCTGAAATACACGCGCCCAGGCCAATCGCGTGTGGAACTTCTCGCGCACCTCTGAAATACACGCGCCCAGGCCAATCGTGTGTGGAACTTCTCGCGCACCTCTGAAATACACGCACACGCTCCCCCAGGCCCAATCGCGTGTGGAACTTCTCGCGCACCTCTGAAATACACGCGCCCAGGCCAATCGCATGTGGAACTTCTCGCGCATTCCTGAAATACACGCACACGCTCACGCTCACCCAGGCCCGATCGCGTGTGAAACTTCTTGCGCACCTCTGAAATACACGCACACGCTCCCCCAGGCCCGATCGCGTATGAAACTTCTTGCGCACCTCTGAAATACACGCACACGCTCCCCCAGGCCCGATCGCGTGTGAAACTTCTCGCGCACCTCTGAGATACACGCACACGCTCCCCCAGTCCCGATCGCGTGTGGGCCTTCTCGCGCGTTTAGAACTTTGGCACACATTTTTTTCCTGCGCAGGGACGCTACCGCCTGCTTTCGTGTGGCGGACATGTATGGGCCTGTGCGCGTCTTTGGCCGTGCGCTGTTTTTCCCTATTCGATTCCATGAATACGTGTTGTAGGCGAGCGTGTGGGCGTTCTGCGCACTTGCCTCCTGTACTTCCCCCGTCACGCCCACATTTTCACGAGTTGTTCCCCATTCTGCATGTGACGCCCCGTGTTACGCCTACTTTTGTTATGTGCGCCGCGCGTTCGATGACCTGTGCGCCAGCGTGCGCCGCGCACTTTTTCAGCGCACATCCCACATTTTGCACGTGCACGGACTTCCATGAATAGATGTGCGATGTTTTCTGTGCGATAATCGCACTTGCACTGCGATTTTCGCTATTTCACTGCGAATCGCACGTTTTCGCACGCGTGCGCCGTTTCTTCTGCGCACATTAATTCCATGAATCGGCCTGTTGGTCTGGGTGTGGCTCCAAGCACTCGCCCCAGGCACAGATTCACCTCCTGCTCGCTTGCATGGGTGCCGGAGTAGTCCGGGACAAGAAGATCTCCCTTGGGTGAAGCGCAACAGGGCACATTAGCATTTGACAGCCCAGAATTACTCTGGGTCCCATTCTTAACAGCGGCACCTGTGTTGGGCTTTTGAGAACAGGGAGCGGCATGAAGTGCCACTGCCGGCCCTGTACGTGTGGTGCGAATTTATTTTAAGGCAAGGACCACGCGAAGCACAGTTGGTTACGTTTGGGACCCACCAGGCGGGCGTTTCACTAAGCGGTTGGCACTGTTTGCTCCGACAGGAGGAATGCAGTACTACACGTGAAAAAGGGACTCACTCAGATCAGGGACGGCCTGGCTGCAGTTTCAATGCCGGGGAGTTTACCAACACTTCACATCATGTCGGCTTCTGCTTTGGCCCCTGTCTCCCCCTATATTTTGAAGTTGACTGTACTAATTTGACTCAGCTAGCAATCAAGCAAGTTGGAGGTGTGGAAACACCGGGATGAATATTTGCCACCAGCAACTCTTAAAAAGTCTCCGGTAAGACCTTAATAATAATAATAATAATAATAATAATAATGTATTTAATGTGATACAGTTTACTTAATAAAATATAAACATAGAAAAAACAACACAAACATAAGATAATGCTTAAGATCAAATAACATAACATCACAAAACATCACAAAATAATCAAGTATCAAAGTATCACATCATACACAAGCTAAAATATAAATAGAAATAGCAATACAAGTTAGACAATAACACCCACAATAATATACCACCTTAACTGCATAAAAGGGCAAAAAAGATATGCAAAAATTAGAACATTCCTCAGAGCGACAGTACCTTATGGTACTCAGATCTCGACAGTCTGCATCGACCCATGGCATAGGCAGTATCTATTGTTAGATATTAACACTGGATTCAGAACTTAATGCCCAATATTTCTTCTATCCTAAGCCAAATATTATACAAAGCAATCATAGCTCGCATACTCTCGGAATGTATGCAATGATGCCAAAATAATGGGGCACTGATTGTTGCCAGGTCATAGGTGTGCTTCCCAATGTAGCGATGGATTACATCGATCATGCTACCACATTCTGTCAATACATGTCTGGCTGGCTCTAATGCATTGCTTGCTTTGCACAACTGACAGATACTTTTTTCCATTGGTATTATCAAGGTTAATGATGAGGCCATTACATTCGGCATATTCCTACAACGCCATGGCAGATCTACAGAGACCATTGATAGTATGATCAAAAATGACCAAATCGTCTGCGTATGCCAAGACGGAACAAACAGCATATTTTGGGGGTGGAGGGGGGGCGTTGTGACGTGCCGAACAAGATGGCCGCCTGACCTCCGAGCTCCCCAACTGACTATATCCTGAATACAATATCCTGTGGATCGGCGGTGTTGCTGCGGGCGCTGTGGACCTGGGGGTGTGACTGAGCCCCCGTGGCACAACTGGAGCCAGTTTGGTAAAAGACCGACCTTCCACTCTCGAGAAACGTCGCCTGGAAGAGTGGGCACCCCGCCCAACGGCTGAACGACTTCGCGCCATATCTGACCCAGGCTCGGAGCCTCTGCACTGGGCTGAGGGAGGAGCGAAACCCAACCCGTCACCAACAGCTCCGGTCATTATAGTTGGGCCGACCCCTACAATCCGCCCAAAGGATACCCAACCCCTCCTGGCTGAACGGAACCTCTGGTGGAGCCGTGCCCCTCCCCCCTCTTCTGTGCACCACATCCTAGCCACCCGCGGACCCTGGGCTGGACCCCCTGGCACGCAGAGTCCCGACCCATAGCCTGCCTTAGAACATGCAACCCTGCACCGGGTGGAAGCGGGCCTATAGGGCGACACAACTCTGCATCTGAGCCCAGGCGGCCCCACTCCCCGGCTGCGGAACAAAATCTGCTGTATCGGCCGATGCAGCAGACCTCAACAAGGTATGTGAGTGAAAGCATCACTGTTGACCCCTAAGAGGACATACCTATACCCCTCACTTACTCGCATCCACTCTACGTGACTGAGCTCCAACACCCAACACAATTGTCTGCCTCACCCAGCCATCCAGAGTCGACCCGGCAGACTTCCTGGACTGGCATTCGCAGCGGATGAATAATCCGCCAACGCTCCATTCATAACCTCTGCCAGCCAGGTCCCCATACGCCTGAAAACTCTGTGCAGGAATTATATTCCACCCACTCCCCACTGAATACTAACCTCAAGAGAAGGCGCAATTCAAGACCACCCATAAAGGCGCACCACAGACTTCTCTCCCTCTCTTTTGCTGCCCTGCTGCCTGTACGCGGAGCCGGCAGGGCCCTGAACATGAGGCTGGGGTACTAACTGCTCCATAGGCTCCTGCTACACTCTGGGTTATACCGCGTGCACTAAAAACCCTCCACAGTCACTGCTTGCCCGGCACTGTTTCTAGATACCACAAATCATCGGTGAGACAACTGGTCCCCCCCCACTACTATTCATATCCCTCCTGGGCTGAACACAACAAGCTGCGGCCAATGCACAGACATGGCCGGTGGCGTGAAAAACAAAGATAAAAAGAGGGGCCCCATAGATGCATTTGTTAACTCCTCCAGTCAGGATCATAACACGGCACCCACAGAATCCTCCATAACCCCCATATCGACCCCCCCCATATATGGTAGCCATGGAGAGAGGGTTTGCAGCAATCCACACCAAACTAGACGACACCGGTGATAACATTGCCTCCATCCGAGCAGATATTAAGAAAATGAATACCAGAGTCTCTGAGGCAGAAGACAGGGTCTCCACTCTGGAGGACACGTCCATCACGCAGGGTAAAGCCATGGAAAAAAATTCAGAAAGACGTCAAGACACTGCAGAACAAATGTGAAGATTTAGAATCCCGTTCGAGACGTAACAACATTAGGTTGGTTGGGGTGGCAGAGCGCAAGACTAATGCTTCCATGGAACACTTTAAGACATGCTCCACTCCCTATTCCCAGAAACAATTCCTGATTGAGAGAGCACACAGGGCACTAACCTCTCCCCCTAAACCAGAGGCACTGCCACGAACAATTATAGCAAGGCTACTCAACTATCGAGACCGAGACCTGGTGCTCCGTTTGGCACGAGAACAAGGCCCTCTCTCCTTTGAATGTAATCGCATCCTTATATACCCTGTTTTTCATCTGAGGAACAGACCGCCCGACGATCCTTTGACTCTCTGAAAAGAACATTGAGAGACCGGAAAATAATATACGCTATGCTGTTCCCCGCCAAGCTTCGCATTTAACTATTGCAAGAAACACACACCACTGAGCAGGTCTCCAACTTTTTTGGCCGTTCCTGGGGTCTGCAGATATTTACCATGAATTACTCGTCACAAGCACGAGGGGTCCTGACCCTGGTCCATCGCAGACTCAGTTTCCTGGTGCAAAAAACGAATGTAGACATAAATGGCAGATACTTAATAATATGGGGCATGCTACAAGGACAAGACGTAATTATCATAAATACGTACGGTCCCAATAGTGACACACCAGAATTCTACCAACAGATTGTATCATTAATATCACCAACAGAGGAATCAAGAGTGCTATGGGGAGGAGATTTCAACACCATCCTAGACCCTTCACTCGACAGAACATCCACCACACAACGGACAAACTCAAAGGCGGCTCTTACCGTAAAACAGGCCATGTCCTCCATACCGCTCGCCGATGCATGGAGGGAACTACATCCCCTCACCAGAGACTACACGTTCCATTCCTACATCCATGGGTCGAGCTCCAGAATAGACTACTGGCTCTGTTCCACAGACTGCATCCCCAACCTAATTGAATGCACTATATTACCCAGAACTCTCTCGGACCACTCCCCAGTAACAGTAGAGATCCAGATCGGGATACCCACACCGGTATACCGCCTATGGAGAATGCCTCCAGATTTCCTACGAGATGATTTGCTCCATGAGCCACTCCGGATCGAGGTGGCAGACTTCTTGGAACGCAACCAAGGCTCAGTGATGTCGCACAACGATCTGGGAGGCCTTTAAAGTATGGCTGAGGGGACACCTGATATCCAAAGTCCACGGTTCACTGCGAGATATACGCACCCAATTAGCCTTGGCTGAAGACCGTATTAAAGAGGCAGAAGTAGCATACATGGAAACACCAGGGCCTGAGACACTGCCACCACTACACGACACCCTGGCTGAGTTCAGGAGACTGGCGGAACGAGAGGTTTGGTATTCGACGCAACTGATCAGAGCCAGGAAATATGGAAAAAATAATAAATCAGGCAAGATGCTGTCTAACCTAGTCAAGACCAAACAAGGCCACCGACAGATTACCCGCATCATGGATGACCACAGTTCGACACATGTAGACCACCTGAAAGTGAATGCAGTGTTCCTGAGTTTTTACACTGAACTCAATGCGAATTCTGACCAGGTGACAACAAGGAAACTACAGGAGTATCTAGACTCCTTCCCGCTCCCTGCACTCTCCCAGGAAGAAAGAACCGCCATAGAGCTACCCCTGTCCCTAGAAGACATACAACAAGCAATCAAGGACCTCAAGGTGGGCAGAGCTCCAGGGTCGGACGGCCTACCCGCAGATCTCTAAAAAATCCTTATAGATGATCAGGTATGGGAAGAATCCCTGGAAACTGGAACACTCCCTCCATCGATGAGAGAAGCCATCATCACGGTGATGCTCAAACCTCATAAACCCCCCCATTCTCCTTCCTTGTATAGACATTTGTCCCTCATCAACGTTGACACCAACATTTTTGCAAAAGCCATAACCAATAGATTGAATCCATATATGGCTAAACTTGTCCATCCAGACCAATCAGGCTTCATACCTCTTCTTCCCTCATTTATCTTCACTGGCAAATTGTTCTAGTTGCTGTATTACTAGTTTGACTAATATTTTGTAATGGCTTCTACTGTTATTATATTCTTGTTGTTATAATGTAAAGCGCTTTGGTGTAAAGCGCTATATAAACACAATAAACAAACAAACACACCAGGCCGTTCCACCGCCCTGAATCTTAGACGCTTCTTCGCCATCATCTCCCAGTTAGATCATAAGGCACAGACGGTGGCAATTACCTTAGACGCAGAGAAAGCGTTTGAATCCATTTCGTGGAACTTCATGTACGCAGTACTGGAGAAAATGGGATTTGGGCCAGGATTCCTTCAACTCATAAAGCTGCTGTACCGTAATCCAACGGCTAGAGTATGAACCAATAAAACGCTATCGTCCAGCTTTGCGCTACAGAGAGGCACTAGGCAAGGTTGCCCACTCTCTCCTTTAATCTTTGCATTAACAATGGAAGGAACGACACAAGCACGCCTGGAGAGGGAGCCTGGAGAGGGATCCGCATAATGGGGTCCCCACAATTCATTTCCCTGTATGCGGATGATACAATGCTATATCTCAGAAACCCGGACGTTCTTCTACCACCTGTGTTGCGTGACATAGCTGTATTCACTAAACACTCAGGATACAAAATCAACCATACCGAGTCTGAAATAATTCCCCAGACCGGGTTCACAATCCAAACTGCAGTCATGAATGACCTGCGGTGGTTCCCCACCACGGCACGATACCAGGTCATTACACTAGCACCAGACAGAAAGACTCTGTATGCCAACAACTACTCTCCATACTTAGCACTGCTTGAATGCATCATACCTGTGTTGCTCCGTGTTGTTTTGCTTCCAAGGCGAGCGTGTTGCCCCTGAGCTATCCTCCCGAGTATCAATGGCGTCGACGGTACAGGCATGGTCGCAGATCCTCAAGAGGGTCGGATGCGATATGCCATATTGGCCACACCTTCCCCAATGGCAATATCCGGACCTGGAGCCCACCATGGATCGCACGATACAAACGAGATGCGACTGCGGAAAACAGGCCAGGATTGGTGATCTCTTCCCGGAGGGTCACTTCCTTACAGTCGCTGAGATTCAAAACAGAGCTGGAGCAGGGCTATCCACGACGCTTCATTACCAACGGCTAAAGGCAGCCTGCAAGAAGAAATGGCCATCCTTCCCGCTGGCACCGCCAACTCACAAATTCCTCTCTGATATTTTAACAGAGGATGGCTTTGTGGGCAATGTCTCTATGCTCTACAGGACAGTACAAAACAATACCCCATCCAGGAATGGAGTAAAAACCAAATGGGAAAGAGATCTGAACATTGAGATCGATGAGCAACACTGGACGAACTATTGCAGATACACTAAAACTATTTCCCTATGTGCGAATTTCAGACTTATCCAATTCAAAATTCTGAATCATCTACACTTTACGCCCCACCAAATCTCCAAGTTCGACCCTTCCAAGCCAAAGTCATGCCCCAAATGTGGTACAGCTACCGCGAATGCGATTCATATGTACTGGGAGTGCCCACCAATTCACCAATTCTTGAAGGACGTGGCAAATACTATGAACGCCATACTGAATATGAACATCCCTGTCACACCGCTGAAATACTTACTAGGAGACATCGGGAAAACATCCGTCAAGACCCGCAGACTATTTGCAGTGGGAGGAGCCGTGGCCAAACGGAACATTCTCAGGAAATGGAAGTCCAAGACCCCTCCTACACATGACGTCTGGCTCCGGGACCTAATCGCCACGCAAGACTGTGAAGAGACCTATATAAGACGGATTCAAACCACTTCCAGGCCCAAAGATATCTGGGCCCCCCTCAGAACATATCTACGGTCTACGGAAGAGTCGACGGAAACCGTGGATATTGAACTATTACCTGAATGACCCCATATGGCAGACTCCTCTCTCCCCCCCCCCACACCCTGTGTCCAACATACTGTACCTCGCCCCGGGTCTGCGCCATATTTACAAACCTTATTGTTCTCAATGGAAATGTGTCATCCCCGTTGTAATGTTATGCCAGTACAAAATAAAGATTTTTAAAAAAAAGCATCTCCTATTTCACATTGCATGTGTATTTTATGACAACCAACGCTCTCAAAACTCATTGTCCTCTTCAACACCTAGTTAACAAATGTGTGTTGCTCAACTAAATAACGGCAACCTGAGCGTTCTTAAATAAACATCTTCTATTTCATATAGCATATATGGTTTATGTCAAACAACATTCAACATGTCATGTTTCTGTTCTTATGCTGCAAATGCTGAATAGCTTGAATTTCAGCATAATGTGCATTTCCGCCATCCGGACTGCAGAAAAATTCTTTCTGGCATCGAGGACCGCTTTATGAGCCAAATTTAAGTTTCATCGAGTCAGTCTACTAATCAACTGTAAACTAGAGGCCCTGATTCTCAGTAGCTACTATTACAAGAGATGCAGCCTGCAGTCCACTCAGTATTTCTGAATGCACCACATAAAAATGCTGATGCTGTTTTAGTTGGACTACTGGAAGGACCAATTACACCGCCATCCCCCCATGAAGGTTCACTAAAACCAGTTGTCATTGATATGTTATCCTAAGCTCCCATCTGTTTACGATCTCAACATGTAAATGAAGTAGATACACAATACAGTGACTTAATATCCTATCTGCGGATAGAGAAGCATCAGAGACACGCATCCCGACCTTGGAAGAAGGGCTGTGATTGATAGCTCTTGATAATCATTCTATGACCATAACTAAAACAAACTATGTACCTCTGCTTGCGCTTTTCATATATGTACATGGCCTAATGTGTCTCTAGCATGACTCAATACAAATGTAGGAAATGAAAGTGAATTTGAGGCCCCCTTGTCTAAGATGACAGTTCAGAATGGTTGCCTAAATGAATACACCTGATAAGAGAATATACAATGTAGTTTAGTGTAATCATGATCTTCTCAAAGCATGTCCATGGATCATACAAGCAGCTATATTAGCCATCAGGGCGAAACAAGACATCAGTCCAAACAGCAGAAAGATTAACTAAGATGTAGTCATTATGGGTGAAACAATGAAAAATCTTCTAGGTTAAATGCATAGAAATTTAAAAGCACATATTCTATGCTCTCAGCTTTATGCATCATGCCCAATCTAAATGCAGCGTAAAAAGCGCATTTGCTACCCACTTTAAAAGGAAAAATATCCCATAACTTCCTTTCTCTTGGCCCATACCTTTCCCGACCTTATCACTCTGCTCAGTCCGCAGCTCTCGGTACTCCAGCAAGGCTTACTCCATCTGAATAAAAATCGCTGTGTGCGGACTCTTCTAGGACTGGCTCTTTAATCTTGCTGAGAAAATTTTGGCTAATAAGATCGAGCATTCCAATCTTTTTTTTAGATGTCAATCATGCACATTTTGACCTCTACACATACCGACTGATTTTGAAGATGGAATTTTGATACCTTCACATTTTAAACTCTTCACCCATGCAATCTGAGAAAGTCTGTTAAACAGAAACGTCAACATTTTGCTCCCTGCTCGACTCTTAGGAAACGTACTTTCTCCATTTGTCTAACAGGTGAACATAACGGCAAGGGTGATAATAAATCTCCTTGCTGAAGTCTGTCTGCATCCTGTTTGTTTTAGCACTCATTGCATTTTCTTAACTTTACAGACCTTTGACTAATTAAACATATATGCTCGCTGTGCTCTCTCCTTACTCTTCCTCACACATTAATGGTGGCACCTGCTGGGAGGTCCGTCTTGCTTTATTCTCCACTTCCAGGATCATAATATCTGTCTGTCGAAGTAGTACCATCCTGGTACAAGGGCCTCAACCCAATCTCTTACTTGGTAGGCTTCTTCCTCGCCTTATCAACTTTCCACTTTCCTACTCACGGGCTCCCATTCCATCTGTTTCTACGGACACCCGGGCTCACTTTCCAGTTATGCCCACCTTTGCTACCTTGCCTCCTGCTAACTTCACCGCCTCTCTCAACTACTCCCTTGTTGCTTGCAACTGTACAGGCTCACTTGCCTAATCAATTGCACTGCTCTGACAACCTTGTCAGCCTCCACCTCTCTGGTGCCCTTACCAGCCACTGCCGCTGCATCTGGGGCTCCCTTGCCTCCTGTGACAACTCCTACACTGGCTCCCTTGCCATCTACTACTGGCATGACTCCCTTGCCTACACTCCTCTCATCAACATCCTTGTCAGCCCCTGCTCCTCTGCCCCTTACTACCTCTATCTCTCAGACACTCTTGCTGCTAACTGGGGTGACCACTATCCCTTGTACACCCGCCCCCGTGTAAGTCTTTCAAAAACAGCAATTTACTCCACTATGCCACGCTTAACTCACACTCGGCTCTCAAGCACTCGTCTGATATCTGCTACCTCCTTGAACTTCTGGATCTCAATGTCCTAGCCCTTACTGAGACATGGTTCAGGGACAGCTCTGTCGCAGGTTTTGACACACTTCTCCCTGATGGCTACAAGATCCTCTCTGTGCCCAGACCTAACCGGCCAGGAGGGGGGAGTAGCCCTGATCTTTCCTGAGTGGATGCCTGTTTCCATCATTCCCACTCAGGTCTACTCTTCTTTTAAATGTCTGGTCTGCAGGCTCTCTCTCTCCCTTGTCTCCTCTCTTACTCTGACCACCTTCTATCGGCCTTCTGGGACGGCCCACCTTCTTCCTCTCTGAATGGCCTAACCTGGCCTCTTCTCGACTTTCCTACTCCTCCCAACTCCTCCTTCTGGGGGATCTAAACATCCATCTTGATTCTCCCGACTCCTCAGGTCCTTTCCGCAACCCATGCAACTTTCTTTCTCTTTGCATTCTACCTTCTGGCCCGATGCACACCGCTGGCCACACCATAGATGTTTTTATCTGAACACACATCCCCTCTCTCTATCCCTCTGACTACCTCACTCTCCTGGACTGATCATTCTCTTCTCTCTTCCCACATGAAGCTCTAGTCTCCTCTAGCACCGGCACACCCTTCACTACTTCCTGCCTTTGACCCATGAAAAGAGTGACAGTGGCTGCCTTTGCCTTCTCCTACTCTCCTCCTCCTGCGGCTGACTCCCCCTGAAACAGCCCTTTCAAGCTTTCACCTCCCCATCTCCAACACTCTGACATTCTTGCCCCTGTCATGAGGATTCATCTGAAGCCTTCCAATGAGAGCAACTCTTGGTATGACTACGAGCTGGCTGCCCTTAAACGAAAGTGTAGAGCAGTGGAAGGGAAATGGGGATCTTCAGGTGCACCATCTGACAAACTGGCCGGTCGCCTTCTTCAAAGGAAATATAGACTCTGCTTCTGCTGCAAGAAAAGAGTTTGTATTCAAGCCCACATCTCAGCGGCATCCAACAACACGGCTGAACTCTTCAAAGTCTGCAAAGAACTGGCCACTCCTATTGCAGCCTCATCCTCTAATGCACCCACCCAGGCCCTTTACTGGGCCCTGGCTGCCTCTCTCACCAAAACACAGGACATCCTGTCCTCTCTCCCCCCACACCTTCGCCTGGACCCACATCTCTTGGGCTCCCCTTGGCAATCACCCCTCTCCTCTCCTCCCTCTCTCCTGTCACATCGGAGGCGGTCTACAGACAAGTCCGGTCCATTAAAGCCTCCTCCAAACAGGTTGACCCTTGCCCTTCTAAAATCATCAAGGATAACATTGATTCTCTTGCTGCAGGCTTGGCCGACCTCTGCAACCTCTCTTTCGCCACTGGAGTTTTCCCAACTTTTCTCAAGCACTCTCGTGCGCCCTCTGCTCAAAAATGCCTCTGCTGACCCTTCTATCCCAGCAAACTATCGCCGGATCTCTATCACTCCTTTCCTGGGCAAACTCCTGGAGAAACTATCTCTCAGCTTACCCAGCCCACACTGAATCTGTTGGTTGTCTCCATGAACATCAGTCTAGCTTTAGAGCATCCAGAGGCACGGAAACTGCTCTTCTGAACACCTGTGAAAACCTGCTCTCAAATCTTGACTCTAATTCTCCTTCTGTCCTCATTCTTCTCGATCTCTCTTCTGCCTTCGACATGGTAAACCACAACATCCTTATCTCCCATCTCTGTGATACCCTGGGCATCACAGATCTGGCCTTGGAGTGGCTTGCCTCCTTTCTCTCTGACCAAAGGTGGAACTTGGGTCCTTTCTCTCCTCTATCACTCTCTCTGCTTGTGGCATCCCCCATGGATCTTAACTATCCATGTGTTTCTTCAAGGTCTACCTGGCCCCTCTAGCCCACAGGATCTCTACTTTCACATCCTAACTTTCAGTGTTATGCTGATGACACACAGCTCTCCTTCAGGCTACCTTCGGCCTCTTCTTCCTCCTCGCTCATTCCTGGCTGTCCGCAATTCAGTCTTGCTGTGCTGCTAACGATCTCTGCCTCAATGCAAGTAAGACATAGATCGTCCTCACTGGGACCTCTGTGCCCGCTTTCCCAATTTCCCACTGGCCGGCCTCCCTTGGCCTTGCGCCCTCATCTGCTAGTGAGGCAAAAAATCTGGGGGTCCTCTTCGACTCCACTCTCTCCTTCTCTTCTCACATCTCGGACATCTAGAAAACGTCCCACTACCAGCTGCACCTCCTCGGAGGTATTCTACCTTTTCTCACCTTCCCCCAAAGCTCACCGCCTCCAGAACCATTGTTCTCTCTAGGCTGGATAACTGCAACAGCCTCTTTCTCAATCTACTCTCCATCCACTACAACTCATCCAGAACAGAACCGCAAGACTTATCCTTGGCCTCAAGCCCAGGGACGGCATCTCTCTGGCACTGCAATCCCTCCACTGGCTCCCCATGGCTGCTAGGATCAAGTTCAAGACCCTCTGAATAGTCCACAAGGCTTTCTGGGGCCGGGACACGCACTATCTGCAACACTCTCTTCGTAAATACTCTCCTTCTAGAGCCCTCCGCTCGGCCTCCTCCAAATCTTTGCGTGTAAGACATTTTTCCAAGCAGAGATTTGGGGGTAGATCTTTATCCTCTGCAGGTGCCTCCATGCCTCCCCCCGCCTTGACCCAGAACTCCTTAAGTTCTGGAAACTCATCAAGACCTTCCTCTTCTCTTCCCCTTTCTTCCTCCCTCTCCCTTTCTAACCTCCTCAATTTCTCTCCAGCTTCACTCCTACATCTCCTCCCCTAACTCTGCTCAACTGGTTGCCTGGCTCACCTCTAAAGCCCCTCAGGTCCCAGGCTCCCCTGCCAGTCTTTGCACTTGCCTCTGGGCCTCTGCACTATGCATAGCAGTTATTTATACAAAATAGTCGTACTGCAAGCAAGTATTTATACAACATAAATCTGCATCATGCACAATAGTAGTTTGTTGCAGCAGTCTCAACCCATAGATTTGAGTTGGCTTATTATGTCATTGTGTTTGAAGTCATAAAGGGAGGCATCATGTCACCCCCGTGAGACAGCTGTGTCAAACCAGGAAATGTGCATGCAGCAGAGCAAATACACACAAATAACTTTGCTACGGGTAAAAATGAGTTTGACAGTAAAATCTAGAAACCCTTATTCACACTTTAGCTGCTACATATTGCATGTAAGCTGCCTATAGTGCTAAGTGCAAACTCTTGTCATACGTTTCATAATCAATAGCTGCATGTACAATCACTTAAATGCCTCTTAAATGCCTTGCAAAGTGTGTATTAAGTGAAATATAATTATATGAGCTAAGAAAAACATAAAAGAATAATCGCATTTTACATGAATCACTCAGATTAATGGCTACCACTGGTCATTGCTTCGATATATGAAAGCGGACATTTGGAAAATCCATTTTTAATATATAAAGTAGTACTGAATTTTCTGGCCAACCGGACAATAGGCTTTGTGATTTTAAGCTTATGAGAACATATGTAAACCGTCCAAAGTCTGAATTGATGCTCTTTGAGATACACCAAAATGGGAATTCCTTTTTCGCCTAGCTTCGCCTAAGTGAAGGTCTTTGTGAGGGGTCAGTAATGCGAGGCAGACAACTGCTTGTAGTTTTCTCAGTATTTAACATTTTATTAATGATAGAAAATTAAAAGAAAACCTAACTAAACCTACTCTACCAAGGAGTTCCCTATCTAGTCTAGGTTCTGAGGGACATCTCCTAGCCTACACAAACCAACCTTCACACTAAACAACAAAACATTCAAAATAAATTATAAACAACATAAATACATGATTACCAAATAACCAGTGACTTAGAAAACGTCTTCCACTTGTCCTGGGTAGATCCCTTTCCCAGGAATGTCCAAAGGCAATCTCTCTAGGTGTACACAAAGTAAAGTCTTGAGCCAGTTTTTGAAAGTTGCAAAAGAAAAAGAAGGTCACCCAAACAAAAATCCACAGGTGAGACCACCAGGGCGCACAGACCAAGATGGCAGCGTAGTGATGGTTCTCTGCCACAGGCCGTCCACAGGGAGAGAAAGTTAGATTCCCTCTGGTCCCTGCCGAAACACCCAGAAGTATGTAATGGTGTCCGGAGCCGCAGCGCTGCAGGTGGAGAGTCCGTGGTGGCCTGTCGTGTCCCATAATGGAAGGTGAAGAGACACAGCGCAGGTGAGGCTGGAGTAGTGACGGCGTACCTGGATAGTGGAGCCCAGCAGTGCTGCACGGGGCACGCTGGTCCTGGGAGGAAGGAGCGGACAGCAGGAGAAGAGATACGGCCCAGGAAAGGCTGGAGTAGTGAGAGGAATATCCGGACAGCGGAGCAGAGCAGCGCTGCATGGGGCGCACCGGCCCCTTGAGGAAGGAGCAGACGGCAGGAGAAGAGACACGGCCCAAGCAAGGCCACGGCGGTGAGAGGAGTACCCGGACAGGTGAGCCCAACAGTGTTGTACAGGGAGCGCCGGTCCTTGGAGGAAGGAGTGGACCCGCAGATAAGGGCTGAGTGGAGGAGAGGACCCAGCCGGAAGGCTAGCAGTACAGTGCTGAGCCATAGAGAGTCAGGCCACAGAGGGGAGAGAAGGTGAGCCGGGAGGGCCCAGGGGGCGGGGACAGGCAGTAGCATTCCATGCAGCTCCCAGGAGGCCCGGGAGGTCCCCTGAGCCTGCACAGACAAGACAGGTGAGCAGTGGGCTCACCCACATCATACGGGCGAGGCCCTTCACATCGGGGAGAAGGAACGGCACTACAACAGTGGGGACAAAGTGAAGAGGAACAGGGGCTGAGGCACCTACATAAAGAGTAGGAGGATGACAGAGATTGGGGGTACAGGGGCCACACTGAGGCCTCTGGGAGCTGATCCAGAGGGGCCCTGGGACTGAACTGAGCAGGAAGAGCAAGTCCTCAAGAGGCCAAAGGGAGAGGAGTACCTGAAGAGTGACTTGGTGACGGTTTGAGATCGCATTAGGGGTGGCAGAGCCCAGCAGACTAAAGTCCACAGCCACACTGGAGAAACCCCAGAGCCCCTTTTGACTAAGAGAGAGCGCACTGACCGGGATTATGTCCCTACAGCGCTTCAGGATAAGCTCTGGAAGCGACCCGAGGGAAGCCCCTGGAACACAGAACGAGATGGCGGGGGCGGAGGTGCCCCGCTCCGGCCCGGACTAGGGATGATTTAAAGGACATCTTTCAGGAAATTAAGGAAATCCAGACAGAAATACAAGCATGAATTTGTGATCTCAAGGGCTGAGTGGACAAGCTGGAAGATAAAATGGAGGGGATGGAGAATAACCATTTAAAAGTGGACCTGCTGGACATGAAATACGAGGCACGACTGATGGACCTGGAGTTAAGGGAAGATGAAACCCTGCTGAAATTGGACCATCTGGAAAACAGGGAGCGCCGTAACAATCTGTGCATTCTGGGGTTCACAGAGCAGAAGTGAGACGGCAGCGGAGGTGGGAAGAAAGGTTCATGGACTGATTAACTAGCTCCTTGCTCTGGAGGGTGGAAAAGAAGTGCAACTGGAGAGAGCCCACAGAGGCAGAGGTGGAGAGGGAAGAGGGCCAAGGACAAAAGTAGTGCGCTTCCTAAAATAGAGAAAAAATTGAGGTTCTGGAGAAGGCAAAACGATTGGGGAGCAGGCAATATGAGGGGTCACGGTTAGGGTGTTCCAGGACCTTTTGGGCCTAACCTTGTCCTGCCAGAGGGACTGTTGCCCCCTAACGCAGTGGTTGACAGAAAAGGGTATCAGATACCACTGGGTCCTTTCCATTTGCCCTGTCCTTTGAAAGAGGTGAGGCAGACTATCGGGTGACCAGTGGCCAGGAGGCACAGCAGATCCTAAAGGGGGAAGACTCGAGTGAAGGCCCGCAAGAGGCTACGGCTGGAGTGGTGGAGCAACGAGGCCCAGAGGGACCCCAGAGAACAAAGATGATGATGTCGGGTGGCAGGAAACTTAAAAAGCTTAACACCCCACCACAGATGAAGCAGGGAGACCCCTGAGAGGGGGACATAACCCTTAGAGACACATATGGGCAAAGATATGGCCAGAAAAGATTGAAGTGAGGGGTTAAATGAGACGGCGGGCGAGGCAAACAGTTGCCCCTGGTGGCCCATCACAAGGTGAGCGTCCTGAAAGGAAGATGGCTCTCCGTTAGGGGAGAGGGGGAAAAGCGGTAGGGAGGAATGGAGGAGTGGGAGGTGAGAGAGTTGGAGGGGGGAGAAGATAGTGAACAGTTTGATGTAAGTGATGGAGGGGGGAGTGGAGGGGCCAGGAGGTTTGAAGGGAACTCAGATTGTTGGAGGTTGACAACAGTGGCTAGGCCGATGTATTAAAGGTGGGAACCCTAAACGTGAATGGACTGAACTCACCAACGAAACAGCCTTTACTGGGAGGGAATTCCAGAAGATAGAATTGTAAAATCTTTTAAAATATCGTTTAAATTTTGTTTGAACTGGTTTGGATGTGAATGCTTTGTTTGTTAACTGTTCAAACTCTCTGTTCTTTTTTGTAAATTATGTATTTGATTCGAGATTTGTGAAAGGTTATACTTTTGTAACCATATACAATAAAACATTTTTTTTAAAAAAGGAATTCCGTAATAGAGGGTTTCCGGAAAGGGGGAACAATTGAAAGCGCTTCATACACCATCACGGCGTATCTGGATTACACAATGCTGGTCCAGAGGCAGCGGTATAGCTATGTGGCTGTTAAGAGAAGGCTACGTACAGCAGGAATCAAATACATGCTTCTGTATCCTGCGAAACTGAAAGTGTTGCACAAAAGCAGAATGTTCTTTTTTGACACTCCAGAGGAAGCAGCGGTGTGGCTGGATCTACAGGGCTTCCCGGAACAAGACACGGACCAGGCCCAGGAGGAACACGATAAGTGATGGGGAGTTTATGTACATTGCAGGGACGCATAGCGGAGCACCCCGGCAGAGACTAAGATATAGATAATGATGAAGGGGGGCGGCTGGGCAATGCCGATATTGAGCTGTGATGTCCTTGGGATTGTTGAACTTAATGGACTAGAATACAGAATGCCGATTATATAAGCAGACTGATTAGCAATGCGTGGGCGAATCGTAGTGAATTGGAGCGGCAGGACGAAGACACCCTGCCCCCCCGAGTAGTAGTAGTAGCAGTAGTAGGAAAGCCACTAGGTCGACCCCACCCTGCTGAGCTGCGAGTACAGGCTATTGCCAGAAAGAGCTGGATGCGGGGATGCCTGAGATCCAGGGATGGAGCTGGGCAACAATTGGGGGGAGTGCTGTTGGGGATGGGTAGGGAGGTGGGCGGGAGGGAGGTTGGGGAGTTTGACGTGTTTTTAGTTAAGGGGAGTTTAAAGTGGGAAACAAGCCTATATAGTCCAAATAGGAACCTGGAGCTAGCTTGCACTGAGGGGGGCGGGGGGAATTCTAGCAAGCCATGGGGGACCTTAAGGTAATTACCTGGAATGTTAGGGGCCTTAATAGCTATTTAAAGAGGAACAAGGTCATGTTGTACCTGCGTAGGCAAAAGATAGATATTGCTTTGCTGCAGGAGACCCACCTAACGTGGGATAAAATGGACACGATTGCTAAGAAATGGAAGGGGGTGGTGGTGGGCTCGTCATACTCTGCCTACGCTAGAGGAGTGCTTATATGGGTGGCGCTGCATGTCCCTTTTCAAGGGTTACAGGAGATAGTGGAAAAGGATGGGAGGATGGTCATACTTAGGGGGTTAGTGGAAAATAGGGAAATAAGTATTGTGAACACGTACGCCCCGAATCAGAACACAGCGGAGTACTTTAGAACAATATGTACTGATCTTAGCAGGTGCATGGGGAGTGCAGTGATCTGGGGAGGGGACTTCAACTGTGTACTAAACCCCAGGGTAGATAGATCAGATGAGAAAATGGACAGACCCGCCGCAGCCGCTAGAGTGTTGCAGACCTTGCTAGATGACTTTGGGCTAGGAGATGTGTGGAGGATGAGACACCCTCAGGAAAGGCAATATTCGCATTATTCTGCCCGGCAGCGGTTGCATACGAGGCTGGACTATGTCTTCGCTACATCGGAGGTAATAGCAGAAGTTGCGGAAATAGAATATAAAGCGAGAGTCCTATCGGACCACTCGCCCTTGATCCTTGGATGGCAATATTGCCCCCCGAGAGCAAGGATCCCGACGTGACGCCTCCTTTTTTAGGGAAGATATGAGGGAGGAGATTATGGCCTATTTTGAGACGAATACCGGCAGCGTGGACTCGGCGGGCACGCTCTGGGAAGCTTTTAAGGTGGTGATGCGGGGGGCGGCCATAGCAAAATCGAAGGGTCTGCATAAAGGGATTTTGGCGGAGCTACGGGAGACAGAGGAGGAATTGGAGAAGGCAATGAGAGGAGGAGACACCACCAAGGAGGGAATGGAACAGATACCCGCGTTGCAGCAGAAATGTGCGGTACATTGAGAGAGACTGTGCAACCTAAATGACAAGAAATATATAGAGGGACAGCACGCGGCAGGGGATAAACCGGGAAGACTTTTGGCGTGGTTATATAAAAGCGAAACCCCTAGACCCACGATCAGGGCAATAACCAGGCAAGATGGTAGCGTAGCGGACACTCAGGAGGGAGTGAATCAGGAGTTTGCAGACTATTATAGGCAACTATATGGAGATGACGGGGAGGGCAGCAGTGAAACTATATTGGAAACATTGGAGGATATAGGTCTGCCAAGGATAAGCGTAGAGGAAAGAGAGGAGTTGGATGCACCAATTACATTGGAGGAGTTGGAAGAGGTGGTGAAACAGGTGCCTACTAGTAAGACCCCTGGAGCGGATGGACTCCCTAGTGAATTTTATTTAAAGTCTATAAAGAAGAGGTGATTCCCTCATTGCTGGAAATGCTGAATGAGGCATTCGAACTAGGAAGATTGCCAGAGTCACTTAGGGAAGCGATCATAATACCGCTCCCCAAACCTGACAAGCCAGGGCACAGCTGTGGTTCTTACAGACCCCTGTCGATGTTGAACCAAGATAGCAAGATACTAACAGCGGCCTTAGCAAACATACTGAAACGGGTTATTGTTAAATTAATACACCCTGATCAGACCGGTTATGTCCCTAATAGGAACATATCCCACAATCATAGGCGACTCCAACGGGTCATTGAGTATGGGAACGAGGATGAGATGGCAATTGTATCTTTGGACGCAATAAAAGCCTTTGATTCGGTCAGGTGGCCGTGGTTGTTGGCGTCTCTGGCGAGCTATGGGATGGGGCCTGGGTACATACGCTGGACGAAAATGCTGTACAGTGAACCGCTGGCTAGGGTTAAGACGGGTGCAGTGATATCAGATAGATGGCAGCTTCAAAGAGGTACTAGGCAGGGATGTCCATGGTCTCCAATGCTCTATATATTGGCTCTCGAACCCCTAGCAATATACTTGAGGCAACAATATGACATCATAGGCATTGAGATAAGAAGGGAGCGACATCTGATCTCCTTATACGTGGATGATATGCTGCTGTACTTACGGCATCCGGAAGAAAATCTTCAGTACATTCTAGAAGTAATGGAGAGATATGCAGGGTTGTCTGGTATAGCGGTGAACCCCCAGAAGTCCAGCATGTTTCCACTGGGAAGATATAGACTGATCCCGAAAGAACAGCTACCGGTGTTACAAGTACCATGGGCGATTGACACATTCCGCTACTTAGAAATAGATGTATACCACACAACGGAAGAGGATTATACACACATGCATGAGATTCTGGGAGAAATTGCCCTTGGCAATGATGGGGCGGGGAGAGATGCTAAAAATGGTGGTCCTACCCAGGCTCCTGCACTTTTTTGGGGAATATACCACATTTAATACCTAAGAAGTTTTTTGTTAAACTGAACAGCATGTGCAGGGATTTCCTGTGGCATGGCACACGAAACAGAGTGGCACTATGGAAACTACAGAACTTTTATGAGAAAGGGGGAATAAAATTGCTTAATTATGAGGTCTATTATGTAGCCAGCCAACTGCAATATGTCGCCAAATGGCTCTCGGACGAGGTGACCTCCGAATCCAGGCTGTTTGGACGAGATTGCGCCCCATTCTATTTGAAAGAGATGATATGGTTGCCAAAGACAGAAATGGAAGGGCGCCCCGAGATGATGGTGCTTGGGTGGAAAATGTGGCGTAGGGCATGCCAGATGATGGGGGGCCCGTCCCCATGTTCCCCCCAGATACCATTAGTTGCACTAAACGGGGGAGATAAGCAGCTAAGGATGATCATTAGGAATCACTGGGAACCGGTTGGGGTGGCAACGATGGGTGACATCTGGAGAGAGGGCTCCATCTTAGATTTTGAAGTACTGGGAGAGGAAACGGGGCTGCATACAGGCCAATATATTACGTATCCTAGAATGGTGCAGAAAATTAAGAAAACATGGCCTGAAATTGTATTGGAAGAAGAACCAGATGCCACCATAGATATAATATATGGTATAACAGAGGGAGGACATGAGATATCCAGAATTTATGAGATGATGATGTCTAAGGTTGGGAAAGAGGTAACACAATTGAGACAGGACTTGGAAGCGGAAGTAGGAGCCCTGATGGAAGATGGGATGTGGGAGCGAGTTCAGGGGTACCATAAGAAGGTGTCCAGGAATGCCAGATTAAAACAGATACAACTGTATATCACACATAGAGCGTATATGACACCCCTGAGGATATCTAGGTTTGCAAATGCAGAACGGCAAGCATGTCCTAAATGTGATGAGGAAGAAGCTGATATGGCGCACATGTTTTGGTCATGCCCCTTTATTGAGCGCTTCTGGAGCGAAGTGGCACAAAAACTAGAGGAGAAGGGGGTTAGGATTGTGGTAGATACAGTATGGGCTTGTTTGTTGGGGGGGTTCCCTAGATCGCAGAAACTCAAGCCTGTGAACAAACTAAAAGACCTAGGATATGTGCTTGCAAAGAGGAGGATTGCTATGGGGCGGAAGACATGCCACAAACCAAGAGTGGAGGTGTGGTGGAAAGACTTGCAGAAATGGGCGGAGGCAGAAACTACAGTATGGCAAGAAGCGAACAGCGCAGGGGAGGAGGGGGAGACACAGTCTCTGATGGCTTGGAAATTACTAATAGCGGAATTGTTTGGGTCAATACAAGACCTGGCAGAACCCACGGAAGGGGAGACCCTACCACGAAATGCAGGATTGGAAAGCGGGAAGTAATAGGCTCGGAACGGGGGTGGGATAAGGGAAGCAGTGTTTAGAATGATATAAAGTATAATTGGATTGTTGACAAATGCACTGCATGTTTGGTTTGTATTGTTTGTTTGGAAAACCAATAAAATCTTTAAAAAATATATATATATTCTGTAATAGAGGATTGGATATGCTGGTAGTCCAGGAGCCGAGGCTTCTCAGGGGGGAGGAAATGCGTATTCCAGGTTCTCAGATCAGACAGGTCTTCTGGGCATCTGGCAGAGTTAAGAAAGGTGGAGTAGGCATCCTCATCAACAGGAGAATTAGGTTGGGCAAGCGACAGGTGTGGAAATGGGCGGACGTGAGGGCCATGTTGGTTTCGGGGATCTTGGAGGGAGTGCAGGTTTCACTAGCTACGATATATTGCCAGAACACAGGACAGCCCCAGTTCCTACAGGACCTTATGGGTGAAATACTTCGTCAGGCAGTGGGATTACTTCTACTAGGGAGGACCTTTAATATGTGGGCGGACAGGAGCATGGATCATAGTGGGGGGTAACAAAGAGAGTGGGAGAATGGGGAAAGGTGTGGGGGGCCTACTGGATTACATGAGACGTCAGGACTTGGTGGATGTGTGGAGGGATGGCCGTCCGATGGACAGGAGCTATACCTTTTTATCCTCATCTCATGGGTCCAGAACAAGGATTGACTACTGGCTTATGCAGAGGTCAGAGGGTGGTAATCAGTACACACATCGCTATTAGTTGGTCAAACCATGATATGGTCGCCATGTCTGTCTCATTGTTCGGCCTTCAAACGAGGGAATCTCTATGGCGCTGTAATGACATGTTGCTGAAAGACGCAGTCTTTCTCCAGGAAGTGAAGGCTGCAATAGAAGAATACTTTGGCATCAATGATACAGGGGAGGTGGACCTGGGTACAGTCTGGGAAGCAGCTAAAGCTACATGGCAGAGGCTTCCGATAAGTGAGGGCTCAACTAAAAAGAGAATCAGGAAACTTTGAGTGGACACGCTGAGGAAGGAAATTAGGACTCTGGAGATGGGAGACCCATGGGGGGATAACGCTAAGGAGAATCTGGAAGTTGCTAGGGGCAAATGACAGTAGTTGAGGGAAATTGAGGTGGGGAGGGTGGTCGCAGGCTTCCAATCATTGTGACAGAGGTATTAAAACAAGGGGGATAAGGCTGATGCCCTCCTGGCAGCGAAGCTTCGGAACAGAAAGCGGATAGATGGGTTTCAGCTGTTGAGGACTCCGGAGCGACCCTACATACAAGCACTGTGACGTTTTGGAGGAATTTGCCAAATTATATCGAAAAGAAGGGTGTTTGGAAGAGGAGGGGGTGGAGGGGTACTTAAGTGATATTTCCCTCCCACGATTGCGGGAGAAGGAGCTGGAAGACATGGAGACCCTGATCCCCCAGGAGGATGTACTCAGGGCAATCAGCCGGGAGAAGGTGGGGAAGGCCCCGGTGAGGACGGATATACCGCTGGGTTTTCTAAGGTGTTTGCAGGTAGCCTGGCGCACCACATGGTTAGATTGTTCAATCATGTCTCGTCCATGGGGAGGGCACCCCCCTCTTTAGGTAGGGCATTGATAACAGTTATACCCAAGGAGGGAAAAGACCCTAGGAACTGTAAATCGTACCCCCCCATAGCCCTGTTAAATGTGGGCGCCAACATATTCACCAGAATACTGGCCAAACGGATGGAGGGGGGTCATGTCTTACCTGGTCCATTCTGACTAGGTGGGGTTTATACAGGTTTATACGCTGCATTTGATGGAGGAGGCAGTGAAGGGGACAGGTAACCCGGTGCTGGTGGTCCTGGACACCGGGAAGGCGTTTGATCAGGTGAATTGGGCTTTCTCTACGGGGTACCTCAGAAATTGGGATTTGGTGAAAGAATGTTGAAGGGAATCAGGGCTTTGTATGCTTGCCCGGTGGCGAGGGGGACAGCCAATGGAAGGCTATCTAGGTCTATTAGACTGTGGAGGGGCAAGAGGCACGGCTGCCCCCTCTCACAGCTTCTCTTCGCTCTGTCAATGGAGCTGCTTGCGAAGCAGCTCAGGCAGGCCCAACAAGTGGAGGGGATTAGGGTCAGGGAGAGGAAATTTAAGTTAGGACTATATGCAGACGATGTCCTGCTACATCTGGTGAATCCATCGAGTTTGATCCCGGCGGCCCTAGATATTATTGCGAAATAAGGAGAGTAACTCTGGCTTCAAGGGGAAATCTGCTATCTTCCCATGTGCGGAGGAAGGCCATAGAGATGGGGAGACCCTGCGGCCCCTGGGATTGAAAATTGAGTCTGAAAAAAAATACAGTGCCTAGGGGTTACCACAGTTACCATAGTTAAGCCGGAGAGAGACTATGCTCCTCTCTTTACCAACCTGTTAATTGAACTGTTGGGCTGGGGAAAAGGGCACATTTCTTGCATGGGCAGGTTGAATGGCAGGTTGAATGCCCTGAAAATGAACCTCCTGCCCAGAGTGTTGTACCTCTTCCAGATGATACCTGTGAAACCCCCGTAGCCCTTTTGAGGGAGGCTAAATCTCAGATGTTGTGGTTCCTACGGCAAGATCGGAAACCAAGGGTGGGGTAGGATACGTTGATTTTACCCAAGGAGACGTGGGGGGTAGGATTCCCAGATCTGGGGTTATATTATAAAGCAGTGCAAATGAGGGCGATGGTAACCCACCTTAGAGAAGACGGGGACAAACAATGGGGTTTCCTGGAAAATGTTCACTTGTGCCTGGCCACGGTGGGGGAGTTACTTTGGGTCCTAAGAGGGCGGCTCCTGAGGAGGATTAGAGATCACCCCAATCTGGGGGTATACTGGGAGGTTTGGGAAAGGGGAGCAGGCGGACAAGGGATTACTACATGGCCTTCGCTGATGAGTCACATCTGGGCCCCACCAGTGCAGGACAAGATACCAGAACCAGAGAGATTTCAGGGTTAGTTTGAGGCGGGACTGTCCAGAGTCGGTCAGCTGTGGGTATTGGGGACATTTATTGGGATACAGGAGTTGGAGGCTACCCTGGGTATTGGAAGGCTGCCAGTCCTTCTATAGCTGAGGTTGAAGTGTGTCATGATTCCTGCCCCTCATGTCCCCAGCCCTCCAAGATGGCAGGCTGGAGCCAGGCCATGATCACCTACATGGCCCTCAAGGGCCTCTCCATGCCTCCAAAGACCCACTTGGAGTCAGACTTGGCGCTTGTGCACCAGACTCACTCACTCCCATAGGATAACATTGGGGATTGGACTTGTAGTGCATTGATGGGGACAAGATGGATGCCTCCACATATTTCGGTTCGCAGAACTGCATATGCAGTCTAGTCTTTTGGGTGTGGTTCAGCACAGAGACACCTGCGATACCCAGAGACTATTTAAGCCACGCCCAGGCTGAGAAACATGCTTTGTGTTTTCTGCACCTGCAGCGTGACACTCACCGTGTTCGGATCGGTCTCCAGTAGGCCTGCATCTTTCTTCTGCGCTCAACTCCTAAAAGAACAAGAACACTGTTAGGAACAGCCTTACCTTGCAGCGCTTCTGCTCATCATTCATCGCTCCTTCTGTTCTGCGGGCATCTTCGGCGGTGTCATTCCCATCCCGGCACGCCGCTTCCTAAGGAAAAGGGAAAAGAACAGAAAAAAGGCATTAGTAAGCATTCAGCAAATCTTTGCTTATTTTTGAAGACTGTACAAGCTTCAAACGCTTACCTGAATCCCAGCCGCTCTGGGGGAACTCTGTCTCCGGAACTTCTCATCCATCTGCAAGAGGGAAAAGACACTCCAGTTTAGCGTGGAAACATCCAGAGGCGCTGCATACCGCGCTTACTCACCGCATTTCTTCTTCATAACCGGCATCCACGCTGAAAATGTCGCTGCACCTAAAAGACACAGAAAAAGAACTCAGTTCAATACAAATACGAAAGGGTCGCATCGCGCTCTAACTCACCTTCAGCGCTACTCATCTCAGCAGCACGTCGCCATCCCCGGACGCCAGCCATCATCTAAGGAAGGAAAGGAACGAAGTTAGAGAACTGTTCAAAAGGCTCATTATACTTACCTGTCGGACTCTTGCCAGTGAAGTAACTAGGCAGCAATGAGCCCGCATCAATCAACCCGCCCCTCCGCTGAAAGCAGGACGGAGAGCACACTTTCCAAGAAAACAAGGTGAGCTGTGGATCAAAGGGAAGGGTTGGACCCTGGGGAAGAAGGGGTTCCAGCACACAGAGACAATAGGGAGTTAAACTCTACCAATCCTGTGTTTCAGGCCCAGTCTCCAGTCGAGTAGACTCCAGGGAAGGGTTTGAGGTCGTAAGAGGTCAGAACAGGCTGAGTGAAGTCCCCGTGGATACCAGGTGAGCGTTACAAGTGTGTCCCGTGCAAAGAGAAATGGCATGACCGGATCCAGAGAGACCTAACACCGGTTGAAAAGGTATTAGATGGGCATTCAACCAATGCCGGGCATCGTATCACTGTTATATAGAGCTCTGGTAGAAACATTGGGGGGTGGGGGGGAATCAGTAGAAGGGCTCCGGCAGAGGTGGGAAAGGGATTTGGACATGGAGGTGGATGCACGGTTGTGGGAATTAATGTACAGGAGGGCTGGTAAAACATCCATGGCGTGCCAGTATAAACTCCATGGGGTGAAGTTGTTGCATAGGTGGCAATACGACCCGGTGCGGCTCTCTAAAATGTTTCAGACAGTGAGTCCCCTGTGTTGGCATGGTTGCGGGGACAGAGCAGACTATTGGCACATCTGGTGGGGATGCTTCATGGTTAAGATGTATTGGACTGAAGTCGTGGGATGGATTAAGATTGCAGGGGGAACGGAATGGGGGTTAGACCCATTATTGATATTGCGTGGGCTGGAAAACCTAGGAGGATATTGGCAAACCCTTCCCCACAGGTCACACTTTCTGCTGTTAGCGGCAAGGTCGTGCATAGCGAGATATTGGAAAAGAAAAGAACTGCCAAGTCAAAGGGAATAGTCAGACAAGGCCAAGGACATTGTCAGGTTCCCTGACTTCTGTCAGTTTCCAGGTAATTAGGATTAGGTACTGAGTCATGATTCAAGGTTGGTAGGGGGCCATGATTGCACTGTTGAAAATTCCCTCAACTACTATAGCAGACATCTAATTCTGTCCCTATCCAAGATGGTGAGGCAGCTGGGCAGAAGTGATTGGCTGGGAGTCCTGTGAGATAGTTTGGAACCTTGGTACAGGTTCACAACTGCCTTTTATTCAAGTCACAGAGAGGATGTGACTGCAGAAAGCTCCCAACTATTAGAAGAATTGAAGTATTTTAGGCAGAATCCTGTGCAGTTCCCTTAGGGAGCACTACAGAAGATTAAGACTACAGGTGAGAGCAATAAATCCCCTTTGGTATCAGTCTGTACCACAAAGATTTAGTTGGTAGCTGTGGCTGAGCAGTCAGACTTATCTCAAGAGTGGGATGAGCAGTATTCAGGGTTTACACATTAGGCATACAGTACTATGGGACAAGGAAACACTGACCAAAGCTTTGTATTAAAAAGTAGATATATATTTATTTTATACACTTCTAATAAAACACATTTATCACAGTTATCAAGCAAGTTAAAATTAAGTCAAGGAAAAATATACACACTCCCTATATAAATTGTAGACCAAGTGAACACTGAGCAACACGGCACAGTGACAATTACACACAAGGGTTGCACTAACAATTTCTCACAAGGGAGGGAAAACACAAGTTATTCAGAAATACCTTCTTACACACCATAGCAACACTTCCCATCAGTTTGTGAACCAGTTTAAGCAAGACAGTACATCAGTATAGACAATACTTAAATGAAAACTGAGCAAAATGGCATTTCACAAGGTTTAGAAAAGGGAAGGCAAGGGCAGTTGTAAGAAATAGGTGCACCACACAGTTCTAGGAGAGAATCAATCTAAAGAAGGCAGATCTAACAAATGTAGCCAGAGTTAGTAGGCCTGTGCCAGAGTCAGTGGTACAGGGCAAGGGCCCAGGAGCAAAATGTTCTTGTAGCTGTAGTCAAGTCTTTAGTCAACGATTTTGAAAAGGTGGATGCAGAAAGCGAAAGACAAGGTTAAGAGAGAGGGGCGGCCAACCCAACAGGTAGGTAAATGATTTAAAACACCTTTAGTGCTACTGTGAAGAAAGAGCGGCCTGGCGGAACAATGTACCTTTAAAATGAAGAAGTGGCTCCTGCGGTGGCGGTTGTTCCTGGTAGTTCCTGCAGTTCGGGGTATCCAGCAGAGGAAGAGAGGCTCTCGTCGTGGAGGAAGGTTCGAGTTACTGCACTACCTAGGGAAGAAACCAGCCACGGTGCTGCCCGGCGAATAAAAGGTACACTCCTTTAAATCGTGGTCCGGGTGGACTGGTGCTTGGCTATCTGGCCTCCGAGTACTGGGTACTGGCGATTCGACCAAGGAAGGTCCAGGAAGGTGATTGGCAAACTGGTTGGCCCCACCAGCTCAAGGGAAGAAGGCTCTTGCAGATGACGATCATCTCTCGTCGTGTGGAGAAAAGTGGTGAGACACTGCAGCAGGGCTTCACCGGTGGTTCAGTCGTTGCAGATGTCTTTGACTTCTCTCCTGTTCGGCTACTTAGTTCCAGTGGCGACGTCTTCCTCTTCCAGTCCTCAGGACCCTGCTTTTATGCAAAAAGATCCCCATTCATACAGCCTAGCTGTCACTCACACAGTGGAGTGGTCATCTTGGCGGGAGACCCTCCAGCCTATAAGGATAGAGTGCAACATGGGTTGCTGAGGCAAGCCTGTCCAGGGGTTCTACTCCCCCTCCCACACAATGTACCCACCCCAGACTCAGTGGCGCCGAAAGGAGGGCTTCTTGGTGGAAGCCCGCCAAACGGACGAACAAAAGATCCCCGACCTGGGTTAGGAGTTTAGAGAAAGACACAAGAAAGAATTTAAGTTCTGTCAAATAAAACCTACCGGAGTAAAGTTAATAATAAAATAAACCGGCGGTACGTTAGAGGCTTTCAGAAAAAGTGGTAGCCTCAAACAATGGGAAAATCCCATAGGAAAATATTCGCGGTCGAATATTTACGGTAGTAACCACTGCCACCAGCCAGAAACTTTAGAGAGAGGGACTGTACGGTACCCCCTCGAAAATGAACGTAAGGGAAAAACTATTAACCCTTTCCAGTACCTCCATAGTAAGATGGTTTGTACTTGTTTAGTTAATAGAATTGAATAGTAAAGTCAATTGGGACTTTAGATGCCCTGGGAGAGAGACAGTAGTCAGTCCCAGGGTATGGAGTCTATGTTTGGGGGTCGCTACGATACCCCTGTGTCACTGCACTGAGGGTGCTGTGTAACACATGTGAATAAAGATGGTTCCTATAGGGTTGAGAAAATCCCATAGACATTAAACACAAAAATAGCCTAGAACACACATTGCAAAAGTGCCTAAGAGTGGGAAAAAGAGTCTCACTCTTAGCAGGAGAAAAGAAAAAAATCCTTCAAATCCAGCAAAGCTGCTGGGGCACTCTTTAGGTAAGGGAAATTAGGGAATTCAGATACAGAATACGGGAGCATGTCTATGCGATGAGTAAATCCGATTCAACGTTACCCATTGCCCAACATTGGCAAACGAAGCATCAATTGGATGATAAAATGAATGTGAGATTTATTGGCCTCCGACAGGTTTCTCTGGGAGAAAGAGGCGGAAATAGAGAAGTCCTCCTACGTCAGATAGAAGCCGGTATTATCAGAGTTTGGTCTGAATCAAGACCATGAGATGGCATGTTTTCTCTAAAAATCTTTTTGTTAATACTAACTTGCTATCTGCATCAATACTCAATAGTGTATTTCACACGTAACAAATATTTCTTGTGTATTAATTTTTGTGATATCAATCAAACCTGATGTACCTCATTATATTTGCCAGCATGTTTTATTTAGTGTTGACACTTTAATCACCTTCGTTTAAGACACCTGTTGTTTTCGGACGACATGTGCAAGATGTGTGTTTTTTAAATAGCTTTATTCGAGCTTTATATCCAGTGGTGTGTTTTTTATTTCCCCACTATTTTTCTAAAAACTACCTCCCATTATGTATGGGAGCCCGCATTCATTCCGAGCACTCCAGCTTGTAACCACCAACCGGCCATGTATTATACATGGGACTGTTGCAGAATATCCTATTCACCGATTGTGCTTGAGTTTTATAGAGCATTTGCTGCATATAATTAAGTTTGTAATTTCTATCTCATCTAAAATTTATGTATCAGCTTCATCAACCCATGGGACTACTACCTTACATTCCAGAACCAATGTTTTTCAGTAACAGTACTATTAACACATCTTAATATGGCGCCCGTTATTTTGCCTGACCTTCCATTTGGGACGTAATGGAAATGGTTGTAGGACTGGGGTTACCTAGACAACCTATGTAAACTCAGACCTAATGGCTTAGTAACTTCTTCAGACGGCAGTAGATTGTCTACGTGCTGGAAGGTAAGCTCCAGGTCTAATAACTCTAAGGCTCCACTATTCGACTTTTTTAACTACACGGACGAGTGCAATCGTGGAAATGTCAGTCTCACGATCGCACTCGCAGCATTTACTTTGTCGTTATGTTGTGGGAAACGAGCGTTCATGATGCAAACACGAACGCAGCGATTATACGGCGCTCTTTACATACACGAGCATATTTGCAATGCCAGTAACCGTACGGCTATATATATAGCTGTCACCATGATTAGCCCGGCACTAAACATTAGCGTCCAGCTTGTGACCACATTTCCAGGACTCCTATATTCATGGCATAATCGTTTATTAGCGTTTGCATCACGGTACTCCATGCTCGAGCTCATTCTAAATACTATTTACCGCATGGATATTTTTGCAGAATTTATTTAGTAAAATCATTTGTTTAAACACTATCGGTCGGTTTATGAGCACACACGTTTTTCAGCAAACTTGTACACTCTGCCCCCCTATTTGATAGCACATTTGCCAATTCTTAACAATATGTGTCGTTACTGTATCAAGACCGACACTAATTTTATTAGTTATGTCTAAAGGATTATCTGTATTTAATCTAACCTTATAGTAGTTACTAGGATTAAATTACATGCGGTTCCACTGATGCCTAACCCAGGGTTTATGGCACCCTTTCTCATAGGGGGATTCATCCCGTGACTGTTTTTGTTTCAGTAAATTGCAAATCTAGACTTGGAATATAGGTAAGGCCCATTATTTATATTAGTATTCTACAAAGGATCAATAATACTCTGATTGTATGATCTATATATTTTTGCTTTGAATTTACTAATAATGTGTTGTTTCTATCCCACCTTTCTACACTGTTCTTTTGTACTTACCCTTAACCTCCTCCCCTATTCCCCCCTCCTAACTTTCTGTGATAACACCACACCATGATTATTTTATTTTCATTTATTATGCTTTGTGCTTATATGTGTATTATTTTTTCATGATTGATTTAAAATATATGTTTATTTTGTGAACCTAACCACATGAACAATACACTCATTTTTGTGTTAGCTGTGTTATTAGCCCTGATTTGAAAAAGACACTGGTGTGTCGAAACACTTGTTATCCATAAAGGGCAATACAATAAAGATACATTATCTCACCAGCATTAAAAGTGTGGCGCTGTCTTCTAAAGTGTGGAGCAATACTGCAACTAGTTCTGTTTATAGACTTTGTAAAAAACATAAAATAAAAACAAGAAAGGAGCATTTGATCTACTGAGCTTTTAAGACTCAAAATTCTGAATTGCTTTTCCAGTGAACTAAGAATTCTAGAATTGTGCTGCCAGTAAACAGTGAGAAGAGTTTAATAATAGAACTTTGGCTAATCTAGAACTGTGGGTGGCAATTCTAAACTCAACTTTGAAAGAGCAGAAGAGCAGTCAATTTCCAATCCACGAAGACCTCCTAGTTTTGGGTGGAGGTAGTCAGGTAAGGTTGGGGATTAGAGGTTAATTTTAAGGAATGAGTTAGATGTATTCCGAAGTATAATCAAGATGTTTAATTTGCAGGTTATTCAACAAAGAGAAACAGAGAGGACCAGAAGTTGAAAGCAGTTGAAGACATGACCATTTGTTGTTTTATCCACTTCCCTTTCCCCCGGCCTGGTCAGTTCAGTAGTTGAATTAAGAACAAACTGCTGAGGAAACCAGATTGGGGGTATGGAGGATTTAGCATCTGCTCCTGCAGGAAGACTGTGTTGGGAACCTGATAGAATGGAAGGCCCAAGTGTTTAATACCTGCCAGAACAGATATGGAGCCGGGTTCAGATTTATCTTTGGGAGTTTTGGGAAAGATGTTAGAGGAGATGATAGAAGAACTTAAGCAGTCTAGGAAGGAGACTACAGAGTTACATGCTAAGATGAAAGAGTTGAGTGTGCAGGTCAGTCAGGGCGTTACAGAAGAAGTGAGACCTAGTGTTTCTGGTTGGAGTCCTAGGGAGAGTCCTCCAGTTTTGTATCCCGAGATAGCTGGGTCTGGGAGTGAAGTTGGAGCTGGAAGAAGAATAGGAAGTTCATCCGCTATGTCTTTTGTGGCCTCTCCATTACTGGTGATCAGCGAAAATGTAAGTCCTTTTTAATGCAATGTGAGTTGCAATTCCTGTGCAGACCAGAGTCGTTTCCAAGTGAAACCTCTAAAGTGGCTTTCCTGATATCTTATCTGTCCGGAGAGGCAGCAGCGTGGCCAGTCCCTTTAGTGGGTGGAAGAGTCAGAGAGCTAGAGAACTGGGAACAGTTTAAGGCACAATTTAGTAAAATGTTGGATCCCAGTACCTTGACTCAGAGTGTGCACAGTGAACTTTTAGAGTTCAAGCAGGGTAGTCGAGATTTGTCTGGATATATTACTTAATTTAGGGCCCTGGTGTTGGAGAGTGAGTGTCCAGAAGAAAAGAGATCATCTCCATTTTATAGGGGTTTGCGGGAGGAACTAAAGAATGCTTTGGCAGCATTTGTGGAAAGGCCAACTTCGTGCTAGGAATTGATCACGTGGGTGTTGAAGCTGGATGCTAGGTTGTGTCATGCATTCACCTACTTTGCCTTCTCCTGTCCTGCACCAGTCACCCCAACACACATCCGATAACAGGATCCGCACACAAGCATCACAGCAGCGGAGCCACGCGATGATGACGCATCGCTGGAGATCACCGCTGACACGATTCAGCGTGCCGTATGGAATGCATTACATGGGGCTGCGTCGGCTGCAGTGGCAGTTACCATGGCGATTCTACTTGCGCCCATCAAGGCTGTCAGCCCGCATAGCACGTCGGCCCTTCGCACAGCACGTGACACGGCAACTCCGCTCACGTGACTCGGGCATATGGCAACGGTATAAACAGACGCCGGAAATGCTACGCTCAGCTGTGCTTTCTCAGCGTTTGCCATTTCCTCTCCTCGGCTTCGTGTTACTTCCTGGATTTGACCTCAGTGTTCTGTTTTCTGGACTGCCTTTTTGCCTTGCCCTCGGTTGCAACGCTTTTTAGGACTGCCTCCTCGAACTGCTTTGACCTTGGCTCCCGTGTACCGGACTGTTGCTGGCTCTCTCCCTGGTACGGCGCATCACGTCATTTTGTTCACCCAGTTCCTACTGACCTCGGATCACGTTTCTCGGACTGTCCTTGGATTTACCTAGTCTACGAGCACTTCGGACTTGCCATTTGGACATAGGCTTGTGTTGAGCCTTCACTTCGAACACAGGGTCTATCCAGTGAGTCTCTGCTGCATCCTGACTCTTCTGTGCTGGCTCTGCTGCTGCCACATCACTCAATGAGGGAACACCATACACCTTCCTGGGGGGACGCCCGTCTCAGGTATCCTGTTCTTGTCCTCCCCCTGGCCTTTCTCCTGCTCCCCAACTGGTAGGTGTCCTTTGATTACCCATTGCAGCCATTGTTTAGTGCTTGTATTCCAGAGGTGTTCTTGTCTAACCAGCCTTCCTTCCACTGCAGCCTCCAGGGGATCCGGTGTTCTCGTTTCTGCCACCTGTGTACTCAATAACAGAACAGCGAGTTGTTACTATCTCTCTGTTCAGTGCTTGGGGACGGAGGTATACCTAATCTATGCAGACCAGAATCTAATATACAAGGGCCCCCACATCGCAAACCATTGTTCCAATGCAAGGATACATTCAGGGTAATATGAGGCACAGACATCTGGATTGTGTTGGCCACCATTTGACCTCTTCCCAGTGAAGTTCATAAGAGTGGGAGTTTTGTGGAACAGGTTTGTAAGTATATGACTGAGAAGCAAATGAATGACTGGGAGAGAGAGGATTCAGTACGATAACTAAACAAGGGATTGCCATTTGTAGATTCTAGATTGTTTTTATCGTCAGAGGAGTTACGGGAGGAGGATTTGAGACAGGTTCATGATTCCCCCTTAGCTGGACATCCAGGTTATAGGAAGACTCTGGAATTGTTGCGTAGATAGTTTTGGTGGGAGGGAATGCAAAAAGAGACTCTGAATTTTGTGAAAACATGTGAGACTTGTGCCTGAGTGAAGTCGGAAAACCAAAAGCCTGCTGGGTTGTTAGTTCCTTTACCTGTACCACCATGCCCTTGGCACACGGTTTCCTTGGACTACATAGTCTATCTCTGTCCTGATGAGGGGTGTACCACGATTTTGGTGGTTGTGGACGTGTTCTCTAAAGCAGGTGACTTTATTCCTACTAAGGGAGCGACTACAGCTACCTCATTAGCTCAAGCTTTTCTGCAAAACATTTTAAGGTTGCATGGCCTTCCCTCACAAATGATTTCTGACCGGGGTCTCAGTTTTTATCAAAGTTTTGGCAATCATTTTGTAAAGTGTTAAAGATTGAGGTTAATTTGACTACTAGTTTACATCCTGAGGGCAGTGGACAGAAAGAAAGAGTAAATCAAGAACTCGAGAAATATTTGCAGTGTTATTTAACATCTGGCAAGGGTTGGGTGGAGTTAATATTGTTAGCTGAATTCTGCTATAACAGTACGTGCAAATACTCCACATCAAAGTCCCCATTCATTTTAAATCAGGGGTTTCGTCCTAGATTCCTTCGGGAGGTGAGTTTGGCTGAGGTGGAGGTGCTGGATGTGGAAGGAAGACTGAAAATCACGAGAAAAAATATCAAGAGGGCTATGGGGGTGTTACAAGAAAGTAAAATGTGTTACAAAAAGTTTACTGACCGCAAGTGGCAGGTAGCGCCAACGTATCTGCAAGGAGAATTGGTTTAGCTCTTAAGGGAAAGTTTAGTCCACAATATATTGGTCCATTTGAGATTTTACAGGTTTTGTCTCCAGTGACTGTTAAATTGAGGTTACCTTCTAGTTTTAAGATACATCCCACATTTCATGTCAATCTTTTGAAACCCTGTAGAGAAGGTACTAGAGTGAAGCAATCTCCAGATCCAGTATGTATTGAGGGATCGGGGGAAGAATATGAGGTACAGGAAATTTGGGATTCTCGAGTTGTGCGTGGAAGGTTACAATATTTGGTGGATTGGAAGGGTTTTGGTCTGGAGGAGAGATCTTGGGTGAATAAGAAGGATGTGCACTCTCCAATATTGGTTAAAAGATTTCATCGAATGAGACACGAGAAACCAGGCCCTGGGACAGGGCATTATGGGCGGGGGGTTACTGCCAGGTTCCCTTACTTCTGTCAGTTTCCACGTAATTAGGGTTAGGTACTTAGTCATGATTCAAGGATGGTAGGGGCCATGATTGGACTGGTGAAAATTACGTTAACTACTATAGCAGACATCTAATTCTGTCCCTATCCAAGATGGTGAGGCAGCGGAAAAGAAGTGATTGGTTGGGAGTCCTGTGAAGTAGTTTGGAACCTTGGAGCAGGTTCTCAACTGCCTTTCATTCAAGTTGCACATCAGAGAGGACGTAACTGCAGAAAGCTCCCAAGTATTAGAAGAATTGAAGTCTACAGTCATTCAGTGCATCCAGAGTGAAAACCAGAGGAGAAGTAAAAACTAAAGATAAGTGCCAGGATGAAAGATACTTTAATATTTATATGTTGCAACAATATTGAGAGCTATATAACCACATGTAGTCCAGCACAAGGATAACATGAGATATTTAAGTTTTAGACAGCGCCAGCAGGATTGCAAGTTAAAAACTGTTTACATCGCTGAGCCACGAGCGTGTCTTCTTGACAGCTGATTGAGGCTTGCGCCCATATCGTTACGAAGTCTGAGGCCTACCGCGCGTGTTAAACAGCTGACAGAGGCGAGCAAAATGTCTATAGTTGAATTTCTATTTCTTTAAAGACTGTTTGCAAAGGGTCTTTTCTTTCGTTCATGTGATCTTATCAGCTTCTCTCACTTAAGAGTAGAGCACCCAAAGCCGTCCAGAACGTCAATAGGAAGGGTTATTTTAACTGCATGAAAACCCCGGTCTTGCTCGTGACACACAGCTGTTAATTCGGAGCTCATCGGAGTTCCTACGTTTATTTTTCAATTCAATTTCACGGCGCGCCACGCAAACAGAGGAGGCGCAGTGAATGAGTTGGTGAAAACTCACAGGCTAGGACCTGATCAGTTTCGCTAGCGCCACAGCTCCGTGTGAGGGATAGAGATCAACTCAAGAGCCTAGACCAAAGGGAAACTCATCTAAAGGATTTACCACGCTGTGGATTCAGCTCTAGAACATATAATTAAATACTTCTACAGCTCTTCATGTAAATTAGTTCTGTTTATAGACTTTGTAAAAAACATAAAATAAAGACAAGAAAGGAGCATTTGATCTAATGAGCTTTTAAGACTCAAAATTCTGAATTGCTTTTCCAGTGAACTAAGAATTCTAGAATTGAGATGCCAGTCAACAGTGAGAAGAATTTAATAATAGAACTTTGGCTAATCTAGAATTGTGGGTGGCAATTCTAAACTCAACTGAGAAAGAGCAGAAGGGTAGTATATTTATAATACACAAAGACCTCCTAGCTTTGGGCGGAGGTAGTCAAGTAAACTTGGGGATTAGAGGTTTATTTTAAGGAATGAGTTAGATGTATTCCGAGGCATAATCAAGATGTTTAATTGGCAGGTTATTCCACAAAGAGAGACAGAGAGGACCAGAGGTTGAAAGCAGTTGAAGACCTGACCATTTGTTGTTTTATCCACTTCCCTTTTCCCCCAGGCCTGGTCAGTTCAGTAGTTGTATTAAGGACAAACTGCTGAGGAAACCAGATTGGGGGATCTGGAGGACTTAACATCTGCTCCCGCAGGAATACTGCGTTGGGAACCTGATAGACATTTACTTAATGGAAAAAATTACAGCTGCAATTCATGGGGGCAGGGGAGACCTGGCTGGGGAATGCCAACGGTTTTGCACCAACTTTGGCTAGGGAGGTAGGGGAAAGGCAGTCTCTACCCAGTGGGACTTTACTCGGCACCGGCCAAGAGAAGTGCACATTTAAAAGATACACAGAGACTTAAGCAATAACAATGGACCTCTACACACAGACCTGTGAAAACAGAGGCTGCATTTTCACTATTACATTGGGTAGTATAGGTTGAAGGGTGGGGTGTAGTTGAAGGGGGAGGGGGTACAATTGGAATAACCGGGGAATAATATAAGGTGTTGGGGGTGTTCCCCCTTGATTGTTTGTCCTTTTCTTCATTGTTATTAAACCAATAAAATTCAATTTGGAAAGAAAATAATCCACAGGTTCTTTATCCATATGTTGAAAAGATCCCTTTCCAATTTCAGCAAAGAAAACAACACCAATGCCAATACTGGATAACCTCCTTGCAGGATGGATTTGACACAGTTCAAAGATACCACTTCTGCTTCAACAACTGTCCATATGTTTGTAAGTTCTGCAGTGTCTTTAATATAACTTGTTAGGATTCTTCTTCTTAGGATGTTGCTTTCCTCTTTGACAACCCCCTTCTGCTCATGTCATTGTGAAAGCAGACTAATGTGCTTCACAGTGTGCTACTGCTTCAACAACTTCCAACATAATGTTCTCTGGCAATATTAAAGACAACCACAGTTCTGTTAGCTCTGCTTCAACTTGGTAATTAATGATTGTTATGCAACTTAAATACAAGACTATTTGACCTCCACAGGTAGGCAAGGCAGTCTTCTTTCCTATGTTGTAAGAAAAGGGCAGCCTCTTTGCCTCATCTGTCTATCTTGCTGCTACCAATATTATCTGTCTTGGCTTCCCGACGGCTTCTCTCTCAGCTTCAACAGTCTTAGCTTTACAGATTGTCAAATGGATCTTTTAACAAGCACCCAGCTCCCTTCACCAGTTGTATGCACACCTTCTTGATTCCATTAGTTGCCCAAAAGCTTTATAGCCACTCTTTCAGCCTTGGATAACTTGTCATCCTTGTATCGAGGATGCTGGACTTTCAACAACTTTGACAACTTCAAAATGTAGATGGTTAAGTTTTTTTTTTAATTTTTATTTTTTTATTGTTTTATTTTTGTTGGCAGAGGTTTACAACAGAAACACACATGCAGAAGCATTGACACATGCAGCAAGGACATGACGATAATGCACAAAACCATATGAACAATTGCACACTTTATGGGAGGGGGGTGAGGTATGACGATGCAGAGCGATCAAACATTTACAACCGGGGGGACAAGCTTCCCTCCGTTGACCTCTCCTCACGGCTGTTGGGGTAAATACTGAATGCAGTCCATATGTCTTTGGGGCAGGAATGAGTAGGGAGCATCGCAATGTACTCTTCTTCGCAGTTTCTGGACCATGTAAGCAGGTTCAACCATTTTTGAAAGGTCGGGAGAGAAGGGTTCTTCCAATTCTGAATTATGCATTTCTTAGCAACCATGCAGCTGATATTAAGAAATGTAACCATGCATTTGACATCACCAGCACCCCAGACCCTGAACAGAATCCCCAATAGATCAGGATCTATTGCAGTATCAATTATCTCAGCAAGTGTCTCCAAGATTTTCCCCCAAAATTCTTGCAGTTTATGGCAGGACCAGAACATGTGCAGGTGGTCCGCACCCTCCATCCTGCAGTGGGGGCAGGGTTGCGGGATGGTATGGGCAAACTTGGAGATCCTGTAGGGGGGGAATACGATCTGTTCAGTAGCTTGTACTGCATGACCCGGTAGCGGAAATTGAGGGAAACCTGAGTATGCGTGCATATTTTCTCCCACAGTTGGTCGGGGATCTCCCGGCCCAGTTCCTTCGCCCACTCCTCCCACGCCCTAAGGACCTGGGTTGGGGCGTTGCCTTGTGACATTTTGTATAAAGAGGAGACAACGCCACGTGCGCCGCCCGAGTTGGCGATGTATGCAAGCATCGGGGTGTCAGGGGGTTCAGCGGGAAAGGAGGGCCATGCAGCGCGAAATGCAGCTCAGCGCCTGTAGTATTGTAGTATCTCCAGAGCGGACCCAGAATGGCCCGATTTCCATGCCTGAGGGTCAATGAACCTGCCTTCAGGTAGAAGTCTGATAGCGGCCGGTAGCCCAGAGCCTCTCAGTGTCAGACCAGGGCAGTATCGTGTGTGGGCTCTAGTCCAAGACAGGCCCACTTCGGGGAGCCATTTATAATATGGAGAGGATTCCCTTGTTTGGTGTAGCAATCGCTTCCATGCGCGTAAGGTTGCGCCGATTGGGTCAATGGGAGAGTCGGGCAGATAATGCAGATGTAGTATGAGGGTCATTATGTTGACGTCAGCCGCCGCTAGGATTTCTAGCTTGACATGGGGGCGGACTGGAGAATCAGGGTACCAGTGAGTGGCGTGTTGAGCTTGAGCTGCTGTCCAATAAAGAGCGAAATCGGGAGCAGTGAACCCCCCCGATTGTATGGGAGCACCATGTCGGACCATTTTTTGCATACTGCGCCTGAGTGCCACAAGAACTGTGCGCAAGATTTGTGCAATCTTATGAATTATTTCTCCCCAGGCCAAATGAGTATGTTACTGAAGATATAGAGCAACTTGGGGAGCAGAATCATTTTGACAAGAGAGAGCCTGCCGGCAAATGACAAGGGAAGGGAGCTCCAACGCAACATTTTCATCTCAGCTAGCTGTGCTGCGGCCAGGTAGTTTAGTGTGGGTTGGGTTAGGGATACTTGGACACCTAAGTACTTAATTCCCGCGGGAGACCAGCGAAGGGGATATTCTGTAGCAGGTTGTGGGGTAGAGGGTGTGAGCGGGAAGACCTCGGAATTAGTGTTGCTCATTGTAAAGCCTGAGTGGGTGCCTATGCGGGTGATGTCTCGCAATATGGGGTCAAGATGGGTGACCGGTTCCCTAATGTACAGTAATACGTCATCTGCGTAGAGGGATATGATTTCGGGAGTGTCTTTCAGCCTTATCCCCTTGCGAGAATGGCGTGCTCGAGTGTGGTCGGCCATTGGCTCTATCACTAGAGTGAACAGGATCGGGGAGAACGGGCAGCCCTGGCGGGTGCCCCTGCAGAGTGTGAACAGAGCGGATGTAAGGGAGTTGATCCGGACCCTAACTACTGGGGAGGTATATAGCAATTTAATGTATCCAATCATGTTGGGGCCGACTCCTATCGTCTCTAACACCAGCCACATGTACTTCCAGGAGACCATATCGAACGCTTTCTTGGCATCAAGCGTGACTGCGACCCCGTGCGCGGCCTGGTCGATATGAGATATCACGTTAAACAGTCACCTGATGTTATGCAAAGTGGATCTCCCCGGTATGAAGCCTGCCTGGTCTTCATGGACCAGATGTGTCATGAGAGGGAGGAAGCGGTTTGCTATCACCTTGGCGAAAATGTTAGTATCAAGGTTCATAAGGGAAAGTGGCCTATTTGAGCCGCAGTCGTCCTCAGGCTTGCCAGGTTTCAACAAAACCGTTATAACGGCTTCACATAGTGACGGGGGGAGGATGGACACGCGTATAGACTCATCCCACACTTCTAATAGCTTAGGGGCCAATATAGCTATATATTCTTGATAGAATTCCGCCGTGAGTCCGTCAGGACCCGGCGCTTTGCCCTTGGGTAGGTCCGAGATGGCCTCAACTAGCTCATCCAGGGTAATCAGGGATTCAAGCTGGTCTCTGGTGGAAGCGGAAATGCACGTTGTGGGTATTTGCTCGAGCAGATCACGCATGTGTTGCTCTGTGTGTTCGGGGGGGGTTGAGACTATAAAGTTGTGCCAGCAGGTCGATCCCAACATGGACTGGCCTCCACTCTGGCCCAACGGGGGCCCAAACGAAGCAAACATTCCAATATGAGTTTGCAATTGCAGTGGGGTGGCGCTGTTGCCGTGTTGCCAACCAAGCAAATTAACGATGGAGATTGAGGTGTCAGTCTAGAAAAATGGATACCTCTACTTTGTGACCGCAAACATATTTTGGTGGCCGTGGGCCAATCGTCTCATGCACGATATAACAGAATATAGGTTTTCGAGCTTGCCAGTGAACGGCCATTTTGATGTAACAAGAATCGCCATTTTGTTTTCTAACCATTGCTCATTGCTTTCTGTTCCGATTGCTTCACAGTATATTTTCTGCTTACACTGTTCGACTGTAAAACATTGTTTGTCTGCACATAAAAAGGACAGAGCCGCAGTGCCATGAGGATAACAAGAGTTCGTTGAAACGCAAAGTATGCAGAGCCAGGAAGAATGCCCGGCTCCCTCCCGAATGTAGCCTTGAAGCAGAGCTGCAGGGCATTTCATCTTTTCGCAGCTGCCAGCCAGTCTCGTTATATGGTAGAATGTTAGAATAATACAGCTAAAGGCTTGAATTATGCTTTTCTTACGGCCCCCCTTTGCTGAGCCCCGCTAGAGCGTGTCGGCTCCCAGGACACAAATAGCACCTAATAGATAGCAAGGTCCTGAATGCAACTCTCCCCCCCCCGTACGTAGCTCGCTTCCAAGAACAGAAGCGCTGTGTTCCATTCAACAACTGAAAGATGCCTCTGCACTCACAAATTGCAAATTGTTACTAGAATAGATGTTTGAAGGTGTCATATTTGTCGGAGATGTCCATCATCACACCAAGTTCAAAGAAACCCAATAGAAGGGGGTGTTAAACATGTCATAGCTGATTGTTTGATATCCATTTTGTATATATGTAACTGATGTACGTAATTCACTCTCTTGCGTCCCTCGAGATCTAGAGATACACGTCGCGGGGCGTGAGACCGAGTTGGCCAACTGAGACGTTTGCTTTGCAATAAACCCTAGCTTTGGGAATACAACCTCGTGTCTGGCGTATCTATCGTGTGTGGTGACTCGCCTTGTTTCCCTAGACGTTAGGGACCCCTAGGGGCCCCTTTCAAGATGGTGCCCGAATAGGGACCCTCCCCCACTTGTTCCATCGCATAACGTTGTAATTGAGTAAGGCGGAGAACGGCGAGGACGGGACGATCGAGCCGGGATCAAGAGGTGTTCGGGGCGCCCTGTAAAAGTGATGAGACTCCTTTGCAGATCTGCACACATCTGATCCCTGATCGATGTGCCTGGCTAGAGGACAAGGAGGCGAGGGTCCCGAAACGATGCGGAAGCCAAGAAACGCAGACACAACGTCATTTGGTGCATCAGTATGCAGACGACTTGATCTATCAGGTGAGTCATTACCCGATTCAAAGTAATCCTGATATTGGTTGAGAGTTGACTTTGCAAAATCAAACGCCCTAGGTAAGGTTGATTAACCAGGGGGAAGGTTGAAACATGCCTGGGGTATTGTCCACCTTAGCAGGGTTTTTCCGCTGTGGTAGACAATATTTGGAAGATGGCCAAATTGTACCACCTGGGGGAACGCCGGCGTATGAGATGTTTGTAAAGTATGGAGTGGGTGCGATAATATTCTGTGAGACTTGGCATAGGCAAACCAGAAAGCAACAAGACCGTCAGTGGCCGATTAATGGTAGTTTTGAGATAGCGAGAATAGATAACTTGGAAAGAGTGTTGATAAGAAAGAAAGCGCGTCCTGCAGCATTCGAGAGTATTAAAGACTGGAGAAAGGAAGCAATGCTCCAATTTAAAAGCAGAGCGAAGCATGCGCGCAGGCATAAATCGAAAGGTGAAGTAGCGGAAGAGAAAGAAGAGGAGGAGTGGACTGAGAGTCTAAGAAGGGCAGGTAGGTGTGACCAGTTGAATATAGAAAAAATATATCCACAACGAGATTTGCACATAGCAGATGAATTGATAGAAAACATAATGACCCATACAAAACAAGGCCCAAGATCAGAAGTGAGGCTAGACACGTCAGTAGCTATTGCCCAAACCCCGCCCGTAGCCCAAGTTCACCCTTCGGTAGCTCAAGCCCTCCCACAGCCACAGACCGCGCATGTTGCACTTCCTATTAGCCAACCAGGCCCACAACAGACACACCCTGTTCCCATTGTACCATCCACACCTCCCGCCTCAGACACAGACTCGGTACCGTCCGTTCCTCCCGGGGTTGAAGTTGAAACCACAGGAGCAAGTGGCGGGCAAGAGGCGGGACTGACCAACGGGGATGCACAAGGGTAACTCGCAGCGCGATCAGCAAAGAAAGGACGGTGGAATTGCAGCAACAGGCAGAGATGTATATAGACGGGAATGATGAGAGGGCAGCAGTGGCTTTGATGTATGACTTCCGAAGAAGCAACGAAAAACAGGTAGTGTTGGAATGCATGGGTGAATATTTGGTGGAGAAATGGAAACAGTTCATTGGGAAATGACCACCGCAGCGATTGTTAGATTTGAATGCATTAGCACGCTGTAGGGAGAGGGATGAAGAAGTGAGAGAACATGTATATGGACTTTTTGAACTGAAAGATGAATTAGATAATTATTATGCCGAAATGTTTGCTACACCTGGGTACAGGGGTAAGGACATAGGAAGGAAAATGTAGAGCCATATATACGACGACGACATTCAATGTTGTCAGTACAGAGGGGCGACAAATTAAAAGTATGTATACGAGAAGCGTTTAGATGGATGTCGGATCCTAGTATTCCCACAATGGAGAGACACGAGATATTTGATGAATATTCCATGCCCATGAAAAGAAAAGCACTACAGGCAATGGCTGAACATTTATTAGATAAAGATATAAAAAACGATAAGGCCAGCCCACCTGAAATAATGGCAGTATATAGAAGAGCACAAGAGCGAGGGACAGGAGAAACAGCCCTATCAATGGATCTGGGAATATTGTTACACCTAAGAGAAGGGGGAGGGACAGTAAGTGGGGCATTTCCTATGAGAGACGTCCCACCTACCTTTGTGCCCAAAGTAGAGGTTCCGGCAGCGGGCAATGTAGCGGCGCAGGTAACACCAGCCCATTACACCGCCCAATACGTGCATATCCCCTTTTCCAGACAGGAGGTGAACAACATAAAGCAGACGATTCCTGATATAAGAAAGAATCCTGCAGGGTTTTACAAGGAAGTAGAGTCCTGCCTGCAATCATCCGTGCTTACCATGGGTGACATAGACCTAATATTCCCGGTGATTCTGCCAGCAGACATATGGAAACAAATAAGGAAGGTAGATGACGCAATAAAACGGTTGGAGGAACACCAGGACCGAACCTGGTAGCATTACCAGAACGTATAGTGCAGAAATTAAAAGAAATTGTCCCAGAGAAAAGAATTCAATGGGACAAATTGACTGCATGTGTACAAGGAAAGGTTGAGTTAGCTACAGATTATTTTAATAGATTTGAAGAAGTATTCAAAGACTTCAGTGGGCAGGATGTGGGCTCGGAAGCGGGAAAGAGGTTATTTGTTGACAAATATGTGAGGGGGTTAAAACTTCCAATTCAGGAGCTAATAATGACATCAGAGTGTGCATGGCAAGCAAAAACGTTGGTCGAAGTATTACACATGGCCCAATATTATGAGCACAGAGTGACTGCGGGAAAAGAGAAAGAAGAGAGGGATAGGGTAAATCTGAAAACACGGGTACTACTGCAGCAAGTAGTAGGACACAAGAGAGGGAACGCACAAGGAAGGAGTAATTCGAACATGCATGGGGGAACAGTGGGACCAAATCAGTGTGCGTATTGTAAGGCGGAAGGACATTGGCGAGCGCAATGTCCGCATCTGCAGAATAGAAATGGGTTTGGTCAGAGGAGACAGCATAGAGGACACCCAGGAGCGAATGGACCAAATAGGAATAGTATGCAGCAGCACCACAATAACGGAGTTAATCAAAACCAAGACCAAAACCAAAATGCCCCAAACCAGAGTCAGGGACAGCAAAATCAACAGTATGGAAATCAGAGTGGGGGAAATAGAGGAAAGAGTGGGAACGTTTTTGATACACAGCCAAACACGTATTACGGTAACAGCAATGATTACACATCGGACGATGTGTTATTTCCCTAATAGGACAGCCCAGGACAGGGGTCGGAACCAGTGTCTATTCCCGTGAATCAGAGAGGACTCTACGTAGAAATGAGAGTCGGGAATGAGGAGCACCGCTTTCTTGTAGATACAGGAGCGCAGAAGTGTTCAATAGACCACCACTTGGTTCCGGATATACTACTGTCAGGTCAAAAGAATGTTTCCGTAGGGTTCGCAGGTACACCAGTCATAAACCCAGTGTCCAAACCAGTCCCAGTTACTATAGGACCATTCATCGAACATTGTCCTTTCCTTTTAACAGAAAATTGTGGGGAGAACTTGTTGGGACTAAATTTGTTGAAAAAATTAGGTTCCGTTATACATTGCACGGCAGACGGAGTGTTCCTAACGATTTGGCCACACGATGCCCCTGTGTCAGAATTAATGTCTGAAACCTTACCAGGAGAACTAAGTAAAGTACCAACCTGTATATGGGCAATGCATGACAATGATGTAGGATGCTTGAAGATAGAGCCAGTAAAGATCATTTTGAAAGAAGGTGTTACCCTACCGTGAATTCCTCAATACAGAATTTCGGCTGTTGGTGAGAAAGGATTGAAGAGTATTGTTGCAGATCTGGTGAAATTAGGGGTAATCGAGGAAATTACAGGCAGTACATGCAACAGCCTGATTCTTCCAGTTTATAAAAAAGGAGGCAATGAAGTACCATACCGTTTTATAATTAATTTGCGCGCATTAAACAAGGTAGTAGATCCACAATTTCCTCTAGTGCCAGATGTCACTACAATATTGACAATGATCCCTGTTTCAGCAGAATATTTTAGTGTAGTGGATTTGAAAAACACGTTCTTCAGTATTCCAGTGGACAAGGACAGCAGATATTTGTTCGCGTTCACATTAGGAGGACGATCATTTAAATTTACGCGGACTCCGCAAGGTTACACAGAAAGCCCAAGTATTTACAGTAGAGCATTAAAAGAGCAGCTAGACATGCAAGAATTACCAGTGGGTTGTGTACTCTTGCAATACATAGACTATCTATTGTTAGCTGCAGACACAGAGGAGATTTGTAAAGAAAGCACTGTATTACTACTGTCACACCTAGCGGCATATGGCCATAAAGCTGGTTTGAAGAAATGTCAATATAATCGAAAGGAGGTGGCCTATTTAGGCTACCTACTTTCAAAAGAAGGGAGAAGGCTAACGCCAGAACGCATAGAAAGTATTTCTTGTATGCCTATTTCAAAGACACAAAAAGGAGTCAGAGCATAACAGGCATGGCTTCATATTGTCGACAATGGATTGGTAATTTTGCGTTAATTGTGAAACCGATGGTGAATTTGACGAAGAAAGATGTGGTCATGCCGTTACAGTGGGATGAGGAACGTCAGAAAGCATTTGATGAATTGAAAACTGCATTATGCTCGGCTCCAGTTTTGGGTATGCCGAATTATGAGAAGATTTTTAGACTGTTTGTGTGTGAAAGTGAAGGATGTGCATTGGCGGTCTTGACACAGGAACAAGGTGGAAGAAATAGGCCATGCGGCTATTTTTCTTCTGCTCTGGACCCTGTAGCGCGCGCACTACCACAATGTTTGCGATCTGTCGCGGCGGCTGCTGCGTCAGTGAAACAAATGAAAGGGATGGTATTGGGGCACACTTTAATTCTGATGGTGCCACATGCCATAGACGTTCTATTAAATACGACACAGACGCAACACCTCACCTCTGCCAGATTGACAAGATATGAGATTATCTTGTTCGCGCCCAATATCCAAATTATGAGGTGTAGCACTTTGAATCCTGCAGAATTAATGCCACTACCCATAAAAGAAATTGGGGGAAATGAATCACCCCACCACGATTGCTTAATGATCATTGAGGAAGAAACCAAGGGGAGAGTTGATTTAAGTGATACCCCACAGAAAGAGCCAGATGGAGAGTTATTTTGTGACGGCTCATGTTTTAAATTACCAGATGGCACAAAAACTGCCACATATGCTATCACTACCCTAGAGAGCGTTGTAGAAAGTAAAAGAATTCCCTACAATTCCTCACAAGCCGCAGAGATAGTAGCATTAACCAGAGCCTGCGAAATTTCTGAAAATTTGAATGTGAATATATATACTGATAGCCAGTATGCTTTTGGGGTGGTTCATAACTTTGGTCGACTCTGGGCTGAGAGAGGTTTTTTGACATCACATGACGCCAGAATTCAACATGGCCCTTTGATTGTACGATTGCTGTCTGCACTCACGTTTCCAAAGTGCCTAGCAATAGTGAAATGCGAGGCACATAAAAAGGTAACATGCTAAGTAGGAGAGGGAAACGCGTTCGCAGACAGAATTGCGAAACAAACTGCCACTGATTTAAATACCAAAATGATGACGGTTCAGACAGAGGAAGTACCCTGTATGATAGAAAATGGAGTTGCCACTGTCAAAGAAATGCAGGCCGAAGCTACGGCCGATGAAATACAGGGGTGGGCAGAGGGCTCTGCTGAGTTAGATCTGGAGGGTTGTTGGGTGGACAAGGGAACTAGAAACTGGATGTTGCCAAATTCGTATGTGAGTGCAATTGTCACAATGGCCCACAGCCCTACTCATATCTGTGCGAAAAAGATAATACAGCACCTTTCTACAGTATGGCAGAATGTAAACCTAAAAAAGAATGCAGAGAGGTTGGTTCAGAACTGTATCAAGTGTTTGCAACATAATGTAGGAAAGGGAACAGTGACTCCAACAGACAGTTTTGGCCCGCCCTCTATGCCATTTAAGGTGATCCATTTTGATTTCATAGAGATGGAGAGATGCCAAAACTTAAAATACGTCTTGGTGGTGATCTGTGCATTCAGTAAGTGGGTGGGGGCATATCCCTTGAAGGACTCCACAGCAATTAGCACGGCAAAAGTAATGCTTAAGGAATACTTTTCCAGATTTGGCTTGCCCCGTGTCCTATGGTCTGATAATGGACCACATTTTGTGGGGCGCAGTGGTGTTACAGATATGTGCTGGCCTTTAGATTGATAAGAGATTCCATAGTTCAAGGCATCCGAGTTCTGCCAGTCTTGTGGAGAGGCACAACAGGGTTCTTAAATCAAAGATTAGCAAAATTTGTGCGGGAAGCAAGTTGAGTTGGGTGGATGCATTACCAATAGCACTATTATGCATGCGTACGTCTGTACAGGCTAAAACTAGGCTCTCCCCGTACGAGATCGTAATGGGGAGGCCGGCAAATGTATGGTGCGCACCACAGCCAAAAAGACTTAGTGAGGTAGAACATCCTGTGCTTAGTACTTATTGTGGCCTTTTAATGCAGAAATTGCGTTTGATTCATCAGCAGGTGCAGGAGGCATTACCAGTGAAATAAAGAAATCCAGGCTAATAAGGACAGGCAGAACTTAACTGTGACAATTCCGTTGAACTTATTGACACCAGAGCAAGCGCGACGAAGAGAGATATCCACGACGAACTGTAATAAGGAAGAAGGACGACGAGAAACATGCCGGGACCAGTTCCAGCCTCCTTCTGCACCACGACTGCTGAGAATGAGTCAATTATAAAGACTGTAAGCTTAAGAAAAACACATGGTGAAACGAATTGTATGCTGTCACTGACAATAATAATGTGCTTTATGAGCGTGGTAGCACCAATATCGACAGCCCTAATATTATGGTATGTGGAAGCGATACACCCATTAGAAATGTTTTTACCAATAATTAATATATCCACTACTGAAAGCCTGGTTCAGGTGATTACCTATACCCTGCGCCCAATGGAAGAAAGACACAGGGAAGGCTTTGGGAATAATACGTTATTATTAATCATGAACATGACGCATGCAATTCTGAAGAAAACAAATTGCTGGGTATGTGCCCATTTACCACAGCATGCTGGGAAAGGAATAGGGTGGTATGTACAGCCATTACCATTAAGTTCTGCTTGTAGTGCATCTTTAGGTGCAATGTTCTATGGGAAATGGAATGAGAGTAGTACGGGTCAATTAGACAGAACCAACATGAATGAGTTTGAGGAGATAATAATGAAGCCTGTGGGTTGTTCCATTTTCCATAAAGCACAAGTAATAGCCCCAGAGCCCACGAGGAAAAGTACACGAATGATAACACGACAAAATAGACAAGCTAGATTGTCCCCACCAGAAAAGACATCTGTAATGACGTTTCGTGTAAGAACAGAAGGGGACAAAGATGCAATCCCCCCATCCTACACGGTGAATTATAGCCCGAGAACTGTCCCTTTTTGTCTAAAAAAGAAAGGCTCTTTTTCAGTCGGAACATATACTGGATGCATGAATACAGTGGTATAAAATGGGAAATAGAACCAGTATATGTAGGTGATCCAGTTTATTTTATATGTGGAGAGAAAGCATATCCTTGGTTGCCCAGAAACTGGGGAGGTACATGTTACCTAGGTCTGTTACCAGGAGTATTCCTCTTAGAAACAGCAGACATGGCCAGACTAGCCAGAACTAGAGTTAAAAGGACTGACGAGGGTGTTTCGATAGCAACTGATGTAGCAAAATCATTCATTCCATTTTTAGGGCAGATAGTGAACTCCTATAATATAAGGCAGCTGTCCAGAATCCTAAAAAATACCATAAACACAACAACAGATATACTATTTAACATGACGTTGGAAGAAAGAGGAATCAGGTTAATGATGCTGCAAAATAGAATGGCTCTCGATGTGATCCTGGTATATTCGTGGGGGAATTTGCAAAATAGTGGGATCAGCGTGTTGCGTTTATGTCGATGACTATTCCCCTACGATCTTTGAAGCAATAAAGAAAATGCATGTCCTAAGCTCTGAACTCCCTACTGGAGAAGGAAGCTGGGGAATTGGATCTTGGTTTTGGGGAATATTACGTTCTTAGGGATGGAAGTTGATCTCAATATTAGTAGTGGTGTTTGGAATATTCCTAACATGCTGTTGTTGCATACATTGCCTACCAATAGTTTGCGCTGAGGTAACTGAGGGATGTACGGAAGAAGAACAAGTTACTTTCTTACCTGGTAACGTTCTTTCGATGGGATGGTTCGACGACGTATTCCATATCTATGACATGTAATCACCACAGCTGTGCTGCTTCGGAAACTTTTTTCGGCGTCTGCGTCCTGCGTCGATGACGTCGATGCGCCGTCCTCGAGGGCCTCCTCCGACGTCCGACGTCATCCGATGTGATAAGTAGGACGCACGACACCCGTAGCCTCAGTTGTAGTTTTTTCCCCCAGAACGTGTGACACTAGTCAACTGCCAGTCAGACACAGAGCCTTGCGGAACGTAAGCTGCAATCGCAAAAGAAATTCTGCAGCGGGGAAGGCAGGGCGGGAGCGATATGGAATACGTCGTCGGACCATCCCATCGAAAGAACGTTACCAGGTAAGAAAGTAACTTGTTCTTCGAGGGGATTGGGTCCTCCGACGTATTACATATCTATGACAGACTCCCAAAGCAGTACCAGAGCAAGGAGGAGGGAAAGAATTTAGAATCAAGATTTAGAATAGCCAATCAAATAGCAGAGCAAAGGACCGCCTTGCCAAAGGCCAGATCCTGTGCTCGGATGGAATCGAGGGAATAGTGACGTACAAATGTATGTACTGAAGCCCAGGTGGCTGCATCACAGATGTTGCGAATAGGAACACCCCTCTGCAGGGCAGTAGACGCAGCCATACCCCTGGTAGAATGGGCCCGCAAGCCAGCCGGTGGGTCCTTACCCGCCAAGCGGTAGCACTCAGAGATGGCCAAAATAATCCAGCGAGACAAAGTCTGTTTCGTCACAGCTTGCCCCAAACGCTTTCCAGCGTAACCAATAAAGAGTTGATCGTCCACTCTGACCCGGGACATGCGTGAAACATAAAAGCTTAAAGCTCTCCTAGGATCAAGCCTATGGAGCCTCTCCTCTTCCTTACCAGGATGCGGAGGAGGATAGAATGCCGGAAGAACAACCTTCTGGGCCAAATGAAATTCCGTCACTACCTTCGGAAGAAAAGGAGGACGAACTCTAAGGACAACCCTGTCCTTGTGAAATACAGTGAAGGGAGGCTTAACTAAAAGTGCCTGTAACTCACTCACTCTGCGAGCGGAAGTAACCACAACTAAAAACACAGTTTTCAGAGTTAACAGCCTCAAAGGGCAAGAATGTAAAGGCTCAAACGGAGCACCCATAAGAAACCTAAGAACAAGGTTTAAATCCCAACCGGGCACCAGGAAAGGTGACGGAGGGAACACATTAGTGAGCCCTTTCAGAAACTGTGAAATCAAAGGGATTTTAAAGTAAGAACACTCTTCAGACGAGCGCTTAAAGATGGACAGCGCCGCCAGGTAACCTTTAACGGTACCCACTTGCAAGCCCCTGTGGGCCAAAGAAAGTAAAAAGGACAGAACCATGGGGATGTCACATGCAAAAGGATCCACATTCTGAACTCTGCACCAGTCGCAGAACTTACGCCAACGGCAACGGTACAGAGACTTTGTTGCTGGCCTTCGGGCCGAAAGCAACACCTCCATCACGTCCTCAGGGAGGTCCCAATCCTTATACCTCAACCTTTCAGAAGCCAAGCGTGAAGGTTGAGGGATCTGACCTCTGGATGGAGAACCTGACCCCCCTCCCGTGAGAGCAGATCGTCTCGGATGGGAAGACGACGTGGAGGGCAGATGGATAAGTCGAGAAGGTCCGGGTACCATGTCCTCCGAGCCCACGCCGGGGCAATGAGGGTCATCCGGGAACCGAACTTCCGTAACCTCCGCAGCACTTGCGGGATGACGGGGACTGGAGGAAACGCGTACAGCAGCGGGAATGACCACTCCACCACGAACACGTCTCCTAAGGCTCCTTTTGGAGGAAATTCCCGCGAGCAAAACCTTTCGCACTTCCGGTTGACACTGGAGGCGAAGAGATCCACTTGAGGGGTCCCCCAAAGGGCGAAGATCTCCAGGAGAATCTCCTGAGCCACCTCCCACTCGTGAGAGATTGCGCTCTGCCTGCTCAGAGCGTCCGCCGTCACGTTCTCGTCTCCGGCCAGATGAACTGCCGAGATCGAAACTTCCTGCTGGATGGCCCAGAACTCGAGCTGCATCGCCTCCCTGCACAGAGGAAGTGACCCTGCCCCCCCCTTTTTGTTGAGGTAGTGCATGGCCACTGTATTGTCCGTCAGGATCAGGACACTCTTTCCTCGCACAGTCGGCAGAAAAGCCTTCAGGGCTAGCCTGATGGCCCTCAGCTCCAAAAGATTGATATGGAGTCTGGACTCCGACGGAGACCAACGACCGCTGACTGTCAGCCCGTTGGCATGAGCTCCCCATCCCGTGAGGGATGCATCCGTCACGATCGTCACCTCCGGCCAGGGAAGCCAAAATGGAGCCCCCTTCATCAAGTTGCCTTTGACGGCCCACCACAGAAGATCCCGGGCGACGGAGGGCGGCACCTGAACCGGGTCTGACATCCTGCCGGAGGAATGCGACCATTGCGTCTTGAGTGCCCACTGCAAAGATCTCATCCGCATGCGAGCCTCTGGCACCAGAAGAATGCAGGATGCCATGAGGCCGAGCAACCTCAAGAACTCGAACGCAGGGAGCGTCTGGGCATGCTGAAACTTGTGCACCATCTGCTGAATGTGAAGAGCCCTCACCTGGGGAGGAAAACACAGCCCCAGGGAAGTGTCGAGCACCGCTCCGATGTACTGGAGCCGCTGTGTTTTGGCGTCAAATGGGACTTCTTTAAATTGAGGGAGAAGCCCAGCCTGTGAAGGGAGCAGCAGGTGACGGACAGATGATCCAGGACTTGCTCGGGAGAGCTCCCCCTGACCAACCAATCGTCCAGGTAGGGGTAGACGTGAATCCCCCCTTGCCTGAGATGCGCTGCCACCACCACCATGAGCTTGGTGAAAACCCTCGGGGCGGAGGTCAATCCGAACGGCAGGACCCGAAACTGAAAGTGCGAGTCGCCAACCGCGAACCTCAGGTACTTCTTGTGCTTGGGATGGATCGGCACATGGAAGTAAGCATCCTTGAGGTCGAGTGACACCAACCAGTCCTGAAGCTGAAGGGCCTGGAGGACTTGAGAGAGAGTAACCATCTTGAACTTGTCCTTCCTGAGGAGTTTGTTCAAACCGCGCAAGTCCATGATGGGTCTCAATCCCCCGTCTTTCTTCGAAATCAAAAAATAAGGGGAATACCATCCCTTGTTCCTCTCCGCTACAGGCACCAGTTCTATGGTGCCTTTCTCCAGCAGGGCATGAATTTCCTGCGCAAGGAGCGGATCCGGACTCTGCAAAGAGAGGTTCCCCGGTGGATTGTCGCGAGGCCTGTGCCGAAAGGGAAGACAGTAGCCGTGGGTTATGATCTCCAGAACCCACACATCTGAAGTAATGGCTTGCCACTCTACAAGATGCTGCCCCAGCCTTCCCCCAACCGGCGAACCATGGGACATGGCCTCACGACTGAGTGGGAGCGGCTGCGGCGTTACCTGAGGGCAAAGAGGCAACTGCCCGAGCGGCCTTGGCACCACGGGTACCCTGTCGTCCACCTCTGGTACCCCTGCGATGGCCTCTTTGACTGTCAGCTCCTCTCGCTTTACTGAAGGATGAGTAATAGCGAAAGGAACCACCCCTCCACTGCTGTCCCCTAGGACGAAAAGGCGGAGGTTGGCGAACTGCAGCGCCCAACGACTTCGCTGCAGCTTTTGAGGTCTGCAACCTCTCAAGGCTCTCGTCAGCCTTGCTGCCAAAAAGGTGTTCACCGTCAAAGGGCATGTTGAGGAGCCGGGACTGCACATCAGGAGCAAACCCCGACTTCCGCAACCACGCAAACCTGCGTATCACGGTGCTCGCCGCCATGGACCTACTGACGCATTCAGCTAAATCCAAACCCGACTGAACGGACTCACACATGGCATCCTTACCATCCTGGACCATAACAAGGAAACCATCCCGTTCGTCCCCTTCGGGAATATATTCAGCCGCCAACGCAACACAGTTCCACAGAGTGTGAGTGAAACGAGACAAGGCACAAATGGAGTTGGCCGCCTGAAGCGCCATACCACCAGAAGAAAACACTTTCTTCGCCCAGCCATCAAAACGTTTGTCGTCCCTATCAGGAGGGATGGTGGGGTACGACGCCTGCTTTGCCGGGGCCGTGGCCGCCTGCACCACCAAACTCTCCGGAGTGGGGTGCCTGGTCAAGTAGCAGGGGTCGCTACTGGCTGGACGGTATTTTCGGGACAAGGATCTGCCCACCGCCGGGAGACTCTCTGGAGCAGTCCAAGCCGCCGCCACCCTTCTCTGTAAAGCCATATGGAACAGCAGTACCGGGTCAGTTGGGGGACCAACATCAAGGATGTCCGTCAGATCATCCTGCACAAACTCCCCTGGGGGAGCAGACCATCCCAAGTACTCAGAACCCTAGCCATAAGGCGCCAGTACGAGGAATCGGCATGAGAGCCAGGCTCAGGCCTCCAAAACTCCACCTCCGGAGAGGTGTCCAGTCCACTGGCATCATGCAGTGACTGTCTCAAATCGTCAAACTGACTATGGCCCGAGACAATTTCATCTGGAACCTGACTAGGAACCAGGCCATCAGAATCCTCATCCGCCTCTGAAATATAGTCCAGGTGGCGAAAAGAAGGCACCCGAGAGTGCTTGCTCTTAACCAGAGCCTTCCTAGGGGGTTCTCCCGTGCCACGGGGTACCTCCGACACGAAAGGCGTCGATGGCGTCGAGCGAATCGGTGCCGGCGTCGAGATAACCGGCATCGGCGCCGAGAGGATCGGCGCCGAGGAAATCGGCGTCGACGCCAGACGCAGCGCCTCCAGCATCGGCGGCGTCGACGCAGCCCTCGAGGCCGGAGCCCCGAGCGTGCCCCTCGACGACCCGAGCGTCGACGGCCTCGACGACTTCCTCAAAGCCGGAGCCTCGAGAAAGCCTGTCGACGCCCTCGACGCCTCAGACGTCGATGTCTTCCTCGAAGACTTCACAGGTGCACACGGTCTCGAACGCGTCGAGGACCGGGACCTGGAACGGGTACGGCGAGAACGAGTCTCCTTGTCCGAACGGGACCTCTCCCGTGACTCGTGCCGACCACTCATGCGAGCGGTGTCTCTCGACCTCACACGACCGACCCCACTCGGGGGCGCGGACGGCTTAGTACCCTGCGACTCAAGAATCGCCAGCATTTTCTTCCCGAAGGAAGCCCATGTAACGCTCACCTGATTCTCGCAGAGGCGCCGGTCTTGACTGGGCGACTACCGTATCTTCAAAGGTGATGTGTAGCACCCGGTTGGCTCTTTGGGCTGGACCTCTGTGCACTGTATGCCTGACGTGTAGAGTAAGATGTCTTAGGTAAGTGAATGCCGAGCTCTCCATCTGCCTCGGGGCAGGGTGCTGTAACCAGTTTCTTCACTGGATAGGTAGCGCAGGCCTCTTGACTTCAGAGGACTGCTGTCCGTCGTTTACTGCACAAACGGTAAGTTTCGAGTCATTCAAATGTCTTTAAAGTCTTTAGTAATGATGTCTCTTGTTTTGCAGGGTTCCGGCGATGGCGGATGACGGGCTGAAGTGAGTTGAAGATGGAGCCCGTGTGATGAATAGAAGCGCCTGGAAGCACGTAAGTAAGCGCTTGTTGCCTGCTTCACTATGCGCTCTAACTGTCTTTTTATTTTGCAGGTACGAGTTCGGAGCGGCTGCAGGGTGCCGGAATACCCACTGGATTAGATGTGGAAAGGAGTAATGGCACGTGAGTATTAAAGTTCCCCAATGTCTTTAAACGCACCTTGTTTTGTCTTTCAGATGCGGATGCAGCGCCGAAGGCCTCCGGAGCGTGCGAAGAGTTGGTAAACTTTTGTCTTTCAGATGCCGGAATGCAGTGTGAAGACCTCCGGAGCGCACGAAGAGTAGGTAAGCCTTTGCCTTTCAGATGCCGGAATGCTAACCTGTTCTTTCTTGTCTTTATAGGTGTTGCTGAAGACTGGATTCAGGATGGTAAGCCTTTGCCTTTCAGATGTCGGAATGCTAACCTGTTCTTTCTTGTCTTTATAGGTGTTGCTGAAGACTGGATTCAGGATGGTAAGCCTTTTTCCTTAGGCCCAGGACCGGATGCAGAAGACACGATGAGCGTTCTGCTGCAGAGGTTGCAGAGTAACGCAAAGCAAGATTCATCCACCGGGTGTGGTTTAAATAGCCTCCTGTAGTGCTTAGATGTCTCCTTCCACAGCCACGCCTAAGTAAGAAAAGAGTTCCTGGTAAGAAAAGAGTTCCTGCCTTCCAGAAGAGTTCCAGTGTTCTGAATCTAGGGAGTGGCTCCAGCCCCACCCAACAGGAAAAGTAGTTCCAAACAGAAGAGGATCAGAGGCTCAACTGGCAGGCAAGTAAGCAGCATGGTCTGCTGAAGGTAAGTCCACCCAAGCATTATGAGCCCGGCGCTTCCAGCGCTGGGACTGGGCATATTTATGAGCCTGGTGCCACTGGCGCCAGGACTGGGTCCAAAAGGTCCCAATTGGGACTGGTTGGCACTCGGAACCTGGGTTATGGATCTGCTTGCAAAGGAGTTGGGAAAACCCTGACCTTTTGGAAGCAGAGATCATGACAGCCCATTCCTCCGGCGTCGCACGGCTGGTGGGGTAAGCGACGTGCCGGGCAGAGTCCTCCGAGGAGGACCTGGAAGACGACCGGTGTCAGCGCTTCCGAGAACGCCTCGAAGAGGCTGAGGAGTGGCGAGACCGACTCCTAGAAGGAGACCCACGAGACTTCCGACGATGACGCGGAGAGTCACCCCTCGAATCATCCGTCGAAAGCCCCGCAGACTTCGACTTCCTGGGCTTGGACACTCGACCTACCGACAACTTCTTCTTACGTTCGCGTAAGGCTTTGGACGTGAGTGACTGGCAGTCGATACAGTCATCCGTGTCGTGGGCCTCCCCGAGGCACCAGAGGCAGGCGTCGTGCGAGTCCGTCACCGACATCTTGGACCCACACTCCCCGCACTTCTTGAAACCCGGACGCGGGGCCGAAGACGAAGTAGAAGACATCTTCACACGAAGGATTTGCACAAAACGAACAGGTTCGAAGAACCAAGAAGAACAGAACTCCAAAGAGTCGAGGCGTGAACCGAGAATCACGAAGCAACACGTTCGCGGAAAAAACGGAACTGAGGCTACGGGCGTCGTGCGTCCTACTTATCACATCGGATGACGTCGGACGTCGGAGGAGGCCCTCGACGACGGCGCATCGACGTCATCGACGCAGGACGCAGAAAAAAGTTTCCCAAGCAGCACAGCTGTGGCGATTACATGTCATAGATATGGAATACGTCGGAGGACCCAATCCCCTCGAATGTATGCATATGATGACAAAGAAAAAACAACCTCATGGTCGAGATGACCAAGACCCAAATGAAACGAAAACAGTAAAAAAGAGTTGATGGCAATAGATATTGATGAAGACGATAATGTTTACGATAGCATGCAAGATTCAGGCATAAGTATTTCAGATTCATCATCACTAGAGGAGCTTTCAATAAATAGATGAGACGTTTGGAATACTGCCAAAGGAGGGTTTGTCAGTCTAGAAAAATGGGTACCTCTACTTTGTGACCGCAAACATATTTTGGTGGCCGTGGGCCAATCGCCTCATGCATGATATAACAGAATATAGGTTTTCGAGCTTGCCAGTGAACGGCCATTTTGATGTAACAAGAATCGCCATTTTGTTTTCTAACCATTGCTCATTGCTTTCTGTTCCTATTGCTTTGCAGTATATTTTCTGCTTACACTGCTCGACTGTAAAACATTGTTGTCTGCACACAAAAAGGACAGAGCCGCAGGGCCCTGAGGATAACAAGAGTTCGTTGAAATGCAATGTAGGCAGCGCCAGGAAGAATGCCCGGCCCCCTCCCGAATGTAGCCTTGAAGCAGAGCTGCAGGGCATTTCATCTTTTCGCAGCTGCCAGCCAGTCTCGTTATATGGTAGAATATGTTAGAATAATACAGCTAAAGGCTTGAATTATGCTTTTCTTACGGCCCCCCTTTGCTGAGCCCCGCTAGAGCGTGTCAGCTCCCAGGACACGAATAGCACCTAATAGATAGCAAGGTCTCGAATGCAACTCTTCACCCCGTACGTAGCTCGCTTCCAAGAACAGAAGCGCTGTGTTCTATTCAACAACTGAAAGATGCCTCCGCACTCACAAATTGCAAATTGTTACTAGAATAGATGTTTGAAGGGGTCATAGTTGTCGGAGATGTCCATCATCACACCAAGTTCAAAGAAACCCAATAGAAGGGGGGTGTTAAACATGTCATAGCTGATTGTTTGATATCCATTTTGTATATATGTAACTGATGTACGTAATTCACTCTCTTGCGTCCCTCGAGGTCTAGAGATACACGTCGCGGGGCGTGAGACCGAGTTGGCCAACTGAGACTTTTGCTTTGCAATAAACCCTAGCTTTGGGAAAACAACCTCGTGTCTGATGTATCCATCGTGTGTGGCGACTCGCCTTGTTTCCATAGACGTTAGGGACCCCTAGGGGCCCCTTTCAGAGGTACCACAAGGGTACGCGAGTTCGGCTTTGTAGGTCTATTGAGCATGTTGTTTTCCCTGAGAAGCATATAGGCCAGTGGGCGCAGGTGTTGGACAGATCTGCGCCGCTCTGCAGTTAAACCGGATAGACTTGAGTGGCCTCAGAGGTGGACTGTATCGTCCACCAGGGTGGGCGATCAAGAGAGAAGTTGATGGTTCACCAAGGATCCGGAGAAGTGGCATAAGACAGATCAGTCATTGTCCATGTCCAAGTGGTCCCCAGGGGAGTGAACTTCACCGCCTCCTGGAGGACCGTGAAGAAGTATAGTTTCCCTCTGAACGTAAGCTTCAAGCGTGCCAGGAACAGCATTGCATAGGGGATGTTTCATTCTCGTAGCATTTTCTTGACCTGATTATTTGGGAGCCCATGCGCAGCTCACCTTTTTGGCGAGATAACCGTAGGATGAGGTCTCTGTCCCTGTAGTTGAGTATTTTTGCAATGATGGGCCTGGGGAAGTCCCAGGCGCAGGGTGTGATGATAGGGCTCTGTGGGCATGCTCTACTGTGAGTAGGGGGAAAGAGCGGGATTGCCAAGCAGCTCCTTCAGTAGATCCTCCACAGCCAGTTCCATGCGGCCTTTGAGGGCATTTTCAGGTACTCCGATTATGCAGACATTGTTCCTGCGGGATCTTGATTCCAGGTTGTCACACTTGGCCTTCACCGCTTTCATATCCCGGCTGAGGGTAGAGACAGTGTCCTGGAGTGTGTGTATGCTATCTTCATTGGTACTTATTCGTGTCTCGGCCTCCGTGATTATAGTACCAGCGTGATCCAGTTGAGATTTGAGCGACGCCACATTAGCATTGATATCATTGAGCTTTTCGTGAAAGGAGGCGAAGTTCTTCGTCATAGACTCCAATATAGTCGCAAGGTCGGTGGCTAAGGCGGGCGAGGATGCGGCGGAGTCCTCATGATTAGGCGGTGCAGGGCCTTGGTCAGATTTAGGAGTAGCTTTGGTGAACTTACCCATGACCCCGTCTTGCTGGTGCCCCAGGACTTGCCAGGCATGGCAGTACGGGAGAACGTGAAGATGTTGCCGCTAGCGGGTGTCCGGCCCCCACAGCAGTGCAGGCGTGCAGAAGAGGCCCAGTAGGTTCATTGGGCCCTCGGTGACAAGGAGCTAAGTAGCACTGTGAGAATCCCCTTGAGCCCCAGGGGGTGGGTGGGGTGATGCGCTGGTTGTGTGCCCACTGCAAGCAGGTTCAGATGTTCCAATGTTATAGTGCAAGGAGGGCAGTGGGAGTCCGCACCAACGAGAGTAAAGTAGGTGAGGGGCAGTTGGGGAGAGATGCAGACAGTGCCAGCGCCGCCTCTCACCAGATCAAGTGTCCCACAGATACTATTGGGCTAATGGTGCTCCACTTGATCTGCAGCAGTAACAGACTTTACAGATGGTCAGATGGTGGCCAGCCCCCCAAGGTCCAGAGTCCGACCAAGCAAGGTCCCTTATAGGAGCAGCAGCTGGTATAGCCCCATGAAGAAATCGGCGTAGAGAGGCTGCAAGGCTAGAGGGGCGCAGGGGCACTCCTGGGGATATCCTGGCACCAATTCATGGGGAGGTCCCCTGCACTCACCTCCCAGCCGTTAGGGTGGCTGTGCCCGTGCGCCATCCAGCAGTGACCCTGCAGCCCCGGCCTCCCGGCCCCTTCAGGACAGTCACAGGAGATGGCGGTGTGCCGCAAGGCGCGGGGCGGGAGCAAGACCCCCGCAGTGGCATGATGCGCTGGTGTGGGCCTATAGAGCCCCTGAGGCGACCCCCAGGGACCGCGTGTGAAGAGGGGCTGCGGGGAGGCTCCAGCCCACCCCGAGGGACACAGCAGTCCGCCGGCCCAGCAGCCGTGGAAAAAAGGGTAGGCCGCGTCGGAGAAGCCAACAGTCCGGCGGCACGGGGTAGCCCGGCCTATACCGGGCCGCCACAGATTGGAGGATGTCCTGGGGCTCCAACGGGTGTGAAGAGGCAGGCAGGTGTCCCCTCCAGGGGACGGCCCGGGAACGCGGCACACAGATCCTGCAGGGGCAGAGCCCCAAGGCAGTGTGTCCAGGCAAGCGGGCGCTCGGATGCCTGCCAGCAGAGCAGCGACAGAACCACGCGGGGGCAGGCAGCACTGTGGGAAGAGTGTTGAGGGACCGCAGCTCGGGATCCAGGCGCCGATTCCGTCCGGAATTGCAGGTGCAGAGAGAGGAGACCGCCAGCAATCAGCGCATTTAAGGATGGCAGGGTGCACTTCGGATAAGCGCCGATATCCACGGATACAGGCCAGTGGTCACAGAGCTGACAAGCTAAGCGGCCATTTTCTGGGCTGCTCAACAGCACCCCCTGTAGGTGGTTAAGTTTTATTAGGGCTGGTTTCACTGCAGAAAGGAGTTTGCCTACTGGCCTTGGCAACGCTTGCTCTACTTTTTACTTCAGCAACTTCTACAATTATAGAATATGTGTTCTGGATGTTACAAGATTCAGGTTTCACAAAAGAAACAAATGTAGGTATACGTGACCATTCTTTGATGGAGATTTTTAACTTCAAAGAAATGTAAGGACTTGCATCACCTTTCATTCACACAGATATGAAATGCTATGGCATTTATAGCGCGCCTATAAACAAGTGTTTCAAGGCGCGAAATACTTTTACTTTGTTTGGGAATCGCAATTACTCATACGCGACCACTCTTTGATGTAATCGTTCTTGTAACAATTTGTGAAAGTCAGCTTCAACCTTCCCGAGTGATTAAGGACAGTGTTTGCCCTCTTAATTGGAGACATGTAACGACTCCGCTAAAGTTATTAAGTTCAACAAAGGAAAATGAAAAGCTTTTAGTTTACGCGAGCATTCTGCCATGCATTAAATGTGTGAAATATACATTTTCTTTGTTAAGACTTCTCACGGCAACAAACAACTTTTACTCGCTCCCACTTCTATGCAAGCTATACTTGAGCTGGTTACAGTTACTGGCAAGGTTTTTTCAGTGATTTGGAGTAAAGAGCTTCACTCACCAGCTCCAAAAACACAAAGGTTGCAAGCGGCATCCACTTCCCGCCTTTTCTTCCTGCTACTACTACTTGAGGCACTCTTGGGACCCATATCCCTCTGCAGCATCGGTGTCTCCAGTCCTGCCCTCGACCACGGGGAGTCTCCTTCACTCCTCTGTCCCTCGGCTTGCTTCTGCACAGGAGCCTTGGGTAGCAGCACAACCTCAGCTCTGCAGTCACAGCTATTAGGCCCTCAGTCCAAGTGCCACATCCTCCTAGACTCCTCAAAGCAGTCCTCATTAATGCACGCTCCATACCGGCTCATGCCATAGAGATAGCAAAAACAAAGAGGTGATGGCTGGAAGGTTTAGAATGAATCTTAACCACTGGCATTGCTCCGGGAAACCCTCCAGACCATCGTTCTTCGCCTGCCAAGCCATTACAGAAGGGGAAAGACCATAAGCAAATCAGGCTTGGCCCCACCCCAAAAGGGGCAGTCCAGCCCGAACTGCTAGGTCACATCCCTTCTGCACGAGACCACAAGCATCCCCAAACATGTTTCGCCCTTGTTGGGGCTCATCAGTGAGGAGTAGCTTGGGTCTCTAGGCCCAGCAGGCACGGGACCCACGTCTGGGCATACCCGTCCCACTCGGGGTGACAAAGCAAAAACAAAGAGGTGATGGCTGGAAGGTTTAGAATTAATCTTAACCACTGGCATTGCTCCGGGCAACGCTCCAGACCACCGTTCTTCGCCTGCCAAGCCATTACAGAAGGGGAAAGACCATAAGCAATTCAGGCTTGGCCCCACCCCAAAAGGGGCAGTCCAGCCCGAACTGCTAGGTCACCTCCCTTCTGCACGAGACCACAAGCATCCCCAAACATGTTTCGCCCTTGTTCGGGCTCATCAGTGAGGAGTAGCTTGGGTCTCTAGGCCCAGCAGGCACGGGACCCACGTCTGGGCATACCCGTCCCACTCGGGGTGACAAAGCAAAAACAAAGAGGTGATGGCTGGAAGGTTTAGAATGAATCTTAACCACTGGCATTGCTCCGGGCAACCCTCCAGACCACCGTTCTTCGCCTGCCACGCCATTACAGAAGGGGAAAGACCATAAGCAAATCAGGCTTGGCCCCACCCCAAAAGGGGCAGTCCAGCCCGAACTGCTAGGCAAATAAAACTTATAAAGCAGCCATCATTGCCCAAAAAGCAGACGCCTTCAACACTAGAACCAGAAATGCCTCTTCTGATTCTAAAGAGTTATTCACCATACTTAAGGAGCTGGAGAATCCTATTCCTATCATTAACCTGGTACAACCAAGTAAAGTATGGTGTACCACGATTCAAGATGCCCTCGCCAACAAAATTAAACTACTACAAAACAAAATTATCTCCAAAAGAAATCTATCTGATAAATCTCCCATGTCCAATCAAAACACTAAGCACATAGGAGGTATTACTCCTCCCTTCAACTTCACCCCTGTCTCCAATGATGTAGTACATAGTACTATATCCAAACTCAAATCATCTAATTGTAAAGGAGACAACTACCCAGCACACCTAGTCAAGCTATGCGCCCCCACCTTCACACCCATAATCACGAACTTTGTAAATGCCTCTTTCAATTCCAATCTGGTCCCAGTCAGCATTAAAGCAGTGTGGGTGACCCCACTACTAAAAAAGCCTACATTAGATCCACTAGCCCCCACAAACTACCGGCCCATAACGACTGTCCCCTTCCTACTTAAAATCATTGACAAAATAGCTTACAACCAAATACAAACCCACCTTGAACAAAACAATCTACTAGGAGCTAGACAATCTGGCTTTAGGCCCAACCACAGTACTGAGATGGCCCTCTTAGTCCTAAAAATCCAATTAGACACTATCAGAGACACAGGCAAATTAGCAGCCCTACTGTTGCTGGACCCATCAGCAGCATTTGATCTGCTTGACCATGACAAATTATGCGACACACTAAAAAAAGATTTCAACTTCTCAAACAACGCCACACTCTGGAACAAATCCTTTTTAACAGACTGAACATCCAGAGTTGCCATAGGAAACTATGCAGCTGACCCTATAGCAGTTCCCATAGGAGTCCCCCAGGGATCCTGCCTCTCCCCTACCCTCTACAATGCATATACCAAACTCCTATTCTCAGCCCTTGATGATGGGGGTGTCATCTACCCCCCATCACACAAATTTCGCAGATGACACCCAGATCCTCATCCCCATTACAGGTGACTACACCCAAGATACCTATACCATCAATAAAGTATATGCCATAATTCAAAACTGGATGGCCCTTAACAGCCTTTGCCTTAACGACAAGAAAACGGAGGTTCTCATTGTGGGCTCTCAAAAAAGAATAAGTACCCTCCACTCAGACTATGCTCATATCAACATTGACGGCACACAGATCCCAGTACTCAAACAGGTCAAAAATCTGGGGGTATATATTGATGCCAACCTCACTATGCATAAACAAATATTAGCCCTTTCCTCCTCTACGGCACACACAGCCAAACGTATTGCTCTCAGCCGCAAAATTTCTTACTCGCACAAACTGTATTACTTTGGCTAGAGCGCCTATCTTAACAAAATTGGACTATTGCAACATCCTTTTTCTAGGAACATCTAAAACTAATATTAATAAGATCCAATTACTACAGAACAAAGCCCTTAGAGCGGCAATAGGCATAAAGAAATCCGAACACATATCCAACATCAGGAGAGAAAACCACTGGCTGCCAATTGAAGCTAGAATCATATTCAAAACACTTAGTTTCGTTCACAAATGCATCACAAACAAAGCGCCTAGTTACCTCAACAACACCATCAAGAAAAAAATCTCCTGCAGGACACTTAGATCCAATAAACTGGCTCTCCTGGAAGTACCACATTATAAATACAGAATAGCAGGAGGAAGTAGTTTCAAAGTTCTAGCCCCGTCCAATGGAATACATTACCAATCGGCATTAAAAATGAGGACACCTTACCAGGATTAAAAAAAGTGCTGAAAACTTGGCTATTCAATAAATACTAACCCATATGTATGTCCATATGTATTGCCCATATGTATGCCCAGTGGGCTCTACTGGGCCTGCATGTAGTGATATAATCTATCTGTGATCGCACTGCCTGACTGCTTGCAACATCGTATAAGAAATGTTTTTTATGACTATAAACCGCAACATTGTATAAAAAAATGTGATAATATGCTTGCAATTGCCAGTGATACCTTCGAGTCTGGGTGAGTAATACATGTAATAAATAAATAAATAAACTTGGGGAAACCTTTAACTTCACCATTTCTCTCTCAGTGCAGCAACAAAGCCTGACAGGATTTGTAAACACAGGACCAACTCAGAACCTGCAGGTGAAATCTACGCTTCTCTCGTCCCAGCGTCCATTAAGTGATCACACTCCTCGTGAACTGCCAGCCTCGTGCTCTTCTTCTGCTACTACTGCCAGCTTTCCAGCTTCTGCTCCAGCTCCTTCCTTGTACTCCTCCCTGCTGCAGCCTTTTATGCCTCTCAGGTGGGGCAATTAATTTCAGTTGAAGGACCCTTAGTGTTAACTGCCTGACCTTGGCAAAGGCTATTAGGCCTACTTGCCTGTCTTACACATCCACATGCCTCCTGAGTCCTCTTCTTCATCTCAGTTCCTGTGGTATTGTGGGACAGGTAGTTCATTTTAAGGCCATTAGGTTTTTGCACTCCTTTTAAACTTCTAAGCATGGTTTTAATTTCTTTTGTATTTTTACAAGAGGGATTGTGGGTTTTCGTCTTATTAGAGACAGATGGTACTGAGAAGCTAACACTCTCACCACTCCTAGAGGGGTACCTTTGGTATTGAGGAGGACATTTGAGTTTAGGGTTAACAAATACTTGTTCTTTTGACATAACAGATGTTTCAATCGTAGGTTGTATTACCTCAGTTTAAACTGTAGGCTGAAAACCCTTAGAAGAGCAACAAGCCATAACCTCTTCTGGAATGGTAGTAACAATATCCCTTTCAGGCAGGGTTTCGGTGAGGGATCCACAGGATGCCCCACATCTTCCAGCGTGTAGGTGTGACAAGTGCTCACACTTAGGCCTTGATGTATAATGTGGTATAGTTTAAAATTGAGGCAGATTGTGGTTCAAATAAAGGCATTTTCACATTTGTTTCAGGCTCTCAAAACTCTAGATTAGCTGTTAATCGTTGCCTTAGCTGTGCCAAAAATACAGCGGTGATGGAAACTGAATTTTAATTCAAGATTTATGCAAGCTAATAGGATAACAGTGTCCTCCTATTCTTCATTAAATGGTGTACAGCTGTGCTTCACCCCATACATTACTAGAACCAGGCAACTGTACCCTGTGTCCAACGGTGTTGGAGGAAATAGGGGTCATCCTGTGTTAGTCTCGACTCTAGCTTTGTAAACTGAGCAACAGTTCCATAATTGTTTTGGGAATGCGCCGCTGGCACCATCGGAACATAGGGCCTCATTACGACCCAGGCGGTAAGTTACCGCCTGGGCCGTGACTTTACCACCATGGCGTAAACTACATTTACGCCATGGTGGTTGGCGGACTTACCGCCCCATTCCGACCTAGGCGGGGCGGTAAGTCCCCAATCCCCATTTACCCTTCCCCATTCCCATTTTTGCCCCATAGGGCATAATGGGAGTGGGGAAGGCATTAATTACGCCACTGTAAATTACGGTGGCGTAAATAACTCCATGGTCCCTTAGCGCCATGGATTTTAACACCTGCTAAAAGCAGGTGTTAAAAGCACCATGGCGCTAGTGGACCTCGTAATCAGGCGGTAAGGGTCGGCGCTGTTAACGCTGCCGTAAACCCCTTACCGCCTGAGTTGTAATGAGGCCCATAGTCTTTATTTTCTTCTTGAGGACGGTTAGTCCCCAGTGTAAGAAACTCATGGTGGCAACAGTAAAGACAGACACGTGATCACAGTTCAAGGGTGTTTATCAAACTGTATATGTGGGTTGGAAAAACGCCTAACCTAAACCTAAATGTAAGATGGGAGCAAGCTATGACCATCATATATTAATAAGGCAGTCCGAGTGACATCTTGTCAAATAAAAGGGCTGATACTAAGAAAAACCTATTGCCAATCGTTACAACTAAATACAAAAGAGATAATATTCACAAGAAAGAAAGAAAAGTTCACAAATGATGAGTTAGTATGTGGTAGCCGGGGGTCTCCCTACCCCACGTTTTGAGCACGGGACAAGGTGGGACTACAGAGCACAGCACACGCTCAAGCTTCTCCAGCACGAGACGACAGTTCTGCTTCTCAGATATCAGTACCTTCAGCGGTTAAGTCTCTTTTCTACAAAAAGGCTCTTGCCTCTGAGGAACTGATGTGTCTCAAAATAATAAACAAAAGTTCATTCCTGTTTGTACGTTGGGTGATGCCTTTCAGCCCTGGATCTCCCTCTTCCGGGCTTAGATCCACAAACAGTTCCTTTCTACAAAATCACAAACAAAAGTTCTGGTTCTGATTGCACTAGGATGATGAATCTTCACCCCAGGGTCCCCCTCTTCTGGGCTCAGACTCCTCTCGAATATCAGCCTCCCTCTGTTGGGTTCACTATGGCTTGCATTCAAAAGATTTCTTCTGTTACATTCAGCTGTCATTGGGGTGATGGTTTTTCACCCCTGGATCCCCCTCTTCCGGGTTCAGACCCTTCTTGAATGTTTGCCACCCTCCGTCGGGTTCACTACAGCCTTCAACACAATCTCATCTGTGACATTCACAAATCTTAATGTCTTTTTAAACAGTTCACTTTGGACATCCCTCTGCCGGGTTCACTTTTGTGAACACACTATTTATCGTGACTTTTGGCTTTGCCCCCTCTTTATCGGCAAGCCTCTATCAGGTTTACTCTTGCCAACTTTGTCAATCACACAATTGCTTGAACAGTTCTTACGATGCAGGATTCGCTTCCCTTAGCTTCACAATCATCTGCCGGTGAAAGACTTTCGACTGTACAGAGGATTTTGCTAGACCCCTGTATGACCACTTTGTCGCCTTTCCCAAGGCCTTCTGGTTACGGTAGTTTCAACAATAGGGTAATTGCCCAGAGTTTCCTGAGTGAGCACCCACGTGGTGCCTGACTACTCTGTAGCTGGTTTTCCCCTCTCACGTTAACAGTTCTCTGTATTTCTTCAATTAGTCCATTGCTACATTTTGTTCAACACAGTACGGTTTCTTTTTTTTTAATTTGTTGATTTATAAACAGCGCACAGGAGAACATGCATAGTGATATTACTCATTACCTCACAAAGCTTGCAAAGCCCAAAGTCCCATCCCCCCACCCCACACGTTCCCCCGAGGACAGTGTCCCAGGGTCTCACTCAGTTTGACCAGTCGGCGAGGAGTCACCCATGGAGAAGAGGGCTCTCGCGATCAGGCGTGGTTTGTAGGTCAAGGCCGGGTAGTTCTAGTCATAGTCTAGGACTGGCGCCCAGGTGTCGGCGAAACGGTGGAGTCGGCCTGCCCTGGCCGCCGTGACCTTTTCGGCTATCAGTATATCCCACAGTTTGATCCACCACAGGGACATCAGTGGGCCCTCCACCGACTTCCAAGTGCGGGCCACCTTAATTTTGGCGGCCAATAGGAATTGCAATATCAGCGTGGCTCCCCTCCCTGTTCCCGGGTAAGCGTCTGGGAGCGGAATCCCAAGGAGGACCTGCTCAGGCATTAGTGGAATGGCCACTTGCATGATGTCCCTTATGGTAGCGAGGCATTGGGTCCAGAACTCCTTCACCTTAGGGCAGGTCCACCACATGTGGAAATAGGATCCTGGGTGGCCACAGAGACGCCAGCAGTGAGGGTCCAGGGCCTGCTGGAAATGATGGCGGCGCAGAGGAGGATAGTACCAGCGCAGGAGCAGTTTGTGGGCACATTCTCGATTTGTGATGCAGCGGGATGCTGTGTGCGTCCTAGTCCAGATGTCCACCCAGGAGTGGTCCTCTATGGCGTGGCCCAGGTCCGCCTCCCATTGGGCCATATAGGAAGGCCTGGCATGAAGTGGGTCTACCTGCAGGAGTTTATAGAGGGACGAAATCTTTCCCCGAGCAGGCAGGTCATGCACTGTAAGCTCTAGCAGAGTAAGGGGTCGCCCTGCTGCTACTCGGGTCTGGGGATTGGAGCACCAATGTCGTAGCTGCGCATAGGTGAATCTGTCTGTTTCCGCCAGCCTGAAAGTAGCTTTACATTGTTCGAAGGTGAGGGGGGTGTCTCCTGTGAAGAGCTGCCCCAGCGTCTGAAGGCCTCCCGCGATCCAGTTCTTAAAGTTCGCTGAGTGAGCCCCCGGGGAGAATGCCGGGGTGAGAAAGACTGGGGAGAGTGCATTCAAGTCTCTTGGGACCCCCTTAAGTCTGCGGGCCCATTCCCACACCTTTATCGTTTGCTTCGTGGCCGTCAAAACGTCTGGCCAGTTGCGGTGTAAGGCGGTGGGGAGAAATGGGAGGAAGTGAAGAGGGAGGGGGAGGCGGGATTGTTCGATCTCCACCCATTTTGAGCGGCCTGTTGCTAGGCCCCATGCTTGGAGGTGAGCCAGCTGGGCTGCTATGTGGTATTTACGGAGGTCCGGCACCCCCAACCTTCCCAGTCTCGTGTTGGCCACCATCGTTTTCCGGGGAATCCACGCTTTCTTGCCCTTCCAGATGAAGTCGATAATTTTCCTTTGGAGCCTCTGTAAGGGGGGAGCGGGATTAGGGTAGGGAGGGAGGCGCAGCCATAGAGGAAGCAGGGGAGAAGGTTCATTGTACATGCCGTTATGCGGCCTAGCAGGGAAACTTCCTGCGTCCTCCAGCGGGTGAGGTCTTTTTCCAATTCCTCGAAGAGTGGGGAAAGTTAGCCTGGTAGACTTCCGTTGGGTGCGCAGGGATTTGGACCCCCAGATATGTCCGCATAGAGAGCAATCTTGTGCTGCGTCGCTGCGATCCTCGGGCCGCTGATCTGAGGGTTTTTCCGGACTCGCTGGGCTAACGGCTCAATGGCTAAGGCGAACAGCAGGGGGGATAGTGGGCATCCCTGTCTTGTTCCACAAGTCAGAGGGATGGGATCCGATAGGCGGCCGTTAATCCTCAACTGGGTTTTCGGAGCTTGGTAGTTCGCCAGGACCATCTTTCTGAAGGTTGGGCCAAAGCTAAAGGCTTTGAGGGTGAGGCGCAGGTAGGGCCAGTCGACCTTGTCAAAGGCTTTTGTTGCGTCCAATGCCAGTAAGGCCAGCTGTTGCGAGTCCTGGGTGGCGACCTGAATGAGGTCCAAGGCCCTGCGGATGTTGTCTTTCATTGATCTGTGGTTAATGAACCTGGTCTGATCTGGGTCTATGATGCTCAGAAGGTCCGGTGCAAGGCGGTTGGCCAGGATCTTGGAATAAATATTAGCGTCCAGATTCAACAAAGAGATGGGTCTGTATGAGCTATTTTCTTGGGGATCCTTAAGAATAAGAACCATGATAGATTACTGCATTGTCGGAGTGACCGTTCCAGTGGCTGCGAATGAGTTGAAGAGGCGGGCCGCCAATTGGAGTCGGAAGAGTTTATTGAATCGGGGGGCCATAGGCTTCAGGCTTTTTATGGCCTCTTCCACCTCCTTGGCTGTAATGGGCCTTTCGAGTTCATCTCTTGCCTCTGGGGTCAGGGGCAAGAGGGCCACCTTTTGGATGTAGGCACGCTGCTCGTCTAGGTCCCTCAGGACCACAGTCTTTATTTCCGACTGGTGGGCGACCGCCAGTCAGAGTTTCTCGTGCTCCGCATATCGGACCGTCCCTTGTGAGTCACGGAGCCCTAGGATGGAGTGACAGCTTTTCTCCTTAGCCACTTTACTCACCAGCAGCTTTTGTTGGCCTTGTTGTTATGGACATAGTACCATTGTTTGGTTTTAGCCAGCAAGTTCGCCGTGGCCTCAGCGTAGTGCGCCTCGAGTCTCTTCCTCCCCATCTGTAAGGCCCTGTAGGACGTCGGGGACCAGCCCTTTCGCTTATGAATGGCCCCAGCCTCTCAAACTTCAGCTTCCAGGGCAGCTCGGGTCGCTTGTCTCCGATTGTGGAATGCGGCACCTTGGGCAATCAATTCCCTTCTAAGCACAGCTTTCAATGCGTCCCAGGTGTTGGCCAGGGATGTGTCCTTACTGCGGTTTTCGGAGAAAAATCTTTTAATTACTCTGGCGAAAGTGTCCCTCACTGTCATGTCCCCCAAGATAGGGTCGTATAGGCTTCACTGGCAGCTCAGAGGCAGGTCCGGGTCATGGGCCCGGAGGATGACTGAGACTGGGCCATGGTCCGAGGACTCGGGGGCCGATCGTGACGTCATCAGTGAAAGCCAGGATCTGGGGGGAGTATAGAGTTGGCCCAGGATGGTGCATTTGACTGCCATAAAGCGGCCTTCGTGGCAGCCCAGCACGTCGAGGATCTGGGGCTTCAGGCCCGCAGCAAAGAGAATGGCGGTCCCTCCCTTTTTCGTACCGTTGGATGCCAGGAATTGAGTGGGGAAGAATCGGCTTCGCAGCCGGGCGAAGTCTGCCGGGATTAAATGTGTTTCCTGTAGGAGAGAGATATAAGTCCCATCGTTTTGCAATCTTTGTAGAATGGATTTCATCTTCGGGGGGGAGTTCAAGCCCCTGACATTTAAGGTGGTAATCCTTAGTTTTAGGTGGGAGGGCTGGCTCTCCGGGGTCGGTTGCTGTAGGGGGGAGCGGTGGCGTTAGGTTAGCCATGGCTGCGAGGGATCAGCGATTGGGGTTACCCTGTGGCTGAGGGTTTTTAATAATAGTCTCCAACTGCAGATCTGAACATCCGGAATTGGCCTCCAACGGGAAGTCCTAAATGTGGTCGGGGAGACCGACTCTAACTTGTCGGTACCTCTCTCGGCCGTCAAGGCCACCAACGGGCAACCTGTCCAAGGTTCTCTCCAAGGGTAGTGTGATGACATCCGACTTGGAGGAGGGTATGGGCCGCATAGGGTCCGCGGCAAGCTTGAGGAAGTGCAGGGGGTTCCATTGCCATGTGTCCTTCATGGGTAACCTGAGTCGTCATTTTGGTTTACATGTTCTCTGCACCTTAGACCAAGGGGCCCGTTTTGGTTTGGGAAAGGAGATATCTGGGCCTCTACCAGCTTAACTCGGGGAGGGCGGATCTGCGCCCCTGGGGGAGTTCAGATGTCGGATGGATGCGGCATCGTCGAGGTGGCTGATGGTGCGGGGGGTGCCCTTGTACGAGAATTGCAACGCCGTGGGGAACAGCCATCGATATCGTATCTGCTGATCTCGGAGGAAGAGCGAGAGGGGACAGAGCATTCTGCACTTTTGGAGGGTTAGAGGGGATAGGTCCTGTAAGATTTGAAGTGGGGAGCCTTAAAACGAGAGTTTGTCTCGTGAGCGGCCTATAGCTGAGATAGCCTACTTGGTGGTGTAGAAATGGACTCTTGTGATTACGTCCGCCGGGGTGTTTGTATCGGAGCCCCGGCGAGGGCGCATCCTGTGGGTGCGGTCGAGCAAGAGCTGAGTCTCATCCAGGTCCGGCAGCAAAGATTGAAAGAAAGTGCTTATGTATTCAGGGAGTTCCTTGTCAGAGATTGACGAGGGCACCCCTCGGATGCGAATGTTATTGCGTGGGAGCGGTTTTCCATGTCTTCCTGCTTGAATTCGAGGATTTCAGTTCTGTCCGTTAGAATTTGGATGGTGCGTTGCATTTCCGCCAGCGAGTTCGAGTGATCCACCGCTAGTCCCTTGGCTTCCTCCATTCTGTGCTCAATATTGCCGACTCGTCGTTCTGTTTATTCCAGTTTCGCAGTAAGTTCCGTCAGGATCTAAATTCCGATTTAATGTGGGACATGAAGGCTAGGAGGTCTTCCCTGGTGGCGAGCGTACCCCTGTCATCGGAGGCCTTTTGGGGAATAAGCTTGGGAGGGTCCGTTTTCTTACCCCTTTCCCGGACGAGCAGCATGGTGGTAATGTCAGCTGTTTTAGCGGGCTTTGATGCTTTGGACAAGGCTTTGGCGTGGGTAGGCGACCTTTGGGGCTGGCTCGAAGTCGGCATGCCACAGTCCTCGTGAGCGGCTAGTAGGGCCAGCAGTGGTGGTCGCCACAGATGGTGGAGTGGGCCGGGGCGCCCCAGGAGGTTGCGTGGGTATGGGGCATGTCTGTGCCTGTACAGGATAGTAACAGTGCCGTGGTGGAGAAGCGGCACAGGGTGTAGGGTTCCAAGCGCGCAGGTCGTCCCCCGCCGCAGGAATTCAGGCCATGGGCTGTGAGGGCGGCTCTCCTCAGGTGGTGCAAGTAGAAGCAAGCAGGGGTGCACCAGGGGGTCGCAGCGGGCGACGCCTCCACTGCTAGGGGGAGCAGCAGCCAAGAGATTAGGGCTTTGAGGAGCAGGAGCCGGGGGGGCGGAGAGCCTCAGTCAGCAGGGGGGGGGGGCACCCCAGCAGGTCCCCTTGAGGGCGGCAGGTCATTTGCAATGGGGCCTCCGCAGGGAGCTGGTAGCGGGATCAGCCGCGGCGAGCTGCTGTGGCAAGCGGAGGAAATTGGCGCCAGAGGAGGGGGTGGGAGGCAGGCTAGTCGGGGCTCCAAGCCGGCAGCTATGGAGCTCACCTGGAGCGCTCCCCCTCCCAGGGATTGAGGCCTCGCAGATGGCGATGGGCGGGAGCCCCCCTCCAGGAGGGCGTCCCGCCACCGCGGGAGCGCAGAGTCCACCGGTCCGGAAGGCGCAGAGAGCTGGATGGCGGCCCCCGATAAAGCTTCAACGCCCGCTCGCGATGAGGCGGGGACAGCCGCGGCGGGAGCCTCCTCGATGAGCCGCTCCGGTGAAGAGGGGGTCAGGGCACCCCGGTGCGAGGCGGCCGGCCAGGGGGGTCTTGGAGGCTCAGAGCCCCCCTCGGGGACCCGGGTCAGTTGCAGATCCAATCAGCACCCAGTTGGGTGTCCCGTGCAAGCCAGCCTGTAAGGAGGAGGCATAGCATGTTGGCAGTGCGCTGTGAGAAGATCGCGCCTGTGTGTCAGTTCGTGGGTGGTGAGGGAGAGTCAGAGGCTGCAGCGGCGTATGTCCGCAGTCGTGGCCGCCATATTGGATTGTGACGGGGAACAGTGAGGAAACGTTCCAGCATAGCGGTTTCAGCAATCCTGGGCCGTTATGCTCCGAGATTGGGGCATTGGGTGCAGGAGTCGTTCCGTCGCACTATCATGTGCAGTCACGGCGGAGAACATGGCAGGAACTAGCAAAATTGCAGATAGGGCCGCGGACCCCTACGGAGGTCATCAGTAGAGCAGCCTCATCGTTGGCACTACAGGCCACGCCCCTACAGTACAGTTTCTTATCGGCTCTACCCTCGACTCACCGGCTGTGATGAACCGCTTTGATTTTCTTGTCTCTGGAGTCAAGGCCGGTACCACAGTGGCAATCGTCTCTCCCCAGCTTGGTTACCAGCAGAGGAGGGCCCTGTGTACCGTTGACATCTGTTGACATCTGCTGCAACACACTCAGGTTTTTGTTCACGGTCTTACGATTCCTTCAGTGGTGTTTTCACAGGCCTGGCTCGGAAAGGGCAAGGTCGCTTCTCTCCTTGTCATCCTCTCGGTTTGCGCTGTCTTTCTCCTCCTTTTGAAATGCTGTGCTGAGTTAGATCGCTCCTCATGCGGTCTGCCTTGCTCGTATTGTGCTCTCATGCTCCACCTTTTATCCCTGTGGAGAAGGGAAAGGGCCATCAGGTGTGTGTGATTCTGGTCAATTGCCTGACTTTGCCTGACCCTTGTGTTGGGAAATGTCAGGTAAACATCTCTGGTGTTTGACCATCGTCTTTTGTGGTGTGCGAAAGTGTTTGTGTCAAAAAAGGGGCAGGGGTAGAGTGTTTGAGTATCCTACGTGGTAGGATGGCAAAAAGGTGTTACGCGTCTCACCCGTCGGTGTCCCACTTCCACTCCACGAGGACCCCCCATCAATGTGATCCTCCCTCACTAGACCACCCCCAGGAACTGGATCCAATAGCGATGGCCGTTTCCTGGCCACCTGGATGACAGAGGTGGTGCCGGTAGCTGTCCTCCTCACACAACCACTCTGTGTGCGCCTCAGAGCAGCAGCCGTCTGCATGATGGCTGTCCAATGCTTTTCCTTTATGAAAGTATCTAGGGATTGTATCACCTCACTCAGGTGGGATTGTGAAACCCTTCAATGACACAGTTTACCTATGTATATGACTTGAGTCAGTGAAGTGTTGTGTCATTTCCAAGCATGATATGGGACCATACTGGTACCTGCTTTCCTTTCATTGGATTTGTTTGCTTGAACTTCCCACAAAACAGGTTGCCATGACGCATAGGCAATATGCTTGGTGCCATTGCGTTTCTTATCTTCTCCACATGATGCAATCCAGAACACACCTTCATTTTTCCATTCAGGATAGAAGCTTAGGTTTGAATTACTGCATGTAGCCGGAAATGTTGCGTAATTTAAAAAATACATTAAATGTGGGCATCTGGATGCCATGTCCAACGTGTGAACGCCCTTGATTTGCGATGTATGTTGATCCTATGTAGACCACAAAGGGACAGACTCTTGCCATATTTGTTCAGTCATGTCTGAAAAGAAATTTCTATCAAACACAACTGAATTTACAACGTATGTGTGTTGTGCACTATTTGGCTCTAGAGGGTACTGTTCTTCAAACTTGTAATCCCCTTCTTGGTATGGCTTTAAGGAAATATATGGGAACTGTGCTTAGAATTTAGGAATATATTGGGAAATGGTACTGCACAGTGTTCTCAGAAAGTGTATTTGGACCACTGGATAAATCCATGGTTGGCAAACAAAAAGGCATTGGAATACCTCACCTAACTGTGATGAATCCGGTGGAGTCATTACTGAATACCTGGCGGTGACCTCCTCTCATGTGGCCAGGAGACAGCAGCCGCTACCTGATCCTGACCCTGGGGGCGGCAATATGAGGGTGGATCACATGGGAGGAGACGACCTCAAGGGAAATGTCATGACTCCATTGGGTGAGACATGGTATCCCCCATTTCGCCTTGAGAACAACCTTACTGTGTCTGAGATCCTTATGGCTTATTGCCATGTTTCCACACCTTTTCCCATGAAGAACAGGGAAACCCCTTTTGTTAAATCTCTGAACCAACCTTGTCAATCTGATGGAATCATCTTTTTCAATTCCATTTATCAGGCCATCAGAGATGACTTACCATCAAAGCCTTTTAGAAATGCTCATCCACGTTCCATGAGTCAATCATTTACAATGGACTTCTGTTCCCAGAATTCACGAAATATTGAGACGAGGAAGAGTAGGGATTGAGCAATGTGGAACAAAAGAGACAGTCATAAATCCCAATTGAAAAAATGATTTAAAAAAGGGGTAGCTAATACAAATCGTCTACTGTGTGGAAGGGATTAGGGAAAGGAAGCAGGGGCAGTCAGGAAGTGGATTTTTCTTGCAGCACCTATGCTCTTCATCAGGCCGTCTCTCCTCCTCCATCTCCTCAATGCGTCACCATATGCTTGTGCTGCCACCCTTCTAAGGTTCGCCCAGCTCTTGATCTTCCAGCAACTCTGTCAGCTGTTCTCCTAACCACCTCTTGACACATCCTTCCTCTCTCAAATATCTTCTTTACCCTGATCCGGATGTCTCCTTTCAGCCTTCTTCCTTTCTCAAATGTCTCCTTCATTCTCCGCCTGCTGTTTCATCCTTTTTTCTCCCCAACCTCCTCTTGACGTCTCTTTCCATCCTCCCTTATCTCTACCAGATCTCCTGTGACCTTCTCAATGTTTTCTTCCAACCTCCTGTCTTGCTCCAATCATTCCGCCAGTTGTCACCTATCTCCTATACCACCACAATTACTCATCTAACCTTCTCTAGCCTTTTAGTTTCCTCCATTCATGGATTTTTGAGGGGTCTTTCTTTTGTGTCTGTACACGTGTAAAATAACTTGATATCTTCATCTGTTTCTGTGGCATAAGCTTCTTCACCTAGATACCAAGATGTCACTTATCCTTATCACTTTCTTGATGCCTTATAGAATATCTGCATTCTCTGGTTACTGCATCTCTTCTATGTACGTCATCTTCAGCTCTGTGTGTCATATACTTGCGATGATTAGTAGTGTTACCATTCATCCTTGCCACTTATTGGCTCTGCTTCTTCAGGGATTTCATTCAAATGGCCATCCTATTTCTTAGAATACAGATATGGTTTTCTCAATGGGTACCTTGGTTCCCAGACTCTCTTAGATACTGGCACTTTCACTGGTACTGGACAGAGTCCATACTCTGCTCTTTATCGATTCTGCTGTTCTGTGTATGTCATATAATCTGGTTTCCAGCATACAGGTAAAAGGGGCGGGGTGGTTAAGGTGGGGTTACTTGGCTCCTCCTCTAGACTCCCCCCTCTGGGCCATTCATCGAACACTTTCTCATCATCCTTCACATCCAGACATCTTGGCCTGAAGAAAAGCTTCTCTGGGACCCATAGCTTTATGACTCCCTTCTGGTATCCTGCGGTTTTGACATGCTCATCTTTGTTCCATGTCATGAGACAATATTGTCCACTTGGACTACAGTAGATCCATCTTCCCATATACTTCTTGTGATTATTTGGATACAGGAACTTCGTCCCCTCAGGTGCATGAATACTAGCCTTCACAAAGTCCCTGATTTCTTCATCTGTCAGGTCTTTGAGCTTCCATCCTGATTCAACATCGATCATAATCTTCATCACTATGGCTTTCTTTGCTGTCTACTTGCATTGTGAGATTATTATCTTGATCACACAAACTCCAAGCAATAACATCACTATCAGGGCTCCAAGGAACTTGAAAATGTCTGCCATCCATTGTGGAACCCAAGAGAAGAGTGATCCAAACCAGCTGTCATCAGCAATGTCTTCAACTTCATCTATCATCTTGCCATGGAGTTTCGTCAGCACGTCTATGGCCTTTGTCAAGGTTCCATTCTCGTCATCATGAGAAGGTATAAATGTGCAACATGATTCTCAGATATTTGCACAAACACCTCCATCCATTGCTGTAATCATATCCAGGACGTATCTGTTCTGAAGAGTCATCAGTCGTATAGCTCTCATCTCTTCTCTGATCGCATTGAATCCCTTTATTGTAGTGTTAATTGTCTGCAGCAAATCACATCTGGTGATCTGGAGCCACATGGTGTTTGCTCCAACCTGGATACTTGGCATGAAGATCAACCTGAACACAGATGAGGACTGGCTGAACAGCCCATGCTCATTTGGTATGGCATCAAATGCTTCTATTGACTTAGCTGAGACATAGTTCTCTCTCTTCATCCTTTTTTTATCAGCTCCACAAATCTCCTCTTCCTCAGGTGAGCATCTCCTTTTGGGAAATTATCAAGGTGCAAATCACTTTTTGGAATCACCAATGCTGGAACATGGACATTCACCAAGGTGCATATTCCTCCCCATTCCTTGGGTAACTTCATGTGTGCCTTGGATCCACAAGCCCAATAATGATCCATGATTACTGCTGTACCATGCACCATTCCTGGAACATCAAAGATTCGACCACAATTCTTATTTTCTCCAACTTTTCTTGTGTATTTATTTTTTGAAGCACAGCTTTGAACTTTCCAGAGGTACTATCTGCAAGGGCCCTCCTCTAGCTTTGACCCAAGTCAGTAGTTTAGCAAGTCTTGGCCATAATGGCTTGCAGCCATTCTGCATGATGCCAACGACCCGTTTATAACATCCAATGATCACCCAGGCTCTGCAGATGACCGCTCCTTCTACCATCCATCTGGGGACAACCCAGATCCCCAGATCTGCATTTGTCCTCTGTTCTTCCATCTTCGAATGTCCTCTGCAGATTTTCCTGCAACCTCCAATTTCTTGTTCACCTCCCATCTGATTCCAGCTCCTTTTACTCCAGGCTTCTCATATCTGATCACATGATTCTTAGTGTGGGCTCTGTTTCTTGTCTTGGTATCCTGCACATCGTCATCTTTATCTGGATCTGTCCATTCAGTGGCCCATTTGAGGTAGGCATCTCGTCCCATGAACTGCCCTCTGGTTTTTCAAAGTGCTACGTGAGCAAGACAGTGAGCTGCCTGGACATCTATTTCGAAAGCTATGAAATTTTAGACTTCCCCATACTGTATGGCAGGAGTGCACACACAAAGCATTCCTCATTCAACGTCCTTCTTCCCACTTCGTTCATGTGTTGATATCAAATGTTATTTCCTATGTGAGTTGTACTGTCCAGGTAATCATTCAGTTCAAAATCATCTTCTTAAGCGTTCCTTTTAGTTCTCATTCTCCTCATGTGACCTTCTATAATCATGTCATGAAGTGTACCAGCATAACTTCTTCTTTCTGGATAAATCATAGGCACATCTATCAGTGGACGGGATACATCTACATGTGCTCCTTGAGTAGGAGAAAGTTCAGAACGTCTTATCTGCTCAGCAGCCCATTTAGGCATGAAAATGTCTTGCAAAATCTCCATGTGTGTCTTTCTTTTAGGGATTATCTTTGGGTCATTTATCACAGGACCAAGTGTGTTTGCATGTATTACCTGTATAGGCTCATCGTCTAACAACCTCTCGTCTTGCCAGGCCTGTTTTTTTTGTGTCCAAACTAAATTTCTACAACCTTTCTTGCATGTGAATGGTTGCCAATGACACTTATCTCAGACTCAGGTAATTGGTCATCTTTCTTTGGAACAGGAATAACTACATAGGGTCTCGGGTGACTAGTAGTTGCCACAATTGCTTCTTCCTTCTGCTCAGGAAGGTTCACAGGAGCCTTAGCTCCATGTACATCAAAATAGTATGACGTTCGAACTGTGAGTGAAAGCAGTATGATTATGAACAAAATGCAACCATAAATGAGGCAAAGATATGTTGATTTACAGCATCTATTTTGTGGACAACGTGGATTTCTCTGTGCGTCAGGCATTATGAAATTACTATTAACGCCACTAATCCTTATTGCCTAAGGAAGGAAAAAGTAATCTTGAATACATCAGCAATATGTACTACTTCTGGAAGTTGCTGTATTGACCTTGGCAATTTCATCCTTGATCCACTGTCTGCTTACTGGATGATAACAACAAACTCTCGATCTCTTTCTGGAAGCAGTTTTTAACCATATGAAATGTAGATGTCTCTCCAACAAGAAGAAAAACACGCTCTCAGTATGTCTAGAGGAGTTCAACGACATACACTATCTCCCAGTTAACTCTGCAAATTTGCTTTAGCCCAGATGACATGATGAAATTCTTTCAGCATGAAACAAAAGTCTGTCTTTTATGAGCAACCTCTCGATCTGTCCCTCGAAGGAAAGTTTCACACCACCGACCTGTGGGTTTGCTCGGAGTATAGGCTCACTTGGATTATAATGCCCTCAAAGATTACATTCAAATTTGCAGTGTTTCTAAGATCCCTTAGAAATGTGAGCACATCTGTGTGTCTGCCAACAAGATGCGGGTACTCTTCAATTAGACAAAAGAAAACTGTGCTGACAAGTCTGTGTGCAGCATCAGTTGATAGGGGCATTTGTGCTATCCCCACTGTACTCAGGTAGCTGCAAAACTTGCTTGATGATTGCTGTGAGTAGTCTCCTTACAATAGGACCATTCTTAGGATCTCGCAATAAAATACGAATATTAGAAGTTCTGCCCATACTAGCTGGATAAGAGCGCAAAACAAAGAAAAGAACTTCAAATACAATCCTTGAAACGTTGTCATTGGAGAACACCATGGGCAAATCCAAACAAAAAGACAGTGTGAAAAGAGTCGGGATACTGCACTCTCTTCCAATTGTAGAAACCTCTTCTTATCAAGGCTTAAAAATGCCTCAGTCCAAAGTTTTTAACAAGCTCCTGTGGCTTTAAGAACAAACTATTTTTCTTTCACCCTGAAATGACAGCACAGAGGGTTCGTATCAGCTTCTCTTAACCCTTACAGAGACAGCTAAAAGAGTGTCCCGAACCAAGCCACAGTCCAATGAACTCTTTGTCTTTCGACTTGTCAGCTTCTGCGTCCTTCTTCCTTGTCATAGATCTCGTCTACACGTGCTGTGGTTCTTCCCTGATGCTTGTACTTGCTTCTAGTAGGGGTGCGAACAGAGGGGTTTTTCCAGCATAGATCTTAATATCGCCTAGGAAAATCCAAGCACGCCTGCCCTGCACTTTGACAGCAGACGGCGTGACGTCTTCCACAATGAACAGACCGTGAAAACGGGGTTCGTCCCACTTTTTCCTTGTGTGGTTGCATATTAAGACCGCATCTCCGGTGAAAAGTTGGGGAAGACGAAATTCTTGAGATTTATTTGTTGAAGCATCTCCTTATGTGTTCTTTACTGCCCTGCACCCTTGTCGCTGCAGCTGTCCTGAAATGACAGAAATACTGGAAGTCATACAGTTCAAATAGTCACGCATTTCCATTCCAAACAAATCTGTAGTTGACTGAGCATCACTTCTACTCTGGATGGAGGCATTAGGGGTGTTCTAATTCGCCTCCCAGTGACTATTTCATGGGGCGTGAGATGGTGGTCAGAACCCGGTTGGTTCCTTAAAGCATATAATGCCAGTGGTAGGCACTGCAACCAACCTTTCTTCAAGGTAAGCTTCAATTTGGCTATCATTTCCTTTTGCAGGCCGTTGAGCCTCTCACGGACCTCATTTTCTTGCGGATGATAAACCGAAGAAAACTTTATCCCATGTAACAAGCTGATCTGCTCAAATGTCTGATTTACAAAATGCGGGCCATTATCTGACCTCATTACTTCACATACTCCCCATCTGGGAAACACTACCGTACTAACAATTTAACTGCACAGATGGAATCTGGGTGTGTACAAGGACCTGCTTTAATCCACCTTAAATAAGGACACACTAGAACAATCATGTATTTATATCCATTAGATACTTGTATCATATCGACATAGTCGATATGCAAATGCTGAAAGGGGCCAGTGGGTTTCGGAATGACCCCCCTAACTGTGCGCAATGTTTGCCCTGCCGTTAATTTTTGACGGACTATACAATTTGTCATAAAAAATGCAACATGCTCTAACAGATTTGGTAACAACCAATCTTCAGCAATCGTTGCTGCAAGGTTCTCCCTAGTTGTGTGCGCAGGGTGGTGTAGCTGTTCCAGCGCCATCCTCAATAAATCTACAGGCATCACCGGTTTACCAGTGCTGTCTTTTCGCCACAATGCTTCAGAGGGGTTTAAAGAACACCCTTGTCATGTCCACAAATATTTCTCACCTTGAGGTGCTTCCCCCTGAACCTCCATAAGGTGGGTTTTTGATAGATCACTATATTTTTCAGCCACATTCATCAACACAACCATTTTCTCTTTTACATCAGGTGTTTCAAAAGTCATTTTGTTTTCTGAACATGCAGCGAGTTTCACCTCATCGTCTACTGCTTGTATTCCGCGTGAGATCAAATCTGCCCTTTTAGTGTGAGCTGTGCATTTAATGACCGCAATGGTTACTGGGAGTTGTAGTGCCTTAATAAACCTGTCCAATAAGGCAGCGTGCTGCACTGACGTGCCATCCGCTTGGAGGTAGCCCCTTCTTTTCCAACGTGCTAATCCTGCATGCACCGTTGACGTCACATAGGCGGAGTCACTGTACACTGTTACTTGCTGGTCTGCATGATTCTCGAGCGTGACAGTCAGCATCACTAGGTCTGCAGCCTGTGCTGAATAGGGAGACAGGAGTTGTGCACTTATCAATGTCTGAATCTCCCCATTGGCTGTGTGCTTTACCACAGCGGCACCCGTATATCTCTGTCCATCATTTTGATCGATTCTTGAAGAACCGTCAATAAAAACAATTTCTCCACTTGACAAGGCATTTCCTATTATCCTAGAGATTTCGTCATAGAACTCTTCATAGTTCAAACAATCATGAGCATGCTCATCCTCTGCCAGTGGTTGAGCTACAAACATGGCAGGATTCACTACTCTGCATCAAGCTATTTTGATTGCTGGATTCAATGACTACCTCATAGGCAGAAGCCCTTTGAGAAGTCAACGTTCCTTTTGGTTTCTCTAGAATGGCAAATAGTGCGTGCTCAACAAACAACGTCATGGAGCATCCCATTACTATGCTTCCAGCTTTCTCTATAGCGAACACAGCAGCTGCTAGCGATTGTTCGCACAGGAAGTGACCCCTCATTACTGGGTCTAGAATCCCACTGTAATATGCAAGGGGCTTGTACTCCAACGTAGTTCTCTGTGTGAGGACTGCTGTCATGACAGTGCCATCTGTATGCAAGAATAAAAAGAATTCCTCAGCATAATTGGGAATCCCTAAGACTAGAGCTGTGCAACTTGCTTTTTTCAGCTCTTTAAACACTTCATCTATTTCCTCAGTCCACACGATTTTTTCCTGCGTTGCCTGTGCTTACTTTAGAGCTTGCAATAAATGCCTTATTTACGAGCTGTAGTCAAAGACCCATGCTCTCACATAATTACATAATCCCAAAATCTCTTCATGTGCTTTATCGTGTGTGGCTTTGCAGTTTGCAAAATAGCCTCTGCTCTCTCAGGAGTAACCTTCTTTCCTTCATGTGAAATCAATTGGCCAATAAACAACGCTTCTTGTCCACAATACTGTAACTTTTCTTTGTCAACTTTATATCCTTTGTCATCGAGTATAATCATCAGCTGAACAGAAATGCGTCTGCATTCTTCCTCTGAAGTGCTATAAACCAAAATGTTGTCCACATATTGCAGGACAACGCTTTCTAAATCGATAAAGCTCAAGTCCATGTGCAGGACTCTATTAAAAATCGATAGACTCACAATACCCCTGTGGCAAACGAGTGCTTTTCAGACGTGTTTTTCTGAACGTAAATGACATCAGATCCTGCGAGTCTTTGTGGAATGGGATTGAGAAAATTGTATTTTTCAAATCAATCACAGTGAAATATCATGCTCCAACAGGTATATTACATAAAATCGTAGATGGGTTAGGAACTAGAGGGAACTCGGCTTCTACAATCTGGTTTATCTGCCTTAAATCTTAAATTAGTCTGCAAGACCCCCCTTACATTTTGTGATAAGATAAACAGCAGCATTGCACAGTGACTCTGACGTCACTAAAATACCCTGATCCATCATGGCGGAAATTGTCTTAAAAACACATTCATCTGCCTCTCGAGGCATGGGATACTGTCGTGCTCGAGGTAAAAATGATCCTGGTTTCAATTTAATCTTCACTTCTCCGATCCCCTTCAACAGGTCTACGTCATAGGGACCTGTAGTCCACAATGAAGCTGGCACCTTTGCCATGTCTTCATCAAAATACTCAGGACGTTTTTGTGCTATCATCATTTTCTGAGGCACCTCTAGTTTGATTGCTTTTACTCAATAAGTGATGCACATTTCAAATATTACGTCGTCATCAGTTGGATGATGTAACGCTCACCTGATTCCCGTAGAGGCGCCGGTCTTGACTGGGCGTATACCGTATCTTCAAAGGTGATGTGTAACACACGGCTGGCTCTTTGGGCTGGACCTCTGTGCACTGTATGTCTGACTCGAAGGGTAAGATGTCTGCAGATAGAAAATATGGGATTAAGGAACTGGGTTATTGAATGTCTCTCTCTTCTTCCCTTTCTCTTCTCCTGTAGAACCCCAAAGGTTAACACTCTCACCTTAGGTAAGTGAACGCTGTGCTCTCCATCTGCCTCGGGGCAGGGTGCTGTAACCAGTTTCTTCACTGGATAAGGGGAGCAGGCCTCTTGACTTCAGAGGACTGCTGTCCGTCGTTTACTGCACGAACGGTAAGTTTCGAGTAATTCTAATGTCTTTAAAGTCTTTAGTAATGATGTCTCTTGTTTTGCAGGGTTCCGGCGATGGCGGATGACGGGCTGAAGTGAGTTGAAGATGGAGCCCGTGTGATGAATAGAAGCGCCTGGAAGCACGTAAGTAAGCGCTTGTTGCCTGCTTCACGATGCGCTTTAACTGTCTTTTTATTTTGCAGGTACAAGTTCGGAGCGGCTGCAGGGTGCCGGAATACCCACTGGGTTAGATGTGGAAAGGAGTAATGGCACGTGAGTATTAAAGTTCCCCAATGTCTTTAAACGCACCTTGTTTTGTCTTTCAGATGCGGGATGCAGCGCCGAAGGCCTCCGGAGCGTGCGAAGAGTTGGTAAGCTTTTGTCTTTCAGATGCCGGAATGCAGTGTGAAGACCTCCGGAGCGCACGAAGAGTAGGTAAGCCTTTGTCTTTCAGATGCCGGAATGCAGCGCGAGGCGTTGGTGACAGCCGATGGACCAGGTAAGTGAAGAGCTGTCACTGAAGACCGTAATGCTAACCTGTTCTTTCTTGTCTTTATAGGTGTTGCTGAAGACTGGATTCAGGATGGTAAGCCTTTTTCCTTAGGCCCAGGATCAGATGCAGAAGACACGATGAGCGTTCTGCTGCAGAGGATGCAGAATAACGCAAAGCAAGATTCATCCATCGGGTGTGGTTTAAATAGCCTCCTGTAGTGCTTAGGTGTCTCCTTCCACAGCCACGCCTAGGTAAGAAAAGAGTTCCTGCTTTCCAGAAGAGTTCCAGTGTTCTGAATCTAGGGAGTGGCTCCTGCCCCACCCAACAGGAAAAGTAGTTCCAAACAGAAGAGGATCAGAGGCTCAACTGGCAGGCAAGTAAGCAGCATGGTCTGCTGCAGGTAAATCCACCCAAGCATTATGAGCCCGGCGCTTCCAGCGCTGGGACTGGGCATATTTATGAGCCTGGTGCCACTGGCGCCAGGACTGGGTCCAAAAGGTCCCAATTGGGACTGGTTGGCACTCGGAACCTGGGTTATGGATCTGCTTCCAAGGGAGTTGGGAAAACCCTGACCTTTTGGAAGCAGAGATCATGACAGATGATCTCCAAACAGGTCTTCATCAGTGACGTCAGTCAGTCAATCTGTAACCTTCCCCGATGGCAATTACTGCACACCATCGTCTGCCTTTGTCATCATTCCCATCAAGCAAGGCCATTTATCCTCGCACGATGGCTGCTTGCAATTCTAAGGGAAAAATGTGTCTTCCTCTTCTCGCATAGGTATCTTTGACCTTAACAAAAATTCGTCAGGCATTCTCATTGCCCTGCCCACTTGGCCTGGCTGATATGTCAATAAAATTCGTACTCCATAATGAAAAACTTCTGGTTCTAATGGTATTACTCTCATGGCTATTTGTCCTGAAAATGCCCTAATGATTTTGCACACTTTTAAATAATGCATTCCTGGTGTTGAGCACACTATGCACTCATCAGTGAACGACATTGTCATATTCAACTTCGTCATTAAATCTCGACCCAATATATTGACAGGTGTCTGCCTCGAATATATCAAAGGCACCTTCATATAACATTGTCCTATAGAGACTGGTAATTCTTCAGTGAAAGAAACTCTGCTTGTAGCTCCTGAAAAGCCTTGAGTATTCATGGCAGTGCCAGACATTAAAAACGTTCCCTCTCGTATGCATGAGCGCGTTGCACCCTTGTCTACTAAAAACGAAAAACTCTATTGACGTCTACGCTCGGTTCCGGCGTCACAGATAGTACTGAACACATGAAGTCTCCCAGTGAGCTGTCCTATTGCGGGTACAGCCTCATCCCGTTACCTGTAAAAAGATTCCCTCCATCGACAGTGACATCCCCTATTCTAGGAGTCGTTAATTGCCCTGTACTTGTGCTCTGCTGGATCTGCATGGGCGCGTGCTGTGACTGCCCTTGTGGTGGAGCCACTGCTACCTGCTGTGTCTGCAAGCCTTGCTGCTGTCTCGGCGCTTGCTGCTGCTGCATCGTGTGATTCTGAGCAAATCCATCACCACGCGGCTGCGAATATGCAGGTGGGTTTGACATCCCCCCTCTTAAAAACAGAGTTTTGCATTAACCCTTGACTTCTACACATATGAGCAAAATGTGCTGTCATCCCGCATGTCCAACATATAGGTGGCCTTCTAATCTGCCCATCCTGCATTTTTTGACCATCATTCTGCATATTTTGAAACACACCTTGATTGCTCTGGAAGCTTCCCTGATTATTCTGCCAATTTCCTTGATTATTCTGAAAACCTCTTCCTCGAAATCCACCCCTTCCATGTGGAGCAAACCATTATTACTCTGATCAAACTGCCTCTGGTTATTCACCTGTGGCATATTTGCGATCTGCTGTGAATTGGACCCATCTACACTGGTCAACATCGCCCCTTCAATGGCATATTTAGACAGTTTTTTCTGCACTCATTTTGCCTCCTCACTCTTTCGGGCATCGTCTTTTTTTGCGATTCTTTTCCTGCAAGAGTCAGCAATAATGCGCAATGGTCAGCTGAATCTCTGAGCACGGTTTTGCCTCTATACCTACTAACTTCTTGAGCTGCGTTTGTACAGGGTCTGGTAGCCCTCGACACAATATATGATAAAGCACAGGTATAGATTTTCCCCAAGCCTTGCGTGTCTCCAGGCTCCATGACTCTTAAAAATTCTGAATGTAAACAAGCGGATCATCTCCGTCGTGCATCTTTTTTGTCATTATAGCTCCCATATCGGAAGTGTCCGGATACAGTACTCTAAGCGCTTTCCAGATTGCCGCCCTACAGTTATTGAATGGTGCTCCATCATGAGCAGTGTTGGCTGTAGTCACATCAGCATATCCTGCCCTTGTCCACACGTCATCAGCTCTCTCCCCAAGTATAGCGATTAAGAGACCCTTAAAGTCCCCTATAGCCAACATGTTTCCTCCCGTCATTTTCTCAAATTCATGTATCCATTTCCCAGCGCCGGAGGTTAAACTCAGAAGTTTACACCTTAAATTATTCTTGTCCATCTGGGGCCACGATATATACTGTGTTCTGGCCCCCCTTTGTCTAGCAAGGGGAACTGTGATGCCCCACACTCATTCTCATCCCTCATCATTTGTCTGTCCACCGCAGGGACAATATTACCACATCGCCTTCTACCTGGCAATGATCTTAACCTGCTCATATAAGGCGGTGACTCCCCCCTCTCACCATGGAGTTGCCCTTCAGGTCGGTCTGACTGTGTCAATGGTTCTGACGCCCTAGTTACAGGTGCGTTTAAATCTAACCATTGACTTCTTTCTCCATTGAAAAACATCTCTCAGGACCGCATACGTTCCCTCTTTCTTCCCCATGGAAGGTGTCTCTGTCTTCGTCTGACATTTCCTGTGCCTAACTCGTGTAACTTCTCTCCTCATCATCTCTATTTAGAGTTAGTCTATCTAGAGACAGCTCCTTTTGCTTCGTACTACATGGGGCTTCCTCCGTGTCATACAACTGAGTGCTCACAAGTCGATCATTTTTTTCTTTCCCCTTTAACTCTTTCTGGGCTTTCATTTCCTGATATACTTTATCGATTGCTTCCCCAATGCTGCTAGAGTCAAACTCGTCTTCTAAATTTACTCTAGACGGGCCTGGTAATGACTCGTATTGTGGGAAGAATTCCTCTATGTCCTCCCATGCTACTTCTGGCTTAGGATTTCTTATCTCCTTTTCCAGGGGATCGAGATCACGTGCTCTCTGCCTTCTTTTACGTTCCATATCATCGTCAAATTCTCTTAGTTTCCTTGCTTGCTCTCTAACTCTGTCTTCTTTTTTCTTCATATCCCTTCTCTCGTTTGCCCTGCGTATCTCCTCATCCTTTTTGTCTTTGCATTCTCTTATCCCTTAACTTATGTTCCTACCCTTCTATTCTTTTTCGTTCGAACCTCTCCTGCTCATCGATCGCTCTGTCTATTATCTCGTTTTCTTTGCTCTTCTGCTCTCTCATGTTTTCTTAACTGCTCCTCTTGATATAACTGCTCTCGTCTTTGCCTATCCTTCCTTTTTGCTCCTTTGTCTTTCAATCGTTCCTCTCTTTCCTTATCTTTTTTATCTTGCTCGTCTTGATCTTCCCGTTGTCTTACATCCGCAATGCCTTTAACATCGAGTTTAAGTAAAATCTGACCACCCATCCATTTGTTCTGTAAAAGCGCTATTTATTTATTTTATTTATTACATTTATTACACACCCAGACCCTTGGGTATCACAGCGAGGTTACAGACAGCTTATTGAGATATTAGACAGTGACAATTACAGCCTAGTTTACAGTAAAAACAAATAAAATGTATTTACAAGAAGAATAATAGTACAAAAGCGTGTGCAGCATATTTACAAAATCTCAAAGCACTTTTATTCGTATTGGTTAAATAGCCAAATTTTCACCCGTTTTTTAAAGCCCAAGAAAGAACCCTCTTTTTTGATACTGAGAGGGAGGGAGTTCCAGTGTTTGGGGGCTAGGTATTGAAAACTGCTGCCCCCTGCTTTGGTATTCTTATAGCGGGGTGTCGCTAACAGTAGATAGTTATTGGATTTTGGGGTTCTTCTCTTCTTCTTATCAGCCTTGTCTCTTTCTCCCTTCCATCTTTTTATTTCTCTTCATATATCTAGAGATGTGCTTGCTCGATCGCTTCTCTCCTTATCGCGTCTCTCCTTGTCCCTCGGGACCTTAGAGATGACATCTCTCTCAGTATTTTTCTCTGAGCCTTTGTCACTGCTTTGCACAGGTGACTCATGTGATGGGTTGCTATACCCTGTCGCTGCCTTAAGCTCCCTCAATGGGTATAACCCATCGTCTTTCTTGCTCTTGTCTCCTATTTCGATTGGGGCAGGGGCAGCAGAGGGCTCCTCACCCCCCTCTTTGCATACATTAAGTATCCAATCTATAGGAGGCGGTTCATCTCGCACCTCTTGGTACATCTTCCAAACCTCTAAACTAGCTAATCGCTTCTCTAGCTTCTTTCCAGTGTATGCTGCATGCAGATAAGTTGTCATATGCTGCAGAACTGCTTTCGATAGTGGCCCTCCTTGTGGCCACAGCATAAACATTTTATCCGCGGTTCCTTTAACCCATTCTGCACTGTACTGTCTAAGCTTGGGTGCATGTTTTGGCAACTGCTTGCAGAGATGCACAAGTGGAGTAATATCCTCCATTCTAATCCTGTTTGATGCTCGTTTATTTTTAATCACAGATTTAAAAAAGTACATTTCATAAAAATAATACATTATGAGCAAGCACCAATCGTCGTAAGCTCCAATCCCGCTAACCAACATTTTTACTTTAATCTTGCTAAAAAACAACCATCAGGTTCAATTCTAATCAATCAATAAAATGTTTTCACTTATGACGTCATCGGTTCTAAAACCACATAAAACAACCAGACAAACTCAACCAGTTACATAAATCTCCTACGATCTTTCCTCTAAGACTTGTCTTGCCCTCTAAAATACTTCGTACTAAGTGTAAATTACCCCTTTAAATCCGCCTTTAATCAGATCCGTCGTCTACATGTTCCTCTATGGGACTCTGGGTTCAAATTTGATCTGTTACGTTTGTGAAAAATATATATATGGCTGGGAAAGATCCCTCCCAATGGGTTGAGAGCTCATTCAACTAGGGGCATGGCAACTTCAACAGCGCTTCAAAGGGGTGTCCCTGTACAAGATATTTGTGCAGCAGCCACATGGTCATCCATGCACACTTTCATAAAACATTATGCTCTGGACTCAACCACCTCTCAAGGAGGTCTATTTGCTAAATCAGTACTTCATTCTGTACATGACTAAAAAAAATGTCTGTACTCCCATCGCCAACACAAAACTGCTTCGGTAGTCTATCTAAAATGAGGAATACGTGGGAGGACACAATCCATTCGAAGAACAAGTTACTTACCAACTGTAACATTCTTTCAATTGGATGTTCCTCCCACGTATTCCTCATCGACCCTCCCAGCCTACCCCGCAGTACAGTTTATGTGCTTAACACTCTAAATTCTTTTAAGGCTTGGGTCAAAAGAGGCACGCCTTTAACTACAATCCATGGGCTTTAATACATGAAAAAACAGAACTGAGGCCAACAGGCGCGCTCGAGGCATTTATACAGCGGATGAAGTTGGTGCTCGACGGATGCCGCCGAGGGACATCGACGCAGCCGCCTCGAGTGGAGCGCCCTCTGGTGGAGAGAAAAAATTTCCGAAGCAGCAAAGCTAAAGGTAAGGATATATCTAAATGAGGAATACATGGGAGGAGCATAACAAACATCAACGCAAGGGTCCACATTCTTATCCCTGCACCAATTACTGAACTTGTTCCAACGGCACCAGTACAGAGATTTAGTTGCTGGCATTCTGGCCGAAAGCAAAATCTCCATAACGTCATCCGGAAGGTCCCAATCCTTGTATCTCAACCTCTCAGAAGCCATGCGTGAAGGTTGAGTATGATGACCTCTGGATGGAGAACGTGACGTCCCTCTTGCGAAGATCTTCTCTTTTTGGAAGATTTATTGGAGGGCAGATGTACATGTCGAGAAGGTCCGGGTACCACGTTCTCCTGGCCCAATCTGGGGCAATTAGGATGATGGTTTTCCTGAACTTTCTCAACCTCCTGATTACCTGAGGGATTACAGGGACTGGAGGGAACGCATACAGAAGAGGAAACTCCCACTCCACTACGAATGCATCTCCTAGAGCTCCTTTCGGGGGAAATTCCCTTGAGCAGTACAGTCTGCACTTCCTGTTGACAATGGTCACGAACAGATCCACTTGTGGGGTTCCCCAAAGGGCGAGGATCTCTTGAAGGACTTCCTGAGCTAGTTCCCACTCGTGGGAGACTGTGCTCTGCCTTCTCAGAGCATCTGTCGGTGTGTTTTGCTCTCCTGCTAGGTGAATGGAAGACAGAAAGATCCCTTCTTGTATTACCCAGAACCAGAGCTGCATTGCTTCTCTGCACAGTGGTAGTGACCCTACTCCTCCTCTCTTGTTGAGGTAGTACATGACCACTGTGTTGTCCGTCATTATCAGGACATTCTTTCCCCGTACAGAGGGCAGGAAGGCCTTCAGCGCTAGTCTGATTGCCCTCAGCTCTAATAGGTTGATGTGTAGTTTGGACTCCGATGGAGACCAACGACCGCTGATTGTCAACTCGTTGGTGTGAGCTCCCCACCCCATGAGTGAGGCATCCGTTACTACTGTTATCTCCGGCCATGGTTGCCAAAAAGATTCTCCCCATAGGATATGTTCCTTGCAAGCCCACCATTGTAGATCCTGTACTACCCTGGCTGGAACTTGTAAAAGATTTGACATTTCCCCTGCAAATTGGGACCATTGAGTCCTGAGGGCCCATTGAAGGGATCTCATCCTCAATCTGGCTTCTGGCACCAGAAAAATGCAGGATGCCATGAGACCGAGCAACCTGAGAAAATCGAAGGCCGGTAGATACTGGGCATTCTGGTATGTTATTACCATCTGCAGAATGTGGTCAGCTCTCTCTTTGGGAGGCGAGGCTTTGCCCGAACAAGTATCCAGGACTGTTCCGATAAACTGGAGCTTCTGTGATGGTATCATGGTTGACTTTTTTAAATTGAGAGAAAACCCTAGTTTGTGAAGGAAGCGGCAAGTCTTGGATAGATCCTGGGCTTGTTCTGGAGAACGTGCCCTGATCATCCAATCGTCCAGATAGGGGTAGACGTGAATCCCCCCTCTTCTGAGACTCGCTGCCACCACCGCCATCAACTTGGTGAAAACTCTCGGGCGGAGGTCAACCCGGATGGCAGAACTCGAAACTGATAGTGAGAATTGCCAATCGCGAACCTCAGGTACTTTCTGTGCTTGAGATGTATTGGCACACGAAAGTAAGCATCCTGAAGGTCCAATGATACCAACCAGTCTTGGAGTTGGAGAGCCTGAAGGATCTGAGAAAGAGTAACCATCTTGAACTTGTCCTTCCTGAGGAACTTGTTCAAGTCTCTCAAGTCCAAGATGGGTCTCAATCCTCTGTCTTTCTTTGGTATGAGAAAATATGGGGAATACCAACCCTTGTTCCTCTCCGCTACAGGTACATGTTCTATTGCACCTTTCTGTATGTAGCAGGGTTAAAAGTTCCTGCAACAGGAGCGGGTCTGGAATTTTGGCAGAGTTGTATCCCGGTGGGTGATTCTGAGGTTTCTTTTGAAAAGGAAGGCAGTAACCTTGGGAAACCTGTTTCCAGAGCCCAAGCATCTGAGGTAATGCCCCGCCATTCCTGCAGATGGTGTGAGATTCTGCCTCCCACTGGGGTCTTGTGGATCAAAACCTCAGAGTGGTTTTGCGGCAGCTGCAGCAGCGGCTGAAGGGGCAGATGCGGCTGCTGGGGCAGATCTAGCACCTCTTCCTCGCCCCCGAGGAAATCTCTTTTGTCCTCTTTGACTGGCCTGTCCCCTTCCTCTCCCAAATGAGGAGTAAAAACGAAAGGGATGACCCCTCCAGGAAGATGAGCCTGTGTAGGGGCGTTGTTGAGTTTGTCTTATAGCGGCACTGAGTGATTTTGCTGCTACCTTGGAGGTCTGCAGCTTTTCCAAATTCATCCGCCTTGCTGTCAAACAACCTCGAGCCGTCAAATGGCATATTAAGAAGTCTGGATTGTACATCAGGTGCAAAACCTGACTTTCTTAGCCATGCAAATCTGCGTAGCACTGAGCTAGATGCCATGGACCTACTGATACTGTCAGCTGTGTCCTAACCTGCTTGAAGGCATTCCCCCGAAGCCTCCTTTCCATCCTTTACTATGGATAGGAACCCATCACGTTCCTCACATTCTGGGATGTGTTGAGCTGCCGCTGACATGCAGTCCCAGAGGGTATATGTAAATCAAGCCAGAGTGCAAGATACATTTGTGGATTTTAGAGCTATGCTCGCTGATGTAAAAATCTTTCTAAACCATGCATCAATCTTTTTATCATCCCTATCAGGGGGAATAGTAGGGTATGCAGCATTCCTAGTTGATGTAGCTGCTTGAACTACCAGACTTTCTGGAGATGGGTGTTTACTTAAGTATTCTGGGTCAGAATTACAGGGCCTATACTTTGCTACATATTTTTTATTTACTGCTGGAATAGTATCAGGTTTTTCCCAAGCAGTATTAACCCTCCTTTGTAAAACTATATGACAAGGAAGTATGGGGTCTGGCTGAGGTCCTCTTGACAGATTATCAATCATGTCATCACCCTGATAGACAGGTGAATTTCTAGCCCATCCCATAAATTCCGTAACCCTGTTCATTAATTTTCTATAACCTAAATTAGCATGTTCTGCTGGGTCAGGCTTTTCAAATTCGTATTCTAGAGAAGTGTCCAGTCCACTTCCCGATTGCAAGCACTCAGAGATCTTGCATCTTAGATTGAGGATCAACTAATTCCTCAGGGACTTGTCTTGTACCAAATTTAACACCTGGAGAGGAAACCTCTTCTTCATCTTCTTCCCCTTCTCCTGACGACATTCCTTCATATATAGACGACATGGTCTGAAAGAAATCATGTCTACTTTCTGGGTGAAACACCTTTTCAGGTATGGGTTTTAACAATGGTGTTGATTTCACCATTGTAATGGGTGTCAACATCGACAGAAGCGTTGATGGCGTCGATGTTGTAGCTATTACCCTCGATGTTGTCGAGGTAGTCTTCGATGACTTCGAAGGAATCATCAATGTCATCGAAGGAGTTGTCGAGACCATTGACGCCGTCGAAGGAGTCTTCGATATAGTCGATTGTGTGCTCGACGTAACCTTTTTCGGTTGGGTCATCGACCCCTTGTGCTCGACAGCCTTCGATGGAGGCTTTGGACATGTTTTGGATGAGGACTTTGATGACGTCTGAAAATCTAACGCCCTTTTCTTATGTTCTACCTCCGATTTATGCACCGGAAGGTTTCTCTTTTTAGGTGTTTGGGAAGATTCCCTGGAAGACACCCTCGACAATTTTTAGTCGGATTTCCTCGTCTTGGACCTTCCCCCGTCACTTTTTTTGTGCGTAGGGGCATGGTCTTCATCAGACATTTTTTAGGGGGTCTTGGCCGCGTTCTCAAAAATTTTCAACATAGATGCTCTGAAAGCTTCCCACTTTTTAGGGGAGTCATGTCTTGTCGGACATGTTATAACTTCCTCAGACGTTGAGGAAGAGGAAGAAAGAGGGAGACCGGTGTCGTCTTTTCTTTTTTTAGATGAAGAAGAAGAGGACTTCCTGGATCTACCCCTCGACCTAGATTTTTTATGTTGTTTTGTCGAAGACTCAGCCGAGTCTTTCCTCCCTCTCAAAGAAAACTTCGAGGATTCCTCCCCCACAGCCAGTTTACCTCTTCGTTCTTTTAAGGCCTTATGGGTCATTGACTGACAAGAACCGCAGTCATCAATTCGATGGTCGGAACCGAGGCACCAGAGGCAATTTCGAAGAGGGTCGGTCAGCGACATCTTTCTCCCACATTTACTGGCATTTCTTAAAACCAGTTTTCAGTGTGGAAGAGTTCGATGAAGACGACAATCGTTTTGAACTGAAGCGCCGTTTAACTCGATCCGAAGCGAACGGAAAAACGGAACTGAGGCCAACGGGCAAGCTCGAGGCATTTATACAGCGGATGACGTTGGTGCTCGACGGATGCCGCCGAGGGACATCGACAGCGCCGCCTTGCGTGGAGCGCCCTCTGGTGGAGAGAAAACATTTCTGAAGCAGCAAAGCTGAAGGTAAGGATATATCTAAAATGAAGACTACGTTGGAGGACACAATCCATTCAAAATGGTTTTCTGAATGGGTACCTTGGTTCCCAGATTCTCTTAGATACTGGCCCTTTCACTGGTAATGGAAAGAGTCCATACTCTGCTCTTTGTCGATTCAGCTGTTCTGTGTATGTCATATTTGTTTGTTTGTTTATTCATTTGTTAAGCGCACCAGACTCGTAAGTAAAAGGGTGCAGTGGTATGGAAATGCAAGCTTACAAAGCTGCGAAATGAACACAATATACAATATTTACATGCTTACAAGAAATACACAATGTACAAAGTAGAGACAAAAATAAGAATGCCCTGTGTAATTACAGACAGATATAGGGCAATAGGCCCTGTGCAAAAATATATATAATAAGAGTAAAACCCATCGTATATTCCTTAGGCTCACAAGTAGGCTAACTAGTGCGCAGGAAGATTAGGTTGCACATAGTCTTTGAATGTAGCGCCGTAATACACAGTTAACGCAAGATAGGAAGGTCTTTTCAGGTGAGGGCAAGTCCACAACTGGTGAGGGGACTAAGGGTCTGTGGCGATGATGTGGTTTATTACATTTTTTCTGAAGTGTAGGTAGGGTTGGTCAGCTCTCAGATCTTGAGGCAGTGAGTTCCAAAGTTTAGCAGCTTTTACTGTAAAACTGTTACCACCAATGATATTGAGCTTGTTGTCGTGACTGCGAAAGACTATGGTACTCTCCCGTGACCCCTCCTCACCTGATGTTCCAGAAGATATGCTTTGTGGCTGCGAGGTCTCTCTCCTTCTCGGTGTTGCCTTCTGGGTCTTCTTCTTTCTTGTCTTCACTCTCTTGTCGTGCAGGTAAGGACGGGCTCCGTTTGAGGCCACCTTGGCAGCAGGGGAAACTCCCAGCCAAGTGGGACCCCCAGCAAGCCCGCCTTAGACTCAGGGAAAAAGCTTCTATGGCTCCAAAAAACCCTGCAGGGCGCTGGCTGCGCAAAGAGTTTGGCTTGGCTTAAATCAGGTAAGTCTTTAGATGGCGGGCGAAGAGTAGACCCAGCAAGTCCAATGGCGTGATGTCTTGTTAAGGGATCAGCTGTTGGTATATACACGGTAGCGCGTAGGAAGAGGAATATGTAACTGAGGAAATAATAGGGAGAAATGCCCAGAGCGGCTTTAGAGCGTGCAGAGGCACAGAATAGGAGAACGCCCCACGGCACTTCCGAAGAGGTAACATGCAGACTGAAAGCAAGAGGCAAACACTTCGGATACCCGGAAGAGAGAGAGAGACAGAGGATGCGGAGGAGACAGAGGCAGCAGAACGGGAAAGGCTGGAGAGGAAGGAGGCGGCGGCAACGAGATACCACCGCGGGAAGGAACGGCGAGTAACTTGCACGGAAAGCTTAGCGAACGGAGGACCAGAACGCCAAACAGGTAACAGAGAGATACAACGTACTGAGCGGAAGCTTCAGTGCGTTGTTATAGAAACGCCGTAAACAGCGGCCATTTTAGGGGAATACTAGACCACGCATAGCGCTTCTAGCTGCTGTTCACTCCTTACACTGGGAAAGGGACCATCTATGCCAAACCTTCCAGGGCGGAACATTACAGTATGCCCCCTCCTCATCGGGGTCCCCCCCGGCTTGCCTGGATGTCTTCTGTGAAAAATTTGCAATAAACGAGGTGCATGAATGTGATGCCTGGGTTCCCAAGTGCGTTCGGCCACTGAATACCCCTTCCAGTGTACCAGATACTGCAAGGACCCTCGGTAGTATCTGGAGTCTACAATATGAGACACCTCATATTCAGCAGGTTCCGAGGGAGAAGGAATCTTTTGCTGAACTCTGGGCCTGTGATATGGATCCGGAATAAAAGGCTTCAGTAGAGAGGTATGGAATACAGGGTGAACTCTCTTCATCTTCTGTGGGAGTCGAAGTCAGTAAGCCACCGGGTTGATTTGTTCAACTATAGAGTAGGGGCCCAGGTATTTAGGGGCGAATTTGCCTATGTGTAGCCACCGAGGAAGGAATTTGGTTGAAAGCCAGACCAAAGTACCGGGAACCCATTCCAGATAGTTCCGTCTATGAAGATCTGGCCCCTCCCTGTTGTTCTTGCGACTTTCCTCCAATGCTCTCAAGGCCTCCTTTTGGGTTGATCGGATAGCTTCCAATAAACAGTCCACAGTGGGAGAATTAGAACCTCCCTTCTTAATCCCAGGAACATGGAATGGGTGGAATCCATAGGTGCACAAAAACGGACTCATCTTAATGGCTATTGTATGAAAATTCTGCCAAGGGTAATAAAGAGGACCAGTTGTCCTGCTCCCGGTTACAAAAATGTCAGAGGTATTGTTCGAGAGTGGCATTCAGTCTTTCTGTCTGACCGTTGCTTTGTGGATGGAATCCAGATGAGAGTGCCGTCTGTATTCCCAGTTGCTTACACAGGGAAGCCCAGAATCGAGAGGTGAACTGTGACCCTCTGTCTGAGAGCACTGTTCTGGGTAATCCATGGAGTCGAACAATATCTCGAAGGAAAACAGTTGTCATTTCTGGAACTGTGGGAAGTCCTGTAAGTGCTGTGGAGTGGGCCATCTTACTAAAGGAGGAGTCTACAGTGACCATAATGGCTCGGTGACCTTCCGAAAGTGGTAGGTCCACAATAAAGTCAGTTAACACGTGTTCCCAAGGCTGTGAGGGAACCTCCGGTTGTTGCAACAGACCCAATGGTTTGCCAGTTTGGGACTTACTGACGGCACATACTGGACAGGAGGACACGTATCGTCTGACATCTTGTGACAGAGTAGGCCACCAGAAGAGTATCTTCACCAATTCCACCGTATTCCTCAGGCCCTTGTGACCTGCCAGGGGAGATTCATGGCACCACCTTAACACCTGCATTCTCAGATTGTGCGTTGGGATAAATAGAGCTGAGTCGTGGTATAACAGCCCATCCTTCAATAGTAGGTCGGGGTCACTTCTGTCATTGCTCTGAATCCCCTCTTGGACGGCTTGAAGAAAACTAGAGACCACCAAAATAAACCTCTTATTGGCTAAAAGCAGCTCCCTTCCGGACTGTGTCTCGGGAGAAACCTCCCAGCTTCTCAACAGAGCATCTGCCAAGGTGTTTTGAGAGCCTGGTAGATAAGTGAGGTGGAAGTCGAATTGGGAGAAGAAATACACCCATCTAGCGTGACGGGCATTGACGCACTCCATTTGTTGGAGTACCCGCAGATTCCAATGGTCAGTTCTTATAATAAAGGGCTCAAGGGATCCTTGTAATAAATGCCTCCATTCTTCACATGCTCTTTTAATGGCCAGAAGCTCCTTCTCCAGTACCGAGTAGTTCCTTTCACTGGGTGTCAGGGATTTGGAATAATAGGCTACGGGATGTTCAACCCCATCCTCTGTGTTCTGGAGCAGGGCGGCCCCAATGGCACTATCGGAAGCATCGGTCTCCAGAACAAAGGGACGCATCTGATCAGGTTGGATCAGAATGGGAGCTGATGTAAACAAGTTCTTGAGGTATTGGAAGGCCTGTCCTGCGGAAGAGTCCATGTGAAACTTGACGCCCTTCTTAAATAGGGCTGTGATCGGGAGTACTTAGAGAACTGAGGGATAAATCGGCGATAGAAATACGCTAGGCCTAAAAACCTTTGGACCTCCTTGACCCTCTTGGGTTCCGGCCATCGGAGGATAGCTTCAACCTTCCCTGGGTCCATCCTGATTCCTTTACTGGATAATATGAATCCGAGATAGGGAACTGATTCTGCATAGAATTGACACTTTTCGGGCTTCACAAAGAGCTGGTTCTCTTGGAGGCGCCTCAATACTTCCTTCACCACCTGAATGTGATCCTTGAGATTCGCAGAAAATATAAGTATGTCATCAAGGTACACGACTACCGACGGGTATAATAGATCTGAGAATATCCTGTCCATATACCTCTGAAATATAGCTGGCACATTGACCAGGCCGAATGGCATCACCCTATATTCGAAAAGGCCTTGGGGGGTCCTGAAGGCGGCCTTCCATTCGTCCCCCTCCTTAATCCTAAGGAGATGATAGGCCCCCCCCTTAGATCCAGTTTGGTGAAGATGTTAGATCCTTGCACAGCCTCTAGGATATCTCTGATCAGTGGCATTGGATACCTATACCAGCAGGTGATCCTATTGAGTCCTCTATAGTCAATGCAAGGCCTCAGTTCTGAAGTTCCCCTCTTGGGGATAAAGAATAAGGAGGCGTCACCAGATGATCGTGATTCACAAATAAGCCCGTTCTCCAAATTCTGGAAGGGATAAAGGGAACATTCTTCCGAAGGGCACTACTGTTCCCTCCAGCAACTCGATGGAGCAATCTTCGGGTCTGTGAGGTGGTAGGATGCGCGGTACCTTATCTTCAAACACTTCGGCAAAGGATTGATAAACCAGTGGAATACTCGAGACCACTTTGGTCTGTAGTGTGCAGCCCTGACCCACCTGTTCCTCTTGTACCAATTGACTGAAGCAGTTCTCAAGACAAAACCCAGAGTCAAAACTTAAGGTATTAAGGGACCAGACTATGCAAGGGTTATGCCTTCTGAGCCAAGGTATACCCAATATTATGGGGAAGTGAGCAGCTCGTATGACGTCAAAACGAATCCGTTCTTGGTGATTTCCCATCTGTACCAGTAGAAGTTCCGTCTCTGACACAATGGGACCTGAAATGAGGGGAGAGCCATCTACTCCTTCCACAGGAATCGCTCGGTGTTTGTTCTGAAAGGGAACCCCCTGGTCTCTCGCCCAGGCGCCATCCACAAAATTCCCTGCTGCTCCACTGTCCAACATAGCCAGCACTTCCACAGACTTCTTGGTAGTTAACTGCAGTCGGACCTGAAATACCATTAATCGAGAATCCTCGGTTAATCTTGGGGCTTGAGTGTGATTACAGGGCTTTCAATTGTCTCCCCCAATGTCGCCCCTGCACAGACTCGGGGGGTGGGGGGAGCGTTTCCCTTCTTCCGGGGAGGCACATCTGGACAATTACGTAGTAAGTGCTTAGAGGACCCACAGTACATACAAAGTCCCAATTCTCGCCTTCTCCGTCTTTCTTCGGGAGTCAGCAGGCCCTTAGCTGAACCGATCTGTATAGGCTCTTCAGGGGCTAGTTCTGTCTTGAGTACTTCCTTGTTAGAAGGAGGAGGGTCATGCAAGGGAGAGTATCCTCTTTTCTGTCTCTTCTCAAGGCACCTCTCATTTAGTTGGTATTCGATCTGTAAGTTCAGGGTAACCAATTCTTGGAATGAACCAGGTCGGGATACTCGTGCTAGTTCATCCTTCAGGTCTTCATGTAAACCCCTCCTAAAGATGGTTTGTTGAGCCGAATCAGGCCATCAGGAATCTGTAGCTAGCTTCTGGAATAACTCTGCTAGTGCTGTTCACTCCTTACACCCGGAAAGGGACAATCTATGCCAAACATTCCAGGGCCGGAACATAACACTTGTATTTAGGTATGGTCAGACAATTGATATTCCCAGTTCTGATGTGTCTGAGAGAAGTTCTCTCTGGAATTTATCTGAAAGGTAGCTAGGGGCTGTGTTATTGAGGGCTTTGTGGGTTAGGGAGAGGGTCTTTAATTGTATTTTGTTAGCTGTAGATAACCATTTATGCTTGCGTCTCAAAGAGGAAAAGTGTTTTTTTTATTTATGCTTAAGGATGCGCTAAGGGCATTGTTCTGTAGTGTTTGGAGTTTTTGGATGGTAGATTTGTTGGCACCACTGTATAAGGCATTACAGTTGTCAATTCTGGAGAGTATTAGGGCTCTAGCCAGGATCAGGCAACTGTTGTCAGAGAGGAAAGGCTTACCAGCTCTGATTAACTTACAAGTGTAAGCTGTGGAGGAGTTAAGGGATTTGATCTGTTTATCGGAAGACAATGTGGAGTCCAAGTAGAATCCAAGGGTTTTTACCTCCTTAGAGACTTTTATGGTGTTCCCGTCGATATTAAAAGAGGAACATTTTTGGGCACGTTTTTTAATGTTGGCCTGTGAACCCAGAATTATTAGCTCGGTCTTATCATCGTTCAAGCACAGGCCATGAGTAGCCATCCATGCTTGGATGATGAGGTAAACTTTGTTCACTAATCCCGTGTCTGTAATGTGATCCCCAGAAAGCGGGAGGAGAATCTGAGTATCAATTGCGTAATTGGTATAGATGATACCCAGATGGTCCAGATCGTTAAACAGTGGCTTAGTGAAGATATTGTAAAGGGTTGGCGAGACGCAAGAACCTTGGGGAACACCGCATAGGATGGGTGTTGGGTCAGCAGCTGCCGAAGGGGCGAAGACTCTCATAGTTCTCTGACTCAAGAATGACTCAATCCATTTGATGGCTCCAGTGGAGAAATGGGCTGCAGAATCAAGGTGTCGGCATAGGACCTTGTGATTGACCAGATCAAATGCGACAGAGATCAAGTAGGAGCAGGAGTACTGTCCTCCCTTTGTCTCTCTGCTCATCTATTTGGGACTTTAGGTCGATTAAAGCGGTCTCTGTTCTGTGTAGTGGCCGGAAACCAGATTGTATGTTGCCTAGGAGTTTGTGCAGTTCAAGGTGTTTTTGAATTTGGATATAGGAAGCTTTGTCCAATATTTTAAGTAGAAATGAAACTGTGGTGATGGGACGGTAATTAGTGGGAATGGGAGGATCTAATGACTGTTTTTTGAGGAGGGGGAGCACCCAAGATTGTTTGAGATTAGCAGGGATGGTGCTTGTGGCAAAAGAGGCATTTATCAGTTTCGTAATGAATGGGGATAGTTCTCTGGCAGCATCCTTTATTAGTTGTGCTGGGCAGATGTCGCCTTTGCAATTTGAAGGCTTCAATGACAGGATAATTTTTTCTACCTCTAAGGTGGACATTTTGGAAAAATGGAAGGTGGTATTGTGTGCCGGTGGTGAAACATTTGTCAAAGGGGTATTGGGCGAGTGCTGTAGGTTCAGTACTTCTTTTTTTTGTTGAATTTTATTTTGGAGTGTGTTCATTTTGTTGGCTAGAGCATGTTGGATGTCTGTACACCAGGATTTGTCCTTGGTGAAGACATCAGGTATAGCAATTCTGCTGGTTTCCAGCATACAGGTAAAAGGGGTGTGTCGGTTGAGGTGGGGGTACTTGGCTCCTCCTCCATAGAGCACTAACAACAAACCCTGTCCAAATACAAATGAAAGTGGACTTAATACAATCACATAACAAGGCAGATAAGGAAGTGTACCTTTACGAAACATGACAAGTGCGTGAGAGAATAGCTTCCGGCAAACGGGTCCCAGCTGGTGGTAATGCCTGTGGGATGATGTGAGATTACATATTTATAAGGCAGATCAACGCCAGCAGGGGGCAACAGCCTGAGGGTAAGCCACACAGTGACATGAGATCAGTTTGCGGGACATCAACTAGCCTCCAGCAGGCAAGCAGTTCCCCAGTGAGGGCCGCAATGTAGATAAGTGCCCAATAGGATACGTGTACAGTAGGTAGCCCACCGGCACGGAGAGACTTCCCGGGGGCGAACCACGCCAAACAACATCATGTGGAAAGCACACCTGTGGGAGACAACTATAGCAGCTGCACTCACAAGGGCTGGCGAGATGACGGACAGCCCCCAGAAGGCGTAAGAGGACCATAGAAGAGCGTGCCTGGGTGCCACTAGCTCAACAAGCCATATAAACACGTGGAAAGCTACCAACACCGAGAAACACACCGCAGATTGCTGAACAGCCTGGTGTATGTCACACCAGGCACCACTTGAGATTGATATCTGGAGGTGTGATTGGCCGCCTGCTGCGGAGCAACCTTGACACTGTCGTCCCAACGTGCAAGATGTTGACACCTAATGGCGGGGGACAGCTGAGGCGCCCGTGAGCCAATACTAGTACTCAGGAGCACTGTAAACAACCTGCACCCATTTCTTGTAGCCAACCAGGGGGAGGACCCATAGGAAAACGCAGAATAAAAGGGGCCAGAGCATTGGAATTTGTGAATGCAGTCATGCCGTCCAAGTCTCAAAGAAGCAAGTCCAAGCAACCTACACTGGACACCTTTACCAAACCCACAAATCCAGGTGAGAATACTGCGTCAGGCCCCTCTTCTTCGCAGGGGTAACCGACCCAAACGAAAGGGATTAGCAGGTTCTGGAGGCCATTGCTGCTCGTAAGGTTGCACTGGAATCCAAAATGGATGCGATTATTCTGGATGTGAACCTCGTACGGCAAGATGTGCGGTCACTCGCAGAACGCACGGGAACCCTTGAAAAGGAGGTCACAATGAATACTGCCAGCCTGAACGACACCTCTAAGGAAGTAAAGATCCTACAGCAGCAAGTTCAGAACCTGGAAGGAAGAGTGGAAGATGCAGAAGGGCGTGCCAGACGCAATAACATGCAAATTATTGGTCTTCCAGAAGGAGAAGAGGGAACTGACCCAAGTAACTTTAATGAAAACATGAGGCTGCAGGAAATTGGCACAGGTACCTTCAACCAAGGCTTCACAGTCGAAAGGGCACACAGGTCCATGGAGAGAAGACCGCCACCAGGCACCCCGCCGTGGCCTACCACAGCCTGGATTCTAAACTACAAAGACAGGGAAAAAATTCTCAAACACTTTCGGAAACGGGGCACAATACAACGTGCATCAGCCAATATTACTGCATACCAAGATTACACCCTGCAGGTGCAACATCATAGGATGCACTACACATTGGTCAAGAGAAGGCTGCGGGGGATAAACCTAAAGTATATGTTACTATATCCGGCGAGGCTGAAAGTAATACACAAAGGCAGAAGCATCTTCTTTGACACCCCTGACGATGCGCATAAATGGATGGACCCAGAAAACTTTCCATCCGAAGCGGCCAACCCGACGTCACCTGAGGGGGATACAAGATGAGAAGCACACACAGGCCCCACAAAGTGGCGGCCAAACATGGACCACAGTTTGTAGATGACAATGGGGGGGGTGCCTTTTTAGTAACAGACGCAGGCACTGACACTTTCTAAATTACGGGAGCTAACAGTGGGATTCCATCCGGGAGTGCACTGGGAAGAGCGTCCCTCACTGACGAGTGGATTTGTTCATGAATACCACTTGTAGAGTATCCACCTGCTGCACTCCCAGCACAAATAAACAACAAGGCAGGGGTGAGACGTAGGGATGCCTGAACACAAAGTATTGAGCTTTGCAATTGTTGGGGAGTGGGACGGTATGGCAGTTGGGGTAGTTAGTGGGGAGTTAGCCTTTAGTACCACACAAATAATGGGTAACATTTACATCAAACTGTCGAGATATGTTGGAACGCTTATTTGGGATGGGGGATCTTAAAATAGTCCAGTGGACTGCTAAGGGGCTAAACAGTTATATCAAACACAATAGGATTATGCAATATTTGAGACGCCAGAAAATAGATATAGCACTTTTACAAGAAACGCACCTAACAGACGATAGACTAACTAGCAGGTAAATGGAGTGGTAAAACCTTGGGCTCATCGTTCTCCGCAATTGCAAGAGGGGTCTTGATATGGGTAGCGCCGGCAGTTCCTTTCAAAGTTATTAAGACTCATAAAGATGTAGAGGGCAGACTGGTTATACTGCGGCGATTGGTGGAGCAGAGAAAGCTTTGCATCATTAATACATATGTGCTGAACCATGACATGGCATCCTAGTTTCGTTCACTGTACCCCCAAACAACCAGGTATAGGGATGGTACGTTGATATGGGGTTGAGACTTCCACTACACATTGAGCCCTGAACTGGATAGATCCGATGTCAAATGGACCCATCCTGGACCCGCGGCCAAGGCCCTGAATACATTACTGCAAGCATTCACGTTGTCCGACATATGGCGAACCGTGCACCCACAGGTCTGGGGATATTCTCATTACACTGCCCCCAAGGATCTTTATACCAGACTGGATTACTTCTTCACAGGGGAAGAGACACTAAGGGAATTTAAAATGGAGGAATATAAGGCGTGAGTTTTATCAGACCATGCCCCCCTTGTGGTCACATGGCAGTATGCCCCTCCTAGGGCACGCATCGCGACTTGGAAATTCAGAGAATCCCTGAAAGATGCAAGGTTTTAGGAATGCTTAAGGGAGAGGGTGAGAGGCTACTTTAGAAATAATACTGGGAGTGTAAATGTGGCAGCTACACTGTGGGAAGCCTTTAAGGTTGTGATTAGGGGTACGGCGAAGCTGCAGCTAAAGGGACGCAAGCCACACTGGAAAGGGATTTGGACAAAGCGGAGGCCAAATTAGAGGCTATGGACGGGGCGGTGGACACGACCACAGAGCGGGCCCAGGAAGTAGCTTGACTACACCAAGAATGTTTGGATCATTGGGATAGATTAGGAAACCTGAATTATAGGAAATACATGGAAAGGTGACACGCAGAAGTAGATAAGTCGGGACGCTTGCTGGCCTGGCTTTACAAGAGTGAGTTTAAGCGTGATATGATATGTGAGGTCACTGGAGGTAGTGGGGAGGCCTACACGACACAAGAAAGTATAAACAAACGCTTTTATGATTATTATATGGCACTATATGCTGCAACATCAACAACACAAGAGGCAGAAATGGAAGAGGCTCTGGCGCAGATAGATCACCCCAAATTAGACGCAGAGGCAGTTGATAGGCTGGAGGCACCTATCACTATTGAGGAGCTAGAGTCTACCATACACAGGTTGCCGACTGGTAAAGCTCCAGGAGCGGATGGATTGGCCAGCAAATTCTACAAGGAATTAATTACAGACGTAGCGCCCCCGCTTCTGGAAATGCTAAACGAAGCGATTGGTAAGGGGATATTACCAATGTCGTTGAGAGAGTCTATTATCATCCCATTGCTGAAGCCCAACAACCATGACAGCGATTGCTGATCTTACAGACCCCTATCGTTGCTTAGTGAGGACGGGAAGATGCTCACGGCCCTAATGGCCAATAGGCTCAAGCTAGAAATATCTAAACTTGTATATCCAGACCAGTCGGGATACGTTCCAAACAGGAATATTGCATGTAACCTCAGGAGGCTGCACCATGTCCTAGACCAGACTCATGCCAGTAGACACCAATATGCGGTCGCCTCACTTGATGCAGTCAAGGCATTTGATTCGCTTAGGTGGCCATGGCTTCTGGCGGCTCTAAAGGGCTTTGGCATGGGACCGACATACATAAAGTGGGTATGATTACTGTATAACAGTCCAATTGCTAGGGTTAAGACAGGCAACTATATCTCAAAACAATGGGGGTTGAGCAAGGGCACTAGACAGGGATGCCCATGGTCTTCCATGTTATTTATATTGATGTTAAATCCGTTAGCAGTATTTCTCCGTAAGGAATATCTGGACTCAGGCATAGTTATATGGGGCAGTAGTCATTTAATTTCCTTATATGCCGATGATATGCTGCTATACTTCCAGCACCCAGAAAATAATCTTCAGTATATCTTAGATGTGTTAAAACGGTACGCAGTCCTATCCGGCATTACGATTAATGCACAGAAATCATGCTGGTTCCATTTAGCAGGGTACAAGGAGAAAACCCAAAACACTTTACCAGTACTGCTGATTAAGTGGGAAAGGATCACATTCAGATACCTGGGGGGGGTGGATATCTTTCTTGACCCTAAAATGGAATACCTTTAGAACACTGTGAAAGCAGTAGACAAAATAGAGAAGTCTATGGCTTTTTGGGCAAGACTACTGCTCTCACTAATGGGGAGGGCGGCGCTGCTGAAGATGGTGGTGCTCCCAAGCTCCTCCATTTCTTCACCAACGTCCCATACAATATACCTAAAAGCTTCTTCAAAAGACTAGACACTATATGTCGCAGTTTCCTATGGCATAGCTTGAGATGCGAATGGCCTTGTCGAGATTGCAAAGGCTGTATGAACAGGGAGGTATTAAAACCCCTCACTTTGAAGCATACTTTGTGGCGTGCCAACTATAATTCATTACGAATTGGTTGTCAGACGAACAGTCCCAAGACACCTTGTTACTACAGCCATTGTGTACCCCATTCTTTTTGAAAGAAATGATATGGACCGTTACAGCATGCACCCCTGACACTCTTCTGCTTTTGATGCTGGGTTGAGCGACATGGCTTAGAGCCTGTTGCTTCCTGGATAGAGTTGCCCTACTCCCCCTAGGTCCCACTAGTGACACTGAAAGGAGAAGACCCACAATTTAGATGAAATGTGCAGAGGTATTGGGAACCAATGGGAGTAGCAAAGGATGGGGATCTGTTACGGGAAGGAAAACCAATGGACTTTGATACACTCACCTCAGAAACATGGTTACACGCAGGACAACACATTATACATGCTGCTCTCCTTAAGAGAGTGCAGTTTAGATGGCCTGGCACTGATGGGACACTATATGAAGATGAGATCATAGAAACACTGTGTGATATTTCAGAGGAGGGACATGCAGTGTCAAGGATTTACTAGTTATTGATGGCACGGCCAGGGATATGCTTATGCAGACCAGCAGCAGCTGGGAAAAGGACTTACAGGAGCAAATGACAGAAGCAGCCTGGGGTATAATATTAGCGTATCATCAAAAGGTTTCCAGAAATGCAAGGCTTCATCCAATTGTATATCACTCCTACAGCATATCTAACACCGAAGAAAATCGCTAAATTTAGCAAAGCGACGGAACAGGCCTGCCCGAAGTGCGGAATGATTAATGCGGACTTAGTGCACATGTGCTGGGCTTGCGTGAAGATCAGGCAATATTGGGAGGAGATAGCTCAAGCCTTAGCCAAGACGGGTATAATATTAGACACAGGCTCTCCTGCAGTCTGCATCCTTGGCATTTATGCGCGTCCGAAGCAGACTAGACATATTAGCAAGCTGAACGACCTAGCATACATCTTTGCGAAATGTAGGATAGCAATGGGCTGGAAAGCGCACAAGGGCCCAAACCTCTGTATGCCAAAAGGCAGCCCGTCGAGGCTAGGAGGAACAAAATGTTGTCTTCGATTCATGGAAGCATATGATACAAGATTTGCGGCCATCAGCCCACAGTGTAACCCAGGGAGTTAGAGATTCCCTGCCAAAAAGGGAGGACTAATACCAATGTTCAGGTCTGTGGCAGTCGGATGTAATGTGGTATAATAAGGTATGTGGTATAGGCTGGGGGTGGTTGGGAGGGAGGGATGGGGGAGTTGGGTTAGACAGACACGATTGACTGTACATGGTTAAGTAACATATACTGAAGTCTGTAAGTTATATTGTTAATAAACCAATACAAATGTTTTTTTTTTTAAATTAACCAAAGAAAAGGAGCAGAGGGATGCCCTGGCAGGAGAGTAAACCAGAAGTGAGAAGTGAAGTGACATCCTAGCAGGGGAGTAAACCAGGAGTAGGAAGTGAAGTGAGATCCTAGCAGGAGAGTAAACCAGGAGTAGGAAGTGAAGTGAGATCCTGGCAGGAGTATAAACCAGGAGTAGGAAGTAAAGTAACGTCCTGGCAGGAGAGTACACCTGCAGTACGAAGCAAAGTAACATCCTGGCAGGAAAGTAAACCAGGAATAAGAAGTGAAGTGACATCCTGGCAGGAGGGTACACCAGGAGTTAAAAGTGGATCAAGTGTCAAAGGTTGAACACTGTAAAAAAACGGTATTTTGATAAAAAAGACAAAGGAAGATTCATGCTTTTTGGAACTCTTGTTCAATTGTGAGAAAGAGACATTGTTGAACTACCAGGAGGACTCTAGGGAAAGGGAGACCCCGTTCCCGGCAGGACACTGTTTTAGTCTTATGTTCTGCACCTTAAGCCCTTACGTTGAGAACATTTGAAACAAGCTACAAGTATGTAGCATTCCTGAGTATCCCGATACACATTTTATTGAGATTAGAGGGTAAGGGTCCGATTAGGATTTTCGGACACAGGACAGAGGATACTCTTTTGTTTAAGCAACCTGACACATACTGTCCTTAGTTTTGTTGAGGATGGGAAACTCCTCTTAGATTTAGAGATAGATAGGATTTTCTCCAACCCTTTGTATTATTTTCTGGAAAGAAAAGTCTATAGCAACCAACAAACATTTACTGTATTTATTTATTTATTCACATTTGTTGAACACACAGCAGCCCATGGGCATTGTGGCGCTTGTTACAGTGGGTTCTCATAACTTAGTTACATACAAAAATACAGACAGCAGCCCGGGGGCATCGTGGCCCTTGTTACAGTGGGTGAACAAAGCTTTGTTACATACAAAATACAGACAAGCATACTAGGAGTAGATGGTATGCGTATTAGAGGAGTATACAGATAGTGGGTGTGCGAGTGTGGACAATTAATTGAAGAGAGCAGTTTTGAGATTTTTGCTCAAGGTATGGAGAGACGTTTCGGCTCCGAGGGCAGTAGGGAGCGCGTTCCATAACTTGTGGGCAAGATAAGGGAAGCCTATTCCTCCTGCCTTGGCCCTATTGATGCGTGGTACCGTGAGTTGGTTAGTGTAACATAGTCTAGTAGGCCTTGTTGATTGTGATCTGGATAGTATGTCTGAGGTTGATGCATTTGTGTGTGGTTGTGAGAATTTTGAATGTGATGCAGTCTTTGACTGGGAGCCAATGAACAGTCTTTGTTGCTTGTGTGATGTGGTCTCTTTTAGGTATACTAAGAGCTGCTCTCAGTGAGTTATGTGGGTGGTTTGGAGTCTAGCTAGGTTTTATTTTGAGGTGCCAGCTAGGAGTGCATTGCAGTAATCCAACTTGGCTCCTATAGTAGCTCTGGCAATGGAGAGGTAGTTGTCCTTTGTTAGAAACAGCTTTATAGCATTGATAAGTTTCGTGCTCAGGGCGGAAGCAGAGACAATGGTGCTGACTTGTTTACCCATGGATAGTGTAGCATCAATGTGGACTCAGAGTTTCAACAGAGGATAATACTGGGATGACAGTTGTCGATACGGAAGTTGAGGTAGGGCGAGTCAAGATTGGCTAATGTGAACTTTTGACCAAGAATGAGGATTACAGTCTTGTCTCCATTGAGGCAGAGGCCGTTAGTGGCCATCCAGGCTTGAAGGGTGGAGTAAATTTGCTGTAGGGTTGTAGCGTCTTGGTGATAGATCCCAGTAAGGGGAAGGAGCACCTGGGTGTCATCAGCATAGTTTGTGTATGTGATCCCAAGTGCATCCAGTTTATCAAAGAGTGGCTTAGTAAACAGATTATAACGAGTGGGGGCAGTATAGGATCCCTGGGGGACACCACAGTGAATGATAGTGGGCTCTGCATTAGCTATGTTGGAGAACACTTTCAAAGCTCTGCCTTCTAGGAAGGAGGTGACCCAGGTTGCTGCATGATTGGAGAGCTGCGCAGCATGAGTGAGATGATTGGTGAGGGTGTTGTGATCAACCAAATCAAATGCTGCTGGGAGGTCTAAGAGGAGGAGGAGGGCAGGCTTGCCCTTATCGAGGATATTAGTGATTTGGTTTTTGAACTCTAGTAAGGCAGTTTCAGTTCTGTGCCCTTTGCGGAAACTCGACTGTCTCTTTCCTAAGATTGAGTTAGTTTCAAGGTACAGTTGGATTTGTCTGTGGGCGGCCTTATCTAATATTTTAAGAAGAAACGGGACGGTTGTTATGGGTCGGTAGTTATTAGGTTGAGCGGGGTCTAGTGTTGGTTGTTTTAAGAGCGGGGGCACCCAAGCCTCTTTAAGGCTGTCATGGACTATGCCTGTTTTGAATGAGGCGTTGATGAAGGCGGTAAGGAGAGGAGCGAGTTGCTCAGCACATTCCTTGATGATTTTGGGTGGGCACACATCGCCCTTGCATTGTGATGGTTTGAGATGCTTAAGGCTGTCTATGACATCTACTGTGATTTCCGTAAATGAGAATTCCGGAAAGTTGATTTTTTTGGAGTTGGGCAGGGTCTGCGTCGGGTGGTTCTGCTTAGGCAATGCTTTGTAATGGTCTAAGATTTTGTTTTGGAGGTCTATTTTTTTAGCATAGCAGTTTGTATGCTGGTGCACCATGCTTCATCTTTAACAATCTCGTCAGTGCAGAGATTCGATGATTGTAAGCGTCAGATTTAGCATTGAAGATGGAGTCTTTGTACTTCTTAGCAATAGTTTGGAAGTTATCTTTAGTGATGTCACAGGGGTTGATCTGCCATGTTTTAAGCGTTTGCTTTTGTGCAGATTTTGGAGCTCCTCTGTGAACCAGGAATTGGAATGGAATGATTTTTTCTCTTTTTTATTTTCTAGTGGGGCAACAGTGTTAATTGCACTGGTAAGGGTGTCTTTGAATATCTCTGCTAGGATATTAGGGTCTGGCGAGACTGGCGGTGCTAGGCATAGAAGGTTAAGACAAGCACTGATGTTATCCGCAGTGAGTTTTTTTGCGCTTCTAGCTAAGGTAGCAGGTGCTGGAATAGTAGACTTGGCGCATGGCGCTAATGGGATGGTGAATTGTAAGCAGTTGTGGTCTGTCCATGGGAGGCCAGTATTAGAAATGATGGCTGTGTCACAATTATGGTCTATCACCCAGTCTAAAATGCGGTCTTTCTCGTGAGTGGGAGAAGTGATTTTCTGTGAGAAGCCCAGATCGAGGGCCCTTAGTGAGAGAAGTGGCAGTTTTGTCATTCGGTTCGTTGAATCCTAAACTGAGGTTGCCTAGGAGTAGTGTTTTGGTCGATTTTTTAATCTTGTCCCCTAGAAGGTGGGTGACTTGACCATGGAGGTCAGTAGGGGTCCCAGTGGACGGTAAATGACATGGATATTTATAGTATATTTAGGAGAAAGTGCTAATTTGGCTGATAGGATGTCTACATTCCCTTCCCCTTGGTGGGGTAAGGGCCTAATAGATATGGCCTCTTTGAAGATTAGAGCTACCCCTCCTCCTGTTTTGGAAAGCCTGCTCTGTCTGAGGATTGAATATCCTTCAGGTAGGGTTAACGTGATGGCAGGGCCGGAAGCCTCGTGCAGCCATGTTTCCGTGATGGCTAATATGTCTAGGTCTTGACTAGTGTTTAGATCAATAACTTCTAACGCATGAGTATTAAGAGAGTGTACATGGAGTAGGACGCATTTATAGTGCAGAGGCTGGTTGTTATTTTTTGTTAGAGGTGGGGAGCCTGTTTTAGATGAAGAGGAGTGTTGTGGATGGGCATTAAGTGGGTCATCTTAGTATTACTGGGGTTGCTAGCAATAGGGCAGTGGTGACTGGCGTTTGCTCTGAAGGTGGTCCGTGATCCCAGTCGGTTGTTTCTGAGTGCTACCTGAGTGGGTATGGCAGCGATGTTCATGGGGTGGGTGCGTGTCCTGAGTCTGTGTTGTCTGGACTGATAGTTAGGTGCGTGTGTGAGTGCATGCAAGGTAGGATGGATGGGACTAGGCAAGATGTCCATAGTGTGAAAATGAAGGCTGATGGCGTTAATGTGGTTGGCAGGCTCTAATCTGCGATGTTTCTGTGTGCTCTTGAGCAAGGTGAGCAAGGTGCCTAGCATGCATATGTAGAGAGGAAGGGTGTACATGCTGAAGTAGAGGTTTCAAGGTATTTAATAGTTATGCTGTATTAGCACACATTGGACTAATGATTGCTGTCTATTGCTAGTATGGATAGCAGTTGGCGAATCTAGTAATCTGTGGCAGGAAATGTCTGTCACTGGTAGATAGTACACTTAGGGGCCCTAGAGTATGCAGATAGTGCTACATGCAGTATTTAACTAAACAAGAGAGGCTATGTCAAGTATACATGAACAACAAGAGTGGGCTATTCCAAACATTTCCTAGATGTACGTAGTAGATAGCACAGTTTCAGGCAACATTTGTTCAAAACACATGTACTTGTATAGCGTGAAGCTGCCGAGTACCGCTTTTGCGAGACAAGCTACGGCATTAACATAGAACTGGCATCAACATTATTTCACATGACATGTGGGAAGAGAATACTCTGTTGAATCCGCGTGCACAATTAAGACAGAATATGCAGTTTTAGAGACAAGCTTTACATTGCATCGCGTACTGCTATATGTCCTGTATTTTTAACTTTGGTCGGAAAAGTGTGCCGTCGTGAAGTTACCACAATGGCAGAGTCATGATTGTGGGGGGCATTCAAGTTCTAAAGAGTAGGCTGGTAGGCCCCTTGTCCTGCTATGGGCGTCTATTGCTATGAGGACAAGGTGTAGCGGTGACAGTGCAATCGCTTACCTCGAAGCAGAGCGCAGGCACAGTTCTATGGCCCCAGACTCCTACGGCTCCGACAGGCTCGGGACAGGCGGTGTAGCCTTAGAAAGGCGTGCCATCTTTTCGCCTGCCAGCGAATCAGCAGAGGAGTAAATAGGAGGCCCCGGCCAATCCTATCTGCCCCTGCAGTTGAAGATAGTGGAAACAGATGATGGCATCTCACGAGGACGGTGCGGCCATCTTGGAGTGGGGGACCCTCGTGGTTAAGTTGCTGTGCTTCCAGCAAAGGCAACGGCTGGATGAAGGCACACAGCTTGGAACACCGTGTCAGCAGGAAAGGGTGTTAGTGGCTGAAGGTGGCGAAAGTCGGGGGTGCGAAATTCGAAACTAGATGGAGATTCACACTCCGGCTTGGGTCAGAATGAGGGGGCCCAAGGGCTTACCATGGATGGGGGGCACATCCGGTGTGGGGCACTGCTCCTGCAGCGTCTGGGAGCTCCTGCTCCACGGGCTGCAGCAGTCGTCGTGTTCAGAGTCGCTGTGTCCGAGTCTTACTCTTGACCCTGTACATCTTCCATTTGGAACACTCCCAGTTTGTACAATCTACAATACGTTTCCAGTTTGTAAATATCATACCCCCTACTAGTTACCACAAGCAAACGTCACTGCCACAACAATCCAAGCACATTTTCTATTTGTCAAACCATATTTGACAATCCTAGTACATTCCCAGTTTCAGAAGCTCAATACAATCCCATATCCACAATCACAGTACCCTTTCCGATTTATGAACCCAGAACACTGTTTGACAATGCCAGTACACTACCAGCATTGTGCGCACCTTCCATCACCAAGGTTTGTTAATGCATCTGTCTTTGTATAATTGGTGACACCATCTAAGCTGATGTATTGAGCTTTTCTTTACCTTCCGCCTTGCCTCGTCTACTTCATCCACCCGAATGCTTCCAACATCACTCAGGACAGGGCTTAGGAGCGGAGACAACGCATGACCAGCTGGGCTCTCTCCAGGAGGCACCAAGGACATTGGACTCTTCAGGATCAAGGGGGTAAGTGGAGGATTATCCACTAGTAGACCTATAATTGGACATATGAGTGGGGGGGGAAAGGATAACATATGTCACTATCACTGGGATTCAATTTTGTGAAATAATAGTTACATGACAAATTGCATATTATACATTAAAATATATTAAAAAAGAAAGAACTAATAATCAATCTAGTGCTGAATAACATATAACAGTATCATATGGATACCACTGAGTGGATTAATTTAATTGCCTTTGTGTCTGACTGCCAACAACAGGTCAACAGGTGGAATTAAATCAACAGTTTTAAGGCAGAACAATCAAGCTAAGAATGTATTCAGCATGTGTCATGAAGTTAGCCAGCAAATCCTTACAAATGCCATGCAAGATACCTAGATTGTTTGTCTTCCCTGGAGACAAACCTAAAGAATGGTGAAGAGAGAGCGGGCAGATCGAATTTAGCATAAAAAAGGAACAGTTGGGCAGGAGAAACTTTCTCCCCGAGAGAAAGTGGGGCCTAACATTTCAAGCATCTGAATGTCAAACGAAAACAGTAAAGTACAATTCTGCCTCTGACAGGAAGCCAATGAAGGGCTCTCACAAGCAGTGACAGAATGTTTAATCTGCAATTTGGTATCACACATGTGACACCTCTCAATCCCCCAAAGGTGCTGAACCAACAGGATGATGAGTATTTTCTTAATTTGCAGCTGAATGTACATGGAAGTTGGCCACAACAGTATGCAAGGAAGTGCAGTGAATGAATGCACTTTGCAAAGTAGATAGAGCTTTCTGAATAACTGCCCAGGATTTAAAGTGTATACTGAGAAATCCAAATGATGAAAAGCACCTCGTTTTTTGTTAAGAAAGGGTGTGTTATGGCTGAATGCCTGACTGTAACCAGGGAGGCTATGAGATAACCATTAGCAAGGAGGGGGCAGGTGTGTTCAGTGCATTCTAAATCCCTATGGTAGTATATTGTATGCCAGTAGTGTTAGGGATGCCCTTCTTGCAATTAGTAGGTGTACAGACTGGAGAGGGGTATCTGTACTTCTGCCCCTCTCTATGGTTGGGACAAAGGCTCAGAGTACCACAGCCAAGGTTCTCTATATGGTAGCTTGGTCAAGCAACCAATGATTAAGCTCTCAGGAGGTGATGCAGGCAGGTTCTTAGGTGCAGTGAGACCCCAAGCTCCCACAAAGGACTGTCCAGACACTGTTAGGTGATAACACAGCTTCTTTATATAAAATACTGCTCAGAAAAAAATATACACTATGTGGTACCACACTAGACTTAAATTCATTAGAAATGCACAAACTGCTGACAGTTTTAAACTGGCATGTGAATTCCTGAGTAAAGTGCACTTTATATAGACCAAGGAACAAAGGTAGGTTAGTTTCAGAACATAGGCAGTATACTTTCACGAGACTCAAATAGTAATACTGTGTGAGGATTCCCCCTACCTGGGTCACCTGTAATAGAAAGGTTAAGGAGTACCTCATCTTGTCTTTTACAGACCAGTCCAAAAATGTTCAATAATGCTCTGCTTTCTTTTTACAGGTTCTACCACCCCAATGTACCAGAGATGCCAAAAGAGAACAGGATCCAAGATGACTCTGGGACCCCTGGACGACTCCCGAGTCTGGAAGATGCTCTTCCTCGTCACAGGACCTTTTGGTGGCTTGGCAGGCGAAGTGGTAGAGTTTCTTGGCTTCACTCAATGAGACCCATGAAGGATGGACCCCCCCCCCCCTTGCAAGAAGGAGTAGCTGGGATGTCGTGGGCAAGAGAAAAAGAGGGACCAGTAGCTTTTGGAAAGTCAGCAGTTCGGTCTTCGCAGTGGTCTCCTTTGGACGGGTGTGTCTCCGACTGTTGAAGTCCTAGGAAGGTGAAAACTTGCTTTGGACTCCGAAAAGGCCTGGCTGAAGAAGATAAGACCCCTGGGGACCTTGGATGCCTCTTGCTGGTGACGGATGCAGTGGCAGAAGTAGCTGTGGAGTTTCAGGATTTTGTGGTTCACCATATCTTGGATCTTGCATCTTGCAGCCGCAGCACAGACCTCTGGATGGCTTCTGGCGACCTGGACTCAACCACTGGACTGGACTACAGACCCTTTGGGACATGGTCAGATGTCGTGTCAGGGATGTCCCTTGAAAGAGCCTTTGATCAGGTGGAACTTTCGCAGCACCGGGTGTCAAGCAGCACTATTCCAGGGTACCCCCTCTTCTGGGCGGTAGACATCAATCTGGCTTCCAGTGGTCAGAGCTGGACTTCTTTGACTCAAGAAGTCCAAGCACTTCTATTCTGGACTCACGAAGACCCCTTGTCCGGATGGCAGCCATACGTAACTGGCTTCCAGGGTACTTCTGATGAAAGGTAGCAGGTGCACGATAGTCCCTCGTAGCTGCGGAAGAGGTCTCCTAATCAGGTCCTCTCTTAGATCAGTCCTTGGAAGAACACAGCAGCTTTTGGATTACGAGGAGAAAATACAGCAGCAGACTTGTTCCTCCAGCTGGGCTTCCAGGGAACAGCTTCTTCTTGCTTCGGCTTTGACTTCAGCTTCTGAACATCAGTGCCAATATTTGTTTTTGAACAAATTGGTGAGTGAGAGGTCCGCAGTTATAAACATTGGTTCCCCATTCACTCGGGATGAGCCAGGCTCAGGCAGTTACTCATTCATGAATGCATTTATGCAGGCAGGCCACCAATCAGACTCACAGGCATTCATGACATTCACTCCACCCAGACACCCATAACACAATGTGGATTGAAGCAAGCACACAGCCTTTCAGTACACTAAACTGCAGTCCCTCCAGGTTCAGTGAGGGCTTTCTCAGGCATTGTGTCATACAACCAATAGCAGACACCCACAACACAGAATGTGAGTTCACTCCAGACTCCATTCATACAGGTCCCATCCGAAGGGTGTACCCACAACATACAGCCCCTTGGAAGGCTCAAGTCAGTCTGACAGGAGGCAGCCCCAGAGACATAGATGGTATTTCCACCCAACAGCCAGTCAGAAGGAAGGGGACAGAGTCAGGGCTTCCTAGGACTTTGGGAAACAAAGTGTAAAGGCAATAGAACAAATCTTGCCTTTCTTCAGGAATCTATTGACTCCTATGGCAGGGCATGGGTGTCCCAAAATGGAGACACTCAGAGCCACTGCCAAGTGAGCATGTAGCTGCCACCAGCCAATACCCTGCTCTGTGGGCAACTTACAGGTTCCCAAAAACACACATAAGCGGTACAAGGGTGTACCCTCACCCATAAGGGTATCCCATGGGCGTTGTTCACCAAAAGGAAAACATGAAGAGCTGCACTGTCAGAGATCCAGGCTGGATCTCATTGGCAGAAAACATACAGAAATCACTAATGCTTGTGCAAAAAATGCGAGCCAGAATAACATGTAATCACAGTAATAAAGTCTGCATACTGCGGCCCTCACCGAATGAGCAAGTAGCAGCGAAAACAGAGCAAGGTCACATAAATATTATTCCAGTGGACTTACTGCGGAGAATAGTTATTGTATTGTCCATTGAAGGACGAATACAGAAATGGAGTGATGCAGTCTCGCTGAAAGGGAAGACGCTCCGCTTCAGACCCCGTTAGACGCAGTGATCTCTTTGCCCACCTGCTAAGGGACTAAGCAGTGTTGTTGGTGGCCAAGATTAAGTTTTCTTCTGCCTCATGTTTGACGGCGATGTAACCTATATTCGAATTCTTATTGTTCTGTATGTTTGTTTATTGGTATTTATACATATACACATATACATTTATACATATATACATATATTGTATGAATTAAGGGCCTATAACGAGCCATTTGTTTTATGTTATTATATGATGTATGTGTGTTCTTTCTGCTTATCTGTGTCCAATTACTTATTTTTGCTAGAGGGGCCGGAGAGACACAAGTGTTGGTGCTTTCACCCACAGGGCCAAACAGACGCAAAACATTTTGGCGCTGTAAGCAGGGTCTTTGTGCTGATATGGATGCCAAAGTATCTTGTTGATAAATTAAAGTTAAAGTTTTTGGACTCGGAACGGCAGAAGAAGAAGAAAAAAAAACTTTTTTTTTCTCCCCCGGAGAAACAATTATTGAGAATTTTGTTGTGTAAGTGTGCATGTGGTGATATTGACATTAGGGAAGTCAAACATCCATTCTGTCACAATGACTTCCTTATTTAGGAAAGAAGGTGGCATCAATTGAATGTAGAATTGCAAAATTCTGTTCCAAAGTTGGAAAAAGAATTGGCTGTTGAGAAAAAAATTGCGTTAATGCAACAACTTCATATTAAGTTATATCACGATAAAGCAGATAAATATCAAGCAGTGGCTGAACGAGCTGCAATAAGAGTTGCTCGATATAAATATCGGAAGAGAAGAGGTAGGGTTAATTCACATAAAGTAGCATCTGTAATTGCCTCCGCAGGTGAAGATTGGGATGCCGATCAATGGGATGGCGATGTTTTTGACAGCACTACTACTAGCAGCGATTCTGAACCAGATCCCGTAACAAAGCTTAAACCTGCATGTAAAGAAGTGACGGTTAATCCCGTCAAATGCAGAAAATAGGGTCGCTATCCATTGAATCCGGGAGGCGTGTAGTAGACATGGGTGCCCTTGAAGGTTATTCACAACAAGAAGTTGGGGAAATAGTCAATCGGTTAAAACAGAGGGCGGGTGAATCCTTGTTGGCTTGGATGGTCAGAATGTTTGATGGAGGGGCTGCAGGTCTTTTAGTCAATAAAACAGATTCTGCTAGGTTTTTGCCCTTGTCTAATGATGTTCAAATACAGGAGACCCTGCGTGCAGGTCCTCCTCGTGATGGTAACAGTGACGATGGACAATTGTCTCTTTTGCAATTGGCTGCGCAAGGTTGTAATCACAAATATCCAATTACGTCGGGTTGGCCGACAGATGATAAAAAATGGTACACATTGAGGGAAGCTATTCAAAGAATTAGGGAACACGCTATGAAGGAAGCGATTCACCTAGAGACTCCAGAGCATATGGGGTTGGAAAATGTGTCTGTTTCTGCCAGAAACATGTTAGTTCGGACAGCCCCTCCCCCTGCATAAAACATCATAATGACCTTGTGGGTGGGTATGACGGGGAAGGTTACTGATTAAGTGGTTGATGCGATTAGACAGCTCGCAGATTTAGGTGAATGGGAAAAGTTACAGGAACAATCTCGGGAGAGGGAGGGGCGAAATGAAAAACGCACTCCTGGCAAAAGAGTTGACAGTCGAGATTCCTGTTTATCTAAGAAGGATATGTTCCTGGCTTTGTCGAAAGATGGTGTGCCGCGAGAAGAAATTGATGGAATTGCAACACATGATATGCATTTGTTGTATAAAAAACGAGGTTTGGACGGGAAGGAGCGCTACAAAAAATGAAAGCAGTAAGATTTACATAAACCAAAAAAGGAGGTAGATCCTTTTGGATCATCCCCAGAGGGGGTGGTGATGAATCCTCCACTATATTGGTAACCTCCAAACCAATTTATGCTGATTTAAAGAAGATGGTTAGTCTTAAGTCTGCCCATCTGCATTACTATAATCCAGAGCTGGCAAATGTGAAGAAAACTCTTCGGCAAAACCTCTGAAAATGGAGGAAGAATTTCACCCCTGAAAATCTGCAAAAGATGAAAAAGCAAAACAAGCTTTCAGAAATTGGAAAAAAATCCCATGCGATGACTCTGCAACAAACAGATGCCGAAACTATGCTTTCAACGCTCAAAAATAAGAACTTGAGGAATTTGTGGAATCTGCTAAACCACAACGCCAGACATCAACAATTGATGGTCTCCAATGTCTCGGAACAAAAATGTATTTCACATTTTTCCAACCTGTACAAATCCCACTGCCCAGAAGAAAACTCACCAGAAACATCAATCTCAAACCAATGAACCATTCTTTGGGACAAATAGCTTTTCTTGGAGATGATCAAAAAAACGAAACGCCTCTCAAGCTCCTGGTCCTGACGGCCTGTCCAACGCCATCCTGAAACAGGCTCCGGAGACTTGGGCAAACCTAATGGACCTTATTCTGACTCTAGTCAACAAACTAAAATCGATACCTGCTACTTGGACTAGAGCAGTGCTGATCCCGATCTATAAGCAAGGAAATAGAGACGATCCATCCAATTGCTCTCCGAGATCCCCTGGGCAAATTGTTTGTGACATACCTTCTTCAAAAACTGACTGCATGGGCCAAAGAAACAAGCCGCTTTGATGCCCGACAAAAAGGCTTCATGCCAAATGTGGGCACAAATGTGAATCTCCTTACTTAATGTAATAAAGCACGAAGCCCTAAGAAACAACTCTCAGGTATATGCCGCTTTCATAGATCTCCATATGGCGTTTGATGCCATAAATAGGAACAAACTTTGGCAAAAACTTACAAAATGGAAATGTCCCCTGGAGATCAGCGAACCCATCAAGCTGCTCTACTCCAACACCTCTGTCACCATCAGAATAACATAAGAAGAAATCACCACAGACAAAATAAGAACATGCAACAGCCTAAAACAGGGATGCCCCCTCGCTGCAACCTTGTATAACTTCTACACTGCTGACTACCACACCTACATCAAACACAATGCACTTAATCCGCCAAAAATCAATTCCCGTCCGATTGCATACCTCATGTATGCAGACGACATTGTATTACTGGATAAAACTCCATCAGATGTTCAAGAAAACTTACGTATGACAGAAAAATACATGAATGTCAACGAACTCCAGATCAATGTAAAAAAAAAAAAAATGATGATGCTAGCCAAGCATCAAAGTACAAATACCCGACTCAGACTCACGAACTTCCTCCTTGAGGATAAGCCGCTTGAGGTAGTCACAACCTTCAAATACCTTGGTGTACTAATTAATCAGCAGAAAGCTGAAACAGCTTGGGTGACTTCGCTGGAAGGCAAGATTCTAAGACTAGCCAGACAAGGAGTGATGCTACATAGACGCTATGGCAAATTCTCCTTAAAACCTATCCTGGCGTTCTATCGTCAAAAGGTTATCCCCATCATCACGTACAGGAGCGATGCAATGATTACAGCAACTCAGATAAACTGGCAAATCATTGAAGCTGCCTTCTGGCGGAAGATTCTGAATCTCCCAAAAAGTTATCCCACGGTCAGAATACGGTTTGAAGTGGCAGTACAATCTCTTTCCTCAATTGTATTGTGGAAGCAGATGGACTTCCTGCGCAAGCTGATAAATGAAGATCTTATACCGGAAATTCAAATTCTACGAGAGCCCCGCACGCCATGAATAACACTCTGCTGAAAACATGGAAAATCGCCATGTTCCAACAAATGGCAAACGAAGACATCACTATAGAAATACTCACCAACCGCCCCCAACGCGCTAAGGTAAAAATACAGCAAAATGATTGGGCTAAAACATCAGAAGAAAAACAAAGATACTCCATGAACCTACAATGCTCACTTGATATCCAAGCAATTCATGAACTCCCGCAATATTTGGTACTTTTCCCAGACCCAATTATTCGTACTGCCTTCATGAAAATCCGTCTAAACACTTTTCCAACTAGACAAAGACTAGCAAATATTCGACAAATACTAAGACGGAACAATTCTGCCAATTTTGCATGGATAAAAAACACCCGAAACTCTGAAACATCTTATCATGATCTGCCCTGCCCTCACCGACAAGAGACTCCCATTTGGAAATCTATTCAAGATTTCTGACCAACAAGAAGAAGGAGAATCTAGATGGCTGAAGATCTTAAGAGGCCAGGACAAGAAATTGATATATACAGTCGTCCAATTTCTTGCGGACATTCTGGACCATTCAAAAGATCCAAACCCCATAAATGTTGGATTGTAGAAAATCGCCCTTTTTCATTGTTACTATGTTTGCGATACTGTTAAGAATGAGATATATGTTTTATGAAACCAAATGAAAAGTTTATGTTTAAACTAAACCATTTTAAATAAAAATACATTTTAAAAAAGAAGATGGTTAGTGCCATGGTGGAGAGAGAATCAAAAGGTTCACATTCTAAAGATGAATAGGATAAGGGTCAAACTCTGGTAGCAACAGCCCATGTTAAGGTAGACAGACAACCTCATGTAAAAGTAAAATTGTTTTGGCATTCGGGTAATACACAGGAGGTTCGAGCCTTAATTGATACTGGAGCGGAGGCCTCTTTGATACATGGAAACCCTTCCAGATTTAAAGGTGAACATTTTATGATTACAGGATTGGGTGGTTAGGAAACTTCAGCAGTGCAAACAGAAATTGATGTGAAAATAGGGCAATTAAAAAGAGACACTTACCAAGTGCTGATTGTTCCCTTAGCTGAATACATTATTGGATTTGATATATTAGAGGGATTAACCCTGGGATTGGGAGGTAAAACGTATCAATTTGGTGTGAGTGCTGTCACTTGTACGCCGGTAGTGGTTGGTCAGTTAAAAATGCCCCCTGTGCAGCTTCCAATCGCGATTAAAAGGGTATCTATTAAACAATATCGGATACCCATTGGGCAAAAAGAAATCTCAGAAACAATTAAAGGATATGTTGAAGCAGGTGTATTACGTTCTGTTACTAAGGCTTGGAGCAATCCCATCTGGCTTGTCAAAAAAACAGATGATAGTTTCAGAAAGACGATTATCGCGAATTGAACAAATATACTCCTCCACTGGAGCCCGCGGTACCTGATGCCATAACGTTGGTTGAAAATATACAGAAATTTGAAGGCACCTGGTAAGCAGTGTTAGATTTGGCTAACGCCTTCTTCACCGTACCGATTGCTGTTGAATGTCAGGAGAAATTTGCATTTTCTTGGCATGGGAGGCAGTATACTTTTAATTGTCTGCCTATGGGCTATATGCATAGTCGAACGATTTGTCACCGGCTGGTGGCTGAACATTTAGATAAAATTCCATGTATACCTGATGTGCAAATTGTACATTATATTGATGACATATTGATTCAAGGTAAAGATGAGCAAAGTGTGCGGTTACATTTGGACCTCATTAGGGAAGGTTTATGCAAAGAAGGATGGGAAATAAATGATGCTAAAACACAAGGTCCGGCAGAGACCGTCATTTTTCTAGGAATACAGTGGCACAATGGGCATCGAGAGATGGTGACAAAAGCTAAACTAAAGATTCTTGAATTTCCGACTCCAAAAACCAAAAAGCAGACACAACAATGTATTGGTTTCTTCGGATTCTGGAGGCAGCACATTCCACATTTGGGGCAAATCTTAGCACCCCTTTACAAGATTACACGCAACAAATTTGAGTTTCTATGCGGTGAAGAACAGGAAATGTCATTTCAATTAGCGAAAAGTACCATTCAAAGAGCGCTTGATTTATGGCCATTGAGGAACGGTGAAGTGGAGTTGAATGTGTCCACTCAAGATTCCTATGCAAATTGGAGCTTATGGCAGAAACAGAATAGAAGGCGAGTGCCTTTGGAGTTCTGGAGTAAAAAATTACCTGATGCAGGTGATAGATATACCCCTTTTGTAAAACAATTGTTAGCTTGTTATTGGGCTCTATTAGACATTGAACAGATGACTGTTAGTCATGATATAATCATTCAACCAGAAATACCTATCATGCAGTGGGTACTTAGTCCCCCTAAAACACACAGAATTTGGCATGCTCAAGAAGCCGGTGTTATTAAATGGAAATGGTACATACAAGACCGTGCCAAACCTGGTAAAAGTGGTGTAGCAAAACTGCATGAACAAGTGGCAGGCATGCCGCTGAACGATCTTGAACCGGAGGGTGCGAGAACTGTGGAGAAATCTCCACTTACGTGGGGGATCCCATATGGAGAAATGACTATTGAACAATCTGAACATGCTTGGTTTACTGATGGCGCAGCTAAATATGTAGGGATTGAATGGTGTTGGAAAGCGGTTGCATACAATCCCAAGAGGAAAAAAGCATTTACCACCTCAGGAAAGGGGAGGAGTAGCCAATTTGCAGAACTGTATGCCATATATCAGGCATTGAAACAGGAATCGCCGGGTAACTGTCATATTTACACTGATTCATGGTCTGTTGCTAATGGGTTGGTGGTTTGGCTACCAACTTGTGGATTAATAATGGATGGAAAATTCATGCGAAAGAAGAGTGGGGAAAAGAGATGGCAAGATATTGCTGACATGCTGATGCATACTACTGTGACAGTGTACCACGTGGATGCACATTGCGCGACAGATTCATTAGAACGGTGGTTCAATTCTGTTGCAGATGAACATGCAAAGATTGAAATTATGGACTCGAGGGCTGAGGAGGATGATATGGAGGGGATTGCCAAATGGGCCACCAGAAGAGTGGACATCCCGGAGAGAAGGCTACTATCAGGTGGGCACAAGATAGGGGATTTAGCATCCGATTGGAGATTGTGAAAACTGTGATTTTGCAATGCCCTTTATGCCAACATCAGAAACATCGCTCTATTCCACACATCATTCATGGTACATTGAAACAAGGAAAATTGCCCGGTCAAATTTGGCAAATTGATTATATTGGTCCTATACCCACGAGTAAGGGTTGTCAATATGCATGCACTATTGTAGACACATATTCCGGCTACCTAATGGTTTTGCCATGCAAGAGAGCTACCCAATTGAACACAATTAAATTACTGGACCACGTAGCCCTGTATTACGGTGTCCCATTACAGATTCAGAGTGATAATGGATCCCATTTTAAGGCAAAATGTTCATTGATTACTGCCAAGATAAGGGCATAGAATGGATTTTTCATGTCCCTTATCACCCGGAAGCATCTGGTCTTATTGAGAGAATTAATGGTTTATTGAAGCAACAATTGCGCAAAATTGGAGATAGTACTTTGCGAGGTTGGTGGGAACATATATTTGAAGCTGTTCAAATTTTAAATAAACATACCCATTGCGAACGGTGAAACTCCATTGATGCGTATGTTAACACTAGCCTTGCAAATGAAATCAAATTGTGCCTGTGAGACCCTTTTGTATTGGGAAATTTCCCCAGGTGCTTAGCTCCTTATCGCGCCACTCCGGAGTCTGCAGGGGTGGATTTGCATGCAAGGGAGGAAATTCGGCTACAACCAAAAGGCATTGCTGTGATTGACACGGGAATTGGTGTACACATCCTTTCTGCACATATGGGATTGATTACTCCAAGATCTGGCCTAGCCCTACACGGTATTCAGCTGTTGGGTGGAATTGTAGGCGCTGATTATCAGAGTCATTAAAGTTATTCTTTTAAACAGTGGTGAAAATGTACTGCCTATAAAAAAAGGGACAGATTTGCACAATTAATATTAGTGCCTGTTAAAATTTCCACGATAAAGAAAGGTGAGCCTCCCACGGTATTAACGATTTGTGGAGATAAAGGATTTGGCTCATCAGATGCAATGGTGCCTAGTGCAAAGGTATGGGTTCAGAAACCTACTGGTCCGCCCATGCCAGCTGATGTAATCGCAGCTGGGGATGATTAACTAGTGTTGGTGATGGAACCTGGGAAACAGAAATGGATGCATATCCCGTCTGACAAATGTTATTTACGTGACTGATGTACCCCACTGATATTTCCTTTTTCTGAAATTCTGCTTTAGATCCTGAATGTGTTGAGTGCCTGTGTGTGGCACATTGGAGTCCATTCGGGAGGGTCCGGGTTCATGTCCGAGGATGTGGCAGAGTTTTCTATTCTCCAAGTGGAGTGCGGCATCTGGAAGACGACTGATGCTCCACCCATCAGCTATGCGCCTGAGGATGCCTCCATTGCAGCCTATCGTATTGATATGATATGATATGGCATTTATAACGTGCCTATCCACAAGTGTTTCAAGGCGCGACGAGGCAAGGGAGGGGGAACAGAGGGAAGACAGACAACGATCTTACTAGGCCAGGTGTCACTCAGATTGCGCAAGTGCAAGGGAGAGTGGAAAGGGAAAGTGCGGGGGGGGGAGGGAAAGTGCAGTACATGGGATAGTAAAATAAGATAAATAAAAGAGCGGCCAGCTGGTGGCAAGTGCAGGGTGAGTGCAGACATAAGTGCTGGTGGGGGGACTGTAGGGATACAGAAAACAATCCCCAGGTGCAGGGGTTGCCAGGGAGGCAGTGCAGGCGTGCAACTGGTAGTGCTTGGGCCCGAGATCAGATGGGTGGCCAGGTAACCAGTGCAGTATCAGTATCAACCAGGACTTCAGCAGGGGAGAGAAAGCAGAAGCAAAGAGGAAGGTTTTAAGGTGCTTCCGGAACTGAAGATGGTTCTCCTCAAGCTTCAGGGAGGCTGTTCCAGAGGGAAGCCACAGCCGAAGAGAGAGTTCTACCACCAACTTGTTGCTTGGAGAAGCGACTGACCCTGAGGGAGTTGGAGGTGGATGAGCGAAGAGCTTGAGAGGGAAGATATTTAGGAAGAGAGAGTTGAAGGTATTGAGGCCCCAGGCCCCAGAAGGCCTTGTGGACGATGCAGTGGGTTTTGAACTTAATCCTAGCAGCCACTGGGAGCCAGTGCAGAGATTTCAGTCCTGGAGAGATACGATCCCTGGGCTTGAGGCCAAGGACAAGTCTTGAGCTACAGGAAAGGAGGGAGTGGGTGTGCCAATGAGGAGAATCTCAGTCTTACTGGCATTAAGGCAGAGGTCATTGGCGGCACACCACTCCTGGGTAGCAGACAGACAGTCAGAGATGAGGGATGGAGAAGAGGTGGCCGAAGGTAGCCTGAAAATGAGATGAGTGTCATCTGCATAGCACTGAAAGTTGGGGCAGAGAGTGGCAATGCGGTGGGAAAGGAGTGCCAGGTATTGGTAGAACAGCCAGGGAGAGAGGTTAGACCCCTTGGGGACACCAAAGGTAGAGAAAAAGATAGCAGAGAGGAAGGACCCAAGTTGGACCTGGGAGGGTCGGTCAGAGAGGAAGGAAGTCAGCCACGCCAGGGCCTGACCAGTGATACCTAGGTTATCATGGAGACAATTAAGCAGGATGGCATGGTTGACAGTGTCAAAGGCAGAAGTGAGATCAAGCAAGATGAGGACACACGTGGTGTTAGAGTCAAGGTTGGAGAGCAGGTCTTCACGGATGTTCAGGAGAGCAGTTTCCATGCTTCTGGCAGCTCTGAAGCCAGACTGATGGTCATGAAGACAACCAACAGATTCAGTGTGGAGATTAAGCTAGGAAATGGCCAGTTTCTCCAGGACCTTGCCCAGGAAGGGAGTGATGGAGATTGGGCGATAGTTAGCCAGGCAGGAGGGATCGGCAGAGGGTTTCTTAAGAAGAGGGTGCACAAGGGAGTGCTTCAGGGGGGTGGGAAGACTCCATCCAGTGGCAAAGGAGTGATTGCAGAATTCAGCCAGGGCAGGGGCCAGGGTGTCAATGTGGTCCCTTGATGGTTTTGGAGGAATAGGGGTGAACCTGTTTTGACGAGACTTTCATAGATCAGACTTGTCTAGAAACCTTGTCAGCAGAGAACGGGGAAAGGCAGAGAAGGAGGGAGGAGAGGTGGCAGCAGAAGGACCAGAGGAAGAGTATATGGAGGGAGGGAAGAGGAGGAGAGTGAGGACAGGATGTCCTGAGTTTTAGAGATGAATTGAGAAGCCAGTGCCGTGCAGAGGGCCTGGGAAGGGACAGGAGAGGTAGAGACTGCGGCAGGATTGGCCAGTTCCTTGCAGATTTTAAAGAGTTCAGCAGAGTTGTTAGATGCAGCTGAGATGCGGGCTTGGATATGAGCGCTCTTCTTGGTGAGGACAGAGAGCCGTTATTGCCTTTGGAGCAGGCGAAGGCCAGTTTGTCAGAGGATGTACAAGAAGCACGCCATTTCCTCTCAGCCACCCTGCACTTGCGTTTTAGGGTGACGAGGTCTGAGTCGTACCAGGAATTGCATTCAGGAAAGGCGTGAGCAAAAAAATAGAATCCTGCCTTTACCTCCTCCTGGAATTACAGCTTCTTTTTCCCATCACGGATATTCGGCATTGGACCTGCAACCCAAGAATGTTTGGGTCTTTTTGGCCCAGCGAGTTTTGAACATTTAGCATTTCTGTTTAACAGATGTGCACAGCTCTGCTGATTTGATTTCTACTTGTCTGATGGCGATTCCAACGCCTACTTCGATTTTGAAAATGTATTTGGTATTTTGCACAATGATTCTTTGGTGGAGCATTCAGATATCCAAAATTAATTCTCTATTTAAGAGTACTGGAAATGTTGTGATGGCACTATTCACAAATGGAGGAACATGACCCGTATCATGACACATGATATTGCTCCTGCTGACGTCTTATCTCATGACGTGTGATCCAACTTATATTAAAAAATGTCAACAACTGAAACTTGATAAAGACGTTAAGAAAACTGATTTCGAGGGACGATTATGTACTAGATCTATAAAAGTGTGTACTGATGTTTCGAACAATATGATGTGTAGCTTTAATTGTTACAGCTAGCTAGCCACCTGAATCATGTAAAACTTCCACCTGGTTGGTTATTTTCTTGTGGTAATTTTACTTAGTCTTATAGTCCTTCTAATATTTCAGGCGGACCGGGTGCTTTGACACAGCTTGGTTTAATGATGTATCCAATGAAACCTGTTATTGCACTTTCTATACGTGCCGCTTCATATACTGCTTTGACTCCGGATTGTAATTCTGAAGTACATTTATTTTCTGAGGCTGAAGTGTTGGCGTTAGCTATTTCTATAGTTGGGATATGGGGTTTAGCTGCTGGGAGTTATAAAACTATGATTAAACTTGCCTGTAGTTAAAGGACTGAATGAAACAACACAAGCCTTGAGAGAATTGTTATTATACAATAGACATTTTAGGAAGGCTATTTACAGAATAGAGCAGCTATTGATTATTTATTTCTGAAGCATGATCTGGGTTGTGAAACGATAGAGGGAATGTTTTGTTTTAACCTGGGTGACCATTCCCGCTCTATTGAGAAGTATATTAAAGGTATCAAAGATATGGTAGCACAGGTGACACAGGATCAAGACGGAGATTGGTGGCAATACTTATTATCATGGATTCCTGAAGCACTACGTTCTGCATTGCTTTGGATTTTTGGCATTGCTATAGTAGAACAAGTTACTTTCTTACCTGGTAACGTTCTTTCGATGGGATGGTCCGACGACGTATTCCATAACTATGACAGGTAATGTGCACAGCTGTGCTGCTTCGGAAAATCTTCGGCGTCTGCGTCCTGCGTCGATGACGTTGATGCGCCGTCCCCGAGGACCTCCTCCGACGGCCGACGTCACCCGATGTGATAAGTAGGACGCACGACACCCATAGCCTCAGTTATAGTTTTTTCCCCCAGAACGTGTTCCACCAGTTTTCTGCCAGTCAGACACACAAGGCCTTGCGGAACGCAAGCTGCAATCGCAAAAGAAATTCTGCAGCGGGGAAGGTAGGGAGGGAGCGATATGGAATACGTCGTCGGACCATCCCATCGAAAGAACATTACCAGGTAAGAAAGTAACATGTTCTTCGAGGGTATTGGGTCCTCCGACGTATTCCATATCTATGACAGACTCCCAAAGCAGTACCAAGCAAGGAGGTGGGAAAAGAATTTAGAACACAAATTTAGCATGCCCAATCAAATTGCGGAATATAGGACTGCCTTGCCAAAGGCCAGATCCTGCCCTCTGATGGAATCGAGGGAGTAGTGACGTACAAAAGTATGTACTGAAGCCCAGGTGGTTGCATCACAGATGTGACGAATAGGAACACCCCTCTGCAGGGCAGTAGACGCAGCCACTCCCCTGGTAGAATGGGCCCGCAAGCCAACCGGAGGGTCCTTACCCGCCAAGCGGTAACACTCAGAGATAGCTAAAATAATCCAACGAGACAAAGTCTGTTTTGTCACAGCTTGTCCCAAACGCTTTCCAGCTTAACCAATGAAAAGTTGATCATCCACTCTGACCCGGGACATGCGCGAAATATAAAAGCTCAACGCTCTCGTAGGATCAAGCCTATGGAGCCTCTCCTCTTCCTTACCAGGATGTGGAGGAGGATAGAATGCTGGAAGAACAACCTTCTGGCTCAAATGAAATTCCGAAACCACCTTCGGAAGAAAAAAAGGACGAACTCTAAGGACAACCCTGTCCTTATGAAACACAGTGAAGGGTGGCTTAACTGAAAGTGCCTGTAACTCACTCACTCTGCGAGCGGAAGTAACCGCAACCAAACACACAGTTTTAAGAGTTAGCCATCTCAAAGGGCAAGAATGTAAAGGCTCAAACGGAGCACCCATAAGAAACTTAAGAACAAGGTTCAAATCCCAACCGGGCACCAGAAAAGTGTAACGCTCACCTGATTCCCGTAGAGGCACCGGTCTTGACTGGGCGTATACCGTATCTTCAAAGGTGATGTGTAACACACGGCTGGCTCTTTGGGCTGGACCTCTGTGCACTGTATGTCTGACTCGAAGGGTAAGATGTCTGCAGATAGAAAATATGGGATTAATGAACTGGGTTATTGAATGTCTCTCTCTTCTTCCCTTTCTCTTCTCCTGTAGAACCCCAAAGGTTCACGCTCTCACCTTAGGTAAGTGAACGCCGTGCTCTCCATCTGCCTCGGGGCAGGGTGCTGGAACCAGTTTCTTCACTGGATAAGGGGAGCAGGCCTCTTGACTTCAGAGGACTGCTGTCCGTCGTTTACTGCACGAACGGTAAGTTTCGAGTAATTCTAATGTCTTTAGTAATGATGTCTCTTGTTTTGCAGGGTTCCGGCGATGGCGGATGACGGGCTGAAGTGAGTTGAAGATGGAGCCCGTGTGATGAATAGAAGCGCCTGGAAGCACGTAAGTAAGAACTTGTTGCCTGCTTCACGATGCGCTCTAACTGTCTTTTTATTTTGCAGATACAAGTTCGGAGCGGCTGCAGGGTGCCGGAATACCCACTGGGTTAGATGTGGAAAGGAGTAATGGCACGTGAGTATTAAAGTTCCCCAATGTCTTTAAACGCACCTTGTTTTGTCTTTCAGATGCGGGATGCAGCGCCGAAGGCCTCCGGAACATGCAAAGAGTTGGTAAGCTTTTGTCTTTCAGATGCCGGAATGCAGCGCGAGGCGTTGGTGACAGCCGATGGACCAGGTAAGTGAAGCGCTGTCACTGAAGACCGTAATGCTAACCTGTTCTTTCTTGTCTTTATAGGTGTTGCTGAAGACTGGATTCAGGATGGTAAGCCTTTTTCCTTAGGCCCAGGATCAGATGCAGAAGACACGATGAGCGTTCTGCTGCAGAGGATGCAGAATAACGCAAAGCAAGATTCATCCATCGGGTGTGGTTTAAATAGCCTCCTGTAGTGCTTAGGTGTCTCCTTCCACAGCCACGCCTAGGTAAGAAAAGAGTTCCTGCTTTCCAGAAGAGTTCCAGTGTTCTGAACCTAGGGAGTGGCTCCTGCCCCACCCAACAGGAAAAGTAGTTCCAAACAGAAGAGGATCAGAGGCTCAACTGGCAGGCAAGTAAGCAGCATGGTCTGCTGCAGGTAAGTCCACCCAAGCATTATGAGCCCGGCGCTTCCAGCGCTGGGACTGGGCATATTTATGAGCCTGGTGCCACTGGCGCCAGGACTGGGTCCAAAAGGTCCCAATTGGGACTGGTTGGCACTCGGAACCTGGGTTATGGATCTGCTTCCAAGGGAGTTGGGAAAACCCTGACCTTTTGGAAGCAGAGATCATGACAAAAAGTTGACGGAGGGAACACATTAGTGAGCCCTTTCAGAAACTGAGAAATTAAAGGAATTTTAAAATAGGAACACTCTTCAGACGAGTGCTTAAATATGGACAGCGCCGCCAGGTAACCTTTAATGGTCCCCACTTGCAAGCCCCTGTGGGCCAAAGAAAGCAAAAAAGACAGAACCATGGGAATGTCACATTCAAAAGGATCCACATTCTTAACTCTGCACCAATCGCAGAACTTTTTCCAACGGCAACGGTACAGAGACTTTGTTGCCGGCCACCTGGCCGAGAGCAACACCTCCATCACGTCTTCAGGGAGGTCCCAATCCTTATACCTCAACCTTTCAGAAGCCAAGCGTGAAGGTTGACGGATCTGACCTCTGGATGGAGAACCTGACCCCTCTCCCGTGAGAGCAGATCGTCTCGGTAGGGAAGACAAAGTGGAGGACAGATGGACAAGTCGAGAAGGGCCGGGTACCACGTCCTCCGGGCCCACGCCGGAGCAATGAGGATCATCCGGGAACCGAACCTCCGGAACCTCTGCAGTACTTGCGGGATGACGGGGACTGGAGGAAACGCTTACAGCAATGGGAATGATCACTCCACCACGAACGTGTCTCCTAAGGCTCCTTTTGGAGGAAATTCCCGCGAGCAAAACCTTTCGCACTTCCGGTTGACACTGGGGGCGAAGAGATCTACTTGAGGGGTCCCCCAAAGGACGAAGATCTCCAGGAGAATCTCCTGAGCCAGCTCCCACTCGTGAGAGATCGTGCTCTGCCTGCTCAGAGCGTCCGCCGTCTCGTAGTCGTCTCCGGCCAGATGAACAGCCGAGATCGAAACTTCCTGCTGGATGGCCCAGAACTCGAGCTGCATCGCCTCCCTGCACAGAGGAAGTGACCCTGCCCCCCCCTTTTTGTTGAGGTAGTGCATGGCCACCGTGTTGTCCGTTAGAATCAGGACACTCTTTCCTCGCACGGTCGGCAGAAAAGGCTTCAGGGCAAGCCTGACGGTCCTCAGTTCCAACAGATTGATATGGAGTCTGGACTCCGACGGAGACCAACGACCGCTGACTGTCAACTCATTGGCATGAGCTCCCCATCCCGTGAGGGATGCGTCTGTCACGATCGTCACCTCCGGCCAGGGCAGCCACAACGGGGCCCCCTTCATCAGATTGCATTCGACGGCCCACCACAGAAGGTCCTGGGCGACAGAGGGTGGCACCTGAACAGGGTCCGACAGCCTGCCGGAGGACTGAGACCACTGGAGCTTGAGTGCCCACTGCAAATATCTCATCCGCAGAAGAGCCTCTGGCACCAGAAGAATGCAGGATGCCATGAAGCCGAGCAGTCTCAAGAACTCGGACGCTGGGAGATTCTGGGCAAGTTGAAACTTGTGCACCATCTGCTGAATGTGAAGAGCCCTCACCTGGGGAGGGAAACACTGCCCCAGGGACGTATCGAGCACTGCTCCAATGTACTGGAGCCGTTGCGTTGGTGTCAAATGGGACTGGCAGGTGACGGACAGATGATCCAGGACTTGCTCGGGAGAGCTCCCCCTGATCAACCAATCGTCCAGGTAGGGGTAGACGTGAATCACCCCTTTCCTGAGATGCGCTGCCACCACCACCATGAGCTTGGTGAAAACCCTCGGGGCGGAGGTTAATCCGAACGGCAGGACCCGAAACTGAAAGTGCGAGTCGCCAACCGCGAACCTCAGGTACTTCTTGTGCTTGGGATGGATCGGCACATGGAAGTAAGCATCCTTGAGGTCGAGAGACACAAACCAGTCCTGAAGTTGAAGGGCCTGGAGGACTTGAGAGAGAGTAACCATCTTGAACTTGTCCTTCCTGAGGAGTTTGTTCAAACCGTGCAAGTCCATGATGGGTCTCAATCCCCCGTCTTTCTTCGAAATCAGAAAATAAGGGGAATACCATCCCTTGTTCCTCTCCGCTGCAGGCACCAGTTCTATGGCGCCTTTCTCCAGCAGGGCTTGAATTTCCTGCGCAAGGAGCGGATCCGGACTCTTCAAAGAGAGGTTCCCAGGTGGATTGTCGTGAGGCCTCTGCCGAAAAGGAAGACAGTAGCAGTGGGTTATGATCTCCAGAACCCACACATCTGAAGTAATGGCTCGCCACTCTACAAGATGCTGCGCCAGCCTTCCCCCAACCGGCAAACCATGGGACCTGGCCTCATGACTGAGTGGTAGCGGCTGTGGCGTTGCCTGAGGGCAAAAAGGCAACTGCCCGAGCGACCTTGGCACCTCGAGTACCCTTGTTTCCACCTCTGGCACTCTTACGGTGGCCTCTTTTACTGCTAGCTCCTCTCGCTTTCCTGAAGGACGAGTAATAGCGAAAGGAATCTCCCCTCTATTGCTGTCCCCTAGGACGAAAATGCGGAGGTTGGCGAACTGCAGCGCCCAACGACTTCGCTGCAGCTTTGGAGGTCTGCAACCTCTCAAGGCTCTCGTCAGCCTTGCTGCCAAAAAGATGTTCACCGTCAAAGGGCATGTTGAGGAGCCGGGACTGCACATCAGGAGCGAACCCAGACTTCCGCAACCACGCAAACCTGCGTATTACGGTGCTCGCCGCCATGGACCGGCTGACACAATCTGCCATGTCCAAACCCGACTGAACGGCCTCACACATGGCATCCTTGCCATCCTGAACCATAGCAAGGAAACCATCACGTTCGTCCCCTTCGGGAATACGTTCAGCCGCTAATGCAACACAGTTCCACAGAGTGTGTGTGAAACGAGACAAGGCACATATGGAGTTGGCCGCCTGAAGCGCCATACCCCCTGAAGAAAACACTTTCTTTGCCCAGCCGTCAAAACGTTTGTCGTCCCTATCCGGAGGGATGGTAGGATACGGCGCCTGCTTTGCCGGGGCCGTAGCCGCCTGCACCACCAAACTCTACGGAGTGGGGTGCCTGGACAAGTAGCAGGGGTCGCTACTGGCTGGACGGTATTTTCGCGACAAAGACTTGCCCACTGCCGGGAGACTCTCCGGAGCAGTCCAAGCCGCCGCCACCCTTCTCTGCAGAGCCATATGAAACGGCAAAACCGGGTCAGTGGGGGGACCAAGATCAAGAATGTCCATGAGATCATCCTGAACGAACTCCCCTGGGGGAGCTGACCAACCCAAGTACTCGGTGACCCGAGACATAAGGCGCCGATATGAAGAATCCTCCGGAGAGGTGTCCAGTCCACTGGCATCATGCAGTGACTGCCTCAGGTCATCAAACTGGCTATGGCCCGAGATAAGCTCATCTGGTACCGTAAACGGAACCAAGCCGTCATCAGAGCCTTCATCACCCTCTGAAATGTACTCCAGGCGGGGAGAGGAAGACATCTGGCGACCAAAGCAGTGCCTGACCTTAGCCAGAGCCTTTCTAGGGGCTAACCCAGTGCCACGGGGCCCCTCCGACACCACCGCCTCGAAAGGTGTCGAGGGCGCCGACAGAAACGGCGTCGAGCGAATCGGTGTCCACGTCAGCTGCAGCGCCGCCAGCATTGACGGCGTCGACACAGGCCTCGAAGCCGGAGCTCCGAGCGTGTCTCTTGACGAGCTAGGCGCCGACGACCCCCTCGGAGGCAGAGCCTCACGAGAAATCGTCGACGACCTTGGCGCCACAGGCGTCGACGTCTTTTTCGAAGACGGCACAGGATCACGCGGTCTCGAGCGCGTCGAGGACCGGGACCTGGACGACATGGCGAGAACGGCTACCCTTGTCCGAGCGGGACCTCTCCCACGAGCCGTGCCGACCACCCGAGCCCGAAGGCATACGAGCGGTGTCTCTCGACCGGTGCCGACCGACCCCACTCGGAGGCGCGGACGGACCGGTGCCATGCGATTCAAGAGTCGCTAGCATCTGCTTCCCGAAGGAAGCCCATTCCTCCGGTGTCGCTTGCATGGAGGGATAAGCGACCCACCGACGGGCGGAGTCCTCGGAAGAGGACGGGGAAGGTGACCGATGCCGGTGCTTCCGGGAATGCCTCGAAGAGGCGGAGGAGTGGCAAGACCGACTCCTGGAAGGAGACCCACTGGACTTCCGACGATGACGCGGAGAGTCACCCCTCGAGTCATCCGTCGAAAGCCCCGCAGACCTCGACTTCCGGGGCTTAGACACCCGACCTACCGACAGCTTCTTCTTGCGTTCCCGCAAGGCCTTTGCCGTGAGTGACTGGCAGTCGACACAGTCGTCCGTATCGTGGGCCTCCCCGAGGCACCAGAGGCAGGCGTCGTGCAAGTCCATGACGGAGATCTTGGACCCACAGTCCCCGCATTTCTTGAAGCCCGGACGCGGGGTTGAAGACGAAGTAGACATCGCCACGAACAGGTCTTCACAAAAAACTGAACAGGTTCAACGAACCGAGAAGAAAACAGCAAACTCCAAAGAATCGAGGCGTACCGAGATTCACGAAGCGAACACGTTCGCGGAAAAAACGGAACTCAGGCTATGGGCGTCGTGCGTCCTACTTATCTCATCGGGTGACGTCGGCTGTCGGAGGAGGTCCTCGGGGACGGCGCATGGACATCATTGACGCAGGACGCAGACGCCGAAGATTTTCCGAAGCAGCACAGCTGTGGACATTACCTCTCATAGATATGGAATACGTCGGAGGACCCAATCCCCTCGAAGTGATCTGTTTTTGTTGTTCTGCTTCCTGTATTCCTAACATATGGAGAATGATTCATAGATTTTGGGTTCTTCTGAACGACTGTCGGGTTATGGTAGTTGAGTGTTCAAGGGGTGGAGTGTAAATCTTGTACGAAAAATGCGAGCCAGAATGACATGGCGTCGATGCGCAGCCGTTTTTGAACACTCATCTTCCATCACAGTAATAAAGTCTGCATTTCCGCGGGGCTCACAGAATTAGCAAGTAGCAGCGAAAACAGAGCAAGGTCACAAATATTATACGTGTGGACTTACTGCGGATAATATATGATATGGCATTTATAACACGCCTATACACAAGTGTTTCGAGGCGTGACGAGGCGGGGAGGGGGGAACATGGGCAAGAACAGACAACGATCATACTAGGCCAGGTGATATTCAGATTGCGCAAGTTAATGGGAAGGGAAAGGGAAAAGTGCGTGGGGGAAGGGAGGGGGCAGTGCAGTATATGGGATAGTAGAATACGTAGATAAATACAACAGCCGGATGGTGGCAAGTGCAAGGTAAGAGCAGGCTTAAGTGCTGGTAGGGCGACTGTAGGGATACAGAATACAGTCCCCAGGTACAGGGGTTGCCAGTGAGGCAGTGCAGGTGTGCAAGTGGCGGGGCCTGGGCCCGAGGTCAGAAAGAGTGGCCAGGTAGCCAGTGAAGTTTTAGCCAGCAATTAGCAAGGGAGGGGGGGAGAGAACTCAGAAGCAAAGAGGAAGGTTTTGAGGTGCTTCCGGAACCGGAGATGGTTCTCCTCAAGTTTCAGGGAGGCAGGAAGGCTGTTCCAGAGGGAGGCCACTGCCGAGGAGAGAGATCTACCACCTAGTTATTGTATCGTCCATTGAAGGACGGGTGCAGAAAGGGAGTCGGAGCACACTGCAGGTGCATGATAAGGGGTCTGGGAATGAACGCGAGAGAGAGGGGCGCTGGGTTTTTCCACTTCTAACTTGATCTTTGCACCCTCTGTCCCTTCGACTTGTGATCTGCTCTTCAGCCGAAAGCAGAACACAATTGAGAAGGGTGGGGAAATGCCCCCATAAAGGAGAAAGCATTGTATGGAGAAAGTTAGTTGGAATCTGGAACCCCGGGTCATGCAGTCTCACTGAAAGGGAGGACGCTCCACTTCAGAACCCGTTAGACGCAGTGATCTCTTTGCCCACCTGCTACGAGACTAAGCAGTGTTGTTGGTGACCAAGATGAGGTTTTCTTCTGCCTCAAGTTTGATGGTGATGTAACATATATTTGAATTCTTATATATCCAAGTGTTTTTTTTTTATTCATACACATATATACATATATTGTATGAATAAAGGGACTATAACAAGCCATTTGTTTTATGATATTATATGATGTATGTGTGTTCTTTCTGTTTGTCTGAGTCCAATTACTTGTTTTTGCTAAGGGGGCCGGGGAGACACAAGTGTTGGCGCTTTCCCCAAAGGGCCAAACAGATGCAAAACAATGACACACAGAGAAGTGAGAGGACAAGGACTAGGAGGCCCTATCCCTCCAAAAGGCATTTCCAGCATCATAGTGGGCATGGCCCCAGGTAGTGATCAAGTTCCTGCCAATCAGTTTAAGGTAAATATGAATATCTGAGTCCCTTGCTTTTAAAAAAAAACTTTTTTTATTGCGATATAGTTTACAATTGTAACTTTTCACAAAAGAAAATTGCATGCTGACAATTAATACAAGTTACATTCCCTTGCTTTGTAAATATTTTAAGATACCAGAGCCTTGAGAGGTGGCTAGGAAAGCCTCAATTTTGAAAAAAGGCGATAGATCAGACCTATCTAATTGGTGCTCCATATGCCTGCTTAATGCTAGCGGAATGTTTTTTGGCAACATTGTTTTGGTTATAATTCTAGCCGTGGAGGACTGAGCAGGGATTAGCAGAAAGGTTAAGTATAGAGCACTGATTGGTTTAGTAAAATAAGATATGAAGGAAAGAGTGCAATTTGCCCCTGAGGGCCAGTGTTCCTAAGACTAGTATTGCTAAGCTTCTGCAGCAAGGATTTGTTCAGGCCCAAACAATGTTCAATTCTTTTTTCTTTTTTTTAAACATATTTTTATCAAACGGTTGGAGCAAAGCACACCATTACAATATCAATGTGGTCTGGCAATATCACGAGTAAAAAAACATTGAGGACGCTGGCCGGTACTATTTTTCACCTGGTCAATTCCCACCAGTGCCTTATCCCTCCTGTACTTTTCATCCCTTCCCACGCTGCCCCAAATAAAGAATTGCCAGGCAGGGTTTAAAAGTCAGAGCTGGGTATTTGCAGTTATACTCAAGAAGCGGTGACCAGATTATGTGAAATTGGTGAAGCTTCCCCTCTTTTGCTGCCGTTACTTTCTCCGACACCATCACATTCCAGATCTTTCCCCACCATAGGATGATGTCGGGACCCTCCAGGGCTTTCCAGCATCGAAAAATGATGATGCGTGCCGCTAAAAGCAACTGCTTTAGTAGTTTAGCGAGTACCCCTGACTAGGGATAGACCCCCTCCACTGGATGCCCCAACAACATAGATTTGGGGCAAATTGGGAATTTGCTCCCCATTATGTCTTCTATTACCCCCGCAATAGACTCCCAGAAACAATATTTAATTCTATGTCAAGACAGGAGGCGAGCATTATGGCGCTCCTGTATCTTTGGCCTTTTCAGCCAGATACCTGATCTTAGTGGGAGGACCCGCCAGACCCAACATCTTGTCCTGGTAGCCTCTCCAGGCGCAGTCTACACCTTCCCTAATATCTTTAGCTGTCTTAGTGACAAAGGTTACAATTTTTGGGTCCAGATCTGGAGCGTCCGTCACTTTGCCTGGAAGATCAGGCCGAGGACATTCTGCTTTCATTTTGGAACGGACCTCCATGTCCAGAGGCTGCCTGATATGTTGAGACATATCCATTGCCACTCTAGGCAATGGCACCCATTCAGTGGATTTGGGGGGCAGAATTGCTTCTGCATCAAACATGTCACGCAAACTGCCTTCCTCATCTGGAGGAGGGTCGCTGTTGATAGGTTCAAGAAGGGTCTCCTCTTCTTCCTCCCCTCTGTCGTCAGGCGAGTAACCGCCATTATCTTCCTCCCCTTCATTGTTCACCCCTGGGGTAGGGGGTCGTGGGTGTGGCACTGTCGCTTTCAGCAAAAAGGCTTTCTTTAGCCTACTGACAGGATCGACCACCTCTTGGGGTCTAATGTCTACCCCTTCCTTGTGGCTCGGGGGGTCAAAGAGGATGTCCACTTGCAAGCCCTTTTATACCCCCCTTGATCAACTGCGGTCCAGGGGTGTCTAGCTGAAGTTCCCTCTCCAGGGCTATCTGCCCTCCTTTTTCTGGAGACTTTGAGGCCTTCTTTTTGTTTATCTAGCAAAGCCTTAAACATGTCCAATCTCTGTGTGAGGGGCTACACTCCCTGCCACACTGCTTGTGATATTGAGTCTCCCAGGACTCTTTTAAACTCCATTCTTGGGACGTGCTCTGCAAAACTTTAGGGCCTTCATAGTGTGCCATTCTGTGTGCTCGAACTTGCAAGCTGCTAGAGAACTCGGCCTGTGCAGCAGCCTCCGAAGTATGTTTAATCTTAATTTATCATCTTTTTTGTTTTTCAAAAAGTAAATCCAACACTGAGCTTTGGAGCTGCATGTGATCCCGAGCTGTAGCCGGTGTAAAACGAGGGCTGGAGGCTGCCAGGAGTGACGCAGTGCGTCGCCTGACCGCAGGGTCCTAGTGCCCTGCTGCTTTTGCGGCCACGGAAAAATGAATAATCCATTATGATATAGAGGGAGAGGGCGGGCCCGGTTGCTTACTGCAAGCGCGTTCGCTCGCGGCTCTAGCCCCTCCTAGTAAAATTAACTGCTTGCTACGCATTCGCGCTGACAGGAACAACTTAGAGAGATATGCTTATACGCAGATATACTTATATGCATAAACTTGCTGGCATACACAACGCTAATGCTTACAGGCACTCATTCTGAGTTAAACGCTCTGTCTACGAGAGATACTAGTACACATGAAATGTTATAACGGAAATCCACTTATCTGAGTGCAACAACGAAGAAAGAGGAAAGGACCCGGCAGCGAGGTCTATTTATACACAAGGACTTTCACTGATAGGCTCACAAGAGCAGCTTCAGGACTACCAGATGCAAGAGGCTCAGGGGGATTTTTAGTTTTGAAGGACATTTTATTTTAAACTCCTGGACCTTCTGATTTCTAAAACTCCTGAAGAGCTTCTAAGTAAACTTTATAAATGTTGAAGTGCTGCAAGTAGCAGTTATAAATAAAGGAAAGCATAATGCTGGCCTCTGTGTCTAACAGAATCAAGACTACACTGCGCTATAAGCATGGGCAATCTTCATTATTTTGTCAATAGCAAATAGATGCCCTTGATTGGAGGTGTCCACATAGCCAGTGCTAATTTCCTAAACAAAAATGCATTTTGTTTGTCTTTTTAAAGCTTTTGAAAGTTAGAGTGCCACACATTATTGTCTATTAGTGGTTCGAAAAGGATATGGTCATGGGATCTCAACCCATAAACATAAGATTATGGTGGTTTGGAGGCCTTGGAATTCCTACCCTGGTACAAATATTTCAGCATTCATTCTGCGAACTGACTTCACAAATATGTAAAAACCGACATGTATTAAAGCAGGTATCCTGGGGGCTGTGTAGGTATAACGAGAGATTCAGCAATTATTTTATAAAAGCCTTGTTGTATGCATATACATTTAAAACTGTTGTGGCTCCTTTTTACAGCGCTAAACTTTGGAGACATGCAGATACGGACTCCCTGTACGAGGAGGAAAATAGGTTTTTAAAACTTTGTTTAACTTCCCTCCCCATATATCAACAATCCTGCTCCATTGGGAACTGGTTAACTAGAGTTAGTGCTGGGAGGCGCTGTTGCGCGCAGTAGGGAATGGCCGCTTCCACGTGAGCACTGGCATACCCCAGACCCGAAATGCCATAATATATAAAACAAAGATCCAGTTCTTCACGAAATTGGCACAGAATGTGCCCCAACATCCCCTGAGTGGGCACACAAAGTTTCGAAACCAGAGGAGCAGGTGAACCCAAGATATACCGTTATCCAGAACCTGCAAGTGGCGTGGTGCTAGGGCTGGAGACGCGCCGAGGATTGAGGGGAGGAGTCCGGCATCATACCAGCGCGAGGAGCGGCAAGGCTACACACGGCCCATCGGCGCCCAGGGGAGAGTCGCGGGCGCTCCGGTCTACGTCGAGCACCCGCTGCCCCCCCGGACACATTACGGCGGTGGACGCTGAAGGAGCTGCCCGGAGGAGCATGGAGTAAGCGACAAGAAGGAGGGAGAAGCTACGCGGACAGCGGGGCCCTGCACGCAGACGCTCCGCTACTGAGCTGCGGACATAACAGATAAGTGGAGGCCCGGGAGGGGGGCGGCAGTGAGCATGAAGTTTGGGGCTGGGCTGGGTGCCCCCTGATCCCCGATAAGTTGATTCGCGAGAGGGGGAGACGTCCTCCACCCCTCCCCCCCTCCGACTGAATTGGGGGTGGCTGAGACGCTCTCCCCCCCGGGACACAGCTTGCCAACCTTCGCGGCCTACTGATCCACAGTGATCGAGTCGGGCGCCCCCCGGCTCTGCCGCGAAAGACTGCGGTAACACCAGCGGACTACACCAGGGCGTGTTGGCCCCGATCCATACAACAGCTTCCCCTATACAGCGCACATTCGACTTCAGTACCCCCAACACCACGCTGTCCTCCACGAAAAGAAAATAAGGAATTAAGCGGAAGGCCACCGACATAAGGGGGACAACGGAACAGACATCTCCCGCCACTGCATTAAATAAGAAGTCGGCCATTAAGCCCTCCCCAGACACTGTACCTCGCACCTACGGGGTGTACGGCAAGAAGAGCAGGGACACTCGGCACGGACTGCCGCCCTACCTCAACAAGGCAGCTGCAGACAGCATCAGAGGAGGGTGGGGGGGTGCAGGAAGTACCCCCAACCATACTGTTTTTGTGCACTCCTTCCCAAGCCCAACGCACAAACAATTCACTGATAACAACTCACCCTCCAAGGCTTCACGAACTGTCTGCTAGTCTATATGAGGATTGGGCAAGTGATAAGGAAGAACCGAGGGCAAGGGAGTTAAAGCTCAGGTAATACTAATACTGGTGGGCGCACAGGATCATCTCAACAGGCCGGGCATACTATCCACATTCGGTAAGTTTGGCTCCACATTATACCCACCGGGAGTGAGAAACACGGGAAGCAGGACCCCAGAGCTCCTTCACCGGTCAAATTCCATCGTGGTAAGAACGATGCCCAAGAACTTTGGCCCTAAGAAGGGTAGAGGAACTATTGACAAATATACAATAGCAATACAGAGAGACTCTGAACCCGGGATGGATGCAGACATGCCCACACAAGAAGAACAGGCTCCATCGGCACCGATGATGGACCCCCAGGCGGTCTTTCTAGCTATGCAGCAGGGTTTCTCCGCCCTCAACGATAAACTTGACGGTATAATGGCCAATGTAGCCTCCATCAAGTCACAGCTAGACAAGACAAAGTCGCGCATGACCGAGGCAGAGAAGAGAAGTTCGTGCACGGAGGATGCCTTAGAAACCTTGAAGAACACTGTCTCCACAATGGCAATAGAATTTGGGACTGTGAAAACCAAATGCGAAGATTTGGAGGCGAGGTCACAGTGGAACAACATTCGCATAGTCGGAGTTCCGGAGGACGCTATGAAGGGATCTATGGAAAAAGCAGTTGAAGACCTGTTGCGCACTCTCCTGGGACATCCCGGTTGGTCACCAATGTTTTTAGTCGAACGGGCACACAGATCTCTCACCCCAAAGCCAAAACCCGGGGCATATCCAAGACCTATTATAGCCCGCATATTAAACTACAGAGACAGAGACTTAATTCTAAAAGCCTCCAGGGAAAAACAAGAGTTAAGATGGGAAGCCAACACCATACGCATCTTCCCAGACTTCACTTTGGCGGTGCACCAGGAACGGAAACTCTTCACAGGGGTCAAGAAGCTATTACGAGAACGACAAGTTCAATACGCAATGCTCTATCCAGCCAGACTTAAAATTCAATATCAAAACAAAATATATTTCTTCACATTTCCGGAAGAGGCAGCAAACTTTGTAGAAACGCATAAACCTGCCAAAGCTGGACAATCTGGAACAGGAGGGAGCTCATGAACCCATGCGAACATATAACAGCGAACACGCTCCTGGGGAAAAAGGATCAATAATTGCAACGGCCCCCCATCTGTGAGGCTCACGCTAGAGGGGCACATGTCTTACTCTATAAATTGCGCTGCAGAACATTGCCCCACGGATGCACAGATGAGTGAGAGCAACCACGCGAAAACGGATGCACTATACATTGCTTATGTTGGCACGGGCACTGGGAACTGCCACAGCCCCCCCTGTAGCAGGTGCTGGCAAAGTTGTTGGGTGGGGAGGGTTGGGACTCTAATGACAGAGTTGAAGTTAGGGGAACTGTGAGGGAGGGGGGAGGGGGTAAGTTGGGATGGTTGGGGTTCAGTTATGGAACGAATGGCGTTAATAAAAAAAGCACACAGGTAGTGAGGGCAAATACTATTGAGAACGGAATAGAAATACATAGTCATGCAAATGTCTACAATCACCTCATAGACAATGGCTAGTGTAAGCTCGGACAATATCAAAATACTGAGCTGGAACGTACGAGGCCTAGGCTCCAGAATCAAAATAAGGAAGGTTCTAGCATATATCACTAGACAGAACCCCAAGATAAATCTTCCTACAGGAAACCCATGTAGGGCCACAGCAGTGTGGGCAATTAGTACCGAACTGGGGAACGCACCAATACTACACTACGTATTCCAAACGGGCAAGAGGGGTGGCGATTTTAGTACACAAGACCCTGCCGTACACCTGTATGTACGCTGAACGCGATCCCGAGGGGAGGTACGGGTTACTCTTTGGCACCCTTTATGGTAAAGAGGTAGTTCTCCTTAATATATATGGCCCAAATTATGACGCCCAGGAATTCTACTCCACAATATTCGAAAAACTGGCAAACTACCCCATGGCCCATGTGATCAGTGGCGGTGATTTCAACACCATCCTAGATGTACACCTAGATCGCACATTCACACAAACAAGGTCGCTAACCAAGGCAGCACAGAAAATACTTGCCCATATGTCGGAATTGAACCTTAAAGATGCATGGAGAATATTAAATCCTTCCAAGAAAGAATTTACATATTATTCCACCGTGCACAACATGCACTCTAGAATAGACCTATGGCTGGTAGATTACGAAGTCTTGTCTTGGGTTTCAAACACACATATCCACCCCAGGACGTATTCTGATCACTCACCAATTCAGCTAACATTGCAAATTCCCGGTAGTACGGCTAACAGGCCACCATGGAGATTTAAACCCGCAGCCCTACGGGACCTGGTATTCAAAAATTCCATGGTGCAGCAAATACAAGAATCCTTTGACATTAATGAAGGATCCATGTCCAGCCCAGCAATATTGTGGCAAGCATTTAAGGTATGCATTAGAGGTAATTCGATATCCACAGAAAGCGGCATCCTCAAAGATATCAGGTGTAGACTGGCACGCTTAGAGACGCAGATAACTTCTCTGCAATCCCAGTATGCATGCACCCCAACGCCACAGCTTAGCGCAGACATTAAATCCAAATTAGAGGAGTACACAGAAAGAGCAGATCAGGAAATCCGATACTTCGATAAGCCGATTGCGGCGCGCCGATATGGGGAGGGAGAACGCCCCGGGAGACTACTAGCCAGAACGGTAAGAGGAGAAAGAGGTCCAACAACCATATCATGCATACAAACCCCCGAAGGCATGGTCACTTCTGACCAGAGCAAGGTGAAAGAAACATTCTACACTTACTACAAAAAGCTGTACTCCCCTCAGTGCACTGTCTCAGAGGAAGAAATAGACCATTATCTTTCTCAGATTCCGACGACACTTATAGCCGACTCCACCACGGATGCACTAGAAAATCTGATCACAGAAGCAGAGTTATTGGAAGCAATCAAGGCACTCCCAAATGGGAAAGCTCTCGGCACAGACGGCCTAGGGGCAGAATTTTAGAAGGAATTCAGTAATTTGTTTACACCCAGACTTTATACTGTGTGGATGGTATCCTTTAATAGAGGGAAACTTCCCAAAACAACTAGAGAGGCAGTGATTACGCTATTGCTAAAATCAGGAAAACACCCAGAGGATTGTGGTTCGTATAGACCACTGTCATTAATAAATACAGACGCGAAGATTTTAGCCAAGATACTAGCAACTAGACTAACACTGCTTATGCCCTATATGATACATGAAGATCAAGCTGGGTTCATAGTGGGCAGATCCACGGCAACAAACATAAGGCAATGCCACCAGATCCTGGCCACAATACCCCCCGAAACTCAGGGGATAGCGGTATCCCTCGATATGCAAAAAGCTTTCAACACTGTCTCCTGGCCCTTTCTGTTCGGAGTTCTGCGTAGTTACGGTTTTGACACGAAATACATTAAATGGATCCAAATACTATATACAAGTCCCTATGCCAAGATTTGAGTTAACGGCACTCTAACAGACATACTGGAGTTGCTTGGGGGCACCAGACAGGGATGCCCTTTGTCACCTCTACTGTTCGCCCTAGTAATTGAACCCCTGGCTGATATTCTTAGAGCACGGTACAGCCCATACGGACTATGGATTGAGAGCAAACTGCACATTATAATACTTTATGCAGATGATATCTTTTATATCTGAGCAACCCGGATCGTTCATTGGGTAAGGTCCTGGCAGAAGTCAAAAGATTCGGAGAATACTCTGGCCTGCGCCTCAACCCAAGCAAGTCAGAGATATTCCCACTCACAGAAAACATAACACAACCTCAGAATTTACATGGTCTCATGTGGAGCCCGACGCACATCTTGTACTTGGGTGCAAACATAGCCAGAACGGCCCAACTATCCCGAGCCCTAAACTACAATACATTGTCAGACACTTTATGCACTAAAAAGAAGCGCTGGAGCGCACTACCCATATCAATGATGGGAAGGATCGCTCTGATCAAAATGATAATATTACCAAAACTGTTCTATCTGTTCAGCACAGTACCGGTTTGGCCGGAACACGCTCTGTTTGCTGAAATGAATAGTGCCTGCATTGCTTTCGTTTGGGGCGGACATCCTAGACTAAGCTGGAAGATATTAACGGCCACTTATGCAAGGAGGGGGGTTGATGGCACCAGACCTGGAATTATACTACCTGGCGGCACAGGCACACTACGCGGCACAATGGGCCACACATTTTCTCAACCCAGGAACCACACCCCCGCTCCGAAAGAACGAGAGACGATTGCAGCACTACACAAGATGATTAGGCCCAACCCCAAGCACTACAATGCCACACACCCCACGAGAGTAACGATCACGGCGTGGGCTAAAATAGCTGATATATTTGGAACTAACAGGCTCTACCATCCAAGTATGCCACTATGGGGCGACCCCCACACACCTTTCAAGATAGATAGTGAAGTGGCGATGCACTGGACCACCAGGGGAATCACACAATGGGGACAGCCATTTCTGGAAAAATGCTTCGTACAATGGGAAGATATCAAAGACATAGTGGGAAACACACAAACAAAAACAACAATATACCCAGGTAAAAACCGCCATACAAAACGCATGCCCCACCTTCCCGAACGAGATAAACATGGGACTTGGATACATGTTTACGGGAGGGACACAAAAAATCACAATCTCCACCCTCTACAGGGTCATACTGCAGTCTCGCCCTGTGGAGAAACATACGGCTAGAAGCAAGTGGGAGCAAGATCTGGGGCAACAAATAGATGAGCAAGAATGGGCTCAGCTCTGCGCATTAACTAAACAGGTATCGTGCAATTCCAGATTCAAACTTATTCACTATAAAATAATACCCAGGACACATTACACTCCGTCAAATCTCAAGCGAATATACCCTGCCACACCGGGAACCTGCCCGAGATGTAGCATTCATGACGCTAACATATTTCACATGCTCTGTGCATGTACAAAACTGAGGGGATACTGGACAGAGATCTGCAATGCCATTGACGGGATGGCAGATCAACTTGTGGATTGGTCACCGAAGATATGTCTGTTGGGGGCAGTTGGGAAAATGAATCAGACATGGCGGAAACTGTTAAACCTGATCCTATTAATAGCCAAAAGAGCAATATTAATGAAGTGGAAAGAGTCACATCCGCGAACCAAGGCGGACTGGGACAGGGATATGATATGGATTAATGACAGGGAAGAATTGTATATAGACTCGATGCTACCATCATCCAGGCCCAGAAACATATTGGCAAGGTACAAACAATATCTGGATGACAAGGCAGAACAGGGGAACTCAGACTCAGATAGAAACTAATCTCTTAAACTGCAAAGTTGCTAAAAGGATTGTATAAATGTATATGCATTACCTGTGTGTGTGTTGATAAATAAAGTTTTAAAAAAACGAGTTAGTGCTAGGGCTGCACTCCCATGAATCACAAATTATTTCGGCTGTGTTATGGGCTGAACCTGGGTCTTCGTGTACAAGGCACATCTCAGTTTGTGCAGGACTCTGTAGGGTCAGTCGAGATTATCTTGGTTCCACCATATTGATGATTGGCTGGACATGCTAAACCTTAACCGCCTTTGGGAGAGCCCTGTCTCATTAACATTTTCAGATTGCCAGACGGTTAAAACCCTGTTCTGGGAATATGTGGATTATGAAGCATTGGCCCAGGTTTCTTCTAACCCCAGAGTTGAGGGCAATTTTGATGTGTAAACTTGAAAGCTGAGCTGGAGGAGATGGTAATTCTGGAGAGTTTAGTTTAGTGCATTTGCTTGTATAGCACACTGAACCTGAAGGTATCTAGGCGCTTGGTTTAGTGACGAGAAGAGGCGATCATAATACATTAGGTTACAAAACAGTACCTTGCCTCTTGCTGTAGAATTCTTTTAATCAAGATCTTTGGATGCACAAAAGTATGTGTGAGAGAAATGACAATGTACAAAAGAAATGCATCCATTTTCTCTTTTTAAGCAAAATGCATAGCATGTTAAATGCAAGATGGCTCAAACCTCTCCTGTTGGAAGGCAGTATCAGGAATGTACTTTTTTCATCTGTATATGGTCAAAGAAACTTCCCAAAAAATCAAACACATTTTAAATTTTAAATAATAATCAGTACAGTTTCTTAATACATCATTACAACATCAATTGTTAATAACAAATATAGTAGTTGATCAGTATCAATAAAAACAAAAATGAATCATATGCCCAAACAATCAATAACTTAATATCATGTTAAAAGGTTGCATTCATTCATATTTCATTCAATACGCAAATATAAATATCTTTAAAAACTAATTACAGCAATAAATACTGAAGTGGAATGGCAGCCTAATCAGTATAACCAAAATTAATTCCCATTCACGAAGTTAACTTCTTTTACAATTATTCCAAAGAATAAAGTGTGCAGTGCGCTTAAGGCTGTACAATAAACCAACAGATGTTTCAATGTTTCCATGTTACCTTAATCCTTACAGAAACTACATGAGGACTCCTCTATAGTAATCACAGAGCGGCGCAATAAAGTGTGCTCCTAATTCAAGTGTAGCATAGATGAAAACTCATGTAATTTGTGAATGGTTGAACTCCAATCCATTGTGTATAATGAGCATTTTACCAGATCAGGAAAATCCAACAAATCAGATTTAATTCTACCTATTTCCCTAAAAACAAACTCACATAGATCTTCCATAACACCGAAGGTACAGCTAATTTTTCCCTCCAAACCCCCATGCAGTTCTTCATATAGCATATTGGTGGAGTGTCAACAGCCTCCACTTCACTCTGGCCTGAAGGGACAAGTCCCAGTTCAAAGCCAATGGCCTCTAGCAGCACCGCATTGGACATACCCATATCCCTCCGCTGAATAGTATCCTCAATTTTCTTTGAAAAACCAAAAACATATGGACAGAGGAGCTGTGCCCCATATAATTATTTTGGGACATCTTTCCCCTCGTAGAAAGTCGTGGAGGGCTTTATTGAAAATCTGCCGTACCTTTGATTAACTTTGAACATTTGGTTTGATAGAAGCAGAGTTCTCCGTTTTAGTTGTCTTCCCATATAAACCTTATGTGGTTTACTGCAGATGGCAAAGCTCAATTACAAAACACTTTCTACAACCTTTAATGTTTCCCTCCCACAACCTTCAGACACATCTTGTGAACATCCTCTTCCTAGTAGACTGAATGACTCGTTTTTATAACATTAATTACTAAAGAATTAACATTGGCAAACTTCGAAAATGCAGTTAGACCCCTCTGGGGATCAATTGGGGTATGATCTACTAAAAGAATGTCATCTGCATAAGCCATTCAGGTTAAACCAAATTGGCAAATCTTGGGCAGGGCAAAAGAAACCAGGTCCAAATATTCATCCATGTCAGAGACATACAAGTTAAAGAGGCAGGGGGCCAAAATACATCCCTACCTCAAGACTCAGTGGGGTCTCTGTCTTCCTTCCTTGAAAGCTGGCCACACTGGTCCAATCTAATATGTACTGAACTGATGTCATGGAACCTAACAATTGATTTCAACAGTCCTTGTGGGATTTTCCATCTGGTCCGTTTGCACCAGAGAAGATGCCGGTCCAGCATGTCAAACATAGAAGACAGATCTATTGATGCCGCAAAGACAGAGTCATATTTACCAGACCATGCAGAGTCCTGCAGACACCTAATTATCCTTCCATTGAGGTTAGTGCTGTGTGCTTTTCTAAAGCCGGTCTAGCATTTTTTCAGCCTGCCGGCTTCCTCGGCCCAGCTCTCTAGATGTCTTGACAAGAGACATGTGAAGACCGTACCATCCGCATCCAGGATGGTAATAGGGCAGTAATTCCTTGGGTCGGTCCTCGCACCCCTCTTGAAGATAGGTATTATGTACGCATTGCACCAGGACTCTGGAAAACATGTCGCCCAAACAATCTGCCTAAAAAGAATGGTAAAAACTGTAGACCACAGAACCGGGTCACTTTAAAACAGCTTATTAGAGAGACTGTTAGGGCCAGGCGCCCTTGAGTCACTTGCGATGCGAATAACTTCCATTACCAAATCCTGGTCGATTTCCAGTTGCCACTTGTTAAGGCCATCCCCAGTGCTGTCAAAAGAAGACACCACAGAGTTGTTACCACAGGTGTAAAGAGACAATGTGATCCACCCAACTTGCCTCGAAGACTGAGTTGATCTGACAAACTACCAGCCCATGATCCAGCTGTTGTAAGACACTTGCACGCCGGCTCTTTAGGAAGCCTTTATATCTTGACCTAGCCTTTTTCGTCAACGCAATAATAAGTGCTCTACCAAGGTTATACTTTTCAACATATCTTAGCTCTAATTTCAATAGTTTTTTAGCTTTTGCTATTTCGATGTTAAAAGCATGCACAGGCAACTTATTTTTAGCCAGTTGTCGACCAGACTTGCTTACAATGACAAAGGATCAGAGACTGACTGCTCAAAGTTCCCTAAACCAAAGGAAAAAAGCTTCCATTCATATGGGGTTTCAGCTATGAATAAATTTATTTTGCAATTCATCCGTTCAATAGAGCCGCCATTCAATTTTATGTGGTTTTTACCACTATTCAGTGAGAGGCCCATAGGTGCGCCCAGTTCCATATTTCCCAACTCAAATTCAAATTCTAGACTCAACATATGGTGATCACTCCACTCAGTTGACATAAGGCTCAACTTTCTATAATGTTCAAGCAGAAAGTGATCAATAAAGTAATCCAAAACAAATTCAGATGATCCCCTATGCCATGTTGTCTGACTCGGGATATCACCGGAGACATCCCCATTTGTCAATAGTAGACCCAGCGATTACATTGAAGTAAACCACCTTGATCCTCTTTTCTCTTCACCCACATGACCTGATTTTGGAAAACTAAATTGCATGAAAACATCATCAGCATCAATTAGAGCACAGTGCGAGTTTAGACCCCCCCGCAAATGAACTGACACTGTTTGTGAACAGACATCCAATCAGTTACAATTTATATTTCCAGCAAGCAATACATCCAACTCACAGATTCCTTCATTCCAATAAATGTTTATCAGGAGGACTTGAATGGACGTCCCATTCCTGCTGGTAGCTAATTCAACTAATAGGACCCCATGTAATTTAGACAGTATCTGATTGACCACCAATCCCTGACAGTGTTTAATGGCAACAAGAAGATGTCCCGATCGGCGGCCAGAGGCACCTTTATCAGCGGGTTCCACAAAAAAAAGGTATCCTTCTAGTTTCGGACAATAAATAAGCCAGGTGTCCTGTAAGAAAATCCAGTTATACAATTTCCATAAATCCACAGCCTCAGTGTTTGTTAATAGATTAATGGGACCTCTTGTGTTCCAGGAAAAGAATCTGTGTCACTGTCTTGTGGAAGTAGTGACACAATAATACAAGACTGTGCATAATGTGATATCACTTGAATTGAAAGGTTTACTCCTGTGCATGATTTTAGCAGAATGGGGATTTTATGGGAGGATTAGATTTTTTTTAGATTTTGTTATAACGGGTTAAGGGTATGGGAATCACTGCTTATGAGTGCATTTTTGATATTTAAGTTTTATACTGGTTATCTCTTGCCGATTGAATTGTATACTATTGTAATAGCTGGAGTTTGATAATAATAAAAAAATAGAACAATATATTTTAGAATCCTCAGCACATCGATGAGTGGTCTCATATGGATGTTGAAATGTAGCCGCAAATCACTATCAAGTGGAGTAAACATGCCCACTCACACATACTGTTCACAATTTGGACCACTGAAAGGGTACCCCGGAGACTCAGGCATGTGAACGGTTTTTGGCAAGTAATTCTTTGGTTTGTTTTAACAGAATCTTTTTTTTTCTATTTTTTTTTAATTTGATTTGGCTGAATTAAATCAACCTTTCAAAAATGTATATAAAACAGATCATAATACAAAAACATTCACAAGACAATCACATACATATGGTAAAATTAATTACAACACAACTTCATTACAAGTTCTCTCCTTCGTTAATATCAAGCTATCATAACAAAACTAAGATTAATTAATTGATTGAGCAGCACAAAGCATGTCTACCAAAATTAGTTAATTGAAAAAAAAGACACAAAATTAACACTCGTATTTTCAGCAATACCAAATGAAACAGAGCATTAAAGGAAATGAGAGGAAGGAAAACAAAATGTCACTCTAATCATTCTTTTCCTTTAACCTTCCCCTTTTTCAATTTCATCTTCTTCCAAATTTAGGCTATGCAGAAAGCTAACCGCTGCGATCTGTATTGCCAAATTGTTACAACCCAACACTACCACCCAGCATTCGGTTTGTGATAGGTGCCCCAAATATTCACAATGTCTTGAGAAGACAATTTTGCGTTTAGACCTAAGCATAGTACATTCCGTAATCAGGTGAGTAAGCGTTTCAGGGATGGTATCAATTCTACAAAAACGACATACATTTTGATCTATACTCACAAGACGTCGTCTTGTTTTTATGTCGTTTGTGATCCACAAATTGAGGCGTAATCGTAAGATGCCAATACGATATTTCGGAGCAGGGCAATGTATCAAGTACGGTGGTAGAATACCTGCCCTTTTTGGAGGAAAACACAATGTGTCACCATCTCGGAAGGTCAAACACGACTCACAGGTGTTGATCCAATCTAATTGGTGTATCTTAGATTTCGCTTTATCAGGGTTGTTCAGCAACAGATCAATTGTTATGTCAGCTTTAGCTAGAATGTGGTAGATTTTTTTCCAACCACTTGCTTACAAAGCTATGATTAGCCGAAAACATATGGTGTGAGAGTTTTTTTAATAAGACCTCCTCCCTTTATGATAACAAGCATTTTCTGAATAAGGCGCACATGCGCCAGCTGTAATGGGCTTGGAGAGAAAGTAACCCAAGCTCATATCTCATCCATGCACTAGGTGTACATTGTGGCAGATGGAGCACCGATGGCCAAAATTTGGCTTCCCATTGGTTAAATTTAAATGACGAATCAGTTTGCATTGACTCTAGCCCATATAATAACAGAATCTGCCAGCATATAGGCATATAGGCTTGGCCAAAATGGAGACCTGATAAAAGCACCTGCATGGCCCTCTGGAAGCACCTTAATCCAATGGTACACAAAATAAGCCTTGAAACATCTACTGTGTCTATGTTGGCACATTGAGTGTGCCCTTCTAGTTGGCTTCTTGAGTTATGAGGGTGTGCTCCTGTGCTTCTTCTGTGTGAGGTCTGGCCTGGTGGGATAGTGACCTCCACCTCTGCCAAATTCTGCACCTTCATCAGGTTCCACCCCTTCAACAAAATGTCTGCATTGTCCAAACTATGTCCCGTCACCCCCATTTTGTCTCACATTTTGGATCCATAGCATTATATAGCCATTTTTAAGGTTGCAGGGATTAGAAAGTTATTGCTTCCTCTGTATTAATTCAAACATGTCATCATCTATGTTATGTTAGTTGAAAGAGTGTTTTCAGATATCTGCTGCACAAGATTAGGAGAAGCCAGTGTGTTCTACAGGTGAGTGCACTAGAGGTAATTGTTATGGCTAATTGTCTACTTTCGGTTAAGTACGAAAACAATCATTTTGAGCAAGTGATGAGAACAGAAGATGTCTGCCAACTGGACAGAAGGGAGAGAAAGTTGCAATGAGGAATTCTGGTTTCAATGCTAATATCTGGGTTCTCTCACAAATGGCATGCCGTCACTCTAAGAGAAGCACCTAGACTGGTCTGTAATATTAATGCAACATAACTAAATTTCTACATACAGTCTTGTCAAATGCTAAAGTTAACATATGAAATATTTGCAAGTGTTACAGGCATATCTAATAAAATATTGAATAAAAAACTCGACCCCCTTCTCATGGTTACATCTCTGGATTACCTGCTGCAGCTGATCTACCTCCAATCCCTTGGGCTGGAATAACATTAAAATATGGCAAAATCACAAGTGAAATTTGTTAACTATGCCTGGGCATAAACACTGCAGTAGAGTAAAAACAGTTGGAGAAGGTTCTTGGAATCTTTGGCTGTGCATTCTCACAGTGGAGTAATGGATAAGGGTGACCCTGAACATTCGTGTGTGGGAAGCAACAACATTCTTCGTAGCTGCACAGTGCAGGCACCTTTTATGACAAATGAATTGGTACATACAGTTTACATCATTGCTGTTTGTGCAATTGTTCAAAATACCCAACACTCCAAGAGTAAAATTGAGCAATGGATCGGGCAATACAGCACCATATTACCTTTGTGGGTGTGGTTTAGGCTATGGGTCTTGCCAGCTTGCATTTAAGGTAATTTAAAATGTTTAACTCTGTAGAGTTGGTTGGACTGTACAATACATAGTTTTTAGATGTGTGGGTATAGATATAGATGTCCTGCTGTCGTTTAAAGTACTGTTTCACAGTAAAAGTCATGCCTTGTATTTAAAATATAATGAATGTAAAGATTTCTTATAAAGCATCACAGTTATGCATTGTGTGAAATACTTTGCAGTTGGTTCTCCTGGTACTACTGAGCATGCAGCAGAATGCTTGCAGCAGAATGTCATCAAAGACACATGATAGCCCAGCAGGGATGCCATTTGCCTGCTTAGAAGTGAGCAGCCTCTATAAAGATGGCTGAATGGATATCTTTAAGGGACATATTTACAGCTGTGAAAGTGTGTACCTTTGGCACCCAGTTTTTGTTCTCATCCTTCTATGGCTTTAGGTATCCTTTCACAAGTTTCTTGATTCACTTTTGCATTCAGATTTAGTCTTTGCCATTTTAACTTCTCTATGATCTATTTCATACTTGCACCTCAGAAATGTGGGGCCGGGAGGAAAATTAGTGCCTGCTTATGAACATCATTTTAGTGCCACCTGTGGGAACTCTGTGCTTGACTTAAGCACAGTAATGCATAATATCGTAAAATGATGCATCATTTTTAACCTTTACTTTTCTGAAGTTAAAACCCTCATGTTTGCAACGGTTTAAAAAAATGCATGTTGTATATTTGAATATAAAAGTGTTTGCTTAACACAATGTATGTGTGTATTGATTAGAAAGAACTCCAAAGATAATGTGAAGTGGCACCAATAAAACGAATGAGGCTTGGCTGTTTTGCATATTAAAGCACATTTTGGGAAGATACAAATCACCAGACACATTTATATCTGTTACATATGTCTGTGAGAGTAGTATGACTGAATCACTAAATACCTAAAGCACCCAGGGCTGGGTACGCGTTTCAATAAAAAAAAAAAAAGAAGAACATTCTCCCTAACAATAAAGCTTTGGCAAATATCAAGCATATATAAAGTGGAATGACTGCGAACAACTCAAAATTACTTGCAGTGTTGTGGACACGAACAAACAAAATTGCATTTATATTAAAAAAAACACAAACAGTAGACTGAAAATAAACTGCAATAAAATGTTGCTCCTCTGGCAATCTGCCGCCCAGGGCCTGGGCCTAGTCGGCCTTGTTGTAAATACATCTATGACAACAGTCACTTTTAATTTATAAGCAATACATCCTTGCATCTGTTCCAGGCACGGATGCTTTCCTGTTAAATAACTATTGGCATAGCCAACTGTTTTGGCTCTTGTATAGGTTTGGGGTAGGAATTTGCCAGGCACTGCCATATTATGCCCAGTTACTAACACCATTTTCCAGCTGTTGCCATCTCATGGCCAGGTAGTATCATGATACAGTGTCTGGAAAACTACTATCCCATGCCTACGTAAAAGTTAAAGCTGTGGGGTTTGCCAATGCTTCTAACTCATTAGGTAAGACTGAGTGTAGTGGTGCAACTTGCCCTACTTGCTGTGACGCACTGCTGCGTGCCAAGTGAGCAAACGAGCAAATGATTGAGGGCACTGTGTTGTCAGTGCAATCTTCCAACTATTCATTTGCAATCCTGCACAGACCAGCCTTTCAGGAAGTGCCACGGCACTCAAAACACATTGGATTTATTCAGCAGTGCCTCCATTTGTTCCATCTAGATAGTTTTTTTCCATTGCACAATTTCCCCAGTCTAATGCTGCCACGTTGGATCTAATCACTTAATCCACCTTTTACGTTTCCATCTGCAATGACCACAAAACTGGCCTCTACCAAGCTCCTCCCGCTTCTTCCTGCTCACCCCGGTCAGGACTTTCAATGTTTGGGCTGACCATCTCCTGTGCAGGGAACGACCACTAGTCTTACAGGGCGGTGATCGGAGGCATCTAACATTCAGAATGCACTAATTTATTTAATTTATTTAAATGTATAAAGCACACAGCGGCCCTGAGGCATTGCGGCGCTGTTACAGGATATTCACTTAGATATACATTACACAGGCAGACTCGTCACAGTGCGTTACAGAGGTTCAGCAACAATCATACAATATACGTGTTCCAATGTTAGAGGCAACGTCTTCAAGTACAATCTAGTTTTTGAGCGCCTTTCTGAATGCCATGAGAGAGGTTTCCTTCCTGAGTTTGAGTGGTAGTGTGTTCCAGGATTTTGGTGCTAACACTTCAAAGCTAGCACTTCCAGCTTTGGCTCTGTCGAAGGCAGGGATAGACAGTTGGTGTGAGTATTGATCCCGTTTTGGTCTGCAAGATTGTGCCGGATGTATTCGTTCTGCTAGGTAGACAGGTGCAGACTGGGATAGGCATCTGTGTGTAATGGTGAGGGCCTTGAACAATATGTGCTCTTTGATAGGGAGCCAGTGGGCGTCTCGTCTGGCCTGAGAGATATGCTCTCTCCTAGGGATGCTTAGAGCCGCCCTGAGAGCATTATTTTGCGTGATTTGCAATTTGTTAAGAATTTTGGATGACGTACCTAAGAGAAGGACGTTGCAGTAATCCAATTTTGCACCAATGGTGGCTCTAGCAATGTTGAGGCCGTTTTTGGCCGATAGGTGAGGTTTTACAGCATGAATAATTTTCGTTGTGAGCGCTACCGATGATGAAATGGCACTGACTTGCCTTTGAAATGACAGAGTGGAATCCAGGTATAAACCCAAGGTTTTTACTGCAGCAGAGACTGATTAAAGTGCTCTCAATGGTGACATTGCTGTATTTGCTGTCTAGTTTGTTCAGGGTCTCTTTAGGGCCTACCTGCATGATTTTGTTTTTTTCCCCATTGAGACAAAGGCCATTAGCCGCCATCCACACCTGGATGAATGGATATGTCTTCTGTAGAGTTTTGAGGTCATGCTCATAGTCACCAGATAGTGGTAGAAGAGTGTGTGTATCATCGGTCATAGTTGGTGAATGCTATGCCGAATTCTTCTAAATTATTGAATAAGGGTAGGGTGAAAAGATTATAGAGGGTAGGGAATAAGCAGGATCCTTGTGGAACTCCACAACCAATGGGGGATGGAGTGGCTGAAGCCTGGTCCGAAAAACCCCCATGACTCAGCCCTCCAGGAAGGATGTTATCCAGGTAGTGGCTTCCTAGGAGAAGTGAGCTGCATCTGTAAGGTGTTTGCATAGGATCTTGTGGTCGACCAAGTTCAAGGCGGCTGACAGATCGAGGAGAAGAAGAAGCGCCGACTTGCCCTTTTCCATATTTTCTAGTAACTGATTCTTCAAGTCTAACAAAGCTGACTCTGTGCCATGCCAAGGACGAAAGCCAGATTGCCTCTTCCCCAGAATGTTGTGCAGTTCCAGGTAGGAAGGACTGGATCTGCAGATATGCAGCCTTGTCGAGAATTTTCAACAAAAACGGCACAGTGGTGATTGGCCTGTAATTGTTGGGAGAATCTGGGTCAAGGGTAGTTTTTTTTTTAGTAGTGGCCGAACCCAGGCTTCCTTGAGGGCAGATGGGACGATGCCCGAGGCAAAAGAGGCATAAATGAAGGCTGTGACGAAGGGAGCTAGTGATACCGCACAGTCTTTGATTAAGCCAGCAGGGCAAATGTTACCCTTACAAAGCGAAGGTTTGATATGCTTCATAATCAGTAGGACTTCTGGTATGGTTACCTTCTTGTAAGCAAAGGGTTCTGTTTTTTATGTACCATGTGCGTCCCTCGGAACTGACCCAGTGTCAGTGAGTGTTAAGTGAGGGGATGCAACCTTGTGTAGGTTGCTAAAGTGAGACTTGATTTTTTCCTGGAGCCAGTTGATTTTGTCTAGCATAGCATGTTGGATGTTATTACACCATGTCTCATCTTTCACGGTCTGTTGTGTAGAGGGAGAGGGGGGGACAACCAATTCATTAAAGAGGGCAAACAACTCCTTGGACTGTGATTTTCTTTTTGTCAATTCCAAGGTTGTATGCAGATGCTTTGGCTACCGAGATAGCCTTTTTGTATTGCTTAGCAACTGTCAGGTATGTGTCTCGTGTGGAGACCGTGGGACATGATTGCCTTTCGGTTAGTGCTGCCCGTTTAAGGGCTCTTATGTCAAGTAGTTCTTGGGTGTACCAGGAGTTAGCATGTCTAGTACGCTTAGCTCTTTTGTTCTCTAGTGGGGCAATGGCATCTACTGCTTCTTTAAGAGTGGCATTGTAGAGCTCAACCAGTTCTATAGGGTTGTTAGAGTGGTTGCGCTAGAGCTGAGGCTTCCAGGAGTGTGAGAATTCTGTCTTTGTGAGCAGTTTTTTTGATTTAGCCATAGCAGCGGGCACAGGAGGACTCTGTTTGGCTGTGATTCTGGATGGTATATGGAAGTGCAGAAGATGGTGATTGTTAAAACGGATTTCTGAACTCTGTCCTGGCGGCGCAGAAGTTCAGAAGGCCAACCTAATTACTTGGAACAGGGTAACCTCTGGACAAGCCAGACCAATCAGGGTAGCAATCGCGGCGGTCAAGACTAGGTCTCAAGAGGGGTGAGGGTGACTGAAAGCCCGCAATGAGCACACAAAGCAAGGACACTTACAAACTACTCCAAACAGGTGTTATATTAAAAATATATACACATTTATTCCAAGGCCTTTAAAACAATGACCGTAGCGAGAAATCACAATACAACTCTAGTAAACCAACACATACCATACCAATACAATATATATACAAATACGAACAAGTCTAAAGCGTTAGATGCACGAAATGTGTAGTCCACCTAAAAGGGAAGGAAAACAGGCAGTGCGAAATAATGCTTAGACCCAGTCCGCCTTCAGAGGCACCTAACTAAAAGGAAGTCCGAGCCCTATGAAGAGTGGAGCCTTGTGCTCAAAAGTACCTGCACACGCTGGTGCCAACGGGCAAGAAGGGGGGTCTCTTCGCGGGGATCAGGCAGTTCAGTTTAGTGCACAAATGAAGAAGAACAGAGTTCCGCGACTCAAGCGCAGCCTCCATTGTGGGCAGAAGCAGAGCGCGAGTACGGAAAGGCGTGCTGTTTTGACACAGCGGGGAAAAGCTATGGGCTCCTGCAGGAGGGCGACCAGTTCCTAGCTATGCTACTCACCGGTCCCCGATGCAAGCAGACCCAGGCTTCTCCGCGTCAGTTTCAGTCGCTGGCAGGTTCAGGAGAGCAGGGGACGTCTCGTCGTCGTGTTGAGTCTGCAGCAGCAGAGTTGAGTTGAAGATGTCCCAAACGAAGTGAACCCGCACAGCTTGTTACCACAGCAGGGCAACGGCGCGGCCGTGTGTATCTGAGCCAAATGTACACTACTCACTTCAGACCTGGGAACGCCAAGTGTACGAATCGTGTGAGAGTGACAAGGACTCGAAATACTACACAACCTGGCGGAGGTTACAGAGCAAGACTCCTGTGTAGGCTGGTCAGTCTGCTGGATGGCCCAAAGACGCTTCCGAAGGCTTACGAGCAGGAGATGGTGAAGATGCCGAGAATAGCTGTTCCCGCTATTCCAAGGGTCGAAGTACCAGTACAGGCCTTCTGGTTCGATCAAAGGTAAAAAAAGGGTTTCACAAGGCGACAGCAGTGCAGAGGAGCAGTCCTTCAGCGGGTCACCAGCGATTCCTCGGTTCAGCCTCTTGGTTGCAGGATACTTGGCTCCTGAATTCCTTCGTTCGTGAGAACTCAGGAGATCGACATGGTAGTGGTGTTTCCAGCCCCCTCTTATCCACGGTTCCCTTCACGCCAAAACGGAGGGGACCCAATGGGAGATCCGCTCATCAACACTCACACCATACGTGGACCTATCACGGACCTCGGTGGTCCCAGCCATTCACACCACCCTAGACTCTCTGGCACCCAGGATGTGTATTGGGACCAGACATCCCAGCCCACATCCTGGAGGCACACACAAGGCCTGTAGAAGCCCGCGAAAGCATCCGTGTTTCGCGGGAAAGTACATGCCCAAATAAGGAAGGACCCGGGTCGGCTCGACCTGGGGAAGGTGAAGGGAGCAAGACGGTCAGCGGACAGGACAAAGGAGCCTCGTGGTCTGGCCATTTTGGGAGCCAGGCCACCATTTTGGGCTAAGCGCGAGAAACGCGCTTAAAACGCCAAAAGGAGCTCAAAACACAAGAAACGATCGCTGCCACCATTCCCGTCCGTGAATCACTTGCACCGATCAGTTACAATCCAAAAAGAGTATCTAGGGCCTGTAGAAGGCTAGAGACCCAAGAGAGCAGTAACTTAGCTTACAGTGCCCTCTTGTGTCATGTTGCACGAAAGCCGCAACATGATAAAAGAAACTACGGAAAACAGCGTTTCCCGGTACTGACTGTCTTAAGGGCATGTCAGTTTCCCCGTAAGAATGGAGCGAAAGCCCAGAGGAGTGCGGCAGAAGGCTGCACTTCTCTGGCAAAGTCGAGAACAAGGTGAAAAACAACAGCAAAAAGTTTAGGGGTTGCCACATGGAAGGAAAATTACCTATAATTACGAAATCTTTCCTAACAGTGATTAGTCCAGGGGCGTGGGGTGTTGGAGCTGATGTCAGCAGAGCAATTGTGATCAGCTATCCAATCCAGTATGCGAATTTTAATGTGTGTCGGGTTGTCCACTTTTTGAATATAGCCCAGGTCTAGGAGAGCATTAGCAAAGGTTTTACCTTTCTTATCTTTGGCTCTAGTATTGGTTTTTAGGTTATCCCCTAGGAGATGTAAAAGATTAGCTTAGAAGTCAAGGAGGGGGCCTCGAGGATGGTGGACTACATGAAGTGTTATGGTGTCATTAGGTGATAAGGCTATTTTTACTGAGAGGGCGTCAGAGTTATCTGCAGTAGCACATTTTTTTTGTCTAGAATTAAGATTTTCCTTGACAATGAGGGCAACCCTGCCTCCCTGGTTGGAGGACCTGTCTTGACGGAAAACAGTGTAGCCTGGAGGTAAGGATTGGCAAATGGCTGGTCCTGAGGTTTCGTGTAACAAAGTTTCTGTGATGGCTAAGGCATCAAGATCCAGGTCAGTGATAAGGTTGTGAATCTCTGTGGCGTGGGCTAACATGGACCGTGAATTGATGAGTGCACATTGAATTTGTCTAGTAGGGTTGTTACATATTTTTGTTTTGGTCGGGATACTGGTATCCTTGGTATAGTGTTAGGCCGAATCCTGTGCAGTGCCTTTAGGGATCACTACACACAATTAAGACAACTTGTGGCAATACAAGTTTTACCTTTGGTACAAGCCTGTACTACTAAGTTATAGTGGTAGCAGTAGCAGAGCAGCCAGGCTTATCTCAAGAGTATATGAGCAGTAGCAGAGATTACACAAAGGGACCACAATTACTGTGGCTCAAGCAAACACTGATTCAAGGTTTCAGGTAAAAATATAAGTACATTTATTTTTTAAACCATCAGTTATAAACACAACACTTCTATTAAACTTTAAACAAAACCACATGTTAAATATACTACAACTAACCAATTCACTTTGTACAGTATGTCTCAAGGTAAGTACCCTGTGTTTGAATGAACTGGTGTTATGAACAAAACACGATACCGCGGATACGGTTGCAATCACTTTTTGACAGTTCGGTCTACTCAATAGACGCGTATCCGTGACATGAAATGCTACCGAGGCAAAAACACACTTAGCACCTGAGATACACAGAGGGATTTGGAGGCAAAAATCACAGGCAGTGTTTAGGTTAGGCAGATAGCATCGAGAAACACTCAGAAACAGGAGTTCAAAAATCAAAGGGTGGGAGCCAGGGTTAAGTGACACCGGAGACCTGTTGCCGAAGATCACACCGTTAGACAGTTCACGATTCAGCGTAGCCCAAAAGTACTTTGATATTGTCAATGTTCGGAACCAAAAGTTATAAGAAGGAGGGAAGACAAGGACGAGCCTTGAGGATGAAGAAAAGGGGGTTCACCCAGTTTCCTTGAGTAGAGCACAGTACCTTATTCCAATGCTGCAGCTGGTTCCCTGGCAGTTGTTCCTGTTGGTTTCCCGCAGACGCGCGATTCCTGGAGCTTCGTTGTGAAGGACGTCTGAAGGGGGTCTGCACCACACAGGGATGAAGCCGGCAGCAACGACAACGAATAAAAGGTGCGCTCCTTAAAAACAGGAGAGGCTCGGCAGGTGGCTATCCGGACCACTACAGCAGTGTACAGCGATTTCGACCACGGCGGAGATCTCTGGCTGAAGAAGATGAGCTGGTTATCCCCACCAGGCTCAAGGGAAGAAAACTCCAGACTGGATCTCCTCTTAGTCGTCGAAGGGTAGATAGCTCAGGACTGCAGCAGGGCTTCACCGGGACGGGGTAGTTGCAGCAGCCGTCGTTCTCTCCGCTTCTCTTCGGTTCCTTGTAGTTCCAGAGGCGACTGACTTCTAGCCCAAGAGACCTGCCTTTTATGCGCAAAAACCCCCATTCACACAGCCTGGCTGTCAATCACGCAGCAGGGGGGTTGTCCAGCCGCAACAACCACCTCAGCCAATCATGGCAAAGTGCGACTTGGGTTTCCTAGGATACCCTGTGCAGTGGGTGACTACACCCCTCCCTCACATTCAGCCCACCTAGACACCCAGGCGCCTGGAGGAGGGCCAAAAGACGGTGAACAAAGAAGGCGAACCTAGATTGCCACGCAAAGTAAAACACAAGAAGGACTTTAACAAAAAGAGATGGCGAATAAACCCAACCGGAGCCAAAAGAAAGATGATTTGGTCAAGCGGGTTTATGTTCGATGCTAATATAATAGCCAAGAACAGTACCACGTTTATCTAATATAATTGCGGTAGAAAAGTTAGGATAGATACCACTGCCACCAGCCAAGTCTAAATGTTAAAAGAGCGAAACAATGCTCAGGGAGGTACAGACAGAAAAGGGGTACAGATTAGCCCTTTCCAGTACTCCACGTAAGATGGGGTGTACTGGGTCTGTGGTAAAAATGACTACGTAAAGTAAATGGCAACTTTACCTTTCTCTGGGGGACAGTAGTCAGCCCGAGCGAAATGGAGTCAGAGGAAAGTCTTAAAAGACAACCCTGGGTTACTACACTGAGGGGGCGGTGTAACCCATACAAGAACAGGGGCACCAGGAGTGGTGTGCTCCAGTGCCCAAGATCACACAATGAGTAAAAACACATAGGGCAAAACACATGGAAGAGTGGAAAAAGGATGTACACTATTACCAGGTGGAAAAAATAAACTCCAGAAATCCGGCAAAGCTGCTGGGGGACTCACTAGGTGAGGGAAATTAGCCCTAGAAGGAGAATTCTCCCTAACAGTTAGGTATAGAGTTCTTGGCCTAGAGGTGGTGGCAGGTGAGGGTGAATAGTGAGGTTGCCTTCCCAGGTGTTTTTTGAGAGTGGATGGGATGTGGATAGAGCGGGATCCCAGTCATTCTTCTTGGTCTCTCAAGAAGAGGGGTTGTGGGGGCCTGAGGTCCTGGTGGTGGCTTAGGTGAGTTGGTGGTTGGGATTGGTGAAGAGATAGGGGCTAAGGTAGCCCTCTTGGTGGGTAGGGTCGGTGCGCCTATGAGAAGCGCAAGGAGGAAGGGTGTGGGTGGGATCAGGGCGGTATAGGCAGCATGTCGGGGAGTGCCTGGAGCACTATCCTCGTGCAGTTACGTTTGGGTTAATTTCTGCTGCATAGTCTGAGGACTGTAGTTTTTGAGTGCGACCTGTAAAGGTTATTTTAGGGCTAATACTATCAGGAACTGAACAGTGGTATTCACAATTGCACACAAAGCGTTAAGGAAATCAGATATTGTGGGTACCAAACAAATAGGTTAGACGAACAAGTTACTTACCATATCTGGTAACGTTCTTTAGATGGAATGTTCCTCCGACGTATTCCACATCTATGACAGGTAATGTCCACAGCTGTGCTGCTTTGGAATATTTTCGGCAGAGGGTGTCCTGCGTCGATCCGTTGTCCCTCGAGGGTCGACGTCACCAGATGTTATATATAGGACGCACGGCACCCGTAGCCTTAGTTGTAGTTTTTTCCCAGAACGTGTAGCACCAATCTCCTGCCAGTATGACTGCAGAAAGCCTTGCGGAAACGTAAGCAGTAATTGCATAGGAAATTCAGTAGAGGGGCAGGCTGGGAGGGCGATGTGGAATACGTTGGAGGAACATCCCATCGAAAGAATGTTACCAGATATGGTAAGTAACTCATTATTCGAGGGGATTATGTCCTCCGACGTATTCCACATCTATGACAGACTCCCAAAGCAGTACCAACTTATGGAGGTGGGAAAAGAATTTACAATTTTAGAATTTTAGAATACCCAATCAAATAGCTGAATAGAGGACTGCTGTCACGCCTCCTCCCTGCCACACCATCGCCAGACAGCCTTCCAAACTCACATCCGCCACCCCTAACCCTGCACGCTTCATCCGGCGTGTTCCCCATGACTCTCACCGCACTCAGCAACTGAATTACCAGGGACGGCTACGACCTTTCCTGCATTGGAATCTGCCATGGCGCTTCTCTCCGGGACGGCGCCCGTCCATGGGCGCCCGGAGACTACGATCCAGCGCACGGAGTGCTTCCGATCAGGTGACCAAACGCCGGCAACAGGCGGCCAATCGCCGGCAGACTCCCCGGGCAGCCTCGAGGGTCACGTGATGCGGCTCCGCGTTTCCCTCGTGACTGCATCACATGCTCAATTCAACGCAGTCAAAAGGACAGGGGAAACGCGGAACAAACGCTTCACAGCTGCTTTTCAGAGTGCTGCACAGCGTTTTTGGATCTCGCTAAGGATTCTGATTTCTTCGACCACGGAACGTTGTACAGATTGCTTTTGGTTTCTTCCTACAGCTCAGGCGAACTTTGATCTCTAAGGATTCTGATTTCTTCGACCACGGAACGTTGTACGGATTGCTTTTGGTTTCTTCCTCCAGCTCAGGCGAACTTTGATCTCCAGGCATCACAACCTTTGACTTGCACAAACTTTGGATATTGGACCTTGGCAATTGTTTTCTTGGCTTTCGACCCTGGACTGTTAACGGATTGTTTACGGATCATCCACTGGTTACCTGACCTACAGGTGTTCTCAATCAAGAGTGCCCACAAGGACCCTTCTGTTTTCCTCTACCCCTTTGAGGCATCCTGACCAGCACATTTGGGTAAGCCCTTTAGCTTTTTCCATCATATTGTATTGTGATCATTGTGACTGTCTGCCCTAATCATTCATTGCCTTACAGTGGTCAGGGGGTCCTTCCAGTGTTCCTGGTTCCAGCTTGACGGAACTCCACACCTGTGGCCTCAAGAATTGCATTGGTAGTGATATTATTCTTACCAGTGTGGTACTTGGGGACGGAGGTATCTTCATCTACACGACCATCAAGATCACAACAGACTGTGAAGCCTTTTGGTCGTCCAGAAGGATACTTCTGCCGGGGACCCAGTGACCACTTTAATGCAAGCAGTCGCAGCCCTTAGGACTGATATGGCCACAGCTACCACCGCGATTCACCATAGATTGGACGCCTTACACAGCGTCCAACATCCTTTGCCCGCTGATGCCGAATTTGGGGACGCTGTCCCCCAGAACCCTGTTCCTCCCGCAGCTCCTCCGGCTCCCCCTCTGCCCCCTCCTGTGGTACTCCCTAGCCCCATTCCCCTTGCAGCCCCCGAAAGGTTCCATGGAGACCCTAGGAAATATCGCACTTTCTTAAATCAGTGCAAGCTCCATTTCTTGTGCCGGCCCTTGGCATTTCCTGATTCCGTCACTAAGGCAGCTTTCCTACTCTCGCATCTGTCAAGAGTGGCAGCCACATGGGCGAACCCTTTGTTAGAGAGCGACCATCCTGCCCTATACAATTTCGACCTCTTGGTTAATGAAATGGCAAAAGTCTTCGACACCCGATATAGGGCGCAATCCCAGGACTTGGAGCTTTTGGACCTCACTCAGGGCAGACAAACGCTTATAGAGTATATAACCCGCTTTAACCAGCTGTCTGCGGAGATGTCTTGGCCTGAAAACAAAAAGGCGGTTGTATTCTATAGGGGTCTGAGTAGCGCCATGAAGGATGCCCTCTCAGTCGTGCCATCCCTTCCTGCTACCTATTCAGACCTAGTTGATCTGGCCCTACAGGTGGACGCCCGAAGGACTGAGCGACGGGCAGAAGAAGGCCTTTCCGGTCATCACTCTTCCCCCTCAACCGACCAAACCCCAGAACCCATGCAAGTAGGCGGGATCCGTAGCCCCATTACCCATACTGAACGGGAACGTAGACGTGCTGACAATGCTTGCTTCTACTGCGGCATCAGCGGCCACTACGTAAAAGAATGTCCTCGCCGACACAAGAACAAAAATCCGGGTTTTCAGAAGGCTCGCCCTTGAGATCGGGGGTACGGGCGAGCATTCCACTAACCCCCTCTGATATCGCTTTTGGTCCCATTAAACCAGTGGTGGTCCAGGCTATGCTGATCCCACCCCGGGAATGCATGCATTCGGTTCACATTGTTATCGATTCAGGTGCCACTGGCTGTTTTATTGACATCACACTGGCTCAGCAACTCAATCTACCATTGATCACCAAAGAGCGTCCTGAACCAGTACAGGCCGTAGACGGTACTTCCCTCGCTTCCGGCCCCATCAAGCAACAGACTGCTCCTTTGGAAGTCGTAATCCAAGGTACCCACAGAGAAACATTAACCTTTGATCTGATCACTACCCCTCAGTTCGGGATCATCCGCGGGATACCGTGGCTGAAATGACACAACCCTCTGATCAACTGGAGTATCGGACAAGAGTTCTTCGAATCCGAGGTCTGTCAGCATTTTTGCCTGGTGGAGTCGGAATCTTTGTCCAGTCCTGCAAGCGTTCTAGAAGCCTTGGCTTCTCTAGCCTTGGAAGACGGTGGCCCCACAACCACTGCCACTTTATCACATACGGTTGGGGCTGTCACAGCCGGGATACCCTCAGTATACCAGGACTTCCACATGGTGTTTGATAAAGCCTCAGCAGAGGGCCTACCGCCCCACAGGCCGTATGACTGCCCCATCGACTTAATACCGGGAGCTCCGGTACCGAGGGGCCGCATATATTCACTGTTCCAATCAGAAGAACAGGCCCTGAAGGATTACATCCAACAGGCCTTACGGTTAGGTCACATCCGCCCCTCCTCTTCCCCAGCAGCAAGCCCCATTTTCTTTGTTCCGAAGAAAGAGGGTGACCTACGTCCTTGCGTCGATTATCGGCTGCTAAATTCCATCACCATTAAGAACAGATACCCCATCCCGCTCATTTCTACGTTACTGGACAGATTGTCTCACGCATCTGTCTACACAAAACTAGACTTACGTGGGGCTAACAATCTGATCCGTACGCGTGAAGGGGACGAGTGGAAGACGGCGTTCTGCTCCCGACAAGGACTATATGAATATACGGTGATGCCGTTTGGGCTTTGCAACGCCCCAGCCACCTTCCAACATTTCATAAACGACTTGTTCAGTGATATTCTAGATGTATATGTGGTGGTCTATCTAGACGATATCCTGATCTTCTCCCCCACTCTGGAAGAGCATGTCATTCACGTCAGAGAAGTCCTGTCCCGCCTCAAAAAGAACGCGTTCTTTGCTAAACCAGAAAAATGCCTGTTTCACGCCACCGAAGTTGAGTTCCTAGGATTCCATATAACACCCGGGGGTCTCTCCATGAACCAATCTAAGGTCCGCGCTATCACGGACTGGCCCGTCCCTGTTACACTCAAACAGCTGCAGTCTTTCCTTGGTTTCGCGAATTTCTACCGGCGTTTTATCGCTGGTTTCTCCTCCATTGTTGCCCCGTTGACTGCTCTAACCAGCCCTCTGGTCCATTATCACTGGACACCGGAACATCAAATGGCGTTTGATACCTTGAAGGCGAGGTTCACCACTGCTCCTGTTCTTCAGCATCCCGATCCTGAACACCCTTTTGTATTGGAAGCAGACGCTTCATCGTTTGCATTAGGTGCAGTTCTCTCTCAAACCTGCCCTACCACGGGTCGACTGCACCCTGTGGCCTTCCATTCACGGAAGTTCACTTCATCCGAAGTGCACTATACCATGATGGAGAAGGAACTATTGGCCATTAAGGACGCTATGCAGACATGGCGGCATCATCTTCTAGGGGCTAAGCACCAAACCACCATTTATTCAGACCACAAGAATCTACAGGATCTGGCTTCCCTGAAATGCATGAATAGCCGCCAAGTACGCTGGCATCTGTTTTTTGCTGCATACGATTTTGTATTCAAGCATCGACCAGGGGTGGTTCATGGTAAAGCAGATGCTCTGTCCCGCTCCCCAGGGGGGGAATCCCTTCCTTTGTTCCCAGATACCTTGCTAGAAGAAGGCCATGTTATCTGTGCCTGCACACCCTCACCGTCCATGCTAACCACCATACGCCACTGGGTTGTTCACAATAGTCATGCAGTCAGTGAATGGGACCTTATAGTTCAGGACGGTTTGCCGTTTACACATGGGAAACTATTCTTGCCCACAAGTGACACGCGCACCCAGGCTCTAAACTGGTGGCATGATGCCGCGATCAATGGTCATCCGGGACACCGCCGTACTCTGGATCTATTGAAACGGTGGTGTTGGTGGCCATCGATGAGACGGGATGTAGAGAGTTACGTGAATACCTGCTCAGTTTGTGCCCAATGTAAATCCCGCAGGGGTCGCCCTCTAGGTCTACTTCAGCCACTACCCATACCCACAAAGCCATGGCACACGGTTTCGATGGACCTGATTACGGATTTACCCCGCGTACAGGGGTACGACACCATATGGGTGGTGGTGGACTCTTATACCAAGATGGCCCGTTTCGTGCCCTGCACTGGGATTCACACGGCACCAGCACTGGCCTGGTTGTTTTTCAAATCCATCTTCTGTCTCTTTGGCTTGCCACAGGTCATAGTGTCTGACCGGGGTACCCAATTCACTTCTCGTTTTTGGCGGGCTTTGACCAAGTTGCTGGGCATTGATGTGCATTTCTCTTCCGCTTACCACCCAGAGAGTGATGGTCAGACAAAGGGTGAACCAATCCCTAGAACAGTACTTGCGATGCCTTACCCTCCAATATCAGGACACATGGCTAAATCTCTTGCACATGGCGGAATTCGCCTATAACAACGCTCTACATTCTTCAACTGGCTTTTCCCCTTTCTATTCCCTTTATGGCCAGCATCCTCGTACCCTTCCTCTCCCGGATTTCACGCCTACGGCCACCCCTGCTGCCAATGCTTGTGCCCGCGATCTAGTCGCTGTTCACGGCCAAACCTTTGTCCATTTGTGGGAATCTCAAGTCTCCATGAAGAAAGCGGCCGACAAGAAACGGTTGGTTGCTCCAGAGTATCGGGTGGGGGATCGGGTGTGGTTGTCTTCCCGGCAGTTACATATTCCTGGTTCCCGTAAGCTGCTCCCTCGCTTTGTCGGTCCTTATCGGATCTCCAAAGTCATTAACCCGGTGGCTTTTTGCCTCTCCGTTCCCGCCTCATGGCGGATCCACCCAGTGTTTCACTCTTCCTTGTTCAAACCCTGCCCTGCTCCTACCCGCATCATTACCCCGCCTGCTCCTGTTTCGGTGTCGTCCCCTGACGTGTTTGAGGTCAGTGCCATCTTGGGTTCCCGTCTCTGTAGGGGTCGGTTACAGTACCTGGTGGACTGGCTGGGGTATGGTCCTGAGGATCGCTCTTGGGTTTCCTCTCGAGATGTACGGGCTCCGCTTTTGGTTGCTCGTTTTCATCGGGACCATCCTTCCAGCCCACGGGGTCGTGGGCCGTTGGGGGGGACTCTGTCACGCCTCCTCCCTGCCACACCATTTCTAGACAGCCTTCCAAACTCACATCCGCCACCCCTAACCCTGCACGCTTCATCCGGCGTGTTCCCCATGACTCTCATCGCACTCAGCAACTGAATTACCAGGGACGGCTACGACCTTTCCTGCATTGGAATCTGCCATGGCGCCTCTCTCCGGGACGGCGCCCGTCCATGGGCGCCCGGAGACTACGATCCAGCGCACAGAGTGCTTCCGATCAGGTGACCAAACGCCAGCAACAGGCGGCCAATCGCCGGCAGACTCCCTGGGCAGCGTTGAGGGTCGCGTGACGCGGCTCCGCGTTACCCTCGTGACTGCATCACATGCTCAATTCAACGCAGTCAAAAGGACAGGGGAAACGCGGAACAAACGCTTCACAGCTGCTTTTCGGAGTGCTGCACAGCGTTTAAGGATCTCGCTAAGGATTCTGATTTCTTCGACCACGGAACTTTGTACGGATTGCTTTTGGTTTCTTCCTACAGCTCAGGCGAACTTTGATCTCGAAGGATTCTGATTTCTTCGACCACAGAACGTTGTACGGATTGCTTTTGGTTTCTTCCTCCAGCTCAGGCGAACTTTGATCTCCAGGCATCACAACCTTTGGCTTGCACAAACTTTTTAAACTTTGGATATTGGACCTTGGCAATTGTTTTCTTGGCTTTCGACCCTGGACTGATAACGGATTGTTTACGGATCATCCACTGGCTACCTGACCTACAGGTGTTCTCCATCAAGAGTGCCCACAAGGACCCTTCTGTTTCCCTTTGAGGCATCCTGACCAGCACATTTGGGTAAGCCCTTTAGCTTCTTCCATCATATTGTATTGTGATCATTGCGACTGTCTGCCCTAATCATTCATTGCCTTACAGTGGTCAGGGGGTCCTTCCGGTGTTCCTGGTTCCAGCTTGACGGCACTCCACACCTGTGGCCTCAAGAATTGCATTGGTAGTGATATTATTCTTACCAGTGTGGTACTTGGGGACAGAGGTATCTTCATCTACACGACCATCAAGATCACAACAACTGCCTTACCAAAGGCCAAATCCTGCCCATAGATGAGTCCAAGAAATAGTGTCTCACTAAAGTATGGACAGAGGCCCATGTGCCTGCTTCGCAAACATTGCTAATAGGAAAGTCCCTCTTTAGAGCAGTGGAGGCAGCCACACCCCTAGTAGAGTGAGCCCGTAAGCCTTCTGGAGGGTCCTTTCCCAGCAAACGGTAACACTCAGAGATCATCAAAATGATGCATCTGGACAAGGTCTGCTTGGAAACAGCCTGACCCAAGCGCCGTCCAGCATAACCAACAAAGAGCCGATCGTCCACTCTGACCCGGGACATCCGTGAGAGATAGAAACTCAAAGCTCTCCTAGGATCCAACCTATGGAGCCTCTCCTCTTCCTTAACAGGATGTGGAGGAGGATAAAACGCCGGAAGAATCACCTTCTGGCTCAAATGGAATTCCGAAACAACCTTCGGAAGAAAAGAAGGCTGCACCCGCAGGACAACCCTGTCTTTATGGAAAACAGTAAAAGGGTGGCTTGGTGGAAAGTGCCTGCAACTCACTCACTCTGCGTGTGGAAGTAACCGCAACTAAAAACACAGTTTTAAAGGACAACAGTCGCAACGGACAAGAATGTAAGGCCTCAAACGGATCTCCAATTAGGAACTTTAAAACCAAATTCAAATCCCATCCCGGCACCTGGAAAGGCGACGGAGGAAACACATTAGTTAGCCCTTTCAGAAACTGGGAAATCAAAGGAATCTTAAAATAAGAACATTCCTCATACGAGCGCTTAAATATGGACAGCGCCGCCAGGTAACCCTTAATGGTACCCACTTGCAGGCTCTTGTGGACTAAAGAAAGCAAAAAAGACAAAACCAAAGGAATGGAACATTGGAAATAATCCACATTCTGTACCCTGCACCAGTCACAGAACTTTCCCCAACGGCAACGGTACAGGGATTTCATTGCAGGCCTTTTGGCCGAAGCAACACCTCCATCACGTCTTCGGGGAGGTCCCAATCCTTATACCTCAACCTTTCAGATACCAAGCATGAAGGCTGAGAGACTTGACCTCTGGATGGAGAACCCGATCCCTAATCCCGTGAGAGCAGATCATCTCGGTAGGGAAGACGGCGTGCGGGCAGATGGACATGTCTAGAAGGACTGGGTACCACGCTCTCCTGGCCCATGCCAGAGCAATGAAGATTATTCAGGAACCGAAACTCCGTAACCTCCGCAACACTTACGGAGTGACGGGGACTGGAGGAAACGCGTACAGCAGTCGGAAGGACCACTCCACTATGAACGTGTCCCCTAAGGCTCCTCTTGGGGGAAATTCCCGCAAGCAAAATCTCTCGCACTTCCGGTTGACAATGGTGGCAAAGAGATCCACTTGTGGGGTTCTTCAAAGGGTGAAGATCTCCAAAAGAACTTCCTGAGCCAGCTCCCACTCGTGAGAGACCCTGCTCTGCCTGCTCAGAGGGTCCGCCGCCGCGTTTACGTCTCCGGCCAGATGAACTGCCGAAATCGAAATTTCCTGCTGGATGGCCCAGAACCAGAGCTGCATCACCTCCCTGCACAACGGGAGTGACCCTGCCCCCCCCCTTTTTTGTTGAGGTAGTGCATGGCCACTGTATTGTCTGTCATAATTGTCGGTCATAATCAGGATATTCTTCCCCCGCACAGATGGCAGAAAAGCCTTCAGGGCTAGCCTGACGGCCCTCAGCTCTAACAGATTGATGTGGAGTCTGAACTCCTACGGAAACCGACGTTCGTTGGCTGTCAACTCATTGGCATGAGCGCCCCAACCTGTGAGGGATGCGTCCGTCACGATCGTCACCTCCGGCCATGGTTGCCAAAATGGTGCCTTCGATGGCCCCCCATAGAAGATCCTGGGCGACCGAGGTAGGAATCTGAACGGGATCTGACATCCTGCCGGAGAACTGCAACCACTGCATCTTGAGAGCCCTCTGCAGAGATCTCATCCGCAGCCTGGCCTCTGGCACCAGGAAAATGCAGGATGCCATGAGGCCGAGCAACCTCAAGAACTCGAACGCCGGGAGACTCGGGGCATGTTGAAACTGGTCCACCATCTGCAGAATGTGATGAGCCCTCACCTGTGGAGGCAAACACTGCCCCAGGGATGTGTCGAGCACTGCTCCGATGTATTGGAGCTGCTGGGTATGTGTCAAATGTGACTTCTTTAAATTGAGGGAGAAGCCCAGCTTGTGAAGGGAGTGACAGGTGAAGAACAGATGATCAAGGGGTTGCTCGGGAGAGCACGCCCTGATCTACCAATCATCCAGGTAGGGGTAGACGTGAATCCCCCCCTTTCCTGAGATACGCTGCCACCACCACCATCAGCTTGGTGAAGACCCTCGGGCGGAGGTCAATCCGAACGGCAGGACCCGAAATTGAAAATGCGAGTCGCCAACCATGAACCTCAGCTACTTCCTGTGCTTGGGATGAATCGGCACATGAAAGTAAGCATCCTTGAGGTCCAGAGACACCAACCAATCCTGAAGTTGAAGGGCCTGGAGGACTTGAGAAAGAGTTACCATCTTGAAATTGTCCTTCCTGAGGAGCTTGTTCAACCAACGCAAGTCCATGATGGGTCTCAATCCCCCGTCTTTTTTCGGGATTAAAAAATAAGGGGAATACCATCCCTTGTTCCTCTCCGCTACAGGCACCAGTTCCATGGCGCCTTTCTCCAGCAGCGATAGGATTTCCTGCGCAAGGAGCGGATCCGGACGCTTCAAAGAGAGCTTCCCCGGTGGATTGTCGTGAGACCTCTGCGTGAAGGGAAGACAGTAGCCGTGGGCTATGATCTCCAGAACCACACCCGCCATTCTCCAAGGTACTGCGCAAGTTTGCCCCCAACCGGCGAACCATGGGACATGGCCTCATGACTGAGCGGACGCAGCTGCGGCAGTGCCTGAGGGCAAAGAGGCAACTGCCCAAGCAGTTTTGGCACCTCGAGTACCTTGCTTTCCACCCCAGTTACTCCTACGGTGGCCCCTTTGACTGGCAGCTCCTCTCGATCGACCAAAGGAAGCGTAGTACTGAAAGGAACCTCCCCTCCATTGCTATCCCCTAGGACGAAAAGGCGGAGGTTGACGTACTGCAGCGATCAAAGACTTTGCTGCAGCTTTGGAGGTCTGCAACCTCTCAAGGCTCTCGTCAGTCTTGCTGCCAAACAGATGAACCCCATCAAAGGGCATGTTCAGAAGCCGGGATTGCACATCAGGAGCAAACCCCAACTTCCGCAACCACGCAAACCTGCGTATCACTGTGCTCGCAGCCATGGACCGCAGTGCTTAATTTGTGGGGGTGGTTGCCAGTGCCCAACACCGGCACTCTTTTTTGGGCACCGGAACTCATGCGGGGCCAGCGCACATGCAATTACTTTGTTTGTTCTTCCACTTCGTTATGCTTCAATGCCATACCCCCAGCCGAAATACCTTCTTCGCCCAACCATCAAAGTGCTTATCGTCCCTATCAGGAGGGATGGTAGGGTACGCAGCCTGCTTCGAGGAGGCCGTAGCCGCCTGCACCACCAAATTCTCCGGAGTAGGGTGCGTCGATAAGTAGCAGGGGTCACTAAGGGATGGGCGGTATTTCTTTGGAAGCGACTTATTAACTGCCGGTAAACTCTCCGGAGCAGTTCACCCTCCTTTGCAAAGCCATGTGAAACGGCAACACGGGGTCAGTGGGCGGACCTTGATCCAGGATGTCCGTCAAATCATCCTGAGCAAACTCAACAGGTGGAGCAGACCACCCCAAGTATTCTGTCACCCTTGACATGAGACGCTGATAGGAGATTTGGCAAGGGCACTAGCATCATGCAATGACTGACAGAGTTCCTCCATCTGACTATGCTCAGACAAAAGGTCATTAGGGACATCAGGAGGCACAGGCAAGGCCATCTCCTCATCAGACAGTTCCTCAACCTCTGAAATATCCTGTAAAGGCTGGATAAACTCCAACCTAGGAGACGGAACAGAATAGGGTTCAAACACAGGCCTCATAGACTTACTGGCAGCCTTCCTCAGAGGTTCCACAGCCCTCTGGGGCACCTCCATCAAATCCTCCACAAACGGCGTCGAGGGTGCCGAAGGAATCGGCGTCGACGTCGACCGAGGCACCGACAGCATCGAAGACTTCTTCGAGGACGGAGCCCCGAGAGCGTCCCTCCACGGACACAGCGCGAAATGGCGTCGACGACTTCTTCGAGGCCGGAGCCTCGAGAGAGCCCCTTGACGGACACGGCGCCGATGGTGTCGATGCCTTCTTGGAAGGCTTCACAGGTTCCGACGGTCTCGATGGCGAGGACCGAGACCTGGATCTGGCACGGCTATGGCGATCTCCCTTGTCCGAATGGGACCTCGACAGCTCCAGTTAATCGTGCCAACCGCCCGAGCCCGAAGGCGTGCCAGTGGTGGACCTGGCCCATTCCCCACCTGCTCCTTTCGAAGGCACGACCAGAACTGTGCCTTGCGACTCGGAAATAGCTAACATCTGCTGGCGGAATGCATCCCATTCGGCCGACGACGAAGACTTGGTGGGACAAGTCAACCGTTTGGTGGAGTCCTCCTCCGACGAGGACGGCGACCAGTGACGGCTCTTCCTAGAATGCCTCGACGAGGCAGAGGAATGGCGGGAACCACTCCTAGACCGAGACCCCCTGGATTCTCGCCGATACAGAGAGTCGCCCCTCGAGTCATCGGTCGAAAGCCCAGCAGACTTACGTTCCCACAAGGCCTTAGACGTCAGGGACTGGCAATCCTCGCAGTTGTCGGTGGCGTGGCTTTCGCCGAGGCACCAGAGGCAGATGTCGTGCGGGTCCATGATGGACATCTTCGAACCGCAGTCCTGACATTTTTTAAAGCCCGACTTCGGGGTAGTAGAAGAAGATGAAGACATCGTACATGAAGAAAGAATCGAGCGCGCCGAGATTCCGAAGCAAACACGTTTGCGGAAAAAACGGAACTGAGGCTACGGGCACCGTGCGTCCTATATATAACATCCGGTGACATCGACCCTCGACGGAGGCCCTTGAGGGACAATGGATCAATGCCATCGACGCAGGACGCCCTCTGCCGAAAATTTTCCAAAGCAGCACAGCTCTGGACATCACCTGTCATAGATGTGGAATACGTAGGAGGACACAATCCCCTCGAAGGGAAGTTTACAGAACTAGCATTTTAGCAAAACAAGTAAACTTTGGATAGGCGGTTTGAACATACTAGTAAATACAGATAGGTACAGTGGCTAAGCAGTTTACACACAGTGGTACAATACACTTAGTAGTGAGGTCAAAACAAAGTATGATCCTGTAATCAAGTATAGGTTGCATACGGCTATACGTGTAACCATGCCATAGCTGAATTTCGTGCATGCAAGGATCGTGAATACAGATGTGGGATACACGTGCAGAACAATTTCGGGAAACAGCAAGCATTGGGATATAACTTGTGTAGGCTACAATAACTATGCAGGTTGTGAAAGAGTCAGTGAGTAGCTTTGGCAGTAGGTAAGGGGATCATTAAGGAACAGCACATTGAAACTTACATGCATGAAAATGTTCCTTAAGATGAAGACCAGGGGCTGCGGCGAGGATCGGCAGAGTGGGAGGTTGAGTCGATGCAGGATGCAGCCACAGTGAGGAAGGGGGCTAGGACCCAGGCTTGGGATACTGAGTGCGAGGGCTGACCAGGAGGGGTCCGGCGGTGCAGTCTAAGTGACCAGTGGCCACGCACATACAGGCCTGTGCCTTAGTGGAGTGCCTTTGTGGGCAGGCTGGCTGACGCTTTCCGGTGCAGCCTACTGAAGAAAATAGCGCAGATGGCCCAATGAACAGCAGGCTGCTGTTGCTACGCGACGGGGAAAACAAATGCTACGGCTGCCATTTTCCGATGGCTCTTGTCGCTCCTCGTGAGACTGTTGTCACGGCTGTGTGTCACAGTGCGGCTTCACTGCCCAAGGCACAAGGTCTTTTCCTCGTATGCATCACTGATAGCGCAGCAGACTTGGAGCTCCAGGCTTCCCCATTGCGTGGGGTCCGTATTCTCCCGCTTTCCATGGTGGACAGACAGAGGCACAAAGCGTCTGGGCGATTTTGGGCTTTACGCATGTTCATTCCTCTGCTCTCTTCAAAATATTTTCTGCTTACACTGTGTCCCTCTGCTGTGTACACTTTGCCATCCAGCAGGTAGCGTTGTGCAAGATGATCCAACATATCAGGTAACTGATGTGATGTGCCCTCAGCTGGCCTCGCTGAGCACCGTGATGGAGGCCACACATGTTGCTGGTTCACAGTAAGGCACCAAGTTCGCTTCCCAGGCTTTTGCCCTTATTTATTTCCTTAGTGTACACACGTCATGACAATTGCCGTCATGACGCTCCCCTTTGATCACATTACATCACATCCAACCCCAAATTGGATGAAAGAAAACAAAAACAGAAGAACAAAACAACCCCTGCTGTCAGAGTTCGACCATTATTCAATGGTCCCAGAATGTCAGTAAATTCCATGCAGAACAAACCCTCGAAGCCTGGTTGACTGCTGGGGCGTACTCCAAAGGGAGTACAGAGACTGACCATCTCAGCACGGGGTCGCTGTCGTGTCAGGTGCTCTTTGCTTGCTGTCAAGGTAGTTCTGTGGACATGTCTCTGGGTCCTCAGAAGGTGTTTATTCCCTTCTGTAAGGAACTCATAGTGGGAACAGTAAAGACAAACAAGTGATGGCAGTTCAAGGGTGTTTATTGACCTTTATAAAGGTTGAGGAAAACACCTACACTAAACCTAAAACTAAGATGGGAGCAAGCTACGACCATCAAATAATAATAAGGCAGTCCTATAAGCGTCTTGTCTAATAAAAATTTCCTATACGAAAAAAATCAATATTGCCAATCCTTACCACTGAGTTATAAAAAGAGTGTGGGATAATGTTCACTAGAAAAGAAAGAAGTGTACACAAAATTATAAGTCAGGATGGTATGGCTGGGTCTCCCTTCCCCACGTTTTTAGCAAAGGGACAAGGTGGGACTTCTGAGCACAGCACACTCCTGGACCTCTGCAGCACAAGGCTCACAGTTCGAGTTCAACGATAACAAAACCTTCAGGGGGTCAAATACTTTTCTCTGCAAAGACTCTTGCCTTAGAAGGGCTCATGGATCAAAACAACAAACAAACAAAAGTTCCTTCGGTAATCTTGTACCTTTGGACGATTGCTCTTACACCCCTTGACCTGCCTCCGCCGGGCTCGGATCCTCTTTGCAAAATGGGCCTCCCTCTGTCAGGTTCACTACGGCCTCTCAAATATCGCTCGTAACCTTCAGGAGTTTTAATGTCCTTTTAAACAATCAACACTGTGCACCACTCTCAACCGGGTTCACTCTCGTCGACACACTGTTCCCAGGTATATTATTCTTCACCCCTGCTCGTAAACAACAAATACACAAACAAAAGTTCCTATGGTACTCTTGTATAACTTGGGCAATTGCTCTTCGCCCTTTGGATCTCCCTCTGCCGGGCTCGAATCCTTTGTGCAACTTGGGCCTCCCTCCGTCGTGTTCACTACAGCCTTTCAAATGCAGCTTCGAATATTCAAGAACCTTTAACACAGTTCATGATTTCCTATTACAGTTTGTGATTTCCTACGTTCTCAACAGAAAGCGGGGATTCCCTTTTCCTAGCTTTCTTTCGGCATCCCTTTGTCTGGTTCACACTTGCCAAATATACAGTTCACTTTACTTTCTCACAATGCAGGATTCGCTTCCCTTAGCTTTCTCTTGGCAATAGGTCAGAGACTTTCGAGTCTACAAGGGATTTGACGTGACCCTTGTAGGACTACTCCGACACCTCACGCCACCCTTTCCAAGGCCATCTGGTACTTGCAGTTTCAATGAAAAAAGGGGCCAGCGAGAGTCCTTTGAATGAGCACTCCTGCGGCGCCTGACCACTATGCAGCTGGCCCTTCTCGGGCTTTCCCAAAAGTTCAAATACACAAGTTATTTGTTCTCAAGTTTTTGTGCTCATCTAATGTTGCCACTTGCAACCTTGGGCTCAACACACGTCGGTTTGCTATCAGCTTCCTCCGACTCACCGGCTGTGTTGAACCTGTTGGCTTATCTTGCCTCTGGAGTCAAGGACGTTACCACGGTAACCAGCACGCCTCCCCGTCTGTGCTATCAATGCACGAGGCCCCCGTGCAACGTTGACATCTGTTGCTCCACATGCCAGATGTAACTCTCAGTCTTATTATTTCCCTCTCGGAGGCTTCGCGGGTTTGAGTTGAAAAGGGCATGGGCAGTTCCCCCTTCATCCTTCCAGGTCTTGCCACCTTTCACCTCCGTTTGAACTGCCGGTCCGGTATAGCTGTAGTCTCATGCGTTCGGCCTAGCTCACAGTGTGCTCTCGTGCTTCGCCTTTTATCACTGTGAGGAAAGTAAAAGGTCGTCAGGTCTGTGATTACTGTCAATTGCCTGACTCTGCCTGACCCTTGTTTAGAGACATGTCAGGTGAACGGCTTTGGTATTAGTCCGTTGTCTGTCACGGTGTGAGAAAGTGTCTGTGTCGGAAAGGGGGCTCGGGGGGGTTTAGAGTTTCTAAACATCCTACGGGACAGGAAGGGGAAAAGACGTTGTACGGAATTATAGCTCTCATATTAGGGGTTGTGGTGAACTCGGAAAGGTAGGTTTTGTGAAAAGAGTAGGAGGGATTGTGGGAGCTATAGTGTTTTGTTACGATTGACTGGAGATTCGGAAAATGATAATCAGGGGGACGAGGAGAGGAATGATTGGGAGTACTTGGGTAGGTAACCGGAAAGCAAGGACTCTGGGAGATGTAGTTCCCCATGATAACGTTATTCAGGTTCCTACTTGATTTCACAGACAAGGAGGGGTTGTTGGATTCTGATAAGGGAGAATGACTGTGGGGTGGGGTTACTGTGGAATAGCCTATAAAGGCCTCAAGGACTGCGTCCTCCTCCCTGGTGTAATACCACGCCTCACCTGGGGCCTTTCCCCGAGCATAAACCTGGGTTCCCTCATCTAGGTGATCCTCCCTCACTCGTCCGCCCCAGGGTTGGGATCTGAGAATGCCAGCTTTTCCCTGGCCATTCCCTGGAGATTCTGGAGGTCTGCTCGCGAGAATACTGTCTCACACTTCCCTGCAGCGGCTCATTCTCTATGTGGGTGTCTCTGCTGTGTCCAGGGGCCACATCCGGTGTCTCTGTTCACATCCGATGCAGCACTTTCCAAGTGGGAGGAGTTCTGGGTCACCGTCTCACTCCTCCGCAATGCAGTCACTATGCCATGCTCCTTCCCCATGATTGTCCAGACTTGAGACTCATAGGATAGAGCTATTTTCCATAGGGGTGACCTGTTCTTGACGGTCTCTGGAGAAAATTAGAATGAAAAAATACTGACGCAGAATATGCCAAATCTTTTTATTCCAATTTTTTGACTTTTTAGCAAATTAATAGATGGGGAGTGGGGTAAGGGGCTATATTAGGGTAGGGGGTATGTTGGGGGGCTGTCCCCCCCGCATTTCAAGTCAGAAATTTGAATTAAACAAATTTGTCATTTTCTGCCTCAGTATTTTCTATTCAATCTTTTCATGGACAACCGTTCTTGACTAGGGCCATGTCTTCGACTTGAAGTCTGCTCGGTGCGGCATGTCGTGTCCGACGTTCCTGTTTGTTGTGGGCCTATCATGCCTATTCTACTAACTAATTGTTTAAAGTTGGAGCCGTCCATGTCTGATGAAGGGGGAGACTGACCTGTTCGAGGACACCAAACATCAGGGTGGCTTGGCTAACTTGCGTTGACGAGTGGGGGGTCTGGCGGTACGAATGAAGGAACCGGTACACTCGGGCAGCCATTGTACAAACATTGATGCTGACAGCATCCAACTGTTGCTGACTGCGAGGAGGGCTGGCAATGGGTTTAGGAGGACCTAGGCACGGGGAGACCTGGAACGCGACGAATACTCCAACTAGTGCTAGTACTTTCCATTGGATACGAGGCATCCAGGTGCAGGATTTCAAGAATGCTTGCGAATTGATGACTCTTTGATGCCCTCATTTGCTAGTTGTAGCGCTCTTTCTTATAGGTTTGTCACGATCACGATTCTGTTCCCTTTTAACACTAAGCCTTCCGGGGAGAGAGACAACTTGTAGCGGATGCCGAACAGGCTCTGCACCATCTCTTATGCGGGCATCGTGCGATATCATCAACGTCAGGAATGTTCTCCATTCACCGGTTAGGACGGTTTCCTTGGCGATCTGCAGGCATGCGTCTTTCTTTGTCTCTTCTAGGATGTCTTGTAGTTTCATCGTCTTCAGCCGCACTCAAGCAACAACATGGCAGACATGTTAGTTGGTTTCTTGTGCCGCTTCGCACTCCTCTGGTGTTGCTGGTCTGGGGTGCCCGGGACAGAAAATCAGTCAGGTTATCTGCTCTGGCTCTGTGTTACATTCTACATTTAATGGCTGCAGTTGCAGCATCCAGTGTTGAAGCCGCGCCGGGGGATGTGGCGCTGACCCTTTAAAAACTGGTATGAAGAGGTGTGGCCAAAATGGCGGGCTGAGTGGACGTGAGTGCCAAGTGCTCCATGGCTTTATATTTAAAAAATGACAACCAGTAAATTGAAAATAAACTACAATAAAATGCTGCTCCTCTGGCAATCTGCCGCCCTAGGCCTGGGCTTAGTCACCCTTGTTGTAAATATGTCTATGAGCGGCTCCATTATGGTGGGCGCAACGGTTAACAGGACCTGAAGTGGTGAGCAATGAAGAGCGGTGCTAAGCCAGGCGTGGAGGAGAATATTGGAGCACCGGGAGCGTGACTGCAGGAAGAGTCGGAAGTGGTGGTGAGCACGGAGCGGGCGGAGGACCAGACCGCAGGTGGCTGAAGGTGGACCAGCACTGGAGCAGTGTGGAGGAGGCGTGGGGGAAGAGTGTGGCAGCAAGCCTCTGTGTCAGGAGAGCGCTGAGGCACCTCTCGGCGGTAAGGAGATTGTGGTCCGTTAGGCCCACAGGAATGGCTTGTTGTCCATGTTGGGAGAGCATCCCCTGGGAGAAGGTCAGAAGGGGGCAGCTGAGGAGACCCCCAAACATAGACTCCATACCATGGGACTGACTACTGTCTCCCAGGGCATGTAAAGTCACCATTAACTTTACTAGTCTTAAATTGTGAACAGAACCAGTACAAACCATCATAATGTGGAAGTACTGGTAGGGGTAATTAGATTGCCCCTGGGTCTGTTTTTCGAGGGGGCACTGTGCAGTCCCCCCTCGTCGAGTTTCTGGCTGGTGGCAGTGGTTACCACGCAAAATAGTCCACCGGAATATTTCCTATGGGATTTTCCCATTCATTTTAAACGCACCACTTTTTTTGGTGCAATGTTAAAGATACCACCGAGTTATTTATTTAATATTTATTCCCCGGTTGGGTCTTTTTGCCAGGAAAATGGCGTTTGGGTTCGCCTCTGTAACTCCAACCCAAGTCGAGCCCTTTGTTCCACTTTTGGCGGGCTTCTGCACAGAAGCCTCTAAAAGTGGTGCCACTCTGTCTGGGTCTACAGGATGTGTGGGAGGGGGGAATAGGCACCCTGGACTGAGTTGCCTCGGCAACTCAAGTATCACTCTTGTGTGATTGGCCCAGTGGTGAGCCGCCCGGCTCACCACTTAGCATGTTTGAGTGACAGCTAGGACTGGTGAATGGGGGTTTTCTGCATAAAAGCAGGGCTTTGGGGACTGGAACTTCGGAAGTCACCACAGGACCTAAAGAATCTGAAGAGGGAGAAGCTGAGCCAACCTGCAACGACGACACCACCGGTGGAGCCCTGCTGAACCGACTCACCACTTCCCAACGACAGAGAAGATCTTCTTCCTGGAGAGTCTTCTTCCTTTGAACTGGTGGGGTTAACCAGTTCGCCCTCTTTTCACTTTCCTGGATCGTCTCGTGGTGAATCGCCCGTGCCAAGCACCCCGGCGGCCGGATAGCCACGCTTCACCACTATCGCAAATAAAAGGGTAGTACCTTTTAACCGAGAATCTCTGCGGCTGGTTTCTTCCTGGCAGTGCAACGACCTCCAGCTTTCCTCCAGGTCGAGATCTTCTCTTCCCCTGGACGAAGCACCGACTTGCACCCACTACCAGGAACAACTGCCCCTGCTGGAGCTTTCTCACCATTTCAGGTACTGTGTCCCGCCTGGTCTCCCTTGCAACAGACTTTTCAAGGTGTCCCGTAAATCCTTGGCTCTCTATCCTGGGGTGACCTGGGACCTGTTAACTAACTTTTCTGAACTGATCCAACTCCTTTTTGAACTATCTGCAAAGACTTTTAAAGTGTACTTCAACTGTGTGATCTTGGGCACATTCCGCCTTGCTCTCTCCAAGAGTGGGCCTGGCCTATGAACTTTTTGCTCTACAGTAGACCCTGCCTTTCTTGACTTGCTGTGGTTCTTTTACAAGTGTTGGTATTGTATGCTTTACTATTTCTGCCTTTTCTCTCCCTTTTTAAATAATTATTGGAGTGCCATCTTGGTTAAGCGCTCACCTCTGTGTTGATAATAAGTGGTATTCTTTTCCTAAGACTTGTCGAATAATTAATCAGGGAGGTGTATATACTTCTAGTGACTGTGTTTGAACTTGCTTGACATATTAGTGCCAGTGTATTTTTACAAGTGTGTTTTTAAATAAATAATTATATACTTTTATACCAAAGCTCTGGTCAGTGTTTGCTTGTACTACTGTATTTTTGTACCTAATGTGTATACTCTATATACTGCCTAACTCTTCTTGAGAGAAGTCTGACTGCTCAGCCACAGCTACCAGGTAAATCTGGGTGGTACAGACTGCTACCAATTGGGTTTACCGCCAACACCTGTAGTCTTAAACTTTTTGCAGTGCTCCCTAAGGGAACTGCACAGGTTTCGGCCTAACACAGAGCTGTCTCTCAGCACTTGGGGGAGGCGGCACCACAACCCCAGTATCAGAGCAAAGGGGTGTGGAAAGGCATGGCACCTATGCCGGGTGAGTGGCCTCGCCACAGAGCTGCTTTGGGACTGCCAATTCGTACCACGAGGAACCCAGGGAGCAGAAGTACATAGGACCACCTGAGATCTGGAAACGGGGATGAGATCCAAAGACAGCCAAAGGGCTGTTTCTGGGGGACCGGACAGCAGTGCTTGGGGGAGGGCAGGGCAAGCAGCATGTAAATGAGACTGAAGAGGAGGGGACAGACAGGGAAGATAAAGGAACAAGAAGCTACGGACCAGAGGAACACCTGCAAGCAATCCATGCTTCGATTTGCAGCCTGTGACGTCCCAGTGGTGTTAGTGCGCATGCGCGGGCCTCGTTACGGTCCCGCGCATGCGTGGTTCAATAAAGTGCGCCCGTGCGGCAGTTCCCGCCGGGACGTGGAGCAAGCAGCATCGCGTCCCGTGTCTTCTTGTGTGGGCCTTGCGTCTGCGTGTGTGTGAGGGCCCCGCGGCCATATACAACATCTGGCGACGAGGCGGGATCGGCGCCACAGCGCTCGCCCCATGAACGGGGGCGTGTGACACACGTCTCCGGCAGCACGAGAACGCAGGACGAAAACATTCGGTTGTTTCAAGGCAGTAGCGGCCTGCACAGGTGCTCGTGCACTGCCACGAAAAAAAAAAAAAAAAAGAAAAATCAATTTTTGGAACTCTTGTTGTTCCCAGCAACCTGGGGACAACCCGAAAAAAAAAAAGAAGAACCGGACACGCGGCCAGTGACGGGACACAGCGGAAGGTGTGCGGAACAGTGCGTCAACCAGGTTAGCGGCCTCTATTACACCGAGAGGTGCCTGTGCGACCTGTGAAAATGTCAAGCAGTGAGGACGATGCAGCAGTGGTGACAAGAGTGGTGAGGACACAACGGGGTTCGCTGCTGCCCATGCAGGAGTTCGACATGTCAGGGCCCCCGTCCAAGCTGGGTTCCAGGTGGCTCCTATGGGTCAAGAAGTTGGAAATGTACTTTACTGCGACGGGGACGTCGAATGACGACGCAAAAAGGGCGACCCTTCTGTATTCAGCTGGTCTGGACGTCATGCGAATCTATGAATTATTTGCCCTACCGGTGGTCACGTATGACACGGTCAAGACTGCGCTGGAGAACCACTTCATCCCACAATCAAACGTCGACTACGAAAGATTCCTCTTCTGCAAGGAAAGGCAGAGGGAGGAAGAATCTCTCGATCAGTTCTGCGCCAGACTGAGAGTGATTGCCAGCACGTGCCGCTGGGACAACGACGAGCTGATGATAAGAAACCAGGTGCTCCAGGGCTGCAGGTCGGGCAAATTGCGACGTCAAGTGCTGAGGGAGCCAGGATGGTCACTACAACAGATACTTGACAGTGGGAGGACGTACGAGCAAGCAGAATACAGAGGTGCGAGCATGGACGCAGCGGTTAGGCCAAATGTGAGGGAGGAGGCCTTTGCCGTATCCAAGAGAACAAAGCAGAAAGAAAAGTGGGCCTCGAAGGCATCGGAGACCGGGCATCCATCTGTGCCTGGGACGATTTGTCCGGACTGTGGATATGATATACCTCACGTGGAGGAGTGCCCCGCCAAGATGAGGTCGTGCGGGCGATGTAATGGTCTGGGGCACTATGCTCGAATGTGCCGCGCACCGGCCCCTGTCCCCACGCAGAGAGGCCCCGCAAGAGCGAGAGGCGGCGGATTCAGAAGGCAGCGCAACATTGCTGCCCTCGAACAGGAGATACAGAGACTGCAGCTCGCGGAGGAAGAGGACGGGGACGAGGAAGAAGTTTTCTTCATCTCTAACATTGCCTCAGGGAACAAAAGAAGGAGGCAGCCCAGGTGCGTGGTGGACATATTGGGTGTGCCGACCCAGATACTGATAGATACAGGCGCTTCGGTGTGTGTGCTGGCTGAGGAAGACTATCGGAAACTTCCAGGCCCGCCGCCACTGGACATGTCCCTGGCGAAGATATTTACTTTTGGAGGGGACACCCCGCTACCACTCAAGGGTGTGTTCGTGTCACCGGTGTCAAAAGGGGGCAGGAACATCAAGGCCAAATTCTTTGTTACGGATGTGAGTCCCCACTCACTTCTCAGCTGCGCGGCGTCGGAAGCCCTTAACCTGGTTCATTTTGCATATGGGGTATACCAGATTGACATTGAAACACTGCTGGACAGGTTCTCGAGCATCTTCGAAGGCATTGGGAAACTCAAAGCACCCCCAGTGCGCCTCCACACCGACGAGTCGATCAGACCGACAGCCCTCAAGCACCACAGGATCCCGTTTCACCTGCGGGAGAAAGTGGAGGAGGAGCTCCGATCACTAGTGGAGATGGACATCATTGAGAGAGTGGAGGGGCCAACGCCCTGGGTGTCCCCGATAGTGGTGGCCCCCAAGCCAAAGCAACCAGGGGCCGTGAGAATCTGCGTGGACATGCGCCTCCCAAACGCCGCTATTAAGAGGGAGAGGCACCTTACACCCACTCTGGATGACATCATCGGAGAGCTTCAGGGGGCGAAAGTGTTCTCGAAGTTAGACCTACGAGCGGGCTACCACCAGCTCGAACTACACCCGGACTCTAGGTTCATAACTACGTTCACAACGCATGACGGCCTCTTCCAGTTCAAACGTTTGAGTTTCGGCATCTCATCAGCCGCCGAAGTTTTCCAGAACACCATTAGGGGAGCGTTGGCTGGTCTCAAAGGGGTGCTGAACATGAGCGACGACATTTTAGTCTTCGCGGACTCGGAACGGGAACACATGAAGAGGTTGGAGGACACGCTCCGGAGGTTGAAGAACTTGGGGCTCACCCTCCATCGGCAAAAATGTGAATTCTTCAAAGACCGCATTGGGTTTTTCGGGTTTATATTCCACGCAGCCGGTGTGTCGCCCGACCCAGCCAAAGTGAAGGACATCAAGGAAGCACCCGCCCCCCAGTCACCTACGGAAGTGAGGAGTTTCCTGGGGATGGTTACTTATTGCGGGCGCTTCATTAAGGGGCTGGCGTCGCTGGCGGAGCCACTCAGGGTGCTGACAAGGAACGATGCTGAGTGGAAATGGGGGGCCAACGAGCAGGAGGCGTTCCAGACTCTAAAGAATGCTCTGTCGGATGGAGACACCATGGCCTATTTCAACCCCAAAGTAGAGTCCGAGGTGGTGGTGGACGCTAGTCCGGTGGGAGTGGGGGCGGTGCTAATGCAACCTGACGCACGCGGAGACATGCGCCCCATCGCGTATGCGAGTAAGGCCTTCTCGGACACGGAAACGAGATACTCACAGATTGAACGGGAAGCGCTAGCCATCCTGTGGGGCTGTCGCCATTTCCGTTTGTACATACTGGGCAAACCCGTAGTGTTGGTGACGGACCACAAACCACTCCTGCCCATTCTGGCAGGGGGAGCCTCTAAAACCCCCCCCCAGGATCGAGAGGTGGATGCTGGCCCTGATGAAGTACGGGGTGAAACTCGTATACCGACCAGGCACAAACAACCCGGCCGACTACCTGTCGCGCCATCCCAACAAGGAGAGCGCTGTCACCGACATCGGTGCGAATGAGTGCCATGGGCTGCTGTGTCAGGTGGTGGAAGGGTCCCTTCCGATGGCAATATCGAGGCTAGAGATGGCAACGGAATGTTCCAAGGACGAAGTATTCACCATCGTCAGGAATGCCGTGAGAAGCGGCGAGTGGAGGGAAGTGCTGCAGGACAACTCCCGCCAGCGAGCGGAGGCGCAGAGTGACCTTCAAGCGCTCTGGAGGGTCAAGGATGAGCTCTCAGTTGCGGACGATGGACTCATTCTTCGAGGGCGGCAAATTGTAATCCCGCGAGCACTGCGGTCAAGGATCCTCGAACTTGCCCACATTGGACATCAGGGGATTGTCAGAATGAAGGCTCGGCTGAGAAACAAAGTCTGGTTCCTGGACCTGGAGGGGCGAGTGGAGAGTTTCGTAAGGAGGTGCATCGCATGTCAAGCGGCGGCCCCGGGGGACAGAGCTCCGCCGATAAGGTCGATGGAACGCAGTTGCCGTCCGTGGGAAACCGTCCATGTGGACTTTGGCTCGACCGGTTGGGGGATGTACTTTCTGGTGGCAGTGGACCAATGGTCCAGATATCCCGAGGTGGAGGTGGTACACTCGACGGCGACAGAGTTTACAACGAAGGCACTGGACAAAATGTTTGCCACCCATGGATTCCCAGACCTCCTGTGCTCGGACAACGGACCACCTTTCACTGGCAGCCAATTCGCGACCTACCTCCGTGAAAGGGGGATCAGGCATCGCAGGGTGTCCCCGCTCTGGCCGCGGGCCAACGGGGAGGCCGAAAGAATGATGAGGACTCTCAACAAGGTCCTGAGGATCTCCGCCTGCGGCGGTGAAGACCTGGAGAGGAAGCTCGTGGAATTTCTCAGGGAATACCGCACGACGCCCCACCAGTCCACGAGAGTGGCCCCAGCCGAGGCACTATTTGGGCGATGCCCACGGGGAATGTTGCCGGAGGAGGATGGCCGGCTGCCCGGAGTAATAGACGACGATGATGTCCGAGACGTACGGGCCAGGCGCAATGATAAAGAAAATGAAAGAAGGGGCCTGCAGGAAAAGGAGGTGCGAGTAGGGGACGCAGTATTGGTCCGGAACAGGCACCCCGAGGGGAAGTTGTCCTTGCCCTTCGAGCCGCGCCCGTGGAAGGTAACACACGTCAAAGGCACCATGGTGACGGCAGCCTGCGACCGAGGGACAGTCACGCGCAACCGGTCGTTCTTCAAACGCATTGAAAGACCGGCAGAGAATGGACCAGCAGAGGAAGGCGCAGGGCAGGCTGGTCCGCCAGAAGATCTGGAGAGCGGGCAGGCGGGCCCGACAGGCGGTCCGAAGAGGGGGAAAGGTGAGGAAAAATCGAGGCGGGAACATGAAGATTCTCCTCCGTCCCCCGCCTCACCAAGGTACCCCACCCGCCGTGAAAGGCGATTGCCCGGACACCTCAAGGACTATGTCCTGGACTCATGCGACTGGACTGAATGAGGCAAGTTGGGACTCAGGTGTCATGTGGCCGCCCGGAATACCTGGCGGGCAAGGTGATGTGAGTTTGAACTGTTTACGTTGTTTTTGGTTGAAGTTAAAAAGGGATGTGACGTCCCAGTGGTGTTAGTGCGCATGCGCGGGCCTCGTTACGGTCCCGCGCATGCGTGGTTCAATAAAGTGCGCCCGTGCGGCAGTTCCCGCCGGGACGCGGAGCAAGCAGCATCGCGTCCCGTGTCTTCTTGTGTGGGCCTTGCGTCTGCGTGTGTGTGAGGGCCCCGCGGCCATATACAACACAGCCCGGGGGGGAGAAGGAGGACTTGGACTCTGCTCTAGCTAGATTTAAAAGTGACATTATAGAAACAGTCAAGGTTGAGGCGGCACATATCAAAGAAGATCTGTCCCAGGCCACAGCGGCAAACAGGAAGGACATTGGGGGTCCAGGGGAGAGAATAGTAGATGTGGAGGGACACAGAAATGGCAATAAAGCTGCTGGGGGAGAAATGTGAAGATCTAGAAAATAGGCTGAGGAGGGAGAACGTCAGGATCAAAGACTTGAAGGAAGGAATGGAAGGTAAAGATCTAGAGGAGTGTGTATGGGACTTATTGATGGTCCACAGACACAGAAAATGCAAATAGAAAGGGTGCACTGTGTGGACAGAAGGAGGAACGATCTGTGGGTTGGGACCACGAGATGTTTTGGTGAAGCTGCACAGCTTTAAGGATAAGCAGAAGGTTATGAATGCCTCTAGGAGATGTGGCAAGGTACACATCAGAGGGAGCAAAGTCCAGTTGTTTGATGCATGGCCAAGCAGAGAACATTTAAACATTTTACGGAGGAACTTGTGAGAAAGAATTTGAAATACCGATGGCTTTTCTGACAAGGCTTCAGGTCAGGTTAGGTTATGAGGATAGGATCATTGTTAGTGTGGAAGAAGGACTGAAGCTCTTGGGGATCAGAAGGATGGAGAGCAGAGGCGGCCTGCAATAATCAAGATTGGTGGGCCACTAAGGCCAAGAAAAAGACTTGAAAGGCTAACCACCTGGAGGGGGTGGAATAAGGAGGACTGGGGAACTCTGCCTCGAAGTGACGTCAGCATTCTGTCAAATAGTTGAAAGTTTGAATTCTGTGTTATCCACAATGTTGTAATGTTTTTATGTGGAATAGCAGGGAGTGGGTCCTCAGCTAAGTGGGTGAGACAGGGCCAAAACCGGTGCCAGTTCATAGTGGGAGGGGACACACCCAGAGCCAGGGCGAGAGCTCTAGGGACACTTCTAACGACAGTATGGTGATCAGGTCTACAGGAGGGTAAAGTCAATATTCTGGGGAATGTCTTCATATTAATAAGGGGATGCGAAGGTTGCAAAGGGCTACCCATTGGGGGAGCAGGGGTTTAGGGGCTAACCATATTGATGGTTGAGTTAGAATCATGAAATGTTAGGGGGATGAATAGTCCGAACAAGAGGCTGAGTGTGCTTAGGGATGTTGCCCAAAGGGGGGGGCGCACAATGTGTGCTTACAGGAAACACTTAAAAAGGGAGGAAGCACAGAGATTGTGTAGTAGAGAATACCACACTCGTCTCCAGACGCATGCCAATAACAAAGCGGCAGGGGAGGAAATCTTGATACAAAGAGAGCTAAACCTGGAAGAAGCAAATGTCCGAAGGGATCCTTTAGGGAGGTATGTACTTGTGAAGGGGAAATTAAGAGGCAGACATACACATTATCATCAGTAAGACATAATGACAGGGAATCACACAGCACAGAGCGGGTCGATAACTCTCTCTGATCATGTCCCAGTGTCATTGGAGTGGGATGAAGGTGCCTCCAGAAGAGGCAATAGAGGTTGGAAGATTATCTTTTGAGGGACAAAGGATCTAGGAATTTGATAGAGGGAGAATTAGGTAAATCTATGGCAGCGGTTAAGGAACCGGGTGCTACGGAGAGGGAGAGGTGGGATAGATTTAAAGACCACATACACAATTATATAATTACAATCGCCAAGGAGCTGAGGGAGGAGAGAAGGAGGGAAGAAAAGGAGTTAGAGCATAACATAATCAGACTGGATGTGGTACACAAGGAGACAGACGGCCAAGTCAGCCAGGCAACTGGCACATGGGAGGGAACAATTAAGGCAACTAATCAATCGCTCAGTGGAGAACACCATATTAAGCAGCCCTTCTACAAACATGGGAATAAAGTGGGAAATATTCTAGCAAGGTGATTAAGAGCAAGAAAACAGAGGCACTTAATGGTGGACCTAAAGGACCAGGGAGAGAGGGTGGAACAATAGACGGGGGCAAGAGAAAGTTAACGGAGGACTTCTTTGCAAAATTGTACAGCGCAGAGCCATGAGATGTGTAGGAGCAGGATGCTTATCTAGGGGACTGGACGGGCCCGAGACTATCAAGTTAGCAGAGGGATCAGTAGGAGGCACGGGGCAGATGGCCGCACGACAACTTTCTATGAAGTATTTAGCAAGCAACTGGGGGTTGTGCTGGCGGACTTGTTTAATGATTTTTGAAAGAGGGGGAACACATCTGCATCTATGGAAATGGCCTACATCACCTTGATCCCTAAGCCGGGCAAAGATCTGCAGCTCTGCTCCTCCTATATCCCAATAGCGCTTATCAATATTGAAGCCAAACTGTACACACAGGTCTTGCCTGCAAGGCTGGAGGGCGTCCTGACAAATATGATAGCACAAGACCAGTCAGGATTCATACAGGGGAGGAACACATATGATAATATACATATGCCATATTGTAGATAAAGCTTCCAGGGTAGGCTCCAAGGTTCCCACGCTTCTCTTGGCACTTGATGCCGAGAAGGCGGTTGATCAAGTAAACTGGCCCTACATGTTCAACGCACTGGAAACAATGCGAGTGGGACCCTATTTCCTGAGATTTGTTCAGGTGAACTATCGGAGTCCGCTGGCCAGGGTGAAGGTAAACAGCAGGCTCACTAGGCCCTTTCCCATAGCCAGGGGAACCAAGCATGTGGTGCTCTCTACCCCCCCGCCCCCTCCTGCCATAGTGAAGGAGCCGTTTGTGCAAAAAGTCAGGGAGAACTTACCAATAGAGGGAGTAAGGTGGGCCAAAGTGCAGCGCAAAATAGGTCTGTTCGCGGACAACGTCATGCTAATGGTCCCTAAACCAACACAGTCGGTGCTAGAGTTAATGGTGGAAATTAACAGATTCTCAAGGGTATCAGGGTTCAAAGTAAATTTAGCTAAATCTGAAATACTGAAGCTGTCGGTGGGGCCAGAGGCGGTGGAGCATCTTAAGACCCGAACACCTTTCCTCTGGGCAGAGGGGTCAGTGAGATACCTGGGAGTGAATGTCACCCCGAAATTGGAGAAGGTTTTTAAGGTAAAGTATCCCCCCTTTACTGGTCAAATTAGGAAGGACATGAATAAATGGATGAACCTGTATGTTTCATAGCTAGGGAGGAAAGCGATTATTAAAATGAAAGTTCTTCCCAGGCTTTTATACTTATTCCAGGTGCTCCCGATCCAGATTTCGGGGGGCAGTGTTGACTGGCTGTCTGCATGGCTCCTTCTGATTCATGGAGAGACCATGCCCTGCTCGCCTAGTCTCCCACAGCACTTCGGTCTCCCCCGATTCGCCCCCCCCCACATCTGCACTTGGCCTGCTGGGCTCCCTCCACTTACACTAGCCTACCTGGGCCTGCACCCTTGTTGATCCCATCCAGCCACGTCCTCACACTTAGCATGTGGACCTTCATTCCCCTGCACTTTCTCATTCCCCTTGCACTTGTCCACCTGGCTTCCCCTTAGCACTTGCCTACTCCAGGAGCCATCCTCCCCCTTTCCACCTACCCCCAGCACTTGCACACTCTCCACTCCGACCTGCACTTCCTTGCTTCCTTAGCATTAGCACAATCCAAATGACAAAAGACCTAGTAGGAGCTTTTTTGTTATTTTTCATCCCTGCTCCCCCCCCTTGTCTTGTTGCCCCTTGAAACACCTTTTGCTGTATATGTGCATTATAAATACTCAATAAATCAAAATAAATAAGGGGGGTGGAAGATGAGATTATGCGCATTGGATGGAATGGGAAAAAGCCACAGATTGGGAGGAAAATCTTATATAAGCCCAAGAGGCAGGGTGGAGTGCGATGTCCCAATGTGATTAAATATTTCCAGGAGATGCAAGAGTTTGTGTTAGGAGAGTGGGGAAGGGAGGGTAATTTGAAGCACTGGGTGCAGATGGAGCAGGGGGTGGTAGGAGAATACATGTGGAAAATACTGTGGTTGAGCAGAGGGAATAGGCCCAGGGGACTGAGGGAAAACCCCATAACGGGATGCACTTTGGAAATTTGTGATAGGGTCAACAGGAAATATAATTTGGCACCATGGCCATGGCCAAAGGCATCTATCTTAAGGAATCCAGCCTTTCCGCCAGGGATCAAACACAATAGATTCACACAGTGGTTAACAGGGGGCTTGAGGGAGCTTGGGGATTTGAACGAAGGGGCGAACTTTAAGACTTTTAACAAGTGTTCCCTGGAATTTAATTTGGGATGAACAATAGGGATGTTTTTGCATGTCAGCAACTTAAACCCTGGGCTTGCACACCAACAATGAAAGAAGGGGTTATTTGAACACAGACGCAGTGGTAAAAAACAATCTCAAACATCAAGACTAATAGAGGCCTCATCTCTGCTTTTTACAGATTATAATTATGGGAAACGGAGCAAGGCTCACTGAAGGTGAGGGGTAAGTGGGAAGCAGATGCAGGCAGGCAGTTCACAGACAAGGAGTGGGAACAGGCAACACAAGGGTTTTTTAGGCCTTAAACGTCCGCACAAAGGCAGAAATTGTAATACAAAATATTGCATAGATGGCATTACACACCGAAGAAGTTGAACAAAATGAAAGACTCCAACTCCCCACTGTGCGGGCCAGACGGCAGGGACGAGGGGACGGTGGAGCAAGACTGGTGGGGGCCCGCAATTAAGATTCTAGGGGTTAGCCTGACCATTGACCTAGCTTTGTTAATGCTTAATATCCCTGGGCTGGGAGACACTACAATCAGGGGGGGAAGGAAGTGTTGAGTGCTAACCTGATTCTGGACGCTAAGCGCTCTATCGTGAGTCAATGCTGAAAGTGTGAAGCACCCTCGATTGTACAATAGTACTATGTACTATGGGAAGTCTTTAGCATGGAAAAAACAACAGAAGTCATCCATGATGATCTAGCACGGTTCAGGAAGGTTTGGGTCTCCCTTCGTAGCGTAGGGCCTTAAAGATGCTAATCGTCTGTACATCCCCATAAGATTGCGAGTACTTCATATGTTGCCTGATGAAGAAGAGTGAATAATGGACAGGATATTGATGAACAATGAAGGATAACATAGTAGGTGAAGACTTGAAGGGCGCCAAGGGGGGGAATTATAGATAACCAAGAAGCTGAAGATAATAGGGTGTCAATCTTTTTAGTAGCATCTGGTTGATATACTAACTGTTACACTTGCACAACTGCGGGAATTATCAGGAGTGAGTCATATATTTTAATGCTGTCCTGGCATCCACGAGTAGTTCAGTGTTCTTTGCAGTGTCGAAAAATGCCATGGTAGCGTTCACTAGTAGGGAGTCTTATTTGCTGGAAGGCTGCCTCTTGTTTATACCCCCTGTGAGAAACATTACGGATTCTAACTCCTAGACCCTTTGCATTTACTGTGCAAGTGGCCAGGGAAAGGTCATCGCTATTGGATCCAGACCCTGGGGACCGAGAAGTGAGGGAGGATCACCTGGGTAGAGGATCCATGGGAAATGTGAGTGGGGTGCCTTTGGGTGAGACATGGTATCCCCCTTTCCCTAGCGAAAACCAACCCAACATTCCCCAACCTTTATGGGCTATTGTAAGCCAGCTCCCCTCCTTTCTCCACAATTGACACTTAGCAGTACTGGGACGAAGAAGCAGCAACTAAGAGCAATGAAGACTATGCACTTTTACCACTCTAGTACTGGGAAGAGGAAGATTCCTGCTAAGAGCAGTAAAGGTCAGGCATGTCCCTTTAATGGGAGTCCGGCAGGGCTGAATAATCATCCACACCTGCAGCCTGTTAAAGGACTGCAGGTGTATAAATGGAGCCCAACCCAGTGGCAGAAGAAAATGACAATAGAAAGACCAGGAGGCCGGTGCAGGCAGTGAGGACTCCCTGGAGCAGACTAGGAAAGGTGAAGGGAGCCGTGCTTGAAGGCTGCCCCGTTCCTTTCTATTCAATGTGCTCCTTCCCCTGAGGTGGAAGACCACCCCAGGAGTGTTTGAGATGCAGGAGCTAGAGCCCGGGCCGACACTCGAGGAAGAACCATGTTGACCCGCACTGCAGCACAAACATCCTAAGCAACCAGTGAGTTTCTGGTGCTTGAGAAACCCAGTGCGTGTGTGAACTTAAGCATTTGCTAAAATACATTGTATCGGAGTGGTTGCGTGATGCAAGAAACACGTTTTTCGAAGGTCTCTGAACAGTGAATTGCTCAATTAAAGTGGAACTAAGAGCTATATTTGTAAATTATTCAAAAAAGGGAAATACTTTGTATCAGAGTGGTCGAACGTGACAAGGAACACAGTTTCAAAGTCTCTGAACATCGAACTATTCATTTAAATTGAAACAAACTACTGAACTATACATGAAGGGAAAACGAACCAAAAGACAAAGTTAATTATTGAATACCGAACCAAATTAAAAACTTTGCTACTTAAGAGAATTAAACAATTGAAATCTAAAGACGGAAAAAAAGTTGAAATCCAGGCAAACCATTGTACATTGAAATGCTGAAATATAATATGAAGTGAAAAGAACAGGCAAACAAAGGATACCGACGCCTGATTTACAGTGATAATTTCAACATGTGTGAAAGCCACAAAATTATCTGAACTGTTCACGTGAAAACAACATTAACTAAACTGTGGAAAACAAGGACAATGCGTGTTTTTTTTGGAATTGTGGCACTTGGTACTTTGGGTAGGGAACCCTGAGTCCTAACTTAGGGAAAGAGACTCCGAGCTCTGAAAAGACTATTGTATCTGAAAACCAAGAAAGGGAAACCTAAGACTTTTTTCTGTGTGGCACTGTTTTATACTTAGGGAAGGGTGCTGAGAAGAAGCTGCGAGCTGGAAGAAGCTCAGAACTTTATGTTGAACACTGTTTTCTCTTGGTTTCTGACAACCCGACACATTGTATAGATAAGTTATGAGGGCAAGCATAGGGTTTTGACACAGATGGATTCCCAAGTTTAACTCTTTCACTCAGACTTTCCTTAGTTTTATTTCGGTAGGGAAATACCGCCTTAGTATTGGACAAGTTAGGCCTTTATCCATCTTGACATTTAAGTTAATAAACTCGGTTGTTTTGAATTTGGAATCTAGTGTCTGTGTCCTCCTTCATGATGCCTTCACACCCCCATTCCCAGGTGGTACTTTTCTTTGTAAGCTCCCTTAGTGGCGCCACCACCATTGCTAGGTCGGGAATGAACCTGCCACAATACGTGGCCATTGCTAGAAAATGTTGTTGTTCTGTCGCAGTAGTCAGTGATTTGGCATTCTTGGCGTAAGCAACCTTTCTTGAGTATGGGGATACTCCTTTTTTGTTAAAAACGTGCACTAAGAAAACAAGTTCCTTTTTGTTGAATTCGCACTTCTCAGTGTGAAGCATGAGCCCGAACATTCGAGACGCTGAGGTTTTGCTGCCAAAAGAGTGTTATGCTCATCTTTGGCCCTCCCATATACAAGAATGTAATCACTGACGTTATTCTTGCCAGGTAGATCCTGGAGTACCTTTCTAATTTCATTTTGGAACTCCTCAGCAGCAGATGATATTCCAAAACTGAGTCGCTGATACCTCCGGGCTAGGTGCCAAGAGAACGCAGTGATATATCTTTCTGTGAAGTCTTTCGCAAGCTTGCAGCCGCATGTCAATGCATATGCGGACTGCATTTGGTTGTCTGGATTTGGCGGTCACTACCATGGGTGACACTCATGGGGTGGGGCCGGTCGTCTTTTTGATAATGCAGAGATTCTGCAGTTTCTTTAATTCTGCTTTGACAGCATACTCTGATGTGTAACGGGAATCTATTGTGTCTCACCGACCGAGTTTCCACTATTGGGTCGATTTGTAATATGATGGTGCGATTCTTGAGGCACACAATGCGCTAGAATACTTGCGAGTGTTTCTCCATCAGCCGTTCTGTTCCATAGGTATGTGTGCTGAACACAAACTGAATTGGCTTCAGGCACTCGGCTGTTCTGCAGCTGAGGAGCGTTTCAATGCCTGCATCTACTACCTAGATTTGGGCGTTGCACTTTTCCCAGTTGTACATCAGGTCAGATTTGAATGATCCCTTCACCGGTAACGCCTTCATGCCTCCATCGGTATACAGTTGCACCGCTTTCTTCTGTAGCTTTGGGCGAGGAGACAGTCTCTCGTACCGTGTTACTGGCATCACATTCACAGTGGCATAGGTATCGATATATCGATCATCTTTGTCGAGGCGCAATCTGCTAAAACCATGCATGTTCGCTGTGAATGTTTCCCAGACTTCCTTTTTCCGGTGTGGGGCCTGTCACTACGGCTTGTGCTCTCTTTCTGTCCCATCTTTGGTCCAATTTTGTGGGGTCCTTTTTTAAAAAAAACTTTATTTAACTTGCACAGGAATACTGCAATACAACATACATGTATTCAATGGGCAGAGAAAGCACAGTACGGCATAGCAAATAAAATTTACAACATGTTCATAAATTACATAATGTTGTTCATGGTGCAGATTCTGCACCTCCATCTGCATTTTGCCGCTCCAAGTACTGCCAAAAGCCGCCCCAAACATCCCTTGGGCGACTCAACAACAGCATCACACCTGCATACAAGTTCTCCTTATCATTTGCCCATATCATGTCTTGGAGCCAGTTGTCATAAGTGGGTGCCTCCCTGCTCTTCCATCGCATTAAAATCGCTCTCTTTGCCAATATCAGCCCCATATTTACCAATTTGCGCTTCTGTGGGTTCAGCCTGTTCACATACCCTAGTATACAGATTGAATCGTTCCCATACTATGGACTGTTCCACCATCTCCTCCAAAGCCGGCACACCTGCTCCCAGTACTCCAGCAGTGCCCGACATGACAACAGCATATGTGTTATATTTGCATTTAACATTCTGCATCTAGGACACCTCTCTACCAGTGTGGGATAAATCTTCTTAAGGCGGGCCTGGGTGAGGTGCGATCTTTTCAAAATTTTAAGTGGATTACTCAGTGCCTGGATTTTAGTGATATTTGCCTCATCAACCTGCATATATCCCCCCTAATATCAATGGTTTGGACTCCCCAGGTCACCAGCGCCAGTTTATATAGCGCTGAGGCTGACTTTTTACCCCCCATCTTGGGTTATTATATAATTAAAACATGGATGTGACGCTGGCTCCCCGCGGTATTCAAGCCACACTGAGGCTACAGCTGAGCAGATCCGGCAGTACTGAAGTTTCTGAAGTGGCATATCTCCCACATGTGCCTTGATCAGATCCCACGGTACAAATGACTCCTCATGGTACAAGTTTCCCAAGACCAATATGCCAGCCCCGCCCCACTATTTAGCCAATAGTTTATCTTTTGCTGGACTGAGGAAGGGTGCATTCCAGATTGGCATAGCTTGACTATACAGCAGTGTGTTCTTGGAACATTTTGTCAGCCTGGTCCATGCCTCTTGTGTTGCAGACACTGGATCCATTTGATTAGTGTAACACCGTATTCGCCCACCCAAATTGTGCATCAACGCTGATGGCGCTGCCCCCTGTCTTTCCAGTTCAATATATGATATATGCAGTCCTCCCTCCACCCAATACACTGCATAGTATGTCTGGGTAGCCAGATAGTACAACTCAAAATCGGACGCAGACAATCCCCCCACTTTATATGGCAATGTGAGGCGTCTCTAGCCGATCGGTACCTGTCCATTCTATACAAAGGAGGAGCACGCTCTGGCCACTTTGGTAAAGAAGGATCTACCCGACCATACCGGAACATTGCTAAACAAACAGAACAGTTTAGGCTTAATGATCATTTTTATCAGCGCAACCTGTCACATCAATGATATAGGGAGCTGGTTCAACTGCTCCAGTTTAGTACACACCTTAGTGACCAAGGTGTCATAGTTTAAAGACTTAACAAGTGCAGGTGATCGGCAATCTCAACCCGCAGGTATTTCATGTGTGTGTGTGTGTGTGTGTGTGTGTGTGTGTGTGTGTGTGCGCGCGTCCATTTCGGTCCAAATAAAATCCCTGGCTGCGAGGCAGCATCCGTTAGTGGGAAGTCCTCTGACTTGTTGCAATTCAAGCGTAGGCCCAAAGATTTCCCAAAATCGTGTACCGCTTTCAGTATCCTTTGTAGATATTTCCCAGGGTCTCCTATGTACATCAGTATATTGTCCGCCTATAGTGTTATAAGCTCCACTCTCCAGGCGATGTTGTTGCCTGCTCGAGTGTGTCGCACCCGCATAAGGTCTGCCAAGGGATCTATAACTAATGCAAATAGCAGGGGTGATAGTGGACATCCCTGACTGGTGCCTCCCGCTAATGTTATTATCGGTGAGAGAATCCCGTTCACTCTTACTCTGGCATATGGCTGTGCATATACAATCTTCACCCACCTTATAAAGTTCGGTCCAAACCCATAATTATGCAAGACCCGAAACAGAAATGGCCAATACACTGTGTCAAATGCTTTCTGCATGTCCAGAGACACAGCAACCCCTTTGGCATCCCGCGAAATACCATAATACATCCGGTGAATGTTGGATGCCGTTGATCTCTGCATTACGAACCCAGCCTGATCTTCATGCACCATGTAGGGCATTAGTGGATTAAGCTTGGCTGCCATGATTTTTGCAAACACTTTTGCGTCTGTGTTTATCAGGGATAGTCAGCGATACGAACCGCAATCATCAGGGGGCTTCTCAGGCTTTAGCAATAAGATGATAACTGCTTTGCATAGCGATTCAGGTAGTGTCCTGAGTTCCAACGCCTCTGACCACACCAATAACAGTCTAGGTGCCAGTACATAAATGAATTCCTTATAAAACTTCGCCCAGCCCATCTGACCCCGGGGCTTTCCCGCGTGGAAGATCCTAATCGCTGTCTTAATTTCGCCCAACGTTATTGGCTCCTCCAGCCCACTGCACGCTTCTGCCAACAGCAATGTTGTAGGTATCTTTGCGAGGTAGTCATCTATTTTGGCATCCGTGGCCTCACACTGGGCAGAATATAGGGTTCTGTAGAATTCATAGAAGACCTCATTCATCTCGTCCACCTTGTTAACCATCGCACCATCTGCCCTTATTATGCTCGGGATGGAAGTGCTTCCCCTCTCGCTATGCACCTTCTATGCTAGTAGTTTCCCGGGCCTTTCCTTCTCCCCATACCAGCGCGCTGCTGCTGCTCTAAGTACCGCAACTCCATGTCTGCTGCGTCCCTGAATTTATCTAGGTATAACTTAATGTCTTCGCTAACCCGTCGACTAGCGATCTTCTCTTGTAATCTTGCCGGAGCCTCCTCGCATCGCTTCAGCTCGATCCTAATATCTCGCAGTACCCTGAATTCAGTTGGCATTGCTATAGCCCGAATATATTCTTTGAACGTCTGCCAAAGGGTGGCTTGTGCGCTGACCGACCCCTCATTATTTTTAAAGTAACTGTCAATATGCTGTGCCATACACACCTGAAAAACCAGGTCCCCCAGAGCTGTAGCCTTAAAGCGCCATTGTGGGCGTGGAGCCATACCTCCGGGAATGTCTAGTGATAACATCACCCGGGAGTGGTCAGATAAAGTTCTTGGCAAAACCTGACACTCCACCACCCAGTTTATCAGCTTACTAAATGTCAACCATAGGTCGATACATGAGTGCATGTCTTGCACTGATGAGTAAAACGTAAAAGCGTATTGTGTGGTGTGGAGCACGCGCCATACATCCCTCAATCCCAGATCTTCCATATGTGTATGTATAGTGCTTGCTGCACTCGTCAAGGGCCTGGGTGCCGTGGACGTGCAGTCGAGGTGTACATCTAGTATCCTGTTAAAATCTCCTGCGCAGATAACTGACGCTGTGGAGAACCTAGCACATCTTTGGAATAAAGTGTCATAAAATTCTGGATCGTCTATATTGAGTCCATAAACGTTCATCAGCAGAACTTCAGCATTCCCCAATCTCCCGTGAACTAGCACAAACTTGCTGCAGTCATTGTGCTCTGTTACAATGTGGGTAAATGGTAATGGCAGGTGCACTAAAATCACGACCCTCCTGTGCCCGTGTGGAGTAATTTGTATAGTACCGTTGATCTCCCCACCCAGGGGCCACCCTGCGCGCCTGTTGTTCAAGCAAGTGTGTTTCTTGTAGAAATAGGAGCTTAAACACCAGCCTGTATGATATTACCTTCCGCATCTTCATCAGGACACCCAGGCTGCGAACATTCCAACTTAAGAGCTTTATATTTGAGTAATTCCCCGCTATCTTCCCTCATGTGCAACTGATCATTCCATGCTGCCTCATGCCCACACATGCCCAGACCACAATATTCCATGTGTACACTGTGCAATTTTGTAACATTTTCAAACCACAACCCCCGCAATCCCTCCACCCCCACCCTCATAGTATCCCAAACTTTGACTATGCTTATCCCTTCCCGCTTGTCTCCCCACTCTACCCTGTCCAAGAGTAACATGCACTCGCATTGGAGGCGACTGCAGTCGTGGCGAGAAGAGCTCCCTACCTTGGTAATTTTCCTTGATGCATGCTTTAGATCAACATAACTCAAACACGAGTTGCATTATCACATCAGTACAGTATAAGTGCAGGTAAAACCGTCTAGCATGAGCATACCTTACTTCGTCCTTGGGGCCTGCCCTGACAGAAGCGGGATGTTGGCTTCAACAAATGACACTGCTTCCTCAGGAAAAGTGAAGAAATCGGTCTTGTTGTTAAATTGGAGTCTCAGCCGGGCAAGATATAGCATGGCGTAGGGTATTCCCCGCTCCCTGAGTAACTTTTTAACCCCAACAAAAGTGTGTCTCTTTTGTTGCCCAGCCAGCGTATAGTCAGGGAAAATGCAGATCACATTTGAACCCATCCTCAATTCCTGCTTCCCACGTGCAGCCTTCAAAACTAAGTCCCTGTCCCTATAGTTCATTAGACGCGCAATAATTGGCATGGGGTATCCCCCCCGGTCTTGACTTTGCCATCAATGCCCTAGCTTCACCAATAACATTTGTAACCAACTGGGGTCTCCCAGGAGTTCCTTCAGCAGATCTTCAACTGCAACTTCCATAGGCCCTTTCAAGGCGTTTTCCGGACCCCTAATAATGCGAACATTGTTCCGTCTCGCTCTCGCCTCTAATCCTTTGCACTTTGTCTTCATGTTGCCAAGATCCTTAGCCATAGTTGCAGGTGGGCATCTCTCCTACTAGCTGCGCTTGACCACTCGTTCCTTCACTAATAGTTGCTGCTTGCTTTGGGGTGGGCCGCGCAAACTTATCCATTGTGCCACTTTTCTTAGCCCCACCCTCTTTGGACATAATGCTGCAATCTCAAGTCCAAGTGCCACGCTTTCGCCCCGGTGGCTAGCCTGACACTGATGCAGCAGTCCCCAGTGTGCACAGCCAGGAGCAAGACTACTAAAGCAACCGGGCGGCTTCACGACAGTGATCTTACTCTGTTAAAGCGCCTCTCCCAACTGTGCCCACTCAGCAACCGCTACAATGATTGTTTATTTATTCGCCACCGCAGCATTGTTCGGGTGTCTCCTGGGGCCCCCAGCTCTGAGGCCTTTAGGTCTCCTCTCTGCTGTCTCCAGGGGTCTCAAACGGCCACTGCGAGCCAGGGGGCGTAGCCAGTCCCTCAAATGACCCAGCGCTTCACGTTTTGCACACTTGGTCTGGAATTCTGCAGCCACTGGCGCCCAATTTGAGCAGAAATGTTATGTGCTCTGGCAGGGAGATTAGCTACTGTGCTGCTGGGTGGGCCTTCAAGTACCGTCAGTAGGCTGTCCTGCTTGCAATATTTATATGGCAATTACTCCTTGGCCTCTTAATTAGACTACCCTCCCCCAGTGAGCTCTGGTGTGCCCCGGGGTGAAGTCACCACAGGACTTCCAATCCACACATTTGCAGCCTCTGACTGGGCTGCTGTTGCATTGGTGAGGCAGTATAACAGGTGCAGAGAAGCTGCGCAGTTGAAGCAACCAATGGCACCACTCTCCCAGCAAACAGCCCACCGCTTCTGAGTCAGGGGCAGGCCCAGAGCAGTTATTCTGGATCTGCTCAGTCACTCAACCCCCTCTGTATCGTTGCACCATGAAATTCACTCCCCCCAGCGCCCCAGCAGGAGCCACAGCTGTGTTAATGGCAGAACAGCAGTGTTTTGTAGTGGTGGGGGGGGACCTTGACAAGTCTCGCTGCGCCCTGCTGCGTGCAGCCAAGGGGGAGGTTGGTGCCTGCCACAGTCAGAGGAGTTCTTCTTTATATCCGCTGATATCTCGCAGCCCTCGGGTGGCGCCTGTGTTCTCAAAGGCTGTGCTCCTCACCTGCAAAGCGCCGAGTCCCTCCAGAGGTTTCCAATCGGGCCGCCCTTCTGCCCGACCGGTGCCTTCTCCGGTGTAAGGAGTTTCACGTATGACGGGGCACAGTCCCCGTTCCTCGCAGCACGGGAGCGGACCACAGGGAAAACTGAGCCAACTCCCTCTCCTCATTGCACCGGCCCCACCGCAGTGCTGCGTCTCCTTCCCCACTCCAAGCAGGCAAGGGCCTCAGTTTCCGCAGCGCCGAGCCGCAGTCTGTCTGCGCCGTCAGGGCCCGCCTCAGCTCACAGCCTTGCTACACAGCCAAACCTGCTTCCCATGCACTTCTGGCCAGGGCTAGATGTGCCTGCACCTTTCAGATAGCATATCGCTGAATTTCGCCTCAAAGTTAATTGTATTTTGTGCAATAAATGCGTAGGGATCTCGTCACTCTCCGCAGAGCCTACACAATGGCCACCATCTTGGCCATCCCACAACAGCTCCCCGCAGTTTTGTGGGGTTCTTGCCGGGATGCGCATTACTGTCTTGTTGCCTCGATAATTGGTAGGTGTTCTGCTCTCCTGCTGCTATGGGTATCTGTTCTCTGGGCATCTTCGCAGTGTTGAGCGAAGACAGATTGATGCGTAGTGGTTCAGTCTTCCATCAGAAAACTCCTAATGCAGGGCATGGCTCCTCTTTGTGCCATTCACCTCTGCACCACTTGCAGGACTCCTGACGTCTCAGTGCCGGCAATGCCTTCTCACAACTCTTGTTCTGGGTGTTTATTACTGTAATGGTGCTTTCTGGTTTCTCTGTGTCTAGAGGTAGCCTGCTCATGACCGTCTCCATGGTTGCGACTTGTGCATCCGTCCGCTCCATCCGTCAACCTAAGGTCAGTATACACCCTAGCGCTAGATTCCTCTCTGATAATATGGCTCTTTGCAACCCTTCCGACGAGGGAAAATCGCGTTTTATGGCCATCTGGCTTTCCCTTCCGCATCTTGTCAGGCGCTCGCCTGTTTATGTGCCTGGCTCTTGGCGTAACTGCTGAACCCATATGCATGCATTAGCATATGCATGCATTAGTATTGGCCGAACCCCAAGCCCTCTCCCGTAATAATAGGCTCACAACTTGTGTCAAGTGTTGGCAATAAAAGGCCGTAGGATTTTATTGTACGGATATGGTTATGGCAATACACAATATCACATATCATAATGGTATCATACTTTTGGGCGCCGGGTCCTGAGGTTAGCCCCTCTGACCCGTGCCACCTTCTTGTGTCCCACAACTTGTTTTGGGCACCGTACAGTGCCCTGTACTTCTTTTTGTTCTTCTTCCCTTTTTTGTAGGGTGGGAGGGTTCTGTGGTAAAGAAGCAAAAAGGTTTTGGAAGGCACTGAGTAAACAGTGAACCTCCTGTTTGCTTGGGTCCCCATTCAGGGTCCACAAACAGATTGTGTTTACTCAGAGCATGCTGCTCTTATTTATAGTACCCAGGGAGGCCCTGGGTCTTTGTTATGTATTTAGTGGGGGCTGCTGTTGTCGCAGCCCCCCACCGGATAGCCGACTGTCTGGCCCCCTGGTGGGGGTAGGTCTTTGAACCTGGGCCCTGCCTGATGGTCGGTTTTCATTATGGTGCTTAGCACCTTGCTGTTTGGAGGAAGGGTGAGGTGACTGTTCACACCTCACCCTTCCATGTCTTTGTGCTGCAGAGACTGCGTGTCTCTGTAGCTGGGGGGAGGAGAGGAGCAGGCACCGATAAGGTTGGGGCTGCCCCTCTCCCAGCTGCTGATGGTAATAGCAGTTACCCTGCCTCACTTTTGGGATGCCCTACAGCATTGCCTATAACTGCTGAACCCATATGCATGCATTAGTATTGGCTGAACCCCAAGCCCTCTCCTGTAATAATAGGCTCACAACTTGTGTCAAGTGTTGGCAATAAAAGGCCATAAGATTTTATTGTACAGATATGGTTATGGCAATACACAATATCACATATCATAATGGTATCATACTTTTGGGCACCGGGTCCTGAGGTTACCCCTTCTGACCCGGGCCACCACACGCGGGCAGGTTGGGCAGCTGACCGTGTTCCCCCAGAAGTATGCCCTAGAGACAGCCCCTGTAGGCGGGGGTCGCATTGATTTCCCGAAAGAAATGCTACATGCCCTGGTTAGATAAATGGGTGCCGTCGTGTAAAAAGAGGTCCGGGTTGCCTAGTGTAATGGCCGGGTGTTTTATGAATCCCAGTCCTCTTGACGTACAGAATCTCTCTATTCCCCTGTTCAATTTACTTCTGGAGATGTCTACAGATTTGTAGCAGTTGGCCCCTAGCCATTCCTTTCTTGGTAGGTTGGCTGAGAAGTATATTTCTGTACCCCTCCAGTTGTGCAAAATGCCTGCTAGGGAGGAGCAGATTTCTTCACATAGAATTCGTCTACCCGTGTTGACTAGGTCGTTACCTCCTAGATGGATGATCAGGAATTATGGGGGGTCCCTGTATGCCACTAGTTCTGCTAGTGTTTCGTGGATGTCAGCCCACCGTAGGCCTATGTATCCCCACCATGAAGTGATGGTGTCTCTGAAAGGTGGCCCTTCTTTGGTCTCTTCTGCTCATCTGCCTGTCCTGAAGACGAATGAGTGGCCGACTATCCATGCTGATCGGAGTGTGGTCCTCACTTCGCCTGTCGTTTCTGTGGGCGGGGGAGAAAAAGAATATTTTGAGGAGGATGGCTATATCAGTTGTGGTCTGTTATATCTTTTGTAACAGTCTGACTTCCATCCCCCCTGCAGTGGCGGCACTTATCCTGAAGGAGTGGGTGCCAAAGCATTTGGGGTCCCACCCTGCTTTGCTGATTGCTTTCATCAGCACCCCTTTAAATTGGTAGCGGCTTAGTGCCGAGGAATCCTTGTGGATTAAGAAACCCCCCCCCACTTTGGGTCGTTGTGCGTAATAGAGGTTAGTGATGCAAACCGGACAGTTTGTTGCTTCATCAATGCAACAAATGTTGATGGTTCTTTTAGCACCCGTTTTTGACTGTTGCATTTCTATGTTAACACTCTCCTGTCTTACCCTGACCTCCATGACACCATAGCCGTTTGTGGCCTTGGTGCTGGAAGTGATGAGTTCTCCTACCCGGAAAGCCCCAAAGTAGGCTAGGAAAAAAGCTGTTTTGAATAACATTATCTTGTATGGGTGCCAACATATGGCTTGCAACTGGCTTGCTATCTGCACAAGTTTGTTGAAATCAAGGGGTCGGCGGGTGTCCACTTGGGGACCCTCTATTCTGCCCCATCCTTTTATTGCATAGGAGATGAGGGCGTTATGGGTGGGGTCTGAATCGCCCTGTATTTTTGTAAAATATGAAATTGCCACCAGGTGTCTTTTTGCCCAATCTCTTTTGAACCCTGTGAGGCCAATGTGGTGTTGGCACCCGTTTTTGAGGTGCCTTGTTTTCGTTGGGCATCCCGGCCTGTGCTCTCTGGCGCTGGCGTTGATGCCATTATTCTTGTCTTCCCATTATTGCCCAGCATTCTGCTGGTATTGGCGTCATCTGTTCTTGGGCGTGTGGTGATAGCTCTCGGAATCTTGTCCACTGCAAGCGAGATGAAGCATTAGCAATGTTATTATCTGCCCCTGAAATGTGCTTCGCTTCAACTACAATGTTTTCTTGTAGTGTGACTGTTGTAATGGCTCGTAATACTTTCAGCACTAAAGGGCATTTTGTAGACCTTCTGTTTAAGGAGCCCACTACAGCCATGTTGTCGCACCAGATCAAAAGTTCTGTGTTCGCTAGTTGCCTACCCCAGATGTGTAAAGTTAGCCAGATGGGAAACATTTCTAGGAGGGTGATGTTTTTTGTCCACCCTGCTGGTTGCCATGAATTGAGCCAGTGTTCTGCCACCCATTCAGAGTCTAGTATGGCTCCAAAACCCTTGCTCCCGGCTGCATCGGTGAATAGGACCCTGTTTTCTTCATATATTGTTGCTAAGATGGCAAAAGCTTGTAACCAGTTGTCCAAGTTTTGGTCCACCTGGGCATTTCTGGCAATAGCTTTTTCTTCTATCTTTTTGGAATCCCTGAAAGCATCTTTCCCTTTGCGCTGGGCTTCTATTAAAGAAAAGATTTCTATGAACTCCTTGGCCCATATGGCTTCTTTGATTGTAGTATCAATGTTCCATGCCAGGCATCTTTTGTATCTATTTAATATCTCTGTTTGGAAAGATTTCATTTTTTGCTCTAACTGTGCATTACAGATTGTTACAATGTCTGTTGTACTGCTGCCGGGTGTCCCTGTCACGCCCGTGTTGTCTGCGATAGGGGTTGCCCATGCTTTTAAAGCACCTGCTGGGTCTGTTGATGGAGCTGTTGGGGCTGTTGCATTTATTGCTGTGGGTGCTACTGGCACCTGCTGTACCTGTTGTGGCGGGGTTGCTGTAGGTGGCATTACCGGGGTGTTGACTATCGTTATTGCAGGTTCTAGTGCCATGGTGGGGTTTGGGGCCCCAGGTTCTGTTGTGGGCTGTGTCTGTTTCCCCCTTACTTCTAGCATTAATTGCTGCAATTCCGCTACATTCTCGCATCATTTTGACAATTTTTTGTTACCTTTTTTGGCGCCTTCTGATAGTTTTCTCTTTTTTGCTGGTGCAATGCCCTCCTCTTGGCTGGGTGGCCTGGCAATTCCTTCCCTGGGTAGGCCGTACATGTTTTCTCTAACCCATGCCCATCCGTAGTGCTCTGCTGCTTCAATGGCTGCTAACAACTGTGGTGATTTGGGCTTTTGTACCGGTGTTGCGGGTGCCTGTGCTTTCCGTTTGGGCCCCATGCTCCTTTTTGGCCTGTTCTGGGGAAAGGAAAAACGTTTTACCAAGGTTTAGGGCTGTTGTTATCGGCGCACTCTTTTGAGCTTGTTCTATTTGTTGCCCGTGTTGGGTAACTGGTGGCTGATGCCCTCGTGTTGCTAGCATATGTTTTCTGCTAGCTCCTTTTGCTAAAGGAAATGTATCTCCATTTGTTAAATCTATGGAGGGTTCAAGAAAAATGTCTCCTATTGCCCACCGTGTGCCGTGTGTGGTGCTTATTTTAAATAAATGGGCAGCCCCCAGAATTGTTTCCTGTGTCACTGATATTTAAAATAAATGATTTTGCTGTGGGGGCGCCCTCGTAAAATGATAGAAAAATATTTTTTTAGTGTGCAGTATTTGGGCCCCGCCGGGATTGAACTTGCTTCAGCGGGCTCTGCGTGGATGTCAAAGCGAGCTCTCAGCTCGCCGTGCTACTTGGCTGCCTGTGAATCAGTCTGAATTTATCACTGGGTTGTGTTATCCTGATAGCCTGCCTTGCGGCGCGGAGGCTTAGACAAAAGAAACAAACCAAAATTGTATCTCTTCCCGGACACGAGTGTCTACTTTTCTTCCCTCGTAGTCCCCAGCACGGCAGCTTACCTGAAAGCTGTTGAAACGGACGCCGTGCGCGCTGGGCCGCTCGGGTGCCTCTCTTTCCTTCGTTCAAATGGATTTGAAGGTTTTACGCGGCACGCGTCCTTGTTTTTGTTTTGGAAATGCTCGCCGCTTGCTTGTCCGTTATGCAGAGATGTTGAAACTGACGTCGTCCGCGCTGGCTGCTCGGATGCCTCTTCTTCCTTCGTTAAGGCTGCAATGCAATGTTTTGAACAGTAACAATGTTCAGGAAGGAAAAAGACACTGCAGAGTACAGCGAACTTTCTTAAGATTTGCTAAAGACGCAAAAAGGATTTGGAAGACAATGCGTAAACAGTGTACCTCCTGTTTGCTTGGGTCCCCGTTCACGGTCCACAAACAGATTGTGTTTACTCAGGGCATGCTGCTCTTACTTGTAGTACCAAGGGAGGCCCTGGGTCTTTGTTATGTATGTAGTGGTGGCTGCTGTTGCCGCAGCCCCCCGCCGGATAGCCGACTGTCTGGCCCCCTGGTGGGTTCAGGTCTTTGAAGCTGGGCCCTGCCTGACGGTTGGTTTCCTTATGGTGCTTAGCACCTTGCTGTTTGGAGGAAGGGTGAGGTGACTGTTCACACCTCACCCTTCCATGTCTTTGTGCTGCAGAGACTGTGTGTCTCTGTAGCTGGAGGAAGGAGAGGAGCAGGCACCGATAAGGTTGGGGCTGCCCCTCTCCCAGCTGCTGATGGTAACAGCAGTTACCCTGCCTCGCTTTTGGGATGCCCTGCAGCATTGCCCATACTGCGTTCATGAGTGTTGTGGCTTTGTTGCCGGCACAGCGGACCTCGCTGTGATGTGGCTGAACGTTGTCACTCAGCTGGCAGCATTCGCGTATGCTTCGAGAAGGCAGCAGAGGCTGCATTACATCCCCTGCTGATCGTCAGGGCAAGATTGCGCTGCGGCGTGCAGCTGCAGCTTTGAAGACCACAATCGCATGGTGGTAGGCGTGTGTCCTGGCACCACCGATCGTCGCCAGTGTGATGTGCGCTTAGCGGCCCTCGCTGAGTGCTATGATAAAAGAATGGAGGCCACACATGTTGCTGGTTCACTGGAAGGCACGAAGTACGCTTCACAGGCTTTTGCCCTTTTTTATTCCGTTAATGTACACGTCATGAAGCTTCCGGTCATGACGCTCCCCTCTGATCACATTACAACATCAAACCTGTGATGGCTCATTTTACACATAGGACCTTGAGCCAGCCCCTCTGAGACCCCCATGCAGCATTCACACTTGCACCTTCACTAGGACTACAAGTGCAATCAGAAGTGCAGTTGGGGTGTGTGGGGGTGAGCCCGTGAGTTGGTTATCTCCTGCAATTTTTGTCTGCTTTAAGCCATACCCCGTTCCCCCAAATACAATGTCACATGTATGCTCTCCTTATTAAAATGGTGGGGGTAGAGGAGCCCTTAAAGATGGCATCCTAAGTGGAGGGTGACCCTTAAATCGGGCACATCATCTGCTGTGGGCTTAAAAAAATCCTACTTAAGCAGAGGAACAGGGGAAAAAAACAAAATCACAGCCTACTTTCTGTCAAGAGTGAACAAAGGCAGTGAATATGGCAAGGGGAATGTGCACAAGATCACACAGTGAATAGCTTTGCGTCAAACAGCATACACACAGGAACCAAGTCACATGTACACTAAAACCCAGAATGTGCAAGTAGAGCGTGATAACAATACAAATATATGAAAAGGGATGTGGGGTAAGCACTTAGAAGATCCTTATGATTACAAAGAAAGTCGGCAAACTCCTTACCCACAATGTAGATTACCCCTGCTATCTGCGCAGGGAGTATTAATTCTATTAAAGACTAGGAGGCGAGCATTATGCTTCATCTTCTTTTATTACTACTCCTCAGCAGTTCAACAACATATATATAAAACCATGGAAAATACCCAACAAACTTTTCCATTTTTTTTTTTTTTTTTTTTTAACTACAACCCCCATGAGTCTCTGTAGTCCGTGCTCATTCCACCAGTCCTGATCTCCTTCCTGTACTTAGGCTCCTCCTCTGCTTTTACTCGCTCTGATATTCACTCCTGTCCATTAACTGATCCTCGTCAACGGTGCGAAGAATCTTCAGAACTCTAACTCAACTGCCGGTGCGCTCCCGGCCTCCTGATGGTCTTCTCTTCTTCAGTTATTCTTCTGCTCTTCCCCTATGAAGACACAATCATAAATCTTAGGGTGGTGCGCATGTACTGTACTCTCACATATAAATTTCTCAACATTTTATACAGTACATCCAATCGGGCGGGAATTTAATGCTCGCCTCCTAGTCTTTAATAGAATTAATACTCCCTGCGCAGATAGCAGGGGTAATCTACATTCTATGACAAGACAGGAGGCGAGCATTATGCTTGTTCAAAGCTTCCCCAAGACTGTACTAGCCAAACCCTCTGCTGGCTTAAAGTAAAATTCCTTAAATGTACGATCGCTCGCCCAATCTGCTGCTCTCATTATTTCACTCAAAGGCACTCCTGCTCTCGCGGCTGATGAAGCCATCGCCCCTCTCACTGAATGAGCTCCATATGTGTCCACATTCACTCCTGCTGCGCACATAATCTCTTTGACCCATCTGGCTATGGTGGCGGATGCCACAGCGTGATAAGGCTTCCTACGCGCTATTAACAACTGAGTAGTGCTAGCTGCTCTGTTCTCTGCTGTCCTGCTCTCGTATTCTTTAATGCATCGAGCTACGCACCATTTCGAGTTGTCCGGAAAATAAGGGTAATGGACTGCGAAGGTGCCTGTCTTAGTCCTCCTCACTATGGAGAACGTAACCCCCTCCGGTCCGAAGATTCGTCTATTAATCTCTAGCGCCTTGACGTCTGACACTCGTTTACATGAGATCAGACACAATAGCATAGCTAATTTACCCGATAGTTGTTTGAGAGAAAGGTATCTATCTGCTGGCCAGTCTGATAGTAATCGTAGCACTGTCGCCACGTCCCATGTAGTACTATACTTAGGCCCTGGAGGCGCTCTAAATCTCGCTCCTCTGATGAGTCTCACTACCGCTGGATGTTCCCCTGCCGGTACTCCCTCAATTGACATATGTCCCGCTGATATAGCCGACCTGTACACTCCTATCGTACGGAAAGCTTTCCCATTCTGCAATAGATGCGCTAGGAAATTTAGGATCTCCACTACAGGTGCTGAAACGGGATGAACACTTCTGTTCTTGCACCAACTCGTCCATTTTGCCCAAGCTGCGTCGTAGCTCCTCCTAGTGGAAGGAGCCCAGGAATCAGCGATAAGCTGCGCAGCCTGCTCCGAAATTCCTGGCAGAGCCCAGCGTCTCCTGATATCCTGCACGCGACTAATGGGAGTGTCCCTCTCACTCTCAGAGGATGACACGACCCAGCTGGGTCCGTGAGCAGTCGCTCTCCTTCGGGAAGGACTCTGGGAACGTCTGCTGCTAGCTCCATTAACGTTGGGAACCACACTTGAGACTTCCACAAGGGTGCTACTAATACTAGTTCTGCCTTCTCCCTCCGACACTTCGCTAGAACTCTGCTCAGCATCGCGAAGGGGGGAAAAGCGTAATGCGGACCTCCTGTCCACTCTTGCAGAAACGCATCTGTCCCTAGAGCTCCCGGATCCAGCCTCCAGCTGTAATATAAGCTCGTCTGAGCGTTGAGCCGGGAGGCGAAAAGGTCCGTATGCAATGGACCCCACTTCCTGTCTAGTCTCTGAAACACTACTGGATCCAGTCTCCAATCGCTGGAATCTGTCAGGTAACGGGAGTTCCAATCCGCTACTACATTCAGTGAACCCGGCAGGTACTCTGCAGTCACTGACGTTTCTGACTGAAGGCAAAAGTGCCATAAGTCCTTCGCTAACTCCGCCAGCATCTTGGACCTCGTGCCACCTAAGTGGTTTATGTACCTCACTGCCGAGATGTTGTCCATCTTCAGCAGCACACAAGACTTCACTCTCTCTCTCGTGAAGGCCTTGATCGCGAACGATCCCGCTAGGAGTTCCAGACAGTTTATGTGAAGCAGGAGCTCCTCTTCGCTCCACTTGCCTCCGGTCTGTAAACTCCCGCATCTGGCTCCCCAGCCCTGCCGGCTGGCGTCTGACTCTATGATCAGATCTGGCTTGTCTCCGAATATGGCACGTCCATTCCAGGCGTCCATATTCTTTAACCACCACTCCAGCTCTGTAATGGAGTCTTGATCTAGAGGTACTTGTTGGTGATATTTCAGACCCTGTTGAAGATGTTTTATCTTCAGCCTCTGCAGTGCTCGGTAGTGTAGAGGCCCAGGGAATATGGCCTGAATGGATGCCGCTAATAGTCCGACTATCCTCGCCAATGTCCTGAGGGATATAAGCCTTCTCTCTAGGCATACTCTGATCTCTCTCTTTATATCTCTCATCTTCCGCGCTGGTAGTTCCAGGGTCGCTTTCTTTGTGTCTAGCACAAACCCTAGGAAGTCTAATCTCTGTTCTGGAATGGTATCCGATTTCTCTATGTTCACTAGGAACCCTAGCGATATCAGAAGGTCTTGTACCCATCTCGTTTGGTATAGCAGCACCTCTCGATTTTCCGCTAGCAGCAAAAGGTCGTCTAGATAGATGATCAACCTGACGCCTTTCTCTCTGATTGCTGCTGCTACGGGTTTCATTAGCTTTGTAAATGCCCAAGGAGCCGACGCCAACCCGAACGGCATCGTCTTGAATTGCCAGAACTGTCTGTGCCAGCGGAAAGCTAGGTAAGGTCTGTACTCTTCGAGTACCGGAACCGTGAGATAGGCATCCTTCAGATCTAAACGCGTCAGCCAGTCTCCTTCCCTTAGGGAGTCTCTGAGCTGATGTATGCCCTCCATCTTGAAGTGGCGGTATACGATCCATCCGTTCAGCTCCTTGAGATTTATAACTGGACGCACCTTCTCTTTCCTGTGCACTAGGAACATATTGCTTACGAATTTGGGCTCCCTCGCGCATCTCTCTATCGCCTGTTTGTGCTCTAGCTGCGCGATCTCGCTGTCTAGCCATGCTTGCTCCGCTTGCGCTAGTCTCTGGCCCCGTGGCCTGTGCTGCTGAATTGGGGTTTCTATAAAATCTAGCTGCAGTCCTCTGACGGTCTGCAATATCCAGGAATCGCTTGAAATCATGCGCCAATTTTCTAAAAACATGCGCGTCCTCCCACCAACTGGAGGATACTGAATCGCTCTCACCTGGCGTAAATCCTTGGCCTCGGCCTGATCCCCTGGATCTGCGACCTCTCGGGAATCTTCCTCTGGACGGGAAGAATGTATCCTGGCCCTTGTTCTCCCAGTATTGTGCTCTGGGATTATGGGGTCTTCTTCCTCCGTGACTGCGACCGGCTGCGCGACCCCGACCGCGGCCGGTCCCTCCAAAAACTCTACTCGGAAAGATTTTGCGGATCGATGCTTGGGCTTTCTCCAGGGATGCGTATGTTCCGACGAATCGGCCCATCTCCTTCCCAAAAGTCTCTCCGAATAGAAGGCCTTGCGCCCCTTCTCCCGCTTCATACGATGATAGATCGCTGAGCTTCGAATCAATCTTGAGTAGAAGCCCCTTTCTCCTCTCTGAGGCTATGGCGCAATTCGCATTCCCGAGCAGACAGACCGCTCTCTGCGCCCATCCGGCGAGAGCCTCCGGGTCCACTGCTTCACCAGTGTCCTTGGACCTCTCTGCGAGGTCCATTATCTTTGCCAGTGGTCCTGACAGGTCTAGGATCTTCTCCTGACAACTTTTCCAGGACCTATCGATACCTTTGCGGGGGTCCTTATTTGTCTTTGACACGAAGGTCAGCATTTTCGGGTCGAGCTCGGGGGCCTCTGCTACTTTGCCCGGGAGATCCGGTCGCGGACACTCTGCGCGCAGCCGTTGTCTCACTTCCTTGTCTAATGGCTTGCGCAGCCTAGCCGCCATGTACTGAGCTACTCGGGGGGATGGCTGCCACTCGGTGGACCTTGGATTCCTGATGCTGTCCGGGTCGAACATATCATCTTGGCCCCCAGTCAAGTGTTTCTCTTTCCGAGCTCTCTTGCCCCCACTGGGCTGGACCCAGTCTACCTCGCTCTCCTCGTCTCCTTGTGAGGTCTGATCCTCCCCTTGCTCCTCCTCCGAGCCTGGGTCATCTCCAGTATTGTCCTCCCCTGGAGAGGGGGTCATGAGGTCTGGCACTGCCTGTCGTCGTAGATAAGCTTCCTTCAGCTTTGCGAACGCATCAGGCACCTCTGGGGCCTCATCTTCTGCCCCGTCCCAAGAGCCCCGGGGGTCGACAGAGGCTTTCCTCTTAAGGGCTAACTTACTCCCCTTGTGTCCCTGTATCACGGGATCTGTGGGCGTGCGCTTGCGGTCTGTGGTGCTGTCCTCAGGCTGCGAAAGCATAGCTTCCAGCGTCTCTAGCCTTTCTTGAAGGGGCCTAACGCCCTCCGCCACTGCATCAATGAGGGAGCTCCCTAGCACTTTCTTGAAGCTGGCAGCGAGGTCATGTGATTGTTCCTCCTCGCTCCACTCAAATTCTGACATTTTCTTTTTTTTTTTTTTTTTTTTTTAAACAGTGCTGTGTGCCAAATTACCTGGATCAGGTGTCTTAGCACGCCCACTGCTCCCTCCTGATGGTCTAGAGATAGTAGGGTCCCCTACTTGTATTCTCTTATGTTTTTATTCTATTTTATTCCAGTGGCTGCACCTTGCTTGTCCACAGCTCAGTGGCTCTTGAGAGGTATTCTCTCTCCTCAGTAGCGCCGGTTTTCTGCTAGGAGCAGTAGCGTTTTTTTTTTTTTTTTTTATATACCCGTAAGCTGCCGTGTGATGTCTTTCTTAGGCACGGAGCTCCCGAGCGATCCGATCGCTACGGCCTGGCGCTTCCCTTGTATCAGGGGAAACTTGTCCGAACTAGCGGCGTTTTTAAAACTGAGCCGAAGTTCGAAGCCGACGCAGAATGTACTGCGCGGCACGTCTTTGATAGGCTCCTCCCACCCGCGGGTGGGGGCTGCTCTGAGAGCGTCGCTCTTCGCGCTCCTCACGCGGTAGCTCCGCCCACCCGCGGGTGGGGGCTACCTCTGTGAGAGCCGTCTGGCGGCTTCGTATGATTCGCGAGCTCCGGCTTCCCCTACCCGAGGGCGGGGGCCGGCTCGCGAGTGTCCCGCGGCCTCAGCCGCGTAGTTCGCGAGGCCTGACTGAGCCCCTGCGGTGCCGGGTATGCGACACGGGACCGTCCGCCTCGCGAACCGGCTTGTCTAAGGTGAATCCCTGCATCGGCTGCCCGCGTACGCGAGCTCCCTTCGAAGCAAACTCGCCTAAGCGTGCTATCAACAAACTACTATTTTGTACCAAAACATTTTTTTTTTTTTTTTTTTTTTTCCATAAACTACTATCTCCTACACACTGTCTCAACTTATTTGTATAATCACCCACTCTCACACAGACATTTTACCCCAGTCGTACAGAGAGTGGAGAAAAGGTACTTATCTGCTTGAAGAGCAGTAAAAGAAGAGGAGGAGCCTAAGTACAGGAAGGAGATCAGGACTGGTGGAATGAGCACGGACTACAGAGACTCATGGGGGTTGTAGTTAAAAAAAAAAAAAAAAAAAATGGAAAAGTTTGTTGGGTATTTTCCATGGTTTTATATATATGTTGTTGAACTGCTGAGGAGTAGTAATAAAAGAAGATGAAGCATAATGCTCGCCTCCTGTCTTGTCATAGAATTGTTGTTACAGGTACTGACAGCGCTAAGCCCACGAACAGGGCAAGCAACGATAGGATCTGTGAGCTAACACCCTTGATGGTATTTATAAGGTAAGTTAAAGACAATACTCACAAGGACGAGAAATACCACCTGAAATACCAGCGAAGCGCACAAACCCTGTTGATCAAACAGGGACCCAGAAAGGCTATAACAGCAATGGGAGTATAACTTAATGCACAAGACTCATGAAAAGGGGCAAGTAGGACTAGTGATTACAGAATAGTGAGGAAAACATAGGCATTCACACAGGAGCTAGCTACAACAGCACACCACACCTAATAATCAATAGGAAACAAATGTCGAAGTGCAAACGAAAACCTGAAATAGATTCCAAGAGAAAGTAAATGAACAGGAGCAGGGAAAACGAAATTACAAAGGAACACCCCCCCCCCCACCCTAATCCAGGGAAAAAAGAAAAAAAGCTAAATCTATAAACAAGGAGAGACAAAAGGATCAAGGTTCCACAGCAGAGAAGGGCAAAGTCAAATAAATATAGAGCACAGGCAAACTTGGCTGCACAGAAAAAGAAAAGCACTGGGAAGGCCTGCCTCCAAAACAGAGGAAGACGGAAAGGGAATCCAGGAAGCCGAAATCACTAATAAGCACATTAAATTCGAAATCCAGGGAAAAGGAACAGGAAAGTAGAAACTAGGAACTAGACACTAAACTAAGAATCAGGAACAAGGGAACATTCACAATCAGGAACACTGCAACAATGACCAGCGTTGGACTGAAGCAAACTGAGGCTTTTAAAGCGCTTAACAAGCACACACCTCAGGTGTGCTGCTTGCTGCACTTGCCAGCCACAAGTGTTGCTTATCCTTCACCCAACCTTGTCCTGCAAGGGGCCAGGCATTCTGGGAAGCATAGTCATTTGATTAAAGCAGCTTGCTGGCTACCAAAAACCTGGAATGGATCCACAAGGGAAGTAGCTTGGAAAATAAGGATTTAGCGCTCCAAATTCACCACAGAACTAAGGTTCGGAAGGAAAGTCCAGTAGGGAATAAACCCAAAATCATGCCCCCAAGTGGTGGGAACATGAGCGAAGGGAGCGAATCATGACACTTTCACTCCAATGATCTTCAGGCCATCAGCTATTCAGCTCTGCTGAAAATGCTGATATATGGGCATTACCAACAGGGTTGCATTGTTAGCTGGAAGTTCCCCAATCAATTCTCCACACACACGAGGTAGGACAACTGCAACTCCAGTTAACCTCTTCAAGGGGTTTATAGCAAGGGTTGGAAGGGGCATTAATCCCCCCCATTGTCAAACACTGATTTAATAGTATCCCAAAATGTGCTTAGTAAAGGGAGGGGGCTGGGCTCATTGAATTCTTCTTTACAGAATTCTCCCTAATTATTTTTCGAACAATATTCATGTCCCCACTCTTTCTTTACAACGCAAAAGAACCCTTCAACAAACATGCCTGGTATGGCGTTGCTGCCGCCTTGTCTATCTGACGGAGATAGAGATAACTTGGGGCAGGTTTTCATTGCTGCCTTGCACTTCATTCTAAACTCTTTTATACGTTTATATGACAGCATTTTACCAAGACCAACAAAACCACGTTGGAATGGATAAAAAAATAAACAGTTGGTCAAAGAGGGCGCTATTCCCCAAAAGGCAAATGAAGACTCTTGGTTGGGGCCCTCCTAATGCTTTCTGGACGAGTCATTGTGCAACTTGTGCACTCTGATAAGTGCCCTTTCCTCCTGTGACGTCATGCCAAAAAGGGCCACTCTTGATCACTTGTTTATGGTTGTGGACATATTGCTTATTTCCTCACGATTTGTTGCAGGAGCGCTAAGAAAAGGAATAGAATATCTGCAAAAGAATTTGAAAAAGCAGCTTTCCTGACTCAGGCCTTTGCGAAGAAATCAAAAATCCAGAAGCCTGTGAGATGTAATAGAAATAAAGGCCCAGGAAACGTTTGCAGAGAATTTCCCTCAATTTATTAGAACATTCAGAAGGGCACATAGTTGACGCTCAGCCTTCCCATACCAGTTGAGCTGATGATCCTACCGATTTACCACAAAATAATACACAGTGGTATAGTCTTGCCTTCTTTAAGCCTAGGTCCTCTGGAAGTGTGGCGCCAAATGTCTTGGAAGTGTTATCTGTCTCAAATTCCCCCCTAACTCCCCTAATTACATCTGCAGAGTGGCGTCTCAACTGCCCATCGAAAGGGATAAGCATAACCCCCCCCTGCCCCCCATGTCCAGAGGCGGTTGTTTTGTGCGATACAAAAAACTAAGCTTTAAGGGGGTTTTCCCCATAAGAGATGCCTCTTACCCATGGCGGTTGAGGAAAGTCTAAACACCTTAAAGGCATTCATTGTTTAGGTCTGAAAGATGTCCTGAATTATATTACCAGTCCTACTCCTAAAATGTCAAACATCTTGGAACTTATACAAAGCATCCTGACTATGAGGATGATTTTGGCCAAGGATATTGGTCTGGTTTTCTTCTTAGAAGACACCAGAACAGACCTGATGAAAATCTACTTGTATTCAAAGATGATACACAACATAATAGTCCAGGAAACGGACGTCTTTCTTTCCCTGCGTTATGAACTGTTCTCCTTTAAAGCATGTGACAATTCAGAGGGAACACATGTGGATGGTCTAGTTGAGTGTGGGAGGATAGGTACTAAATGGTCTATGTTAAAAAGCCTATTCCAGGATGGATTTGCAGGGAGGCGAATGGTATTGTTATGTTATGTTGATTTATACTGTGCACGGCTACTATCTGCATGGTCTCCAGGAGCTCAGTAGGGGTATCCAGGAGCTCAGTAGGTCCTGTAACAAAGTGGATTGAGTAGGTTAGTGAGGGAAGATGGATAGGCTAGAGGTTTTCTCCTCTATTGGTAGGCTTGCAGAAAGAGGAGAAACCGGCGTCTATGCATGTTAGCTTTCTCAGCGAGTTTGTATTGTGCCCACTGGGGTTCTTGTGCCTGTGTTGTTTGTTTGCAGCAGTTTGTTCTTTTGGCGGATGTGTGTGTTGTGTGTGTGGCACGGCTTGTCCGTTAGGTGTGTGGGTTATGTGCGGGGTATGCTGGAGAGAAGCGAGGAGCAGGGGTGGTTAGTACAATGTGGTTGTTTTATTGTTGGTTTCAGGATCCGTACAGTCCCATGATTGCCTTGGGTCCACAGTGATAGTTTTGGGAAGTGCCTGTTTTTATGCTAGTCTCAGTAAATTGAATAGCCAGGTTATCAGTTGTTTCCTGGAGGTAAGGTGATCTTCTGTCATTCTTGTTTCCTTTGGGATTGAGTTCCCTAGTTTTATTTCCTTTGGGATCGAGTTCCCTAGTTTGGCTATCAGGCGGGAGAATGCGGTTCCTCTGAATTTCCTTTTTTCATAGTGTTTCTTTTCGATTTGGAGGTTGTTGCTTGATCTTGGGTTTCTTCCTGGTTGGTAGCGGTTGATTTTGGATTGGAGGAGTTCTGCTCCTTGTCCGTGTAGTTATTTGTGAGCGATGCAGAGGGATTTGAAGTTAACGCATTTTTTTTACTGAGTGCCGGTATAGGCTTCTCAGGGCTGGTGTGATGTGGTCTCTTCTGTTTAGTCTAAGGTGTATCCTTCCTGCAGTATTTTGGTTGCATTGGGTTTTTTGTGAGATTTGCAGATTTGGAGGTTTTAGGTACTATTCCTGAGTTTGAGAATATGTTCATCAGTAGCCAGAAGAATGATGCAGGGGTTCTGTGGTTGAGAATTTCTTTGAAGATGCCTGGTAGGTATGGGTTACTGGGGAATCTGGCGAGGTTGGTGTATTGTATACGCTTGTTGAAAGCTTCTTCATCTATGGGTTTGAATCGATGGAGTGTTGCAGTGGTTAGTGGTGTGCTGGTTTTAGTTGGTTCCGGATTTGTGTTTATTGTTACATGGCTTGCATGAGTGGTCTGTAGAATTGTTTCTATTTTCTTTGTTAGGTGGTGTAAGGGACTCAAGGTGGCAACAGTAAAGACAGACACAAGTGATCAAAGTTGAAGGGTATTTATTAAACTGTAAAATGCAGGGTGGAAAAACACCTAATCTAAACCTAAATCTAAGATGGGAGCAAGCGTCGACCATCAAATGAAAAATAAGGCAGTCCTTGTGGCACTGCGTCAAAATAAAAGGGCCTATACTAAGAAAAACCTATTGCCAATTCCTTACAACTAATTACAAAAAGAGTGTGGGACAAGGATTCAATAAAGAAAGAAGACTTCTCAAATAATAAGTCAGAATATGATTGCCAGGGGTCTCCCTTCTCCACGTTTTCAGCACGGGACAAGGTGGGACCTTGGAGCACAGCACACGCTCGAGCTTTCTCAACACGAGCAGACAGTTCCATTCCAGCTATCAGGTTCTTCGATGGTTAAGTCTCGTTTCAATAAAAAGTCTTTTGCCTTCGAGGGCTTGATGTGTTCAACAACAAACAAAGTTCTGTTCCACATATGGCTATGGGTGTCGGCTTCACCGCTGGGTCCCCCTCTTCCGGGCGCAAACCCCTCACAAAATCATATTCAACAAATCGATTAAATAGTTATTTTCTCAATGAACTTTGGGTGATACATTTTCACCCCTGGATCTCCCCCGTCGGGCTTGGACCCATTTGACCACGGGGACCATTCACTTCCTCTGCTTTTCCAATGCTTCTTACTTTTACAAGTCTTAATGTCTTTTTTAAACAATTCTTCAGGCTTCGCCTCTATCAGCTTCCCTCTGCCGGGTTCACTCTCGCCAACCTTTACAGACAGTTCACTGTAGACACCCGTTGGTCGGGTTCACTTTGCTTAACACGCTATTCTGGTTGTCGGCTTCCCTCTGCCGGGTTCACTGTCGCCAACTTCTAACAAACAGTTAATGTACTAGTTTTCAACATGCAGGATTAATTTCCCTTTCGTTCACATTCATCGATTTTACAAGACTCCTGTATGACCACTTTGACCTCTCTTTGCCTCTTCCCAAGGCCTTCTGGTTACAGTAGTCTCTTATCATAGGGTAATTGCCCAGAGTTTCCTGCCTGAGCACCCACGTGGTTCCGTTCACCTCTATTACAGGTTTTACCCCTCTTTTCTCAATAGTTCCTTTCAAAGTTCAAATCAGCTCTTGCTACTGCTCGTTCAACACAGTTCAGTTTCTTATCGACTCTCACCTCGACTCACCGGCTGTGATGAACCGCTTGGCTTTCTTCTCCTTTGAGTCAACATTGGTACCACCGAGACAAGCGTCTCTCCCCAGCTTGGTTATCAGCAGAGGAAGGCCTCAGATACCGTAGACATCTGCTACAAAACACGCTGGCCTTTGTTCACAGTCTTATGTTTCTGATTGCACAGGTTTCACGGACCTGGATTGGAAAGGGCAAGGTCACGTCTCTCCTTGTCACCATCTCTGTATTCGCCGTCTTTTGCCTCCTCTTGAACTGCCATGCTGAGTTAGCCATCACGTTGTGCGGTCTGCCTTGCTCGTCCTGTGCTCTCGTGCTCCACCTTATATCCCTGTGGGGAAGGGAAAGGGCCGTTAGGTGTGTGTGGTTCTGGTCAATTACCTGACTTTGCATGACCCTTGTATTGGGACATGTCAGGTAAACGGCTCTGGTGTTAGTCCATTGTCTTTCGTGTTGTGCGAAAGTGTACATGTCGGCAAAGGGTGGAGGCAGTGTTTTGGAATACCCTATGTGGTAGGATGGGAAAAAGATGTTGAAAGAAGGGGGATACCGCGTCTCACCCGTCGGTCCACTCCCCAAAGACCCCCCCATCCAGGTGATCCTCCCTCACTGGTCCACCCCCAGGAACTGGATCCAATAGCGATGGCCGTGTCCTGGCCACCTGGATGACAGATCCCAGGCACTAGCCAGGGAGACACCTTCAGGTTTCTCACAGTGGTTAGTGACGTTGTCACGTAGGGATTGCGATGGTATGATGCATTTGCTGCAAGAAGTTAGGTTTTTGATGTCTTTGATGATTTTGAATAGTTCTTTATGTGGGTTTGTTGCCAACTGGATTCTTGTGGTTTAGTATGCTTTAAGGACTGCTGACTTGTACACTGAGAGATTCTGAGTTGTCGTTGACATTTATTTTTGTCCGATTGGTTGTAATGGTATTGCCATCATTTTTCCAGTTTCCGGTTTCTTAGTTCCCTCAGTTCTTCTGTGAACCATCTTGCTGCCATTTTGTTTGCAGCGGCTTTGAAGGGTTTTTCTGGTGCTAATTAGTATACAGCCTCTGTGATCCAGGTGAAAAGTGTTTCTACTGCTGAGTCTGGAGTCATTCTGTTTAGCTGGGAGATGTTTGACTAGGTTGATTCCATCAGTTCTATTAGGGATTCCAGGACAAGACTCTTTCAGTTTGTTAGTAGCGTGTAGTACTGTGTTTCCCGGCAATATGCGGTTTGGGATTTTGATGGTGAATGGGATCAAGTGGTGATCACTCCACATGATCAGTACCTGTGGGGTGGTGGCCGAGAGTCCATCTCAGCAGGAAATGGCATCCAAGGTCTGCCCGGCACCGTGTGCTGCTCTGTTCACTATTTGTTTGAAGTGTAGCATTTCTAGTAGTTCACTGAGAGAATTTGCTGTGGTTTTGTTTTCCCTTTTGAAGCAGATGTTAAAGTACCCCAGGACAATTATGGTATCATGATAAGTGGAAAGGTTGGCAATGCAGTCTGTGAGCTTTGCTGCAAAATTCGGGTTGTAGGATGGCGGTCTGTAGATCAGTAGGAACAATAAGTTGACTTGGTCATTGAACTTGATGTTGATTAGAAGAGATTTGCAGTCTTCAAGTTCAGTTGGGAGGAAGTGGTGTGCGGGCAGATGTGATCTTTGTGCACCGTTGCGATTCTACCTCCTCTTTGATTTTCTCTGTTGGTGCGCATTAGTTTGAAGTTATATGGTATGGCTTCATGCGTGATTGTTTTGTAATTGTCCCATAGCCATGTTTCTGTGAAAAAGAGTGCCTTGGTGCTGCCCTCGTTTAGGAGGTCACACATTTCTGCTTTGTTTTTGGCCATCGATCTTACGTTGAGTAGGCTGCCGTGTAGTGTGTATGCTTTCCTTGTTTATTGCTGCCCATTCTTTCTTAAGTCTCGTTCAGGGTGGTGTTTGTTGGGTTTTCTTTCCTGAGGTACTCCCTTGGATCAGCCTGTTGTTCGCTGATATTGTGTTTGGGGCCTCTGTTTCTTCGTTGACGAGCTCAATTAGATTGACAGATGGGTTTCTTCGTGTGATGCCAACTGTTTAATATCAGAGGGATGAGGCAAAAGATTGGGCAAGGGTGGCATCTCACCTAAATACTACTTGCAGGGAGAAGTTGTTATCCTCAAGGAGCCTTTAGGGCTCCGAACTTTGACATTGTAAATTGGAGCACCAGGAGGGTTTCTCATCCGTTTCTGCATCAAATCCAGCCCCCTCATGGTAATCTTCTTTATATTATTGTTTTACAAGAGGTGTGGTTGAGAGAACAGTCCCTGTTGGATGCCTATGTGGCGTTCCTGCAGTAATCGCAGCAGATTTAGCCCAGATCGTGCAGACAGTTGCTTCCATCTTGGGATCATGGGCTGGCTTCTTTCCACTCAGAAATTGTTGTAGGAGGGCACCTAAATTGCAGGTGTCTTAATAAGGCCTTAACCTCAGTTGTATCTTCTAAATATACTAACATGAGCAATGCTACTTTTTTGTCTTGTGGTACATTATGGCTTGAGCTGATGTCATCTCGGCGATTACAGGGCCTAAATGGTAATGTGACTGGCGATTTTCTGCCCGAACCCACTTGGGCATGTTCTGGACACTCCTCAATGATTGACTACATATTCTGTCCGCATAAGTTATTTCACCAATGTATTGACTTTCAAAACATCTCAAACAGCAGTGACCATTCATTGTTGTATGGGAACTTTCAACCTGTACCTTTAACTTAACTTTGTCTAGTCATACATGGCTTTCCTCATTAGTAGTTAATAATGTGGGCATTAGATTAAAATGGTCAACTTCAATGTACGATTGGCAGATCTTATTTTGCACACTGTAGATCGCCTAGCAGCAGACTTTGCTTCTCCTCTCCTTTCTACGTTGTTTATGGCCAAGCAACTGCAGATATCACAGAAGGGTCATAAGAGTAAGCAAATACAACCCAATGATCCAGGGGGTTGGGGGAGAGATCTCAACCAAGCACTTAGGGTGCCAAAAAGGATAAGGGGACACTTGATCTGAAACAAATTAGACGGCTAAAATACAATTTAAAACATGGTTGAAAGGCTATTAGACACATGGTTCCCTTAAAATATAGTCAAGCAATGCTATCTGTCTTACTGTCTAATTGAACCAATGATTCCTGGAGATTAATGAATAAACAACAAACCGTCAAATATTTTACCACTGAACCCAATAGCATCAGAGGTTTGAGTGACTTATTACAAATCATTGTATGCTCCTAATGGTAGGGACATAGAAGCTTCTTCATTCCTGCTAGTGAAGGGTACATGGAGATTTGTGATTGATTATGATACGGTGTTCGAAAGAATTAGTGGCCTCAAGGTGTCTAGGTCAGCTGGGCCAGATGACCTGGCCAATGTCACCCTTAAAAATTCGCCATTTATGTGGGCCAATATATTGCTGAACATGTTCAACAATATCACGGAGTCAGGTGTATTGCCGGCCTCATGGAAAAAATCTTATATTATCCAGATTTATAAAAAAAAAGGAAATGGGCCCTTAGCTGAAAATAACCAGCCTATAGCCCCTATCAATATATATATTTATGAAAAAGTGTTTGTATATTCGGGGGTTGGCTCCAGCCCCATAACAGCTTGTGGGCTGAAATGTTAGCCCACGGTCGGCATACCTGTCTGGGGTGTACTGGCGATAGTGAAATTTGACCAACCTCACCCATTCAGCAAGCATAGGCTGGGGTCTCGCCCTGTGCTATCAGTATAGGTGATTTCAGGAGATTGCCGATTTTGCGGTTGTTGACTCGAGCCCCACAACAGTAGGTGTTATATACAAAAGGGTCATCCTGCCTTCAAACATTTGTAATTGCAATGATTTAAATGCAATGAAAATTTCAAATCCTCCAAGGTTTGGTCAGTAAGACATTACAAATTATGCATTTACTAAAAAAGGAATAATCCAAACGCTGGACTTACATCATAGTGGCCTTTTTTAATTTGGCTACACATGTAGATTTGTAATCATAAGGTGTGAACAAAATAAATAAAGAACATTTTCAATCAAAGAGGTCACTGTTTTCTCAAGTGTTCTATCAAAAAATAATTACAGCAGTGTGAAAAGAGGTGTATAAACAATAATGAAAAAAGCACTTTTATATTCAATGCATTCATCAAATTAGGTGAGTGTTACAAATGCACACACTCTTCAGCCCATATAAAGTCCACAATGTATCTTTGGTTCTAGGGGTATATGAATATCCTCCTATACGACACAGGTTTTTTTTTTTTAAGGACAAACAGCGACATCTTGTTTGAGTAATAGCAAAATGACGTCCAAAGGACTAATGGGCTGGTCCACTTTAAAGTGGATGGTGGGCCTAAAAAAGTAGGGTCTGTTGTAGCCGAAAGGGATAACCAGATGACTGGTCCGACAACTAAAACTAGAAGTAATGGTGGTTCTTGTGGTCAGTATTCACAGTTTATAATACCAGGAACTGTGTGACCTCGGAAGTTTCGGCTAGGTGGTTGTAGAGCCTTCTTCTGGGGCCAAGGTTAGACAGGTCTCCCTTCAGTGAAAGCTGCAAAAGGGTTGCTGCTTCAAAAAAGTAGTGGCTAACGTTCATGGGCGAACGTGGTGTTTCAGCTGCAGAGTCATGCTGTCAGGGGTGGCCTTTTTGGCTTGAAGGAGCAGCATATGACTGCTGGTTCCTGTGTACTCGATCTGGAAAGAGTCAGGTCCAGTGTGCGCCAGCCGGGGGGTCTGGAGCGATGAAAGAAGCGTGTTTACTACGCAGGCTGTGTGAAAATGCAGCCGTGTGGCCGTCTCCGATCGGATGACTGGAGCTGTGGGCTAGGTAGGGCACAACAGTAGGTGGGCTGAAATTTTGGGGCGAGGTAGGCATATTGATATAGATATTGATATTTTATTTCTATCGCGCTGTACTCAAGTGTTTCAGAGCGCGACAAGGCAAGGGAGGGCACAGGGGAGAACAAAACAACAATCTTAGTAGGCCCAGTGACATTGAGAGCGCGCAAGTGCATGGGAGAGGGGGAGCGAAAAAGTGCATGGAAGGGAGGAGAAGTGGAAAGTGAGAAGCAAAGGAGAAATAGATAAATAATAAATAAATAATAAAGGCAACAAAAAGTGGTAGTGCAGCCAGCAATTGGCAAGTGCTAGGTTTAAGGCAGCAGACATGGTAGGTCTGATAAGTGCAGGATGAAAAAGGGGAGGGGGCTGTATGTGTACAGATACAGACCCCAGTGCAAGGGGTGGCACAGAGACAGTGCGGGAGGGTGGCAGGGTGAGCAGGTACCTGGGCCCGGAAGACAGAGTGTGGCCAGTTGCACGGTGCCAAGAGAGAACAGATCAGCAGGGGAGAAGGGGAGCGAAGGCAGAAGAAAAGAGGAAGGTCTTGAGGTGCTTACAGAACCAGAGATGGTTCTCCTCAATTTTTAGAGTGGCAGGGAGGCTGTTCCAGAGGGAGGCCCCAGCCGAAGACAGATCTACCCCCAGCTCGTTTCTTTGAAAAACGACTGACCCTGAGGGAGGTAGAGGAGCGAAGAGCTCGAGAAGGGAGGTATTTGCGGTGGGATAGCTGAAGGTATTTTGGACACAGGCCCCAGAAAGCCTTGTGGACAATGCAGAGGGTTTTGAATTGAATCTTTGCATCCCCTGGGAGCCAATACAGGGATTTCAGAGCTGGAGAGATACGACCCCAGGGTGTGAGGCCAAGGATAAGTCTTGCAGTCCTGTTCTGGATTAGTTGCAGAGGGCGGAGAGTAGAGGCAGGTAGATTTAGAAAGAGGCTGTTACAATAGTCCAACCTAGAGAGAACCAGAGCTTGGGAGACCATGAGCTTCTGGGGGAAGGAGAGGAAAGGCAGAGTACCTCTGAGGAGGTGCAGTAGGAAGTTTGACTTTTTAGAGACATCAGAGATGTGGGCAGAGAAGGAAAGTGTGGAGTCAAAGATGACCCCGAGGTTCTTAGCCTCGCAGGTGGGAGTAGGAGGAGGGCCACGGGAGGCCGGCCAGAGAGTGAGGGGAAAGGATGGTGAAGGTGTGCCGATGAGGAGGCTCTCCGTCTTGCTGGCATTCAGACAAAGATCATTGGCGGCACACCAATCTTGAATTTCATTTAGGCAATAAGAGATGAGAGAGGTAGAGGATGTGGCTGAGGGCAGCCTGAAAATGAGTTGAGTGGCGTCAGCGTAGCACTGGAAATTTGAGCAGTAAATGGCAATGCAGTGGGCGAGAGTTGCCAGGTATTGGTTGAAAAGCCAGGGCGAGAGGTTAGACCCCTGGGGAACACCACAGGTAGAGAGGAAGATAGATGATAGGAAGGACCCAGGTTGGGCCTGGGAGGGTCGATCAGAGAAGAAAGACATCAGCCAGGGCAGAGCCTGATCAGTGATACCCAGCTTATTACGTAGACGGTTGAGCAGGATGGTATGGTTGACCGTGTCGAAGGCAGAAGAGAAATTGAGGAGGATGAGGACAGAGAGAATGTTAGAGTCAAGGTTGGAGAGCAGATCTTCAAGGATGTTCGATAGACCAGTTTCCGTGCTTCTGGCAGCTCTGAAGCCAGTCTGGTGGTCATGGAGACAGCCAACAGAATTAGAATGAAGGTTAAGTTGAGAGATGGGCAACTTTTCCAGGAGTTTGCCCAGAAAGGGAGTAATGGAAATTGGGTGATAGTTAGCTGGACAAGAAGGATCCACTGTGGGTTTCTTGAGAAGAGGATGCACAAGGGAGTGCTTCAGAGGGGAGGGGAAGGATCCTGAGGCAAAGGAGTGTTTGCAAAAATCAGCAAGGCCGGGAGCAAGGGTGTCAATGTGGTCGTTGATGGTTTTAGAGGAACAGGGATAAACCTATTTTGACGAGGCTTTCATAGATCAGACTTGTCTAGCGACCTCGTCGGGGGAGAAAAGAGGAAAGGACAAGAAGGATGGTGGGGGGGTGGCTAAAGGAGGGTCAGCAAGCACAGATGGAGAGGGGAGAAGAGGGGTGGGGGTGGAGAGGCTGGACAGGATGTCCTGAATTTTTGAGATAAAGTGAGAGGCAAGGGCATTGCAAAGAGCCTGGGAGGCAACAGGAGGGGTAGAGACTGCAGCAGGGTTGGCCAGCTCCTTGCAGATTTTAAAGAGTTCGGCCGAGTTGTTAGATGCCGCAGAGACACAAGCATGAATGTGGACTCTATTCTTGGCGAGGACAGAGAGTCGGTATTGCCTTTGTAGCAGGCGACAGGCCAGTTTGTCAGAGGATGAACAAGAAGCCCTCCATTTCCTCTCAGCCACCCTACACTTATGTTTAAGTGTAGCTAGGTCGGAGTCATACCAGGAATTGCACTTGGCTATGGACTTCAAATCGATCCTCATGACAGCGGCAAGAGCATCAAGAGTATCAGAAATTGAAGAGTAGAGCAGAGGCAGGGTTGTGTCAGGATATGAGACAGCCAGAGGGGGTGGGGGAGAGAAAGTGATGGCAAAAGCCTCAACTGACACACGCTTCATGGGCCAGATGTCCGAGAAGGTACGTGGCAGTGTTGGTGTAGGCTTGGCTTGGGGGGAAGAGAGGGAGAGAGGAGAGGAGGGAGTGATTGCTCCAGGAGAGAGGAGTGGTCAGAGGGATGGAGAGGGGGAGGTCAGAGGAGATCAAGACATCGAGTGTGTGCCCTGCAGAGTGAGTCGGGCCAGAGGTGAGGATGGACAGAGAGAGGGAGTCGCAGAGGTCATGGAAGAGTACAGAGGAGGAACAAGGAGAGTCTAAATGTATATTGAGGTCAGAGAAGGAGGAGGAGTTGAGAGGTAGAGGCCAGGAGGGAGCCATACCAGTCTCGGGTGTACTGGCGAACCCACCCATTCGCCTGGCACAGGGGTGGCGCAGGTCCGGCCCTGTGCTATCAGTATAGGTGATTATGGGAGATTGCCTATTTTGCGATTTTTCAAAATTAGGAAGTTAGGGCTATTGCAGACCCCCACGTGCATGTCAGCTACAGACCCAGGCAATGCTGAGGGGTATGGCTAGTTAGATATAGCGGGAAAAATCTTTGTGTCACTTCTTTTGTCTGACTTTCCCAAAGAACTGATGCTAGGCAAGCCGGTTTTCGTAAAAAAGGCCTAAGTACTTTGGCTTAACGAGATGATGGTGAATGTTTTACAGGGTGAGCCATGGGCAAAGAAGAGGCCTTTATTTGAGGCCTTCAATAATTTCACTGCCGCCTTCGACATGGTGAATCAATCTACATTGCAGGGCATATTATATAAGTGGGGTCTGCAAGTGCGGCTGAATATTGAGGGCCTATTGTCAAATCCTATTGAAACATTTAGGGGCCTGTACCATGGGTATGTTCTGGCACAAGCCCTTTTTAATTTTATATCTCCGATCAGGACTAGGGTTTGGTAGGGGTCAGGCTTTCCCTCCTAAATTGGGTCACACTAGAATCCATTGGTGTCTATATGCAGATTCGATTATACTCCAATGGGTCTTCAGAAATTATGTACAGTCATTAATGCCTTCATGACATAAAATGACCCGATTAGGAAAAGTACGACCAAGATTTGTCTTTCTAGAGATCAGCCAAATACACACACTTCAATTGGTTGGTAGATAACGAAATATTGGAAAAATCACATTGACTGAAATATTTGGGTTATGTACTTGGAGATAAACTGTCTAAAGAGGAAGTCTAGCTCGGTACAGAGGCAATTACGGCTCAGTTAATTACATTAAACAAAAATTGGGTAGATTTTCGTTGCTCCCTTTCATTCATTACTTCCTGACATACTCTATGATGCTGATATTTTAGTTTTTAATTAACTATCTTCTCAGGGACCGCATGGAACGTTTGATCTGGGGAAAAGTCTTGGGCTTGCCGAAGTGTGTCCCTATTGCAGTGATAAGATGGGAATTGGGGTTGTTGGTAATCCAAGCTCATGTACAATGGACATGTTTGCCAAAATATTGGCTCAGACAATTGTGAAGAATTAAGAGTATTTGACCATTCTCCTCAGGGGGAGTGACCCCTTGTGAGGCTAGGGAGGTGAGTCAGTTCAGCAAGACCCTCCCTAGGGGGCTGGGCAAGTGGAACCTTACTAGGAGTGACTACCCCTCTAAGGGCAAGGACTCATTCCCATTAGAACTCCCTGTACCAGCCACAATATCTGCTTATATGGATTACCTTCTATATCAGGTCAAACGTCTTCTTTTCTATTGACTTCAGGTAATGCTGGATCAACTATGAAATCTGAAGCCAAACGGAACGACCATTTGCATTATGATGTATATGTAACTGAGACGAATCGATTGAGAGAGAGATGAGAGAGCCATACACAGGGGAAGCCCTGTAACATTGCTACGTCTTGAAGGGCCAGAGCAGTGAGGAACCTCAGAACGCACTGTTGTCAGCAAAGAAGAGAACGCCAGCTGAGAATGCAGAAAGACTGGTGTTGCAAACAAAGACGAATCCACTGGCAGGACAGAGCCCAGGAGACTGTCCATTGTGGTGGCGTGACCACAGGAGTTCCATGGTGGGCCTGCAGCTCGACGAACGACGCCGAAACAAAATGCAAAAGAAGCTAAATCTCCCACCGGACGAGCGACACAGAACAGTCAGAGTTGACCAGACCCTCAGAGTGACTCCACAGCGGAGTCAGAAAACAGCAGCAGAGCCAGAGCAAAGCCACTTGGTCTCAACGCCAGACCCCAGGAATCAAGGTACCAGGGTGGAGCGAGAGAGGGGGAGTCAACAGAGACTACAAACTAAATATGAAATGCAATATAAGAATGAATATGAAACCCGGAGAAACCTCAACGTTTTAGGAAAAGGCTGTGAAAGCCGGTCTATTTCAAGTTCAAGTACAATGCCCAGTGTTAGAAAAGAACAAGAGAAGGGTAAACCAGTGGATAGGCGCCAGGGGTGGTGGAACCATTATAGTGAAAAGGAGGAGTAAGAGGAACCAAGTCCTAACAAAGGCAGACCTCATTACAAGGACAGCATAGAACTGAAAACCAGAGGAACAATCATAAAAGACTATATTCAGAAGGAAAATAAGAGAGAGTAAGGTCCACAGGAAGCCTGACAAGTACTAGGAAATATTAACAGGAAATGTGTACTACAAGCTACAGGAGCTCATTAGAAACCTTGTGAGAGTTCGGACTGATTTTGAAAACATGAAGATAACAACATTTTCTTGTGGAGAAAACTATCGGGAAAAGCCAGACATTCAGCAGGCCAAAAGGGGATGTGCCAGAGAGAATACAGCTGGCAATCTTTAGTTATTGCTTTTAGGGATAGGGCAAGTTAGAAGTAAGGTTTTGGACTGTGTACATTTCATTTTGAACTCTTACTGACAAATGAGCACCCTTATTTAGTTCTGTTAGGCCGAGACTATTCTGAGCAGCAGTACAGAAAGTTAGGCATGTTCTCTTATTATTTAAATAAAAATCTTCATCATGTCGATCACGTGTACAAATCCTCTTTCTGGCTCGCTACACAACTCTGTTCTTAGACATCAATTTTGCAGCAACTAATCGGTCTGCAGCAGTATTGAACTCTTGGTTGAAGAAGTTTCCTGAATTGTTGGTCTGTTTGAACATATCTCCGGCTTATGCGGGCACCAAAATACCTGGGCATGAAGATTGGATACATACCAAATCTCAGATAGCCAGTTATACATTGTATAACCATCTTAACATGAAGGAACAACAAATTGCGACAACTCCTGTTTTACCTGCTCAAATCTCTGCATCCATTTTGGAGGAGAATATTTATGAAAGTGCGTCTTAATCTCTTTCCTTCTATACAAGTTTGAGGTCCTTGTTCGAAATTGAATCAAATTAATATTGCATGTGGATTATGTGGACTTGAGCCACTTGAAACATTAAAACATCTGGTGATTTCTTCAGCAAGCGAAAGCTAAATATTTTGGCAACTTTAGGGACCTACGGTTGACTTTTCTGGTGAGGATTTAAAATGGCACAGATGTGTCTCTGATTTTAGCAGTTGTCTGTTTTTTACAGTTCGCATTGCAAAATAATAAAACCAGGTCATCGTCTTAATGTTGAAGAAATGTGTGATTTACTATTTATTATGCAACTTTATATTTATGTAATTCTAACTGTCACATTTATCTCTTGGAATATGTTTGATTATGATCGCTATTTTTTATACATATTTGTTTTGTATACATTGGTTAAGGGCAAGCCATTAACTTTCAGAAGTCTGTGCAGAGCTAGGCCAAAGAGAACTGGGGGTGGGAAGAGAATCTTTGGGCAGAGGTAGTGGTTGAGAATGGCCATAGGAGCTAAAATGGCCCTGAGCCGTCAATGAGTGGTTAAAAATCAAAACACAACCGCAGGCTGTGCATCCCTACGCAACTCCAATATATCTACGACTATGGTTTCAGATTATAAGACGTACAGCATCACTTAATAGCCAAAAATATAAATGAAAGCACGTAAACCTGTTCATGTGATGATGTTTCATACAACTTTGTACAGAACCGAAGCGTTAAAAATTGACCTACCCACACGTGCACACAAACTTGGAAAAAAGTGGCAGAATGAATTTATTAAAAATGTAAAACCCTATAAATGTATGCAGAGGTATCAAGTTTCCAGTGGTCATGAGCAAGAAGGAGATCTAGTCCAGGATTCTTGGACTTGTAGTTTTATCGTTCCCATTTGAAATGTTGAAAATCTACAAGTCCCAGAAAAACAGGATTGGATGGCTTTCATCGCCACAAGAAACTTGACTGCTCTGGATTTCTGTGGTCATTTATGGCAATTTATTAAATAGATTGTGTTGACCGAGGTCCTGAATTTTTATGGAAGTGCCATGCTGTGGTGATCAAAGCATAAGTCACTGTTTCCATAGCAATTTTGGTATGAACATTTATTTTCAGGTAATTTAAAACTAAAGTGATCTGGGTTATTGTCATGTGACCCGTCTTGGGATCACCCCGGCCAGCCAGAGCTCTGAGCTTGTATTAGGGGTTTTCCCCCCTGCTGCTAGCTTAGCTAAGAGTAAGGTCTAGCACTCTGCTATGCGACATTGAAGCTACCAGCCACTGATTTGGAACCCAGAGGACCTCTAACCTCGTTTTATATTCAGTACCAATGTGTGCTCTTGCTACAATGATTTATAATTGGGTTCAGGGGGTTCAAAGTGTATTTCCTTTGCCAACTCACACATTTCTATCAACGTACAACCCTTACACCTGATACCCTACTGACTGGTTCTGCAACACACCCACTATAGGTTCTTGTTGCTCCTATTGCACACATGTATAAGGGTAGGAAGAGGACAAAACAGAAAGTCTTCATGGATAGAGGCATAATGCATCACATAACACTTTGGCGTTAGTTAGCATTTCACTGTACCAACGGACCAGTCAGGAAAGGCCAACATGGTATAAAAAGAAGGATTTATTAACATATAAAAATTCCTTGTTACATCCTCAGTACAATAACACAATGTTCCAATATATTTGTTGTCTTCAACGACCTTCCAATTGTTCCTCTGTTCTCACATAGAATTCAAACACACATGTTTGGTAATTAACAAGTATCTTCTCTGCAATTAAAACAATCTACATCAATTTGCAATCTTGGGCCTCAATTACATACAAAGCCCTTTCCAACCCCGCATGGGGTTTAAATAATATTTATTTTAGATAATGACACAAAGCCCTGTCCAATCTTATTCTTTCTGCTCAGGAAAATCAGAGTAAAAATACACTGCTTAATTCACTTAAAACTGCCCTATACAAAGACATTCAAATCTACTTTATGGTTAAACTAAACCAAAGCTACAATCAATAAGGGAAGAAATGCAATTCAATATTATCATCTTCATATATAATGCAAAGCAAAATTCACTGCATCAATCATGACCAGAATTGGAGCACATTACTCAGTCAAGCAAACCCATTGCAAAAATGACTCAAAGGTACAACTTAAAGGCATAAACAGGCTTATCCCTGAGACAGAATCTCAGCATAACACTGTCGCTGCAAGCGAGCCAGCCACCTCAATGCGGGCTGTCATGCCATATTGATAGTCTACATTGGAGAGTTTGTCCCTTACCATCAAACTTGATATTATCCGTTGGGCAGAACCTCAGCTTCTAACCTGTATAACATAGGAGTTAGTTCCTTCCCCCACATGTGTGATTTACGTAAATAATTTAAGAAGCACTTCCTGTTTCCTTTTAGAAAGTTGCTAATTAATCATCCTTAATAAAGGGGCTAAAAAATAAACCCTTAGCAAGTCGCTCTGAGGTGTCTTGCCTTTTGATCAGTTCTTGGGAAGTCGCGCAAAAAAGCGCCTTGCCAAAATATTAATGTAGGACCAGAGTCAAGGACTCTTAAGATATATTTGTGTGTGCCCTGGCTCTTAGGCTTTAGCCGTTTATCCCTTAATATGGAGAATAAAAATGGATTTGATTTCATTGCTTACAAATATTGTATGCATATGGGGATCATGCACTGACCTGGTGTTGGCTCAAAACGACCTATATAAGCATGTATGCATGCATGTATGTATGAAGGATCAAGGTGATTAAAACTGCTAAGAGCTTTGCTATATTAAAGGGTAACATGAATCAATGAATGAAAGGTAGCACATAAAAACACACTTTTCAGTACGTGGCTGCTTTGCAATCTGAGGCTAACCCAGGCCTCTAGGAGCATAAAGCGCTTTGAGTATACTTCCGCTGTTTGAAGCACTATATTGCTATTTCTAAATGTGTTCGTCTAGACTGTCCTTTAAAGCATGGATCATACTCCTTGCTTCAAGGCACTACATTCTTTTAGGCCTTGTCAAGCCAATGCTAGTTTACCTATATGAGGGGAATTGTGACATGAAATTGTATCTCACCTTTTGCTCCTTTTACCCCGCATGGTAGAATGGGGGAAATCCCATGACAATATAAGAGCACAAAGACTGGGAGAGCTTCACAAAAAGGTCATTTTTTTACCCATTATAGTGCTAGAGATATTAGTACCACATTTGTAGCAATAGACAGTGGCCTTAAGATCGCTCATAAACACCTCCATCCTGCATGCATGCATCTGCCTCTCCCCGTTTCGCTCAAATGTGGCCTCCCATTCCATCAGGTGTGGGGGGCATGCATTACTACTGTTGCTTACCTGGCAGACAGATGCTACCTGCCTCGGCTCCTGTCTGGCAGAAGCCCACTCAGGTCGCAGCTTGCCTGAAGGATTAGTGTTTCACTGTCTGGAAGAGCTTTGCGAGCCTGCGCATTGTCAAACAGGTTCTATGAAGAATTGATGAATATTTTTTGCCGAGCTACAGTTTTTCTGAATGTTTTAAAAAGACTTCCACTTTTTACTGCAAAATGCCAGGTGCGATCACCCGCAACGTCCCTCCCCTTATTACATCAACCCCCAATCCCATATATACCTTACCCCAATTTACCACCTTCATTTTGAGCCAGTAAAAAGGGTAAAGAAAAGTCGGTAAAAATGCATTTGGAGAAACTATAGGACGGTAAAAGTGGGCTAGACCGTCAAACAGGAGACAATCACAGTACAAGCATGTGTTACTTGAAGCCATTAACAGCCAGCGATCACATGTTCTTCCATCTCAGCTATGAATAGTCACCAAGTCCTTTTTTATCTTTGCATCCTGGTAATTTTGCCTTTACAATTATAAAGCAAGGACTACACGTACCAGAAAACAAAGAAAATAAATGAGGTCTGATTGATTGATTGATTAATATTTTATTTCTATCGCGCTCGTACACAAGTGTTTCAGAGCGTGACAAGGCAAGGGAGGGGAAAAGGGGAGAACAAAACAGCGATCTTACTACGCCCAGTGACATTGAGGACGTGCAAGTGCATGGGAGAGAGGGAGGGGTAAAGTGCATTGAAGGGGGAGAAGTGGAAAGTGCGAAGCAGAGGAGAAACAGATAAATAACAATAAATAAATAATAAAGGCAACCAACAGTGGTAATGCAGCCAGCAATTTGCAAGTGCTAGGTTTAAGGCAGCAGACATGGTAGGTCTGATAAGTGCCGGAAGAAAAAGGGGGGGGGCTGTATGGGTACAGATACAGACCCCAGTGCAAGGGGTGGCCCAGAGGCAGTGCGGGAGGGTGGCAGGGTGAGCAGGTAACTGGGCCCGAAGGACAGAGGGTGGCCAGGTACACAGTTTCAAGAGAGAACAGATCAGCAGGGGAGAGGGGGAGCAGAGGCAGAAGAAAAGAGGAAGGTCTTGAGGTGCTTCCGGAACCGGAGATGGTTCTCCTCAAGTTTTAGAGTCGCAGGGAGGCTGTTCCAGAGGGAGGCACCAGCCGAAGACAGAAATCTACCCCCGGCTCGTTTCTTTGAAAAACGACTGACCCTGAGGGAGTTGGAGATAGAGGAGTGAAGAGCTCGAGAGGGGAGGTATTTGCGGAGGGATAGCTGAAGGTATTTTGGACCCAGGCCCCAGAAAGCCTTGTGGACAATGCAGAGGGTTTAGAATTTAATCCTTGCATCCACTGGGAGTCATTGGAGAGATTTCAGAGCTGGAGAGATACGATCCCAGGGCTTGAGGCCAAGGACAAGTCTCGCAGTCCTGTTCTGGATTAGTTGCAGAGGGCGGAGAGTAGAGGCAGGTAGGTTTTACAATAGTCAAAGCTAGAGAGAACAAGTGCTTGGGATACCATGAGCTTCTGGGGGAAGGCAGAGTACCTCTGAGTAGGTGCAGTAGGAAATTTGACTTTTTAGAGACCTCAGAGATGTGGGCGGAGAAGGAAAGGGTGGAGTCAAAGATGACCCCGAGGTTCTTAGCCTCGCAGGTGGGAGTAGGAGGAGGGCCAAGGGAGGCCGGCCAGAGAGTGAGGGGAAAGGATGGTGAAGGTGTGCCATCTTGCTGGCATTCAGACAAAGATCATTGGCGGAACATCAATCTTGAATGGCAGTTAGGCAATCAGCGATGAGAGAGGGAGAGGTGGTGACAGAGGGCAGCCTGAAAATGAGTTGAGTGTCATCAGCGTGGCACTGGAACTTTGAGCAGAAAGTGGCAATGCAGTGGGCGAGAGTTGCCAGGTATTGGTTGAAAAGCCTGGTCGAGAGGTTGGCCTGTTCTGACCTCTTACGACTTTGAACCCTTCCGTGGAGTCTACTCGACTGGAGACTGGGCCTGAAACACAGGATTGGTAGATTTTAACTCCCTATTGTCTCTGTGTGCTTGAACCCCTTCTGCCCCGGGGTCCAACCCTTCCCTTTGATCCACAGCTCACCTTGTTTTCTTGGAAAGTGTGCTCTCCGTCCTGCTTTCAGCGCAGGGGCGCGTTGATTGATGCGGGCTCGTTGCTGCCTAGTTACTTCACTGGCAAGAGTCCGACAGGTAAGTATAATGAGTCTTTTGAACAGTTCTCTAACTTTGTTCCTTTCCTTCCTTAGATGATGGCCGGCGTCCGGGGATGGTGACGTGCTGCTGAGATGATTAGCGCTGAAGGTGAGTGAGAGCGCAATGCGCGATGCGACCCTTTCGTATTTGTATTGAACTGAGTTCTTTTTCTGTGTCTTTTAGGTGCCGCAAAGTTTTCAGCATGGATGCCGGTTATGAAGAAGAAATGCAGTGAGTAAGCGCGGTATGCAGCGCCTCTAGATGTTTCCACGCTAACCTGGAGTGCCTTTTCCCTCTTGTAGATGGATGAGAAGTTCCGGAGACAGAGTACCCCCAGAGCGGCTGGGATTCAGGTAAGTGTTTGAAGCTTGTACAGTCTTTAAAAATAAGCAAAGATTTGCTGAATGCTTACTAATGCCTTTTTTCTGTTCTTTTCACTTTTCCTTAGGAAGCGGCATGCCGGGATGGGAATGACACTGTCGAAGATGCCTGCAGAACAGAAGGAGCGATGAATGATGGGCAGAAGCTCCGCAAGATAAGGCTGTTCCTAACAGTGTTCTTGCAGGAGCTGAGCGCAGAAGAAAGATGCAGGCCTTCTGGAGACCGATCCGAACACGGTGAGTGTCACGCTGCAGGTGCAGAAAACACAAAGCATGTTTCTCAGCCTGGACATGGCTTAAATAGTCTCTGGGTATCCCAGGTGTCTCTGGGCTGAACCACACCCAAAAGACTAGACTGCACATGCAGTTCTGGGAACTGAAATATGTGGGGGCATCCATCTTGTCCCCATCAATGCACTACAAGTCCAATCCCCAATGTTATCCTATGGGAGTGAGTGAGTCTGGTGCCACAAGCGCCAAGTCTGACTCCAAGTGGGTCTTTGGAGGGATGGAGAGGCCCTTGAGGGCCATGTAGGTGATCGTGGCCTGGCTCCAGCCTCACATCTTGGAGGGCTGGGGACATGAGGGGAAGGAATCATGACAGCCCCCTGGGGAATACCACAGGTAGAGAGGAAGATAGATGAAAGGAAGGACCCAAGTTGGACCTGGGAGGGTCGATCTGAGAGCAAAGAGGTCAGCCAGGTCAGAGCCTGATCAGTGATAGCTAGGTTTTCACGGAGATGGTTGAGCAGGATGGTATGGCTGACCGTGTCGAAGGCAGAAGAGAGATCGAGGAGGATGAGGATAGAGGGAATGTTCGAGTCAAGGTTGGAGAGCAGATCTTCACGGATGTTCAGGAGAGTAGTTTCCGTGCTTCTGCCAGCTCTGAAGCCAGGCTGGTGGTCATGGAGAAAGCCAACAGAATTGGAATGAAGGTTAAGCTGAGAGATGGCCATCTTTTCCAGGAGTATGCCAAGAAAGGGAGTAATGGAAATTGGGCGATAGGCAGCTGGACAAGAAGGATCAGCTGTGGGTTTCTTGAGAAGAGGGTGCACAAAGGAGTGCTTCAGAGTGGAGGGGAAGGATCCCGAGGCAAAGGAGTGGTTGCAAAAATCAGCAAGGGCCGGAGCAAGGGTGTCAATGTGGTCCTTGATGGTTTTAGAGGAACAGGGATGAACCTGTTTTGACGAGGCTTTCATAGATCGGACTTGTCTGGCGACCTCGTCAGGGGTGAAAAGGGGAAAGGACGAGAAGGATGGTGGGAGGGTGGCTAAAGGAGGGTCAGCAAGCACAGATGGAGAGGGGAGAGGAGGGGAGTGGGCGGAGAGGGAGGACAGGATGTCCTGGGTTTTTTAAATGAAGTGAGAGGCAAGGGCATTGCAAAGAGTCTGGGAGGCAACAGGAGGGGTAGAGACTTCAGCAGGGTTGGCCAGCTCCTTGCAGATTTTAAAGAGTTTGGCCGAGTTGTTAGATGCCGCAGAGACACAAGCTTGAATGTGGACTCTCTTCTTGGTGAGGACAGAGAGTCGGTATTGCCTTTGTAGCAGGTGACAGGCCAGTTTGTCAGAGGATGAACAGGAAGTCCTCCATTTCCTCTCAGCTGCCCTACACTTACGTTTAAGTGTAGCTAGGTCAGAGTCATACCAGGAATTGCACTTGGCTTTGGACATCAAACGGATCCTCATGACAGGGGCAAGAGCATCAAGCGCATCAGAAATTGAAGAGTAGAGCAGAGACAGGGCTGTGTCAGGGTGTGAGACAGCCAAAGGTGGAGGGGGGGGAGAGAAAGTGGCGGCAAAAGCTTCAACTGACACGCGCTTCATGGGCCGGATGTCCGAGAAGGTAGGTGGTAGTGTTGCGGTAGGCTTGGCTTGGGGGGAAGAGATGAGATGAGAGGAGGGAGCGATTGCTCCAGGCGAGAGGAGTGGTCAGAGCGATGGAGAGGGGGAGGTCAGAGGAATTCAAGACATCAAGTGTGTGCCCTGCAGAGTGAGTCAGGCCAGAGGGGAGGATGGAAAGGGAGAGGGAATCGCAGAGGTCACGGAAGAGCACAGAGGAGGAGCAAGGAGAGTCTAAATGTATATTTAGGTCACCGAGGAGGAGGAGTTGAGTAGTAGAGGCCAGGAGGGAGGAGTAGAGGTCTGCTCACTCAGAGAGAAATGAGGTGATTTTACCAGGAGGCCAGTAGATGGTAACCACACTAAGAGAATGGGTAGGCGAGAGAGAAAGCCTACAGACAAGGCATTCAAAAGAGGAGTAGGTCTGAGTGGGAATGATAGAGGCAGGAATCATCTCAGGAAAGATCAGGGCTACCCTGGGCGAGCTGTCCACTGCTGACATGCTGGGGTAGATGGATGCCCTTTATTACCTACCCAATTTGATCACCTATACTTTTTTCCATTCATTTTAGGCTGGTTAATGGGCACACATTGGATTTGGGTTCATCCAGTGTAAAGTATCTGTTTAACATCCAGTTTGTTGTGATCCAGTCTGCTGCTGGTTTGCAATTGTTGGAAGTCTCCAAAGTCTGTTACAACCATTTTTCAAAGGATATTTCTTGATATGAACATGGAAGCATGTGCCCGAGGATAATGGCCGGGGGGAGCGAGGGTGGGCGGGGGGGTGCACTTTGGCAAAAGCGCAAATTGGAAACAAACTGCAGTGCTCTCCAGTGTTATGTCCGTATTGCAGGTGCGCATGCGCTAGCCTCGTTGTGATGGCGCATGCGCATAAGAAATAAAGACGGCCCGCGAGCCAGTTGCCGCCGGGACCCTGGAACGATCAGACGAGTGTGTCCGAGTCTCATTGCATGCGCATGCTTTGGTTCTAGTACAGGGCGGCCCGAGGCACGGGAAGCCCCATCACACTGGCGACGAGGATGGGACACGAGGAGAAAAACACCCGACACGTACAATTGGGTTGTTACGGGTATTTCATCTCACGTGTGCCACGATCCTCACACGAGTGACGGCGGCCATTTTGTTTATGGTGTTTAAGGCGGTTGCGGCCCGCGAGGGTGCTCGTGCGCTGTCTAAACACTGCGGTAGTCGATCCTTGAAGTTTTGGATGTTCGGCAGTCTCCCTACATCGGACACGAATATAGCCAGGTTTGCGGCCTCTAACACGGTCTGAGGTGCCAGTGCTACCTGTGAACATGACGGACAACGAAGGAGAGGCCTCTGGATCAGTGAGGGAGGTGAGAAGACAACATGGTTCATTACAACCAATGCAAGAGTTTGACACCTCAGGGCCCCCCTCGAAACTAGGTCCGAGATGGCTCCTCTGGATAAAAAAAACTTGACATGTCTTTCGCCGCCACCGGAGAAACAGATGATGATGCCAAAGTGGCGACGCTGTTGTACTCGGCGGGCACAGAGGTACTGCGCATTTATGAGTCCCTCACCCTACCAGTGGTAAACTACGATGCGGTCAAAACCGCACTAAGGGATCATTTTATTCCCTTATCTAACGTAGACTTTGACCGGTTCGTCATGTGTGGAGAAAAACAGCACGATGAGGAGACATTAGATCAATTCTGTGAACGTTTAAGACAGCTAGCCACCACGTGCAGATGGACGGATGCCAATGTAATGATCCGACACCAACTGATCCAAGGGTGCAGCTCAGGGAAACTGCAGAGACAGGTTTTGAGAGAGCCAGGCATGTCGCTGACACAGATTTTGGACAGTGGAAGGATCTACGAACTTGCCGAGAGTAGAGGAGCTAAAATGGACGCTGCCGCACGCCCAGGCAAGCTCGAGGAAGCTTTTGCGGTTGTGAGACAATCCCAGACAAAGTCGAGGTGGAACCAAAAGAGGCAGGAACCGAAATCTCCCCAAGGCTATACGGTTATCTGTCAGTATTGCGGATACGATTTGCCGCACTCGGAAGACTGTCCAGCCAAATCGAGGACCTGCGGAAGATGCAACACGCCAGGGCACTATGCCCGGATGTGCAGAGCGGCTGCCCCAGTTGCCACACAGCGGGGACCTGTGAGGGTAAGTGGTGGATACAGGAAACAACGAAGTGTCGCTGCAGTGGAACAGGATGTCCAAAGACTCAACATCGCAGAGGAGGAGGAAGAGGATGAAGAAGACTTCTTCATTTCAAGTTTGGCGACCGGGCGAGAAAACGAAGACAACCGATGTGTGTAGTCGACATTCAAGGAGTCCCCCCGCAGGTACTAATAGACACTGGTGCCTCAGTATGTGTGCTAGCTACCGAACACTACGAGGCCCTCCCAGGCCCCCCTACTTTGGACCATTCGAGGGCGAAGATTTTCACGTTCGGGGGTGATACTCCCCTGCCCATCAAAGGGGTGTTTGTAGCTCCTGTAGCCAGGGAAGGAAAGACAATCAAGACAAGGTTCTTCGTCACGGACGTCAGCCCGCGGTCCCTGTTGAGTTGTGCAGCCTTGGAAGCATTAGATCAGGTCCATTTTGCGTGTGCAGTTTATCAAGGTGATATAGACTCACTTTTGGAGAAATTCGCGAATACGTTTCAAGGGATTGGTCGACTAAAAGCGGAACCAGTGCCGCTCCACATAGATGAAACGATCCGCCCAACAGCATTAAAACACAGACGAATTCCATTCCATCTTCAGCCCCAGGATGAAGAAGAACTCAAAGCACTGATCGATATGGATATCATCGAAAGGGTGGAAGGGCCGACTCCGTGGGTCTCACCGATCGTTGTGGCACCCAAGCCCAAACAACCGGGCAAGGTTTGCATCTGCGTGGACATGCGATTGCCTAATGCGGCCATCAAGAGAGAACGCCACTTGACCCCCAATATAGATGACATCATCAGTGAACTGCAGGGTGCCAAGATATTCTCGAAACTTGATTTGAGAGGAGGATATCACCAGCTGGAGTTACATGCGGACTTGAGGTACATTACTACGTTCACAACGCATGAAGGCCTGTACCAGTTTAAGCGCCTCAGCTTTGGGATTTCTTCCGCAGCTGAGGTGTTTCAGAATGCCATCGGGGCGCACTGGTGGGTCTAAGGGGAGTGATTAATATGAGTGACAATATCTTGGTCTTTGCCACAACACATGCCGAACACCTGAAGCGTCTAGAAGCAACCCTGCAGAGGCTGAAAGATCTTGAACTTATCTTACACCGGGAAAAATGCAAATTTTTCAGAGATCCCATTGCGTTTTTTGGCTTTGTGTTTCATGGCAATGGTGTATCCCCAGATCCGGACAAAGTCAGAGACATCAGCGAGACTGCACCCCCCCAATCGCCGACAGAGGTCCGCAGTTTTCTGGGGATGGTGAATTACTGCGGTCGCTTCATCAAGGGTTTGGCGTCCCTATCTGAACCCCTCGGGGCCCTCACGAAAAATGACGCTGTTTGGGTCTGGGATACCAAGGAACAAGATGCGTTCCATGTAATAAAGAAGGCATTGTCAGATCAGGACACAGTGGCGTATGTTGATCCTGCGGCCGAGTCCGATGTGGTTGTAGACGCCAGTCCGGTGGGCCTAGGAGCTCTCCTGATGCAGAAAGACGTGAGAGGCGAGATGCTACCTATCGCATATGCGAGTAAAGCCCTCACGGAGACTGAACGTCGCTACTCCCAGATAAAGAGAGCGGCCCTGGCCATCTTATGGGGCTGCAGACATTTCAGGTTGTACATTCTTGAGAAACCAGTAACTGTCGTCATGGATCACAAACCGCTTCTTCCAATCCTAGCGGGCGTGTCCTCGAAAACTCCTCCCAGGATAGAACGGTGGATGATGGCCCTCATTGAATACGGGGTCAAGTTGGTGTACCGTCCGGGGTCGAACAATCCAGCAGACTACTTGTCCCGTTATCCTAACAGGAAGAGGGAAGGTGATCAGGGGGATGTGGCAGAGTGCAAAGAATTCGTTCAGAATGTCGTGGCAGTTGCCATGCCGGTGGCATTGGACAGAAATCTGATGGCACAGGTGTCGGCAGACGACGAGGTGTTCAAAATCATCAGAGCTGCAATCCAGAGCGGCGATTGGAGAAGTGTTCTACAGAATAATACAAGAAGGGAGGACAGAGCCCAGAGAGATCTTCAGGCACTGTGGAAAATCCGCAATGAACTCTCCACTTCAGAGGATGGGTTGCTACTAAGAGGCTGGCAAATCGTGGTACCCTGGTCGCTAAGAGCCCGAGTCATAGAACTGGCACATAACGGACACCAGGGAGTGGCGAAGACGAAGGCGAGGCTGCGCACAAAGGTTTGGTTCCCAGATCTGGAAGCCCTAGTTGAGCGGCATATAAAAGGGTGTTTGCCGTGCCAGGCAGCCAGCCCCATATAAAGAGCGCCCCCGATAAATTCCATGGAACGAAGCGAGAAGCCGTGGCGCACAGTCCACGCTGACTTTGGGTCAACCGGGAGGGGCATGTACTTTTTAGTGGTAGTAGACCACTGGTCGAGGTATCCGGAGGTGGAGCTGGTTGACTCACACGCCACCGATCACACAATCCTTGCGTTAGAAAAGATGTTTGCCACGCATGGTCTCCCTGAAATACTCTGCTCGGACAATGGACCACCATTCACTGGGAACCAATTTGCACAGTATCTGAGAGAACGGGGCATACAACATCGGAAGGTGTTGCCGCTGTGGCCCAGGGCGAATGGGGAGGCCGAAAGGCTCATGAGGACCCTCAATAAGGTATTTCGCATAGCAGCCAACAGTGGGGTGGAACTGAAGAGAACCCTATTTGAGTTTCTTCGAGAATATAGGTCAACACTGCATCACTCCACCGGCGTGGCTCCGGCCGAGGCTCTGCTTGGGAGATGTCTGAGGGGCCTCCTCCCGGAGGTAGAAGGTCGGGGGGGGATCATAGACAATGACCGGGTGAGAAAGGAACGAGAAGCCCACAATGCCAAGGAGAACGAACGGAGAGGACTGCGAGAAAAGGACATAGCGGTGGGAGACTTGGTACTGGTACGCAACCGCAAGCCAGAGGGAAAACTATCACTACCATATGAACCCCAACCGGGGGTAGTCACCCATGTCAAAGGATCTATGATCACTGCGGCGAATGCACGAGGAACCATCACCCGCAACCAGTCCTTCTTCAAAAGATTTGACAGTCGGCTTCCCAAAGTTGATCCTATGAGGCCAATGCTGCAGATGGAAGATGCGGAGGTACCAGAGGATGACCCATCCTTGAATCAACCACCGACAGTCGAGACCCCACCGCTCAGCTCGCCGGCGGAAAGGAGGTACCCGGTGCGACAAAGCCGCACCATACCTGTTCGGCTCAAAGACTACATTCTAGATTCAGGCGACTGAACAGGTGACTGTCCATGGCCCAAGAGACGCTATCCAGAAAGTTAACCTTCATAACGTTCATGGTGTACCTGTGAATGTGTTTGCAGTTGTAAGTTGTTGTTGTTTTTGTTTAAAGAAAAAAAGGGATGTTATATCCGTATTGCAGGTGCGCATGCGCTAGTCTCATTGTGGTGGCGCATGCGCGTAAGAAATAAAGACGGCCCGTGAGCCAGTTGCCGCCGGGACCCTGGAAGGATCAGACGTGTGTGTCGAGTCTCATTGCATGCGCATGCTTTGGTTCTAGTACAGGGCAGCCTGAGGCACGGGAAGCCCCATCACATCCAGGTAACCAATTCACCCCCCCATTCCCGTTCCCTGCCGACTGCATTCTACGAAGGAACGTGCTAAAAAAAAAAAAAACATCTGGCTGAATATTCAGGATTTAAGCTCCACAACATCACTCTGCATTTTAGAAGACGGCTATCAAACCACGGCAAGCAAAACACAGACCGGGCTGTCGGGCAGAGGGAGGGGGCGGGGGCATGGACACAAGCTACAACCAAACAATGGTCTCAGATCGTGTGCATCTTTTGGGATCATACGAACATGTCTAAATAAAATGCTGGATTAAACAATCCTGCGGATTTTTGGTGGGTGGACATACTGAATGCTGAAAATAGCGCCATAGCATTCTCCCGGTGACATGCCAGTAAAAGCATTTGAGAGCCACGCATTGGTGATATTGCACGCCGCATTTTCTGAGATTGTGTTGCTGTCACCAGGAAAACAATTTGCAGCGGTTCGGATTACATTAAAAGATAACAAACATGACCCTGACAGGTGGAGAACTTGCTTTTCTTTCCGGAGTTCCACAGCGGAGGCTGACCCATTAACATTTCAGAAATATCACCAATTCTGAGCTTCAGCGTGCAAGCTGAGATTCAGATCAGGCAAAAGGGCTCAAGTCTAGGGTACACGCGGGGGACGGAGTGCACCCACTTTATTCAGAGGGTGGAATCGGTCCCCCCCAGCTAAAATGAGAAACATTGAATGTCCTCCTTGAATTTATGAATTAAAGCCTTCCTTGGCAGTCGGCAGATTTGTAGGCCAGACACTTCACCACTACACTACATAACCTGATGAAAAATAACAAACAACTAAAGTTGAAATGTCCCATTTCGGTACTGCAAGTTCCAGGGAAAACATTTGTATTGGTTCTTGGAGTTTAAAACATTCACACCTTTTAAAGTTTTCAAAAACACTATTAGAAGAAAATATCCTCTCTTGGCTTTGTGTGTGTGTTGATTTTATGAAAGGCAAATGCCATTCGTCCTGTTCAATTTGTGTGGTTATCCAATGCAAAAGTAATGAAATGTGCATATTTCACCTTGATATTCAAATTTCTGGCGATGTCACATCCCATTGCGTTTGTTGATGAGTCGCCCACTTTAATTTTTAGGACTTGACCCCTGGGCAAAACATTCAGGTAAAAGAGACTCTCGTGGATGTGGCTTAAACAGAAATGGGCGGACATGGGTGTGGATAAACGTAGCTCTCATGACGGCATGGGAGTTAAACAGGTGGGTAAATAAAAAAAAAAACACACCAACCGGCTGTGTTTCCCTTATCACATCACACCTCTCTCTTATCTTTATGCCCCATACCAATAGTTTCTGCTTATAGGCAGTGCTTACATCGCCCACCTAGTAGCCAAAACCAGAAATAAGACAAAGAGGAGTGAAGTAAGAAAAAAAGTGAAACAATTTTGTTTTAACAACTGTCCGATTAGAAGCACATTTATGGAAAAAGAGCAGCCTTTGTAGTCCACGCAGGAGTGATAATCTCACGGGAGTAGCTCCCTCTTGTGGCGCTGCCCCGTGTGGGACGCGCATGCGGCGGCGTGACGTTGCACGCCGCCGCGTGCTGCATAAATAAACGGGGCGTTCCCAGCCACGGCAGAGCGACCGGGAAGCCCGAACTGAAAGGACGTGTGAGCTGTGTGGTCCTTTCAGGATGGGGGCTTGCGGGCACGCATGGGGTAAAGGACGAACCCCCAACAGTGGCGACGAGTGTTAACGGATGCCCGGGCCCGGCGGCGGTGAAGGCATTCCAGAATTTTTTCCTTGAAATGGAACGTTCGGATGTTTCGTTTCACGCCGTGGCTGCGGATCGTACACGCGGCTGGTGGCCATTTTGTCTCTGAGGCCGTGGAACTTCATCAGGCTCCAGTTTGGAGGGTGAAGGTGATCCAGGTCTAATTTTCTGATATTCTGCTTGCACGCAGACTAACCTGCACGCCCATGCCTGGTTTGTGAATTTTACTCCAGTTTTGGGACTCCCACATCGAGTGAAAGCTAGGGGAAGGACTAACATGGCAGGGCCTGTTTAGTCCACTCCACAGTTGTAGCTTAATTTTTGGAACACCCACACCCCTGTGGACTACGGCATGGTGGAAACACAGCATTTTTCTTTGTCCCCTTCATCATCAGGACGCTGTGGCTTCTTTGTCCCCTTCATCATCACGAGGATGGCTGCAGTGGGTGTCTTCTTCTCTTCCATTGGTCTTGTGGCTGGAAGCTGTCCCAGGTGAGCGAGGGACAAGTCACCACCGCCTCTCTCCCAGGTTGGACTGTTGCTGTGCCTGGAAGAGGGGGGAGGTTTTGTCTGCATGGTGGTGGTGGGTGGTTGAGTTGCGGCCCTCAGGACACTAGGTGGGGGTGCCTGTGCGCTCAAGCTCATGAGTGACATTGATGATCAGGAGGGTGAGGCCGCCGTAGCCGCACAGCTTCCTCAGGACGGTGGCCAAGCGGCACAACATCAGCAGGCCTTGCAGCCCCCAGTGCTTCCAGTTCAACAACCAGCAGCGGCTCTACAGCTGCCCCCGCAAGTAGGTGTTCAGGCTCCTATACCCCAGGTGCTACCGGTGGCACAGCCAGGTGCTCAGCAAGGACTCCCCGTCATGGCTCAGGCACGAGCCCAGGCTGCCCTGCAACCCATCCCCGAATTTGAGGCATCGGGCCCACCTTCCAGCATGGGGCCCCGGTGGCGGAGGTGGGTTGGCCGCCTTGACATGTATTTCAGGGCTGCTCAGGTGACGGACGACGACAGCATGGTGGCCACTATGCTGTACTCAGCGGGGCCTGCGGTCCAGGAAATTTTTGAGTCGCTTACTCCGGTGGACCAATCCTATGATGCGGCCAAGGCGGTGCTCCTTGCGCACTTTCTGCCCCTTGCCAACGTGGACTATGAGAGATTTGTTATGCTGTCGGCCAAACAAAAGGACGATGAGACACTGGACACCTTTTATGGTCGCCTGCGCCGCCTCTCCCTGGGTTGTGCATGGGGGGACGCGGAGGACATGATGCGCACAATGCTGATTCAGGCGTGTTCCTCCGGCAAGCTCAGGAGGCAGGTCTTGAGAGAGCCAGGCATCACTCTGCCCCGCATATTGGAACTGGGGCAGCCGCTCTGCATGAGGTGGCAGAGGCTCGCGCAAGCAAGATGGAGGCGGGGTCCAGCTCAATAAAGTCGGAGGAGGTGTGTGCTGTGTGGCGAGGCGGCAGAGGAATGAGAAGGCCTGGCGGAGGACCCCGGGACAGAGCAGGAAGATCAGGGGAGTCGTGCCAGAAGTGTGGCTATGACCTTCCCCACCCAACGGAGTGCCCGGCAGCGGGAAGAACATGTGGCAGGTGCAGCCTGCCTGACCATTTCTCCAGAGTGTGCAAGGCGGCCCTCCCCCGTGATGGTACCGAGAGGTCCGGCCCGGACGTGGACTCCGCGCCAGAGCCGACCACCAAATGTGGCCCAGGTAGACCAAGGTGAAGAGGAGGCCCAGGTGGACGAGGCAGATGAAGAAGAGGAAGAGAACATCTTCTTTGTTTCGAGTGTGGGAGTCCTGAAGGAGAAGAGCAGGAGGCAGCCGAGGTGTGTGGTGGAGGTTAACCACTCTCCAGTCCCGGTGCTGGTGGACACCGGGGCTTCGGTCAATGTAGTGGCTAGGGGACACTATGACGACCTTGACCCGCCCCCGGTCTTGGCTACGCCGAGAGCCAGCATATTCGCTTTTGGAGGACTACAACCAATACCGCTGGACGGTGCCTTCGTGGCAAGTGTGGAGCATGAGGGCTCTCGGATCAGGGCTCGGTTCTATGTGACCCCTGTGAGTAACAACACTCTCCTAAGCTGTGCTGCTGCCGAGGCTCTCGGAGTTGTCAGTTTCGCGTACTCGGTGTACTTGGAGGACATCAATGACCTCCTTGATAAGTACGCTGCCCTCTTCAACGGCATTGGAAAGATGACCGGTGACCCGGTCAGGCTGCACATTGATGACTCCGTACAGCCCATTGCCCTGAAGCACTGCAGGGTACCGTTCCATCTGAGGGAGCAGGTGGACAAGGAGTTAGACAAACTGGTGAGTCTGGACATTATTGAGAAGGTCGAGGGCCCGACGCCCTGGGTGTCCCCTATTGTTGTGGCTAGAAAACCTAAACAACCTGACTCTGTCCGGATTTGTGTGGACATGATGCTGCCCAACAAGGCCATCAAGAGGGAGCGGCATCTCACCCCTACCATCAATGACATTATCGCTGAAGTACAAGGGGCCCGTTTCTTCTCCAAGTTAGACCTACCAGCAGGATATCATCAGGTTGTCCTCCATCCCGAGTCCCGGTACATAACAACGTTTACCACCCACCGTGGGCTATACAGGTACAAGAGGTTCAAAATCTCGCTTCAAGGTCCGAGCCGCTAAGGGCGTTGACGAAGAAGGAGTCGATCTGGCAGTGGGGCCCACTTGAGCAGTCGGCCTTTGCGGACATTAAGAGCGCCTTAACAGCAGAGGACACCATGGCGTTTTTCGACCCGGTGCTGGCGTCAGAGATCATTGTGGACGCTAGTCCGTTCGGCCTGGGGGCTGTACTGACTCAGGTGGACCGGGACGGGAGCATCCGCCCAGTGGCATACGCCAGCAAGGCGCTCTCGGAAACGGAGCAACGATACTCCCAGATCGAGCGGGAGGCACTGGCGGCCCTCTGGGGTTGCAGACATTTTCGACTCTATGCCTTGGGGCGTCCAGTGACCGTGGTAACAGACCACAAGCCCATGCTTCCCATTCTGGCGGGGTCATCCTCGAAGCCCCTGCTAGGATTGAGAGGTGGATGCTTGCCTTGCTTGAGTATGGAGTTACCCTGGTGTATCGGCCAGGGGCCAACAACGCAGCAGACTACCTCTCCCGGCATCCTGGAGTGCGCAGGGGAGAGGAGTACAACACCTGCGCGGAGGAGGCTGACGACCATGTTCGAATGGTGGTGGAGGGGGCCACGCCGAATGCAATGCCCCTGTCGGAGCTGGAGGCTGCCGCGGCCGAGGATGAGTGCTTCCAGATCCTAAAGCACTCAATGCGGTGCTCATTCGCAACCGACACCCCCATGGGAAGCTCTCGCTCCCCTATGAGCCTGAGCCATCGGACGTGGTAGCCGTAAAGGGGTCCATGGTGACGGCCTCGGATGGAAGATCTGCCGTCACCCGAAACGTCAGTTTCTTTAAGAAACTGGGTGATCCACGAACTGAACCACCACTGGACCCAGATGTGGCGGAGGGGCCGGAGGACACCGGAGTTCCCTTGGGCACATCGCATTCCCCTGTCCGGGGAACTCCTGCGGAAGGACTTCCCGTGCCGGAGGTAAGCAGGAGGTACCCCCAGAGGGCTGGGCAAGGCAAACCCGCTTACCTCAGCGAATAGGTGCTGGGACATTTGGACAGTCTGCCAGAATAAGGGGACCCGGGCGGCTGACATTAAAGGGGTGTGGGCGTAAAATGTTGCTGTTATTTTGTTGTGTGGTTTGTAGTGTTTAGTAATAAAAGCAGTTGTGTGTCCTCCCGAAAAAGGAGGAGTGTGGCGCTGCCCCGTGTGGGACGCGCACGCGGCGGCGTGATGTTGCACACCGCCACGTGCTGCATAAATAAACGGGGCTTTCCGGCCGCGGCAGAGCGACAGGGAAGCCCGAACTGAAAGGACGTGTGAGCTGTGTGGTCCTTTCAGGGTGGGGGCTTGCGGGCACGCATGGGGTAAAGGACGAACCCTCAACACCTCTATGGAAGAGCTGAAAATGTCAATGACCGATGGCAATAAGTATGTAACTCTCAAACTATCAAAAAACACAAGAACAGCGACACCAGATATTTCAAAATGCGGTGATACCTGGTCAGCACTAGTATATATAGGGGTACGAAAGGTGACCAGAGCTTGTATGCATCTATAGTAGGAAATACAGGATAACAAGACTGTCTACTGCTAACAGATGGTCACGTGTCAAATCACAACCAAACAGTAATATATTAGAACATGAAAGGATTCAATTCATATCCTGTTCGTCAGTTATATGGTAAATGTATTACTCTTAAAAAAATCCATTAATGGAGTATTAAAAATTCATAATGCAAATGCAATATTTCAACAATAATTATCCAAAAAAACCTATTAAATACAATAAATGCTGTGTGCAATAAATGCAACACAAATCGGAAAAAACTACATATATCTCACAAGCTCTCACACACTCATCACTCACACGGCATATCTATACCAAATAATAACCTTAACTAAATTAAACAGAATACATTACGAGTGAAAAAATCACAAGTGCAAAAATCAAACATAAAACACATACCCAAAAATCACCTATTAACAGACTAAATATAATGCTGTGAAAAAATGAAACAGTTAAATACAGTGATTGCCTAACTAGATGAATCTAGTTGGTTTATATTATTAGGTCGCGATCAATAAGACCAAGCAGAAAAAACTCTCAAACTATTACTATAATTAACCAAGATATGGACACACTCAGGAACCGAACTACTGAAGTGGAGCAAAGATTACCTGAGTACAGGATGCTGCGGAAAAGCAGACACACAAGACTGAATAACTAACTGCTGACTGAGGAAGGTTTGTGAAAAGTTCAGCGATCTTAAGAGCATTCAAGTAGAAGGAACAAGTTACTTACCTGTAACTGTTGTTCTCCAGCATGGGTCTGGCATGGATTCACATGATCATGCATATTCCCCGTCGTCAGGCTGGGAATCCTCTGTAAAGAAAAAAAATCAGTATCAGTTTCGTTTCTGATCTGTCTTTCTTTGTAGTAACCAATCACTGGTCTCTCCCTAAGCCCCGCCCCTGGCAGCCATCCTCAGATTTGGTAGCACGTAAAGTGGCAGTATGACCAAGTGAAGAACCGCAGAGGGGAAGGAGGGAGGGTTCGCATGTGAATCCATGCCATATCCATGCTGGAGAACAACAGTTACAGGTAAGTAACTTGTTCCTTCTCCAGCATGGGGTCTGGCATGGATTCACATGCTCATGAACATAAGAATACATAGCAGTACACACATGCACAACCACGGGAGGTAGCAAGGCTCAACATTAAGCATTACATAAACTCAACATTAAGCATCTCTTACCTCCACACCAGGCTCACCTTAAGCGAACAGGTTGTGCAGCACTGCCTGGCCGACTCTGGACTCCTCCCTGAAATACTGGTCGACGCAGTAGAATCTTGTGAAGGTGTGCGTTGACTTCCACGTAGCAGCCCTGTAGATGTCCAGCAGGGGCACACCAGACAAGAACGCCGTGGTAGCAGCGATCGCTCTGGTCGAATGGGCTCTCGGACGGCCGGGCAACGGTCGGTTTGTCAAACGATGACAGTGCATGATGCAGCCAGAGAGCCATCTGGAAATGGAAGCCTTCAAGAGAGCCTTCCCTTGGTTGAAAGGGCCAAAGTTCACAAACAGCTGTGATGTCTTCCGAAAACTCTTTGTTCGGTCCACGTAGAACTTCAGAGCTCTAGCTACATCCAGCGCGTGCAAAGTCCTCTCGGCCGGCGACGAAGGCGACGGGAAAAAGACTGGTAACACCAAGGGCTCGTTGAGATGGAAATCCGATGGCACCTTGGGCATGAAGGAGGGGTGCATCCTCAGCACTACCCTCGTCTCGTGGAAAGTCAAGTATGGAGGCTTGCAGGATAGGGCCTGAATCTCTCCCAAGCATCGTGCAGAGGTGATGGCCACAAGGAACGCGGTCTTCCACGACAGGAACTTCAACAGAGCCGAATACAAAGGCCCGAATGGCAGGCGCATGAGCCTGGTCAGCACCACATTGAGCTCCCATGCCGCGGCTGGAGCCTACACCGGCGGGAACGATCAAAACTGTCCTTTCATAAACTCCTTCACCAGGCGATGAGACCACAGGGACGCCCGTCCCGTAGTCCTGGTATATCGGGAGATGGCAGCCAGATGTATTTTGATGGAGGCGTGAGCCAGACCAGCTTTGGCAAGCGACAGTAGGTACGGCAGTACTTGAGGGGCCGTAATCCGTAGAGGGTTAATCTTCTGTGCACGGCACCAGATAGAGAACCTCTTCCACTTATGACCGTAACACTTAAGAGTTGAGGACGCCCTGGCTTTTGCAAGGACCTATCTGCAGTCAGCCGGGATATCGTACCCTCCAAACTCTAGTGCTGCAGGAGCCAGGCCTGCAAGTTCAGCGACTGTGGGTCGTGATGGAAAATGGCGCCTCCTTCTCCGGAGAGAAGATCCGCATCCGCCGGCAGCTTGACTGGTGGGGACGTTGACAAGTCCAGAAGGTCCGAGAACCAGATCTGCCTCGGCCACGCCGGTGCGATGAGGATCATTCTGCACCTGGACTTCTTGAGCTGGTTGATGAGGCGGAACGGCAACAGAGGGAACGTGTATAGAAACAGGCCGTCCCAGGGGAACGAGAAAGCATCGTCCATGCTCCTCAGCTGCGGGAACCTGCTGGTGAACCTCTGGCACTTGGAGTTCGTCACCGTCGCGAAAAGGTCGATCCGGGGTTTGCCCTATCATCGAAAGAGCCGATCCACCTGGTCCTGACGTAGTTGCCACTCGTGGCACGAGCGCAGCTCCCTGCTGAGTGAGTCGGCGATGGTGTTTTTTATTCCTGCCAAGTGGAAGGGAACCAGAAACATCCCACAGATCCTGGGCCTCCTTGGATAGGGCTGGGGATCTGGTGCCCTCCTGCTTCCGTATGTAGAACATCGTGGTGGTGTTGTTGGTGAAGATCCTCACCACTTTGTCCTTGAGGGACGGAAGGAACGACTTGAGCGTCCAGAACACTGCTCGGAGCTCCAGAATGTTGATGTGGAGAGACCTCTCCTCCGGGAGCCAAAGGCCTCTTGCGTGGAGATCTCCGGTGTGGGCCCCCCAACCCTCCAGAGAGGCGTCCGTCGTCACCGTCTCTTGAAACGCCGGGGTTTGAAAGTCCGTGCCTGTAGTGAGGTGAGCACGGGTACCCCACCATAGGATCGCCCGACGGAACTCCTCGTCGAGAGTGATCCTGTCCTCGAAGCAGCCCGTCGCCTGAAACCAGCGGGCGTCGAGGAACTCCTGTAGCGGACGCATCCAAAGTCTGCAAAGGGGTACCAGATAGATGCATGAGGACATCATCCCGAGGAGGGACTTGATGGACCTCACCCTGGCCACCTCCGTGACTAGCAGGCACCGCACCTTGCCCATGATGGTCTTCGTCCTCTCCTCTGACGGGGAAGCCAATTGCCCCACTGTATCGAGCTTTGCTCCCAGAAACAGGGCTACTTGCGACGGAACCAGGTGGGATTTGAGGTAGTTGATGGCGAACCCCAGTTCCGTGAGCAGCCGGACGGTCCTCGCTGTGTGTTCGACGGCGAGTTCTCTTGTCCTTGCCCGGATTAGCCAGTCGTCCAGATAGGGGTAGATGTGGATCCCCTGCAGGCGCAGCCGCGCCGCCACTGGTGCCAGGCACTTGGTGAATACCCTGGTTGCCAACTTTAATCCGAAGGGTAGGGCTCTGAATTGGTAGTGGCGTCCCTGAAACACAAACCTGAGAAACTTCCTGTGCCCTTTTAGAATGGGGATGTGGAAGTAAGCATCCTCCAGGTCCAACGACGATAGGAAGTCGCCCTCCTCCAGCTGTCCCAGCACGTGCTGGAGGGTGACCATCCTGAATTTCTGCACCTTGATGTATTTGTTTAACCGACGCAGGTCCAAGATGGGGAGCCAACCGCCTGTCTTCTTTCTGACGAGGAAGTACCTTGAGTATACTCCGGAGCCCCGGAGCCTTCTGGGGATGAGCTCGATGGCATCTTTCTTGGGCATCGCCCTTACCTCCAACAGCAGTTGAGGGACGTTATTCTCCTTCCTGGCCACGGGAGGAATGCGAGGGCACTTCTTTTGGAATTCCAGCGAGTGCCCGTTGGCCAGGGTGTCCAGCACCCAATGGTCGGTGGAGATGGACTCCCACACGCTGATGAACTTCGTCAGCCGGCCTCCCACCGGGGTGCTTCGGTGGGGGCCCAATGACACGGCCGGGTCAGTCTTGCTTGGAGGCGGCCTTGCCTCCTTGGCAACGACGGCGGGATCCCCCTTGCTTGCCGCGACCTCTGTAGGCCTCCTGGGAAGAGGAGCGGGCCGCCTGGCGGTAAGTGGAAGAGTCACCCCTGGATCCTTTGGAGGCACCCTGTCTGCCTCCGGAGCTCCGAAAGGGCCATCGTTGTTGAAGTACCCCTAGGGCCCGGGCCGTCTCCGAGTCAGTCTTGATGGCCTGGAGAGACTCGTCCACAGCCTTACCAAAAAGGTTGTTGCCGTCGAACGGCATATCCAACACTCTGGTCTGGACGTCTTGGCGAAAGTCTGTCGCCTTGAGCCATCCTCGTCGTCGGAGGCAAACTCTGTTGCCCAATTGGCGCAATCTGGTATCGGCAATGTCCATTGCCACTGTTATGGCGTGATCCGACGCCACCTCGCCTTCCTGCAGAATTTGTAGGGCCTCCGCCCTATTGTCGTCAGGTAGAAAGTCTAGCAGGGGAGCTATCTTGAACCAGAGCTCCCTGTTGTAGCGGGCCACGATCGCTAAGGCATTGGCCGCCTTACTCGTCATCGCCGCCGACGAGATGAATCGTCGTCCCATGGAGTCAAACTTCTTACCCCTGCTGTCAGGCGGGGAAGTGGAAGTTGAAGCCGCCGCACCCGCTGCTTTCTTCTCAGCCGCTGTCGAGATGACAGAGTCCGGCGTGGGCTGGGCCCTGAGGCACAAGGGGGCGGCATCGGGGCTCGGTACTTCTTCTCGTACCTGTCCCTCTTGGCGAGTGTCGTGGAAGGGTTCTTGAGGACAGCAAGCCCCTCGTCCCAGATGTCGTCAAGCAAAGGCACCGCGAGGACCGTCTTCCTCTTGGCCTCTCGTCGCTGGTAAAGAAACCCTTCCTTTTTTTGTTCTTCAGGGCAGAGCTGGAAGAGCTCGGATGCCCTGGTTATCATGGCGTGAAAGGAGACAATTTCGTCAGCTGGAGAAGCCCGAGGGGGGGGGTGATGACGGGATGTCCGCTGTGTCATTGCCGCCGTCGTTGTCCGTCCTCGTCGCTGTATCCGTCGCCGTATCCTCTCTAGGGTCCGGCGAGGGGCATGAGGGGTCCACAGGCCTCGCGGGCACAAAGGGCGGAGAGGGGTGGACTCTCCTCCACTTGTTCGGAGGGTTTCCCGACGGGCCCGGTTCTGGATCCTCCGTCGGGGTCCATGGTAATCTCGTCCTTATCTCGGTACATAAAGATTGGATCGCCAACAAAATGGCCGCCAAGCTATCCTGGGGCTCGTGTAATGGCTGCGACGGACGGGATGGGCGCTCCACTGGGCCCTCTTCATCGCCATCGTCGCTATCTTCGATCACGTCAGCGGGGACCGCCCCCTGGAATCGAACCTTCTCGAACCTCTCGTTGAGGCCTATGAACCTCTCGTTGAGGCCCTTCTCGGTTTCCACCAGCTCCTCCACAGAGGCTGATTCCGAGTCTGTAATGGCCACCGCCCCCCCCCTCTTTTTCCACCGGGGACTTCACGGGGGTCTTAATGATGGGCTGGAAAGAGGATTCCCTCCACGGTGGCAGGGATACTCTGGGCCCAGAGGCCGATTCCACTTGCGTAGTCTCAGCCGGCTTCGCCAGGGTCGCAGCGACCACTTCGATAGAGGCTTTTGCCGGCTGGATCAAAGCCCTCACCACCTTAGGTGCATCCTGGGCCTTCGCCTTGGGGGGAGGGTCAGCGCCTCGCTCCCCCTTCGAGATCGACCGGGGCCGCTCCAGCAGCTTACCCGGGTTCTCGGACTTCCTCTTCCCCGAACCAGAGCGCTGGCCCGTGGTTGAACGTGCGGGGGAAGTCGCGCCCTGCCTGGCAGCCGAAGAGCCCGACCTTTCACGCTCCCAGTGCCCGCGCACTCGCGGTGCTTGGCCTTCTGTTGGGCCCCCGTCGCTGGGGCGCCCTCACAGGACTCAGAAGCCCGCTCAGACTTTTTCTTCGCCTTCTCATCTGCTGTTCCCTTCTCCAGGCAGGCGGCGAGGCAGGAACGACGATCTTGTTTGGTCCGTTCCGAAAGGTTCTTGCAGAACGCACAGTCCTTCTCCACGTGCTTCTTGTCCTCATGAAGGCAGTAGAGACATTGCGAATGCTCGTCCTCCTTGAAAATGTTTTGTAATCCGCATCCATGGCAGCACCTGAACAGCTTGGATCCGGGCCTCAAGCTTCCCTTGTCCTGGGCCATGTCGGTTAAGGTAGGCCGCAGATCTTCCGGAATCCTCCAAGAAGCGTAAACTCGACGAAAACTTCACCCTTGAGGGGCGTAGAAGAATTCCGAAACGGATCCCCGTTATCTGAAGTAGAAACGGTGGAGCTTGAGGCTCGATTAAACCGAAAAAAATGAGAAAATCTCGTGAAAAAGCGTGAAAACGCAGCAAAAACTCGAGAGCTAAAGCACGAGGACTCCCAACACTTGAGCGTGCGGTAAAAATCTGAGGATGGCTGCCAGAGGCGGGGCTTAGGGAGAGGGCAGTCATTGGCTGGGGGCAGTATGACCCAGAGATCAGTGATTGGTTACTACTAAGAAAGACAGATCAGAAACGAAACTGATACTGATTTTTTCTTTACTGAGGATTCCCAGCCTGACGACGGGGAATATTCATGAGCAAGTGAATCCATGCCAGACCCCATGCTGGAGAATACTAAAACCCTTGGTATCTACCTCGATGCCACATTATCCTTCACCAAACAAACCAATGCAGTAGCGTCCACAGCCGCCTACACATGTAAACTTATTACCACCGTTTATCTCCACTCCAAACTGCATTACTCTTGCTAGAACGTTAGTCCTGTCCAAAGTAGATTATTGTAATGCCCTCTACTTAGGCACTAGCCGCAAAAATGTTCACAAACTACAAGTAACTCAAAATAACGCCATTAGGGCAGCCCTCAACATCCCTAAGAAGTCGCATATCTCTGAGACTAGACGTAATCTGCATTGGCTCCCAATAGAGCACAGAATATCCCTCAAAGTTCTTGCCCTTACCCACAAAGCCAGGGCTAACCTCGCACCATCCTACATCTCTAACCAACTTACCCCACACACATCTCCAAGACCACTTAGAACAGCTCAAGTTAACACTATGTCTATACCGAGATTCAAACTCCATAACTCGGGAGGAGTTAGTTTCCCTGTACAAGCCTCAAAGCTATGGAACACACTACCTGTTCCAATCAGGTCTGTAACCTCCTTCAACCTATTTAAACGCAACACCAAACGTTGGCTTCATGACCTGGACACATTGACAGCTTAACATCCTAGAGCTTAGATTTACTGCCTACTCACTGTACATATTGTAAATAATATTACTATCTGTCTCACCTTCGGCCCACCGCCTTAATTGCAACATGTATGCTTGTACCTGTAATACCAATGTATGTATTTATTTGTAACCGCAACTATTGTAACTGTTGCCTATTGCTTGCTAATGTAACTGTACTCTTATGTAACATGATCAAAAAACTTACGTGCCCGTATGCCCCTGGGCCTGGTTGCGCTTTATAAATAAACCAAATGCAAATACAAAAATTTCAACACCCTCATTTGGTAGACACAACAGGTTAGGTGGAAGAACTGCTCATTGTGACAGGCAGGCAATTGGGAAACAAAACAGGGTAGCCTATTTGACAAACATTACAAATAAATAAGCTATCAGGGTTTATTGGGCTAATGGGTTTCTGGCTTTTCAATGCTCAATCTCACAAGTCAAATCCATGAGCTTGCCCTTTTGGTTCCAATCTCCGGCAAAGCATGGGATAGGATGAAGGACTGAGGGGTACCAGCCTTTACTAAAAGAGAGCAACTCTTCTAACAGTGTTAGTATGGATTACAGAACCGGTGCAAGGTCCTATCTAAAGGACTCACAGTCCTTGTCTGGATTTGCTAATCTAATATTCACACTCAGGTTTGCAGTGCCCAGTTCATTTCTTTACTTCACAGTCCCCGAGTAGAATGCTGCTCAGTATTGTTATTCTCTTCTACTGGCCACAAGTAACCTTACTATGATTCCTAGTATAAAGGTAGCGCCTTTTACTTCATCTTACCAGCAACAATTTCATCCCCTTTTTACAGGGTACTGCATTGACATTAACAGCAAGAATCACCCTCCTACCCTTGCCAGGGCATTGCCTTGTGCCACCAGCAAGTATTCCTTCACTATTTCCTTGGCTCATAGACATGCTGCTTAAATTACACCCACCAGGCCAGGATCGCCCATGTAAGGGTGCAGATGAATCTGCCACTACCAGCTTTTAACCCCAGCACTCACCCGTACTGAGCAGGTGAAAAAAGATACAAGCTGAGACAGCCTTACTCCACTCCTGGGATATAAAAATACTGAAAGCAAAGCAGAATCCACAAGCTTGCATTTAAACCAGCAATGCATATGTTAACTACCACATTAGTTAAAATGACATTAGTGTAGAATTAAAATTAGATAAAAACAGAAGCACGCAGTGTGGTAAACATTCATGATATGATATAAGTCAATTATAAGACACCTGTACACAAGTGTTTCTAGGCGCGACAAGACAAGGGAGGGAAGGCAGAGGGAGGACAAGACAAACTATCTCACCAGACCATGTGTCATTCAGATCATGCAAGTGCAATAACGAGAAGTGCAAGGGGAACGGGGGGCGGGGGGAGTGCAAGGGTGAGGGGAGGGGAAAACAGGGCAGTAATGCTCTTAGTAAGTGCAGCCGGGGCAGCACGGCGCTAGGTAGTGCAAGGAGAACAAGGGACTGTAGGGAAACAGTTACAGCCCTCAAGTGCATGGTAAACCCAGAGGCAGTGCAAGGGTGACTGATCAAGAAAGAGCCTGTGAGACTCTGAGGGTAGCCAAGCAACCACTCAGTACAGCAGACAGGCAGGTCAGCAGGGGAGGAAGAGAGAGAAAGCAGAGGAGAAGAGGAAAGTTTTGAGCTGCTTCCGGAACTTCAGGTGGTCCGGCTCAACTTTGAGAGGGGCATGGAGGCCATTCCAGAGTAAAACACCTGCAGAGAGAGAGAGATCTACCCCCACTCTCTGCCTGGAGAAGTGCCTTAGAGAGTTGGAGGTAGCTGAGCGAAAGGCCTCGAGAAGGAAGGTATTTTGGAAGAGAGCGTTGGATGTAGTGTGGGCCCCCGGCCCCAGAAAGTCTTATGGACAGTGCAAAGGGTCTTGAACTTGATCCTTGCAGCCACCGGGAGCCAGTGGAGAGATTTCAGAGCTGGAGAGATACAGTCCCTGGGATGGAGGCCAAGGATAAGTCTTGCAGTGCTGTTCTGGATTAGTTGCAGAGGGTCGGAGAGTAGAGGAAGGCAGACTGAGAAAGAGGCTGTTGCAGTAGTCGAGCCTAGGGAGAACCAGGACTCTGAAGACAGTGAGCTTCTGGTGAAAAGTGAGAACGGGAAGAGTCCCTTGGAGGAGGTGCAGCTGGTAGTGGGACTTCTTGGCAACGTCCGAGATTTGAGGAGAGAGAGAGAGTGAAGTTGAAGATGACACCAATTTTTTTTGCCTTGCAGGAAGGCAAAGGAAGAGGGCCCAAGGCGGGCAGCCAGAGTGAGAAAGGGAAAGCAGGGGTAGGGGTCCCAATGAGAAGGATCTGCGTCTTACTGGAATTAAGGCACAGATTGTTGGAGGTGCACTCATCCTGAGTCGTGGATAGACAGTCAGGAATGAGCGGGAGAGGAGGCTGAGAGGAGCCTGAAGGAAAGATGAGTGTCATCCGCATACCACTGAAAGTTAGGACTTTCTGAGTCGCACTTGGAGGTAGGCTCCAGCCGGATTCTCATGACAGGGGCAAGGAGGAGCTAGGATTCCAGCACACAATAGATAGGGAATCACAACACTTGGAAAGGTCAGTTTCAAAATAACAGGAGCAAGATATTGCATACACTTACAGGGAAATCGAAAATGGCAGAAAATGCATTTAAATCCCAGTAAAATATAGCAGTAAAATGGTAGCAGGAAAAGTTCAATTTTTAAAAGCATTGTAAATGGAAAGCAGGCTACAAAGCAGGAAGTGAAACTCAAAAAATGAGTGAGACAACCATACATTTCAAGCTGCCCGGAGAAGCCAGGTAGATAAATTTCAAGCAGCCCGGAGAAGCTGGGCAGTGCAATGGAGAATGGAATTCGAAGGCCACAGGATAAGATAAGCATGGCGGAGCATAAAATATTTGTTAGCAAAGTGGTCAGTGTGCGATAATTTCATTTAATGAGCGCCAGTTTAAGGCACATAAGGCCTTTGATGTCCAGGTGCAGAAACGGGCTGAAGGCAAGCTGCCTCATTGACATAGTGATGGATGCAGCAGACGATCTGTGCGTTCAGCGGAAATTAAATTCTGAATAAAATATAGATATTCAAAGTTGAAACAGTCTCAAGGAGACATAATTGAAGCTGACGTGACGGAGGGAGGACATATGACATTAAGATAACAAGAGCTTGTAGTTACTAGCAAATTAGAAGTGGCACACTGATTTCTCCATCTTCATTATAACAAAACATATTTCACAACTTGTCAGTACAATGTTGAGCATAGCCGGTTCAAACCAATGGGAATGCACATTACCTCAGCTTACTGCTAGCCTATGATATGAAAGGAAAATGATGCAAGTGCATGTGATATCTAAAATGGGTTGGCCAGTAAGATAAGGAATCCTCAAGTTTTGTACCTATTGGAGATATATGTATCCTAGGGGTGCAAAGCAATGGAGGATAGACATAGGTTTTGCAGTTTGCTTGTCATAATGATATCATGGATAATGAGTTTGGTCTTTAAAAGTAATTATCCAGCAATGAAGCATTTGGGAAAACATTGGTGAAGGCTTGCCTGTGGATTTGTGTGTTTTCTCCTACCAGCTCCTTGTGTTCTTTGAATAAAGAGCTGGGATTACCTAGCATAGAGGATGGTTCTTTAGGGTCTTTTTGGCAGATTGGTGGGACCCCAGCCACCCTTCCCTTTTGGACAGCGGACCGGTCTGGAGAGCAGAGTTTTGTGGACGTCCGAAAAGGAGGTCAGCAGGAGCCCGCTTTGTAGTGAAGTCCTGCTCAGTTTTGGACCCGCCGCTGGAGTCAGAGGAGGAGCAGGCAGATTGGCAGGGACCCCTGACACCAGGAACCCTCAAACATCTGTGGATTGGAGGTATGTTATGTGCTGGGTAACACTTGGGGTGTGGAAATGTAGAGACTAATGGATAAAGAGATATCCCTTGACAAAGGCCTAGGAAGGCTGCGCAGCAGGGCCTTGGGGGCCCACCCCCCTTTTGAGGGGGATAAAGGAGATGGAGAGATAAGGATGCCCTGGGGAAAACCAGAAGAGAGCTGTATTGTATTGTGTTTAAATTGATTAAGCTGTTGATTGCCGGCATTGTCTTGTGTTGCGAGACAGGTCCTGTAGAGGTGTTTTTCTTTGTGTATTGTTAGAAAAGCAGGTGGTATTGTTTGATAGAGGTTGATGGGGGATGAGATTTTGGTGCTGTGACCCAGAGGTAGGATTTGGACATTGAGGTGTTGCCTCAGACAAGGACCACAAGTGATCGAATTGTGATAGGGATTTGAAAAGGGGTTGGGGATGAGTAATGGAAAAGTGTGAGAGAACTGTGAAGAATATATTTCTCCCGATTATTGGTAAGCTCAATATTATTTGCATTGTTTATTTCTGTAGTGCCAAAGTGTCACCATGTCTGATGCACCCATCATAGACCTGTGCAAGGCGTTCCCTAGATAAAGTGCAAAAATAGCCAAGTATCATGTCCAGTGAGTGAAAGACACTGCTTGCAAAAGGTTTATGCCATGGCCTTAAGAGGGCACTCACTCGAGGGCTGTACTCCAACATATGTGTACATACCTACATGCCATACACAAGTTTAAGAAGCAGGTTAGGCATACTGGAGTTCTGAAAAGCTTTTGAGGAGGAGATAGAAATTCCTAAGAAAGAATGGATGCTTAATGTCCATGAGGAAGGTGCACACAGCCCCGCTGTCTCCTCCCTCTGAGGAGTGCGCTCGTGTGCAGCCCACAGCCACGCCTCTACCACTCGAGGTAAGCGGTGCATACAACCCATAGCACCGCCACCCCAGAAAGGAGTAGCTTGACCCGGATTGTTCCAGTAATATACCCACTACAAGAGGCCGCAGCAGGTACAGCAATCCCAGATATGAATCCCCTGATGATGACAGTGATGAGAGTAGGAGGAGGGGGAAAGTAGTGAGAAAGAAGGTGCCATTATTGTCAATGAAGAGTAGAGCGCAGCATAGCTTAGAGGCACAGTTAAGAGTCTGCCAGACTAAGACTGCTGCTACCGGCCAGCTCTATCATTGTCATGTATATATTTTTTATATATCGCATACTTTATGCCATTTTATATGTACATATTATTCTCACTCTTGACCTTTGTGATTGTATTAACTTGCTGACCTTATCCCTACTGTATACTCCTGTACAACCACTGTATATACCTGTACAGCACTGTAACCAAGCTGAAAATATTCTTGCCTCTTTCTGCGCCCCGATGCCCTCGGGTCTGGCGCGCATTATAAATAATAAAACAAACAAACAAACAAGAGATGAGAACAACAGAACGCTATACAGCCTAGAACAACGACTAGAAGCAGCTAAGGAGGCACTCAAAAGAATAAGGAACATGAGGACAGGTGGTGGGGAGAAACCCAGGATGCAAAGCGTACCAACAGGTAGTGGAGGGAGTGGACAGAACACACTTGAATGAACAAAGCGGTTAGGAGGAAAGATATTACTTAAAGTAGTTGGGAAGGAGACAGAAAATAATTATGTAAAAGGTAGTAGAGTATATGAAGAAAGCAAGGAAGAATCGAAAGAGGAGATTAGAAGAGAGACATATGGGGTCATAGAGCAAAATGCAAGGAGAGAGAAAGAGGGAACGGAGAGAAGAGACAGAGAAATTGTAGAGAGAGAAACAAGAAACGCAAAGAAGGAAAGGGGAGGTAAGAGAAAGGGATGAGTTTGCAAAGAGTCTAAATGAGAAGAAAAGGAGAATAACAAGAAAAAAGAAGAAATTGAGCAAAGGCGGAAGGAGGTGAGTCAAAGTGTGAGCAGAAATATGATGCCAGAAACATGGGGAGAAGGAAATGGGACAATAACCCCAGAAAAAACAGGCAGACGTGTTGCCAGAGATAATGTGTGGAACATATGTAAGGGAGCCTGTTAAGGGAGTGAGTTTTGATCTCATACTGAGGATGACGAGAGTGGAGAAAATGACAGAGACACAGATTGGGTCGACATTGATGATGAAGATGGGGGAGAGGTGGTGGTACAAGCCCCACCAATGGATACCATAGCAGATTTGTTGGGGCACGATTTAAGCATATATCCACTCCTCACATCGATACGCCCTATAAATAAAGACCATGGATAACCATATATATTAAGAGACTTGTCGGAACGCCAAGAAAACCCTATAGCTGAGACATTGAGAAGGAGAACTTGCGCAGCTTCACCCTTGCGCAAGAAAGGGATATCACCATTCCTGTTGCTCCATAAGGGATAAGGGCTGCCACATTATACGCCATGGTACCAGTCAGGTCAGAATAATTTAATGGATAGATTTTCATCACTTACTTCAAGATCCGGCAAATGGATCTACCAGCTACAGTGAGAAACAGCTCGAATTGCATTAGCTATAGGTGACATGAAAAGCCTATTTGCATCCATATTAGGTGAACAGGGAGAGGACGTGCGGAGGTGAGCAGGCTATTCCATAGTGATAGAACAAAGTAGCACTAAATATGACGGGTCACAATTTAATAATTGCAGAGCAAATGTATGGAACGCATTGTGGATGCTATTTCCAGACCAGTCAGACATAAGTGCCATAACAACTAGAAAGATCTGCCCTAGTGAGGACCATGCTGTATATATTCAGGACATTAAGGAACGGCGGTGCTTAGAAACCAAAGATCATTGGGACAAAAACTTACCTGTGTTCTATCATATGTTATGTCAGGGTCTTTCTGAAGAAATACAGAGGCAGCTAAAAAAGCTTGTGGAGCTTGAAATGAGACCATGGCCACAGATGCAATTGACTATTGTCCACCATTGTAGGTTAAAACAGGAGAAAGACCAAAACAGAATTGAAGCAATGAAGAAAGAAGAGGCAAAATTGGTGCAGAAAGAATTATCTAGAAGGGCAGTATTAATACATACAGCAGAGGGGAACAATGGGAAGGGAACTGCCATGCTGCTGCAAGGCATGGGTGGCCATTTTGCGGGAAGAGGTGAGAACAACTTTTACCCCAGAGGGGGAAGAGGATTTGCCCAGAGAGGGAGAGGATTTGTATTACCACAAGCGGGTTTGATTGGGGACAGCCACACTTTGGAGGGCCTGGGAGCCCCGGAGCGGTACGCTGGACATGTGGGAAAGTAGGACACATTTCACAAGTGTGCAGAAGTAGGGGAGCAATGCAGTAGGGTCCAATGCAATATGGGCCAAGAGGGGACATATCACATCCACCACCATGTGGTGCATCACAGTAAGATGATGGTTATTTTGGCTACACACACAATCTACCAGATCAGATACAAGCACAGCAGATGCAACCAATGTACCAACACAGACACAACCACAGATAGTGCTACCAGAGACGCAGTACACACAGATGCCACAGCAACCACAGAACATAGTACTTCCACAACAAGCAGTTACACAATGGGAATCAAACATTTTACCACAGACACAACGCCCCGGATAGGAGGGGTGACAGTGGTTGGAGGGAATCCTGAAAGGACTGAATATGTACCCACAATAGGACAGCCCACTGAGTGACTTGATATGCGCTTTACTATCAGTAACTATAGACCCTGACCAGGAACCGAGGGTGGGAGTAACTATAGGGGACAGGATGCCTTCTTTCTTAGTTGACAATAGAGCAACACAATCCTGTGTCAGAGAGGGGGCCTTTCCAATATCAGGAATATCTATGGACACACAAAGGTTCTCTGGGGAGACAATTATGTTTCCATTCACTAAAACCTTGCCTGTGACGGTAGGACACCAGATGGTAGCTATTCTATTCGTATATTCCCAAAAAACACCTGTGAACATATTTGGGAGAGACCTCAGGCAAAAGTTGAACATGACAATATCATTCACAGAGAACAGGATAATATGTTCAACACAGGTATACATTTCAAGACAGCAAGAGAATACATACAAGCATTTTATGTGCAGAAAGTGTGAAGTGGAGTGCCAAGAGATCACCAAATATTCCTTTATGGCGACAAGTGGTGTTAGCATGGCTTCCCCGCATTACAGGAAGTGCCACAAAGGATAATGCTAGCTAAGCAATTACCAAGATTTATGGAGGAAGATTTGGCAAAAGTGCCTAGCACAATATGGACAACCAGCCTTATGATGTGGGGTGATTAAAAAGAATTGAGCAGTGAAAATAAAACAAAGAAAGGGGCAATGTTACCCAGAGTGAGACTGTCCAAACCTTGGCTAACTTGCCGCCACCCAACCACTCTCCTATCCTCTCCTCAGTTTCCTTGCTGACACTCCCCTCATTGACAACCTCGTCAGCCTCCTCTTCTTTGGTGCACTTGCCACCTACTAACGGCATATCTGGGGCTCCCTTTCCCCATGAGGGCCACCCTTCACTGGCTTCCCTGCCAGTAGTGTGATCCACTACTGTCCCTGCCCCTGTGCCGGCCTGGGCCCCTCTGCCTCCTATCTCTATCCCTCATGCACTTTCACCGCTTATGTGGGGACACCAGAACCCTGCTCCCCCGTAAATCTTTCGAAGACGGCAACCTCCTTGAACTCCTGGACCTTGATGTTCTTGCCCTCACCGAAACCTGGTTCAAGGATACCTCTTTCATGAGTTTTGACACACTCCTCCCTGAAGGCTACAAGGCACTCGCTGCACTGAGAGGAGCAAACAGGCCGGGGGTGGGGAGTGGGAGTGGATAGCAGTGATCTTCCCCGAGTGGATTCTTGTGACTGCCATTCCTCCTTTGAGTGTCTGGTCTGCAGGCACTATCCTCTTTCCTAGCTCCTCTCTCCTTCTGGCCACCTTCTATTGGCCACCAGGTCATCTGACCCTTTCCCTCTCGGAATGGTCTGACCTGACCTTTTCCCTACTCTCCTCCTTCTCTCAACTCCTCCTACTGTGTGATCTCAACATACATCTAGAGTCTCCTGACTCCTCAGGACCTTTCCGCAATCTTTGTGACTCTCTCTCCCTCTCCATCCTACCCTCTGGCCCAACGCACACCGCTGGCCGCACCTTGGATGCTCTCATCTTAACTGACATCCCTCTATCGATCCATCTCACTACTGCTCTCTCCTGGACTGATCACTCTACTCTCCTCTCACTTGAGGCTCTCTTCTCCTCTTGCATCGGTAAGCCCGGCACTGCCTCCCACTTACAAAGTCATCTGACCCATGAAAAGAGGGTCAGTGGCTGCCTTTGCCTCTACCTACTCCCCGCCTTCTCTACTCCTGTGGCCGAGTCCCACCCTGACACAGCCCTCTCCAACTTCAACCTCTCAATTTCTAACACTCTGGACACATTTGCCCCTGTCATGAGGGTTTGATTGAAGCCTACAAAAAAGTGCAACTCTTGGTACGACTCAGAGCTGGACTCCCTTAAACGCAAGTGCAGGGCAGCCGAACGGAAATGGGATTATTCAGGCACACCCTCAGACAAACTAGCCTGCCGCCTCATTCAAAGGCAATATAGACTCTGCATCCGCTCCAAGAAAAGAGTCTTTATTCAAGCCTGCATCTCCGCGGTATCTAACAACACAGCAAATTTTTCAAAGTCTGCAAGGAACTTGTCAATCATGCTGCAGCATCCTCCACCATTGCACCCACCCAGTCCCTCTGCTCGGCCCTGGCTGCACACTTCACGGCAAAAACGCATGACATTCTATCCTTGCTCTCCTCCTCTCCACGTCAGCCACCAACATCTCTTGTGCCTCCCTTGGCCTCCACCACCCCTCCCTTTCGTCTCTCTTCTCTCTCCCCTGTCACACCTGAGGAGGTCACCAGACAGGTCTGGTCTATGAAGGCCTCCTCCAAACAGGCAGACCCCTGTCCCTCCAAAACCATCAAGGACAACCTTGACTCACTCGCTACAGCCTTTGCCGAACTCTGCAACTTCTCCTTCACCACTGGAGTTTTCCCCAACGCTCTCAAGCACTCCCTGGTGCACCCTCTGCTCAAAAAACCTTCAACTGACCCCCCATTCTGGCAAACTATCACCCATCTCCATCGCTCTTTTTCTGTGCAAACTCCTAGAGAAGTTGGCGATATCTCAGCTCACCCTCCACTCCGAATTGGTCAGCTGCTTCCACGACCACCAGTCTGGCTTTAGAGCATCCAGAGGCACGGAAACTGCTCTTCTGAACACCTGTGGAAACCTGCTCTCATACCTTGGATCTAACTCTTCCTCTGTCCTCATTCTACTCGACCTTTCTGCTTTCGTCACAGTTCTTCAAATGCTACATGCCACTTTCACCTCCAACTTTCAGTGTTATGCAGATGACACATCGCTCTCTTTCAGGCTACCCTCAGCCTCTTCCTCCTCGCTTATTCCTGATTGTCTGTCCACAATCCAGTCGTGGTGTGCTTCAAACGACCTTTCCCTCAATGTTAGCAAGGCAGAGATTGTCCTCATCGGGACACCTGCTCCCGCTTTCACTCTTTCCCTCTGGCCGGCCTCCCTGAGCCCTGCGCATCCACCCACCAACGAGGCAAAAAACCCGAGGGTCATCTTCGACTCTACTCTCTTCTTCTCTTCCCACATCTCTGATATCTCTAAAAAGTCCCACTACCAACTGCCCCTTCTCAGAGGTATTCTACCTTTTCTAACTTTCCCCCAGAGGCTCATCATCTCCAGAGCCCTGGTCCTCGCTAGGCTGGACTACTATAACAGCCTCTTTCTCAACCTCCCTGCTTCTACTCTCAGTCCTCTTTAACTCATTCAGAACAGAAATGCAAGACTTATCCTTGGCCTCAAGCCCAGGGACTACATCTCTCTGGTGCAGAAATCCCTCCACTGGCTCTGTGTGGCTACAAGAATCCAGTTCAAGAGTCTTTGCATTGTCCACAAGGCTTTCTGGGGCTTGGGTTCTCTCTATCTGCAATGCTCTCTTCCTAAATACTCTCCTTCCCGAGCCCTCTGCTCATCTTGCTCCATCGCTCTGCGAGTGAGCCGCTTTTCAAGCAGAGATTTGGGGGCAGAGCTTTATCCTCCGCATGTGCCTCACTCTGGAACAGCCTCCCTGCCCCTCTTCATCTTGATTCAGATAACCTAAAGTTCCGGAAACTCCTCAAGACCTTCCTCTTCACCTTCTCCTGCTCTCTCCCTCTCCCCTGCTAACCACCTCTTTCTGCTTTCTTGCTCTGTCACCTCTACTCTCTGCTCATTTTTGCCGACTGGCTGCCTGGTGCACATTCAGAGCCTCACAGGTCCCAAGCTTCCTCGCCAGTCTTCTGCACTTGCCTCCGGGCCTTGCGCTGCCACAGCACTACTGCACTTTCGGTTATGACCCATGAGAGTGGTATCTCTTAGCACTTAACCCATGTTCTGGCTGGACTGGGTGTACTTGATCCCCATTACCCCCCTCACACTTCACCACAGTGAAGTGCACCGCACACTCTAGAGGCTGAGATCCTATTTCGTGTGAAAACTAAGAAGCAGACAAAGAGGTCAAAAGAGCAGCATATCTCAAAGGTATAGTGGAAGTTCCAGAGTACATAAAGAAACATGTAAATATGGTAGCAGTGACAGAGGGCTGCCACATGCTGCCAATAGCACAGCTCATAGAAGTACAGGGGCGAGCACCACAAGAGGAACAGGAATTGTGGAGAAGGAGGGGCTGTTCATTATGCTCTGCAGATCTCCTGTGGCAATAAGGGACCACAGGAAAGCCTGTGATGCCACTTTAATTACCAACAGTAACACTAGAGCAGCTGCACCATGCAGCACACATTTCCAAAGAGTGCATTGCAGTACAAATTTCTAGTGAGTTGTTCGTGTCCAACCTGTACTTACACGTGCAAACTTTGTCATCAATTGTGCAACCTGCCAGAACTATATAGCAGGCCACACGCTGAAGACACTAAGAGGAACAATACCCTGTCCTACTGGCCCATTCAGACACCTGCATGTAGATTATATTGATATATTCCAGACATGCAGGGGATGCAAATACACAATTCTGGTGGTGTGCGCCTTCTCCAGATGGAAAGAGGCAGGGCCCTGCACCCACAAAATTCCTTGCATGAGAAGTATTCCCCCGATGGGGAGTGTGAGAGGTGCTGAGATCAGATAATGCACCTCATTTAACAAATTAGCTATATGCCAAGATAACATCCTTACTGGGCATAAGGCATAAGCTCTTTTCGGCCTACCACCCGCAAGTAAATGGTGTTTTGGAGCAACTTAATGGCATCCTGAAGGACTGCATAGCAAAAGTGTGACACGCTTTATAAAGGTTGGCTTTACTGTCTTCCGCTGGTTCTTTTTGCCTTACGCATTCAGACAGGCTCAGACCATCACCCGACTCCTCATGAGCTGGTGACTGGTTGTAGAATGCACATGCCCAATACCCTGCCCACAAGCGTGCAGACAGATACAGAGAGCCCTGTAAATTAATTACATGACTATTTGATGTCCATGACTAAATCTCTCTTTCATTTTTCAACAGGTAAAGGAAAGGCAGGGGGGTATTGGTAAAGGCACAAAAGACGATAATATATAATTCAATCCTGCTAGTTATCCTGCCTCTTCAACTTTTTCCTGGGGACCTTGTGCTATGCCGTAATTTTGTGCACAAATGGCATCACACTATGTTCACAGGTCCCCACATTGTGACATACTGCGCCCCTAAAGCAGTAAAATTACAGAGTCAGAAGGTCTGGTTACACATACACGGAGTGAAGCCATATAAGGGTGCTGGCTCCCTGCCCAGCTATCGGGAAACAGAGGGAGAAGAAAGGGAGAAGAGAGAGTATCGGTAGCCCACCACATGGGCCAGAGATAGAGCTAGAGCTGCACAGAACTGTCACCAAGAAGTAACAGAGCAATGAAGGGATTGTTTTCTATGATCACCGAGATATTTGTTTTACCACGTTAACCAGCTAACTCTGAATTGAAAGGTTGTCTGGTGGTGTCTGAAGAGTACAGTTCCAGGAGATTTAAGAAACTATTTTTGATGGCATATTTTTTGTATTCGTTTTTCATTTTTTTTAAATCCTGTATATAAAACACATGGCTTACCTCACTCACAGTTGAAAAAAATGGAAAATAGGTATTTTTTTATGTTACTAGCATTGTTTAGTAAGACGTAAGGATTGGTTATAGTACATATTAATTATTTATTAAAGGTAAATAGCTCAGCTTGTTTTATTCATTATATTACAGGGCCTGCGGTAGCGGCCCTGTAGTTATGGTTAAGTTGATCAACCCATAGGAAGAACACTTTTTGTCCGGTTTATAACTTCGCCCGCCCCCCCGGACGGATCTTCACAAAATTTTGCAAACAAAAGTATATGTCCTCCTAGGATTGATTCTGCAAAGTTTGGCGAGGTTTCGTGCAGGGGGTGCAAAGTTATAGGGGGGTCCCAAAAGGTGTAGTTTTTCCCATAGACGTGATGGAAAACAAATTTGCGCCAGGTGTGGCGGCTTGGTCCCGAAAGCGTGCTTTTGTAAATTTGGTGTAAATCCTTTCAGTAGTTTATTTTTAAAATGGCCAAAAAGTAGGTACAAATAATTTAGTGATATCTGGGTTCGGTCCTCAGACTCACATCCTTACTCGGTCCGTGGACATTCCCATGATTGGGCCAGAGGGTCATATTTCACCAAACGGTCGCCAAATTGGATCTGCGGACAGCCAATGTTGGGTCATGACTAATTCATGAGCACTGGCCATTGGTACTATTATTAGGGTACAGTGGAGGCTGAGGTAGGTTGCATGGTAGGTACAGTGAATAATAGGGGTGGTTTGGTGTGTCTGGGGTTATGGTCAAGCATCCCGTTTTAGGCAAATAAACTATTTTTATTTCTAGCATGTGCTGTTGATAATGACACAAGTATGCGCTGCAAAAAATATGTTTGTTAATGGTTATTTATATTTGTTTCATATACGTTAAGAGGAATTAATAACTTGTATGCAGTGCATGAAACATTTCTCATAAATAAAAATATATCAAATTGACAGAAAAAAGTTTGTTAAATGGACTTACGGTTAAGGTGCACCGCCACCCTTGGAGGTGTGTCCCCCAGCAGTTAGACATTGGCCTTTTACCTTGGTATTTCATGGAACTTCACTTTTGGCCTCCCATGAGCACTAGACTATTGGTACTGTCACTTCTATTTATGTACTTCTCTCACTGTACAATGCATATGTGCATTTCTGGGAGCACTGTGCACAATTCCTTTTGTTTAAGTAAGGTAAATTCAGTTGGAAAAGATTTGTAGAATATTAAGTGGCAGTTGGTGTGTGGAAGTTTAATATGTTGAAGGTAACAGGGTACTAGGTAAGTAATGTGTGATGGTGTGTCATCCAGGTCTTTTTATGATGCATGTTTTCTGGAAAGGTGACTGCGGAGAACACAAAGAGTTATGAAGGTCCATGGATTATGGTCCTTATTGTATGCTACAGAAAAATATTTGGGACAGAGAATAGTTTCTATTCTTTTTTTTTAGTATACAATTGTCCATTATTGCAATTAGCATAATACAAAATGCTAATGGAATGTTGGAGAATCTTATTGAGTCCAACTACTTTAGTGAGAAATGTAAAGTAGATGGAGTCTATAAGATTATTTGTTTTAATTCTATTTTTTAACTGTGAAAGGTGGTTCTTAAAGGAACCTTTTTTTGGGGGTGTTTTTTGATTTTGCATTTTTTTTCTTCATGACAGGCCAGGAACTAAAGTAGGGGAGGGAAATGAGGGAAACACTAGCAGTGAAAAATGCAGGGGGGCACGTAGAAAGGGAAAGATGTTCTGTTTGCCTTAAATCTAAGGTAAGGGACAGTGTTTCTCATGCTCCTTGACTGCAGCCTCGAAAGCACTTCGAAACTGCTCTCCGCTGCACAGTGGTGTGTTGCAGTATATACAGAGTACTTTTGTCGTTATATGGATCATCAGCCTCTTTTATGGCCTGCAAGGTAGATGGTGTGATCTTATATCCCACAGGAGTAGCCTGTGTGGTGGCAGTATTGGTTAAAGAACATGAGGTATAGGAAGACAGCCTACTACTTCCTGAAAAAGGAACAGCCTTTCTCAGAGCATCCCGGTGGTTGGGTTTGGTGTGGCATCGCGAGGAGGTGGTCCCGTAGGAGTACTGCCCAGATTGTCTGTGAAAGTGTATTTCACCTTTGTAGCCTTAGGTACATCACCAACAGCTGTAAAAAAAACTGCCACACCCAGGATTCTTTTTGGGTGCTGGAGGTAGGCATTTTCTTCCATCTCAATTTCCTGGTCCTCTTGACTGTTTTCTGCATTATTGCGTTTTTATACGGTATGGAGGTCATCTATGTGGTGGTGGTGGCTCCTGGGGCGGAGGGATGGCATGGCAGATGCTATTTTTGAAGTTAAATAGCAGTTGTGTTAATATTTTTTGAATCATGTGCTCTCTTGGATTGCAGATTGAAAATCAGTAAAAAAAAATAGGTCTATGAGCTGTGCAAGGGTACATATTTTACTTGAAACTTCCTAGTTTAGCTGAAAAAGCAGTTACGAAAGGTTTGCGAAGTGCAGACCCGTTCGCGAACACGTCATCACACTTGAAAACTTTCTAGATTGGATGAAAATGCTCATATATTGGTGGTAAATATGATATTAGGAACTTGTAGCACATGTCATGATCTCTGCTTCCAAAAGGTCAGGTTTTCCCAACTCCCTTGGAAGCAGATCCATAACCCAGGTCCTGAGTGCCAACCAGTCCCAATTGGGACCTTTTGGACCCAGTCCTGGTGCCAGTGGCACCAGGCTCATAAATATGTCCAGTCCCAGCGCTGGAAGCGCCGGGCTCATAATGCTTGGGTGGACTTACCTGCAGCAGACCATGCTGCTTACTTGCCTACCAGTTGAGCCTCTGATCCTCTTCTGTTTGGAACTACTTTTCCTGTTGGGTGGGGCAGGAGCCACTCCCTAGGTTCAGAACACTGGAACTCTTCTGGAAAGCAGTAACTCTTTTCTTACCTAGGCGTGGCTGTGGAAGGAGACACCTAAGCACTACAGGAGGCTATTTAAACCACACCCGATGGATGAATCTTGCTTTGCGTTATTCTGCATCCTCTGCAGCAGAACGCTCATCGTGTCTTCTGCATCTGATCCTGGGCCTAAGGAAAAAGGCTTACCATCCTGAATCCAGTCTTCAGCAACACCTATAAAGACAAGAAAGAACAGGTTAGCATTACGGTCTTCAGTGACAGCGCTTCACTTACCTGGTCCATCGGCTGTCAACGCCTCGCGCTGCATTCCGGCATCTGAAAGACAAAGGCTTACCTACTCTTCGTGCGCTCCGGAGGTCTTCGCACTGCATTCCGGCATCTGAAAGACAAAGGCTTACCTACTCTTCGTGCGCTCCGGAGGTCTTCGCACTGCATTCCGGCATCTGAAAGACAAAGGCTTACCTACTCTTCGTGCGCTCCGGAGGTCTTCGCACTGCATTCCGGCATCTGAAAGACAAAACAAGGTGCGTTTAAAGACATTGGGGAACTTTAATACTCACGTGCCATTACTCCTTTCCACATCTAACCCAGTGGGTATTCCGGCACCCTGCAGCTGCTCCGAACTTGTACCTGCAAAATAAAAAGACAGTTAGAGCGCATCGTGAAGCAGGCAACAAGCGCTTACTTACGTGCTTCCAGGCGCTTCTATTCATCACACGGGCCCCATCTTCAACTCACTTCAGCCCGTCATCCGCCATCGCCGGAACCCTGCAAAACAAGAGACATCATTACTAAAGACTTTTAAAGACATTAGAATTACTCGAAACTTACCGTTCGTGCAGTAAACGACGGACAGCAGTCCTCTGAAGTCAAGAGGCCTGCTCCCCTTATCCAGTGAAGAAACTGGTTACAGCACCCTGCCCCGAGGCAGATGGAGAGCACGGCGTTCACTTACCTAAGGTGAGAGCGTTAACCTTTGGGGTTCTACAGGAGAAGAGAAAGGGAAGAAGAGAGAGACATTCAATAACCCAGTTCATTAATCCCATATTTTCTATCTGCAGACATCTTACCCTTCGAGTCAGACATACAGTGCACAGAGGTCCAGCCCAAAGAGCCAGCCGTGTGTTACACATCACCTTTGAAGATACGGTATACGCCCAGTCAAGACCGGCGCCTCTACGGGAATCAGGTGAGCGTTACAGCACATTAGGGTGGACTGGTAAAAACCTATGAAATTCTGTGAAAAAATATTGTTAAAGGGACGTTATGGTTGCAAGTAAAACCGAAAAACCCAAGAAATTTGCCAGTTATGGTAAGCTAAGCAACCATAACTCGCACCACCTCCGTACACTACTAAGACTAACAACCAGCACATCAAAGATGACATGATCACATATTAAGTTAATTGTCATAAAACATTTCTATAGGGGGTTGGGTTCACAATGTTGGTAGCAACATGTCAGAGGTGATTAGGAGACCTATCGTGAAGTACTTCATGTATTAAAGAATGTACTCGTCTAAACAAAATATTATAATGGTGTCGTGTTTATCAGGGTTGGTTGAACTATCCCCTCCTTCCTCCTCACCTGAATCGACTGTGGACCTTTCTTGTAGTTCCGGCCTTCTTCCAGGACGTCTTTGGGTCTGCGCTTTATCAGTCTTCCTTGCTTCCTTCTTTTGCCGTAAGTAGGGGCGAGCTCCCTGGGATGCCACACTGTCGGGTAACTAGAGAACACGAACAGCGGGGACTCCCGGGAGCCGGCACCTGAACAGGGAAAAAGCCCAAAAGGGCAGAAAAAACCCTGCAGCAATTGTTCCGATGAAAGAGTCAGTGGCAATGAGAAGTCCAGGCGAACGATCCTTCAGCGTAGAACAGAACCATAGAAGGGATCGGAGAACAGCTGTGATAAGGGCACCTGAAGTAGCCCGAATGGCTGACAAATAGCTTCAGGAGGAATGGAACCTCTAGCGCTCCGGCTTATATGAATGTAGAAGCATGGGCGAGGGAAGACAAGCCGAAGGGCAGAGAGGAAAGGGAAAGAGAGGGAGAGAGAGACCAGTACGAGCTGTACCGAAGCGAACAGCCCGAGAGAAAACAAAAGGAGGACGAGACACGGGAAGCAACACAGGAGAGAACACACATAGGAGGGATACACCAAGCGTTACCTTCGAGGCGGGGAAACACAGTGAAGGTGCAACGCGAGGAACGCCACAGTGAGCCGGCCGTAAGTAACGCCGGCGGTCATCTTGGAAAAACACTAGAGCGGTGCTCTCAGACGGCCGTCAGACGTGGTGGAACAAATTAATGGCGTCTCCATAGAGAAAAGAAACGCCGCCCGACTGAAGTCATGACAGTATGCCCCCTTCTACATGGGGGGCCCCCAGGCTTGCCTGGATACAGTCTGTGAAACTTTCTAATGAGTCGAGGGGCGTGAATGTGTCTCACAGGCTCCCATGTCCGTTCTTCGATGGGATAACCCTTCCAGTGAACCAAATATTGTAGTCTACCGTGATGGTAACGGGAATCCACCAGATGTGAAACCTCATATTCAGCTGGACCAGACTGCACATCAGCAGAATGCCTCTTGGATCGTCTCTTGTATGGATCCGGAAGGTATGGCTTCAAAAGGGAGGTATGGAACACGGGATGCACCTGTTTAAGGGAGGGGGGTAGCTGAAGGCGAAATGCAACAGGGTTTACCTTCTTCTTGATTTGGAAAGGTCCGATATATCTTGGTGCAAATTTCCCTATGTGCGTCCAGCGAGGTAGAAATTTAGTGGCTAACCAAACCTTATCACCTTCCGACCAAGAAGGTGCAGCCTTCCTCTTCTCGTCAGCCCATAATTTATACACATGACGGCTAGCGTCCAAGGTTTCACTGGCTAGCGCATGGGTGTCTTTGAGTTCCTTCAGGAGGTGGTCAAGAGTGGGTGACTTTGAGGGTTGGATGTCTGCCATCGGCAGATGTTTCGGATGGTAGCCAAATGTGCAAAAAAAGGGAGACATATTAGTGGCTGAATGTTTGGTATTGTTATAGGTGAACTCAGCCATAGGGAGAAAGACGTTCCAGTCCTCTTGCTTTCTGCCACAGAAACATCGAAGATATTGTTCCAGCGTGTGATTGAGCCTTTCCGTCTGACTGTTGCTTTGTGGATGGAACCCAGATGAAAGGGCTCGTTGAATCCCCAGTTGTTTACAGAGGGCACCCCAAAACTGGGAAGTGAATTGAGGACCTCGATCGGACACCACGGTCTCGGGAAGGCCATGAAGCCGCACTATTTCTTTCAGAAAGGTTTTGGCTGTTTCAGGGGCTGTAGGTAATCCTTTCAAGGGAGTGAAGTGAGCCAATTTGCTTAGAGAATCCACAGTCACCATGATGACAGTGTTCCCTTCAGAATTAGGCAGGTCCACAATGAAGTCTGTAGAAACGTGGGTCCATGGTTGTTTGGGAGCAGGTTCCTGTTGTAGAAGACCTAGGGGTTTGGTTGAATGATACTTATTGGAAGCACATATGGCACAGGTAGATACATAAGAATGTACATCTTGGTTCCAACCTGGCCACCAAAATAGCCTGGACACCAAATCCTTGGTGGCTCGAATGCCCTTATGACCAGCCATGGGCGAATCATGACACCATGAAAGGGCCAGCCTTTGGTGTTTCTTGTTGGGCAGGTACAAGGCTTGACCCTTGAAAAGGATTCCTTCTCTTTCTTCCAATTTGGAGGCTGCTTCTGTCTTCATCGGTGCACGGTGCTGTTCGCACTGGACTTCGCGTAAAAAAGTATTTGCCACAGTCCGTACCTCTTTGCCCGCTAACAATAATTCTTGTCTAGAATCTGCCTCATAGTCCGACCCCAGATTGCGTGACAGGGCATCAGCTAAGATATTCTGTTTGCCTGGTAGATAGGTAATCACAAAGTCAAACTGAGAGAAAAAATATGCCCAACGGGCATGTCTAGCATTGCGACATTCCATCTGTTGGAGTATACGAAGGTTACTGTGGTCGGTACGAACTGTAAACTTATGCATGGCTCCCTGAAGAAGATGACGCCATTCTTCACAGGCATGTTTGATAGCCATTAATTCCCTCTCGATGACAGAATAATTTCTTTCACTGGGTGACAGAGTCTTTGAATAATACGCCACAGGATGTTCAAGACCGTCCTTGCCCTTTTGCAAGAGAGCAGCTCTTATGGCTCCACCTGAGGCATCCGTCTCTACAATGAAGGGAAAAAGTTGATCCGGTTGTACCAATACGGGAGCCGAGGTGAATGCCTCCTTTAAGGTTTGGAAAGCTAAATCCGCTTCCTGTGTCCAAGTGAAGATAATACCCTTCTTCAAGAGTGATGTAATCGGAAGAACCATATTTGAGAAGCCTGAAATAAATTGGCGATAGAAGTTGGCCAGACCGAGGAAACGTTGTACTTCCCTAACGTTTCTTGGAGCGGACCAATGGGTGATTGCTTGTATCTTACAGGGATCCATATGAATGCCCTCATGGGAGAGGATAAAACTCAAATAAGACACCGAACAGGCCTCGAAGACACACTTTTCAGGCTTTACCAGTAGCTGGTTTTCCCGTAGACGTTTCAGCACTTGTCGGACCTGTCTTCTATGTTCAGGAAGAGAGGAAGAGTAAATGAGGATATCATCCAAGTATACCACTACTGAAGAGAATAGGAGGTCGGCAAACAATCTATCCATAAAGCGCTGGAATATGGCAGGGGCGTTTACCAAACCGAAAGGCATAACTCGATATTCGAAATGCCCTAGTGGGGTTCGAAATGCCGTCTTCCATTCATCACCCTGTCTTATACGGAGCAGGTGGTACGCACCCCTGAGATCCAATTTTGTAAAGACAGACGCACCTTGGACAGCTTCTATTATCTCTTTGATTAGCGGCATAGGGTAACGGTCTTTAACAGTAAGGCGATTTAGGCCCCGGTAGTCGATACAAGGACGGAGTTCCGATGATCCCTTCTTCGGGATGAAGAATAGCGATGCTCCAGCGGGTGATTTGGACTCCTGGATGAGCCCATTCTGTAGATTGCAGTCCAGGTATTCCTTAAGAGCCTTCCGCTCGGGTAAAGATAGGGGAAACATCCTTCCAAAAGGAACAGGCGCATCTGGTAGGATCTCAATAGTGCAGTCTTCTCTTCTGTGAGGAGGAAGGGAGTGAGGTTGTTTGTCCATGAAGACCTCAGCATACTCCTGATAGTGTTCCGGTACTTGATGGAGAGAAGCTGTCAGCACGGATGCACTCTTCTGCAGGGAGTCTAGGGGGTATTTATTGTTTAAACATTCATTAAGACAAAGATGCGACTGAAACTGGATAGTATTGTTAGACCAATCGATCTTTGGGTTATGTTTACGCAGCCACGGGTTCCCGAGGATCACCGGGAAATGCGCTGCTTTAATGAGATCGAATGCCATTTCCTCCTGATGTTGAAACAATTTGACCCGAAGTGGCAGAGTCTCTTGAGTAACAGGTCCTGAGGACAGAGGCTGGCCATCCACCCCTTCCACCGGAATGGGTAGATTCTTTGGGACGATGGGCACACCATTCTCTTGAGCCCAGGATACATCGATGAAATTTCCTGCTGCCCCACAATCCAACATGGCTAAGGCTTCCCAGAAGGTAGAGGAGTCCCGGGACAGTATAACCTGAAATACCATAAGACGATTGTCTTCACGGGGAAGAGGAGTCCAAGTGTTGGCACAGGGATTCATCCCAACACCCCCGGACCTATCCCTGTTTAGGTTCGGGGTGAATCATTTCCCTGGCAACGTGGAGGAACCTCAGGGCAGTTACGGAGCAGATGTTTGCCAGAACCGCAATACATGCAGAGGCCTAGCTCCCTTCTTCTCTTCTTCTCTTCGGCTGTTAAAGGTCCTCGGGTGGTGCCTATTTGCATCGGTTCTTCCCCAACGGATGAGGTTGGATGTTCCCTAGAAGGGTTTGGGGAGAAAGTTGAGGGAGAAGATCGTGGACGTTTCCTTTCTTGTCTTCTTTCTCTCAATCTATACTCAATCTGGAGAGCGAGGGATACTAGTTCCTGAAATGTCTGAGGTCGTGCAATACGTGCCAGTTCATCCTTTATCTCTTCATGCAAGCCGCGACGAAACAAAGTCTGTTGAGCAGAATCAGGCCATCCGGCATTTGTGGCAAGCTGCATGAAGGAGGTAACATAAGTATGTACGTCGTGCGTACCCTGTCTGATATCGAGGATTGCTTCATAAGAGGCATACTGTACCTCGGGTCGGTCAAAGCGAGACTTTAGGAGTTGCACAAACAGATCGTAATTAGCAGTAGCTGGGTCAGCCTGTAACACCAACGGTGAAGCCCATGCCAAGGCATTTCCCGTTAAATTAGACACTAGGAAACCCACCTTGGCCCTGGTAGTCTCATAAGTACGAGGGCGGAAGGTGAAATATAACTGACAGGTGTCCAGAAATGCCTTCAATGTTTTTGGATCTCCGTCGAATTTCCCGCAAAGTAAAGGAAGGGGAGGTAGATCTCCACGGGCATCCTCACGAGCTGCTACCTGTTGTCGCAGAGACTGATTTTCGGACCGGAGGGATTGCACTTCTACGGTAAATCCCTGTATGGCTGCCACCAATTCTTGGTACTGCTCGAGAGATGCCATGGGGGTCCTTTGGCGTTGCACTCTGTCATGTTTATCAGGGTTGGTTGAACTATCCCCTCCTTCCTCCTCACCTGAATCGACTGTGGACCTTTCTTGTAGTTCCGGCCTTCTTCCAGGACGTCTTTGGGTCTGCGCTTTATCAGTCTTCCTTGCTTCCTTCTTTTGCCGTAAGTAGGGGCGAGCTCCCTGGGATGCCACACTGTCGGGTAACTAGAGAACACGAACAGCGGGGACTCCCGGGAGCCGGCACCTGAACAGGGAAAAAGCCCAAAAGGGCAGAAAAAACCCTGCAGCAATTGTTCCGATGAAAGAGTCAGTGGCAATGAGAAGTCCAGGCGAACGATCCTTCAGCGTAGAACAGAACCATAGAAGGGATCGGAGAACAGCTGTGATAAGGGCACCTGAAGTAGCCCGAATGGCTCACAAATAGCTCCAGGAGGAATGGAACCTCTAGCGCTCTGGCTTATATGAATGTAGAAGCATGGGCGAGGGAAGACAAGCCGAAGGGCAGAGAGGAAAGGGAAAGAGGGAGAGAGAGACCAGTACGAGCTGTACCGAAGCGAACAGCCCGAGAGAAAACAAAAGGAGGACGAGACACGGGAAGCAACACAGGAGAGAACACACGTAGGAGGGATACACCAAGCGTTCACTGCGTTTCCCCGCCTCGAAGGTAAGGTGCAACGCGAGGAACGCCACAGGGAGCAGGCCGTAAGTAACGCCGGCGGCCATCTTGGAAAAACACTAGAGCGGTGCTCTCAGACGGCCGTCAGACGTGGTGGAACAAATTAATGGCGTCTCCATAGAGAAAAGAAACGCCGCCCGACTGAAGTCATGACAAATGGAGTGTTGTTGTTAATACAGGACCGTTATCATATATACACATAGGCAATGGCTGCATCATGCACCATGGAAGTACAATATTTTTCATCTGGACGTTTTCATTAGAATAATTATGAATGCTAACATATCAGTTTTCAGTAATGTTAAACATGGAATTTCTTGGGGGTTTCGGTTTTACTTGTTACCGTAATGTCCCTTTAACAACGTTTTTTCACTAAATTTCATAGGTTTGTATTAGTGCAACTTAACCATAACGTCCCTTGGGTTTTTACCAGTGCACCCCAATTTGCTACAACTTCCTAATATAATACTTACCCCAATAGCGCCTCATTTCCGACCGATGTACAAAGTTTTAACTTACAACTGTGGCATTCCCAACTTCCTAGCAACATTTGTAACACTTCTAGCAACTTTTTCCATTGTTTTGGTGTTTGCCGATGTTCGCGAAAATCTGACGTCACCGCAGAATTTCCGGACAGTGTCACGTGACCTCGCGCACGTGCGCAGCATGATGACGTATTCGCAAACGCGTCCGCACTTCGCAATGGGTCTGTGCTTCGCAAACAGTTTGAAACTGCATTTCCATCTGATCTAGGACGTTTTAAACTGAAAATGTACCCTTGCACAGCTCCTATACCTATTTTCACTGATTATCCATTTGCAATGTAGGACACGGCACATGCTTGGAAGAATATTAGCAGAACTGCTATTTATCTTTAAAAATGGCATCAGCTATTGCCATCCCTCCTCCACAGGAGACACCACCACCCTAACTCCAGCTGGTGGGGCGAGACAACGGAAGAAGCACAATAATTCAGAAAACAATCAAGAAGACCAGGAGGATGGAATAGAGGAAATGCCTATCTGTAGCACCCAGAGAGAATCATGGGAGTGGCAGATCTTTACCACTGTTGGGGGTGTATCAGAGGCTAAAGCTACCAAGGTAAAAGGCACTGAGTTGCGGACAACCTGTGCAGCAGTACGGGACCATCTGCATGCTCTGTCACACCAAATCCAATAACTGCGATGCTCTGAGAAAGGCTGTTTCTTTCACAGGAAGTAGTAGGCTGTCTTTTTGTACTTCATCTTCCTCAACCAATACTGCCACCACACAAGCTACTCCTGTGGGGCACAAGATCCCACCAGCTACCTTGCAAGCAATATAAAATCTGCTGTTGATCCCTATCTTTCGAAGACAACTGTACTCTGTATATACTGCAACACACCACTCTGCAGGGGGAGCAGTTTCGAAGTACCTTTGAGGTTACAATCAAGGAGCATAAGAATCACTGCCCCCCGTCCTAGATTTAATGCACGCCAAATATCTTCCCCTATTCACCTGCCCCTCCATAACTGTGCTTGCTGCACCTTCCCTTACTCACCTCCCCACCTTACTTCCTGGCCTCTCCTGCAAAAAAAAATTCAAAAAATAAACAAACACCAAAACAAAATTCCTTTAGTAAACACCTTTCACAGTTAAAAAATAGAAGTAAAAAAAATAAGCTTATAGACTCCATCTACTTTACATTTTTCAGTAAAGTAGTAAGACTCCATAAGTTTCTCAAACATTGCCATTAGCATTTTCTACTATGCTAATGGAAATACCGGACAATAGTATAGAAGAAAAAAAGAATAAAACACAAACTATTTTCTGTCCCAAATCATTTTCTTTAGCGTAGAATAAGGACCATAATTCCTGGCCCTTTAGCGCCATCTGCACTGCAGTCTCCTCTCTAAAACCCGGATTGCACGTGCACACCATCGAACAAGACTGCCCTTCTACCCTTTTTACTGTTATGTTTGTACCACTACCTCATTGCCTGCTTTGAAACAGTCACACATATATCCAGCAATTTGTTAAAAAAATTCTACAGATAACCCTATCAGCATAGTAAACTTCCACACACATGTTGTACACATCTTTTCCATATGCATTTCCCTTGCTCATCCAAATAAATTGCAAAAACTGCTGCTATAAATGCACATATGCATTGTGCAGTAAAAGAAGTAAATGAATGGAAAGAGGATTAGGGATTACCAAGTGCTCCTAGAAGCCCAGGAGGAAAGTACCAAGACATGCCAAAGTGGGAGGCCACTAACTACCTGCTAGGGCAAAGGCGCCTCAAGCGTGTGGTACACTGCTGCTAGGCGGTACACCCACAAGGGCAGTGCTGAAGCATGGAGGGGTGTACTGGTGTCGACTAGATATAGGGCCTGGAACCTCTGATGTTTATGCAGGACCAAGCCACCAGTATCAGTGGCAGTGGTACGAGTTAGCAAGGAACGGATTAAGTAAACAGGAACACAAAAGCACCGTTTTGAGATGTTTTCGGAATTTAAGGAAGTCCAGCTCAAGTATAAAAGCAGCAGTCAAGCTGTTCTAAAGAGAGGCACTGGCCAAAGACGGAGACAAACCTCCTGCTCTCTGTTTCAAAATGCATTTCACAAGAAGAGTATTGGAGTTACAGCAGCAGAGCAGAGCTGGTTTCTCACACACAGCCACAGGGTAGGAGAAAAACAGGGTACAGGTGTCATAATAAGAAAGATCTCCATCTTACTGGCATTGAGACAGATATTGTTAGCTGCACACAATGCCTCAATGGCGGTCAGGGATAAAAAAACAAGGAGAACAAATTAGTTCAGGGAAGTTTAAGGAAAGCTGTGCATCATTAACATAACACTGGAAATGAGAAAAGAAGAAAAACATCAGGTGAGTCAGAGGGAGGAAATAGATGAACAAGTTACTTACCCATGGTAACGTTATTTCTACTTGACGCTCCTCCCACATATTCCTCATCTTATGATATTTCCATATCTAGCTTCAGACATTTCTTCCATCAGAGGGCACTGTGCACTGATGTTGGTCAACTTGATGTCCCTTGGAGGCCTCCGTCTCAATGTCAACGATGGTATAAAGGGAACACAGCGACCGTTGGCTTCAGTTCTGTTTTTAAAAACATGTACAGGATAGTCCACATTCAAAAGTTAGTTCTCCTGAAAGAGCCAAGACTGCAATCACATGGACAATTCTACTGTGGAGCAGGTTGTGGGAAGCGATGTGGAATAACTGTGAGGAACATCCAGTCGAAAGAACGTTACCATGGGTAAGCGACTTGTTCTTCAAATGGATTGTGTCTTCCCACGTATTCCTCATCTTATGATAAACTCCCAAAGCAGTGTAAGTATTCCTGGAGGAGGGAGTCAGAATGTTCAGGCTCATAATAATTTAGGAGTTCCTTCATAGGTCTGTGTGCACAGAACGTAGCACTGCCTTTCCAAGTAAAACTTCTCGGTTTGAGGAAGAGTCCAGATTATAATGTTTGGCAAAGGTGTGTACGGACGACCATGTGGCAGCCGCACAAATATCCCTAATTGGGAGACTCCTCTGTAATGCAGAGGAGGTAGCCATGGCCCTGGTTGAATGAGCTCAAGACCATCCGGGGGATCTTTTCCTGCTAATCTGTAGCATTCAGGTATTCCCAAAACAATCCATCTTGACAAGGTTTGTTTTGAAATTGCCATACCCAACTTGTGGCCCATGTAACGTACAAAAAGATGGTCCTTGTATCTTATATTAGACATCCTGGAGATGTAAAATGTCAGTGCACAACTTGGGTCAAGCCTGTGTAATCTCTCCTCTTCCTTTCCAGTATGGGGAAGAGGATAAAATGAAGATAGAATTATCTTCTGAGTTAAATGGAACTCAGACACAATCTTGGGCAAGAAGGTTGGTTTCACCTAAAGGACTACCTTATCCTTATAGAAGATTGTATAAGGAGGCTTGCAGGACAAGGCCTGAAGTTCTCATCCTTCGGCTGATGTAATGGCCAGTAACATGACGTTTAAGGTTAATAACCTTAAAGGACAGGTATGGATAGGCTCAAAAGGAGCACACATTACAAATCTCAATATTAGGTTGAGGTCACAAGTTGGGACTTGAATTGGGACTGGGAGAAATGTATTTGTCAGTCCTTTTAAGAATTGAATCACAAGGGGAATCTAAGAAAAATACCTCTTCAGAGGAACACTGAAAAATGGAGAGCGCTGCGAGATACCCCTTGATTTCCAAGTTGGCCAGGTGTAATAAGAATGATAACACCATAGGTGTCCTGCATGTAAACAGATCTTCATTCTTACCCCTACACCAGATGCAGAATTTGTTCCAACGGCACAAGGACTTGGTTGCTGGCCTTCTGCCCGAAAACAAAATCTCCCTTACGTCTTCTGGGAGGTCCCAATGTCTCAGAAACCATGAGTAAAGTTTGAGAGTCTTGACCTCTGGATGGGGGGGGGGATATATCGCTCTCTCTCCTGGCACAATCCAGAGCGATTAGCATCATGGATTTCCCGAACTTTATCAACCTCCTGATGACTTGAGGAATGATGGGGATTGGAGGAAATGCATACAGGAGTGGAAACTCCCAGTCCACTACGAACACGTCTCCTAGAGCTCCTCTTAGGGGAAATTCCTTTGAGCAGTACCGTTCGCACATCCGATTGACACCAGTCGTGAACAGATCGTCTTTAGGGGTTCCCCAAAGGATGAAGATCTCTTGAAGGACTTCCTGAGCTAGTTCCCACTCGTGGGAGACTGTGCTCTGACTGCTCAGAGTGTTCTCCATGGTGTTCTCCGGATAGGTGAACTGCTGATGGGGAGATTCCTTCTTGAATTGGCCAGAACCACAGATGCATTGCCTCTCTGCACAGTGGTAGTGACCCTATACCTCCTCTCTTGTTGAGGTAGTACATGGCCACCATGTTGTCCGTCATTATTAAGACGTTGTTCCCCCGCACAGAGGGCAGAAAGGCCTTCAGCACTAGTCTGATTGCCCTCAACTCCAACAGGTTGATATGTAGTTTTGACTCTGATGGAGACCATCGACCACTGATTGTCAGGCCGTTGGTATGCGCTTCCCACCCTGTGAGAGGCATCCGTCACTACCTTTATCTCTGGCCATAGTTGCCAAAAGCGTACTCCCTTTAAAATGTTGAGTCCTGAGAACCCACTGGAGAGATCCCATTCTCAGGCGCGCCTCTGGCACCAGAAAAATGCACGATGCCATGAGGCCGAGCAACCTTAGAAAGTAGACGGCCGGGAGACGCTGGGCACTCTGGAATTTGGTGACCATCTGCAGAATGTCTCGAGCCCTCACCTCTGGCGGCAAGGCTTTTCCCAGGGATGCATCTACTGCTCCAATGAATGGGAGCTTCTGATATGGTATAATAATAATAATAATTTAGCATTTATATAGCGCTACAAATCCTCAGGCATCTGAGCGCTGCTTATTATTACACACGGTGTGTGGTGCTCATTTATCGACCTCGGAAGGATGAAAGGCTGAGTTTGGCCCTGCCGGGATTCAAACCTGCGGCGGCAGGCTCTGCACGGATGTCAAAGCGAGCAATCTACTCGCTGTGCTATCTGATCATGTGAAACTTGTTGAGGGAGACGCACAGTCTGTGAAGGGAGTGACAGGTGGAGCTGAGATGTTCCAGGGCCTGTTCAGGGGAACGTGTCCTGATTAGTAAATCATCTAGGTACAGGTAGTCGTGAATACCCCCTTTCCTGAGACTCGCTGCCACCACTGCCATTAACTTGGTGAAAACCCTCGGGGCGGAGGTCAGCCCAAAATTGCCCGAACTCAAAACTGACAATGAGAACTGCCAACTGCGAACCGCAGGTACCTTCTGTGCTTGCAATCGATTGGCACGTAAAAGTAAGCATCTTGAAGGTTCAATGATACCATCCAGTCCTGAAGCTGGAGGGCCTGAAGGATCTGAGAAAGCGTAACCATCTTGAACTTGTCCTCCGTGAGGAACTTGTTCAAGTCTCTTAAGTCCAAGATGGGTCTCAATCCTCCGTCCTTTTTTGGAATTAGAAAGTACGGGGAGTAACAATCCTTGTTCCTCTCCGCTACAGGTACTGGTCTATAGCACCTTTCTCTAGCAGGTATAATATTTCCTGCATTAGGAATGGATTGGGAACTTTCAAAGAGCTGTTCCCCGATGGATGACTGAGGCTTTTTTAGAAAGGGAAGGCAGTAAGCCCTGGGCAATTGTTTCCAATGCCCATACATCTGAAGTAATGCCTCGCGACTTTTCAGACGCAGTGACAGTCTGAGGTCTTAGTTGCTGATGGTAAAGCAGCTGCTGCCAGGGCAATTCTAGTACCTCTTCCCCCACCACAGGGACATCTTATCTGACCTCTTTAATTGGACAGTCCTCTCGCCATTCCAACTGAGGAATAAAAGTGAAAGGACCTGCCCCTCTAAGGTGTGTCGGTGGGACGGTTTTGTGGCTGTTTAATAGCAGCACCAAGCGACTTTGCTGCCGCTTTCGAGGTCTGTTATTTCTCTAGGCTCTCGTCAGCCTTGCTATTAAATAAATGTGTACCATCAAAGGGCATGTTAAGCAATCTGGACTGCACATCTGGAGCAAAACCAGACTTTCTTAACCAGGCAAATCTGTGCATAACTGCACTTGCCGCCAAGGACCTGCTGATGCCGTCAGCAGTGTTGAGTCATGTCTTGAGGGATTCGCGGATTGCATCTTTCCCATCCTTGACTAGATTTAAAAATTGGTCCCTGTCCTCACCTTCAGGGATATGATCAGCCACCATTGCTACACATTCCCAAATAGTATGAGTGAATCTGGCCAACGTGCACGTAGCATTTGCTGACTTTAGGGCCATACTTCCTGCAGAGAAAACGTTCTTGGCCCAAGCGTCCTAACGCTTGTCATCCCTGTTTCGGGCAATAGCTGGGTATGCGTTCTGTTTAGAGGTTGATGTGGCAGCTTGTACCACTAAACTTTCAGAAGTGGGATGCTTTGTCAAGTAACTGGGGTCACTACTGGACGCCCTGTATTTAGATGTCAATTTCTTATTCGCTGCCGGAATCAATTCTGGCGTCTCCCAACTTGAACTCACTCTACTTTGCAATGCTAGATGAAAAGGAAGAATAGGGTCCTACTGGGGTACCTTATCTAGGATGTCAGGTAGATCATCCTGTTTGTATATTGGTGTTGGTTGTTTCCACCCTGGTCATTAACTGTCTATAAGACCCTTCAGCATGGTCAGTAGGGTCCGGCCTCCCAAACTCTAATTCTGGTGATGTATCTAGTCTACTTGCAATTTGCAGGGACTCCTCTTCATTTTTTTGTCTTGATTCCTCTGAGATCAAAGGCTCAGGGACCACAGGTGTCCCATATTGAACACCAAAAGGTTGTGAATCATCCGAAGAATGTTCTGCCTCCTCATAAATCGAAGAAAGTGACTCAAAAAAGTCCTTTCTTGGTAACGGTTTGTACACCTTTTCTGTGATCTTCGATGGGGTCGATGGTGGCGCCAAAATCTTCGACAAAGGCGACGCTGAGGGCTTTGATGGTCTCGGCGTGAAGGACTTGTCCGACGCTTTTAGCGTCAATGACTTGTCTAACGCCTTTGGCGCCGAGGAACTGTCATGGTCCGATGAGGAGTCTTTTGGCGCAGATGTCGTTGATGACTTCTTCCTCGAGGAAGATTTGTCTCGACTCGAGGGATCCTTCCACCGCTCTCTCTCGGAGATCTTTCTTTGCATTCCGGGCCCAAAGATCAGCCAGGCCAGTGCACGGTCCATGATGATAAATGTATCATGCAACAGTTTAATAAGGATACAATGGTTCACCGTATGAAAGGTGGACAAGACATCAAGGAGCACTATCCTCAATTGTAGTACAATCAAATACTATATACACTTTAATTGTATAATTCCACCATATTACAAATACTGTATACCCCCCTGCATTACCTGAAATGACTATGCACATATTACTGTACTATGTGTTGCCAGTGGCCAGATTTTTGGGGGCATGGTCTCTGGCCAGCAGCCGGCGGATGAGGACGTGAGATCTATCGCTCCTGTGCCACCGGCCTTATCCTGCATAAATCCTGCTCTTTAATGCATCTGTGAGAGGCTCCAAACATCCCACAGGTGCAGGAAACCCTGCTGCACTGGACTTTGCTGAGGCAGAGCAGAATCGGAGCGTAGACTGCAGCTCCAGCCGTGTGGAAAAACCAGCACCCGGCGCGAACGCTGTCACCAAGATGGCCGCCGAGACCGTCCTGTAAACGAAGCGCACAGCGAGGGAGACAGGTCCCTAGGCGGAAAGGAATATCAACCGCGCCGAGGGCGGAGAGACGGACAGCAACGACTCCACGCCCAGTGTGCTAATCATTTCGGAGTGGCGGTGATACTGCTGTGGGTGAGCTCCGCCCGATCCCTTGCCGCGTACAAACCTGCCGAACGGCGCTGGGAGGGAGCTCCCACCCGAGGGGGAAAAATATCCTGTGTACAAGCCCCTACGAACCTGGTGCACGATCGGAAGGCGGCGCCCTGGGGGACTGGCCCAGCGCTGAGGCGGAGCGCGCTCCCCCTGGCACAAACACCCTTCTATCAACGTGAGAAGAAGGGAAAGCCTCTGTGACTCCCGCGGCGTCACGACACTAAGCACTGGAGACCAGCATACGGAAGTCCAACGGAGGGAGTGGGGGGTGGCGAGACAAGCCGAGAAGTGGGACGACACCGAACCCCCTCCCGGCTGCTCATAGTGCATGAGCTGGTGCCGAGGACCCCAGCAGTGCACGCCAGTAAAGGTGGAGGGGCGCCAATCCATCGCCCACAACCGGCAATAATAGACAGCAGCACATAAAGCAAACAGCCCTCCAGAATCAGCGGCAAATTGTTGACACCGGGAACGCACGCCGAACACAGGGCGACACAAACTATCGTAGCTGGATACTTCAAACTACTTAATACAGGCCGCGGCAAACCGACACTCCAGCAAGAGGGACTGTCCTCTCCCTCGGTGTGGTACACCCTATGGACCAGAACGTGTGCTATAGACAATCCGACTGAGCCTCCCTGCCGAGCACAACTTAGGCGAACAGACACCCAACGCGTGGGCCCGGCAGCACACAGAGATGCCACAGAGTCCCCGCGCATAGCATAAGGCGACTGCCACAACCACAACACGTGCAAGCACCCACCCGGCCCAGATCAAATCTAGTGGGAGTACTGCGGCCTGTGACTGACCAGTTGTGAAATATTAGGGGAACAGTGCACTTAAGACTGGTGCAGCTAAGCGACAACATCGCCCATACTGCGCCTGGCCCCGGTCCGGCGCAGCCACTATCCCAGGAGCAGCGACCCATCCTACCTGCCAGCGCTCTCCTCGTGGCGGAAAACCTCTTCCAGCGCCACTAAACCTTGTCAGCATAATGGGGAAAGATAAGCCTAGGAAGACTTCTACTCAAAGTAGAATTGAGCAATATGCATCCGCACCTGTGCCTCGTTCACCAGAGCGACTGCTCTCAGTCGGGCTTGAATGTACGGATGAAAATATCTCCCTTAGAGACATAATGAGCGCAAATGCCAGCTCCAGGACCTCAATGGAGAAAAAGATGGACAGTATCGGCGCGGATGTCACTCTACTACGGCATGACCTGCAAAAGTTGACCTCCCGCACGAGTGAAGCAGAGACACGGATCTCGGAAACCGAAGATGGCTTGCGAGGAGTAAATCAACAGATGGCGGGCATGCTGGCACGCATTAAAACCCTGGAAGCAAGAGCTGATGACAGCGAAGGCAGATCCAGACGCAATAATATTCACAATAATATTCGTATCATTGGCCTGCCGGAAAAAGCAGAAGGTGACTGCATGGAACTGTTTCTGGAAGAATGGCTGGCAAACACCTATGATGTGGAGTCCTTCTCCAAATTTTTCTCTATTGAACGGGCCCACCGAATTCCGACCGGCAGGGTCACACCAGGGGCGCCACTGCGCACAGTCATCGCTAGATTCCTGAATTACAGGGATAGGGACACCGTACTACAATTGGCGAGATCGAAAAGGTCAGTCACATTTAACGGATCAAGAATTGCCTTCTTTCCCGATTTCACCAGGGAGGTACAGAAAGCACGCCAGTCATTTGACCCGCTCAAGAAACGTCTGCCAACAATGGGAGTCAAATATGGGCTAATATTCCCCGCCCAGCTCAAGATATTGCACAAGGGCACGACAGTGCACTTCACTGACCCTAAGGAGGCGTGGAACTGGGCTGAAAGACACATAGAAGGTGATTGGAGCGCGTAGGGGAAAAGAAGAGGAGAACGCAGCAATCCACGGCCGGTGCGACCACCGGAACAGGAGCCACAGCAACAACCTCAATTAGAAAAACTGCAACAGGGAAACGTGTGAAATAAGAGCAACGTTTCACAAGATGTTTGAGTCACAGTGAAACACACTGCAACAGGGCTCTCGCTTACAATAGTAAGCTAACCACAGAGCTTATTTAGGCCAGTGGCCACCCAGTCACCTCCCACCCCCCCGCCCGGTCCAAGACAACAAAGTTTAGGTTTAACTGCTTGAAAGTTCATGTTGGGTCGACAGATGCTTCAGTTGGGGGTGGAGTATAGGGTGGGGGGAGTTGGGGTTAACGTTTTTATTCGTTGTTTGAAAGTTGAAAACCGCACCCAGGCCAACACGCGCATAGTAACATTTCCCTTACAAAAGAGTCCAATAAGGCAAAGGAGAAAAAGAGTCTCGACAAACGAGCACCCTAGGTATGATCAGGATCAAACCCTGCCCATATGGTTGGATCATGGAACATCCCTGGACATGCAACATACCAGCATCGCTTATACACAGACCACATAACACACACCACCAATGTAGATAAAAATAGAACCATCCGAGTGATGACATGGAATGTAAACAGGCTAGGAAATAGCATTAAAAGGCGTCTAGTCCTACAAGCACTAAACCGCCACTCCCCGATTGTAGTCTTCCTAACGGAGACACACCTGGCAGGCACGAAGTGTACTCTGTTTAGACGTACAAACTACCGGCAAGCCTTTCACTCCGGATTCACCATGGGATCACGTGGGGTATTAATCCTGGTACATAAAAGACTTCCTTATAGCCCCAATACGGTCATCCAGGACCAGGGAGGCAGGTTTGTTCATACGACAGGAACCCTCTGGGAACGTACTATATGCATGATCGCTGTATATGCACCACCTAATCTACTAACCTCTCTGACTAATGATATTACGCCACTAATTGCCAACAACCCGGAAGACTTCACATTGATTGGAGGAGACTTCAATGAGGTCATGAACACAGATCTTGATAGGACGCATGCACGTTCCAGAAACCCAGACATACGTACTAAACTTGCCACATTCACTAGTGCACTGGGGCTGCAGGACGTATGGAGATCGCTACATTCTAACACTAGAGAATACTCGTACCACTCTGGTGCCCACGCCTCACTGTCCAGGCTAGACTATTTCTTTCTACCACTAAGCAATATACATGAAGCATGTGAAGCGCAATTACTCCCCAGAGGTATATCGGACCACTCCCCACTTACGATAACGATTAGAACCAACAGAACAATTACCCCACACAGCTGGAGATTAAATAGTTATTATCTAGGATTCCCAGAACTGGTGGAGCATATACAGAAAACCACTGACACATACCTAGAAATAAAAACAGACTCTTTAGACAGCCCAACGACGCTATGGGAGGCACTAGACAGTACTAAGAGGTGAAATCATAGCCTGGACCACGGCCCACAAGAAAAAGCACTTAGAAGCGATACGCGCAGCAGAGGCTAGGGTACGGAACGCAGAGGTTGATCACCTATTCTGTGACCAACTCGAGACGCAACGCGCGCTGCAGCTAGCACAAAAGCAATTACAACATACAGCCTTAGACAACGCAAAACAGGCGCACGCAGCAATGCGAGCGAAAGTATATGAAACAGGGGACAAGGCGGGGAAAATACTGGCATGGTTAGAGTGCAGGGACCTAGGCCTCACCCAAGTCAGGAAACTAATAACGGAAGAACCAGAACCAATAACAGATTGAGATATAGCGGAGGGATTAGCAAAGTACTACGCTGAATTATACAGTGCACCATCATCACCGCCACCGACCGATATAGTAGAAGAAATCACCTTCCCCACCTTAGACGAGCAGCAGGCAGGCCTATTAGAACAAGAAATTACTGAGGAAGAAGTAACACAGGCAATGTCAGAACTCCAATCGGGAAAAACCCCAGGCCCGAACGGCTTTCCTGTTGAAATATGGAAAAAAATAGGCACAAACGTAATCTCCCCGCAATTGCTACGCCTATTTCAACACTCGCATTCACAGGGCTGCCTCCCCCCAGACCTCAGGAAAGCCACAATAATAGTCTTGCTAAAGGCAGATAAACCGCCTGACCAGTGCAGTTCTTACAGACCCATCTCTCTTATAAACTGCAAGGCCAAAATACTTGCAATGGTATTGGCCAACCGGCTGCAGCAAGTCATACACACACTTGTACACCCAGACCAATGTGGGTTCATGCCACAAAGATCCACCGGGCAAAATATATATAGACTGTACACGGCTTTAGAAAAGCTACCTGGGGGGCGTGGCCTGGAGCCGACTCGTCTGGAATGACTTCCTGAGTTCTCCCGTCTGGCCCAATGCGCCTTTCCACAAAATCCCTGTTTCCAGCCTCCGTTTTTTCCCAGGATTGACGCCACTGGTGGGGGAACCTCTCCAGCACCCACTGACCGAGTGGGTCCCGGTTTCATTCTGAGACGGCCGAGGGAGACCTCTCAACAGCCCCGGGGCCCACTCGGCGGTAAAATGGCTGCCGCAGCTTTGAGAGCCGGAGCCTACCCAGGAGGGGGCGGAACGGACACAGAAGCCCTGCCAATTGGCTTCCGTCTGTGATGATCCGGTGTCTGCCTGCTCGTCGCCTGCTGTGGTGTCACACTGCCCCTGGACCCATCTCTCAGCCTCCCCCATCAAGCATTGCCTGAAGCAGAGTCGCGCCCGAGGAAACGAAGGCGCCAACTCTGATTCTCCCCTCGCCCGCCGGGACGCGGCCGCTGGCCGCCATCTGCGCATCCGAGCCCTGGTGTGGAGCGGATCGGCCTTGCTTGCACCGAGGACATCTACCTGCGCACGTACAACCACAGGCACCCTCCAAGCTCCTAACGGCACCAACGAACGCGGGGGCCCCAACGGGAACCCACGGCATCTGAGCCCGACGAGAGCGAGCCCCGCACACACCTGAAGCAGAACTGCACCCCGGGCAGAGGTACAATTAACTCTTCTTTCTCGCCCGTTGGCCGGGACGCAGCCGCTGGACAGCCCCCTTCCCTCCTGTGCCCAGAGTCAAACGGCGCCGCTCGCCGCATTGCCAGCCTGCCTCCACGCATACAGCCCGCCGCAGGAGGCCACCAGCTTTCCTCCTCGCCGCCGGAGCTCGAGGGCCCGCATTTCGGCCGGCTATCAAGCCCGCCAGGGGGGTTCGCGCTCCAAGCCCTGCATCAGATCCACTGAGGCTCCGACTCCCGGGCCTCCCTCGCCCTTATCAGGACACTACATAAACGGTGGCACTCCCAGTGGGACTCCCGGCTCACCACAGCGCTACCCTTTTGGACTAACTCAGCGGCTCTAGGACCCGATCTACTACTCCTGCAGCTCCGGCACCTCCAAGCCCGGCGCCCATCTTGAGGACCTCCGCCAGAGCCCAAAGCACTCACCGCAGCAACGGGGCCCCCTGCCCCCCCACCCCTCCCCCACAACAACATCAGAACACGCCTTGGTTCGCCTCCCCCCAGCCACCACATCAATCACATCCAGGCCAACTGCTACCTGCTCCCCACGGCTCTGGGCCCCCCTCCTGGACCATCACTCCACAGTCCTGCTGGGTTGGTACCCCCAACATCTCCCCAGGCTGCTCCTGGTCGCAGGAAATACATGTGTTCACTACAGCTGCACAACACCCAGCACAGGGGTCGGGAGGTGAGGAGTTGGGGGGAGTGTGGGAGGGCAATCTACTTGCACCGGGGGTGCGGCGGAGTGAAGCTCCACGGACTCGCTGGCCTGACTTTCTGAGATCCCATATCTCCAAATCTCTCCTGATCCACCTGGGATTCCGGCGCAGCCCCCACATTAGAGTTTGAGGCATCCCAACCACTATTCCGGAACCAGACCTGAAAGCTTACATATCAGATCTTTTCCGATTCATCATCACCCTCCCAGACGCTTCCCCCCTAGAATTGGACCGGGTGCACAGAACTACTCCAAGGAAAACTTCCACTCTCCCCCCGGATGTATTGGCTAGAATACACTTTTTTCAGATAAAAGAGGACATTATGCGAGAAGCAAGGCAAATGAGACAGATAGCCTTCAGAGGGTCTACGATCTCCCTTTATCAAGACTTAGCGAGCGCAACACTCTTGAAACGGAGAGCAATGCGGCCCCTGACAACCTGGCTACAAGAGAAGAAAATCCCATACCACTGGGGATTTCCCACTTCAGTGAAATTCAAATGGGACGGAACACAGAGACAAATACAGTCGTTGAGAGAGGCGGAGAAACTCATGGGCATAAGCAGTGCCGACCCCAACGCTGTGCCGGAGGAACCAGCTCACCCTCCCTGAGACGATTCCCCAGGAGGGTCATGGTCCAAGTCCAACAGACGGCGCAGACTCAGAGGCCCCCCGAAAAAAGACGGCGACAGGGGCTGAGCACACAGCGGCAGCTCCCCAGTCCGGGAAACAATGGTTTCCTCAAGCAGTGGTCTCCCAAGACCAAATGAAGCATGAAGCCCCTCTGATATCATCGCAAGCAACTCATACGCTCACATACAGAGGCAGGTCCTTCGACGAGCTTGCACCCGGTTCATCTCGACGGCCCAGTTGGCCACAACGAGCGCATTGGTGCCACAAGTTCCCCAGTGGCAGTAGGTAGAAGTTCCATCTCCCAGTTCAACGTTGGGAAAGAAGTAAAAGATACAGGAAAAGTTCGGAAACTTAGAAGAATGCTTTACGCAGCACGGTTATTCACCGTCCCCAGAGTCATTCAAAGACTCCGCAATACAACATGCAACAACATACGAAAACAAGCCCACATCTCATTACACTCAACAGGCCTTACTCAAATCCCACAAAGCAGTACAGGGATAAATCCCACGATGCATCCTCATCGCCACGCCGCCAGAGATGACTAATACAAGCGAGTTAAGATTTCTCTCCTGGAACATACAGGGGATTAACTCACCAAGAAAACGCAGATCGGTGGAACACCGCCTAGGACAACTGGCCGGAGACATTGTCCTACTGCAAGAAACACATCTACTCGCAGAGGATGAACGCCGCATAAAATTCAAGAGATACAAACAGTCCTTCTTCGCCACTTCTGGCTCAAAGAGAAGGGGGGTGGCAATTCTTCTCAGCGACAAAATTCCACTACTCAACATCACAATAAGAAGAGACCCAGAAGGCCGTTACCTGCTTCTCAAAGGCATCTTCGAAGAACTTCCCATCACGTTAGCCTCAATTTACAGCCCCAATACCTCCCAAAGCAAGTTCTTAAACAACATCTTACCAACAATCCTATCATTCTGTGAAGGCCACCTATTCATCGACGGAGATTTCAATACCATCCCTAACCCATTGCTAGACAAAACTCTTCCCGCCACGAACAATGATTACACACAGGCCCTTGCCTTACTCAAGTTGTTCAGAGAAACAGAGACAGTAGATGCATGGAGAATACAAAACGACACCACAAGAGATTATACACATTTCTCCAACGTTCATAAGGGATACTCAAGAATTGACCTAATTTTAATCCCCAGCATCCTCGTCCCCTGTGTCATCAACACGGATATCCACACACGCATGATCTCCGACCACTCCCCGATATCTGTAAATGTAGCCATCTCAGGCCAGAAATCCCCCCCTCAAAGGTACTAGAAACTGAATGATTCACTCCTAGACATGAGTATAAGGGCCGAAGTGGAGGACTCATTGATAAAATACTTTGAAGAGAACACCACACAAACATCTCCCATCAGCATAATCTGGGACGCAATGAAGGCGGTGGTTAGGGGCGTATTAATAGGGGCCGGAGCAGAGCAACGGAGAATATCAAACATAGCCTCCTCCAAACTAGAAAAGGAAGTAGCCCTCCACGAGTCACAGCTAAAAATGCAATACTCAAGGAAAACCGAGCGAGCCCTGAGGAAGGCAAAAACAGCCTTGGAAATGCACTGCGCCGGCCGGACAGCCAAATCCTTAGCGTACACAAAGCAATTTTACTACGCCAAAGGAAACAAAGCAAATAGGATATTAGTACAGAAGCTAAGAGCGCTCCGTAGTCGGAACAACATACTCAAATTACGAGGGGGAAATGGAAAACTGCTCTTCTCCCAATCAGAGAAAATAAGCGAACTACTGAGATACCATACTTCTATAATGTCCAGCGATCTGTTAAATCTAAAAGACCTACCAGAATACTTAAACACACTACCGCCCTGCAATACCGACCACCTGGAGCATCTGGAGGCTCCCATCGGAGAAGAAGAAATTATCAAAGCCATCAAAGCTCTCAAACCCTCTGCACCAGGCCCAGACGGCCTAACCGCAACCTTTTGCAAAAGATTTGCCAGAGTCCTGGCCCCACAACTATCTGCCTTATTCAATTCCTTCCTATCCACGAAAACCGTCACTAAATCCATGGCTGAATCAATCACGATCCTCCTGCACAAACCCGGAAAAGACCCCGAACTGCCAGATCCCTATCAGCCCATATCGCTCCTGAACAATGACGGGAAGATCTTTGCCAAAGTGCTAGCCAGAAGACTGGGCCCGACTCTCCCAAGCCTAATCGAACGGGACCAAACAGGATTTATCACTGGCAGAGGGACCCAAGACAACATACGGCGAGTACTAAATCTAATTGAATGCGCTCACAAATCCAAAACAAAAATGGCTGTAATTTCACTAGATGCCCACAAAGCCTTTGATCAAGTGGACTGGGGATACATTCACGAAGTACTCCAACGCTTTGACTTCGGCCCTAACTTCACAGCATGGGTCATGGCCAACTATCAAATCCCCACTACACAACTCCGAGTTAATGGCACGAGATCCGACCACATCCGTATCACGAGAGGCACTAGACAGGGCTGCCCGCTCTCACCCCTGGTCTTTGCCCTATCCATGGAGCCCTTCGCCGCCAGAATCAGACGAAGCGAAACCATAAAAGATATCCAGGTGGGAAACCGCGAGTATAAAATTGCACTCTATGCTGACGACGTGATGTTAACGATGACGGACCTCCCAGCCTCCCTGGGGACCCTATGGAAAGAGATCAAGACATTTGGCACCATGTCAGGATTTAAAGTCAACCTAACAAAATCCTCAGCACTACCCATCAATCTATCTCACCTAGACCAGTCCGCGCTCGCTCCACTCTCACCAATTCCCTGGGCCAAAGATGCCATAGAATACCTCGGAGTACAGATCACCGGAAATCCAACGCGCCTATACTCAAAAAACATCCCACAATTACTCAGTGCGCTGCAAAACGATCTCAAAAGATGGAAACAACAAGAAATCTCATGGTTCGGTCGAATCTCAGACGTGAAAATGAACCTGATACCCAGATGGCTATATCAATGTGCATCCCTACCACTGCAAATCCCACCCCCGGCCATACGAGCACTACAGAAGAAATTAATGGAATTTGTCTGGGGAGGGAAGAGGCCCAGGATCAATAAACGAATCATGATGAAAAGCAAACCCCTAGGTGGAATGGGTGTCCCTGACCTTGCCAGATACTCGCTAGCGGCTCAACTATCCCACGCTTTTGCCTGGGTGCAAGAAGTAGACCCACCGTTATGGCGTCAAATCGAAGAATCCTGGTGCCCGGTCCCACTACATGATCTCCCACACCTGCCAACACCAAAACCACAACCCAACTCAGGGCCACTATCGGCCACGACTACCACAACCCATTGCTGGAAAACCGCAGCGCGGAAATGGGGACTTCGCAGCTACCTGGGACCCATGTCTCCCATCTGGAATAACCCAGACTTCACTCCTGGAAACCCGCCTCGAGACTTCCACGCATGGATATCAGGGGGCCTGGCAAAAACTGGTGACTTCATGGAAGAGGGCTCCCCCATCACCTTCGAGAGATGTAAAACAAAATTCGGAGTGGGCGAACGGGAAAGATTCCGATACTCGCAAATTAGGCATTGGATGTCCCACAGAAGGACTCGGGACAAATGCTCGAGAGAACCAACAGCCCTGGAACTCACGCTAACATCCCCGACCAACAAAGGTAGCATATCCACCATATATCGGCTCCTCGACAGATCGGATCCAGCAAAGAAAGAAAGATATATGACGGAACGGGAAAAGGATATTGGCCAGGAAATAGCAATAGAAAGCTGGGAGCAAATTTGGACTAAGCTACATAAAAGCTCTCAATGCGTCACGAATAAAGAAGGACGCTATAAACTGTGCTTCAGATCCTATATCACCCCCAAACAAATCAATAAAGCCAACCCGGATTTTCCCGCCTCATGCTGGCGAGGCTGTCAAACCCCCGGATCCCTCTACCACCTAGTATGGACATGCCCAAAGGCAGAAATATATTGGAAAGAAGTTCTGAAGCACATTAAGGAAATAACTGGCCTCTCAATCCCATGGGACCCAGGAATCGTCCTTCTGGGCGAAACCGGCGATGGAGCGTTCCCAATTTCAGGCAAGATCTCCCGCCTCTGCAACCATCTACTGCTGGCCGCGAAGATTGCAATGGCTCGATTATGGAAAGACAAAAATGGCCCCTCGACTGCCCTATGGTGGGCCAAATGCTGGGAGATTGCAGTATCAGAAAAAATCACCGCAATCCGCTCGGACTCCTTAAATAGAACCCTAAATATATGGGACCCATTCCTTGACTACACGGCCAAATACCCAACCCTCACCAGGAGTCCGCCGCTCACCAGATGGCTCCAATGCAGCCCCCTCTACTAATCCCCGACCGGACCCCGAACACTCCAGAACATAGGGGAACATTCACTCAGATCTTGCCCGCCCAACCGCCGCATTCAGGAACCACCCACTTGCTCCTCCACTCTTCGACTCGAAATAGACTATAAAGGCTCTAATGAATGCTTATATTGTCCTGTATTGCATTGTTGCTGTAATATTCCATCTTGTAAAAATCAATAAAATGTTGTTGAAAAAAAAAAAAAAAAGGCTACCTAAGCTACAAAAAAACCTGGCTCTACTGTCCATAGATTTCGAAAAGGCTTTCGACTCTGTGCACTGGCAAGCAATTTGGGAAATTATGCGTAGAATGGGTATAGGCCCATACTTCATGAGCTGGGTAAAGCTACTATACTATCGTCCAGTAGCAGTAACAAAAGTGAACGGGCACATTTCAAAACCTTTCGAGCTAGGTAAAGGCACGAGACAAGGTTGCCCCTTGTCAGCTTTGATCTTCGCGCTAGCAATTGAACCCTTAGCGATCCTGTTAAGATCCAAACAAACATGGAGTGGCTTCAGGTGGGCAGACGGCTAGGAGGACAAGGTGTCTCTATACGCAGACGACCTGCTAATATATCTGGCAAATCCACGGGTTTCCTGCTCTGTAGTATCAAATCTACTAGAGGAATACGGTAGGTTTAGCGGATTTCGTGTCAACTGGTCAAAATCCATATTATTTCCATTGCAGCAAATAAACAATGCAATACCAGACGAATGCCCCTACCGCGTTGAAAGGGAACAATTTAGATATCTAGGAATACAAATTACACATAAACTAACAGACGACGAAGAGAAAAATCTACACCCGATAACGGCCAGATTCAAGGGGGATGTCCGCCATTGGATGTCCTTACCACTCACGCTACTGGGACGCGCAGCACTTTTTAAATTGATGGCTCTCCCCCGCTTTCTCTACATATTACAAAACGCACCACTACCCATCACGCCTAGGGAGTTCCATAGGATAGACCAAATACTCAGGAAGTTGCTATGGAAAGGGGGACATCCACGCATTGCACTTGCGACCCTACAAAGATCCATTTGGGAGGGTGGAATTGGACTACCCCGGCTGCAAACCTGCTACTGGGAGAGTCAAATGGCAATAGTAAACGATAAATTGCACGGGGACATCACACTACTGCACAACAAAATACAGGACTCCAACATGCAAGACAGGCCCGTTACGAACCTCCTTTATTGGAAAATAGACCGACCTCCTACCCCATCTATGACGACACATATAACCTTAGTCTGGACAGACACACATAAATACTTAGGATGGGACAAAAAACTAACCTTAGCACAACCACAATGGAGCAACAGATACCTCCCTGAAGTGAATAAACTCCCTAAGTGGCAAGCATGGGCCCAACTAGGCATTACAAAACTTGGTGATGTGATAAAAGAAAACGAAATAATTTCCTTTGTGGATCTAGTGGCCACCACTGCACTTCCTCCTAACGAACAATACCATTATAAGCAACTCAAACATGCGCTGCAGGCACACCTCCCTGAACTGACTGATGTACCTGACTACTCCCCGCTGGAACGCAACCTGTTCCCAGAACTGCTTAAACATAAAGTCACATCCCCTATGTACAACGCCATAAACTCCTTTGCCACGAAAGAACTGACAGGTCTAAAACCCAAATGGGAGAGGGAGGTAGGTGTCATACTTCCAGAAGAATGGGTAACCGCATTAATGTACCCCAGAGAATCGGCTATTTCCTCCAGGCTCAGATTAGTTCAACTAAAAATATTACATAGAATTTATTATCCAAGGGTGGCACTGTTCAATTGGGGGGAAGGCCACTAGCCCAAACTGCCTGAGGTGTAAGAGGGAGGATGGTTCCTTCTACCACATATTGTGGAAGTGTGCCATCATTCAGCAATACTGGCAGAAATGCTGCGATGAACTGTCAAGGGTAATGGGGAAAAAAGGATACAAGTAAATCCAAAGCAACTACTGCTCGGGATAGAAGAAGATATTGAACTAACAAGGTACGAAAAAGCATTCTTATCCACCACCACTGCGATACTTAAAAGGAATATAGCGCAACTGTGGGGCTCCGAAAGACCACCGAGCTATGAACAATGGATTACGGATGTAGACATCTGCATCGCAATGGAAAAAAGGGTTTGCACTGCCAGAGGGTGTCCTGAGAAAGCTCAGAAAATATGGCGCAGCTGGGAAGATGCGCACTAAAGCTAATATATAATGACAAACCGAACTACCACTCAAAGACTCGAAAGTGCTCCAAGCCAGGTGATATAAAAGGAATAAATGTCAGGACATGTCTAAAGACTCATTGGTACACGACTATGGCGGCGAACCATTGGCGGGCGGGTAAGGGAAAATGTGTTTACCCCGCTGTATGGGGGCTGTATGTTCTTTGTGTAACTAAAAACTAATAAAATGTTTTATTAAAAAAAAAAAAAATCTGGCCACTGGCCACTACCACCACAATAAATGTCAACCATATAATATGTACATACAATACATCTTCAAATAATGAAACTCACCCAGTACCCCCCACAATCCATATAATGTCCGTGGACAGTAAGAGGTGGCCGCAGACTCGGAGGCTCCTGTACACCCCTTTTCTCGTAGAGAAACGGCTCCATATCATCTATACTCCACACCAAAGCCCCTCCATGCCCTTTTTCGACTACCAAATAACCCCAAATGTGTTTTCCAGATGTTTTCCCCATCGCGCTATCCGCAGAAAGCGGCAGGTGTCCGAAGATACAACATGGTGACCGTTTCAAAAAATATGACACCTCACGCTTTTCACCATCTAATAAGCGGGTGCGTCCGATGTCCGCGGACATCATGCCGGACACCGATTGGTCCAAGGGGGAGTCCGCGAACCAAATAGGGAAGTGAATAAAGTAACACTTGCAGCAAAAGTCAGTAAGAGTCCACTGCGCTTGCAAATTGGACCTAAGACACCTAAGGCTACAGGTGACTGGTAAGAATTGGGTACTTTGCCCGAGTACACCACATTAGTGAAATATTAGAGAACACAACCAGTCTCACAGCGCCAAAGAGGGTTAAGATTAATGTTAATGTCCAGTATTGCAAATTTATTGATTGAAGTACACTAAGTCCAGCCTGACACGTGTTTCGAGCACACAATTGCTCTTCTTCAGAGGCTTATTAAAACATCACATAAACAGGTATAATATGAACAATACAAATTAGTACATCCAGACGCCAAACAAGGCGGGCAAAGGTCGCAATACAACTTATGTCAAGAAGTTGAATTATATAACCAATAATTAAAGACAAATTGTACCACAATCCGAGAATCAATGGATAAGCAAAAAGATAATTAGAGAGAGAAAGAAAGATAGGGGTGGGTGTTGGGGGAAGAGATACAGAAATAATCCGTTAGTTATGCAATCTAAATAGATACATTAACAAAATGATGCACAACGGAGAAGCAACGCGCACAAGCCCAAGAGACCTAGAAGGTTTAAATGTACCTTATTGTTGCTATTAGTGTGCCTCAAATGGATCAATCCAGTCTGGTAAGGCTACCAGCTGGTGCCCTGTGGAGTCTGTGGAAAACTAAAATTGGGCATAAAAATAATAGGCATGTATCATTTTAAAATAATGTTATATTGAAGAGCTGAGTGGAGAATGAAAAGTAAGGTGCTGAAGTACATGTTATCAGGCCCAAATAGAGGAGATGTTCAAATAGTGGACCAGCAAATATTAAACTGTAGGGATGCCCAGTAAAATAAATAAGATACCGTACTGCTTCAACAGACCTCAAATGCAAATAAAAGAGAACAAGTTACTTACCCCAGGTAATGTTCTTTTGACTGGATGTTCCTCCAACGTATTCCTCATCTTTGATATTTGATATCCAGCTTACCTGCTTCGGAAATTTCTTTTTTCGGCAGATGGCGCTGTGCGTCGATGCAGTCGACTCGATGTCCCTCGAGGGCCTCTGTCTCGAGGATGATGTCATCGAAGGTAGATATGGCCTGCGCAGCATCGTTGGCTTCAGTTCGTTTTTTCTTACAGTAGAAACTCCCCGCATAACCACAGGTTTGACCGTACAAAACTTTGAAGGAGTGAAATCTGTAATAGCATGAGAAATTCTACTATGGGGTAGGCTGCGAGGGCATTGAGGAATACGTGGGAGGAACATCCAGTTGGAAGAACGTTACCATGGGTAAATAACTTGTTCTTCGAATGGATTGTGTCCTCCCACGTATTCCTCATCTTTGATAGACTCCCAAATCGGTGTTTGTTTTGGTGGAGGGAGTACACAATTAGTTTTCAATGGTTTTCATGAACCAAATGGAGGACAGCTTTTCCAAAACTTCCATCCTGACCGAGGGAAGACTCAAGGCAGTAATGCTTTGTGAACGTGTGAATAGTAAACCATGTAGCTGCTTCACAAATGTTTTTGATCGGTACACCCTTTTGCAGGGCTGTAGAGGTAGCCATGCAAGTGGTGGAACGGGCCCTTAATCCTTATGGAGGATCCTTGCCTGCCAACCTGTAGCATTCCAAAATTGCCAGAATGATCCACCTGGATAAGGTTTATTTTGTCACAGCCTGACCCAGTTTGTGACCTGTATAGCCTATAAAAAGCTGATCGTCAATACGAAGTTTGGATAGTCTAGATAAGTAAAAGCTCAGAGATCTGCGTGGATCCACTCTATGTAATCTCTCCTCCTCTTTGCCAGGATGAGGTGGAGGATAGAAAGTGGGCAATACAATGTTAAATTAAGGCTTAACTTTCAGAACAACCCTATCCTTGTGGAAGATAGTAAAGGGTGGCTTCGATGATAGTGCCTGCAATTCACTCACTTTACGGGCTGAGGTTGATGCTACCAAGAGAATGGTTTTTAAATGTTAACAAACTTAACGGACATGAATGTAAAGGGTCAAATGATGCACACATTAGAAATGTTAGTACCAGATTAAGGTTTCAAATTGGAACCTGGAAAGGAGATGGGGGGAACACATTGGTGAGTCCCTTTAGAAATGGTGTCACCAGTGGGATTTTGAAAAATGAACATTCTTCTGACAAGCGCTTAAAGATGGATAGCGCCGCCAAATAGCCCTTAATAGTTCCAACCTGGAACCCCAGATTGGCTAAGGATAGTAGAAAAGATAACACTTCCTGTGTTTTGCATAGAAACAGGTCTACATTCTTGTCTTTGCACCAGCTGCAGAATTTGTTCGAACGGCAATGGCAAAACAAGTTACTTACCAACTGGTAACGTTCTTTCGACTGGATGTTCCTCCAACGTATTCCTCATCTTTGACATGTAATTTCCACAGCTCGGCTACTTCAGAATTTTGCGGCCGAGGGCGTCCTGCGTCAATGGCGTCGGATCGATGTCCCTCGAAGGCCTGTCGAGGGTGACGTCATCGGATGTTAAAAGAAGCACGCATGGTGCCCGTAGCCTCAGTTCATGTTTTTTACCCCACCTCTCATTGTGTAGGCCATGTAGGCCCAACCAGCGTAGACTGCCTTCAGCATTGTCAGAACGTAAGCTGCAACAGCACAGGCAATTCTTCAGAGGGGTAGGCTGGGAGGGTGATGAGGAATATGTTGGAGTTAAATCCAGTCAAAAGAACGTTACCAGTTGGTAAGAAACTTGTTCTTCGAATGGATTGTGTCCTCCAACGTATTCCTCATTTTTGACAGACTCCCAAAGCAGTAACCAATGGTGGAGGAGGGAGATGTATTTAGATACACCCAATTAAATGGCAGAGTAAAGCACAGCCTTCCCAAAGGCAACATCCTGAACATGTGAAGTATCCAGGAAATAATGCTTAACAAACTTGTGGATGGAAGACCACGTTGCACCATCACATATGTTCTTAACAGGAACACCCCTCTGTAGGGCTGTCGATGTAGCAATGCCCCTGGTAGAATGAGCCCTCAGGCGGGTCTTTGCCCGCAAGTCTATAGCACACAGAAATAGTGAGGATGATCCACAGAGACAAGGTCTGTTTATAAACAGCGGGCCCAACCGGTGAGCAGTGTACCCCACAAAGAGCTGGTTGTCCCCTCTGACCTTGGACAATCTGGAAAGATAGAAGCTTAACGCTCTCCTCGGATCCAACCTATGTAGCTGTTCCTCTTCCTTACTAAAATGGAGGAGGATAGAAGGCGGGCAGCACAACCTTCTGACTTAAGTGAAAGTCAGAGACTACCTTAGGGAGGAAAGAAGGACGTACTCAACACAACTCTGTCCTTGTGCAACACAGTAAAGAGTGGCTTAGAAGACAGTGCCTGCAACTCGCTCACTCTTCTAGCAGATGTTATTGTATTGCAACCAAGAAGAAAACAGTCTTAAAGGTACACAACGTCAATGGACAGGAGTGCCAAGGGTCAAACAGAGCACCCATCAAAAACTTTAAGACCAGATTAAGGTCCCAGACCGGCACCTGAAAAGGCGACGGCAGGAACACATTTGTGAGTCCTTTTAGAAACTGAGTGATCAGGGGAATCTTAAAATAGGAGCATTCTTCAGATGAGCGCCTAATGGTCCCCACCTGAAGACCCATGTGTGCTAAAGAAAACAAGGAGAGAACCGCTGGAATTGAAAACTGAAAAGGATCAACATTCTTCCCCCTGCACCAGTTGCAAAACATATGCCAACGGCAACGGTACAGGGACTTTGTTGCTGGACGCCTGGACGAAAGCAACACCTCCATTACATCATCAGAAGGTCTCAATCCTTATATCTCAACCTTTGAGAAACCATGCCTGAAGGTCGAGACTCTTGACCTCTGGATGGAGAACCCGACCTTCCTCTCGCGAGAGAAGATCCACTCTTTGGGGAAGACGTATGGTAGGAAAGATGGACATGTCTAGAAGGTCCGGGTACCACACTCTGCTGGCCCAATCCGGAGCAATGAGGATCATGTGAGACCCGAACCTCCGTAACCTCCTTAGAACTTGAGGAATGACAGGGATTGGGGGGATTGGAGGAAACACGTACAGAAGCGGGAATGACCAATCCATGACAAACGCATCTCCTAGAGCTCCTCTCGGAAGAAATTCCCTTTAGCAGTATTTCTCGCACTTGGCCACCTGCGGGCTTCCCCAAAGGGCGAAGATCTCCTGAAGGACTTCCTGAGCTATCTCCCACTCGTGGGAGACCACGCTCTGCCTGCTCAGAGCGTCCGCCGCCGTGTTCTCCTCTCTGTTTAGACGCACTGCCGCTAGTGAGATTCCCTCTTGAATTGCCCAGAACCAGAGCTGCATCGCACAGTGGTAGTGACCCTACACCGCCTCTTTTGTTAAGGTAATACATGGCCACTGTGTTGTCCGTCATTATCAGGACATTCCTCCCCATACAGACGGCAGGAAAGCCTTCAGTGCTAGCCTGACTGCTCTCAGTTCCAAAAGATTGATGTGTAGTTTGGACTCTGAAGGAGACCAACTACCGCTGATGGCCAGATTGTTGGCGTGAGCCCCCCACCCTGTGAGGGAAGCGTCCATCACTACGGTTACCTCAGGCCACGGTTGCGAAAAAGGTTCTCCTTTCATGAGATTTCCTTCACAGGCCCACCACATAAAATCCTGTGAGACCCGGAACAGAATCTGAATGAGATCCGATTTCTTGCCTGAGAACTGAGACCATTGCGTCCTGAGAGCCCATTGAAGGGATCTCATTCTCAGTCCGGCCTCTGGCACCAGAAAAATGCAGGACGCCATGAGGCTGAGCAACCTTAAGAATTCGAAAGCCAGAAGACTCTGGGCATGTTGAAATTTGGTGACCATGTGGAGATTGTGTTGAGCCCTCACCTTGGATGGCGAGCACTTCCCCAAGGAAGTGTCCAAAACAGCTCCGATATACTGGAGCTGTTGGGAAGGTGTCATATGTGACTTCTTGAAATTGAAGGAGAAACCCAGTTTGTGAAAGGAGTGGCAGGTGACGCTGAGATGATCCAAGGCCTGTTCAGGAGAACGTGCCCTGATCAGCCAATCGTCCAGGTAAGGGTAGACGTGAATTCCCCCTCTCCTGAGATGCGACTACCACCATGAGCTTGGTGAAGAGCCTCGGTCGGAGGTCAACCCAAATGGCAGGACCCGAAACTGACAGTGCGAGCAGCCAACTACGAACCGCAGGTATTTCCAGTGCTTGCGATGGATCGGCATATGAAAATAAGCATCCTGCAGGTCCAATGAAACCAACCAATCCTGAAGCTGGAGGGCCTGAAGGAACTCATAAAGAGTGACCATCTTGCACTTGTCTTTCCTGAGGAACTTGTTCAAGACCGTAAGTCCAAGATGGGTCTCAGTCCTCCGTCCTTTTAGGGAATCAAAAAATACGGAGAATACCAACCCTTGTTCCTCTCCGCCACAGGCACAGGTTCTGTGGCGCCTTTCTCCAGCAGTGTCAATATTTCCTGCACAAGGCGCAGATCCGGAATCTTCAAAGAGTGCTTCCCTGGTGGATTGTCATGAGGCCAGCGAAGAAAAGGTAGGCAGTAGCCGTGGGCAATTATTTCCAGAGCCAACGCATCCGATGTAAAGGCTCCCCACTCTTCTAGATGTTGAGACAGCCTGCCCCCTAACGGTGAAACGTGACTCAAAGCTTAAGAGCGGTTTTGAAACAGCTGCTGCAGTGCCTGATGGCAAAGAGGCTGCAGCTTGAGAGGCTTTGTGTCACGACCCTCAGCCCTGATCCCCACTGGCAAGCCCATTGGCCAGATGGAATCAGGGCTTGGATCACTAATAAGGCATGGCATCCACTTCTCACGCCCTCTTGGGCCCAGTCCTGGCGCCTTTGGCACCAGGCTCATCAGTAAGGAAAGACATCTACTTGAGGAACTACTTTATTTAGGCTTTCAGCCAACATGGAGGCATCCACATAGCTTGATTCCTAGAACCAAGCTATGCGGTCTAGTGTTTTGGGTGTGCTGGCCTAGGGATTACTTTACCTGGACTACTTTACAGTGGCTATTTAAACCACACCCGAACAAGACAACACGCTTCACGTTACTTTGCTTCTAGCAACGTGACGCTCACTGTGTCCAGCTTTCTCACAAGCCTGGTGAATTCCGGACCTGCAGAAAAAACCAAGAACATCGTTGGCAGCAGAATCTTACCTGCATTCATCATCCTTCACTGCTTGCAGCTCCTGGGCAGCTCTGTTGGTGGAGTTCACCACCCGGATCGAAGGACCTGAGAAAAGGAGAAAGACATCATTAAAGGAGGTAGTGGAGACATTACAACCACAAAGCGCTTAAAGAATTACCTTGTTGGGTGCTTTTCGGCCGGCATAGCTCTGGAACTCCATCTGCGCTGGGAACTCACCGCGACCTATGAAAAGAGAAAAGCACAGGTCAGTGAGGACAAGACATCGCTGCGCTACGCAAAGCGCCTCCTTACTACATCATTGCGCTTTAGCTCCCCATCATCTCCCGGTGAGAACCAGAATATCCAGTTCTCCAAGCGGACACTCCGCGCTCCTAGGGAGATAAAAAAAGAGACATTTAGAACAGAGAAAAGGCATGCAAGAATTACGACGCCATCAATCGCAATAAGACCTACCTGAAAGATACTACAAGGGCAGCAGTCAGTGAAGTAACTGGACCGCCCCGCCCACAAAAGACAATGCGCCCCTGCCCAGAGAGGAGGACGGAGAGCACACCGATTTCGACAACCAGGTGAGAAGAGAACCTGGAGGGGCTGGAAACACAAGGGACGTGGGGGGAAAACCTACCTTGGTCGCCCAGTCCTAATATAGTCTTCATTTCCAGGTGGAATCCCATCGACACCGAGACCACACCAGGGAATCATTGGGAAGGGCACCAACGACCAACTGGCTGGGTGGCGTCCCCGTGGATACCAGGTGAGCGTAACACTTTGGCACCCGTACCTCGTCCACCACAAGGCAACTTAAGTTGGCCCCTTTGACTGGCCCTTCCTCTCGCCCTTCCAAACGAGGAGTAGAAACGAAAAGATCCACCCCTCCACTGTTGTCCCCTAGGACGAATAAAGGCTGAGGTTGCCTAACAGCAGTGCCCAAAGACTTGGCAGCTGCCTTTGAGGTCTGCAACTTGGCAAGGCTCTCGTCAGCCTTGCTGCCAAACAGATGAGACCCGTCAAAGGGCATGTTGAGAAGACGAGCCTGCACATCTTCTGCAAAACCCGACTTCTGCAACCACGCAAACCTGTGCATCACGGTGCTCGTAGCCATGAACCTGCTCACACTATCCGCAGTATCCAACCCAGACTGAAGGGATTCACACATGGCATCCTTGCCATCCTGAAATATAGCCAGAAAATGATCTATCATCTGGAGAATGTGATGAGCTCTCACCTCGGGTGACTCAGGACTGCTCCGATGAATTGCAGTCTTTGGAATGGTATCATATTTCACTTCTTGTAATTGAGGGAGAAGCACGGTCTGTGTAAGAAGTGGCAGGTTATGCTCAGATGTTCCTATGCCTGTTTGGGTGAATGTGCCCTGATTAACCAATCGTCGAGGTAAGGGTAGACATGAATCCCATCTGTCCTTCTTTCGGATGAGGAAGTATGGGGAATACCAACCCTTTTTCCTCTACGCTACAGGTACATGTTCTATTGCACCTTTCTCTAGCAGGGTTAAAATTTCCTGCAACAGAAGCGGATCTGGAATTTTGACACAGTTGTACCCGGTGGATGGTCTTGAGGCCTTTTTTGAAAAGGAAGGCAGTAACCTTGAGCCACTGTTTCCAGTGCCCAAGTATCTGAAGTGATGTCCCGCCATTCGTTCAGATGCTTAGAGATCCTGCCTCCCACCGGGTTCTTGTGGGTCAAGGCCTCTGAGTGGCTTTGCGGCAGCTGCAGCAGCGGCTGTGGGGACAGATGCCGCTGCTGGGGCTGATCTAGCACCCTTTCCTCATCCACCCCGAGGACATTTTCCTTGCCCTCTTTGACTAGCCTATCCTTTTCCTCTTCCAAATGAGGAATACAAACAAAAAGAACGACCCTTCCAGGAAGATGATCCTGAGTAGGAGTGTTGCTGAGGTTGTCGTATGGAGGCGCTATGTGACTTAGCCGCCGCCTTGGAGGTCTGCAGCTTCTCCAAACTTTCTTACACCTTGCTGCCGAACAACCTGAAGCCGTCAAATGGCATATTAAGAAGTCTGGCCTGCACATCCGGTGCAAACCCTAACTTTCTCAGCCACGCAAAGCTGCGTAGCACTGTGCTAGAGGCCATGGACCTGTTGATGCTGTCAACAGTGTCCAGTCCTGATTGAAGGCATTCCCCCATAGCCTCCTTTCCATCTTTCACAATCGCAAGGAAGCCGTCTCGCTGCTCGCCCACAGGAAGGTGTTCAGCTGCTGCACTAATACAATCCGACAGGGTGTATGTGAATCTTGCAAGGGTGCAGGTCACATTTGTTGACTTTAAAGCCATACTGCTCAAAGAAAAAATCTTTCGAGACCAGGCATCAATTATTTTATCATCCCTATCTGGGGGAATAGAAGGGTATGCAGATTGTCTAGTGGATGTAGCTGCCTGGTCTACTAAGCTCTCAGGTGTGGGATGCTTAGTTAAATAGTCGGGGTCAGAAGAAGGTGGTCTGCATTTCCTAGCAACATTTTTGTTCACCGCTGGTCCAGATTCTGGGGTTTCCCATGCAGCCATAACCTTCCTCTGAAGTGCTGTGTGAAAAGGAAGAACTGGATCCTTTTGAGAACCTTGACTGAGAATGTCATGTCATCTTGTTCGTAAGTGGGTGAATTTCTGTTCCACTCCATGGCACCTCCCACTCCAACTCCACCACCCTATTTATAATATTTCTATATGCAGAGTCTGCATGATCAGCAGGGTCAGGTTTGTCGAATTCCAACTCAGGTGACGTGTCTATACCACTAGCTGTTTGTAGACAGTCATAGAGGTCAGACATTTTTGACTGAGGGTCAATTAGTTCTTCAGGAACATCCCTTGTACCAAATTTTACCCCAAAAGGGGAAATCTCCACTTAAGAGGATTGTACCTCATAAATAGAGGCCATAGACTTGAAAAAGTATTTTCTTGGCACAGGGTGAACATTTGTATCCGTGGTTTGTGAAGGCATTGACCTTGGTGCCGGAATCAATGTCCCGACAAAGGCGTCGATGACGTTGACATTGTCGACGCTGGCTTCGATAAGGTCGAAGGAGCTTTAGATGTAAGCGCCGTCGAGGAAGGTGATGATGCTACCTTCGACACTGGCGTTGAGTAAGTCTTCGACAGAGGCGTCGAGGAGACCTTTGACACAGACTTCGATGATGGTTTGGCACCTGACGCCATTTTGTCTGGTGTCGCCTTTGGTTTATGCATCGATAGGCCTGTCTTGCTCTTTTTATGAGGTGTCGGAGAGTTTTCTCTCGACGACACCCTCGATGATTTTTCGCTGGATTTAGAGAATCTAGTCTCTGACCTTCCTCGGTCATCTTTAGAATGAGCTGGGGCATGGTCTTCACGCGATTTCTTCGAGGGGGTCTGGGCCGCATTCTCGAAGATTTGCATTATCGAGGTTCTAAAAGCCTCTCATTTTCTAGGGGAATCATGTTTTGATGGACAGGTGATAACCGCTGTATCAGAAGACGAAGAAGAAGACGAGGGAGATCGGGGACGCCTCTTCTTCGCCTTCTTCGAAGAAGACGAAGATTTTCTTGACCGACTCCTTGTTAGGCAGAAACCTGTGCAGTTCCCTCTGGGACCACTGCAAAAGATTTAAGACTACAGGTGTTTGGCAGTAAACCCACTTGGTAGCAGTCTGTACCACACAGATTCACTTGGTAGCTGTGGCTGAGCAGTCAGACTTCCCTCAAGAAGAGTTAGGCAGTATAAAGAGTATTCACAATAGGTCAGAAGAACCCAGTAGAACAAGTAAACACTGACCGGAGCTTGGTGTAAAAGAGATATAATTATTTATTTAAAACCACATCTAGTAAAACGCACAGGCACTAAGGTTAAGCAGTTAAGAAACACGGTCACTAAAAGATATACACTCCCTTAAAAGAATATTAGACAAGTCTTAAGTAAAGCCCCACTTATTTTCAGACAGCGGTGAGCGCTTAACGCAGATGGCACTCTAATAATTCGTTTTAAAAAGGGAGAGAAGAGCAGAGTTTAATTTGAAACAGATCCCAACACTTTCACAAGAACACAACAAGAGAGGAAGGCAAAGTAACACCGTGAAGTTAGAGTTCAGAAGGCTGGATCAACTTTAAGAGGATCAGAACGAAATGTGTCTAAGGTCACACGGTTGCAGTGCACAAAAGTCTTGAAAAGGTTCAAAAAGAGTTGGACCAAAGAAAGGGACCAGTTAGATGGTCAAGGCGGCCAGCCCAGTCCAGAAGGTTAAGGGATTATTATTACCTTGTAGCAATCTTTAGAAAGGGAGGCCTGGCGGTCACAGTACCTTAAAGTGGTGAGAATACTCCAGCGGGGGCAGTTGTTCCTGGCAGCGGATGCAAGTCGGTGCTTCGTCCGGGGGAAGAGAGGATCTCGTCGGGGAGGAAGACAGGAGTCCGTTGCACTGCCAGGGAAGAAACCAGCCGCAGAGTTCTCAGGTAAAAGGAGCAGTCCTTTTATTCGCGGTCCAGTGGTAAGTGGCTATCCGGTTGCCAGGGTGCTTGGCACGGGCAATTCCACCACAAGACGTCCTGGGATGCGAGGAAAGAATCCTCGCATCCCAGGACGTGCCCACCAGTCAGGGGAAGAAGCCTCTCCAGCTGGGAGATCTTCTCTGTCGTCGGGAAGTGGTGAGTCGGTTCCGCAGGGCTCCACCGGTGGTGTCGTCGTGGTAGGTCGGCTCAGCTTTTCCCTCGTCGGATTCTCAGGTCCTGTGGCGACTTCTGAAGTTCCAGTCCCCAAAGCCCTGCTTTTATGCAGCACACCCCCATTCACTCACCCTAGCTAGCAATCAAACATGCTAAGTGGTGAGCCGGCCGGCTCACCACTTGGGCCAATCGCACAAGAGTGCGACTTGAGTTACCAAGGTAACTCAGTCCAGGGTGCCTAAACCCCCTCCCACACCCCCTGTGGTACCCAGACAGAGTGGCACCACTTTTGGAGGCTTCTGTGGAGAAGCCCGCCAAAAAGTGGAACAAAGGGCTCGACTTGGGTTGGAGTCACAGAAGAGAACACAAACGCCATTTTAGAATCGAGTCCTGGCAAAAATACCAACCGGCAAATTAATATTAATTAAATAAACCAGCGGTATGTTCGAGGCTATGAGAATTAAATAATTAAAGTTGGTAGCCTCGAACAATGGGAAAATCCCATAGGGATATATTCGCGGTCGAATATAAAAAGTAGTATCCACTGCCACCAGCCAAAACTCGATCAGGGGGGACGGAGACGTGCCCCCTCGACTAACAGACCCCGGGGCAATCGAATTGCCCCGACCAGTACGTCCACAATATGATGGTTTCTACCGGTTTCTGTTAATAATTTGGGACTAGTAAAGCCAATGGTGACTTTACATGCCCTGGGAGACAGTAGTCAGTCCCAGGGTATGGAGTCTATGGTGGGGTGTCACTATGACACCCCTGTGTCACTGCACAGAGGGTGCGGTGTAACACACAAAGTAAAAACACATGAGACCCTATGGAGTAACGGACCCCATAGCCCATAAAACACATTAACAGTCAAAGGAACACCATAAATCATGTCCAAGAGTGGGAGAAAAAGAGTCTCACTCTTGGCAGGAGAAAAAAAACTCCAGAAATCCAGCAAAGCTGCTGGGGGATTCACTAGGTTAGGAAATTCAGCCTAAAGAGAGAATTCTCCCTAACACTCCTCGACCTAGATTTCTTCGATTTACATTGGACTCCGCTGAGTCTTTATTTTTCTTCGAAGAGGCCTTCGAAGATTCCTCCCCTACCACCAACTTACCTCTTTGTTCCGTGAAAGCTTTATTCGTCATAGTTTCACAGGAACCGCATTCGTCAACTCGATGGTCTGGACCCAAACACCAGAGGCAAACTCGATGGGGGTCATTTATAGACATTTCCTTCCCGCCACTCTGTCACTTTTTAAAGCCAGTTTTAGAGGTAGAAGGATTAGATGAGGAAGACATCTCGAAAGACTGAAGCGCTGTTTTCATACACACAAAGCGAAAGCTTTCAGGAAAAAAAGGAACTGAAGCCAACAGGCGCGGCTTGTGCAATTTATACTGCGGATGACGTCGACACTCTACGGCAGCCCTGGAGGGACATCGACACCACAACATCAAGCACAGCGCCCTCTGGTGTGGATTTTTTTTTCCAAATCAGCAAAGCTGACGATACGAATATCTAAGTTGAGGAATACATGGGAGGACGCAATCCATTCGAAACATATTTCGTCCTCTTATTTTCAGATATCTCAAGCGACTGTGGTTCTGTGAATAGCAGAACTGTATTGCTCCCCTGGAGATGGACCATTGACCACTCTTCCTGAGCTCACGCTAGCAGTCACTTAGGTAACTCACATTTTCAGCTAGTTTTAAATGACCTAAACAGGTCACACAGTGCATCTCACACGCACTGGATGCTCTTGTGCAATTGTTCTTGTGTTGAAGAAGGGCTAGTGACTGATATGTTCACTTGTCCCCCCCTTTCAGCTGCCATTGATTAGCTTACCAGGTGGACCTCGAGAGAAGGGCCCCCCCCATATACGTGAGGAACCAGGGATTTTGGAGTTAACCCCACATACCCCTGTGAGAAGTACAGTTAAGTGACATGTGGAGGTTTCCAAAGCAATGTGTGCAGTCCATTTACCCAACCATAGAGTATCTCAAATTTGAGTGCTATTCAAATGCAACTTTTTGCGGCCCCCACAGGGTAATCGTTCCTGCGCAGAGGAAGGATTTACATGGATGTCACGAACACTGGCATGCCGAAACGTGCATCAATGCCCTGTAACAAAGAAGGGGCACTGTATAAACATTACATATTTCAAGTTCACGTAGGCAGATTCAAGGCATGATTATCAATTAATCGTGTCTGAAAACTCCCCATGGTTGTATCCAGTACACCATGCAGCAGTTTTTTTTAAAGTGAATTGTTCTTTGACCATTGTATGATTATGATGATTTTGGTTTTGTTTCTAATTTTGGCTTTGTTCTTCTGTGTCATTTGTGTCATCTTATCATATGTATCTCCTTAGAAAATCGTTTTTAGGAAATTTTTTTGAGTACACTTTTTTGTAAATATCTCCTTTTTTTCAAACAAATATTTTATTAGGCATTTCCAGAGAAATATACAACGAAATCATAAAAGCATTCTTAAATAACATCAGTCATCACACAGAACCAGCACTGGGTTTCTTTCCACAGGGACCGTTAGTGGGGCTCAACTCCGCCTATCCTCTCCGGGAGTTACTAGATCTTGTTTGCCTCGACTTTGGGTCCTTTAGTCTACATTTCCTTGGAGCCATCGCGTTAGCAGGGGCCTCCTGGTAAGTTCTGGAAATCTTTCAGAGTAGTCCATGAAGTGTGCCCACGTGTTTAGAAAAGAGTTCAAATTCCCTCAACGTATCGCGGCTACTTTCTCAGCTACTACGATTTCCCAACACTTGGACCAACATAACGGAATTGAGGGGCCTTCCATGTTCTTCCATAGCCTGGCCATTGCAATTTTGGCCGCTAACAAAAGGTGGGTGCAGAGGCACGCCATCTGTCCCGAAAGCGGGAACTCCCCTTCCCTCGTTTCTCAGAGAAGTATTATTCCAGGATCCCATGGTATAGTCAGAGCTGTGATTGCTTTAATGTGGTCCATCACCCCTCTCCAGTACACCTCTGCTTTTGGACAGGTCCACATTAAGTGGAATAGGGTACCCCTAGCTGTGCATCCTCTGCAGCAGTTTGAGGGCATGTCCGGGTTGGACTTGTTCAATTGGTCTGGGATGATGTAGTATCTATAGCAAACATTATATCCCCCTTCTCTATTAGTGATGCATTGGGAGTTTTTGTGTAGTCTAGCCCAGATCTTCCCCCATTCTTCTATCGCTATTGCACGATTCAGGTCCCTCTCCCTGTTGAGCATATATTTTTCTTTTTTGGTGGGGTGTGTTTTGTCTAGCAGGCGATATGGCGTGGAGATTTTCCCCCTCAGTGTTGCCGAGGTTAGGGTCCGTTCTAGAGCTGTCAGGTCCCCTGCCCCCTTTTCCCTGAATATTTTGTTTGAGATCCAGTGTCGTAACTGGGCATAGCAGAAGCGTTCTGTCTCTGTAACCCTGAATTTTTCTTTACATTTTTCAAATGTTATAGGGGAACTCTTATCTAGGAAATCAGATATCCTCTGCAGCCCTCCCTCCCTCCATATTGCAAAACTTTGTGGGGGAGGTTCCTGGTGTGAATTCCGCATTATTCTAGATTAGTGTGAGTGGAACTAGAGATCCTTTACATTCCCATTTCCGAGTTGTTGTTTTCCAGCATAATACTGTGCTTTTTGTTGCAGTGAGAGGTCCCTGGTTCGCCTGGGCTTTGACTGTAGGGGTGTGCGGGAGATCGGCCAGGGGGGTCGGGCTCCATGCTTCCTCAATTTGCCTCCAAAGAGGCTGGTCTGCTGTCTGCACCCACGTGAATGCATGAGATAGTTGTAACGCATGCGCGTACCTTGACACATCAGGGGCTCCCAGCCCACCCAGGGATCTCCTGCGGTGATAATTTTCTTCACTATTCTGGGTTTCTCCCCCCATATGTTCTTTTAATTTTTCTTTGTTTGAATACCTACAGCAACACATTTTTTTGTTTGTTATATACACATTCAAATCATTACTAACTTGAAATACTCTGACATTTGTGCGCTATAATAATTGCCACAAATAATTTTAAATATACACAACACGTAGTTGTTAGCATCCTGGCCTTATCAAGGATCAGATCATCCTGTTCAAAGAGGAGGGTTTGAATACTCCACCCCATATAGTCTACAACTTTAGACATTAGTTGTCTATATGAAGCATCTGCATGCTCAACAGCTTCAGGTCTACCAAAATCTAGCTCTGGTGAGATGTCTATCCCACTGGCGTTTGTAAATTATCATAAAGATCTTTCAATCTAGACTCTTCTGAAATAAAGCTCTCAGGCACATTTGGTGTACCAAATTGAAGACCAAAAGGCGCATCATTGTCTGATGTCTCATTTTCCTCATAAATTGAGGTGAAAGATTTAAAATAATCTTTCCCTGATAAAGGAATAACGGCCTTGTCTGGGATAGGCATCATAGGCTTAAGAAACTGAACTCGACGCTCGAGGAGTAAAAATCTTTTTCAGATTCGATGGCACCATTGGTTTAGATGGCGCAGTGGGCGTCGACGGTATGGCTGGCGTCGAGTGTGTAGACGGCATTGATAGCGCAGCGGGCGTCGATGGCCCCAATGACCTCGACTTATGTTTGGATTTACGGCTTGGAGGATCCTTCGATGAGGATCTGGCCTTCATCCCAGGCTTGAGGGCGCACAGGATTTGGCTTGAGCCCTTTCCTTACGGGCTTCTTTGGAAGGCACGGTAGGAGCACGGCTTGCCGAGGGTTCTTGTTTTTGAAATATTTTTAGCATTTCAGATCTAAATGCTTCCCATTCGGCCGTTGTGGAGCTTTTCGTGGGAAAAGAAACCTTCTCAGGGGCAGTGTCTAATGACGAAATCAAAGAAGGCAACCTGTGATGCCTCTTTTTTTTACTTCCTCAAAGACAATGTGGAGTGGTGGGAGCCCCTCCTCGATTGATCTTTTAACCTTCTTCCTTCGAGGAGAGTCGCCTCTCGGCTTGTCGGATTTTTGGGGGTTTTTACCTACTGCCAATTTCCCCTTTCACTCCTTCAGAGCCTTTCCCGTCATCGACTGGCACTAGGAGCAGGCATAGGTTTTATGCTCCACTCCGTGACACCACAGACAAACTTGGTGTGGGTCAGTTAATGATATCTTAGAATCACAGTCCGAACAGTTCTTGAACCCGGTCTTCGGGGTAGTAGGTGTCGAGGAAGAAGACATTATCGCGATGAACAAAAAAAGCATGCCGTAGTTTCTCGAAGCGTTAGCTAACTCTGAAAAACAGAACTGAAGCCAACGGGTGCAGCGCGTGCCATATTTACCTTCGATGACATCATCCTCAATGCAGAGGCCGTCAAGGGACATCAAGTCGACTGCATCGACGCACAGCGCCCTCTGCCAGAATTTATTTTCCTAAAGCAGCTGAAGCTGGACATCGAATAACAAAGATGAGGAATACGTGGGAGGACACAAACCATTCTATAGTATACCCCTCGGGAGGATGGGTGGACAGAATAATGGGATGCAAAGCAGAGGCAAGGGCGTCAGCATCCACAGAGGTAGTAAAACATGCAGATAAATGGGCGGAAGATGAAGCAGGACCACTAATCCATAACTAAAATCCAAGCACTGAAGTTATGCTTTAGAAATAATGTCTCAGTGACAGTTGGTAAAAATGAAGGGTGCAATCATATTATGGATTTACCAGGTATGAAAGTTGGCACAGCTGTAATCCTGGACCACTATTGGGCCTAAAGTATAAATTCAAGTTACTCGCCATAGTGACTAGAGTACTCCTAGTCCTTAGTCCCATTTCCTCCATCCTTGTGGCCGTCCCCCAAAATGGGGCCGGTACGGGAACCTATGGCAGCAAAAATTGAACTTCCCCTTTAAATTGGGTTGGGGCTCAGCCTCTGGAACACCCTGCTGAAACCCCGTCCCACCAAGGCCCCACCCTCCGGCGCCTCACCTCAGTCCCCTTTGAACCCATTGGACGCTTAGATACCTGGCTACGCCTATCACATATTAGCCCTTGGCATAATAGCGGGGGAAGGCGGGTGGGATGTATGGAGGAAAGGGTACTAAGGACTATCAGTACTCTAGTCACTACATTGAGTACATTTAATTACTCATATGTCCTGTCCCCTTTCCTCCATCCTTGTGACTGACTCCACCGAACAAGAACATAGGGTGGAGCTGTGATAACCTGCCTCATATCTAGGATGAAGCAAAAAGGTTCTGAAGAACCACCTGACCTAACTCAGCATCGCGCCTGGAGCTGGTGTCCAGTGAGTAGAGCTTACAGAAGGCCGATGGAGTGGCCACCCTGCTGATGACATCCCAAGAAGCATGTTTCTGAAACGTGACGGCCTTGGCCTTGGCTCTAATCGCATGAGCATGAATCCCCTCAGGAACAGGTCTGCCCATGGCTGTGTATGCCTGCGAAATGGCTTGGACCGTCCAACACGTGATGGATGCCTTGGAAGCCTGAGAGCCGGTGGAGGAGCCTCCAAAAGTCACAAACAATGCCTCGAACGTCCTGAAGGATTTCGTCTGAAAGAGATTAAACTTGAGGATCCTCTTGAGCTCCAGGGAATGCAGGGACCTCTCTGCCTCTGTCTGCGGGTTTGGGAAGAACACCTGCAGGCAGATCTCCTGATTTAGATGAAATAGCGAGACGACCTTAGGCAAGAAGTTTGGGTGGGTGCACAAGATGGCCTTGTCATCGTGAAACGTGAAGGGCTTGCACGAGGACAACACCTGAAGCTCACTAACCCTGCACGCAGAGGTGATAACAACCAGTAAAACCGTCTTTAGTGTCATTAAGCGGATTGTCTCGAGAGTATAGCTCAGGGGCAACGCGCTCTTCTTGGAAGTAAGACGACATGGATCAACACAGGTGCAATCCCTGGGTCCACGCTTAGAAACCTTTGGGTATTAAGCGTGTTATAAATAACCAATTATAATTATGTCCACAGAGGCCATCGGCTCAAAGGCTTGTGCTGCAAAGCTGCCAGAACCACAGACCGGGTGCAGCCTATGCACCGGCTGAAAAAGCATAGCCAACCCCTTAAGGTGGGCCTTAACCACTGAGTTGGCCGCAAAAAACACATGCTCAGGGGAATTCTTGTAAGTATCCACCTGAACTCTAGAACGAGACAGGTGTGCTGAAAAAGCCAGTACGTCACCCAGAGGACAGGTGACCGGGTCCAGACCATGGTCACAAGCCCAATGACAGAACCTAGTCCATTTACTCTTATACTGGGACCGAGTCGCTGGCCTACTGGCCTGCTGAATAATGTCCCAGATGTCCTCCGAAAATGTAGCATGTTGAAGCCTTAGCTGGTCAGGAACCACGACGCCAGCGACAGCTTGGCCAGGTCTGTATGCTCCACCGCCCTGCCCTGCTGCGTCAGGAATCCCCTGCTGGAGATCGGAAGGTGGACAGGACCCTGGGAGCACCACTGCAGCAGATGCGAAAACCAGCGTCTCGAAGGTCAGTGGGGGACAATCAGGATGAGGCTGCAACCCATCGAAGCCCAGAACTTCCACAGGGTCTTTTGGAGCAGACAAATGGACGGGAACGCATAACAACTGCGACTGTGCCAACAAATCTGGAAGGCATCTCCCAGAGACCCCCGATCCAGTTCTGCCCATGAAGCAAACTGGGGGCACTTGGAATTCAGAGAGGATGCAAACAAATCCAGGTCCACGAACCCCCCAACGCTGGAACAGGGGCAACAAGGAGTCGGTGTGCAACTCTCACTCTCAGGTGTTGAACCCCAAGCGGCTCAGCTGGTCTGCTTCTGCATTGCTGTCCCACAGGAGGTGGACTGCTTAAATCCAAATACCTTCCGTCAGCACCCATTCCCAGATCGATACCGCCTCCATGCAGATGAGGGGGAGGGGGGGGAACAGGTGCCACCCTGGTGGTTCAGGTAAAACATTGTAGTAGACTTGTCCATCCTGACCAGAACAGACCTGTCGCTGATGAGGGGCAAAAACGCCTTGAGGGCCAGGCCCACTGCCCTGAGCTCCAACTGATTGATATGCAGGAGGGCTTCCATCCTGGACCATGCTCCATGAATCGCATAGCCCTCCAGAGTAGCCCCCCAGCCCGAAAGGGAGGAGTCTGACATCCAACATCACCACAAGGGTAGGCTCCGATCAGGTGATGGTGGCTCCCACTGAAACATTGCCATCCATCAGCCACCAGCGAAGATCGGGCAGTAGGAGCAGTGGTATTGGGACCCTGTACGACTGAGACACTGTCTCCTGATCCCAATTGGCTGCCAGTTGGAGCTGGTGGCGCCTCATCTTGAGGCGAGCATGCTGTACAGTGAGCACGCCGGAGGCCATCAGGCCCAGAATGTGTTGGAACCACCATGCCGAGGTGGTCGAGTTGGACAGAAATTGCCCCACTCCCTTGCTGAGGGACAGAAGCCTCTTGGGAGTAGGGAACACCCGCTGAATGGTAGTGTTCCAACGCACCCCTAGGAAGACCAGTCCCTGAGATGGGCACAACTGTGACTTCCTCTGGTTGAGGGAGAACCCCAGCTGATGAAGGATATCCACCAATCTCTGGCAGGAGTACACCACCCCTTCTGGTGACCCCGCTCTCACCAGCCAGTCGTCCAAATAAGGGTACAGATGATGGCCCTCCAAGCGGAGAAGGCCCGCCACAGCGTTCATGAACTTTGTGAAGAAACGAGTGGTCGAGATCAAGCCGAAGGACAGCACCATTGTTCTGAAAGTGGTAACAATCGTGAACCGAAGAAACGTCCAATGTGGTTGGTAGATGGGTAAATGCAGCTGAGCATCCTTGAGGTCCAGGGAACACATCCAGTGCCCTGCACACAGAGACTCGCCTATGTGCGCATCAGTACTCACCAGGGGACAATGAGGGGTACTCAGACACTGGGCTCTGTCGTGTAGTATAACCTAGACCAAATATGTCTAGGTCTCCTCACAAGAGGGTGATCTTTCCAATGATACACTCCGCTAGCCAATAATAATTAAAAGAGCTGGAAGAGTAAATCACTTGAAAGAGCAAGGGATCCAAAACATTGTCAATGCACCAGGCTGCAACAATAGTAGAGGAATACGAGTCAACACGGCATAAGGAATTGACAACAAATAATCCACTATAAGACCACACACTAGCCTGGACAGTGGGACAGCAAAGACTTCAATACGTTGTATCACTTGCGTCCCCAGTCTCGAGTCTTCCTCTAGGAAAACGCAAGGATAAATCCACTAAGTATGCCAAAACTGAAACAAAGTCAACCTGATCCTTACCCAGTAAACAGCTCAGGGCGTCCAGAAGAACAGGTTGCACAGGTGGATACAGCCAGGGGAAAAAAACGAGGAGAGGAAGGGTTAATAAGGGACTAAACCCGGGCGGCACGAGGGACGCACTAGTGACGGGTTGATGCACAGATAGTTAACAGCAGTGCATCCAAAGTCCTGTGCATAAGAATAAATCTGACTTTGTTGTTTACTAGAGTTGTATATGAGAAAGTATTGTACATGGATGAAGGATCCAAGGAGCAGGTGGTTGTCAATAGGAGTGGACTGTTACTTAAAGCAGTCTGGTGAGCAGATATAGTCTGAGGGACAGGCCGAGGTCGGAGTTATGCAGGCAGTGAGAAATGATGAATGCGGCAGGTAAACTCAGTCCGTGGGACGGACCGAGGTCGGAGTTGTGCAGGCGGTGACCAATGATGAATGCGGAAGGCAAAATCAGTCCGTGGGACAGGCTGAGGTTGGAGTTGTGCAAGCAGTGACAAACGATGAATGCAGCAGACAAACTCAGTCTGTGAAACAGGCAAAGGGTCAGCAACGATAAGTATTCAGCATATGCAAAAACAAGGTAATCTGTAACAAAGGACAATAGACTGCGGAATCAACAGAGCTTCAGACGGTACTTACCAAGATCAGAAGCTCCGGACAGGATGACGGCCATTCCTTTAAGTGAGTCAGGGAAGGCGGCGCTTATGCTAAAACACAGCGCGCCGAGTCATGTGACCGCCATAGGATAATGAACGTGTGGCTGTGGAACGCAACGCTGTCAAGCCACGTAATTGTGTAGTACAGCGTGACCATGGTAACCTCCATGGAAACCTCCAGCGCAAAGTGAAAGGGTGGAATAGAGACTGGAAACAGGCGGCACACGCACCTGCTGAGGTAGAGACGAAGCCCAGGATCGGGCACAGGCAGACGGACCCGGAACCATGACAGCGCATGGAAGTAATCATCTTGAAGCGTTCCAGCAGTAAAGACAGATTTAGAAATTACAGGTCCAGGACAACCCTCAGGCCAGCCTGGTTGTTCTTTGGTACCGCAAACATAGTACCCTGATCCCCTGTCTACAAGAAGAACCGGTTCTATCGCCTGCATCTGCAAGAGCGAAAGGAACTCCTATAAAAGAGCCGGGGACCTGATCTGACGAAAAGGAGGAGAGGATGGTAGAGGCAAAGGAAGAGGAAGACTGAAGCATGTGGAGACTATGGATAGGATCCACGGGTTGCTGAAAAGACGCTTCCAGGTGTCCTGGAACAGAGCTAAAACGGCACCCCACAGGCGAGCTGTGTTCCCCAGACCTTGACATCACTGCTTCTTGGTGTCAGAGGTGGGGCAGAGGAGGAGGAGCGAAAAAACCTATGCAACGTCCTCCTGTCATCACTGGGCGACCTGTCAGGCCTCCGTGTACCGCGGAACCAGTGCAGAGCTTGAACTTGGTCCTGCCGTGGGACTAAGGGAAGTATTTCTGTCCAGGTTTTGTCAGGATGACCAGGGAATTGGCGGTTTGAGTGCATGTTTTCTTCTTTGTCAACTCGTCATCGGTTGACGAATGAAAAAGATCCACACTCTTGAAGGGCAGATCCAGGATCCGCTCCTGCACATCAGATGAAAACCTAGTGGTGTGCATCCACACCGTCTTCCTCATCTCAACACCAAGGCACAGCCCTCTGCTGGCTGTGTCGATGTGGGAGACTGAAGACTCCATGAGGTCCTGCTCAATGGCCTGGGCATCTGCCAGACCGGCCTTGAAGGAGACTTGCTTGTCCGAAGGGAGGTCGGGCAGAAAATCCCTGAGCTCCCGGCACAGTGTCTGGTTAGCTGCAGCCAAGAGGGCATATGCATTGGCTTGCTGCAGATGCAGTCCTGAGATGAAATAAAAGCGTTTTCCAAAGATTAGAGGTCTATGTCCACCTTGGAAAGACAATTGGAAGTGGCTCCCGTGGAGGGAGATGATGAAGACGATGGTTTAGAATACAAGGAGGCCACAGCCACCACTGAAGAATGAGGCTGCGGGTGGGATGACAGGAGGATTGGCTCCCCGTCCACCAGCCTGAAGCGGCTGTCCAATTTCTTGTTCATCTGGGCGTTGGCTCTGGGCTTCTCCTAGACTTTTTGCGCTACATGCAGGACATCATTCTGGAGGGGATATCAGATTTGATTGTGGTGCGCTTACCCAAAACCTCTGCTAGCAGTCCCGACCCCTGGGGGGCTTCCTCTGGCAGAGGTGCCCAAAGAACTCTGCCAGGCTCTGAAAGGCCTTAACGGATGCCGAGAGTTCATCGTCCTGGGCGTCATATTCATCCCCCCTTTTTCACAGACCGATGGGAATACGGGTCAAGGGACACAGGTACCAACAGGGTCCTCCCCAAGTCTGGCGCCAAAGACAGGTCCAACGGCTGTTGAGGGGGGAGGCATTGGTGGTACAGGAGGAGGAGGAGGAGGGGTATGAACAACCGGTAAGTCCTGGACCGGGGGGGGCTGACACTAGAACCGGCAGCGCTGGAGGAATGGGAGCAGTACCCAGAGGAGGGGGCTGGAGCGGTGCTACCTGCAGGATGACCTCCTTCACTATATCCTTCAGGAGCCCCTTCATCAGAGTGTAACATATGCATACGAGGAAGCACTTGAAGAAGCAGTCCTCACAAACTGCCGGGTCATATGACCCGGCCCCCCGATGCGCTGGGCCTCCGCTCCTGGTCAAAGCGCTGAGGCGCCTGGGACATGTAGCTGTACGTCTGTGATGGGTAGATGTATCCCTGAGGAGACCAGATGCCTGTACCGTAAAATTCCACTGCCACTTGCAGAGGGAAGGGGACTGGGATCATCTTGCAAAGCTCATTTGATGGGCGAAAGCAAGGGAAGGCCCTGAGCTGGATCAAAGATGGTCGCCTGTCTGGCAGGCTCTGCCACGTGCCTCTCCGCCATTTTGAAGCCCTGCGCCACACCCTGGGTGGGAGGTTGCAGAGGCCTCGGACATGGGAGGATACAGTTTGGGCCTCACCCTTATGAGGACAGCCTGCTAGGGCCCCTGAACTTCTCAGCTTGGGAGCCGGTAGCCTTGATGCAATCAGGTCTGCCCCCAGAGTGCCCGGAAGAGCCCCCGGGCACCTCAGCTTGGGAGCCGGTAGCCTTAGAGGCCACGGGTCTGCCAGAACCTGAATCCGAGGAACCCCTATCTGTGGGAACCCCAGCAAATGGAGCTGCCACGCTGTGGAGCCATGCTAAACAGAGGGCCTACCCTGTCTTGACGAGAAGTCCTGGAGGCTAAGTCCTTAAGGTGGGCTGGAGGAGAAGTGTGGAAGATCTCCCTCCACCGTGACCACCGATTCTTCAATGTCCTGTGACTGAACATGCGTCCCAGCGGTGGTTCGGCCCCAAACACTCAAAACAGACTGCATGGTGGTCCAAAACCAGGAACGAGCAGTCGCATGAGGCACATCTCGTGAATTTTTCTGCAGTTGGCATGCCCTGGGGGAGGCAAGCCACCAAAGGGAAGTTAAATAAGATTGAAAAAACAAAACGGGGAACGTGCAGAAAAAAGAGACTGAGGTGCCAGAGGGCGGGGCCTTGGCAGGGCGTAGCCACGCCCCCGCACGCTATACTAAGTTTAAAGGGGGTGCTCAATTTTTTGCTGCCAAAATGTTGGGGGACATCCACAAGGACGGAGGAAAGGGGACGGGACGTATGAGTAGAGCTTATATGCAGCTTCCACCTAACTGGGGTGGCATATGTTCAATAGTATTATTGAATGCACAATCATTCTTAATACTGCAAAGTGAGGTTCAAATTGGGACTATCTTCAATGGCACTCAACAGGAAATTGCTTAGGCCTAAAGCGCACAAAAAGAACTAGCTACTTCTCCAAGAAGGCCAATCCTTTATTCGATGAAATACTAGATGAGTATACATTATTTGTTAAAAAAACAAAGTTCTTCACATCCTTTCTAATGTCTGGCCTGCAAGTGGTAGCAAATGAACAATGGATCCAAATAACTAGGTGGGAACTGTTACAAACTATTAATACCACAGTGAAAGGCTTCAATGCCATCAAGGAGAAGTTAAGAGCGGTCAGACTGATGACCCTACAGAATAGATATGTTCTGGACCTCCTCACAACTATGGAGGGAGGACTGTGCTCAAAGATGGGCCCACGTTGATGTACGTATGTACTGTGAGGAACTCATGGTGGCCACTGTAAAGACAGACACAAGTGATCACAGTTCAAGGGTGTTTATTGAACGGTATGGAGGTTGAAAAAACGCCTAGTCGAAACCTAAATGTAAGATGGGAGCAAGCGTCGACCATCAAATGAAAATAAAGCAGTCCTAGTGGTGTTGTGTCAAATAAAAAAGGCTTATACTAAGAAACCTATTGCCAAACCTTAAAACTAATACAAAAAGAGGTGTGGTATAGTTTTCAAGAAAAGAATGAAGTGTTCACAAATAATATGTCAGAATAAGATAGCTTGGGTCTCCCTTCCCCACGTTTTGAGCACTGGGTAAAATGGGATCTTGGAGCACAGTACACTCTCGAGCTTCCCCAGCACGAGACAACCGTTCCACTTGCAGCTATCAGGGCCATCAATGGTGTCAGGAATAAGGGCTGGCCGAGACGTGGAGTGCTAAAATGTGCCTATTAATATAAAGGAGCGTAGGGAGGACCTGAAAACTACAGTTCCCAGCAGCCTCTGCGTGCCGGGTAGTTCTGCACGCATGCGCGCGCGTTGCCAGCTATCTGGGATTAAGCACAGTTTATTAGCAGGCAACGGCGAGTGGCAGGTGTGGATTATTTTGTTAGTTGGACGTTTGGGAGCAGGCATGCCACAAGCCGAGGAAAGATAAACGGAACGCAGGATGAATTCTCAACGGTAGCAGTATCTGGAGGAGCAGGAGGGGCTGCAGAGCTGAAGGCTGATTCACGGCACTTCGTTCTTCGTCTGGGAAGTCCCGCGGAGCTCCCAGACCCGAGAGAAGTACTGGGGAAAGTTCTGTGATTCTCTGTGAAGGGATTGGTGTCATGGTTGGTGTTACTGCAAGGCATTCAGCATCTGGGAAGTCCTGAGGGGCTCCCAGACTCAAGATAAGTAACTGGGCCAACATTGAAAGGCTTGGTGTGTCCAATCTGATGTGCATATGTTACATGTTGAAAAGTGGTGGCAGTCTTACGCTTAGAAACTCTTGTGAGCAAATGTATACGGTGGGTGTGCAGGGAACCCACGCATACTGCATGGCCAAAAGGACTCAGGGGTCCTAGCTGATTCGTGGGCATGAAGCCATATTTCACCAGTGCAAATAACTAGTTGGGGCTCAATTTATGTTTTTGTATGTTGCTTATGCTGCCCGAAGGGCCATGTGTAATTGTATGTTCATGCTGGGATTAATCCCTTTTGTTTGTTTTCATCACGTTGCTTGCTATATGCGTCTCTTGTGAGTAATCAGAGTGTAGTACACGTATTAAGGTGTGCTGCTTAGTCATAGGCAGGATCAGGAGTTCATGGAGTACCCATGTTATTGAATTACCTGTAGGATACAAGGTGTGTTTCGCATGAAGGTATTATTTGTGGTTATATGTTAGACAGGTTAGGGTTTTTTACCTGTGCTTCCCCATTCCCATCCAATTTAGTAGTTCCTTACCCTCTATCCGGTGTTCCTAATTTCCCCCATCCCATCCACAACCTCTCCCTAACCCCTCTTCCCCCCATTGGCTGCCACGTGGCAACCTGTTCTATAAATCAGGCGCCTGTGCCAACCACGGTGGGAGGGTCGAATTAATTCGGCTTCCGTGGTTCGGGGGAGAGTGTCTATCTCTCTTCCCCTCCATTAAGTTGTGATTGTGACAGATGGCTAAGTCTCGTTACTCTTGAAAGTCTCTTGCCTTCGTACTCAACTAACTAAACAAAAGTTCCCTCAACAAAATGAAAAGTTTGTTTCCTATATTTACTTAAGGTGAGGATTCTTCCCCCCTGGGTCCCCAACTTCTGGGCATTGATCCCTCTTTATTTTCATCCTCCCTCCACCGGGAATGAATTCCTTCATTCATAAATCTCAATGTCTTTTTACACAGTTCCAGTGGACATCGCTCTACCGGGTTCACCTTTGCCAAAACACTGTTTCCTGGGACTTTACACTTTGCCAATTTCTTCATCAGTATCCCTCTTTCGGGTTTACTCTTTCCTACTTCACATTCACATTTGCTTTCGATGTTGGGGGATGCACTTCCCTTGCTTTCTTATCAGTTCTTAGGTCAAATGCTTCTGACTGTACAGGAATTTTGCTTGACCTCCTGTATGACCACTTTGACCTATTTTGGCTGCTCTCCTATTGCCTTCTGGTATCTGTAGTTTTACACAGACGGGGATCAACAAGAGTTTCTCGGAGCAGCACCCATGTGGTGCCGGACCCCTTCTGCAGCTGGTCTCCCCTTTACAATTTTACAGTTCTTTAACTTTTCTCACTTTGCGACTTTCATTCACCACAGCCCGGTTCTTATCGGTTTCCTCTTCGACTCACCAGCTGTGATGAACCGCTTGGCTTTCCACGTAACTGGAGTCAAGGCCGGTACCACGGTAGCAAGAGTCGCCATCGCTCTGGTTTATTAGCATTGATACGCTCTGTGTACCATTGACAGGACACTTGTGCTATTGTCCTCGGTTTTACGATTCCTTCTGTGGAGGTTTTGCAGTGTTTTGTCGAGAAGGGCAAGGTCATGTGTCTCTCCTCGTCGGCCTCTCGATGTTTGCCACCTTTCTTCTCCTCTTGAACCTTCGGGTCTGGATAGCAGTCTTGTCGTGCGGTCTGCCTTGCTCATACTGTGCTCTCTTGCTCCACCTTTTATCCCTGTGGGGACGGGAAGGGGGCGTCAGGTGTGTGTGATTCTGGTCAATTGCCTGACTTTGCCTGACCCTTTTATTGGGACATGTCAGGTAAAAGGCTCTGGTGTTAGTCTGTTGTCTTTCATGTTGTGTGAAAGTGTTTGTGTTGGGAAAGGGGGAGGAGCAGTGTTTTTGAATGTCCTATGGAAGAGGATGGGGAAAAGGTGTTGAAGGAAGGGGGATACTGCGTCTCACATGTCGGTGTCCCACTCCCCGAGGGCCCCCCCATCTAGGTAATCCTCCCTCACTGGTCCACCCACAGGAACTTGATCCAATAGCGATGGCCGTGTCCTGGCCACCTGGATGACAAATCCCTGTGGAATAGCCAGGGAGACATCTTCAGGTGTCTCACAGTACGCACACCCAATGAGGAGAATGGGACCTTGACAGAGGCCATATACTGCTTGCAAAAGCTGCACAATAAAATGGAGAGGACGTGGATGGCATTGAGGACGAAAGCTGGTTCAGTTATCTGTTCTCCTGGATGCCTACCTGGTGGACAGATGCTTTCAAAATACTGTTGGCAATCTTGGTACTGGTCCCGACAGCTTTTTGCATCCTGAGAATATCAATAAGCCAATGGAAGCCCACGGGTTAAGGGCGCGGGTGTTGCGCTCCCTTGTTTTCCTGCATTTTTGGCAAGGGGTGCTGCCATTCCGGGATCGCCTGGGGCCACGCCCCCAAACTCTTCTGATTCAGCCGGGCTCGCCAGGGTGAAGACTGCAGTTTAAGTGTGCAGGTGTTGCGCTCCAGCTACTGTGTTTTCCTGCATTTTGGCCCAGGAGAGTTGCCATTCTGGGATTGCTTGGGGCTTTGCCCAAAACTCTTCTTCTGATTCAGCCGCGGCCTGAAGCCCGTGGGTTAAGGGCATGGGTGTTGCACTCCCGGTGGGTGTTTCGCACAGGGTGGGAGGCACCCCCCCAAACCACTGAGGCACATATATCCTGGGGAAATCAGGGCTGAGCAAGGTGGCTGGGGATGGAGGGGGCAATAGTCCTGTGCCTGTGACAGGACTGTGACTGTCAGTGCGATTGTTGTTTGCCTGTCACCCAAGCCAGCCCAATTAAAAACCAAGCCAAACCGAGCCTCTCCTAAAACCTCCTAATACCTCTTAACATACTATATATCCATCACTCCTCTCTTTCCATCATGCAAGATTGCACAGAGATAAAATACCAAACATTGACTGTCAAGCTGAAACTGGCAATGGGACCCCTTCCTCACGGTGCGGATACCTATATTGAAATTGCTTCAAAGAAACAAGCCCACAGTCCTGCTAAGTTTACGGTGAGGCTTATTTCCTAATAAAGGAAAACTATCAGTTCCTCTATACTAATAAGGATAACTGGGGCATGGTGGGCACAGCCAGTAAATAAGGAGAAAAGGAAAAACCCAACTGTGACAACATAGTGGCCATTTGTAATTCTGGGCATTTAGGCCTAGAAGAAAATCTCACTGCCAACAAATCGCCCAACCAACCAGTGAAAGTGGACCTGCCCAGCCCTTCAGGCAGACACAGTTGATGCAAGGGGGGGCAGCAGGGTTGAGGGCATTAATGGGACTTCTCTGACTATTCCGACCCCGGAGGCCTTGTCCTTAAATAAGCCTGCAGTCACCTGCCCTACTCCCACCAGTGTCCCTCAAATCCCACCAGAACCGAATAGACACAAATGTGAGCCAGGACCTGTGCTAGTGCTGGGAAGCAAAGTACCAGCCCTCACAACTAGCCAACCTTCAACTAGTCAACCTTCGACTGGAACACCGGAGTGGGGAGAGATAATAAAGAAAAGCCCAATGAGCAAGCACAAGGATTTTGAGATCCTGAACCCGCTTGGCCTCAACCCACAAGCCAAGATCCTGGCAATGCCGCTTGTAGAGACCAACAGACTCCCGGAACCTATGGAATGGACGGAACTAGAGGCCATGAATGTGATGCCCGAAAACAGGCTCTCTTGCATTGGCACTGCTGGGAAGAAGAATATGTTGGATGTGCGCTCTGGAAGTAGCCCCTGCCTAATACTGACAAATAATACATAAAAAACAGTTGCTATGAATTGTCCAAATTGCAGAGAGGCACGTACTCGGAGACAACTGGAGGAATAAGTAAGAATTAAATAGTGCTTCTATGAGAATGAAAAACTGTCATACATTTTATTCAAAAATATTTCATCATGATTAAAAACTATCAAATATTAAGAAACCACATTACAAGTGCAGATCAAACTAACTCAGAAAAATATTTAATCTTATACTCGTGTGGTGGTTAGACAAACAACCTAACAGAAAGCATACAAACAAAACATTTATCATGCTCAAAGTCAATCAAGAGAGCAGGAAACATTACAATTACATAACATATATTCAGCAAAGCTTCTAAAAGAGTATATTCAAAACTCGTAGAGCATTGCCATTATAGCTCACAAGAACCAAACATGTTTCTTTCTTTGTAAAGCTCATTGTATATCATTGAAGGGAAATGCTTCAGAGGTATAATTCTTAGGTAGCTCAATCGCTACTGATTGTTCAGAGCTGTATATATTGTCCGGTCAAAGGATGTGATGCTCTGCAATAAGGACAAAGGATACCAGCAACTTATTATTGATTGCTCACGGGTAAAAAGTTCACCATTACCAATAGAGACAGATGATATAGAGCATTTTAATTATTTGCATCAGCACCTATCCCTACTACAGAACTGTTATCTCCCGGAATTAAACCTAATTTTTCTGTCCTATCCGGTGCCAACACCATGCCATTGGGGAAACGGTCCACGGGTAATTGCAATGGGATCTTGATAGATTTGTGAAAAAGGCGATTGGGCATCTGGGTTGAATTGTTATTAGTGGGACTTAGGGGTCAAAGAAAACGTCACTTTTTATTTTTAATTTTTTTTAATTTTTATTAGATTTTTAAACAAACAATACAAACCAAACTTGCAGTGCATACAGTAACATATCCATTATGCATTATGCAGTCGCGCTCACTGCTTCCCTTTTCCCTCCCCCATTACGAGCCCACTTTAATGAATGTCCTATTCTGCATCTTGTGATGGGGGGTTGCTGTCCATGAGGTCTCCTGAGTCTGACCCCGACCCAAATAGCTCTGCTATCAGCAGTTTCCAGGCCATGAGAGTCTGTTTCCTCCTCCCCACCCCGCTTTACTGGCTTCTTGCTATACCATAGTTTCTGCCTCTGCCCATTTCTGCAAATCCTTCCACCATATCTCCAGTCGGGGCTTGTGACATGTCTTCCACTCCATAGCAATTCTTCTCTTCGCAAGCGCATATGCCAGATCTTTCAGTTTGCTCACATGCTTGCATTTCCTTGGCCTAGGGACCCCCCACCAGCAGACAGGCCCACACATTGTCCACCATAATCTTAATGCCTTTTCCCACTAATTTATGTGCGATCTCACTCCAGAAGCCCCCAATGACCGGGCACGACCAGAACATATGCACCATGCCCGCATTCTCTTCATCACATCTAGGGCATGCCTGCTGTCCTGCATTTTTAAACTTGGCTATCCTCTGGGGTGTCAGGTACGCCCTATGCGTAATATACAACTGCATCTGCTGGAGTCTTGCGTTCCTTGCCTCCTTTTTATGATACCCTTGGACTCGTTCCCACATCCCGTCATCCATTGGGGTACCCACTTCATCCTCCCAGTCTAGTCTCAGTTGTACCACTTCCTTCCCCACTTTAGACCCCATTATCTCATATATCCTAGATATCTCGTGCCCTCCCTCTGCTGCTATGTCATATATCACATCCATAGTAGTGTCTGGTTCTTCCTCAAGAACCAATTCTGATCATGTTCTCTTGATCCTTCGCACCAATCTATAGTACGTGATATATTGGCCAGTGTGTAGCCCAGTCTCCGCCCTTAACTCCCCAAAATCTATTATAGTGCCCTCCTGCCAGATGTCTCCCATTGTCACTACGCCAGCCGGTTCCCAATGATTCCTGATTACCATCCTCAGTTGCTCTTCCCCGCCCGCCAGTGCCACTAGCGGTATCTGGGGGGAGCACGGGGACAGGTTCTCCATCAGTTGACATGCCCTACGCCACATCCTCCATCCCAGTGACATCATCTTGGGGCGCCCCTCTAGTACAGCTTGGGGTAACCATATTATCTCTCTCAGGTAGAATGGACCACAGTCCTGTCTGAATAGTTTGGTCTCCGGGGTCACATCCTCTGACAGCCATTTAGCCACATACTGTAGCTGACTGGCAACATAGTAAACTTCATAATTAGGCAATTTTATACCCCCTTTCTCGTAGGTGTTCCGCAGCTTCCAGAGGGCCACTCTGTTCCACGTCCCGTGCCATAGAATGTCCCTGCATTTACCAGCCAGTTTACTAAAGAATTTCTTGGGTATCAGAAAACATCGCTAAGGGCAGTTTTACCCAAAACCACATACAATTTTCTATCTTGTTAATGGCTACTTCTGTGTTGTGCCTATGCTCTTCCTCCACCGTGTGGTATACATCTATTCCCAGGTAGTGAAATGTGCTGATAGCCCATGGCACTTGTAACCTCGGCAATCGTTCTAGGGGAATTCCTTTATATCCACCCAATGGGAACATGCTGGATTTATGGGGGTTCACCGCAATTCCAGACATCTCTGCGTATCTACCCATCACCTCCAAGATATATTGGAGGTTTTCTTCTGGATATCGCAAATACAATAATATATCATCTGCATGTAATGATATCAGATGTCGTGTTCCACTCACTGGGATGCCTATCATGTCATATTGCTGCCTTAGATAGATCACTAGGGGTTCCAAAGCTAATATATAGAGCATAGGGGACCGTGGACAACCTTGCCTGGATCCCCTACACAGCTTCCATCTTTCCGATACCACTGACCCTGTTTTGACTCTAGCCATCAGTTGACTGTACAACATCTTGGCCCAGTGTAGATACCCCGGACCTATCCCATAGCCAGCCAGGGACGCCAGCAGCCAGGGACGCCAGCAGCCATGGCCATTTGACCGAGTCGAAGGCCTTTATTGCATCCAACGACACAACTGCAAGTTCCTCCTCACTTCCGTTTCCATATTCGATAACTCTGTGGAGCCTTCTAAGATTATTTGAGATGTTTCTATTAGGGACATAGCCTGTCTGGTCCGGGTGTATCAATTTACTTATAACTCTCCTCAATCTAATGGCCAGGACAGCAGTCAAAATTTTGCTGTCTTGATTCAACATCGACAGGGGTCTATAAGAGCTGCAGCTATGTACTGGCTTGTTCAGTTTGGGAAGTGGTATTATCATCGCTTCTCTGAGCGACTCCGGTAGTCTGCCTAGCTCATACGCCTCATTCAACATATTTAACAAGGGGGGAGCACCTCATCTTTGAATATTTTATAAAACTCACTTGGGAGTCCATCAGCCCCCGGGGTCTTACTAGTTGGCAACTGTCTCACCACTTCTTCTAGCTCCTCCAAAGTGATCGGTGTATCCATCTCCTCCCTTTCCTCTGCGCTAATCTGTGGCAATCCTATGTCTTCTAGCGTTTCCGCTATTGTCGTGCGATTATCCTCCTCTTCATCCCCATATAGCAAGCCAAAATAGTTTACAAACTCCTGATTAATTCCCTCTTGGGTATCTACCTCCCTTCCATCTTCCTTCATTATCGATCTAATCGGGGGCCTAGGAGTCTCATTTTTATACAGCCATGCCAGAATCCGCCCCGGTTTATCTCTGCTGGCATGCTGCCTCTCTATATATTTTCTCTAGTTGAGGTTGCACAATCTTTCCCAGTGCCGTGTGCACTTTTGCTGTAATCTTACTATCAGGTCACTGTCTTGGTTGGTTTCATTTTCCCTTCTGGGTGCTTTTTCCAGCTCTCTTTCAACTTCCTGTAGGTCCGCCAAAATCCATCCCTGCAATCCTTTGGATTTCGCTATAGCCACTCCTCTAATCACAACTTTAAAGGCCTCCCACAATGTACCCGCTGAGTCTACACTGCCCGTGTTCATCTCAAAGTAGTTAGCTATCTCATCTCTCATGCCTTCTCTAAAAAGGGGGTCTTTGAGCGCCTCTGCCCTGAGGCGCCACGTCAGTATTCTCGCTCTCGGAGGACAAAATTTCCATCCTAGTATCAAAGGTGAGTGATCAGAGAGGACTCTCGCTTTATATTCAACTTGCGTGATCTCTGGCAATATTTCTGGAGTGACGAAGACATAGTCCAACCTTGTACATAGTTGCTGCGGGGCGGAATAGTGCGAGTACTGCCTATCGTGAGGATGTCACGTCCTCCATGCATCTTCCAGCCTGAAATCATTCAGCAGCGTCTGCAACGCCTTGGCTGCTGGGGTAGGTCTATCTAGTTTTCCGTCCGACATATCCAATCTAGGGTTTAGAACGCAGTTAAAGCCCCCCCCCAAATCATCGCACTCCCCACACACATGCTAAGGTCGTTACACAGTGTTTTAAAATAAGAAGCAGTATTTTGGTTTGGGGCATAGGTATTTATACTTATTTCTCTATTCTCCACCAATCCCCTCATCATGACCATCCTCCTGTCCGTCTCTGCCAACGTGTGTAACAGCTGGAACGGGACGTGCGGCGCTACCCAAATAATCGCTCCCCTGGCATAGGCCGAATATGGCAAACCCACCATAGTACCCCTCAATTTCTTCCTGACTATCTCCAACTTGTCTCGCGTCAGGTGCGTTTCTTGCAACAGGGCAATATCTATCCTTCGTCTCTGTAGGTATAGGATAACTTATTTCTCTTCAAATAACTGTTGAGCCCCCTAACATTCCAGGTGACTATTTTAAGGTCCCCCATGATACGTCTGTGTCCCTCTTCCCTCCCTCACCCATGCAGTCCAGCTTCAGTAGCTTAATTATTCTATGTAGGCTCGTACCCCAATTCAAACACCCTCTAACTATAAACACAACAACCCCCCCACCTCCCTCCCGCCCGCCTCCCTATCTTCCCCCAACAACACCTTCCCCAACTGTTGCCCAGCACCATCCCTGGATCTCAGGCACCCCTGCATCTAGCCCTTTCTGGCAAAAGACCGTACTCGCGGCTCAGCAGGGTGAAGCCGCCCTATTGGCTGCCTTACTACTAATTCTCAGGGGTAGGTAGTTGCCATCCTGTTGCTCTTATTTGTTTTGAGTTGCTACGCCTAGTGCTCCATACATATTTGCGCTTTTAATCACTATATTCTAGTTCAACAGGGTCATAAAGTCTGAGGGCTTCACATTGTCTGTCAAGTACCTCAAGGCGTTATACTAGAATTCCCCACCCGCTCATCTTCGTAGTGTACATGATATAGTATCTTCACTTATCGTGCTCCTGGAGATCCTGTTCCTCATCTCGCGCCGGACAAACCTGCAAGTCCAACCACGACGCCGCTTCCTCTGGGGTATCAAAGAACAGCGCTCTGCCTTTGTGCAGAACTTTTAACTTTGCAGGATACAATAACATGTACCTGATATCCGTCACACACAGTCTCCTCTTAACCGGCACATAACTATATCGCTGTCTTTGCACCAACATAGTATAGTCAGGGTATACTGTAATCTTAGAGGAGGCTCTATCGTTCCGCCCTCACGAAAATACTTCAGAATCTTTTCTCTGTCTTTATAATTCAAAATGTTCACAATTATCGGCCGCGGTGGAGCTCCAGGCCGTGGTTTCCTCATCAGGGCTCGATGTGCCTGCTCAACCGTGAACCCCTGTGAGAGTTTGTCCGCTTCTACTTCTTGCAGGTTCATGTTCTCCACGTAGTCCGTGGGGTCTTGGCCCTCTTCTCCTTCTGGCAGGCCGACCACCCGGATGTTGTTCCGTCTCCCCCTTCCTTCTGCTTCCTCCACTCGATTTTCAAGGTTGGCAACCTGTTTTTTGAGCACATGGACCTCCTTCGCATTATTCGTGCTTATGTCTGTGTTAGTCTTTACTGCGCTCTCCAGGCCGCTAGTTCTTTCTGCCAGCGCTCTGACATCCTGTCGCAGCAGAGGGACTTCGATTCCTATGGCATCTATTTTGTTCTCTAGGGCTGTCCGCAGTTCCGCCATCGCTGTGCCCCACCTAGCACTTAGGTCCGTTATGGCCGCTAGGACCTGTTGGTTTTCTCCTTCAGGTGCGTCATCCCCAGATGCCTCCCCCGTCCTTTGTGCTGGGGCCGGGGGGTCCGTTGCGCCTTTGCAAAGGTGTCCATAGTAGGTTGCTTGCTCCTGGCCTTCACCCCTTTCACCGACATCTTGCGGTCTCACTTCGTGTCCCATATTAGCTCTCCCGTGTTATTATAGCTTCCCCAGTTCAGTTCAGTGCATGCATGTCTTCAGTGGGCTGTATTGCAAGGCGGCACGCAAGGTTAAGCTTGGAGTGGGCTGTGTCCTCCCACGTCCTTCCTTTGGGCAGTGTTTCAGTAGCGTGTTTTCCGGGGCCAGTGCTCACACTCCACCTTTTTATGTCCCCTGGCAACGTTTCAATTTGGGATCTATGTCCTCTCTGCAGGTCCCAGCCACTTTCAAGGCTTACAGCATTGCATCAGATCATAAAGGGCAGGCCATCAGTGCGCCTTGTGCGCCTATTTATCACTGTGTTTCACGTGGTACTTCTTTTCAGCAGTGGTGCCACTGAACAGCCCAGCAGTCTGCATTTACCGGGCACCTCGGCAATGGAAAGGGGTCAGTTCTTGGGCCTTTGTTGTGATAAGGCAGGCTTTCCAATGCGCCCCGTTCAATTGTTCGTTTCGTTCCGGGTGGCACTGATTCTCAACGGCATTCTGATTCAAACAGCACGCCACTTCTTGCTTGCAGTGCACTACAGCAATACAAGGGAACCCAAACGGCCATCTCACCCAGTTTGTTTCAACATCAGCAGACCATTTTTGCATGTTCCGTGCTTAAATAAAGAACTTCCGTCACCGGCGCTCGGGGCTGCGCTGCTTTCAAGCATAAGTCACTCGCGGTCAGTGTCTCCCTCATTAAACTCACCGCTGCCCGCTCTTCGTTTCTCGGATCGCAGCGTTCATCATTCCAGCTGCCTTTGTGAGCGGCTGGGAGCCACACAAGCATACAGCGTTTGTCTTTTGATACTGTTGCAATTTTCAGTCGCTTCGTTCATTCGCGCCCGGGAGCGCTGCCACGTTGTTGCAGTAAATAAAGCAAGGTTTCAAAGCGTTTCTACTGGCAATTAACTTCCTTGCGATTCGTGTGACTCAGCAGCATTCGATTCTCCTCGGGGCTGCGATTACGCTCCCTTTGTTGTCCGCCATCTTGGCAACAATTTATCCACATGGCCGCCTCTCCAAAAGTCTTTTATCTCTCGATTCATAGACGAGAAGTACTTGTTTCTCAGGATTCTTGCAGAGACTATGTTCAGACGCCCAGTCCTTCAGTTACAAGGCGCATGCAGCATTTTTCCAGCGTAATTTCTAGGATTGATGTCGGATCAGAAGGAGCTCAACACAAAGGCACGTCCTAGTCCATGGCTAGTTAGCCACGCCCCCCCTGGAAGGTTGTACTGTTATTGCAAATTAAGTATTCTTTGCTATGTAAGGATGTACTTTGATGGCCTGATGGCCGAATAAAGTTATTTGATTGAATAAACCAATGTAAAGCAAAAAGGCACTTGAAATGACAATAAGGTTTCATGTGGGTGACGATGTACATCAATACACTCAAACTGATGACGAAGATTAAAGTCACATGTACACATTGGGTCATCCACTTGGACCGCATGAGGCATTGTTTATATGTCCAGAAGATACCCACAATTACATTGAACGCTGGATTAAATGTTGCGAGAATGGCAAGTGCTAGTTTATGACATGCAGTGCAGCAGACTATGCAGCACAAGGAGGTAGCTTGAGGGGGGTCACCAAAGGTGGCTGCCCAAGGATGGCTGTAATGGGGAGCAGGTGCAAGTGGATCTAGGGAGCCTGGCCTAAGCCCCGCCCACCTGGTGCCTTCCTGCCTGCCGCTCTTTTTCACCACTTAGCAAGCCCCGCCCAACTGGTGCCTTCCTGCTTGCCGCTCTTTTTCACCACTTAGCAGGCCCCGCCTACCTGGTGCCTTCCTGCTTCCCACTCTTTTTCACCACTTAGCAAGCCACGCCCACCTGGTGCCTTCCTGCTTGCCGCTCTGTTTCTCTACTTAAGGAGCCCTCCAGCTTCTTTTTCTTTGCAGATGGGGAGCAGGTGCAAGTGGATCTAGGTCACCTGCCTAAGCCCCGCCCACCTGGTACCTTCCTGCCTGCTGCTCTTTTTCATAACTTAGCAAGCCCCGCCCACCTGGTGCCTTCCTTCACCATCACTGTCTTGTGGCCAATGCTGGATTTGACTTTTATGGACTTCATTCATTCACGGTGCGTCACTCTTTCTCAACTCTCATGCTGGACTTCCTTTGCATCTGGTACTCATGGTGACCCTGAATCATGCTGTTCCCATCTTCAGCTTGTATCCTGGCTTGCAACATTATGTGTTACTACTGACTTCTGCAATTGTATTCGCTCTCCACTCTTGCTTCTCCACTCTTTTTGACGGCTTACTCTCTTTTCGCTCCTCCTTTCCCTTCTCCCTTTTCTTATCTCCTCTACTTACTTTCTTCTATGCACTTACTCTATCAGAATTGTCCCTGGACCTAATATGATAGCAACCTCGTCTGTTTCCTCCACTCTCACATTACTGTTTTTTTCTCCCCACCACCTCTCCAGCACTATCTGAAATGTCCTCAGGCCTAGTATGATAGTCACTTGTTTTGTTCCTCCCCTCCCTTTCTGCACCCATCTCCCTCACCTTTTGTTTTTTTCCAGCTCTACCAGAAATGTCATCAGGCCTAGTACGGTAGTCGCATGTCTGTTTCCATTTCCTTTCCACTCTCCCCCTCCCTTCCTTATCTATGTCTTAGCTCTTGCACGATCTGAAATGTCATCAGGCCGAGTAGGATAGTTAATTTCACTTCCTTACTGTTCATGGCCTGTAAGAATGTGGTTGTATTTTCGCTTGTTCCCTCCCTTGCCTTGAAGCGCTTTGAAACACATTGTGTATAGGCGCTATATAAATAAACTATCATATCATATCATATCATTGCGATGAGAAAAAATGACTCGACCAGAGGGGGGAATGTAATTGGTGCAGATTAATCTGCCAGTACCAGCTTTTACCCCCAGCACTCACCAGTACCGAGCAGGTGCAAAAAAAAGATACCAGCTGAAACAGCCTTACTGCATTTGTGAGCTATAAAAATGACATATGCACATAAGCTGAAAGCAAAGCAGAATCCACAAGCTTACATTTAAACAGGCAACGTATATATTAGCTACCATAAGAATTAGTTAGTTAAAATGACATTAATGGAGAATTAAAATTAGATAAAAACAAAGCACACAGTGTGCTAAACATTCGGTGGAGGAGCTAGAATTTCTGCAAACAATAGAATAGATAGGGAATCCTGACACTTGAAAAGTTCGGTTTCAAAATAACAGGAGCAAGATGTTGCATAAACGTATGGGGAAATCAAACATGACAGAAAATGTACTTAAATCCCAGTAAAATATAGCAGTGAAATGCAAGCAGGAAGAGTTCATTTTTAAAAGCATTACAAATGGAAAGCAGGCTTTTACAAATCTAGTTAGGCCGTGAATCTCAAAAGAAGTCAGACAACGAGGAGACCACTAGTGGGCACAGAGGGCAATGGCTGCCTGAAGCTCGGCTCCATCCCCCGAAGGGAGGAATGAGATGAGTTAGAGATATTCCTAACCCCATTGATTCACTAAAAACAAAAGTAAAGTCAGTGAAAAGCATGAGAAAAGCGAGGAGACCAAAACCAAACGCAGGAACAAGGGAAACCAAGCGAACCAGCAAGGTGCCTATCCCCCTCCGGGGCCTGGTCAGAGACCAGAGACTGTCATGGGCCCCAAACAGCACCGGGGTGGGCGAGGAGCCCGGTGGCAGTTTGGCACAGAAGAGGCTATGGGAAATTGGACCAGTGAAAAGCCCTGAAGCCCTGCTGAGCAGGCCCCGGGCAGAGCGCAACCAGAAGGAAGTCCCGTCTCCCGAAGCACCTCCTCGACGCAAGAGCAAGAAGGGGATAGCACTCCTGAAGAGTCCGGGACCCGCAGCGCAGTACAGAGTAGGGGAAAACAACGCTCCAGCTCCACAAACGAAGAGAGCATAACACCCGCAGTCGCTTCGAGGAAGTGGAGGCGGTCGGCTGCAACGTGGTGGGGTGAAACTGTAGAAATAACGCTGGGGAGACCAGGTGAGACCTGGTTGGCAGGCGCAGAAGCCTGATTGGAGCAGCGGAGGTCCGGGCAGGACCCCCCGCATGGCTTTGGAGCAAGACAACGGGCGAGCAACCTCCACCCCAGTAGCGCAGAGTGCAGAACACCTGCAGCCTCTCAAAAAGGAGGAGGCGGCGGGCGGGTGCAATGTTGCGGCAGCCCAGAGGTGGGATGAATCGAAGAAATAATGCTGCTGGGGAGACCAGGTGAGACAGGACAGTCAGGCCCAGAAGCCTATTCTGAGCAATGGAGCCCGGCCGGGACCCCACGCAAGGCGGTGGAGCAAGACAGTAGGTGAGGGATCCCCACACCACCAAAAGGGGGAGAGAGAAAGCATCTGCAAACACGTTGAACCCCGCCACCAGCAGCGCCTGCACCAGGAGGGGGGCACAACATGAGGGGAAGGAGCAAGAGATACTCGCAGAGCTCGCATCCCCAGAGCGAAAACGCAGCATGACCCCCCCAAGGGAGACACACAGGTTAAATGCTCCACACCCCCCTCCCTAAAAACCGAAGCCAAGAAACGGATAGCAGAAGGGCTCCAGGGCGCTCAAACAAAGAGGGCCAAACGAAACATGAAAACAAGATCCGCGGAGCGGCGCCATCGTGGGCGCTCAGGGGAATTAACAAGAACCGGACCCAAGAAAAACAGACTGTGAAACTGTGCAGACTGGTGCGCGACCAAATGAAGGTGGGAGACTCCAACAATTAGCCAAGCCCAGGCCGAATAGTGCGGACGTGCATGAAGGAAAGGGCAGCACATCCAGACAGGCCCCATAGCTTGTGAGAGGGGGTTACAGCTTGCACATCCAAAACCTGAGACGCCAGAGAAAGGGGAACCAGTGAGGCACTTCCCAAAAGAGGAGGTCCGAGGGAACACTGCAGAGCCCTAAAAGCCACCAAGTTTTAAAGCAGCACGGAAGCAAGCAAACCCCCAGGGTGAAGAGCCGGTTGGGAGAATAAAAGCCTCAAGGGATATTGGGCAAAGCATCACCATAGGGTCGAGAGAGGGGGAGGAGCGCCCAACTCAGGGGCCCCTTTTCAGGAGGTCTGGACCGGCTACAGCAATATAGGTGGGAAGAGGCCCAAAGAGCAAGGGACCCTCCCAACACAGGCCCCACGAGAGACGACACGTCCACTAAAGAGGACATAGCAGGGATAATGGCAGAAATTAGAGTCTTCCGTTCGGACATTCAAACCTCCATCTCAGAACTAAGAGGAAAAGTAGAGAAGATAGAAGGAAAAGTGGAAAAACTGGAGCACAACCAGGTCAACGTGGAATAGAAATTGAACACAAGGATGACAGATATAGAACTATGAGAAGAAGAACTCACCCTCAAAATGGATCACCTGGAGAACAGTGAAAGAAGATCAAACTTAAGAATAATTGGACTCGAGGAGGCGGAGGGGGGAGACCCCTGCTCAGGTCAAGATCAAAGTGCAGGACATCATCAACCTTCTCTTCCAAGCAGTGGGAGGCAAAACTGTACAGATTGAAAGAGCACACAGATGGGGGAGAGCGTTCAGTGGCGGACCACGCTCCATAGTGGTGAAACTCCTGAAACACAAAGAGAAAGCAGAAATCCTTCTCAGGGCAAAGCAGGCCAAGACATTGAATACAGAGGCTCCAGGATAAAAATATACCAAGACCTGTCAAGCTTCACGTTGGGGCGCAGAAGAGAAAGTAGACCTCTCACCACATGGCTCACAGAGCAGGGAATCTGTTATAGATGGGGCTACCCCTTTGCAGTGGCCTTCGAAGTCAAGGGGGAAGAGTACAGAGTTACCACGCCAGACAGGGCCATCTTAAGCACTTTTGGGGTCCTGGGCACAGACATCTTTGGGGCCCCCCTCCACCAAACCAAATGAATTAAGCGATCAAGAATATCTGCCCCGCCCACCCCCTGCCGCATTCACAACCCATAGGTTGATATGCTGCCTCACAGGATTACAAATAAGGATGTTTACTCCCTTTAAGTCCCTTTACCCTCTTCATTCTTGCTCTAATCAGACTGATAATGTGACCTTCAAATGGTACTTGTTTATCAGTCTACGAAGAGGTTTCTTCTGTTCTAGCATAGATACAGGAGACTTTCTATCAATAGACTCCAGGAAGGTACGCAACCTGTAGTATCAATGCAGGACTGTATGTAAAAGGTACATGTAACCCAGAAAAGACAGATAATTCACATTTGCTACCTCACAGAATGCAAACGTGCTCAATCATGGATAGAGCAGACCAATTGGTAGGAAGGAGAAAGCTACACATACCATAGCATGGATAGTGGATGCAGATTAGAAGCTACCAGGAAGCTTTCAGAAGGCAGACAGTCTGAGATTATAAGTGGGATATGGTTTTCAAATAGTGTTGCCATTAGAGATCAAAAGAATAAAGTGCCTATGGTGTGCAATATATCAATGCTCACTACTATAGTGGAAGCAACACTATAGCCAGTGAAACCATGAGTGAGGCTGTTTTGAAGATCATACCCTGAGAAGGAAATTTCTCGGAAGGGCTGACAATTTTGAAAGGTTTAGGGACTAGCAATTCCGAGAGGTTAGGCAATACATGATTAAATTAGATGCCCAGCAATACACAAACTGGTTAAGGAGTGAATCTGGGATTTGTGCCAACTGTGCAATATCTGCATTTTAAAACTTTCATTACCAGTTCTTACCATGAACTAAAATAATCTCATTTTATAAAACTGACTTGGAAAGTACACCAATCACATTACCAAACATGACAATTTTGAAAAACAACATATTATAGAACGGTGTAACACAGAAGGATTCTAGCTTCATTCTCTCCATCATCAAGAGACGTATATAAGTACCAGCATACCAATCAGGGTGATTTAACAGATTTAATCTAGGTTGGTCTTGTGTATTTTGAAGCTTCACATACTTCCAAAACACTGCCTTGTCAAATTGTCATTTATAAACGTGCAGAAAAACCTTTGACTTTTACAAAAACACAAAGCATTTTTTGTGTCAAACGAGCAAACTTTAAAAAATGCTTGCCCAAGTTCATCACCATCTGGTCCGCTCCCTTCTGCCTGCCACCCCTTGCACTCAAATGGTCTACATAAGAAGAAAGATCAAGTAATGGGCTAAACGATGCCACCAGCATGCGAGAGGCAAACTTCACAGAAGACAGTACAATAATGTACGAGATGTAAGATGATTGATCAGGATTACTGTATTGTCTGCTGGCAAAGCCAGGATACAAACATGAATGCTTTGGTTCCAAATTCTGATACTTATTCATCTCTTGGACTAACAGTTTATGCTCATCATTGGAGGTGATTGCCTAGGTTTTAGAACACTCCATCTGCACAAACTAATTTCTAGACCTTCACCATAAGGATGACATGTTCGTTTTTTTGGCGCAACCCCTATCTGGTGCAGGTATATTGCCGATAATAGCACCTGCTGTGCTGCAAGACCAAGTACATATGCAGGCAGGTTTAAAAACTTCAGACATAGGAAAGGCTCGGCCAGCCTTATGACATGACCACCAGTCTGGCTTCAGAGCTGCCAGAAGCACGGAAACTGCTCTCCTGAACATCCGTGAAGATCTGCTCTCCAACCTTGACTCTAACACTCTCTCTGTCCTCATCCTCCTCGATCTCTCTTCTGCCTTTGACACGGTCAACCATACCATCCTGCTCAACCGTCTCTGTGAAAACCTGGGTATCACTGATCAGGCTCTGGTCTGGCCTACCTCTTTCCTCTCAGATCGACCCTCCCAGGTCCAACTTGGGTCCTTCCTTTCATCTATCTTCCTCTCTACCTGTGATGTTCCCCAGGGTTCTAACCTCTCGCCCTGGCTTTCAACCAATACCTGGCAACTCTCGCCCACTGCATTGCCACTTTCTGCTCAAATTTCCAGTGCTACACTGACGACACGCAACTCATTTTCAGGCTGCCCTCTACCACCTCCTCTCCCTCTCTCATCTCTGATTATCTGACTGCCATTTAAGATTGGTGTTCCGCCAATGATCTTTGTCTGAATGCCAGCAAGACGGAGATCCTCCTCATCGGCACACCTTCACCATCCTTTCCCCTCACTCTCTGGCCGGCCTCCCTTGGCCCTCCTCCTACCCCCACCTGCGAGGCTAAGAACCTCAGGGTCATCTTTTTTTTTTTTTAATACTTTTTAAAATATTTTTTTATTGGTGCACTCAAGCTGAGCACATACATTCACAAATTCAAAATGGTTACACATCAATAATAATACACAGTCATTCAGTACCCGATTCCGATTCTTCCACTAGAGCTTTGTCTGCAAGGTACTGCTTGTACCGGGCCCATATATTTCTGGGTCTGGCGGTGGGTAATACAGAGTCTATATACATTTCTTCAGTATCATTTGTCCATAACATGTCTCTCTCCCAATCTGCCTTGGTTGGGGGTGTTACACTTTTCCACTTCAACAATATTGCCCTCTTGGCGATTAGCAAGCTCAAATTCAGTAGTTTACACCACGTCGGATTCATCTTCCCCACCGCACCCAGCAAACACAACTTTGGTGTCCACGAGACAGGTAGATCTGCCATTTCATCCAACGCTGTACAGACCTCCCTCCAATAATCTTTCAGTCTTATACATTCCCAGAGCATATGGTAAATATTCGCGTCCTCGGCATGGCATCTCGGGCACATTCCCGAAGTGGAGGGGTAGATTCGCTTAAGCTTTGCGGGAGTATAGTGTAACCTGTGTATTATTTTATAGTGTATTAGTTTATATAAGGAGTTGCATGAAATTCTTTTGGTCAACATATATATGTATCCATTCGTGGTCCTCTATTTGTTGCCCCAGGTCTAGTTCCCAGTTGGCTCTGGACGAGTGGACCCCTGCTGGGCGCGTCTGGGTTATGATTTTATACAGTGCAGAAGCTGTGATTTTCTGGGTGTTGCCCGTGAACATATAGCCTAACCCCATATTTATCTCTGGTTCTTCCGGGAAGGAGGGGTAAGCACTCTGCACGACGTCTTTAATTCGGTTACATTGCCATTTGTGTCTATTCGTGTTCCCCACCGTATCCTTTAGGTCATCCCATGTGGCAAAGAGCCCATCCCGGAACAGCTGCCCCCATTGAGCGATCCCTCTGGAATTCCAGTGTGTGGCCACCCCCCCATCCAGTGAAAAGTGTGATTGCGGGTCCCCCCATATCGGCATACTCGGATGATATAACCTATCTCGGCCAAACATATCCGCAATTTTTGCCCAGGCTGTGGTTGTCACCTTTGTGTCACCTTTGTGGGGTCTAATGAATTATGATGTTTAGGGGTCAGTTTTGTTATCTTATGTAGTGCCAGTATTGATTTTTTTACTTGTTGGTCAGGTGGCGTTGGCCCCGGGTCAAGAAAGTTTGTGGCCCAATGTGCAGCATAATAAGCATGCGCCGAAAGGTAGTATAGCTCCAGATCTGGTGCCGCAAGCACTCCTCATCTTGACCTCGCGGTCATCTTTGACTCCACCCTTTCCTTCTCCGCCCACATCTCTGAGGTCTCTAAAAAGTCAAATTTCCGACTACACCTCCTCAGAGGTACTCTGCCTTTCCTCTCCTTTCCCCAGAAGCTCATGGTATCCCAAGCTCTGGTTCTCTCAATGTTTGACTACTGTAACAGCCTCTTTCTAAATCTAACTGCCTCTACTCTCCGCCCTCTGCAACTAATCCAGATCGTATCTCTCCAGCTCTGAAATCTCTCCACTGGCTCTCAGTGGATGCAAGGATTAAATTCAAAACCCTCTGCATTGTCCACAAGGCTTTCTGGGGCCTGAGTCCAAAATACCTTCAGCTATCCCTCCGCAAATACCTCCCCTCTCGAGCTCTTCCCTCCTCTACCTCCAACTCCCTCAGGGTCAGTCGTTTTTCAAAGAAACGAGCTGGGGGTAGATCTCTGTCTTCAGCTGGGGCCTCCCTCTGGAACAGCATCCCTGCGACTCTAAAACTTGAGGAGAATCATCTCCGGTTCCGGAAGCACCTCAAGACCTTCCTCTTTTCTTCTGCCTTCGCTCCCCCTCTCCCCTGCTGATCTGTTCTCTCTTGGCAATGTGCACCTGGCCACCCTCTGTCCTTCGGGCCCAGGTACCTGCTCACCCTGCCACCCTCCCGCACTGGGGTCTGTATCTGTACCCATACAGCCCCCCCTTTTTCTTCCTGCACTTATCAGACCTACCCTGTCTGCTACCTTAAACCTAGCACTTGCAAATTGCTGGCTGCATTACCACTGTTTGTTGCCTTTATTATTTATTTATTGTTATATATCTGTTTCTCCTCTGCTTCGCACTTTCCACTTCTCCCTCCTTCCATGCACTTTTCCCCTCCCCCACTCCCATGCACTTGCGCATTCTCAATGACACTGGGCCTAGTAAGATCGCTGTTTTGTTCTCCCCTGTTCCCCTCCCTTGCCTTGTCGCGCTCTGAAACACTTGTGTACGAGCGCGATAGAAATAAAATATCAATCAATCAATTAATCAATCAAGCCTTACAGGAATGTGCTATTCTATCTTGCATAGGAGCACATATCACTGCAATGATTGCTTAACACACTGAGCTAATTTCTGAACCATTGTGGCACTCAATTTACCAGTATGCATTTCAAATTTGGCTATTGCACATGATCAACATAATTCCCACAAGAAGGAAAGAATGCTATAGGACTTGTGCCGCAAGGAACACACAAACTATATATACCACAAAGAACACAGAACGCATTACACAATTAATTGATCGAGGCAGAATGTACTTGCCAAAACAGACAGGCAATAGGTTTAGAGCCTCAGCACCATGCAATACAATATCCGGATGTGTGCTATTTAAGTCTGGTGAACAATGAAATCTTACTTCTTTAGATCAGGCAGCCTTGTGGGGCCCCCTCCAAGTTGGGGGCTCTGGGCAAGTGCCCCTTTTGCCCTCCCATAAAAACGTCTCCGATGCCGGAGGAGGCAAAGCGGGTGATAAAACACCTAACAGAAACTGGAGACGCGAGGGGCCCAACAGGTCCGCAAGGAGCCCATTCACCAAGGGCTCAGCAAATGGAAGCCTAGCCCCTAAGGCGGAAAAGGAGCAAAGCAGGAAGGAAGTATGTAAAATTGAGTTCCCCGTCGCCACGGAAGCCCCCTTTAGCTTGAATGGGACGTGAAGACATCAAACCAAAGAAGCCACAAAAGGTAGAGACGTCGGGGAAAGGGAATTAACCAAGGTTCCCCGGGTATGGGAGATTTTAAAACCTAGTGGCCCTCAGTTCCAAGAGGCCGTCTCAATCCTAGGAATCACGGTCAGCGTTCTAGGCTGTGGTCAAGTTGTATTAGTTATGTTCTCCGTTACAAAAGGGGGTTACAGACGGGGACACAGCCAGAATAGATCTGTAGAGAAGGCATACTGGTGGGGAAAGCAGGGGAGTCTAAGAAAGGAGGTCAAGAGTTAAAGGATCCAAATTAGAAATGGAAGAAAGATCACAGCCAATGTTAGGCGGCTCCTGTCTAAAGGTGGGCACGTTAAAAGTCAAGGGGTTGAACTCCCCACCAAAAGGTCTCTGGTGATGAGGGAATTTGAAAGGGCTGTTCTCGATATTCTCTTTATATAGAGAGACCAGATTGAAGGCAGGAGAGGAGAGACGACTAAGGGGGAGGTGAGTGGGACAAATGTACTGGGCCTCCTCTGACCACAAGAAAGGGGGGGGGTAGGGCTAATAATGCAGAAGCGAATCGGACTGGCGAACCCTGAGGTCCACGCATTGATGGAGGGTAGGCTCTTACTGGTCCAGGGAAGCTGGGAGGGGATCCTGGTCACCCTAGCATGAGTTCACACGCCTAACCAGGGGCAGGGCACATTGAACAACGCAGCTTTAACAGCTATGGGGGCGAGAAGCAAAGGGCTTACCATAGTAGGGAGAGACTTCAACACGTGAGCGGACCTACAAATGGATAGGCAAACGACGAGGGCAGAACCCAATGAGTCAGCCCAGGGGGCAGGGGACAGATTTAGGAGGGGCTTGAAGGATGGGGGCCTCCTAGATGTCTGGCGAACACAGCACCCTGACAAGAAGGGTTATACATTTAGATCCAGCATCCATGACACCTTTACCAGAATTAATTATTTACTGATTAACAGGGGATATCACCCCTGAAAAAGGAACAGCATGATGCGAGCAGTGGGATGGTCAGACCATGACATGGTAACCATGACCCTGGACATGGACGGCACAGGGAGTCGGGAATCCAAGTGGCGCTGCAACAAGTTCCTCTGGAGAGACAAACTGTTTGCGGGGGAACTTAAATCAGCGATTAAAAAATACTTCCTGATTAATGACAATGGGGAGGTGGGACCCACGACGCTGTGGAAAGCAGAAAAAACCACATGGAGGGGCATTCTGGCGGGGGAAGGAGCTAGGCAGAAAAGGGAGCGTAGGCTACAGGAGGAAAAACTGGGGAGGGAAATCTAGAGCCTTGAAGAAAGGCCCCATGCGCAAGGGACATATAGGGAAGAGCATCTGAAAACAATTAAACAAAAAAGAGAGGAATTAAAGGCGCTAGTAGTAGGGGACACACTACGTAAACTGAACTTTCTAAAGCAAAAATTCTATGAAAAGGGGAACAAGGCAGACAAGAGGTTAGCCTGTAGATTGAGAACGCAGAGGGCTAAGAGGTGGGTAGAGAAAGGGAGAAATGAGAAAGGTGACTGGGCTGCAACCCTGGAGGAAATAGCCGACCACTTTGCCAAATATTGTGAAAACATGTACACCACTGAAGAGTCCAGGGTAGATACATAAATGGAAGAGTATATTGCCTGGGCAGGGTTTACATGCCTGTCCCAGGAGGAGTGGGCCTTCCTGAAGAAATAAAGGCGGCTATAAAAAGGTTTCCCCCAGGAGGGGCCTCAGGGGAGGATAGTTATACAATGGGCTTTTATAAACAATTTGCAGGATCTCTCATCCCCCACATGACAAATTTATTTAACCACATTCAGGAGGGGGGACGAGCCCTGCAATCTTTCACAAATGTGCTCATAGTCATCATTCCCAAAGCGGGAAAAGACTTGGCCTGCTGTAAGTTGTACAGCAAGTTATTGCTCTTAAACACAGATGCTAAGATATACACAAGGGTCCTAGCTACACGCATGGAGGGCATCATGCCCAGGCTGGTCCACCCGGACCAGGTGGGCTTTATTGAAAGGGAGGCAAGGGGCAGACGTCATGCGCAAAAACACTGGACATAATGGAGCACACAAGCCGGGAGCAAGGGGGACAGGCCCTGCTTAGTCTGAACTCGGAAAACGCCTTTGTTTGGATGGAGTGGGACTTGCTCTAGGCACTTCTCAAGCATATGGGCTTCGAGGATAGGGCTATTAAAAGGATCCAAGATCTATACAAAGCTCCCAAAGAAGGGTGGTAGTTAACGGTAAAGCTTCAAAGGAATTCATCCTCACAAGGGGAACCATGCAGGGGTGCCCACTCTCCCCCCTCATGTATGCCTTTTCCATAGAACCCGTGGGGAACAGAATTAGAAAGGATACAAACATTGAGGGGATCAAGGTAGGGGACTGCGAGAAAAAACTGCATATGTTCGCTGATGACATGCTACTATAGCGAGCCAACCCAGCGGCCTCCATACCTGGAGTCTTGCAAACTATACGGGAATATGGCCCGTGGGCGGGCCTGAAAGTAAACACAGAGAAATCCACTCTGTTCCCGTACAACTCCTTGAATACCACCACAGAAATAAACCAAACCACAGGGGGAATTCCAGTTGCCCAATAGACACTAAAATACTTGGGCATTAATGTTCCAAGAGAAACAAAAGACCTTTATGAGGCTAACATCCCTCCCCTAATGGCGGAACTAACTGTGGACCTGGATAGATGGGCAAACCTGACAATATCCTGGATGGAACGTCTGAATGCAATTAAGATGGCAATTCTCCCCAATGTCCTTTACCAATACCAGATGCTCCCAATAGCCATTCTGAAGACTAATTTCTCAGAACTAAAAGCCAAACTCACCAGGTTCCTGTGGCAGGGGAAGAAACAGCGAAAAGCCTACAGCACAGTAACGCAAGACAAGGAGAAAGGGGGAGCGGCCTTCCCGGACAGCTACACATACTACCAGGCAGCCCAATTCAGAGCCCTGGTACCTCACCTGAGGGGGTAAAAACAAGCAAAGGGTGGCTATTGAAAATCATCTTCTGCGTCCAGTTAGCCTAGGGGAATGGCTGTGGGCCGTGAAGTCAGCATTCCCTACCAAAATCATCAGCCATCAAGTGGTGGGCCCACTTCTGAAGCTCTGGTGGAACAAAGGGAAAATGAAGGGCCTAACGACCTGGCCATCGCCTATGAGCCATATATGGACACCCCCCATCAGAAACGAGATCCAGGATCCACACTGATTCCAGGGATGGTTTGAGGCAGGTCTGGAAAGGGTGGGTCAGAGGGTAGAACAAGTTACTTACTTTATCTGGTAATGTTCTTTCGATGGGATGTTCCTCCGACGTATTCCACATCTCTGACAGGTAATGACCACAGCTGTCGCTTTGCAAAATTTTCGGCAGAGGGTGTCCTGCGTCAATGACGTCGATGCGTTGTTCCTCGAGGGCCTCAGTCGAGGGTCGACGTCACTGTATGTTATATATAGGACGCACGGCGCCCATAGCCTCAGTAGTAGCTTTTTCCCAGAACGTGTGGCACCAATCTCCTGCCAGTATGACTGCAGAAACCTTGCGGAAACGTAAGCTGCAATCGCATAAGAAATTCTGTAGAGGGGCAGGCTGGAAGGGTTCAATGTGGAATACGTCAGAGGAACATCCCATCGAACGTTACCAGATAAAGTAACTTGTTCTTCAAGGGAATTGTGTCCTCCGATGTATTCCACATCTCTGACAGACTCCCAAAGCAGTACCAACGTATGGAGGTGGGAAAAGAATTTACAATTTAGAATGTTTAGAATGCCCAATCAAATAGCTGAATAGAGGACTGCCTTACCAAAGGCCAAATCCTGCCCATGGATGGAGTCCAAGGAATAGTATCTCACAAAAGTATGGACAGAGGCCCATGTGGCTGCTTCACAAATATTGCGAATAGGAACGCCCCTCTGTAGAGCAGTGGAGACAGCGACACCCCTAGTAGAGTGAGCCCTTAAGCCTACTGGAGGGTCCTTTCCCGCCAAATGGTAACACTCAGAGATCGTCAAAATGATCCATCTGGACAAGGTCTGCTTGGAAACAGCCGGACCCAAGCACCTTCCAGCATAACCAACAAAGAGCTGATCGTCCACTCTGACCCGGGACATCCGTGAAAGATAGAAACTCCTAGGATCCAACCTATGGATCCTCTCCTCTTCCTTACCAGGATGTGGAGGATAAAACGATGGAAGAATCACCTTTTGGCTCAAATGAAATTCTGACACAACCTTCGGAAGAAAAGAGGGCTGTACCAGCAGGGCAACCCTGTCCTTATGGAACACAGTAAAGGGTGGCTTGGCGGAAAGTGCCTGAAACTCACTCACTCTGCGTGCGGAAGTAACTGCAACTAAAATTACAGTTTTAAAGGACAACAGTCGTAATGGACAAGAATGTAAGGGCTCAAACGGAGCTCCCATTAGGAACTTTAAAACCAAATTCAAATCCCATCCCGGCACCTGGAAAGGCGACGGTGGAAACACATTAGTTAGCCCTTTTAGAAACTGAGAAATCAAAGGAATCTTAAAATAAGAACATTCCTCAGACGAGCGCTTAAATATGGACAGCGCCGCCAGGTAATCCTTAATGGTACCCACTTGGAGGCCCTTGTGGGCTAAAAAAAGCAAAAAAGACAAAACCAAAGGAATGGAACATTGGAAAGGATCCACATTCTGTACCCTGCACCAGTCACAGAACTTTCTCCAACGGCAACGGTACAGGGATTTCGTTGCTAGCCTTCTGGCCGAAAGCAACACCTCCATCACGTCTTCGGGGTGGTCCTAATACTTATACCTCAACCTTTCAGATACCAACTATGAAGGCTGAGAGACTTGACCCCCTCCCATGAGAGCAGATCGTCTGGATAGGGAAGACGGCGTGGAGCTAAGATGGACATGTTGAGAAGGTCCGGGTACACCCTCTCCTGGCCCATGGCGGAGCAATGAGGATCATTCGGGAACCGAACCTCCGTAACCTCTGCAACACTTGAGGAATGACGGGGACTGGAGGAAACGCGTACAGCAGTGTGAAGGACCAATCCACTACGAACGCGTCCCCTAAGGCTCCTCTTGGAGGAAATTCCCGCAAGCAGAATCTCTCGCACTTCCGGTTGACACTGGTGGCGAAGAGATCCACTTGTGGGGTTCCCTAAAGGCCAAAGATCTCCAAAAGAACTTCCTGAGCCAGCTCTCACTCGTGAGAGACCGTGCTCTGCCTGCTCAGAGCGTCGCCCGCTGCCGCGTTTTTGTCTCCGGCCAGATGAACTGCCGAGATCGAAATTTCTTGCTGGATGGCCCAGAACCAGAGCTGCATTGCCTCCCTGCACAACGGGAGTGACCCTGCCCCCCCTTTTTCGTTGAGGTAGTGCATGGCCACTGTATTGTCCGTCATGATCAGGACATTCTTCCCCCGCACAGACAGCAGAAACACCTTCAGGGCAAGCCTGACAGCCCGCAGCTCTACCAAGTTGATATGGAGTCTGGACTCCGACGGAGACCAACGTCTGTTGGCTCTCAAATCGTTGGCATGAGCTCCCCAACCCATGAGGGATGCGTCCGTCACAATCGTCACCTCCAGCCATGGTTGCCAAAATGGAGCACCCTTCATCAGATTGCCTTCTTCGGCCCACCACAGAAGATCCTGGGCGACCGAGGGCGGAATCTGAACGTGATCCAACATCCTGCCGGAGAACTGGACCACTGCATCTTGAGAGCCCACTGCAGAGATCTCATCCGCAGCCTTGACTCCTGCACCAGGAAAATGCAGGATGCCATGAGGCCGAGCAACCTCAAGAATTCGAACGCCGGGAGACTCTGGGCATGTTGAAACTTGACCACCATCTACAGAATGTGATGTGCCCTCACCTGGGGAGGCGAACACTGCCCCAGGGATGTGTCGAGCATTGCTCCAATGTATTGGAGCCGCTGGGAAGGTGTCAAATGTGACTTCTTTAAATTGAGGGAGAAGCCCACCTTGTGGAGGGAGTGGGAGGTGACAGACAGATGATCCAGTGATTGCTTGGAAGAGCGTGCCTTGATCAACCAATCGTCCAGGTAGGGGTGGACGTGAATCTCCCCTTTCCTGAGATACGCTGCCACCACCACCATCAGTTTGGTGAAGACCCTCGGGGCGGAGGTCATTCCGAACAGCAGAACCCGAAACAGAAAATGCGAGGCGCCAACCGCGAACCTCAGGTACTTCCTGTGCTTGGGATGAATCGGCACATGAAAGTAAGCATCCTTGAGGTCAAGAGACATCAACCAATCCTGAAGTTGAAGGGCCTGGAGGACTTGAGAAAGAGTTACCATCTTGAACTTGTCCTTTCTGACGAGCTTGTTCAACCAACGCAAGTCCATGATGGGTCTCAATCCCCCATCCTTTTTCAGGATCAAAAAATAAGGGGAATACCAGCCATTTTTCCTCTCCGCTACAGGCAGCAGTTCTATGGTGTCTTTCTCCAGCAGGGATAGGATTTCCTGAGATAGGAGCGGATCCGGACGCTTCAAAGAGAGCTTCCCCGGTGGATTGTGGTGAGGCCTCTGCCGGAAGGGAAGACAGTAGCCGTGGGCTATGATCTCCAGAACCCACACATCTGAAGTAATGGCTCGCCATTCTCCAAGATTCTGCGCAAGTCTGCCCCCAACCAGCGAACCATGGGACATGGCTTCATGACTGAGTGGATGCGGCTGCGGCAGTGCCTGAGGGCAAAGAGGCAACTGCCCGAGCGGCTTTGGCACCTCTAGTACCTTGCTTTCCACCTCTGGTACCCCTACGGTGGCCCATTTAACTGGCAGCTCCTCTCGATCTACCAAAGGTAGAGTAGTACCGAAAGGAACCTCCCCTCCATTGCTGTCCCCTAGGACGAAAGGCAGAGGTTGCAGCTTTGGAGGTCTCAAAGACTTCACTGCAGCTTTGGAGGTCTGCAACCTCTCAAGGCTCTCGTCAGCTTTGCTGCCAAACAGATGAACACCATCAAAGGGCATGTTGAGAAGCCGGGATTGCACATCAGGAGCAAACCTGCGTATCACAGTGCTCGCAGCCATGGACCGGCTGACACAGTCTGCCGTGTCCAAACCCGACTGAACGGATTCACACATGACATATGCTCAGCCACCAAAGATGCACAGTTCCACAGAGTGTGAGTGAATCTTGCCAAGACACAAACTGAGTTGGCTGCTTTCAAAGCCATACCCCCAGATGAAAATACCTTCTTTGCCCAACCATCAAAGCGATTGTCGTCCCTATCAGGAGGGATGGTAGGGTACGCAGTCTGCTTTGCGGGGGCCGTGGCCGCCTGCACCACCAAACTCTCAGGAGTAGGGTGCGTCGACAAGTAGCAGGGGTCACTACTGGCTGCGCAGTATTTTTTCAGAAGCGACTTATTAACCGCCGGGAGTCTCTCCGGAGCAGTCCAAGCAGCCACCACCCTTCTTTGCAAAGCCATGTGAAATGGCAACACCGGGTCAGTGGGTGGACCTTGGTCCAGGATGTCCGTCAGATCATCCTGATCAAAATCAACAGGTGGAGCAGACGACCCCAAGTATTCAGTTACCCTTGACATGAGCCGCCTATAGGAGGATTCGGCATGCGTCCCAGGCTGTCAGGCTGAGATCCTGGTGTCTGCAGAAGCTGCTGAGCCCCCGACAATCCACCCAAAATGTGGCACTCTGAGCTGATACTATAAACCGCTCAGTTTACCTCACTTCCAGGGGAAAGGGGGAAGGGACAAATTAACAAACACCAGGCTGGAAGCTAAGACTAGCTGGTTCTTCACCCGTGGTAAAACATAAACATATAATACACCTTGTTATTCATGAGGCACTATACTAACCTTAAGTATCAATATCCTTTACCAAATAAAGTAAAAACCATACCTGGAACTTCTCTACAATATGCCCAGAGAAGTGATAAGCTGACTAGACTTCCTTACTAGTTGACTTGAATCTCAACGATCATTCAGCCTTCTTAGTAGGTCCATGAATGTGAAATTAACTTTGCAGGTAATCTTCTTTAAACTCAAGAAGCTTGAACAAAGTCTTAAGTTCATTAAAAGTAAATGGAAGTTCTAGTGTTTCTGGAAAGTATTTATATTTCTTCTTATAAATTTCTTTTTAGAGTGTTTTTACTTAAATTAACAGTTCTTGAAACTTGCGTCAAAAATCTCACGTAGAAATCTCTTGAACTCGCATAGGGATCCAAACTGAGTGAAGATCGTTGAAGCGCTGTAGATTAAACCACAGAAAAAATCCACACGCGATTAAACGAAAGCACGCACACGCGCTGAAGTTCAACCGCGGGTAAAAATCCACACGCGCTTATTCCAGGATGCGAACACACGCGCTGACGACAAACCGCGGGTAAAAATCCACACGCGCTTAGTCCAAGATGCGAGCACACGCGCTGACGACAAACCGCGGGTAAAAATCCACACGCGCTTAATCCAATATGCGAGCACACGCGCTGAAGTTCAACCGCGGGTAAAAAACACACGCAAAAAAGTATCACGCGACACCAGAGAGCTCGCGCTAGATACTCAAGCGAAGTCTCTCACGCGCAGGCTTCTGTTAACGGAAAAACCACGCGCTTGATAGAAAACGTAGCGTAACAAAGCCAAACATGTGACAGCAATAAAGTTCTTAGTAAATATTTTTCATATGAACTTGAAAATCAGATTAAATCTTCTACAATGACATTATAGAAAGAGTCTTGAGTTTTAAAAGGACTTATCTTGTGGAGAGTCTTTGAAACCTTTCTTTTTTCTTGGATAACTCGAAATCTTCTTACTCCTGTTCAGTGCCAAAATGAATCTCCGCAAGATTCCTGTTTGCTTTTCCAAATAAGCCGCTCGACCGCTTGAAACTTGAAACCCCTGAACAAGTTAAGCAGGAGCAGCTTAATACGCGACCTCTCAGCTGGGCAAAGACGATGAAAGGCAGTTTAGAATGTTCATTGTCTTCCCTATAAACAATCACCAGCCAATCAGAACTTAGACTGAGAACCTCCATCTTGGCTTGGGGCATTCTCCATAGACTGCAATGAATGTTAAGGGCAAAATTGGCTGTTTTAAAATTAAACTCATAATAACTTCCAAAAACCTTTCTATACTAATTTTCCCCAGACCTAATGTCTCAGATTATGTCACTGTATCCTAACAGTACCTGACACAGGCTCAGGCCTGCCAAACTCCACCTCCGGAGAGGTGTCAAGACCACTGGCATCATGCAAGGACCGACGGAGTTCCTCCATCTGATTGTGCCCAGACAAAACGTCAGCAGGGACATCAGGAGGAAAAACCATCTCCTCATCAGACCCTTCTTCCACCTCCGAAATATAATCCAAAAATTGGAACAAATCCAATCTGGGTGGAGGAACAGAGTAGGGCTCAAAAATAGGCCTCACAGACTTACTGAGAGCCTTCCTCTGAGGTTCCACACCCCTCCGGGGCACCTCTGGCAAATCCTCCACAAACGGTGTCGAAGGCGCTGAGGGAAGCAGCGTCGACGTTGACCGAGGCGTCGACAATTCCTTCGAGGGCGGAGCCCCGAGTGTGTGCCTCGACGAACACAGCGCCAATGACGTCGAAGCCTTCCTTGAAGGCTTCACAGATTCTGCCGGTCTTGATGGCGTCGAGGACCAGGACCTGGATCTGGCACGGCTACGGCGATCTTCCTTGTCCGATCGGGACCTCGACGGCTCCCGATGATCGTGCCGACCACCCGAGCCCAAAGGCATGCGAGTGGTGGACCGAGCCCTTTCCTTGCCGGCTTCTTTTGAAGGCGCGGACAGAACAGTGCCTTGCGATTCGAAAATCGCCATCATCTGCTGGCGGAATGCATCCCATTCGGCCGGCGACGAAGACTTGGTGGGACAAGTCAACCGTCTTGCGGAGTCCTCCGACGGGGAAGGCGGCCGGTGACAGCGCTTCCTAGAATGCCTCGAAGAGGCAGAGGAATGGCGGGAACCACTCCGGGACCGAGACCCCCTGGACTTTCGCCGACGAGGAGAGTCGTACCTCGAGTCATCGGTCGAAAGACCAGCAGATTTCGATTTATGGGGCTTAGACACCCTACCTACCTTTAATTTCTCCTTATGTTCCCGCAAGGCCTTAGATGTCAGGGTCTGATAGTCATCGCAGTCGTCAGTGGCGTGGCTTTTGCCAAGGCACCAGAGGCAGATGTCGTGCGTGTCCGTGATGGATATTTTCGGACCGCAGTCCCGACATTCCTTAAAGCCCGACTTCGGAGTAGAAGATGACAAAGACATCGCTTTCGAAGAGTAGAATCGAGCACGCCAAGATTCCAAAGCAAACACGTTTGCAGAAAAAACAGAACTGAGGCCACGGGCGCCGTGCGTCCTATATATAACATTGACGCAGGACGGCCTCTGCTGAAAATTTTCTGAAGCAGCACAAGCTGTGGTCATTACCCGTCAGAGATGTGGAATACGTCGCAGGACACATGCATCTCTCTCCAGGAATTGGAGGCAGGCCTACAGCTCAAACCCCTGGGAGCGTTCCAATTCCTGCAATTGAAGGGAGTCCTGATGGACCCGAAGTGGAAAGACAAAGTGCAGAGGCACTTACCACCACTAGAGAATACCCTAAGCAAATCCACTTCCTCAATGGGCCTCATCTCCCAGCTGTACAAGACCCTCCTAGGCAATCAAAAGAAACCAGATGAAGCCATCATGAGGAGATGGGAGAGAGATCCGGACCACCCGATGATGAACGAAGACCTCTCGAAACGCATCTGCAAATCGGCCTATAAAACCTCCATCTCAGCGCAGTACAAGCTGCACAGCCTAAAAGTCCTACACATATGGCAATATGACACCAACCGCCTCTCCAAAATGTTTAGGCAAGAGAGCCTGCGATGCTGGAGTGGATGCGGAGAACAAGCAGACTATTGGCACATGTGGTGATCCTGCCCGAAAGTGCAGGCTTTTTGGAAGGAGGTACGGGCCTGGATCAGAAAGCTTGACGCAGTGACACGAAATTGCGACCCAAGACTGGTACTATTTGGTCTGGAAGAGCTGGAGGACCGATGGTCGCGGCTGCCACATATGCCACATTTTCTGTTGCTAGCAGCCAGGGTATGCCTCATGATGAACTGGAAACCACAGGCCATCCGGTCGGAAAGAACTTGGGCATAGAAAGCCAAAGAAATTGACGAGATGGAGAACATTACAGGGGCCCTCCACAAACTCTCCCCGGGCAGGGAAATAGAATGGGCTCCCATCCTGAACATTTACAAGTAACCCATGTTGGCGCTCCAGATCAAGCTCCTCGCTGGTGTGCAAGAAGCCCTAACTCTACAACTGTGACATGTGTAGTGTCTCGTCTTGGGGGGAGGAGTTAGGGGATTGGTAATGCTGGATCTAAGACACAACATGATTGCAGTAAATGTGAGAATGAAGTTACAATTCAGGTGAATTGTTCAGTAACAAAATGCCTAATAAAAAGTTTTTTTTTTAAAAAGAAAATGAGTCAGACAACCATAAATTTCAAGCTGTCCAGTACTCAGGAGAATGGAATTCGAAGACCACAGGATAAGATAAGCATTGGAGAGCACAGAGAATTTGTTCGCAAAGTAGTCGGTGGACGACAATTCAATTTAATGAGCTCCAGTGTAAGGCAGATAAGGCCTTTGATGTCCAGGTGCAGGGTCAGGCTGAAAGTAAGCAGCCTAATTGACATAGTGATGGATGCAGCAGACGATCTGTGCATTCAGTAGTAACCAAATTCAGAATAAAATATAGATATTCCAAGTTGAAACATGGTCTCAAGGAAACACATGATTGAGGCTGCAGTTTGGTAAAATGACAACTAAAGATTAGCACACCTGCCATACTAGACGGAAGAAGGACATGACAGAGTATAGCCTTACATTCGCAGACATTATATTAAGATAACAAGAGCTTGTAGTCCATTGCAAATTAGAAGTGGCAGACTGATCTCTCTATCTTCATTATAACAAACAAACATATTTCACACCTGGTCAGTACAAGGTTGAGCATAGCCGGTGCCTGTATCCTCTCAGCAGGATGGCTCAGGGGCAACGCGCTCGCCTTGGAAGAACACAGGTTCGATCCCCAGGTCTGCGCTTAGAAACCTCTAGGTATTAAGTGCGTTATAAATAACCAATTATAATTATAATGGGAATGCACATTACCTCAGCTTACTGCTAGCCTATGAAATGAAAGGAACATGATTCAAGTGCATGTGATATCTAAAATGGGTTGGCCAGCAAGATGAGGAATCCTCCAATCCTGGGTTTTGCACATATAGGAGATTTTTGTGTCCTAGGGGTGCAAACTAATGGAGAATAGACAAAGGTTTTTTTGTTTGCTTGTCATAATGACATCATGGATGATGAGTTTGGTGTTTAAAAGTAATTGTCTAGCAATGAAGCAGTTGGGAAAACTTGGGTGAAGGCTTTCCTGTGGATTTTTGTGCGTTTTCCTCCCAGCTCCTTGCGTACTTTCAATAAAGAGCTGGGATTACCTAGCATTTAACATAACTCCATCCCCTGTTGCCTCTTTTATTGGCAGTTGCCAGGTAGTGGGCTACGTTACTTTTTTTGGGCCCAGACCCTTCTGGGGCAAGACCCCCAGCCTCATAGAATGTGCTAGTTGACTACTACTGGTTGACTACTAAGTGATGTATTTTGGTTGATGATGAAAGAAGGTTTTGAGATTATGAGAAATATTGTTTTACAGTTCATTACAGTTGTAAATATCTTCTGATGACGGATTTATAAAACAAAACGAAATCATTCTTGATGATCTGTTTGCTAAACAGGAAATGAATAAAAATGGAAAAGAAAGAAAAATGAAGACCTTAATTTAGGAAAAATATTAAAAAGTTAAGTTAGTGAAGTTTAAATGGCAGTGGATGAGATGTTATCTCAGCTCACACAATGATACTTAGAGACTGGATGCACAGATCTTTACGAATGAGCAAAGGAAGTATACATGTTAGTGTGGAAATTGAAATGCTAACTCAGATTTAATAACTGCATACATAACTACTATTGGTACCAACCAGTGGGGCATGCCAACATGACATGTCATTTGAAGATATAAAAAATGGAACATACAAAGTACTCACCTTGTGATTTACTCTATAAATAAAGAAACAAGTGCCACTAGTTTGGATGAATGACCTTCAAGGAATATTAAGCAACTTCAATTTCAGATTACGAGAGAGGTTAATCAGAAGATTCATGCAGCCACTCTTGGTAGATAATACATGTCACAACAAATACCACAGGGTTGAGAATTGTTCATTTACACACAACTTCTAAGGAAAATAAGGAATGTGTTTGGAATTGGTAGAACATATTAAATAACTGTTAATTGGACATAATCTTATTGACAATTCAGGAACTGACAGTTATTTTAGATTCCCTGGATGAAAACATGACGAAACAAAATGATCTACTTAAATGCATGTCTAAAACTGAATTGGATAAAACTCTAGAAGACATCAATGAGAATCTGGAAACATATATACAGGAGCTGGAACAAAAGAAGATCAGAACGTTTTGTCAAGATGATTTCTACTAACAAAATGAGATGAGCATGTGGATGAATTGTACAAAAGACTGGAAAAAACAGACAGTATTTTATCAAAAAATATCATCAGATTTCTCCAACACATAGTCAGAATGAGGGTCTACAGTAAATCATACTTATCCTTCTGAACAGAAAAAACAAACACCTCTGGGTACCAGCTCCATAGTAGCATTTCTTTTTTTTTTAGAGTGAATACATGGGGGAAAAGACAAGGCAGGCCGTATAAAACGAAAATAATCCATAAATTCAAATAAGACAACAATCAAAGCGGATTCAGTAATAGACCTTTTGAAATTTACACTTTCAAAGAATTAATAAAGGGTTCTGTATAAGGAGTTGAAGTATGAGCCTATCCATCTTTTTTCATAAAAATAACTATCTTTTTGAATCTGTGAGGAAATTAAATCTGAAAGCATGCTTTCCAGATTTACAGGAAACAGTTGTTGAAATGCTGGATGAATTAATTAATCTACTGTAACATGCTTAATACTGGTGACCAGTCTCTAAACGTAAGACCGGGATTCAAACCTGTATTGCTCTGCGCTGTCTTGCTTCCAAGGCAAACGCATTGCTCATGAGCTGTCCTCCCAGCCATGTTCATCTAAAGAGCTCAGGTCAAAGTACATTATTGCCAATGATTTATAATCAAACCATAGCCTGTTTGTTTTTCTTATTCATTGGTAAACCGAAGCTACAATACAGATGGAGGAAATATACTAATTTCAGTCATTTACAGGTGGTGAAATCCCTGTATACAGATTATTCTGTGACTCTAATCTCCACTCATGAAGGCTAGATGCTAGTCATTATTGACATGGATTATTAGGGGTAGTGCCTCACTCAACTGAGAAAGATCACAGTATATGTATAGATTCTTCAGGATTCTAGAGAATAAAGAAAGTGCAGTACCCTGTATGTGATATATAGCTACTGCTGAATAGAATCGAAGCTGCATAAATACACCTAGTAAATGGCAAGCTGCAATTACCATACACACGTTTAGAAATCCGTTCATGTTGTGTATTCATGCTCATCAAATTCTTATGTCATTCCGTTACTTCGTTTAATCCAACAATACCAAAACTTGACCAAAATTGAAATCATGTATGTTATGCATGTTTATTCTGTCAAAATACATGACCTCCTTCCTATTCTCCAGTATGCAGGGAGCTGAACAGAGCTCGGGCTGAAAATTACCCACTTAAATAGGGAATATATGAATGCCAATGGGATTAGAGAATTGCTCAGGGGCAACGCGTTTTTCTTGGAAGCAAGACTATGCAGAGTAACACAGGTTTAAATCCCAGTCCCACGCTTGGAGACCAGTCTCCGGTATTAAACATGTAATAAAAGATTAATGAATGTCAAAAGAACCTGAAAGTGTCGTTAAAAATCAAAACATGGGGTTGTACAATTCACTAAAAGGTACTGGACAACAACGAATACCTTGATTTCTTGTCTTTCGTTTTCGACAGCATCAAGCCAGGCTTCTTGACACTTTTCTGCAGTCAAGGAGGTTTCAAGACTGACAAGTCATATTGTTCCAGTGGCGAATACGGGGCCTGTAGGCTTGAAGATGGGGATCTCTGCGGATGGAGTCGGCCCTCATGATGGTTTGAGGTGATGGGTCCAAATAGTACAAGTTGGTGGTCAAGTCAGGTCGAAGTAATGCAGTCGAGTCAGTGCTTCTGCTGTCGAATCAGCACTTGGGATGCAGTAATTAAGGCGATTCTGCAAGATAGTGATCAAGTTGAAGCGGAGGAGCCCTTCACTGGGTCGTGTTGGCGTTGAGACAGCTCAAACAAGCAGTTAAGCGGTTTGAAGTTCGAAGACTGCCAAAAGCAGTACCACAGGTCCTCTAGTGGCTCAATGTTCATCAAGCGCAGTTGAGCCAGCTCAAAGACGTCTATAGATGGTAAACAGGGATTAGAGTTTCATCTGGATTTCTGGTCTGCTGGGAAACCCAAATCCAGGATGAGCTTTTTATTCCACAATTCAACTCCAGGAATATTGTCTGTCACTTACAGGGGGCCTTCACCGCCAGTGAGAAGGAAGCTGTTTCCATTGCACAGGCAGCATGGAAGCCTTGGTCAACAGCAGTGACACCCCAAATGCACCTCTAAGGTAGATAGTAAGAAGAGCTTTACTCTCCCTTGAAAGCTTCTATCTTCACCTTCATGGTTGAGGACGTTGGAATAGACTGTCTACCCAACAGATTTACAGGTGAATCCTTCTTTTCTTGAAGTACAATGATGAAGTAAGAGCAGGGTGTCCCCCCCCCCTTTATCAAGGCAGAATGCTATAGTGGATTTGTCCAAAGCAAGACTCGTCAGGGGTCCAATTGAGGCTGCTATATTAAGTGTCCTTTGCCTTCTGATGTCCTACCCAGAGTGCTTTGTCAGCAGGAACTGGGGAGGGGGCAGGAAATTAAAAGGAGCCATTGCAGAATCCAAGATGGTGAAACCCCTCTCTTGGCCTAAACTTCTCCTCTGGCAATTCTAACTCTAGCCTCTTCCCATGGCTCCGATTTCAAAAGGACACCAGCACCCAGGTGTGAATGTGTCTTTGTTCTGTCAGGACTGTTTTTGAAGCACTAGTTCCCTGGGGAACCTCCCATGAAGGGTACATGTGCCCTGGAGGAAGGTATTGGCTTTCAGCGGAGAAATCAGAGGGGTAATAATAATAATTATGGAGTTGTGGAAACACCCAGGCCAAACAGCTAATACACACCAGCCCTGTCATGAATAGAGCACTGCTCATCAAGATGACACTAATATGACATCCAAATGTTGTGACTGTATATTTGTGGGATCCCAGTAACCACAATGTCATACTAACTAGGTGCACAATTATGTCTTGAATCCGAAGTGCAGATGATTAAAACGCCACCTCTGCTTGTTAAAATGTTGTGTTCCAGCAGCTGTCAGCAATGCACATGTGACCTTTGAACCTGCCCTGCTGCCACTGCAGGAGGTTTGTCATAAGATGGTCACAGCAAAGTTACATGAGTGCATTATGATTTTGGCACGGATTATTACGAAAAGGGTGTCTGATTAGCAGAACTCCCTTTCAGAAAAAGACTTACCTGCATCCTTTCTTGCTCATCTAAAAAACTCAGGCTATGTAACCCTTGCAGTTGGCATTTTGCCACAGGTGAATCCCTCAGGAGTGGAATATGGTGGGTGATTTACATATGGATGGACAGCATACAATGTGATAAGTCGCAGCTAGCCCATTCAGCGCACGCCTAGCAAACATGCTCTGTTATGATCAGGTTTGAGACATTTTAGGAAGAGCTGAACAAGATTTCTAGAATCCCCGTTTTGTCACACATTTTACAAGCGGGTAGAGCACGAAGAGTGATATCCAATTGTTTAAATATATGTTGCATACTAATCACAAAGTAATCCAAACAAGCATTGGGAATGCCATCAGTTTGGCATTTGTGGAACCAACAGAACAGGCATTTTTCAAGTACTGTGATAACCTTGTCCTAAGATGGCAAATGCTGTTACATGTTATGGCAGTGCGTGCCAAATGACTATTTAATGCCTAAGCAAAAGGCAAAAAATAATTTGCCGCCTAAATGAAAAATCAGGGTAAAATAAGAAGCAGAGTTGGGCTGCTGGCTTTCCGAAGTTTGCACGCTAAGATGGTGTCGCTCAATGTGACTTTTCTGAAGAATCACTACCGTTTACTGACAGGAACATAGATTGCTATGCATCTCTTACACAAATTTAATCCACAATGGGATTTATAATGTCTGACTTTTCAGTATTCGGATGCTAACTTTCTCCATTTTCTTTGAGAGATCCCAGAAGTTAGGAACCTTTGGTTAAACTGTTGAGGACATCTCTGATATTGCTGGTAGAAACATCAAATTAGACCCAACTAGTGCCCTCATCACGATGTGGCAGATTTGACATTATAACCAGGCACTGGTATTGGTGAATAGAAGGGTTGCCATGAGGTGGATGTGTTGGGAGGGCCCACACTAACCTGACTGGGTAAAAGCCATGCCAATACGTAATGAACATTAAGAAGCTTACAAGTAATTAGTACATCTTCAGCAAATACTTAATATATTGGCAAAACTTTGTAACTATCTTGTTACTAGAGCGGTGGAGATGATCAATAGCATGCTGATGGTGGGGAATAGCTTATGTAAAAGGAAAAGGATGGTAAAGTTAGCTGTTCGCCCACCTGCTGGCTGAGTTACACTTACATTGGACATTATGAATAGATAGCAGGGGGCTTAAACATGGCTCTATACAACGTTAACGTGTGCTATGTAAAACTACATGATTGCTGGTACAGGATGATTGGAAGCCCATGTATGGATCTAGTATGTGTACAATGATAGATACTAACAATGTTGCACATTACATGCAGGATTGCATTATCCTATGATCTGTACACTTGTGAATGTTGTATTGTTTAATTGTATGGATAAAACATTGAAGAAAAATGACAAGAAGAAAATCAGAGAAAAATGTGAAGGAAATTAATTCCTCCTGTGGCTTTGCAGCATCATTTGTCACGTCTTTTGATTTGGTCAGTGGTTTAGCAGCTTTTTCTTTAGGCCATATTTCCCCAATGGTAAACAAAAAAGGGAGAAATACCAAAATGATGTGCAAAATCTGAAATTAATAAGCATTTGACTCATAGGTGCTGAGCCAGTGTTTAACCGGAACTAACAGGGAAATTCCAGTGATGGCAGTTTTGGTTAGTAGGATTAAAGGTGAGAAAAGACTGAATAGGCAAAATGGCCTCCCAAAACCGAGCCCAGCGATGTGTGCAGAACCCAGTAATAACATAAGTTGCACACACAACGATGCTGTACATAAGGAACCAGACCTGGCTGCTTATGGATTTTTGAACCGAGTAAAGAAAGATGTTTAATTTGCAAATATCTATGTGCCAGCATTAAATTCGAGCCTTGTTCAAATAAAAACAAGATTATGACTTTTACTCACTTGCTGAAGGTTCGGAGGATTGTGAGTAATATGGCAAATAGAAAAATTAAATGAGACTTGATGCAAGATAAATATATTCAGAAAGGATAAGAGAGGAACAGGTTACTTGATATTAAAGTTAATGTACGTAGTGAACGATTTTCTTACATCTCAGCGTATCAAATCTGGTCACAGTTTAATACATGTATCAAAATATTCAATACAGAGTAAGAGTGTTAAGAAGATTGCAAAAAAGGTTGCAGGCGCCCCTCTCTCGAAGAAACATGGCATGATAACCTGTTCTGTCGTTTTTACCCACCGTGAGTTCGCAGCCATCGCTTTTAGCTCACTGTACTTTTCACAAAGGAGGAATAAACATTTGCATATCAGTCTTTGTCCTGCCCACAAACGCAGTCCAGCACTGAAATGCCAGGCTGAAACAAGTGTATGGGTTTGCTGTTGGTCCTCTTGTTCAAAGGAGGTTTGCCTGGCATTTCGGTGCTGGACTGCCCTTTGTGGGCGGGACAAAGACTGATATGCAAATGCATATTCCTCCTTTGTGAAAAGTACAGAGTGAAAAGCGATGCTGCGGACTCTCAGTGGGTAAAAACCATAGAACAGGTTATCATGCCATGTTCTTTCGAGAGAGGGGCGCCTGCTACCTTTTTTGCAATATTAAGAAGATTGTTCTGGCTTAATGGAAGGTTTTTAATCATGAGGCCAAAATAAATGCCCTAGTTGTATGACCACCCGTTTTAATTACCAAAGGAGTAGAACATTAAAAGACTGCTTGATGAAGGGTGAACGTCCGAAGTGCAAATGATCTAGGTTTTAGACACAAACGTTTTCACTATAAAACGAAAGGGAATTTTCCCATTCCTTAACAGCACAAATTGTAATAGTGTAACAAAAGTAAACCTTCAACTACTGGAAAAAAAATCACATTGAGACAGTTTGCAATATTTGGTTCTAGCAACGTTGTATACACTATGAAGTGCCCATGCAGCCAATAGTGTGTGAGGCAATTAAGAAAGAAAGCTAAAACAATGTGGAATGAGAAGCACCTTTGCAGGTGTTCGACTGCACCGGATGTCCACTGATCTGCAGGTTGGCATCCTAATAATCTCGTCTGGCCCCTTAGCTCAGAGAATCACGAGTTACGTCCTGATCTTGTTTCCCTGCTTAAATGGAAGATTTGGTTAATTTCTAAAGTGCTTCTTGCTTATGGCTTAAATGTAGGCACTGTCGCAGGAATGTATTGACGCAAGTCCTCTGCCTTTCTTTGAATTCTTTCAAAGGCCTTGGCATGATCTGTGGCTCTATCTTCTCACTTTGGACACCTTGATCTATTGTTGTCATGCATCTACTTTCTTTGTGATGTTAATTTCTTATGGCTTCCACAGGAACCATAACATGAAGGTTTAGGCTGCTTTTCATTTAGCAGGTCTGTAGCCAAGCTACTTTTTGACAGACCATCCTGCTGTTTTTTTACAAGTCTCTCCACACATTCCTAGTCTCCAGGTTTTTTATGGTTGGTTATTGCTATGTCTGTGATCCATGGTGGTCTCTGTCAGACTCCACTGGTTCACATTCCCTGTATTATGGTTGTTGTGTGTAGTTGGGATAAAGCTATGGCTTTAATGCTTGCTAAATACTCAGAGTGTAAGGACTGACTAAGATGAGGAAGTGGGATGGGGTTGTAATGTCTTTATAACTTACCATTAAACTTCATTACACTAAGTCTTTGGCCCTCATTAAAAGGTTGCAGGTAGGCCTACGGTGCTTACCTCAGCTTACCATTTCCACCGCCCGATGACCCAGTAATAACGGGATATTACAGGCGGCGGAGGAACGGTAAGTGCCCATTCCCTATAGGACTCCACAGGAATGGGAACACTGAATCACCAGCACAATTAGTATCTATGCAGGTGCTTCAGTGAAATATCTGCCAGTATGGGCCTGAACTACCGGCCGGTCAGGCCTGCTGGTAGTTCACAGTCCCTACCGGCAGGCTCGGAGTGACCTGGTTTGGAAAAGGTACCAGTAACCGTTGTTACCAGCCCTTTTTTCCGGACCGGATCACTCGTAACGAGGACCTTTCTCTTCTGTGTCACAATACTTATGACCCTTGCAACTCTTCTTTCAGCTGACTTTCATGCTTCCTTGTGGCTACTCTACAGGATATTACTGCAGAGGTGGACGCTGGAAAGTGAGGGTCTGAGAACGTCCTCCCTTGTTGATATAGATTCAGCTCAGAGTGCAAGGCCTATGATGAGAACGCAAAGCACTATGTGAAATAGAGCTACTGGGTTAGTAGAAACGCATTCCAATATTGATCCTCTCTCCAAATGTCATTCATAAACTAAACTGGAACGGACAGCCTAGAGGCTGTAAAACTGAGTGTTCTTACACCACATTGAAGCAACTGTTTTACACATCCTAAAGAATATAATAGTGTTTTACGAAGCAGTATATATAATGACTTTGATGGAATCTGCCTATCATGTCTGTAAGGAAGGGTATCTGGTCTTTCCATCTAACACCTTTCCATCGAAAATTATTCACTGAAATTGCCTTTCCATCGAAAAGCATATTCATTGAATAATTTTCTATGGTTAATTTCGATGGATGGGGTTAGGGTTGGGGATAGGGTTAGATTTAGGGTTAGATTAAGGGTTAGGTTATGGTTGGCGCTAGGATTAGATTAAGGGTTAGATTAGGGTTAAGGGGGGTGGGCGTGGGGGTTGGGGGAATCCCCCCAATATACAAAAAAACATTAAAACGTTACAAGGAGCTGGCCAGTGCTGAAATTTCAGCAGTGGACAGCTCAATGTAACATTTTAATGTAGAAAATAAATGCATCAAAATGCTATCTCTTACATTTAAAAGTACATATCCATTTGATGAAAAAGTTTCGATGGATATATACTTTTAATGTAAAACATAGAATTTCGATGCTTTTATTTTCGATGCATCTTTTACGATGCATTGTCATTTCGATGCATCTTTTTCGATGCAATGACCATAAACCGTAAGGAAGGCATGGTATCAAAGTTAGACAGACACAAGTAACCACAGTTGAAGGGTGTTTATTGAACTTTATCATGGTGATGATAAACGCCCATCGAAACCTAAATCTAAAATGGGAGAAAGCTACGATCATCAAATTATAATAATGCAATTCTAGTGGAGTCTCATCAAAATAAAAGGGCCTATGCTAAAAAAAAATAATATTGCCAATCCTTACCTCTAAGTTACAAATAGTGTGGGGTAATGTTCATGAAAAAGAAAGTGTTCACAAAATGATAAGTCAGGATGTTCATGCCGTTGGCCTCGCTTCTCCACGTTTTCAGCACGGGACAAGGAGGTTCACTCGAGCATAGCACACTCTTAGGTTTCTTTGGCAAGAGGACCCAGTTCCATTGCAAGCATCAGGGCCTTCTATGCACATGTCACTTATGTTATCAAAACTCGCTGGCTTCAGAGGGCCTGATGTATCAAACAAACAAAAAGTTCCTTTCCAAGTATTCATGTACAGCTATTCACTCTTCAGCCTGGATCCCCCTCAGTCAGGCTCAGATCCCTTTTCCACAATAAGTTTCCGTCAGCCAGGTTCGGACCAATTACATTTCGTATTAGTTACCCAAGACTTTCAAATGTGCACAGGGTTTGGCTAGACAACTTCGATATCACAGTAACCAATTTTACACTCTCAGTTGGATACCTAACAGAGTCATTCGAATGAGCACCCATGTGGTGCCAGACAACTCTGTATATGGTATCTTGGCTTTCAAAAGTTCAATCACTCCTTAGATATTCAATTATATTCGTGTTGCTCATCACATACGCCTTACTCTCTGTTCTTTACAGATTTCTTCATACAATGTTGCCGCTTGTAACCTTGGTTCTAACACAGACCAGTCGGCTATCAGCAATCGCTCCTCCCCACCTCGGCTATCGATGCGCGAGAGCCCCATGTACCTTAGACACACACTGCACCTTTCTTCAGCTTTAATTCCTGGTCTTATGTTTCGAATTCTCGAGGGCTTGTGAAAGTCGCAGTTTTCTCCCTCTGAAAAGGCCAAGAGCAATTCCCTCCTTGCAACCCTTGCTGGTCTTGCCGTCTTTCTCCTCGTGTTAAACTGCCATCTCGGAACTGCTGCTTCCTCATAGGTTTTGCCTTGCTCAGAGTGTGCTTTTGTGCTCTGCTTTTTATCTGCGTGGGGAAGTGTGAAGGAAGTCAGGTGTGTGTAAGTATCAGTAATTGCCTGACTCCGTCGGACCCTTGTATTGGGACATGCCAGGTATACGGCTCGGGTGTTAAGTCCATTGTCATTCACGGTAAACTGTCCGTGAGAAAGTGTTTGTGTCGGAAAAGGGGGTGGGGGGATTGAGTTCCTAGGTATCCTACTTGGTAGGATGGGAAAGAGTTGTTATTGGGAAGGGGATACCACGTCTCACCCTACGGTGTCCCACTTTCACTATCAGAGGACCCATCATCCAGGTGATCCTCCTGCATTAGTCCACCCCCAGGAACTGGATCCAAAAGCGATGGCCGTGTCCTGGCCACCTGGATGACAGATCCCCATGGACTGGTGGGTGAGACACCTTCATGTTTCTCACATGTCCCTTTAGCACTGAGGGCACAATATGAAAGTAGTGGTGGATGCCACATGGAAGGTGCAATGTTTTATTTCACTCCTTCATTCCTTTTACTCTAACCGCTCGCCTCTGAGTGGGAATACTGCCCTTCCCTTTCACTCTCCTACCCGTTCTGCCCATGGCACAGTCCATAGGCATAGCCACGGATGATTATGACAAGACTTGCCTACTCGAGACCTCAGCCTTTCAAATGCTCTGTGCTGGGTCGAGTGAGAGAACGCGTCATTGATGCTCCCTGGTCCCCACGGCAATGGGACCGGACTGTACCGTGCATGCGCGGCACCTCTAGTCCCACTTCACTATCCCTACACACATGCACACTGGCGATTGACACAGCTCCATTTGTCGACGTGGCATCTGTATCTCAGCGTTCGATCCATGGTACCACTTCCCAGCGACTATGGAGAATACTGCATTAGATGCCGAGATGGAGTGAGCACCCTTTGTAAGGTAAGAAGCCGCTCCCCTCAGGCACCAAGTTCCCCCAGGGGAGCAAGGCCGAATCCCTTTAAGGGTATAATGCAGATTGTCTTGATATTCTTGCAGCGCCAAGCTACCAGCAGCGGCACTAACAGACGCAGCCTAGACCTCAGCCTGAAGTGCACACATCAAAGTACCCAGAGGAAACAACAAAATGAAGGTACTTGTCACTTTCCTAATTAGTTCAGGTACAACCATGTCACAACAAGCCTGATTACACAATACTTTTAATGTACAGGGAGTGCTGCCTCGTATGAGTAAGGCAGCAAACTCTCCTCTGGTTTTTCACTAGGACCCATGGAGATTTTCCAGTAGAGGGGCTTGCAAATGGATCTACTACCAAGTCAAGTGCAATTCCACGCTAGCGCGTCCTCATATGGGACACAGACAAGGTCAGTGGTGCCCTGTCATTACATTTTTTTTTAAACTATACCTACCGTCCTCCCAGAAATACTTTTGATGCGGTTCGGCCTATACACTCCACTAACACGATGTACTTGTATGTTCCCACTCTAGAGACACAATCAGTGGCCCGGAAGAAGGCACATCCATCGCAAAGCAGAAATGTCAACGGACACATCACATTACTGCCTAATAGTCCACTGAAACACCCAGAGACATATTCCCTGACGTAGACCCAAGAATTTGTCAATTGTTTGACCGGCAGTTGACACTTACGAGGTCAAGATAAAGGACACATATTGAGTACATTTTGACAGTAACTCTCGAATTGAGGTAGGTTTTAACTTTCAAAAGTGTAGTATTGGTCTATATATATTCAGAAAACGTCTCCCAATGTAAATGACGGCCTTGTACACTAAACTATGTCTTGCACACCTGTTGATTTCTAAGAATTGTACTGTCCATGTCAATCACATTGCACATGTATGCATGTTTTGGAAAAATTCGCCTTTTTGTTTGTCTGAATCTAAAAATTTAAAAAGAGAATTAAAAGTTAACATACCAGCAAATTATTAAATGCTGAAATAGTTTCTGTGGAACTACTAATGTTTTTTGTATGATTAGATCGGCAAATTTGGTGTAAAGCGCTATATAAACCAATAAATACAAATACAAATACATCATTATAATCTCTGTTGTGGATGAGAAAGGTCAGATTGGTACTCGCTCTAAAACCAAAAAAAATTAAGAAAATACCAGAAAGCCTACACGGATAAGAGTAATGCAGAAATATAATAGTGGCAGGACGTCTCATTTTTCATACACTGACAGTATTGGCATAACATTTCCTGATAGGGGCAGGATGTTAACCCATTAGGAGGGCAGGGCACCTTTCCCCAGGTTTCTAAAGATAACCATCACAAACAACACAGTTCAATACCAAAAATCAACATGTTTAAGTGGTATATTCTTCTATGAGACACAAATCTGTTTGCCAGTCCTTGTGGCAGGGACAACACCATTGACCTTTCTTGATTAATCACTTCTTCACAGTTCCTCCCCTCACTGAGCTCGTCAGTCAGAGTATCGCATGTTGTACTATTCTCATTGTTTTTCCTACAGTGGGACACATTCTTTCTAACAACTTGATCTGGAGTCTTCAAAGTAAGCATGGGACCCCTGATATATGTAATGGTCAAGGATGACCAATCTAAAGTAGACTGAGACTATCACCTAATGACTTTGAACTAGAACAGTACACCTCCTATTTTTGAATAAGACGATTTAGCATGACATCTCCTATCAGTGTAATCTTTCATTTGCTTTTTTTGCCTGCAGTTTCTTTTCTCTACCGTTGTATCATGCTCAGGATTCTTTGAAGGTAGGCAAGGTAGAATTGTGCAGGGCTTTCTCCCCAGCATCAGTTCTGCAGGATACATTCCAGTAGTGCAAATTTGATAGTCTCGAAGCATGACACAAAGAACTTGATGACAAGACACTCCATTCACAATGTTGTAGGACCTCTTGAGACTGCCCAAAAACCTTTCCACCATGTCATTAGCTTGAGGCCATAGTGAAGTGATCGTCTTGGTTCTATGTGGAAATGTACCCCAGGAAAATGTAGTCATGTAAAAATGTAGTAGCAAAAAGTCATTAAAAAAATGTAGTCATTCAATAGAAGCAATCCAAAGTGTGAAAATGTTGCCAGTAATAAGGGCGCCAAAAAAGCTATTTTTAAATACACACAAGTACAAGGCTATAGCTCGTAACGCTGAATATGTCCCAAACCTCAAACTAAATCTCCACAATCACTAACTCCGTTCCAAAACCTTCCACTAACTAATTACAACCCTTATTCCACCCTGAACTCTTACAGAACACTAGGCCCACAGCACGTTAAAGCATGTTTGCGTGTTACTCAATACAAAATAAATAGAAAATGTACAGTGAACCCATCTCCAACCCCATCACCAGCTGGCCACAAAGTACATAGCCCTTTCCTTAATCCAAACCCTTGCAGTAATATTCATCCAAGCCTTACACTAACTGCAACTCTACCACTTACCCTAATGCTTACTTTACCCTAACCACTATGTTTTTCCTAACCACAGTAATATTCTAATACCGCTCCATCTATTTTTCCATTTCATGTAGTCGCCCTGTTTTTTATAATAAATTTAGATAGGTTCCATGCAACGGCAGGCGAGGCAGCATTCAATAGATAGTACTGGCTAAAGCCGCTGTACGCAAACAGCGGTACTAGATATTTCTTCCTCAATAGGTGATATGCCGGGCAAAAGAACTGAAAATTTGCTAATTCCTGTGAGAAAACAGAAGGCGTCTCACCCACTAATCTCCAGGGAGCTGTAATCCAGGTGGCCAGGACATGGCCATCGCTTTTGGATCCAATTCCTGGGAGAGGAGTGCAGTGCAGGAGGATCACCAGGGGGAGGGGCCTTCGGGGAGTGGGACTGGGACACCGGACAGTGAGAAGCGGTATCTCCTTGCTTATAACACCTTTACCCAACCTACCCGGTAGAATATTTAGGAACTCTACCCCCCTTTTTACAACATGAACACTTTCTCACTGACAGCCCGCTCTATGATGGGATAACAGACTAACACCGGAGCCATGTACCCGACGTGTCCAATACAGTGGCCAGGCGAGGTCAGGCAATTACTGATCATCAAACACACCAGATTTCCATTACACTTCCCCACGCGGATAAAAGGCGGAGCACGAGAGCACACTCTGAGCGAGGCAAAGCACACGATGAAACAGCAGTTCCAAGATGGCAGTTTAACAAGGACAAAGGCAGCGAAACAGAAGGGGTTGCAAGGAGGAAAGTTCCCTTGACCTTTTCGACAAGGAACTGTTACTTTTACGAGACCACGAGAGAACGCGTAAGACCAGGAAACCAGCCTGAAGAATCCTGCATTGCGTGTCGGAGTTACTGCATCAGTAATCAAGGTGGGGAGAATCTCCAGCCACCGTGGTACTGTCCTTGGATCCAAGAACAAAGCTGCTTCAGTGAAAGAAACACAGCCGGTGAGTTGGGGAGACCGATATAAGACCATTCTATGTTGAAACCAAGGTTGCAAGCAGAAACACTGTATGGCGAATGCTGGAACGAACATCTTTAAAACGTGTGTGATAAGAGACGTGAATGAAGTTAAACTGCTGATGAGAAATTACCTTTGACAGAGTGGTCGGGCACCACGTGGGTGCTCAATCGAAGGTCTCTGTAAGGTAGCAAGCTAAGAAGTGAGAAAAGTAGATAAAGTTGGACCGAGCCCAGCGGAGGGAGCTCAATTGAGAGAGAACGAATACATGTGAATCGAAGTGGTCCTGCAACAGGTCAAGTCAAATCCTGCATGACATTCGAAGGTCTTCGATTTCGATAAAGTAGATAAAAGTTTGGTAAAGTACATGGATTTGGTCTGAGCCCGACAGAGGGAGATCAAGTGAAAGCTTTGTGTTAAAGTGGGTCTGAACCCGACATACGGGAGCCCGGGGTGAATCGAGAATCACCCGAGAAGTTGTACATGAGAATCCTGAGGAGAAAGGCACTTTTGAATGTTGGTTTGTCGTATTTGTTAGGCCCTCTGAAGTATGAAACATTGAATGGCAAAGAGACTTTGACATAGAAGGCCCTGATACTGAGATCTGAACTGCATCCTCGTGCTAGAGAAGCAAGAGCATGTGCTAAGCTCGAGTGTGCCGCCTTATCCCGTGCTAAAAACGTGGGGAAGGGAGGCCAACGGCTTGAATATCCCGACATACTTCTTGAACACTTTTCTTTTTGCATAACATTGTTTCCCACACTATTTGTATTTAGAAACAAGGATTGGCAATAGATTTATTAGTATAGGCCCTTTTATTTTGACAGACTCAACTAGGACTGTGTTATTATTTGATGGTTGTAGCTTGCTCCCATCTTTACATTTAGGATTAGACAGGTGTTTTTCAAACCCCATTAAAGTTCAACAAACACTCTTGAACTGTGGTCACTTGTGTCTGTTTTACTGTTTGATACCATGCCTTCCTTAAAGTCCTCAAAACCATTCTGGCACTTCGGACATTTTATATTAAGATTCCTACCTGATCTCTTAGCTAGAAGCTCGCCCAGTGCAATGCACCCACATCGAGCTCTAGTAATAGGTGCCCTTTGGTACTTGTATTTAGACCAAACAAGATACACCTTTATTGAATTTGTTGAAGTAATCATCAATTGTCTGTTCATAGGTTTCAACAGTTCCCACGTCTCTGTTGTCAATAATCCATTCCTTGATTTTACCCTTTAGGTGGTGGCTCATGGAATTGTCTATTAGGGATGAATTAACCATCAGATTGCTTTTAATACATATTTTTATTCGTTTTGGCATACAGAAAATATTAACCATATAACATATAGCCCCCCACTCAATCCCCGTCCCACCAGAGGTTTTGTCCATCACTTCTCCCGTAGCTTGTTCGGTTGGGTTCATAGGATATCCAGTATTCATATCTTGTGTGGGCACCATTGAGCCATGTAGTCACTTTGTAGGTAGGGCATAATTTGGCCCCATTCCTTCTTCTTTAATCTTCCTTGGTCTCCTTGAATTTTGTATGTTACCCATTCAAGCGCCACAAAGTTCCATATTTTATAAGCCAATCCTGTATTGGGGGGGGGGTTGTTATTTCCAGTTTTGTGCTATCACTAGTCGTGCTGCTATCAGAAGGGTAATCATGCCCTGCTTCTGTGACTTATTTGGTAGTTTTGCTTTCGGGTCCCACATGCTACACCACCAGAAGTTGGCCCCAGTTGGTCGAAGCCCTGATATATTTCCTTCATTTGTTTACTGACCTCCCCCCAGAACTCTAATAGTTTTGGACAGTTCCTCCAGACATGCTGCCAGTCCCCTAGTGTTTTGCATCCTCTCCAGCATTGATCGGACGTTTGATGGAACATCTTGTGGATTCTTTCCGGCGTACAGTGCCATTGCAACATTACTTTTATCCACATTTCCCTGAGTTGGATTGATTTTGTTAATTTGGGGATTATACCCCACAAGTGTTTCCACTGGTTTCTATAAATGGCCTCCCTTATTGTTACCTCCCATTTCCTCATGTAGTTCCACTGCACTTGTTCTTCTTGGTCATTCAAGTATTTGTATAGACTGGAAACCAACTTTTTTGGGCCTGTATCCGTGGTGATGTATTGTTCAAGGAGCATTAGTTGTCTTGTGGCTGTCGCTTTCGACGGCGGAGCACTTAGCCAGTGTTACAATTGATTATATTTGAATCTGTCTTTTTTTCCCCTAGCCTAAAGGTTTGGACACATTCCTCAACGGATCTTCGATTCTGCCCTTGGAACATGTCTCTTAATCTCTGGCAACCGGGCGTTTCCCATTTCCTGAAAGCTTCCTTATCCATCCCCAGCGGAAATTCAAGGTTGCCCAACATAGGGGTGAATGGTGCCGGCTTTGTAGATAGGCTTCCCTGCCCTATTGCCCCATCCCATACTTGTAATTCTGCTCCTATTATCCCACTAATCCTCGTGTTGGGGTGCCTCTTCTTTTTATCTAGCCACATGAGCCCATGTAGGGTTGTTCCCGTGACCGCACTGTCCTGGCGTGCCCATATTTTGCTTTGATCTCCCCCTAGTAATTTCCTCACCACCCTTAGTTTTGCTACCCTTGGGGGTTTCTTCTTACATATGTATGGATGTATTACTTTATTAAGGGTGCTAAAGTAATACCTTGGGACTCTAATCGGTAATGCTTGAAAATAATACTATACTCTTGGTAGTGTCACCATTTTATTGTCGTCATACGGCTCCACCATGTTACCATTAGCGGGTTCAATTTTGTTAGATCTGTTCTGATATTTCTTAGTTGTTGTGGATAGTTCACTCCGTATAATTGGTCTACTTTTTTTTGCAAGGGTTATGGCTAGGTATTTTACGTCCTCTTTGGCCTGTTTTAGTTGTGTCGTAAGCTCTAGGCTATTTATCATTTCCGGGTTTGCAGACAAGTTCAGCATTTCTGATTTGTGTTTATTTATAGCCCTGAGATCTCCCCTAAGTCTTCTAATTCTTTCAGTAGGGTCGGTAGTGACTGTTCCGGTTCAATAGAGCGACTAGCATATCGTCTGTGAATGCTATGATTTTATGGGATTCCGCCGCAATTTCTATTCCCTTCAGATTGGATGATTCTCTTATCCTTGCAAGTAGCGGCTCTATGTTTATGGCATAGAGAAGAGGGGATAAAGGGCAGCCTTGTTTAATTCCCCTTCTCAGGATGACTTTGTCAGTTACTATGCCATTGAACGCTATTCGTAATGATGGTGTTGCATAGTTTGCTTTTATCATGTTGATATATTTTGTCTCAAACCCCATCTGTTTCGTCGTTTTAAATAGCATAGTCCACTCGACCCTGTCAAATGCTTTTTCTGCATCGAGTGAGACAAGGATCGCTGGGTTGTGTGTTATTCCCGTTTTTTCTATAAGATGGCAGATTCTGTGAGTATTGTTGAAGGTTTGCCTAGTTGGAATGAAACCGGATTGGTCCTGTCCTATTATTTACGGTAAGATGTGTATCAGTCTATTAGCGAGTATTTTAGTGTATATTTTGGCATCTAGGTTTATTAGCGCTATTGGTCTGTATGATCCTGCTGTTGCCAGGTCTTTTCCTTTTTATGGAACACTACTAGCTTTGCTTCGTACATTGATGGCGTGATGTATTTGTTTGTTTGGAGTGTATTACGAAGTTTCATGAGGATCGGGGACAGAATACTACTATATTTCTTGTAGAATATCGCTGTGTATCCGTCCGGGCCTGGCGCTTCGTTCTTTGGCAACTACCTTATAGCTTTTTGAACTTCTTCTACTTTTATATCCCCCTCAAGGTCTGCCCGCTCTTCTTCATTTATTCATGAAAAAGGGAAGCTTTTAGAGATATTCTATTTTGTATTTCCGTTGGCTGGTTAGCTGATGTGTATAGTTCCTGGTAGAAGTCCCTAAAGATTTCCCCCATTTCTTGGTTTATCGTCTTCTCCTGCCCTTGCTTGTTCTGTGTTTCATGATAGATTGTGACGCCTTTTTTTCCCGTCAGTTGTCTGGCTAGGTGTCTGTCTGCTTTGTTTGCCTTCACGTAGTGCCATTGTTTTAGATGTAATAATGCTGTTTCGGCTTTCCTTGTCCTTATTGCCTCAAGCTGGCCCTAGATGTGTCTCAGCGCTTGCTTTAGCTTAATACTAGAGAATTTCACCATTTCCTTTTGTGCCTCACTTAATTTTGTTTCCATTTCGTTTTCCCACTGTCTTTGTTTTTCCTTCTCCGCCTTTAAGAGATATTAAGTACCCCCTCATCACTGCCTTGAATGCGTCCCATATTGTGCCCTGCGGGAACTCCTCAGAGTCGTTTTCTATAAAATATTGTTGTATCTTTTCCCTTATTCGTTTGCCTTGTATTGGATCGTACAGGATATCAGTGGGAAATTTCCACTGCAATAATCCTCCCTTTGTTTTTCCCCGACCTCAAGGTGATCCATAAGGGGGTATGATCCGATATAGAGATAGACCCTATTTCTGTTTCTTTCACCTTCCCAACCAGTCCTACAGAGGCCCAGATGTAATCTATCTGTGACATTGTTGCGTGGACATGTGAGTAATGAGTGAACCCTCATGCCTGTACCCTTTTAATCCTGCAGATGTCGAGTAGCACAAGCGTGGTCACCTTTCGTTTAAGTGCTTTGGAGGGTGACTGTGATCCCAGAGTGTTGGCCCCCCTCCTATCTTGCCCTGGCTCCCAGGCTAAGTTGAAATCTCCTGCCATAATGATCTCCCCCTTGGCAAACATTGCTAAATGAGATATCCTTCCCCTGATGTATCCATCCTGACCCGTGTTCAGGGCATATATTGTTGAAAGCGTCAGCATCTGGCCCACTATTTCTGCATTTAGGAATATATATCTGCCCATCTTGTCTGCTTGGAAGACCTTGACCTGTGCCCTCAGTCTATCGTATCTCTCCAGGACTGAAAACTCTGCACTGGCTCCCAGTGGCTGCACGGATTAAGTTCAAAACCCTCTGCATTGTTCACAAGGCCTTCTGAGGCCTGGGGCCTTAATACCTTCAAATCTCTCTTCCCAAATATCTTCCTTCTCGCGCTCTTCGCTCATCCGCCTCCAACTCCCTCAGGGTCAGCCACTTCTCCAAGCAACGAGTTGGTGGTAGATCTCTTTCCTCTGCTGGGGCCTCCCTCTGGAACAGCTTCCCTGCCTTTCTGAAACTTGAGGAGAACCATCTCTGGTTCCAAAAGAACCTCAAGTCCTTTCTCTTTGCTTCTGCTTTCTCTCCTCTGCTCCCTTGCTAATCTCCTGGCTGAAACTGCACTGGTTTACCTGGCTACCTCTGATCTTGGACCCAGATCCCCTCCTCGCCAGTTGCACACCTGCACTGCCCCCCTGGCAACCCTGCACTCAGTGACTGTTTCTGTATCCCTACGACCCCCTACCAGCACTTGACACCTGATGTCTGCCTTTACCCTAGCACTTGCCACCAGCTGGCTACACTTACCACTAGCTGGATGCACTTTTTTATTTATTGTCTTATTTATTTTATTCAAGTTTTTACGGCTATCATATGTACTGCACTGCCCCCCCCCTTTCCCTCCGCACTTCTCCCCTTCCCCCCTCCCTTGCACTTGCACAATCTCAATGTCACCTGGCCTAGTAAGATCGCTCTCTTTGTTTTCCCACTGTTCCCCCTCCCTTGCCTCACCACGCCTTGAAACACTTGTGTATAGGTGCTTTATAAATGCCATATCATATCGTGGAGTGCGATCAGTACCCCTGCCTTTTTCTCCCCTGCATTGGCCTGGTATATTTTAGTAAAGCCTTACATTTGGAACTTCCCTTTATCCAGTTTTTTTAATATGTTTTTCCTGGAGCATAAGTATGTCAGATTATTTCCCCTTAAGATGGTGTTTGACTTTCTTCCTTTTGACTGGTGTGTTCAGCCCCCTGACATTAAACGTTACTACTTTGATATCCTTCATCCTGGATCTATCTGGTTTATTCCTCCCTATGTTTCGCTCCCCCTATTGTGGATGTTTCTCCCTCTGGTGCCCTCCCCCCTTCTCCCTTTTCCCCCAACTTGTCCACTGTAACTCCCCTCGTCAACTCCACCCTACCCGACTCCCTGTGGAGGTACCAGTTTCTAGGTGTGCTCGAACAGAAGTGTCCTTCACACCTGGCACTCTGTCTTCCCAGAGTTAACTGCGTGGGGATTCCTAAACCCCACTTGAGTTTCTAAAATGCGCCCCTTCCATCCCCTCCCCTCGGGCCACATCCTTATTAACATGTCAATGCCTTGCCCTCTTCCAGGGCTCTTTGTGTACCTCTTTCCTCCCTCCTCTTGTCCTTCCCATCCGGAGTTATGTTCCTTTGTTCCCTTTAACCTGCTTTCATGTTTTGCCTCCACCTTCCCCTTTTCCTGGGACTGTTTTCCATTCCCATGGTTTTCTGCAGCTAGCTGTTCCCCTCATCTTTCGCTGCTGGGCGCTTCCTCCACTTCTTCTTGCAGGTTTAGTATCCGCTCCCTTTATTCTGTGGTTCCGTCCCTCCCAAGTGAATAGGAGACCAAATGGGAACGTCCATTTTAACTTTATCTTCTTTGTTGCCAAGAATTGCACCACTGTCCCCATACGTCTCCTGTTTTGAAGTGTTGTTTCTGCCAGGTTGATTGTCACCTGTCCTGCTTGGCACGCTTTCTGCAGGATTAGTTATTTCTGATTGTATTATGTCATTGCCACTAGCACATCTCTTGGACCTCCCCTGTCCTCCTTGGTCCTACACAGTGTAGTCTGTCCATTTGGATTTGTGCCGCCTTCTCCCCGCTAGAATTTCTGTGAATAACTGTTGAGCTGTCTCTTTCAGATCTTTGTCCACTACTGCTTCTGAAAGGTTTTTTATTCATATATTGGCCCGCCTTGAGTGATTTCCTAGGTCCTCGCATTGGATCTCAAGATTTTGTGTCAGGAGTGCTAGGTGGTCCACTGTTTCATCGTTTTTCTGTGTGTCCTCTTCCATGTTCTGGACAATTTTTTCTGAAGTATCCATTCTCTCTTCTAACTTGGTCAAATCTGTTCATATCTCATGCAGTGATTGTTTCATTTCCACTATCAGCGTGTCGAACTGTGATTGGAAGGATGACATTAATTGGTTCTGGAATTCTTTGAACCAGCCCTGCATGTCCTCCTTGCTTGCCATCCGTCCTTCTTTACTTGCTGTTGAGGGCTGGGTTTGGTTTGTGTTCCCCTTCTTTGGAGCTGTTGTGTTGCCTGTCGACCACAGTTGTCATATATTTGGATCTTGTCTTCCCTGGGGGCTTTGTTGTGTTGCTGGAGCCTCCTTCGCTCTTGTTTTTGACATGTAGGTGCTGCTGGGGGCTCTTACGATGTTCCCCTGATGAGCGTGGGCCCTTTTCTTGTGTATCTGCTACTTTCGCTCACTTTTCCTTGTTCGCCGTGGGCCCTTGTCTACTTTTTAAATATATAATGCTTGTCTCGGGGGAGGAGGGATTTACTTTACTTTCCCTGGGCCCGCTCCACTGTTGCTTCCGGTGTTTTCCACCCCCTTCTGATCCTTGCGCCTACCTGGTGTTGGGTACCTGAGGGGATTTGATTTGTGTCTATTGTTTTATCTTTGATTAATCCCCCTTAGTGTCGGTTTGGTCTTGTTCCTCTCTGTCTTCCCCAGATCTCTTGCTATTCCAGTTGGGTTCCCGGGGGTGGGTTGTTTCCTGTCCCCTTGCTCTCTCCGTTCCTTGCGTGGGGCCCTCCGCTTCTTGTATCCTATGTTTCACCTTGTCTTTTTGGGGCTGTTCTACCTGCCCCTCTTCATACTGTCCCCGTGTTTTCCTGTGTCAGGTGGGCTATTTCCTGGGCGTGGGGGTCGCTATGTCACCCCCTCTCCCACTTCAGGTGTTCTGGGTTGCAGTTCCCTGCTTCCGCTCCCCCTTCCCTTTGTTCCCCTTTACTGTGGGGTTTGGTGGACCTGTCCAGCCCTTCCCTGCTTTTCCCCTTTGGTTGCTCCTTCCTGGGCGGTTTAATTTGGGGTAGCTGCTTTTACTCCTTTATTTTCACCCAGTCCTCAGGCCCCCTGGTTCTTCACTCTTTTAGCTTGGTCTCCCGGCTGCTTTTATGCCTTTATTTTCACCGAGTCCTCTGGCCCCCAAGTTGTTCAATCTTTTAGTTTGGCCTCCCCTCACCTCCATTCCCCTACAGGCAGTTTTCGCTGTCTTCCACCGTCTCCAGCTCTTCGGCGTGTGTCCTATTGTGTGGGAGGGAGGGGGCGGGGGGGTTCTGCTGCCTCTGTCCCTCGTTCTGGCAGCACTTTGTTTGCCTCACTGCTCTGACCCTCTCGGAGACTCCTCGGCTGCTTCCGGCTCCGCAGTTGTTTTCTTGTTCTCCCTCGGGGGTCACGGCTCTGGGGGCGCTCCTCCTCCACTCTTCCGTCCCTCCTTCTTCGACACGCAGCTGACATGGTCCGATTCCCACTCTGCTTGGGTTCAGCCTGGCTCTCTCCTTCACACGGCCTCCGCTGGTCCTGAATTCGCTCTCCCCGCCTCACTCAATCACTGTTGCGCGGCGTGGGGCTCCTCCTTTGCAGCACAGACCAGTTTAGCCCGGATCTCGTTGTCTCTGCATCGCTCCATGGGCTGTATCCTGTGGTTTCTCTCTTCAGCTGTGTGCTTTTGGTTGCTCCTGCCTATGGTGGGTGTTCCTGGCTCCCACTCTGATTATGTTGGAGGTGTGTTAGAAGCCTCCACATTGCTTCTTTATGTTTCTATTTGATGTGGCACGTTGGGGAGGGACGCTCACAAACATCCTCCTCCGCCTCCTCCACCGCAGGCCGACATCTTGGAATCAGATAACCATCCAATTTTAACAAGACCTCGCTTGCCCAACAAGTCCTTTATCATGTTATGTGTGAGCCCAGGCATTGGGTTTGACCAGACACACAACCATAACATGGTAGGTTCCACTGCCAGTGGTCTTCAAGGAAACAGACCTAACTCACTATGTACAGCAAAGTTAAGGACTGATAAAGGCAAGCCTAAGAGCTTTTTTAGTAAATAATGTTCTTCTTTGTGCAATACTCCATTGCCCTCATACCCCCAAATAGCTGTCCCATATTTGACAGCTCCTACACTAAGTGGATTGTAAACCTTTTTTACAATGCAAAGGGGTTGCTGCTTATGTTGTTTCATAAATCCATAAATGCCTCCGACAGATTGCTTCATAAGTGAGGCATTTTACAAAATATGTGCGTTCCCATTGAATTTTTCATTAAAATGAACGCTCAAATAGTCAAATTGTGTAACTCTCGGAACTGCTAACCCATCGCACCACATTTTGGGGAATTTGTAAGATCGTTTTTTTCCCGTACCACACCATTACAACAGATTTATTTGTGTTTACCTGCAAATCCAGTTCTCTCATATAAGCAGACAACTTAGTGACCAGGGCCTGCAGTGCCCTTGGAGTCTGTACAATAAGGACTGTGTCGGCAGCATAGATGAAGGCTGGTATTAGCATATCTCCCAGCCTATGGACATCTCAATTGCACTCCATTAGGGAGTGGGTGATTATCAAATATAGATTTAAACATTGCTCCGTTATGCCTAAATCCCAGTTGAATGGGTGACACAATCTCCTAGTTAGCAACCCACTCCTCCAATTTACTAAGTAGACATTTCCCGAACATCTTGAAACTGGTATTCAACAGGGATATTGGCTGGTATGATTGGGTGCTATTCCGACATCCTTTTTTAAAAATAGGCACAATAATCGCCCTCAGCCATTCCCTAAGAACAATATTTTAGCTCATTATGGCATTAAACAGGATCGTCAAAATAGGACCCAACAAATCACTATTGTCCTGATAGTATTCCATCGGTATCCCATCGCTACCAGGTGCTTGACTACGTTTCGCACTTTTAAGGGTTATGAGTACTTCTTCAAATGAAAAGAAGCCCCTGCCATGTGTATTATCCACAAGCTTTATCTCCGATAGCAAAACCAGGTGCCCATAGTTCTCCCCTGGATAAACTTGATACACTTTAGTAAAATGATCTACCCATTTTTAGTCTGGGATGTTGGACTCCAGCTCTGTTCGTTGTTCAAGATATATCGGGCCACAATTAACTTCATTCCAAAAGTTTTTTGAGTCACTGTTATTACTCGCTAACTACAACCCATCCATCCCATGCTTCATTATACAGGGTTATCTTCCTTGATATGGTCTTTATAAATGGCCCTGGTGTGGATGATCTCGCTCTTAGGGGTCTCTGTATTTTTGAGTAGAGTTATCAGGTTTGCCTTAGCCAGTCAACAGTCCTTGTTAAACCAGCGATGCTTAATGCCTTTTTTTCCTTCATTCGGCTGCCCCTCCATAAATCCTTTTTGAATGTATTATTTATTATTATTTGAAATTATTATTATTATTATTAATGTTTCACATTCATTTATTATAAGTTTCAACTATCACTGGATTATTTGCAGGATTTACTAATACTTGAAGTTGAGACATATTATCATTCATAATATTTAGCCCCAGAAAAGATTTTGTAGACTCCTAACCCTTATCATACGCCAACATCAAGAGCCCCCTCTAACCTGACGAACACTTTCTGTAAAACATAGCCATACAATAACTCAATTAACCCTAGCCTTACAATAACCCGTACCATAACACTGACCTTGACACTTAATCTAACCTAACGATTATCTAACTCCTATTATTATCCCAATCTGTCTCTTAAAACAGGCAATCACAAGCCCAGTAAACTCTTCTTAGCCCTAACAATTACCCTAGCAGCACTACATTTTTGGCTACTTTTCAGCTGAATGTTTGACTACTTTTGCCTGGCAACTTGTTCACTGCAGAGCTATTTTCACCACAACCTTTTCACTGACTACATTTTTGTTGGCTACATATTCACTGGATACGATCTTCTTGTGTTCAGTTCCAAACAATTGTATGACGCGTGCAAACTCCTGCCAGTTGAATGGTGGGCTCTTCTCTGACATTAGAATTGTAGCAATGCCAGATGCAGAAAAGATGTTATCCAGGGTGGGAAGCACACCTAAGGCATATGTTGAAGACGTTACTTGAACTAGTGGAAATCTAACACTACCAGTTATTTGCCATTCTTCATGGGTACAATGAAATGTATAGCCACATCATTCCATATGACATCAGGTAGCTTGGACATTATTAGTGGTGCTGGCTAGTCAGGATTTTTCTTCCCCAATGCATCGAAGGATGGAAACCTCATGGTGTCTCTGATTTGCCTTTTTGTGGCCACTACTCCCCTGTGGCATTCATGTGCAGTACCAATTCTTTTTTCACATAATATCCTGGCAATTACCATTTCAGATCCCCTCATAAGAACTTCCTTGTATGACATCATCGTGTATGCGTTTGTGAGCCAGGAGAACCTGTAGAAGAACATTATCCTGGAAACAACTGGAATATAAAAATCGATGATACTCCTTAGGGTTATGATCAATTCTCTTGGTGTGCACAGAACTGGGTCACCATGAGTGTGCTGAATGATCTGGGAGAGCAACACGGGCCGCAATGCTAGAGTCTGTATGAGTAAATTGACATATTCCTCAGCTAAGGATTGTTGTATAACTCTTGAATGGAAATGAAATCCACCAGGTTACATTTTTTTTACATGTTTATGAATGATGTAGAAGTCAAATTTCTGGAGTCAAAGACCCCACCACTCAATCTGTGGAGGCATTTTACAGTTTGGTGTACCATATATTTCCACCAGGTTTTGATTATCCATGACGATTGAGAATGATTTTCCCCCCAAAAAACATGTGGAAATGTTTACATGTCCACACAACAGCCAACCCTTCTTTCTCTGGCTGTGAATGTGCTCTCCCACCATCTGAGACCCTTCTGCTACCATAAGCTACCACATGTCTTATAGATTCTTGGCCAGTCTTGTATGACGCATCAAAATAGGACGTGCTCCACTGATGCAATGTCACTTTTTACCTTTCTGAAAGCATGTTCAGACATTATCGTAAGAGCAGACCCCGTTTTCTCAATGGCATGCTTGTTGATGTAATGGCTACAGTAGCTGTACATTTACAGGAAAGAGAATACATCACTCACATCTAATGGGGTAGAAATGCCTGAAATAGCTATCGCCTTGTCAGGGTCTGGCTGAATTACTTTGCACAAGAATATTGTGAGGGGTCAGAAATGCGAAATGGACAAGTAGATGAGAGCTTTCACACAAGTAGCCATTTTATTAAATAATAAGGGTGAGAAAAAACACCTATCTTTCCCTAACCTAACAAGGGTCCCATAGGACTCAATGGGAATGGGGAGGTTGGAAGCACCAGCACCGTTGCTAACGGTGGCGGTGCTTCTGTCCAAGTCTGCGATCGGGTGCTGTTCCGTCTGCTAGGTCAGACCTGGCGGGAGGGACGGCACCCGCCCGCAGGACTTTGAGTGTGCTGGTCCGGTAACAACGGTGCCGGTAGCTTACCGGCACCTTTGTTACCGGACCGGCATACTCCTAATGAGGCCCTTTGTCTTCTTCATATGTCAATTCAGTATGCAATACGGTTATATTCTCTTCTCTGAAGACCAATCATATTTCATTTAATCAAATTTCGTCTTCATAAGCAACAGTTTTATCAGGAGGATTTCATGACAGTTCATCAATGCACATCAATGAATATACCACTGTCTTTCCACCACAACCTTCTACCACATTGCAGTACTTCAATGTATCTTCTTCCTGGTCCACTCGCCTGCTAGGACTAAGCACTAAATGTCCCTTTCCTGGTATACTCGCCTGCCACGACAAAAACTCCTCCTACTACTATCAGTACTTTGTGGTGAGGATTGCTTCAAACGTTCCACACTTACATCCTCAATGGGGAAAGTTAAATCAACAACTGCTTCATGAATGATTCTTTTGACTTACAAACACCACAAGAGGTTTATAACTTCTTCTATAAGAATCAAGTACACATTGACCATGTCTCTCATACTGATTCATTTACCCCAGGCAATGCAGATTATATTTCCATCCCCCTTGATAGTTTTTATAAGGAAGGCTTCTATTCTGGCATCTTTAGTCTTCTTTAATTTTCTTTCTTTGGCTTAGGTAATGCTTGTTTAAGGTACAAAGATTGGGTTAGATTCCAAAGACATAAACTGAATCAGGCAGATGCCGAACAAATAACCAAAGCCCTCATTACCAACAATAGCAGAGACTTTTGGACATTAATACATGATACGGACAAAACGCTAAGCAACCAAATTTTAAATAACATCAGTCAAGATACCTGGGAAAAGCACTTTGAAAAAGTATGCTGCTCAGCTGTCAGCCTGCCGTCGCAAGAGCAACAATGCAACACTGCAAAATGGATCAACTTAGAAAAGGAAGAAGACATTCTTGACGCCATCAAAAAACTGAAAAATTCTAGAGCTCCAGGCCCAGACGGCATATCTAATGCAGAGCTGAAAAGCCATCCTGAAGAATGGGCTAGCTTGCTGAGCGCCATCTTCCGCCGATGCGCTGAAACACAATCCATTCCTCAATCTTGGACCAAAGCGGTCATAATTCCGATCTACAAGAAATGCAATCTAACAGATCCGGTGAACTTCCGACCGATTGCCTTACTTGATGTGATGGGCAAGGTATATGCCTCACTACTCATGACCAGATTTCAATCATGGGCAGCTACAGCCAAATGCAACGATCCCTTCCAGGCTGGTTTTAAGAAAAATGCAGGCACAACATGTAACATTCTGGCATGTAGCACGCTAAAAGCCAAAACCTTGCAGAACAAACGCCATCTGTTCGTAGTCTACATTGACTTTACCCAAGCTTTTGATCGCGTGGAGAGACAGCTGCTATGGGACAAACTAAAAGCCTGGAACTGTCCAGAGGCCATATTAGCCCCTATTCAAGCGTTACATCACAGCACCACTCAGAGTACGCTTGAACCGAGAAGGCGAGCTATCAGATGAGATTCACAGCGCACGAGGAGTAAAACAAGGGTGCCCGCTGGCATCAGCACTCTTCCTTACCTACATTGGTGACATTCAAAGCATAGAAGAAACAATCAGGGCCTTTCCGCCAAAACTGGGTTCATCACAGATCGGTCATCTCTTGTATGCGGATGACCTGACAATATTTGACCAGACAGAAATTGGGCTCCAACGGAAACTCAGTTCCCTTCAAGCATACGCCACAAAAAATTACCTTGAAATCAACACGAGTAAAACGAAGGTCATGATTCTCCAAAATTGCGAGAAAAAATAAAAAAGCAATTTTAAGTGGCATCTGGGCGAAACCAACATTGAGATTGTTACAAAATTCAAATATCTTGGAGTGATCATGGACACCTCAAGAGAAGAAATCGCCATGCAAGTGGAACTATACTCAAAGATTAAAAAATTAGCCGCACAAGCTAAAGTCATCGATGGCAAATTTGGAAAATTTTCCTTAATACCCACGATAAATTTCTACAAAATGAAGGTGGTGCCTACAGTAACATACGGCGTGGAAGCAATGCCCACGATACCAAAACAACTATGGTCCAAGTTGGAAGCACTCTTCTGGCGCAAAGTGTTGCACCTAGCGAATTCCACACCAGGGGCAGCCATCAGACGAGAATTAAGTCTGCAATCATTAGAATGTACAGTGACCTGTAATTCTATTATGCTATACAGGAAGTGTAGAATGGCCCACAGCAACGAGGTTTTTAGGTTGCTGAAATTCGAAATGGACACTGGAAATTGCGATATGTTAAAAGCCTGGCAAAATGAAAATCAAGTGGTCCTAAATAACATTGCATCAAATGATGAAGAACTCATCAGCAATCGATGTAAAATCTTAAGCAAAATAAAAGACAATGATTGGGCTTCCACAATAGACAATGCTGCAAAGCTGAAACGTACTCTCCATCTACCAAGCAACACGCTAAAAAGAAACGAGTTGCAAAGTTATGTTAAACAATGTCCAAGCAGACAAGCACGAAATTTAATTCTGCGAGCACGTCTGAACCTATGCAAAACGAATGAGATCCACTACATTCGAGGCCAGGCACTAACTAATAGCTGCCGTTTTTTTGTAAAAATGATCCCCATCCACCAAAAGAGACCCTAAAACATCTGATTATGCTCTGCTCAGCCACCAGTGCCATCAGACAACAATATCTATCACGAATGGCAGGCTTTGACATCTTGGCCGAGGAGGACACATGGTGGTGTCGGTTGATAAGAGGCGAGAAAACTGCATGGCAAATTGCAATGGCAAAAATGATTGAACACATCGAGAACAATCTACTAAATGACAAAAGTGGTCACTAAATAGTTAAATATTCTCAAAACCCAATGCATTCAGTTGGACCCTGCCACTATTGTCAAAGCATTGTCAAAGCCTTTTTCTGTCTTGTTCGCCTGATGAAATGCTCAAGCAACAATGTATTGTAAAATCTTATTTTGATTAAACAATAAAAAAAATTTAAAAAGTACACATTGACCATGTCTCTCATACTGATTCATTTACCCCGGGCAATGCAGATTATATTTCCCTCCCCCTTGATAGTTTTTACAAGGAAGGCTTCTATTCTGGCATCTTTAGTCTTCTTTAATTTTCTTTCTTTGTCTTAGGTAATGCTTGCTAAAATCTTCATAAATATTATTTTAATTTATTGTGCATTTAGTTTAATTTACCAAACTTTAAGCACATTTATGAGAGTAAAAGGAAAAAAAGGAAAGCAAAAACATATTACAATTTACCCTACACATCATAAAATACATTAAGACAGAAGCAATAAACTACAATATTCATATAATAAACATCCATATCAATAAACTGTGATAAAATATGCAGTCACTTGATATATTACAATTAAAATGTTAAACTTGATTTTCATAATCAATTCATTTAAAATGTCTTCAGAGCTTCCTTACATATATTAAAAGCAGCTGCCACTATCGAGGTTGTGTGTTATGTTACTTGGCATTTATATAGCGCTCTATATATCATTGGAATGACCTCAAAGCGCTGGTAGGTTGAACGCCCTCTGGAACCAAAGTTCTGGTCAATAGAGAGAGATAGTGTAGTAGGGTGCGTGCAGGGGTGGACTGTCCTATAGGGAACTCTGGAGATTTCCCGGTAGGCCTCTGAATCCTGGACCTCTTGTGTGGTATTTCAATGTTTTCCCTTAGGAAAAGGGTTGTGCATGCTGAAAATGTGTAATATGGGGCCACTTTTGAAAATTATTTTCAGGGCCTCTTTTGGTTCCCAGTCCACCACTGGGTGCGTGGGTGCACCAGATATGTGTGCAGCTGATGTAATTGCCGGATGGTAGCTGCATCCTAGCATTAAGTGTGATGCTGAAGATATCAGTTGGATGTGTGCAGTCTGGTGGGTGGACACCCAGACTGGGCTCTGGCTGCATTAGGTCTGAAGGACGCATATATGAGCAACTGGCCCGGAATGTGCTTGGCTAGCTGCGTTTTATTAGGGTGATGAGGTGTTCGTGGGGTCGTATTCGTATGTGAACAGTTAGGCCAAACTAATCAGGGGTATAGCTGTGTTCTAGTTGAATGATGGGGTATTGTAGAGAGTAAGCGTAATTATGTAATATGAGGGTTATCTTTAAAGCGCCCGAGACCAGGCACGTGAACAGGATGGCAGGGAACAGAGCGACAGACATATAGAGACAGGGAACTGGGCTTAGAGCAACAGGAGTGGGGATACGGATATATAGCAACAGCATGGGGAACAGGAAAGCAGGGTACACAGTGATACACGTGTGGGGTATGTTAACATTTACATTTGCATTTCTATCTAGATGCGATTCAGGCTAATGTTCACAACTCCATCCAAGGGTGCGACAAGCTAACATTTGCATTTCAATTTAGATGCTACTCAGGCTAATGCTTGCGACTTCATCTAGGTGTGGCACATGCTGCCATTCACAATTCCATCCAAGTGTGGGACATCCCGACATTCTCAATTCGGTCTAGGTGTGGGACATGCTAACATTCACATTTATATCCAGATGTGACTCAGGCTAATGCTCCTGATTTCAACTAAGTGTGGTACATGTTACCATTCTCAAAATCCATCCAAGTGTCTGGATGAGCTATGTCTGGGAAAAGTAACGCCCTTCCGAAGAACTTTCTTTCCTTTGATATTACCGCGCTCACCAAAATGATCCCCTTGAAATGTCCATGGAGTTTGGAAACTACCTTATTCGCAGGCCGCAGGGCCAGATGGGTTACCACCCTGCCTTTTAAAAGACGATCCATGTTTCTGGGCCAAAATGTTGAAACCCAGTTTTGACTTGATTTTTTAAACTAAAATCATACCGGAATCATGGCTTTCTGCTATCATTGTACCCATACAGAAAAAGGGACCTATTGATGATCCATGTATTTATCGACCGATCTTTTTAATTGATGTCCCAGCTAAGGTTTTTGCAACTTTGATTCTACATGAATTGGAACAATGGGTAATAACTAACCAGCTACTACCTCGATTTCAGGAGGGATTTAGGAAAGAAATGGGTACCATGCTAACGCTACAATTCTGGCACATCTCTTAGAAATATCTCATCATACGCGATCGGGAGCAATTTACATGCCATCGTTAGACATGTCTGCTGCTTTTGATAGCGAGATTAGGGCAGTGTTGTGGCGGAAGTTGCTCTCCTATGGTATTCCAGAACATATTGTAGGGTTGATAGCTTTACTACATAACCAGACCAGCTATACACATATAGGGAGATTAACTGATTCCATTCCAACTGAAATCAGAGTAAAACAAGGCTGCCAGATCGCAGCCATTCTCTTCAATCTCTATATCTGTGACATAGATAAGATCTGGGACAATTTAGATACTTTTCCAGTTAAATTGGGAGGTGCCAGGATTCACTGGCTTGTATTTGCAGATGATATTATTTTATTTGATCGAGCTCCTTATGGCCTCCATAAGAAACAGAATCTGTGTTCTGCATATGCTGAGCTACACAACCTGGCCACTAATCCCTCCAAATGTAATATACTAGTATTTCGTGATTTAAAAAAAACGGTTCGATTTAACTGGGTTATAGATGGTTACAAAATTCAATGGGTATTGCCAACTCGTTATTTGGGATACAATCTTTGTGATTCAACCTCTATGGAAATGTGGAGTAGGACTCTAAATTTAAAAATGGTTCATATGATTTCGCAAATGAAAATCATCTATTATAAGTATTTTAAATGTTCCTTACTCCCGATTATTGAGTTTTACACCTTAAAAATAGAACCTACGATTTTATATGGTTTGGATTTATGTCTGCTTGAGCTCTCTAAAACTCTGAATAAATTACAAGGAAGGATTTGGAAAGTTGTATTGGGACTCCCAAATTCCTTACCAAATACTATGATACTGCATGAACTGGGTCTCAACTCTTTGGCTGCGAAATTGGAATGAAGGAGGAATGTAAATTATGGAAAAATGTCTCATCCTCCATTAAATTCCTTTTATGAGGACTTCGATCAAGAGATATGCTAAAACAATGCAGAGCATTTTGCCTTTAATCACAATGGAGCAAAAAGATTTGTACGAGTGTCCAGGCACGGTAAAAAAAACGCTTTTTTGAACTTGATTGGGCTAACATCATTGACGCGAATACTGCGTATAAGTCATATGCGGACCACACATGTTTTTGCCACAAGCAAAAGCCCAGGTTGCAATATCTAATAATTTTTCCCTGTAATAAAGCAAGGGGTCTTTTATCTTAGATTCAAACTAAATCTGCTGCACACGAATGATAGGACAAAGCATTGGTACAAGAACAAACAGGGTGATTTGAATGTAGGGTCTCGATTCTGTAAAGAGCCTACAATTGACTAAACACTAAAACATTTAGTGGTATATTGTAAACACTTTCAAATTTTACGTCATATACATCTCGACAATTTCTTTGATGCAGATCTGCCCTCTTCATGTGAACATCTGTGGATGCAATGTTTGTGGGGCAGCAGACAATCTTTGGTACTAGCTTTAACTTGCCTGTTGACAAACATCCAGACCCATTTAACTGAGAGGGAATACTGTGACCTGGATTAACTTCATTAGGAGGAATTGCTTCAGATTTGCAATAGACAGATTGGCTCAGACCAGTCTCTAAATAGTGATGACTCAGAGGGCGCTGAAATATAGAAACATGTTTATTTTATCCGGGACACACTCTTATGGTAACAAAACGTGTAAATAACTGTGTTCTAGGATTGTAAATGAATTGAATTATTTCGTACCATTTTATATAAAGAAATAGAAAACTAAGTTAATGACTAAAGGAAAGACTTATGGAAGAAATGCGAGGAAGACCAATTATGTATCTTGGCATCTTAGCCATGTATAGGGTGTGAAGAATTGTGAAAGGTCTAATTAATTAATGACTAAAAATGCTATGTACTAGGTTCATATGATATGAAAAATACATACTGTTGTGCACTATGATGATAAGCAGGAACCTTTTAATGAATAACTCCAATCGTGATACAGTAGAATCAGTAATCCTGAAAGACTCACAACTTTTTGTTACTCTGTGAGAGAGTAAAACAAACTAACTTAGCTAGGCTATGTTAGTTAGCTGTTTTATTTATTTATACATGCTACCGTTCACAATTCTATCTAAGTGTGGCGCATGCTTACATTTACAATTCTATCTAGGTGTGGGACATGCTCACATTTACAATTCCATCTAATTGTTGTACATGCTGATGTTCACAATTCTATCTAAGTGTTGGACATGCTACCGTTCACAATTCCATCTAAGTGTGGCGCATGCTTACATTTACAATTCCATCGAAGAGTGGGACATGCTGACAATTGCATTCTATCTAGATACGACTCAGGCTAATGATCCCAATTTCATCTAAGTGAGGCACATGCTACGATTCAAAATTTCCATCTAAGTGTTGGACATGCTACCGTTCACAATTCTATCTAAGTGTGTTACACTCACCTTGTCTCTGCGGGAGCGTCTGGGCTTCGGCACGACTGCAGGGGATGCACTGAGTGATTGGACTCTATGGGGAACTGATCCTTGTATTTTTTGCCCCAAATGAATATGACCAAAATTGGTCCTTTACAAGGTCCTCTATATATGTGATGAAATCAGCGTAGCCCCACAGATAACAGGTTATCAGAATCATGCAATTAGTGAAAATGTGCCCACTAGTCTCTGTCTCCCTATGACAAAGTTGGCATAAACGTGCATTCAGAGTAGATTTTGCCACGTACCAATGAGATCCATAGTTGGTAAAAGATTTAAACGCAGGTATAATATGAATAGTTTTAATTCCATAGGACACATCTTGCTCAAATACCCAAAGGGCATGTAGCTAGGAAAGCTTTGTCATGACTATTCTTTATACCTAATTTTCCCATGAAGCTTATCCACATGCATCTCCCTGTCCCACATCCTTGATTTGTTTATTTTATTTTCGCAGCAAGGATCAGTGCCTAAAATGCCTGAATCCAGATTTAGTGCTTCTATGAGGGCATCAGCAGTTTATTTTAAACTTTATTACACAGTGAACTTTTTCCTACAAAATCAGCACTTCGTGCCATTAATAAAAAAAATTAAATAGAGTTTTGGCTTACTTGCAAGAATTTGGAATACAATAGGGTTCTTTGGACGGACCACATGGTCATTAACGGAGTTACCCCAAATTCTAATCTCAGTGCCTCCACCGGTACAGAGCTTGGCATATTAATAACTGAACGCAACAGTTTACCTTCAAACTGTTCCAGACAGGAAATATGTTTATGTTGTAACACTACCAAGCCATATTATATACTAGGTGCCATACTTACACTGTAAAGCTCTAGGAGGCGCTCAATGTTATACCCTCCACGATGCACAATGTAGTTCTTTAATATCAACCATTTTTTCTAAGTCTTTGTGATCACCATCTCACCATAATATGTTACTCTGTGATTTATTTTAATGGGGAAGCCCAAATAGATATATCCCTCTACCCTTTCAACAGGGATATCTTTAATATACCATAAATGGAGCCCCTTCTTTGCAACCTTTTTGCCCAAGCACATCGTTTTTGACTTTGATATGTTTATTAACATGGCATGTTCGACTGCATAATCAGCTAAAGCCCTCATCGAAGGCTGTAATCCGATTGATGTGCAATCAAACATTATTATATCACCTGCGTACGAGAGCCACGATAGCTGTATGCCGTTTATTTTTCAAGGAATATTATTCATCAAGCGAAACACGGGGCTCAAGTCTACAGTGAACAGATTGTACAGAATCGGTGCTAAAACACATCCTTGCTTCAGGCCACGGTTTGTGCCTTGGTACTTTGTATAAAGTCCTGCAAGATTCAACCTGCCCATAATAGATTTGTTAGTGTACAACTGCTGGATGTAGTGCAACAAGTTTTCATCAATTCCCCAGGCTATCAGTTTTCTCCATAGCAAGGCACGAGGAATAAAATCAAATGCCTTGTTAAAGCCAACATAGCAATTTGAAAGATAGACCCTTTGTTGCCAAAGGGTAAATAAAACTTTCCTGCACTCCTATGGGGTCTATGCCCTCGTATGTCGTTCTACGGTCAAAATTTGACCAATTCTAACAGTCAATCAAGTGTAATCTAAATTCTTTCCATGGTAATATATTATTTCAAAATATATTCGTCTTACTTAAAGTTGTCTATTACTGCCTAAATTGTAATAGATCTCAATAATCACAAGCATGAATTTCATAAATTGGGTAGCCAACATAGCAACCATTTGTTTTCGTTTCAGCAACAAAGTACATATATTGGTAATTGTGTTATAATTTTTTGTAAAGCCTGTTTGGAAAAGGATGAGTAATTTATTTTCTTCTGCCCAATGGGAAAGTTTTCTCAAAATGATCATAGCAAAGATCTTTTGGCTAGTTTCCTTCATAGCTAACAACGGGTAATTATGCAGATCTAATATATCACCTTTTTTGAAAATTGGGACCAGGATAGATTTACGCCATTCATGCAGTATGGTACCAGTACATTCTATTATAGTTAAATACGTTTGTTAGAATCCAAGCCCAAAATGCCGGATGTGCCTTCATTACAACATTTGATATCCCATCAGGGCTTGGTGCGGGTGAGATTTTCAATTTAATTATGATGTTATAACTATTCCTCTTCTAAGTTAAAACTATCCATACTTATTTTTGCTGAATCAGGTACTAATGATTTGAAAAACCCATCCAAATCATGAGAAAGGCCATCCATATGGGCCAACCATTTATGGATGGGATTTAACTCATCAGATGAGAAACCCTTCTTATAATCATTGAAATTTGACCGGAATGTATGGCTGTCATGAGATTTCAGCCACCCAAACATTAATACCCAATTTGGGTTTTTAGTTGAGCACTTATGTTGCTTTTGCCAGTTCTTATATTAAGTCACCAAATTTCTGATACAAGACTGCTTTTCTCCACAGCTTAATATAGAGCTGCTCATAACTATAGCTCTTGCTCTCCGATAAATTATTTTTTTCTCAGCTATGATATATATTTTTTCTTTCTTGTTTTTGGTTTATTTACTGAGATAACTAATGTTAAGTATCTCCTGCGTGTTTAACACATTGAAACAAAATCGCATAGTGCTATTCATTAGGATACCACTTCCAAAAGGATACAGATTGGGAATACAATTTTGAATTCAAAATCACAACATTATTCTCCATCCAATCGAATGATCTAATAATTTTTTTTATGGTGGTTGGATGGTCAATAAGGATTTGCGGAGAAGAGCCCAATTCCTGTAACAGAATTTCCACATCCTTTTTAAGAGTAGTTATAAATTGACCTGAATTTTTGCCACCAATTTTGGAATAGATCAAGTCTTTTTTAGTAATGATGCATTTTCTAAAAAGAGACAATCTTTTCCAGTTCGTACAGCTCTCCAAGGATTGCAGACGGAATTCATACAGAATGAGTTCAAAAGTAATACATTTTGGTAGAAAGAAAAGAACATTTCTCCATAGAAGTACCTCAATAATTTTCAAATATGACGATAACTCAGGGGGACAAGATTCCAGGGCGTATATTAGCAGTGGCATTACTTTCAAACAATAGAACTCCTACAGGGCCACATCCGATTATTTTCCGTATTTCTTTTCTATTACTCTAATTTGCCTTGAACCGGCAACTGCCTTCAGCCGTAAACAGTTTTTGAAAAAATGACTTGAGTAAGTGCTCGAAAAAGCAGTGCATTCTGTGATTTTATACCGATACCTTTGCATTTCCAGGTAAACTTGGAGATGTTTTTATTTCCTTGACCAAGTTCAATGATGACCGTTTTTGACAGATTCATTTTAAGTCTTAATGCAGAAATAAAAGCCTCAAAGGCCTTGATTAATCGCTGTAAACCAATTTTCTTGCAAACGAGTAATAAAAGTCGTCAGCATAGGCGGCCCACTGTAGTCTCAGCTAGCCGATTTTTGGAGCAAGTAAACCACAATTTTCAAATACTTTACCAGCTCCAAAGACATACAAATTAAAAAGCGTTGCAGCGAGAATGCACCCTTGCTTAAGGCCATTATGGATATTTATATCCTTTGACAATAGTCCGTCATTGTTCAGTCTTACCTTCATCTCGGTATTAGAATACAAATATATTAACTATTAACAGGTCTAATAAACCGTTGTCAATCCCAAGTTCAATCAACTTTTTCCAGAGAATTGGTCTGTCGACCATGTCGAAGGCCATCGATGGGTCCATTGAGGCAATATATAGGGGTTGTTTACCATTCTCCCAAGCATTTCTCTGTAGAGAAGTTAATAGAAGTCTTCCAGCATCAGTCGTCATGTTCTTTCAAAATCCAAAATGTCTGAAATCAAGTAAGCCTTTGTCTTCGATCCAGGCAACAATATTTTCTACAACGATAGAAGCAAATATCTTTGACACTGTATCCATCAGGGCAATCAGTCTGTAATTCATCGGACCTAGACGGTTCCCTTTCTTAAGTATAGGAAGAACGTAAGATGTTTTCCAAGAAATTGGAGTTTTCTTATGTGTGATAACATCAGTGAAGAGAACATTTAATATTCGAGCCCACACTAGAACATTCTGTATGAGAAAAGCATATGACAAGTTATTTGGTCCTGGATTATTGGATACTTCAGAGGTATTGATGTATCTTGTTATGTTAGCAACTGAAACAGCTAGGGTCCATACAAAGGATGGAAATGACATTATGTTTTGATTAGTATCGGATACTTTATACAGTTTTTCAAAGTAATCTGACCAAACGTTTTCATTTATCGGATTTATACTCATTTGTGTTTGCGTAACTTCTGTGGTGTTCATCAAGGACCAGAAGTTCCAAGAGTTATATTCTTTCATAGACATTAGCATTTTCTCACAGTCTTTTTGTTGTAATACGGAGCGATAGTGTATACACCTATTTTTATAACATTGTCTCGCATTTTTGATTGTTAGTTTAATTAATGACACTTCACCTCCTTGTTTAGATATAACTCAAAATGTCTTTCCTTAGTAGAGCTTTGCGATGTTTAATCTTTAGATCAAATGTATGTTTGTGTTCAGTTATTAACTGGGCTAAGCCTTGATTAGTGAGTTTTTGAAGCAAACAACTAAGGTGATCATTGAAGTTATCTGCAGAATAGTTTTTTCTCAACAGTGTTAAAGGTATAGCCATGCATCATAACATTCGTAAACTTTTCCTTCCTCTGCAGAGTCCATTTCACTCTGGTTCCCCTAAAATTAACCTCAGTAGCCTCACAATGTACCTCCTGAAGTTTTGATCTCTTAGTCATTCCAGATTAATAGAGAGCATAGAGTGATCACTACATGGTGTTGTGTGTACTTCCATATCACCTACATTCTCATAAAGTTGCTCCCTTATAAATATGTAGTCTATAATAGATGACTCACCACAGGCTTTCCATGTAGCTTTATTATTAGACATAGGCTTTACTCCACAACTGTTAGCAAAAAACAGCCACAGTGCTCCCCTGCACAGTGTGTTCCCATTTTTAGAGTAAGAGTCGCCCAGGGAGGCCAATGCCTATTCCATATCGGAAACTGTCGGATTGCAGTCAGCATTCAAGTCACCTGCCAGAATAATTAGGCCCCCATGATTTGTATCAAGCCAATCATCAATTAATGTATTCAAGTTTTCAAGCGCTTTGCTCAACTGAATATCAGTGTAGTCTAATGGATTCCAGTATGTGTTTATTATCATAAGGTGGATAATACCACTTTGTCGAGCCACTTGAAATGTAACTAGCATCATGGAATATAATATTTGCATGTCCAAAACCATTTGAATTGAAATGCCTTTTCAGCATGCAAGAGCAAAGCCACCCTTAGGGCGTCCTCTCTCAACACACTTTGCAAACAAATATTTTACTTCAAAGCCATCCCAAATTAGATTACCTCGAGCCCAGGATTCTTGAAGTAAGATAACATCAAACTGAGCCAGTTCAGATATTACACTATTGTTTGAGACTGAGAGTGGCCTCTTGAATTCCATGAAACTAGTCGATAGGACCCAACTAAGCTAAAGAGGTTTGCCTAGTGTTTTCAACTGGGCAAAAGATTCCCTAAGAGATAAGGCAAGCCACCTCAAGTCCTGGACTTCACTAGAATTTATTTCCCCACCATCAGTAGTCAATTTAGAAGCACCCAAAGATGATCCTGTGTCTACAGGTACGCGCAATATAATGGGCTGAGTACATAAGACCTATTCAGCGAGTAGGGACCGCCTTCCTCAAACACATAGTTCAATATTAAACTCGAATCATTTAGAAACACTGGAGGTCTAAGACAATTCGCTAGTTCTAAAGGCCTTTTTTACTGGGATTTGATATCATATTTACCATTGACTCTGGGTTTCAGTGCTTCAGTGATATTAAGACTCGCATCATTATATGCAGTGTTTCCACAATCAGCGGGATAGACATGGGATCCCGAATCAGGTATTCCTGAAGGGCGCAGTCCTTCTAGGTTTTTCCCACATATAAAGTCAAGAGTCCTTTGGTGAAATAGGCTTTCAATCAAAAGACAGACAAATTTTTCATTCAATCCTCTATCAAGGCTTCCGTCTTATCAAAAGCAACTACAGGATCGTTCGGAATAGTGCTTTTTCCGTTTGGAGAAGTGAATTTTAAATTTTTTTGGCAAATCAGGAACAACATTCTTTGGGATTGTCCTTTTTTGATCATAAGCATGAGAAGCGTTTAAGATGTTTGTCAACCTGTATGTGTATGATCAAATTGTATAGAGTTTCTCTCACTATTTGGGAAGGAAAATGAGACCATAGGATCTGAGTTTCCGTGTGCCTTAGTTTTTTCCATATCGTTTGAGGTTGCTGGGCCCACAGAAGTTGGAGTATTCGTGTGAGATAAGACAGCCGGATACTTAAATATGTCAAATATATCAAGCACTCCGAGCTCAATTGATTTTTAGGTGTTTGTCAATCCTACCTGAGGATTTATTCTTTAGAGCCTCGGAAAGCCGATTAGTGCCTTCAGAGTATTCGCATTGTATAGCTCTGTTTGCATGTGATCTTTCAGTCTCAGTTGCACATGGACAAACACTACATTTCTGTTTAGGGCACTGAGCAAGGGAATCCGAGATGATAATTACTTCCTCATCAGGATGGCTGTCACAAATAACATCACACAAACATTTGTCCCTCAGAAACTTACGAGATGAATTATTGGAAGTCTTCAGGGCTAGTTCCTGTTTCGCCTAGTTTTCTTTTCCTTTTTTCTTTGATATTTTAACAGTAAACTGATCAGAATCAGACATTTGGGGAGCAGAGTCAATACCATAATTTTCAACAGACATTTCAGCAATAGGTTTGGGTGCTCTAATGTCGGGTCTATCATCATTTTTCACATTTATAAGTGAAGCACTGTGAGCAGATGGAATCTCCTCATGTAAAGGGATAACAGTATTAGAAATAGTCTTAGCAATCATCTCAGGCGTAGAAGTTAGAACAAGCATAATTTAGTTCAAAACAAATGTGTGTTTTTTTAATTCAACAAGTAGCTTTCCATTCAATATTTCAGACACTGCTGACAGATCAGATGTTTCATTCATATTCATAGCCTTATTTGCTACAAAGAAATTAGAAGCAGCATTCGAGTACCCAGACATATATTCTAGATTTTGTGAAAACCCACATAACGTAATTTCCACAGATCTAAAATAGGAGGAGTATTTATGCAGGAATGATCCAGATCAAACTCTTTAGAAATGCCTGCACTCTCACACTTCTCAACATAATTATTTAGAAGCTCTGTGCAACAGTCCTCAACAAAAAGAGATTGGGATAACTCAGGATTATCAATTGTTTTTATCGCTAGCGGGGCAATAACCGCATTGGCACGTTCGTTAGAGCACAGCCATGCGCATTCCAACACATCCTCGTCATTGTCCGGGTACAAAGGAAGAGGCATAGCTGCAGCACGCAAAATGCTCATACGACGTGTCAACGGGTAGAGAAACCGCGGCAATAACATCTTTTTTTAGAAGAACAAGTTACATACCTAATCTGGTAACATTCTTTCGATGGGATGTTCCTCCGACGTATTCCACATCTATGACAGGTAATGTCCACACCTGTGCTGCTTCATAAACTCTTCGGCAGAGGGCATCCTGCGTCGATGGTGTTGATCCGTTGTCCCTCGAGGGCCTTCGTAGAGGGTCGACGTCACCGGATGTTATATATAGGACGGATGGTGCCCGTAGCCTCAGTTGTAGTTTTTTTCCCAGAACGTGTGGCACCAATCTCCTGCCAGTATGACTGCAGAAAGCCTTGCAGAAACTTAAGCTGCAATCACATAGGACATTCTGTAGAGGGGCAGGCTGGGAGGGTTTGATGTGGAATACATCGGAGGAACATCCCATCGAATTAACGTTACCAGATAAGGTAAGTAACTTGTTCTTCGAGGGGATTGTGTCCTCTGACGTATTCCACATCTATGACAGACTCCCAAAGCAGTACCAACGTATGGAGGTGGGAAAAGAATTTACAATTATAGAATTTTAGAATGCCCAATCAAATGGCTGAATAGAGGACTGCCTTACCAAAGGCCAAATCCTGCCCAGGGATGGAGTCCAAGGAATAGTGTCTCACAAAAGTATGAACAGAGGCCCATGGGGCTGCTTCGCAAATATTGCAAATAGGAACGGCCCTCTGTAGTGCAGTGGAGGCAGCCACACCCCTAGTAGAGTGAGCCCGTAAGCCTAGTGGAGGGTCCTTTCCCGCCAAACGGTCACACTCGGAGATCGTCAAAATGATCCATCTGGACAAGGTCTGCTTGGAAACAGCCTGACCCAAGCACCTTCCAGCATAACCAACAAAGAGCTGATCGTCCACTCTGACCCGGGACATCCGTGATAGATAGAAACTCAAAGCTCTTGTAGGATCCAACCTATGGAGCCTCTCCTCGTCCTTACCAGGATGTGGAGGAGGATAAAACGCCGGAAGAATCACCTTCGGGCTCAAATGAATTCCGACACAACCTTCGGAAGAAAAGAAGGCCGCACCCGCAGGATGTCCCTGTGCTTATGGAAAACAGTAAATGGTGGCTTGGCGGAAAGTGCCTGCAACTCACTCACTCTGCGTGCGGAAGTAACCACAACTAAAAACACAGTTTTAAAGGACAACAGTCACAACGGACAAGAATGTAAGGGCTCAAACGGAGCTCCCATTAGGAACTTTAAAACCAAATTAAAATCCCATCCCGGCACCTGGAAAGGTGACGGTGGAAACACATTAGTTAGCCCTTTTAGAAACGGAGAAATCTTAAAATAAGAACATTCCTCAGACGAGCGCTTAAATATGGACAGCGCCGCCAGGTAACCCTTAATGGTACCCACTTGCAGGCCCTTGTGGGCTAAATAAAGCAAAAAAGACAAAACCAAAGGAACGGAACATTGGAAAGGATCCACATTCTGTACCCTGCACCAGTCACAGAACTTTCTCCAATGGCAACGGTACAGGGATTTCGTTGCAGGCCTTCTGGCCAAAAGCAACACCTCCATCACGTCTTCGGGGATGTCCCAATCCTTATACCTCAACCTTTCAGATACCAAGCATGAATGCTGAGAGACTTGACCTCTGGATGGAGAACCCCAACCCCCCCTCCCGTGAGAGCAGATCGTCTCGGTAGGGAAGACGGCGTGGAGGGCAGATGGACATGTCTACAAGGGTACCACGCTCTCTTGGCCAATGCCGGAGCAATGAGGATCATTCAGGAACCAAACCTCCGTAACCTCTGCAACACTTGCGGAATGACTGGGACTGGAGGAAACGCGTAAAGCAGTGGGAAGGACCACTCCACTATGAACGCGTCCCCTAAGGCTCCTCTTGGAGGATATTCCCGCGAGCAGAATCTCTTGCACTTCCGGTTGACACTGGTGGCGAAGAGATCCACTTGTGGGGTTCCCCAAAGGGTGAAGATCTCCAAAAGAACTTCCTGAGTCAGCTCCCACTCGTGAGAGACTGTGCGCTGCCTGCTCAGAGCGTCTGCCACCGCGTTTTGGTCTCCGGCTAGAGGAACTGCTGAGATCGAAATTTCCTGCTGGATGGCCCAGAACCAGAGATGCATCGCCTCCCTGCACAACGGGAGTGACCCTGCCCCCCCTTTTTTGTTGAGTTAGTGCATGGCCACTGTATTGTCCGTCATAATCAGGACATTCTTCCCCCGCACAGACGGCAGAAAAGCCTTCAGGGCTAGCCTGACGGCCCCCAGCTCTAACAGATTGATGTGGAGTCTGGACTCTGACGGAGACCAAAGTCCGCTGGCTGTCAACTCGTTAGCATGAGCGCCCCAACCTGTGAGGGATCCGCCCGTCACAATCGTCACCTCCGGCCATGGTTGCCAAAATGGTGCTCCCTTCATCAGATTGCCTTCGACAGCCCAACATAGAAGATCCTGGGCGACCGAGGACAGAATCTGAACAGGATCCGACATCCTGCCGTACAACTGCGACCGCTGCATCTTGAGAGCCCACTGCAGTGATCTCATCCGCAGCCTGGCCTCTGGCACCAGGAAAATGCAGGATGCCGAGCAACCTCAAGAACTCGAACGCCGGGAGACTCTAGGCACGTTGAAACTTGTCCACCATCTGCAGAATGTGATGAGCCCTCACCTGAGGAGGCGAACACTGCCCCAGGGATGTATCGAGCACTGCTCCGATGTATTGGAGCCGCTGGGTAGGTGTCAAATGTGACTTCTTTAAATTGAGGGAGAAGCCCAGCTTGTGAAGGGAGTGACAGGTGATGGACAGATGATCCAGGGCTTGCTCGGGAGAGCACGCCCTGATCAACCAATCGTCCAGGTAGGAGTAGACGTGAATCCCCCCTTTCCTGAGATACGCTGCCACCACCATCGGCTTGGTGAAGACCATCGGGCGGAGGTCAATCCGAACGGCAGGACCCGAAACTGAAAATGCGAGTCACCAACCGCGAACCTCAGGTACTTCCTGTGCTTGGGATGAATCGGCACATGAAAGTAAGCATCCTTGTGGTCGAGAGACACCAACCAATCCTGAAGCTGAAGGGCCTGGAGGACTTGAGAAACAGTTACCATCTTGAACTTGTCCTTCCTGAGAAGCTTGTTCAACCAACGGAAGTCCATGATGGGTCTCAATCCCCCGTCTTTTTTCGGGATCAGAAAATAAGAGGAATACCATCCCTTGTTCCTCTCCGCTACAGGCACCAGTTCTATGGCACCTTTCTCCAGCAGGGATAGGATTTCCTGCGCAAGGAGCGGATCCAGACTCTTCAAAGAGAGCTTTCCCGGTGGATTGTTGAGAGGCCTCTGCCGGAAGGGAAGACAGTAGCCGTGGGCTATGATCTCCAGAACCCACACATCTGAAGTAATGAACGCCATTCTCCAAGATGCTGCGCAGGTCTGCCCCCAACCGGCGAACCATGGGATATTGCCTCATGAATTTGCGGACGCGGCTGCGGCAGTGCCTGAGGGCAAAGATGCAACTGCCCGAGCGGCTTTGGCACCCCGAGTACCTTGCTTTCCACCCCAGGTACTCCTACGGTGGCCCCTTTGACTGGCAACTCCTCTTGATCTACCAAAGGTAGAGTAGTATCGAAAGGAACCTCCACTCCATTGCTGTCCCCTAGGACGAAAAGGCAGAGGTTGACGTACTGCAGCGCTCAAAGACTTCGCTGCAGCTTTGGAGGTCTGCAACCTCTCAAGGCTCTCGTCAACCTTGCTGCCAAACAGATGAACACCATCAAAGGGCATGTTCAGAAGTCGGGAATGCATATAAGGAGCAAACCCCGACTTACGCAACCATGCAAACCTGCGTATCACAGTGCTCGCAGCCATGGACCGGCTGACACAGTCTGCTGTGTCCAAACCCGACTGAACGGATTCGCACATGGCATCCTTGCCATCTTGCATGAGGGCTAGAAAACCATCCTGTTCTTCCCCTTCGGGAATATGCTCAGCTGCCAAATATGCACAGTTACACAGAGTGTGTGTAAATCTCGCCAAGGCACAAGTGGAGTTGGCCGACTTCAACGCCATACCCCCAGCCGAAAATACCTTCATCGCCCAACCATCAAAGCGCTTAACGTCCCTATCAGGAGGGATGGTAGGGTACGCAGCCTGATTCGAGGGGGCCGTAGCCGCCTGCACCACCAAACTATCCGGAGTAGGATGCGCCGATAAGTAGCAGGGGTCACTACTGGATGAGCGGTATTTTTTCGGAAGCGACTTATTAACTGCCGGTAGACTCTCCGGAGCAGTCCAAGCCGCTGCCACCCTCCTTTGCAAACCATGTGAAACGGCAACACCGGGTCAGTGGGCGGACCTTGATCCAGGATGTCTGTCAAATCATCCTGATCAAACTCAACAGGTGGAGCAGACCACCCCAAGTATTCCGTCACCCTTGACATGAGACGCTGATAGGAGTAATCTGCATGCGCCCCAGGCTCAGGTCGACCAAACTCCACCTCTGAAGAGGTGTCAAGGCCACTAGCGGCATGCAATGACTGGCGGAGTTCCTACATCTGACTATGCCCAGACAAAAGGTCATCAGGGACATCAGGAGGCACAGCCATCTCCTCATCAGACAGTTCCTCAACCTCTGAAATATCCTGTAAAGGTTGGAAAAACTCCAATCTAGGAGGAGGAACAGAATAGGGCTCAGAAACAGGCCTCACAGACTTACTGAGAGCCTTCCTCAGAGGTTTCACAGCCCTCAGGGGCACCTTGGTCAAATACTCCACAAACGGCGTCTAAGGGGCCGAGGGAATCGGCGTCGATCGAGGCGCCGTTGACAACTTCTTCGAGGGCGGAACCCCGAGAGCGTCCCTCGACAGACACGGCGCTGATGGCGTCAATGACTTCTTCGGTCGGCTTCACAGGTTCCAACGGTCTCGATGGCGTTGAGGACCAGTACCTGGATCTGGCACGGCTATGGCGATCTCCCTTGTCCGAGCAGGACCTCGACGGCTCCCGATGATCGCGCCGACCGCCCGAGCCCGGAGGCGTGCGAGTGGTGGACCGAGCCCGTTCCTTGCCGGCTTCTTTCGAAGGTGCGGACGGAACTGTGCCTTGCGACTCAAAAATCGCTAACATCTCTCGGCGGAATGAATCCCATTCGGCCGGCGACGAAGACTTGGTGGGACAAGTCAACCGCCTGTTGTGTATCCTTAAGATCAAACCACAAGGCATTGTTTATTTCCTTAAAGGAGAGTTCCGGGACTTTTTTTTTATTGTCCCTACGGTTCGGCCATGTGTTTTTGAGCATAACTCGGTAGATCGTAGAAAACTTTCCTATGGACCTTACCCGACTTTTCGTCCATTAACGCACTCGAAATCAGCCGCCATTTTCTGATAATCCTATCACTTGCCGCATCGCCCTGGCTCACCTGCTTTTGCGGCACTAAATCAAATCCCCCGCCCCTGAAACAGACTTTATCAAAACATTCATATTCCCCGCCTCTATCCGTGACGTGACTGTGCTGCGTAGGCAAACGCGCCCAGGCGTCTTCTACGCGACTCCACACAGAACCCGGAAATCAACACAGATCAGCTCACAACACAGCGCGCCACAATTCGCAATATGAAACTGTACTTTTAAATCAAACCGCAAGATTGTAAATTTGGTAAAGTACATTTATTTGACATCAAATGTTTAGAGAATATTCAGCGATTTTCATTTTTATTTGCTCTCGATCCAAAATAGTTCGTCTTGAGGCAAGCGATGTTCGTGTGCAGTAAACAGGGTGTTGGTTTACGATAAAATAAGCTCTTCGGTCGCACCGATAATCGCATGGCTGTTCCAACAACGAGGCACTAGGCCACCACAACGGTCTGTATGTTGCATCTAGCCGTTAGTACCGCGTAAGGGCATACTTGTACTTGGCGATCGTCCCATAAAATGGTCAGGGTGGTAACGTTGTTCACGCGGAGAAGCAACTGGCGGTTAAAAAAGCCGTCCGCCGGTGTCTGGTACTCGTGACACATGCAGTAATGCATGATGTACCTGTTTGAAAAACATAAACAATGAAATTAGTCTCACCATCAGATCTTTATTAAAATTATTCATTTTATATATTCGGTCGGGAAATTATTTCATAGCTAGGACAGTGCAACTGGGTTTTAAACGTCAAGGGGGGGCTGTAGGATACTGAGACAGTCCCTCAGTGCAGGGGTTGACAGGGAGTGCAGGTGGAGAGTGGAAGGGCCCAGGACCGAGATCGCAGACAGTGGACCAGTTGTAGCAGGGGAGAGGGAGAGAGAAAGCAGAAGCAAAGGTTTTGAGGTGCTTCCGTAAAAGTAGACGGTTCTCCCCAAGATAGTGCGCGGTACAAAACAATATGCCACATAGAACGAACAAGTACAACTTAACCCGTCTTTAAAGATACTGTATAGTAATTAAATTGCGGTATAAACTCATCTAAAGAGTTACTTACATTATATTTGCATTTTCCATTGTGTCTGTGCGTAGGGCAGCCCCGAAATACCACTCCTTCTATGCCGACGTTATTTCTTCTAATGAACGAACATGAAATGGCTTTTGTTTCTGAAATTATATTCATTATCGTTTCTTACGTGGTCCCGGCCTGTCAAGGTCAAAATACAATAGAACCTTATACTGAGTCGTGGGCCATTCTGGCACCCGAGAAAAAATCAAAGCAGCTGACCTTCACTTTGAACGAGCACACATTCCTAGTTAGCTACATTCAGTGTAAGGCATTCTCACAGGACTTGAAATTTACACTCCATCTTTGCATTTTGTCTGTGTGCTTTGCAGCCCCACAGAACCATAAATACGGAGACATTCTATATTTTTTGAAAAATGATTTATATTACTGTTTGGTTTAATTTAATGCGCAAATGAACAAGGTTGGATAGATACACATATTCAATGGGCCTGCGACATGAGGAGACTCGAGAGAACAGACAATCAAATTACAATCATTTAAACCGTGATGTGTATTTCTCAATGAGTTCTTCTTTAGGTGGACATGGAACAGAGGCAATGTTGGGTGGCAATTCAGTTGTCCCCTGCACAGGTTCGTTCACAACTCCATTTATGTGCCTATCTAGGACGTCAACAATAAGTTTCTCAATAAACTCATATTGCATATCCTCAAACACTGGTTTGATCACCCATTGTTTACTTCTTTTAGTGAAGGCCTTTTTGTAGCGAAGCGTCCCTAAAGTTCCGGTCATCCTACTTTGTTGACGGCCAACATTATGGTTATGTGCCAAGACCGCTAAAAGAGTCCGATTTATCATGCCCTCCATGCCAAAATGCAATCGTTTTGGCCTGTACTTGAGGCACATATTGTGGAACACCTCCAAATCTCCTGTGTGGCAGAATTCCGTGAGTCCCCTCAAAGCTTTTGTTATAGTTTTATCAAATACAATCTTTTCAATGGCTTTGTGAGTGGGTGATGAAGGAATCAACCACTTCTTCTTCCGTGCCTCCTCTGTGGACAAATGGCCATGTTCACAATTGTGGAAATGTTGGTTCGTGTTCCATCGGTGAACGTTTGTACAGTGTGGCATTACTGACCGCCATTTTTCCAGTAGAATTTCCAACGACCCTCCACATGTTTTTGAGCTCCACCAAAGATGGTTGCTGATTGACTTGGACCACTGTGAAATACCTTGCAATTCTTTTTTTTTACCTGCAGCCGACAATTTTTTATTGATTGATTTTGCAAGATGCCAAACGTCAAATTGGTGATTTATATTTTTGTACTGTTCTCTCATTGTCTTGGCAATTGAAACGTGTCTGTCCGTGGCTATCAGGTCGATCACCATTCCCCACGATTGTAGTTCTTGCAATGATGCTACAAAGCCAACTTTCTCCATGGCCACTGAGGATGTACTTTGTGACACCTGCACGACCACCGAACTCACAATTTTCTTACTTTCCATGTCCTGAAAGTGGTAGGTGCAGTACTTGGCTGAAAATCCTGGGCTGTCGCACTGTCCATCACCGGCTAGCCTGAACCGTTTGCCCGCGAATGTACTATCAATAGACATTTTTTCCATTCTCCAAGCTTCGCTAATGGCTGGAAATAGATAATCGGTTTGGTATTTGTAGAACTGAGTTTTCGCAATGAAATGGATTCCCACAAACTGAAAGAAAGACTCTAATTTTTTAAAACTTGAACCACTAAAAAGTGCAGCCGCTGCACAAAGTAGATTGCCTGCTGGCAGTTGTCCCAGCATAGGTTGTGCAGACCATGTGAAAGGATATTTTGTACAGGTGGCATGTATTTTAAGGTTAGTGCCTCGAATTGCACGAGTCACATTAATCAATGGCTCCCCACATACTTCCCCACCTACCAAATGCCCACATTTAATCCGAATAATAATATCAATCAAACAACTATCGAATACAATGAATTTGGCCTCTTTCCTTATACTGTCACTCTGCATCCCAGCTGGTTCGGCCTGTAACGTTGAGGACATGTCACTCACATGAAAGGTAGAATCTCTGATATCGTCTTCCGCTATGTTCAGTGATATTGATGGTGTTTCATTGTCGTCTACTTCATTCTCTTCCATTGCAACATCTGTTCCTTCTCCGGCGATGGGTGAATAAAACAATTTCTTCAACTTTCTCGCGGTCTTAGTTTTTGCGGGTGTGGATTCTGTGAATTGATCTCCGACTGCATACGAACTACCAGGAGGACATTCACTATCAATGGCTGGTGGTGGTATAGCTCCGTTGTCAATCACTTCATATTCTTCCCATTGGCACGATGCTTCTCCAGTCTCAAGTCCCTGCCAAAAGGTTTGACAAGCAACATCTCTCGTTCGCTTCACTGTCTGTGTAGATCTAGTTCGTACACCCACTCGCAACTAGAGGACAGATTGGAAAAGGGGTGTTCAGTTTAAACACAACTTACAGTATTGAACTATTAACAGTGAAAAACAACATAATATAGTGACCAGGACACTAACCTTCTTTTGCTTTCTTTTCTTTGAAACTTTCTTGCCTCGAACTTCAACATCAGGACGCTGTTGCTCCGACTCGTGTGTGCATGTCTCCACTTCCTCTTGCGCTGAAACGACTATGTTTTCCTGATAAGCACATCCATCACGCACCGACGCTCCATCGACTCCCTGAAACATAGAACTTTCATTAGTATGTATAATAATATCAAAAACACAAAATGTACTTGGGGACCAATACCCACGTACATCTCAATAGCAAAACACGAATGAACGCTTTGTGTAGAACATTCAAACGACAATTATTCACGCATTGTTGATCTAGTTAGATGGAACTGTCAAGATCCATACCTCGGGCTCCTCATAGACTTCCATTGATGATATTATTGAAGATGATGCTTCAGTGACTCCCTGAAACACAGTAATTGCATTAGTATGGTTTTCTATTTTGTTAAAAAGAACAAAGTTTGTGCAGGCGTGAACGGCTCATCTAAATAGACCTGCACAAATGATCAGTTGTCTAAAATAAATAATGGATATCTAAATATGATTCAATTTGCTCGATCGTTGGAAGTGTCACCACCCAGAAATCTGCATCAACTACTAGGGGTGATGTTCTTGTAGAAGAAGCTCCGTCATCTCCCTGAAACATAGTACTTGTGTTAATAAAGAAGGAAGTATAGCGGATGTAATCACGTCATATGATTTCGCTTCATCGAACTGTCAGTATCCATACCTCGAAATGCATAAGAACATCAAGGGACGATGTAACTGCGGTGCACACTTCTGCAAGCTGTTGCGCCGACCCGTAACTGCACGCTCCCCCTTCTTCTTGGACTAATGCTCCATCGACTCCCTGAAACATAGGACTTTCATTAGTAATGAACACAATATTGAAAAAAGAAGACACATAGGAGGGCGACGACAAAAGGACATATCAATGGCTAAAAACGAAAGAAACATTGTGTGTAACAATCACGCTACAAGAATGCAAGATCTGATGATCTCCATCGATGGAACTGTCCTGAAACGTACCTCGAGCATCTGAGTGACATCAACGGTAGTCGTCAATACGTTGGACTCCTCAGCATCTCCCTGAAAGACAGTACTTGAATTATTTTGGATAACAATAATTATAACTGAAAACAAAGACTAGAGGACGAGTACAAGGGTGTACCATTAGGTAAAATAATTACACGATAAATTAAAACTATTGATTTACATGCCTAAAACAAGTCAGTGGCAGAATAGCCAAGTAAGATTACCCGATAGGCGCTTGAAGTGGCTGATGACTGCAATAACGACACGGATGGAGAATCTTCCGCCTTCATATTGAGTGGATACATAAATGGGGAAATAATTGTTAGCTAATGCTACACACTACCGCAAGGCCGAGAGATAAATACGTAAACTTGACTCACCAGTGGAGGGATGTGGACGAATAGAGTGGGAATAGCGGTTGAGAGCAATTTTCGCCTCGCTCGCGGTGTGTTTTTCTTTATTAGCAATGATGTGGAGTACATGTCAGAGGTAAAGTGCCTGCTGCAGATGCGGTATCGATCACCCCTCTTGTCCGCAAAGACTTCTAGGACTCTACTTTCAAGCTCAGAGGGTGGATATCCGCAGTATCGGACCCATTCTCTTATCTGATCTATTGTCTTAGGGAAAACATGCATTATAGTACCTTCAGATTTATTATGGGTCTTCGAAGGACAACCGCCAATGGAACAGGCAGGCATTGTGGAAAGTTCTAAAAAGTAAAGATCAACAATTCTCTATGAATACCAATGTGTTAAAAAATTAAATGACACATAAAAGGTTCAATGCAAGGTATGTTTTGGTTCTTGGAACTATACACGTTATTCACATGCGGATAAGTATTTGAATAACTTTAAAAAAATAGAAAAATAATTTGACTAAACTCAGAACATGTGACTAGTTCCTTGCATGTACTGTCTTGAACGAAAAGAAATTGGACGCAAAATGAGTATGGTACATGGCCTTACCTTGACGAGCAAACAGTTAGATGCAGGGATCAGAGTAGTTTCTTGTCGTAGAACAGGGAGCAGTTCACAGGTTGCAAACTGACGAGTTTCCTCGAAGTGGTCACGGAAGTTCACAGAGACGAAGAGCAGATAACCAGCACCTTCACGGGTTGACTAGCAAAGTGCAAAGAAGTTCTCATTATAAATATGAAGTGGGTTATAAAGAATTCGAAACAGGGGTGTGTTTGTGAATGAATGACGTGTATATGTCGTGGCATTATGCGGTTTGCAGGGGGCCGTCCAGCGTGAGGGGGGATGCTTGGCAGGAGACACGGGGTCTGGCGGTAGACATGGGAACAACAACCCATGCTCTATAGACCACTTTGAAGTGTACATGGTCTTTGGCACCTCTTGGCCTTTATCGCTCCCTGACAGCTCCACTTGCCAGCGCAAGTACCCCGGTGCGAACTGCCTTTGATATGGCGGGGGGTGGATTGGGGCGGTGGTCGTGCAGACAAGACTCGTTTGCCGCAGGGCCTCACCAAGGAGAGGCCATCTAACTGCATGTAAGAGGCAGGCTGCAGGATCTAGTACATGGAAGGCAGGGGGGTGAGTTTATAAATACCTCACCCTCCCAGGAGAATATATGGGTGCAGTTCACCCTGGAGACCCTGGATCCCTAGGCAGTTAGTCAGCAGCAGGCTGGCCTGTGGTGGCAAGGCGGCACGGGCCAGAGGTGGTCATCTCTGTACCCGGTGCCCAAAAGGATGATTTATTATGATCAACCGTATTGATTATTTACCTATAACCATGTTTTGTATCAATAAAATCCAACGGCCTTCCTTTTATTGCCAACGCTTGAACAAAGTGGTGTGGTAAGTATTTTTGGGGGAGGAGGCAAGGCCGGGAGGCTTGATGCCAACCCGCAAAATAACATATGTATGTCTGCTGCATATGGGTTCAACGGTTATGTGGATTGAAGGTGGGCGGCCAGCGTGAGGGAGGATGCTGGCCGGAGACATGTGGTGTGACAAGACAAGGCACAGGAAGACTATTCAATGGAGACACACTAGATTCATTTAAAAAATCAAAACAACCTTGTTAAAATATATGTTGGGTTTTATTTTAGATCTTAATTTCAATTGAACATAAATAATAAACATTACACATTGTAAAGTTGCGGTTGCAGCACATCCAGGGAAAATCCGCGGTATTGTCCACTGTCGCTGGGGAAATATTGTCTAATGGCAAGTACCGCACAGGCAGGTATTACTCTCCGAACGCGGTCTCCGAGCCTCCCGTGAAGCCACCAAGTGAAGCAACGATAGGCCACCAGCCTGTACCACCTGTGAAAATGAAAGATGCAAACTGTATTAAAATGACAACTTTCTTATCACTGTCGATTCAGGTACAAAAATGTCATTCTGCTTTGAAAAAAATTCTATCTAGAAAATGCACAACATGGAACCAATTTTACATGCATTCGAATGATATGTAGATGTAGTTTTATATGTGGAAGACGACCATGAAATAGTAGTGGCATCACTGACATCACAACCAGAGTATACTTACTCGTTACTCGGATTACGCGGACGAACAGTGCCGCAAAGTTCGTGCATAAGCACCATCATCATCCTCAACACTGTCCGTGAGAGGCAGGCGTCCCTGAACTCTGGCAGCTCGGTGATGCATTGCGGACTTGGCTCGCCTTCCGAAATGTAGGCCAAGCACCCGGAATTTTCACGGCAGCAGCAGTTCTCCTCCTCAGTTGGCATTAGCTCGCACCGATTGCACGTGCACCAGGTGGAGACGCCGCCCATGCGACATGGTCCAGGCTCTTCATCCGTTGACTGGTCCTCCCAACTGCCGTCCGAATCCCCATCGTTTTCGCGTGCTTGCCTTTCCAGTAGTTCTTCCTCGGTGTACTCGGGCTCGTACATATACGGCATTATTGTAGCCATTGTGTGGTAAAGAAAGTAAAATAATTTATAGCGGTGGTACTGGTATCTGTTCACACGGGCTACAATCAACGAAGGTAGCTGACCAGAGCACAGAAACGAGTCACAGAATACTCAAAGTAACACACAGAGAGTAATGGAATCGAAAATCTGCTGCTGTGTGTTGTGAAACGGTGTGTTTATACTTATTGAGGAAAGAGGCGTCCTGCCGTTTCCATGGCGACACTTCATTAGCTGAGGCGCAGCGATTGTTGACAGGAAACGTGCTTTGGCGTTGGGAAATGGGCGGTACGCGTCTGCTGATGTCAGGCTCAGGGGCGGGGGATTTGATTTAGTGCCGCAAAAGCAGGTGAGCCAGGTCGATGGGGGGAAATGATAGGATTATCAGAAAATGGCGGCTGATTTCGAGTGCGTTAATGGACGAAAAGTCGGGTAAGGTCCATAGGAAGGTTTTCTACGATCTACCGAGTTATGCTTAAAAACACATGGCCGAACCGTAGGGACAATAAAAAAAAAGTCCCGGAACTCTCCTTTAAGTTTCAATGCTGTCCAGCGTAAGCGATTTCCTTGAGAGTTAGAAGTGACATGGTCTGTCATATACTCGAATAATTTAAGGAATATCCATATGGATATCCCATTTTAAAGGTGCATGGTCGCTTAAATAGTTTAAATCAACACTCACAGAACTGCACTTCAATTTTGTTGCAGCGTCAGTAATGATGTAATCGACGTGAGTCCTGACTTTTCCATTCTGGTTAAATTTCAATGATTATAAGAAGGGTTTCTCATCCGTTGAGTTGAGACGGTCCAGGCAAAGAAAACAAGTCATGGGGGTCCAAGAAACGGGACCAGCAACAGGCCCCTTTAGTGAGGGATGGGAGAGACAAGTGTACATTCTTAACATTCAAGTCGGTGATGACTCATGCCATTGAATAATGATGTCATCTATAATAGATAATATACCTTTAGTTCTTATACCTACAGGGGGGGTCGTACACATTATCAGAGTGGAGTTGTTTTTATCTTGTGATATACAAAGTACAGATGATAATACATATGGCAACCACCTTATTTCTGGAAAGTTTACCAATGTATGAGCCATCATAGTCCCAATAGCAAGGCTGCTGCTTGCTCAACCCCGAACCGACGAAGTTGCAAAATTATGCACAATATGAAAAACATTTTTAATGAAAGGATGAGTACACCAGGATTACTTGAACTGATTGTCGCTACACCCACAGGGTGCGATAAAAAAGGACCGATAACCGCGTGTATTCCATGATGTCCATCTCACAATTTTCTCTGAAACAATATATCAATTTGCTCCATTTGTGATTCGTACAGGTTGCCAGCAATCCCGTTCCCAGATGTTAATTACAGCTTTATCCTTTTTAATCTGAAGAGCTTGTAAAGTTGCTCTCTCTGTTTGCACAGCCAGTGCCGGTAGTTCATACTTACTTCCATCATGGAATAATTCTCTAGATTCCGTCTTCTTACTTTTGTGACAGAGGATTAGTGATAATCCCAGTTTCATGAAAGAGGCTGCATGCATTTTAAGGAGGTTCTATCACCAGGGCAGAGGAGTATTCTTTCAGCGCCCAGTTCGTAGGGCTGTCTACCACAGGTAGTTCAATTCACTTAATGTCAGAAGATCCCAGTATACTCAATTCTGATAGTTCTTTAAATATGGCCAATAATTGGGTCCTATTAAAAAAAGGCAGTCGGATTTATTTCCTCCAGTAAAGCCCATGTACCCAAGTCTTTATAGGCACTCGCATCACAAAAAGGTTTGCCAGGCCCTATAGCACTTTCGTTTGATGTAGACTGTTCTGAATATGTCGTTATAATAGCCGTGGATGTTACTTACATTGATTTCCGTTTACCGACTTTTGGTATGCCTGTTAACTTTAACTGTGCATTTTGCGGCATAGACCCATTTAATACGACCTGCCGAGCCATCTGGAAAAATGTTTGTCACCATTTTATTCTCTTGAGGGGCCGCCTGCACTGTGCAGTTTGCTGATGCCATGCTTGTTTTTCCTATTAATGGATGATTTTTTTTTAAATCGATTTTGAGAGTTTAGGTTGGACACAAATTTAACAATTTTGGCTGCTTTAGCCAGCTGCACTTTTTTTGTGTCGCTGGATCCGACTCAAAAGCCGGCAGCATGAAAATCTCCTCATAGTCCCAGTTTTCCTCCAAACATTCAAGTTGGAATGAGTGTATGTAGGGACATGGAGCTAAAGTAGCGAAGCAAGGCCATCACGCACCAACACGGACGAGGTCCTGGCAATTTTAATCTGTTCTTTTTTTGCCACACTTTGAGTTGAGATAGGAATAGTGATTGCCTTTTCAGTCAGTTCTAACACCTTTACAAGTGATGCTTTAATCTCAGACTGATATTTGGCCAATGTGGCTTTCAGTAACTAAAGTGCTTCAACTTTAGCCATTATTGTGCTTATGCCACACTTAAAATTGTCCGATCAAGATTTTCCAACTCAGAATCCTCATACATATCACTGCCAGCCGCATCCTCGCTGCTTGTCTCAAGAGTGTCTGAGGTAGCCGAGAAGGAGACCAAAGCAGCCAAGTCTGGTGAATTTGATGAATCGATGTCAATTACAGAGGAGTCAATTTTGCCGCCGAGAGAGGCTTGCCAAAGTCCAACACACATCTTAAGCAATGAGTTGTTATTGTCGATAGTACGTGAGTGAAATTGTTCCACCGTCTCCTCCAACAACGTTGGAGATACTTACGCACCCTTTTTAGCTTTACCAACAGGAAAAAAAGGCAATAATGTCCGGTTGCATAGGGTTTGTTTAATTAGATTTTGGTGTAGAGCATTCAAATATTTCTCTGTCAGAGCAGAGCTATGATTCTTAGTGCTGCGTTTCAGACAGGCAGTGGCACTACGTAATTTAGCACTGCGACTTGGTTGAGATTTCATTTTCAAAGCCAGGCTATGGCACATAAATGGAACAAATCTTACCTAATTTAGTATCAAACGAGGCTCGGGCGACACAGGACACTCCTGTTGCACGACGCGCGTGCTGACGCGCACCTCCTCCGGTTTTATTAACGATTCCTCCACCAGACAAGGGTGTTGAGTGTCAAACGAATCAGCCAAGCCAAAAGCAGTCAATCCCAGATTTGGCAAGCACAGCACTTTGATTTCTCTTCCAATAATTTAGAAAAGAACAATCCAGGGCAATGTCCACAGTAACACAGGACACTCTATGCCACTCCTGTTGCACGACTTCTTTAATAAATTATCTTAATTTCTGTAAATCACAATCACTTTGCTTGAATATTGTTCCTTTTTGTCTTTGGCAATGGTGGTTACAATACTCTTTTACATTTTCTCTCTTCAGATAAGAGTTGGGCTCATATTGCCTCAATTCATTAGTTCAGTATTCAAAAGGTTTCTTCTGGGCCAGCGGTCTGTTTTTTTAGCACCCAGGGGTCACCTAACAAAGGCCCACTCACCGGCCTTTTCGGGCATCTCCACTGGACCCGCTGCTCCAGTTTCTTCTTTCGTCTGGTTTGCAAAGGCGCCTGACAGCTCTGGTTCCGTTGCTCGCGCCTCCTGTAGTTGGAGATTCCTCTGCTCTGCTCGCACTCCAGTGAATGCCACACATGGGAGCAGCATGCAGGACCAGGAGAGCTCTCGGAACAGCTAGTTTCTGTACTGCTTCCCATTCTCTGCATCCTACAGGACTCGCAACCTCTGCCACATCTTCGACACACTGTTCCCCTTCCAAAACATTGGTGGCTCGGTCTACTTCCTAATTTTTCTGCTGCTTCCACTGTTTCTCCTGTTCTCGAATGGCCCACACCTGAAAGGCCCTTAAATGTTTTAAGGATCCGCTCAGGTGTGGGTCATTACAACCACTAGATCGCTCATGATTGTTTAGTAAATCTATACTCCTCCTTGTCTCTGTACTATTGAAGTCCACAATGTTCTTAAAACATTTTACTGTATTCAATCCACTCTGCTTGAATGGTTTACAAGATGTACCTCCAAAGGAAGCTTTCAGAGGAAATCATTGTTTTCATTTGGATTTATAATCCAAACACACTGTAGCATCATAACTACTAGAAGTAGTTATGTTAACTCCTTTTCCCCTTATATACATCTTTTCCAGGTTCACAAAAAGGAATCTCATATTGGATATTTTGGGTACGTTTGGGAGTGGAGTCCCTACTGTAACAATATGCCAGTAGATAGTCAGGCATTAAGAAACCTCATCCTCAGAAGAGGATGAATACCACGTCTCTCCAGATGGAGTCACCACAATCCCTTGTTGGCCTTCTCCTCCCATGTGATCCTCCCTTCTGATACTACCCACAGGGTTATGATCAGGTAGCAGCTGCCTTCCCCTGCCCACATGGGAGGAGATTTTAGCCTGGGATTCCGTGAGGACTCCGCAGGATTCATTACATAATGTAACCAGAGAATTTTATTTGAAGCTTATCAATTTTGGAGTTGTTGATGTTGAACGTTTGTCTGGCTTCTGCAAGTGCCATGTACATTTTGGTTTGTGCCTGAAAGTGGCCTTTTATGGTGTCTTCAAATAATAAAGTATATATATCTAAACTACAGTTGAAACAGTTGAAAACGTGTTTGATGACCTTTAGTATGCTTTCCAGGAAAATCTCAACTGCTGAAAAAATATAGAAGCTAAGGCCTTTATACATATACAGCCTGCAATGCATGGAGAAAGTCGTTATCTAGTGAGATTGGTGATCCATTTATATCTGTTGGTAGCCCTTCAAATATAGTTTAGAAATGTTTTGAGCACAGTTGAGGAAACTAATGATGATGTTTATGTGCATCTCAGGATGCCTTTCCCTCTCAATCACTTTGTTGGCTTGGAAAGTTTAAACAGATCTAGTCACTTTGTTGGCTTGTCCCATGTCAACGCACATGCAAATGCCACCCTTCAAGTCCTTCTTGGGTACAGCAACAATATGGGAAACCCACAGGGTAGGACCTTTGGCGGGGTCAACTATGCAATGTTTGAGTAATGCAGATATTTCCTTCTCTAATTGTGGTTGCAGGTGTATGGAGACACACAGTGATGCTGAGCTCTTGGCCTCACAAATTCATCGATGATGAGTGTGATTGGATCCTCTTTCAATCAACCTATTCGCTGAAACTATTAGGGGAATTGAGTAAGACTAGGGTGTTCTTGCTTCATCGCAAATGTCCCAGCTGCTATTCCCATTGCATTAGCTGTTGGACATCCAAGAATATTGCTTCCAGGAACCTCACCCTGTAGTACATATATGTTGCTGGAAATTGTTCTTCCTATGTAACTGAACTGGGCGATGAAAATTCCATGGTTAATCACAGATCTTTAGCTGCCCTTGGGAAAACTGGCAATTCGATTGAGATAATATGTTACTTCCATCTGTTTGTACCCAAATATGCACATAATGTTGAGCATGGCTCCAGTGTCAACCATAGAATATGCCAATTGCTGTCTACCATGATTTTGAGGTCTTACTCTTGCAAAGGAAGCAGACATCATGTATATGTATTCGTCTGATGTTTCCTCAGGTTTGGATGATAAGGACAGATGTGAGAACTGCTGCTATTTGCCATGTCAGTGTGTTTTATGGGGGTGAAATTGGAACCTTACACTGGATGATATTGTCCCAGTTGCTGCCCCTCTGACGCATGGCTGGGCATGTGGCCTCGTGAGGAAGCAGATGACCACATCTGTAGCATGTCTTACCAGATTTTAATCTTTTGGCTGTTACAGCGTACTTTCTTTTGCCGCTGGAGTTTCTCCACATTTGACGAATCAGAGGATGTCATCCCTTCTCATCTAGGGGCGACCTTACTCATGGTGCCAGAGCGGTTTGCCCACAGTACAATAGTCCCCCTGCGGGCGGTGTACTGAGGAAGGATCACATGGGGAAAGAATACCTCTACGGAATTGGGGGTGAACAGTATCAGAGAACGCAATATGCCCCCCTTTAATACACTCAACCCTAAATTGCCCCCCTCCAGATAGGCTTAATGTGTTGTGTTGCCAAACCAGTCAAACCAACAAACATCACAAGACTGAGAGACCAAAAGATACAAAGTGTTTCTCACATAATGTGGAAACTGGCACTGTGAAGAAGTTGTTCACAGCGAGGTCGAGCAAAGTGAACGGTCTAGCTTCTTACCACAGGTGATTGGCCCAATGAAGTAAAACTATCCTATGCTGTTGTTCCAAAACAGATCAGCTGGGGCACCGACATGAGAGAGCAGTCCTCGCAAGGGGAACAGCGGGAGCAATGCAAGAAAACCGCTGCAACGAGTAGTAAAATGGACCATATCGAGAGGAAAGAAAGAGAATCATCCAGGTGTTTCAAGCGCCGGCAAAGTGCAGAAGAAGAATGCACAGCTGCAAGCTTTCGTAAGACTTGAGAGCCGCAGCAGACCACGCTGGGACTCCGAACGCTGCAGGATCCTCGCAGAAGGACACAGCTGCCCAGGAACCGCGTACACCTGTCAGAAGGAAGGATACAGGTAAGCTGGGCCTCCTGAGGTGCAGGAGGTCAGTCAAATCGATATAAAGCTGGAACAAGATAGTCTAGGACCCTGAGAGACTTATGCACTTGGCAGGACAGTGAACCAAACATGTACAACGAAGATGTGGGAGTCTGGGACCGGCATGCAAATAATAGAACGAGATGCAGAGGGTCTGAGACTCTGAGTGGGTTGCATACTTGGCAGGAGAGTGAACCAAGTGGAGGCAACGCAGCCATGCAAGTCTGGGGCCGGTAACCAAACTAGAGATCATGAATAAGAGGGTCTGGGACCCCGACTACAAGTAAAGAAAAGCCTGAAAAATGTAATACTTCTGCACTCTTGCACACACTAGTAACGGCTTTGTCAGCTAGTAATCTTTTTTTTAAAAATAATTCTGTATTGGCATTTAGCAAACATTTTCAAACACCGCCCCTCCCTCTCTAGCCCCCCACTTGGGGACCGCATAGCCTTGCTTTGGGATTTCAGGTATATATAGATCATTGCTTTTGAAGGGGCTCATCAGGTGCATCAATAGTCATTGTATGTCCAACACCCGTACATTTTGTTGGCACCATTGCTGCACAAAGTCTCTCCGCGTCCCCTTGGATCTTGTAGGTAATCCACTCCATTGCTACTATATCCCACAGTTTGCGAAGCCAACATGTCACCGTAAGTGGGATTTTTTGTTTCCAGTTTTTTTGTAATTACCAACCAGGCCGATATTAGTAGTGTTACCATTGTTCTTTTCTGTGGCTTTAGATTACATGTTGCGCTGGGTCTACTAGATCACTCTTAATTCTCGCCCAGCGAGAGGTGTAGGATTTCAGGAACAATTTTCTGCAGGTAACACGTAACATCTTCCCAAAAACCCTTAATCTTGGGGCACTCCCACCATATATGTCTCCAGTCCCCAATGTCCTTACACCCCCTCCAACATTCCGAAGATGCTGAGGCGTACATTTTATGTAATCTACTAGGGGTGTAGTGCCACTGTAGCATCATTTTAGACCAGGCCTCTCGTACCTGTAGGGACCTGGTCAATTTCGGGATGTTCCTCCACATTTCTTCCCAGTGACTAACCAGAGCCGTTTCTCCCAGCGAGCCTTCCCAAGCTATTTGGTACGGCCACATCTTCTGGACTGAGCACACTTGCAGAATCATATATATGTCTGATACTAAACGTTTATCCCCTGTGTGCGAGGTAATGCATGTCTCAAATTTTGTTAAAGGCGGATCTCCTTCTGTTGTAACCAATGCCTCAGCTGTATGCATTCATATCTGTTTCCCTCCACTACTCATACGTGCAACTTGCATTCCTCAAATGAGGCTAGGTCCCCATGCCACACCATATCTCTAGTCTTCACACACCCACTTCCTTTCCAACTAATGAATGAGCCCTTTACAGTGCCTGAAGTGAAATTTTGATTTTCAAACACAGGGGTAAAGGGCGACAGGATAGAAGATAACTGTCCCCTTTTAATCACCTGTCCCATATATCACACGGAGTACTCTGCCGCACCTAGCGCTTGGGGGCCTGTCTCTCCCATGGAGCCACAGTAAACCTGCTAATGGGAATCCCGCTACCGCTCTATCCATCCGTGCCCAGACTTTGTCCCTGCAGTCTGAGAACCATTCGCGCACAACTCTCAATTGGGTGGCCATGTAATAACGGTATACATTTGGCAGCCCCACTCCACCTCTCTGTATTGGGGTAATCAGGAGACAAATCTAGAGATCAATGTGTTAATTGATTTAATAAAAGGCTTTCGGAACCGCTATGAGAAGTGTTTCAAACGTATATAATACCCTCAGGAGGGCCGCCATCTTCACCGTATTTATTTGCCCTAGCCAGGATATCCGCATTGGAGTCCACCTAGCATAGTCTGTTTGTGTCTTTTCAATTAAGTCCAGGCATTATACATTGCTGAGACCCTATTGTTCAGTTTTAATTCTAGATATGTTACGCTGCCCCCAGCGGAACGGAAGGGGGAGCAGCACTGCAGCGTGGTAATTATATCTTTAGGTATACCCACCTCCAACATTTCAGATTTGCCCATGTTTATTTTCAGACCCGACAACCCTTCCTTTAGCGTCCCCACCAGGGCCGGGATGGACGTAAGTGGTTCCAACAGGGCTAGCAGCATATTGTCCGCATAGGTGGCTGTTTTATGCGTTTACCTTGATATCCTGATTCTGTCTGATTGCAGCCAGCAGGGTTCCAGATAAATGGCATATAGATGGGGAGACAAGGGGCATCCCTACCTGATCCCAGGCTCAATACTTATAGCATCCGAGATGTGGGGGTTAACCGTCAGCCTAATCGATGGGTTTCAATAGTTCGCCTCCACCATTTCAATGTATTTTGGTCTGAACCCCATTTGTTCCATCACTTGGAATAGGTACGGCCATTCCACCCTGTCAAAAGCTTTTTCAGTATCTAAAGAAATCAGGGTGGCCAGCATCCATTTTATTTCCAATTTCTGTAATAAATGGATTACCCTTCTGGTATTGTCCCAGGTTTGTCTTCCCGGAATAAAACCTGATTGCTCTTGCCCTATGGCCGCTGGAAGAACCCCCTTTACTCTTTCCGCTAGAATCCCGGTGTATATTTTTGCATCTATATTTAGTAACGCTATGGGCCTATACGAATCACAACTTTTAGGGTCTTTATTTGGTTTATCAAACAGAATTACCTATGTCTTTGTCATTGAACGAGTCACTCCTTCTCCATTCCGAAAGTATTATATAATCTTGAAAGAAAACCTTTTAGCTCATTGCAATACGTTTTATAGAAAGTCCCTGTGTAGCCATGCGGGCTGGGTGACTTGTTATCTCGGAGGTCCTTTATCGATCTCTCTACTTCTTCCACAGTGAGTTCCCTTTCCAAGCTTTCCCCGTCTTCTCCCGTTATCTTAGTTAACTTTACCTCATCTAAGAATGCCTTTATCCTATGGTTCTCCAGGCACCCAGAGGAATATAGCTACTTATAGAATGTTCCATTGGCCTGTACTATTCCATCTGCGCCTGTGACTATGGATCCGTCTGACTGCTTTATTCCCATTACATGGTGCTGACCTCTCTGTTTCAGTAGCCTTGCGAGCATCTTATCTGCCTTATTGGCCCTGACATAGTAGCGCTGCGTGAGACTTAAGAGAGTGCTCTCTGCCTTAGTGGTTCTAAACAGCCGCAATTGTCTCTGAGCTTCTTTCACTCTATTATAGTTCTCCCTGTTCTTGAGCTCTGCCAGTTCTTTTTGGGTCTGCCTCCAGATCGTATTCTAGTTTATCTTTATCTTTTCGTCTTTGAGCTTTTAGAGAAATTATAAATCTTTTAGACTAATTAGGATCCCAGGCTATGTTAAAGTCTACTGTAAGGACGATCTCCCCATCTGCAAAGCTTTCCAATTTCCCCAGTGTCAGATATAGGAAGGTGTCCTGCCCGGTGTTGGGGGCATATAGCATACCTATTGTCAAGACCCTTTTCTCCAAAAGAACCTGCAAGAAAATAAACCTCACATTCGGGTCAGCTAGGGTTTTCATTATCTTTGCCCCCAAAGAGTTCCTTAGGCCCACTAATACTACTGCCACTCTATTGCGGGCATTTGCCTGGTATAGTTGTGTGAACTGGTGAATATGTATTTTATGTCCATCTCCTTTTCTGATGTGTGTTTCCTGTATAGCATCATATCCGCACCGCTCCTTTTAATCTGTGCACTTGACTTCTTCCTCTTTACCGGGGTGTTTAGGCCCCGTACGTTATGCAAGAGAATTTGCAGCAGCCTCATCCTTACGCCATCGCCCCTCCCACAAGCTCCTGTATGCCCCTTCTATATACATGCTCTTGTAGTCTTTTCATGCGCTACCCCAACCCCTCTCCATCTTTCGCTCCGCAATTCTCCCCCCCTCTCTCCCCAATCCAGTTCAGGCTCAATATCCTAGGATTCTTCCCAACCAGATGGGAACCGGCCCGCGTTCCACCCGGACCCCTAAAGTTGCACTTACCTTCTAAGATTCCAAGTGGCGCCCCATTCCCTCCTGTATAAGTTCCACTTATTCCTGATGGACAGCATACGCTGTTCTTTATGACTCTGTCGGTTCACTACCTCCTTTTCGGCTTTTGCCCATTCGTGTTGGGCTTCTCCTTTATATGCTTTTATAGGCCGGGTCGGAGTTATTTTTCATCCCCTCTTCATCTTGCTCAGGGACCTTTCCATTTTTCTCCTCTTTTCCCTTGCACAGTAGACCATTCTCATTTTGAGCCTCACGTCCTTGATCCTCGGGGTCCATCCCCTCCTCCTCCAGCCTCAGGATTGCCAGGTCATCAACACATGTGGTGACTCTCCGCTGTCTTCCATCCCAGGGGAATAGCAAGCCGAAGGGGAATGTCCATTTATAGGTGATTTTTTCCACTAGTGTTCTCGTCACCGGCCCCAGTACTCTTCTTTTCTGAAGTGTTGTAGCAGCCAGATCTTGAAACAGGCTCACCTGTGACCCGTTAACCATAATCGTGCCCTGTCCCCTAGCAGCTGTGACGATTTTCTCTTTTTCCACATAAGACGCTAATGCCGCCATAATGTCCCTCGGTCTATTTCCCTCTCCACTCCTCTTGTGTCCCACCCTATGAATCCAATCTATCCGGATCTCCTCTGGGGCAATGTCAGTCAGCAGGGCTGCGAAGCACTGCTGCACCGTTGATTTCAGTTCTGCCTCGGAGTTCGCCTCTGCCAGACCCTTAATTTGTATTTTAGAGCGCCTTGAATGGTTCTCAAGATCCTTGGCCTGAATTTCCAAGTTTTGCGTGGCAGAGGCAATTTGCCCCAATAGTTTCGGAATTCTGTCGAACCACCTTATCTACTTCAGATACACCTTGTTCTGCTAAGTCCACCCTGTTTCCCAGAGAATTGATGTCTTCCCTGATTTCTTCCAATGAATCCCTTCAGCTCTTTCTTTAGACTTGCCATTTGTTCCTGGAGGGATGTTGTCATCCTCTCTTCCATGCCCTTCAAGCACATTTGAAGGTCTTCTTTACTGAGGGCCATGTCCCCGATCTCCTGGGGAACCTCACCGCTATCCTGTAGTCCCTGATTCCCCTGAGGCCGTCCAAGCTGGGCACTGTTGCCAAAACCTTTCTAACTGGCCTCTCCTCGCGTTTTCCTCCATGGTCTGCAGCACTGGGGTCTGCTTCCCTTTTATTCCAGGCATCTGTGTATGTCCCAGTTCTTGTATACCTCTCCTTGGTTTTGCCTGTTCACATGTGCCCCGGCGTGGTCCTGTCAACCCACTTAACTTCTTCGCGTATGTTAAGGCCCCTGCAGTAATTAATTCCTTCCTTTTGCTAATTTTCAACCACTGCAGATATTTCACCTGTGCCTAGAATTCTTCCCTTTGTTGCTGTGGGCCCAGGCTTCTCCCCCTGAGCCCATCGTCAATCTTGTCTTTGTTGGCGGGTTGATGATGGTTAAAAGGAGGGGCTTGCCTACAGGGCACCAGGAGCTGCGGGTCCCGCTTCTAGGACTACCTTTATTCCTGAGGCTTCCTGGGAGCATATTACTTATCGTTCTAGCCACAGAGGTGGCCTTGGTCTTCTCTATCACCCCAAATGTCTGTGTTCCCCCTGCCCTACTCCTCTCCCTGTCTTCCCCTCTTTTGAATACTTATTTAAAACCTTCACCTACCCTCACGCTGTTTCCTTTCTAATTATGTATCGCCCTCCTGGCCCTCTTACCTCTTTCTATAACGACTTTGAACATCTCCTCCCCCTTATCTCCCCCACCCCTACACCACTAACCATTCTTGGTGACTTTAATCTCCACCTATCCTCCTCCTACAAATCCTCCCCCCTTTATACTATACTCGACTCCTATCTCCTTACCCCCCTTCCTACCTTACCTACTCATTCTCCTGGCTCCACTCTAGATCTTATCTTCATCTCCTCTTTCACCCCCTCCCCAGTCTCTACTCTCCACACCTATCTATCCGCCCACACTCTACTCTCCTTCTCGCTCACCCTCCCTGTCTCTCCTCCTCCTCGTCTATCTACTTCTCCAGATGTGACCTCCGTAACTTCAACCCCTCTCACTTCCATAATACCTGCTCCTCTAGCCTCCCACCTCTCTCTCAATTTTCTTCTATTTGCAGATGATGCTTTCTACTCTTTCTTCTTCTCTCTCCTCCAGTCTTGATCAACTTTACCCTCCCTCCCCCTTCCGCCCCTCTCGCCCTTTTCTCCGACGCCTTGAAAGACGCTTGCTTAAACATCGCTCACCAGCCAACCAATCCACCTACTTCTCTTATCTCTCCCTTTATGACTCTTATATTAGCTCAGCCAAACGTTCTTACTTCTCCAACCTTCTCCACTCCCAAGCTTCTCATCCTAGACGAATCTTCCAAACCCTAACTCGTCTTCTCTCTCCTTCCACCCCTGACCACTCCTCTACCTGTCCTCTCTCTCCCGCTGACTTCTCCTCTAAAATACTCTCTTGATGCCAAAACATTCTACTCTTCCCCTCTTGCTCTCCCCCTCTTCTCACACCTCCCCTTCCTCCTTCATGTCTAACTTCTCCCGTCTCTAATGCTGACATTTCCCCCCTCTTGTCCAAAACTCACCCTACTGCTACCCTATCTGATCCTCTTCCCAATCCTCTAATTCCATAAATCTACCCTCTTCTCATTCCTTACCTCACCTCACCTCTTTCTTCAGTGTATGTCTCGCCACTGCTACCTTTACTTCAGCTTTCAAACATGCTATCATCATCCCCATCTTGAAGAAACCCTCAGCTAACACTCTCCTGGCTTCCTACTTTCACCCTATCTCTCTTTTACCTTTTCTCTCTAAGCTCCTTGAACGACTGGTCTATTCCCAACTCTCAGCCTTCGTCTCTCACCGCCTCCCCCCTACTCAATCAGGTTTTCGCCCCAAGAATACCCCGAAACTGCCCTCACATCGGTTCTTAATTCCCTTCTTACTGTTCGCTACTCTAAACACTCTTCTATTCTCATTCTCCTTGACCTCTCAGCTGCCTTTGACACTGTTGATCACCCCTTACTCCTTAACACTCTTTCCTCATTTGGTCTCAAAGGCTCTGTTCTCAACTGGTTTTCCTCCTACCTTTCCAATCGCACCTTTGCTGTTTCCTGGGGTGGCCGCTCCTCCCCTACTCACTCTCTCGATTTTGGTGTTCCCCAAGGCTCTGTACTTGGCCCCTTCCTCTTCTCACTTTAAACCTCACTTCTTGCCCCAATCATCTTTTCCTTCGGTATCTCTCACCACTTTTACGCTGATTCCCAGCTTTTCCTCTCCTTCACTCCCGACATTCACCTTAAACTCTCTTCCTGTCTCACTGCAATCAAAACTTAGCTGTCCCCTCACTTTCTCACACTAAACTCTGATAAAACTGAAATTGTATTCCTTCCCGCCAACACTCTTCCTCTCCCTTGCATCCTCTTTCCCCCACCCATCTCTGCCTCTGCCCGCAATCTTTGCCTCCACTTTGACTCAAACCTCTCCTTTACTCACCATATTTCTCTCACCTCCCGCGCCTGTCGCTTCCATCTTTATAATGTCCGTAAAATCCGTTCCTCTCTCACCTTCCATGCCATCAAACTCTTAATTTCCCCCCTTATCTTTTTCCGTCTATTCTACTGCTCATCTCTCCTCTTCGGCCTCCCAGCCTCTAACCTTGCCTCCCTCAAATCCCTCTACCACTCTGCTATCCACACTCTCTGCTCCCTCTCTCCTTATGACTCCATCCCCTCCTCACTAGGCTGGCTTTCCTTTCACTCTCAACTTAAATTTGACTTTCTCTGTCTTGTCTTTAAATCCCTTCATGATCTTGCCCCTCCCTACCTCTCCATCTCCGCTCTGCCAACCTTTTCCTTCTCTCTGTCCCCCCCTCCCTGTGCTCCTTCTCGCTTCCGCTCCTTGCCCCACTTCATTGGAAATCCTGACCTCTCCCTATCCGTTCCATCTCATCATACTCTTACTTCCGCTCCTCCTTAAAATCCCACCTTCTTCAATCCCCCTCTTGAATAACCTTCCTCTTCCTCCCCTCCTTCTCCCCTTCCTGGTGTCCTCCTAATTAGCTCAGCAAATTGTTCTATTTACTGTTCTTTTTTACTTGAATCATGATTTGCATTCTACTGCTTCTTTTGTATTCTCGTTGTTTAATGTAAAGCGCTTCGGCGTTAAGCGCTATATAAAAGTTAATAAATACAAATTCATACAAAGTTTCTGCGATCCAAAGTCCCGATATTGACTTCCGTGTTGGAATGACACTTTCCTTATTTGCTACATATTCTGTGCTTTTATTTATATAGATAAGTAATACATAAGAAGAGTGTTGTTCCTTTACAGAATTGCACTTCTCTTAATTTATATGGAGCTAAGATACCGGCTCTTACTCTGAAGGTACAGCGCTAGATTTGACCCAAAAAGAGGGGCTAAACTGCACTGTTTAATGTTTCCTTTGTGCAGACATTTTAGTGCATCCTTAATGACGTTAACTAAAAAGACCTGTCTATTTAGCAGGATTAAACTGTCTCGCTCCTTTTGTACTGCGGTTCTGAATGTTCACATGGTTGCTGTCAGTAAGCCGCCACGCCTCCACAATGATTAGGGCTCAATTCTGAGGCCCATATTCTCATCAAGGTGTTAAGTACTGAAAACGACATTAAAAGCGTTAACAACCTTTTTGGTACTTAAGACCTATTCTGAAGGTGGCGCATTCTTCCAAGTCGGAAGGAATCCGCCACTTTCGGAATACATGTGGCGGTTGCTCGGATGGGTTGGAAACCAAACTAGCAACCGCCACATTCGTAAACTGGCTTTTTGGAAGGCTATTCGTGTGGCACTCGAAGAGTGCCACAAGAAGCCTTGATTGGTGTAAATGAAAGTGTTCATATACACCCATGTGTTGTATATGAACACTTTCATGTACACCAAAGCAAGCAGCTTCAACGTTGCTGCAATGTTGAAGCTGCTTGCTTTGTTGTACATGAAAGTGTTCATTGAAGCTGCTTGCTTTGGTGTACATGAAAGTGTTCATATACAACACACGGGTGAATATGAACACTTTCATTTAAACCAAAGCGAGCAGCATCAACGTTGCATGCTGCTACGTTGAAGCTGCTCGCTTTAAATGAAAGTGTTGATATACACCACACGGATGTATATGAACACTTTCCTATATACCAAAGTAAGCAGCGTCAACATCCTGCAATTTTGAAGCTGCTCACTTTGGCGTATAGGAACGTGTTCATACACACCTGTGTTCTCGGCAGCATTTTTGTAAAATAACGAATATGTCGTTGTTTTACAAAAATGCTGCCGAGATTGGATTGCGCCCGTTATAACTAAAAACAGGCGCAATCCACATAGTGCACTGTCATGCTCTACGAGGATGCCCAGGCCCACTTGAGAATACTAGTGGAGCTTGGGTGTACTCTTTTGGGGCAGTGAATCATGCTGTTTAGCACCTTCACTGCACCAACTTCAGAATAGGGGTCTGAGGCAGGGAAAAGTGGTGTAGAAACACGACAAGTTCCTCACCAATGCCATGCACCACAATTCTGAGGTGGGTGCAAGGAGTGGTGGGGGATTATATTCTGCAATATTTTGAAGCATCAGTTAATTCCACTCTCATGGAAGACTTCTTTAATCATTCCAATTTTCAAAAAGGGCGACCGTAGTCTAGCATCCAATTACAGCCCTATTGCACTTCTTGATGCGCCGGGTTAACTCTTCTGTAGATTCAATCTTCGTGACTTCAACACATGGACTACAAATTTTCATCTTCGTGACCCTCAGCAATCAGGATTTGTTTCAGGTTTAGGCACCTCCATTAATTAATCTGTCTCAATGCACTTAAGGCACAATGTCACGCCACTAAACAACAATTTTTTTTCGCTTTTGTAGATTTGCATGCAGCGTTTGACTCTGTTAGCCGACTACTTCTTCTTACTAAACTCTCTCGTGACCAATGCCCATCCACTTTATTTGATATCATTTCTGCATTACATACTGACACTTCTATACAAATTCGTCTTTCCTTAGATGGGCGCTTATCCCCAAACATCCCTACAGCCCGTGGCCTTAAGCAAGGTTGCCTGCTGGCCTCGGCTGTTTTCAATTACTTCATTCAAGAAATGAGACTTGCCTTCGAGAATATTATTTCAGACTCTCCTAAATTTAATAATCATCCAGTTAAAGCATTACTATATGCCGATGATTTGGTCCTCATTTCTAAAACTCATTCTGGTTTACAGACGCTCCTCAATGCATTTCATAATTACATCTTTTGCAATGAGCTGAGAGTAAACACGGCCAAAACTCAAATTGTAACATTTTGCCCAAGAATACATAAACCACTAACTCATTTGTGGCATATTAACCAGATTCCTTTAACTGTGGTTTCACATTACACCTATCTTGGAATGATCTTCGAGGGCAAGGCTTATGCTTCTGGTCCTACCTCACATTTGTCTGCCAAACTAAAAAATGCCATTTCTCAGGCTTCTTTCATTATGTCTAACTATGGTAAATTCTCAGTGATGCCGGCACTACAATTCTGGAATTTAAAAGTCACTCCCATTCTTCTTTATGGGCTTGAAACTACCAACGAAGACTTGGCACCGCTTCTCACCTTATGGGAAGCTAAATTCTGGGAACAGGTGTTACATCTTCCACAATGCACACCTTGTGCATGGATTCGGTATGAATTGGGTTTAGTCTCATTACAAGCCCTGCATAATTGGCGAGTGTGTGCCCTTTTTCGTAAGTGCCTTATCTCAACCACTTACATCTCCATTTTACAATTGTTATCCAAATACATGTTCTCGGTTAAACATGTTTTCATAAACACTCGGCTGACAAAGGTATACAATATTTTGGCTATTGCAGAGGTCTCAATTGATATTCTTGTCTCGAATCCGGACAGAGCAAAACTTAAAATTCATCAAACTGACTGGCTTCTGACCAGAGACCTCTGCCTACAATATAAAGATGGAGATGGGTTGAGATTTCCTCACAAAAAAATCCGTATGGTGCCCCCATATTTGATTCTCTCACCCACCCCACAATATCGCTTGGGAATTCTTCGTCTGAGGTTTAACCTTTGGATTACTAAGGATATTCAAGTTAGGCGCAAGCTTCTACCTCCAGCGGACAATAAGTGTCGCTTTTGTTTGTCACCCGACACTCATGAAACTTTTGTTCATCTGATTACTCAATGTGTACCTCTCCGGGATAAAAGAGAAATTCATTTCTCAAAATTGTGCAAATATTTAGGTCTTTTAGACCATGAAGACTGTTGGGCAGCAATTCTAAACTCATCATGTTCAGCTATTCAAATAGCTACTGTCAATTTTTTGAATTCTTTGATGCTTGAACCGGCTGGTCACTAATCTAAGCTGCCCTCATATTATTGTGTGGATTTCAGAATGATGTATTTGACTTATATTATTTTAATTTTGTTGCTTTTTTTAGATTCTTTTTCTTATATTTTTTTGTAATTTTTTTTTTCTTCTCTTGGTATATCTTATTATTAATGTATGATATTCGAAACTTTGTAAAGTGAATTGTTTTATATTTGAAAGGTTGATTAAATTCAACTAACCAAATAAAAAAAGAAAAAATAATAACCGTTCGTGCGGCTCGAATGCTCACACACGCCAATAGACTCCCGGTGTCTACTTGGCGGGTGGTGGCCTATGCTCTATCTCTATGGTAATAAAAGGCCAACTCCGAGTCACATGACGAAGGATTGCAAGACAACCAAAGTCTATCAACCATTTCTCAGGCTCTACACAACCAAGGCTCACGGTAGTTGTAGTGTTACGCCGTAGCGGAAACCAGGCGGCTGTCCAGCTTAACGGGCTAATAACAAAAAGGCTTTGTCGGCTGGTCGCAGTAGTATTTTAAACTGCTTGGCTTACTAGTCCCAAATAGAAATACTCAAAACATAACCAAACTAGTGGCTATGATTGCAGAAAAAAGAAAAAGAAAACAGTGAGTAAACTGAAAACTCATCACTTAAAGTGTACGTATATATAGATGAAGTGGAAGCTCTTCACTTCGACTATGCTTGTGTTTAAGCAGACCCGTGGCGAGGATGTATACACTGGGCTGGTATACCCAACAGTTGTCAGCCTCCCATTGCGTATGGATTAACAGTGCGTAGTGCCTTCAGAGTCAGTCTCTGATCTATGGTAAACGAGGGGAGAAAACTGATTATACTCAGTGTCTCCCTATCTTGTAAGCTCGCAAACCACTGGGCTGTTACCCACACGTGCAAAGCCTCTGTTACATGAGGGGCTATAACAAAGTGTTTCGACGGATGTTGGCCTCTGATCTATAGAAGGCAGAAGGGAAGGAGGGCTAGTTAAGTTCAACATAAACCTACCTTGTGTGCTCGTCAGAGCGGGTCCGCTGTTATAGGCTATCTAAAGCGGACATCCATCTCTCAAAAGGATTTCAAATCGTCCAGTTCAATTTGTCGTTAAGCCCATTAACACAGCTTTTGGCTAAAAATATAAGCTGCTGTTCCTTCTGCAAAAGTTTAGTCTTGTCTCTATTGCTGTCACCAAATGGGCCTACTTTACAAATGACACTCCATCGTAGGTCCTCTACTTTATGTACATATTCCACCCAATGATCTACCAAGGGGGCATTCTGCGTTCGATTGTGGATGCAGCTCTTATGTTCGCCGATACGTATTTTGACCTTACGTTCAGTTTTACCAATGTACAGAAGGTCACGCGGACACCAAATTCAACCATGCTTGAGTTACAATTGGTAAAATTGGATTGTCGCCACATGGTGTTAAGTCCTAAATTAAATTCAGTGCTTTTAGACATCGAGTTACAACAAAGACACTGTCCACAAGGAAAATGACCCGCCCCCTGACCCTGAGGTCGTTCCACCGCTTTCAGCAGTCCTCAGCATCATCGGGAACGGTGGACACCCGCAATCACCTTCTGGCTGATGGAATGCCACATGGCAGTCCTGCGCTGGTCCGATGTCTTCCTCTGCCTGCTGCCATACAGTTTGTCGCAGTGGGCCACAACCTCATCAGCGAGGACCACCATTTCTACCTTACTGAATTTGGGTTTGCGTAGTCAACTTTCCGGCACCGTGCCTCAGATTCCGTCTAGTGACATATTTGCTGTCTTTCAGCTCCGGATGGCTGCAGGAAGTGCATGATTCTGGTTGGATTGAGTTTTTAAAGATGGCCACTGCCATGCTTCCCGTTCCGGCAATGAAACAATTACTGCCGGCGGTAATAGCACTGGGGATGCCGACAGTAGCGCTACTAGCCTTATTCTGGCGCAGTTTCTGCCGGGCGATATTAGCGTTACCGCTGGAGTGGGGCGCTCGTTCACACCAGGTTGTGATGCAGCGATAATACTGCCGCACGACCCAGCGGGAATGCTAACTCCGCTTGGCAGAAATTGCACTGGAATTCCGCCAGACTCGCGATGAGGCCCTGTGTCTAAAATTGTCAACCTTTTGGATTCAAAGTGGTTGCTCCTGGTAGCTTTAGCTTGTGTGCTATAAATGCCCCGTGCACCCTGGCTAGCTGTTCTCATGCTTTGTGGTTTGCCTTGTGGGCAGACTTTAGACATTTCCACAGTTCAAATGCCTTTTGTGAAGTTTTAGATGACAACGGCACTCCAAAAATAAACCCTGAAATCCAAACTTGACTTAGCTGATTTCTTGGTTGCGTGTGGTTATCGGACTACAGCCCTAGATTTACAACGGCGATAAGAGAGTTTGTGGTGATGAGAGATATGAGAGCGATCATTGGCCACTTCAATTGTTGTTAGTACCCTTACATCCCGTCCCCTTCCTCCATACTTATGGATGTCTGTCCTAAGGGGACAGGACCGGTGAACTTTTGGTATAGCAAAATTAATTTCCCTTTTACATTTTTATGATGCAAGGGAGGCACCAAGGCATGCGCTGACCAGCCCTGCCATCTCCGCCCACAGGCAACACCCATTAGACCTTTCTTCCGCGACGACGGGACGCTTGGCATAGCGTGCAGTTTTATACGGCACAACTATTTCCCAGGGCCATTTTTTGACTTTCTTTCATTTGATTTCTTAGCCCACTGGCAACTTCGGTCGGCCTTTTATGTCGGCGTCCAAGGCTTCACAGCTTGTGCTTCGTGCACGAGGCATTTTGTTGGCAGCGGACTCCCACATGCATTGCATGGAGTGTCTAGGCCACCAACACAGGTGGGTGGCTAGTTCCTCTTATCACGTGCTTTCACCAAGGACACTTTGTTGAAGATTGTGAAAGTGGAGAGATCTTTTTAACACGTCGCCTCCATGCGAGTTGAAGGAGTTCATACTCATACCTCCCGTCTCCTCCATCCTTGTCGGCGTCCACCATCATGGGGATGGTACCGGTACCTTTGGCAGCGAAAAATTGAGCTTCCCCTTTAAATTTAGTATAGTGCGTGGGGGCGCAGTCTCGTGCATAGGAAGACCCTGTCAAGGCGCTGCCTTTTCGCACCTCACCTTAGTCCCTTTATTTCACACGGACGGTGTCAGACCTGGCAGCCAGCGGAGAGACTTTTTTTAGCTTTCCGCTGGATCCCCGTTTGTTTTCAATTCTTTTTTAACTTCCCTTCAGTGCCTCACCTCCCCTGCCGCATGTCGACCGCAGTAGGATTCACGAGATGTGCCTTATGCGACTGCTGGTTCTCAGACTCTGACTCCCATGCACTCTCTCTTGAGTGTTTGGAGCCGAACACCATTGGGACTCATGTTCGGCCTGCAGTGCTCTCGGGTCCAGGGCACTGAAGAATCGCTTGTCGTGGTGGAGGTAGATCTTCCACACTTCTCCTCTGCCCCACCTTAAGGACTTTGTCTCCAGGATCTCTCGTCAATACAATGTAGGCCCTCTGTTTAGCAAGGCTCCACGGCGCAGCGACTCCTTCTGGATTCCCACGGATCGGGGTTCCTCGGATTCAGGTTTTGGCAGGCCCAAGGACCAGCCACCCAGCTGAGGGGCTCAGGGGCCCTACCAGGCTGTCCCCAGAAAGACAATCAGGCTTGTCCTCTTCTTCTACCCCAGGGGGTAAGGGATCGCTGAATGCCACCTCTAAGAGTCTGTCCTCGGCTAGATCCAGCATGGCTACTGGCACAGGGCCACAGGCGTCGCTTTTCAGAGACGCGTGTCTTGGGATGTCATCAGCAAGGCGGTACTTGGGTCACTCCGTCAGCCTTTTGTAAGCACTAATCACTGGACACCAGCTCCAGGAGCGATGAAGAGTTTTTAGTCAGGCGGTTCTGAAGAACCTTTTTGCTTCGTCCTAGTAATGAGGCAGGTTATCACAGCTCCACCCTATGTTTCTTGTTCCGTGGAATCACCCACAAGGACGGAGGAACGGGACGGGATGTACGAGTAGGTAAAGTTACTCACCATAGTGACTAGAGTACTCCTAGTCCATAGTCCCCTATATGTCCCATCACCTTCCCCCGCTAGTATGCCAAGGGCTAATAAGTCTAGATGTAACCAGGTATCTAAGCGTCTGATATGTTAAAAGGGTACTGAGGTGAGGTGCCGAAGGGCGGGGCCTCGGTGGGGCATTCCCATGCCCGTGGCCGCACCCCCGCATGCTGTACTAAAGTTAAAGGGGAAGCTTCATTTTTTGCTGACAAAGGTTCCGTTACCGTCCCCATGTTGGGGGACACCCACAAGGATGGAGGGAAGGGCACTATGACCACTCTAGTCACTACTGTAAGTACGTTTAATTTTCCTCACATTCATCGGTAACATCAGCTAAGTCAAGTGAAAGGGATGACAGGCCTGTTGCAGCTGGCCACCGAATTACCGGAGCACGTTCTGAAGCCATGTTGGCTTCTACCAGTGTCACAAACACTGAGGTTCCGTCTGGGTCTTTTACCAGAGCTCCTAGGCCCTTGGGACTCGCACTGGTGCAACCACTGAGGAACTTCCAAGGTCTAGAACCGGGTCATTGATACCCAAGGTGACACCGTAGCGCCGAAAATCTACTAGGCCTAAACAGAAGCCTGAGGATCATCTACCACCCAGAGCAAAATCAGAGGATTTTAACAGGATCTAAACAGAAGCAGAGCTATGCATTGAGCAAGACTGCTTGCGCCTCCTTCCTTGCTTCAAATACAGCTACTAAATCAAGCATATCCTGTCAGGATATGACTTATCCCGCCAAAGACGAAAGCCATTACATGCACAGCGACTGATTCCCCTTAAAATAGCTGTCACAGGCCAGACAAACTGATTTCCTGCTCAACGGAAGATATTTCAGAAATGTCTTCAGATCTTCACAGATCCCTCTTCCTCTGACTGTCTCCATGGAGGATTGGTCTCCAATGACGACCTGGTCTACATCTTTCCCCACACGATCCTCTTCCCTCAGGTTTGGAGCTTCGGCTCTGCTCAGACAACCAACTTTAGTACCCTAGACCATCACCAGCTTGGTCTCCATCTGCCTCCTCATCTTGGACTCTCTCAACAGTGGCGTCTTAAACATCTTCAGAGAATAGATTTTTTCAACAATTTCAAAGGATCATGCACTTGATCCAATGAAAGGTTATTTTAAAAATGTAATAAAGGGTGATGCTTTAGAATATTCCTCTACCTCCTGCAACTCGTTTCATTTACAGTCCCAGCCCCCTCCTGTTCCTCTGGTTGCGGTGACCCGTGTTACCATGGCTCCGAATACAGAGCAAACCGTGCAGAAAGTGCAACACACTGCTGTGGCAGGGTCACAGGAACCAAAAACCTCTCTCATAGAACAGACACGGACACAGGTGAGGATGAGGAAGGCAAGGAAGAAGCCGTGTTATCTGTGAAGAGAATTCTAGGTGTTAAGGACTTTTTAGGGTTTCCTATCCCAGAAAAATAGGGTTCTTTCAGGGGTCCTGTCACTAACCAAGTGTGACAGATCCAGCATTCCCTTTCAGAAGGATGTTGAAGCCGAGGTAAAAGCTTTCTGGAAAAATCCTCGCACTAACAAAAAATGGATGCCCGATACAGGGAGTTATTTTCAGACTCCCCAAGTTTATCCTCAAACCCACAACCTCAGTCATCAGTTGTGGTCTCAGAAACTATGTTCCCGAAATCATCATCTTCATTCGCTGATTGAACCTCAGGCCCACTCTCTACAGATGACAAACTTCTATATACATGTGGCAAGAAGATGTACACTAATGCTTCTCTTCACTTGCGGCAAGCCAACGCTGATGCACTGTCTATGGCAAGAAATGTCAGACCCTACTTCAAGAGACGGTAGTTGCTTTTAAGTCTGGACTATCTGAAGCTAGACTTATTGCACAGGACCTGAGAGTCAGCTTGTAAAGACTGGAGGGCCGTATCAGTACTTCTGCCCCCTATATGGTAGGGTAAAGGCACAGAACAACCTAGCAAGGCTCGCAATTTGGTAACAGTGGACGAGCAGCCAGGCTTAAGCTTTCAGGAGGTGATGCAGGCAAGTTCTTCAGTACAGTGTTTCCCCAAAGCCCCCACAAAGGAATGTCCACACACTATGTTAGGTGATAACACAGCTTCTTTGTATAAAGTAAGGATTGCTACCTATACCAAATATACATATAAATAATAACACTCTGTACTTGGAATACATATTCAAAGAATGGCAAATATAGACATTTATACATTCTATGTAGTACCACACAAGTTGCGCAAGGGGGGCCATATGTGTTTAGGTTTGCAGTTCATAGGTTGCAGTGAGGATCAACGCTCTTCAATATAGGATGCCCATGTAACTGCACACAGCCACTGTGCCACTGTTGTGCAGGTGGGGCGTAGCCACTGCAGAAGTATAGAACAAATTGCTAATAGCATACAGAGGCTTGCTAGTTTGTGGTAACTATGTTGCAGCTGTTTGAATTGGTGGAATCGACAGTTCAGCGGGGTGGGTTCTATAGAGCAATTAAGCATCTCTGACATGGCATCACAGACCCCATTCCAGTATTCTTCCAGTTTCGGACCACTCCAATTAAATGTGAAGGTATCCCGCCTCGCCATCATGACATCTGGGGCAGAGTGTAGAGTAAGTATGTGAGAAGAAATGCAGTCTGGCCGGGGTGTAGCGGAATCTGTGTAGTACTTTGAATTTCATTATTTGGAATCTGGGGTTAAGGCATACTGCACGAGTCTGCAGACACATGGATTCCCAGATGTCATCAGTGATGTCCATTTCCAGGTCCCTAGCCCAGGCTCCACAGAGTTTACACAAGGGTTTGTTGCCATGATTTTGCAACAGGTCACATAGCCTGGCCACCCCGCCCGTGTCAAAGTTCCACTCATGATGGTTTCTAATAATGGCTCATCGGCAGCTGCACTGGGAATACAGCCCACGTTTTATTTAACTGCTCGACGGAGTCAAGTATATTGCAGCCAGCGCAGTGTTTGTCTGCGTGGGGGGTCCGGGAGCTCCTAGAACGCAATGAAGGGTTCCACGTTATATATGCTGCCCATGGTCATGTACCCGTCTGTCCCCCATTGCTGTGCTGCAATGTTGCTTATTTTAGGAAGAGATGGGAAAAAGTTCCACAGCAGCAGATTCCTATGGTATGGTTGGGTGTTACCTACCATTTTCCATACCTTGCCCCAGGCTAGTGCTGTCGTAAGTACTGGGTCATTAACTTCAGGGTCCTTCCATCGCGATGTTAACACCAGTGAACAGATATCGCGGGTGTCAGAATGCTTTCTTTAAACTAGACAAGTAATTCTGATCGAGGATCCCCCCCACCTGGGCAACCTGTAAGGGGAAAGTTATGGAGTAGCTTATGTTGTCTTTTACAGCCCAGTCCAATAGTGTTCAATAACCTTGTGCTTTCTTATAAAAGGTTCTACCACCCCAAAGTACCTGAGAGGCCACAGGAGAAGAGGATCCAAGATGAATCTTGGTCCACCGGACTATTCCTGAGGCTACAAGATGCTCTTCATCGTCACAGTACCATTGGTGCCTTGGCAGGCAAAGTGGCAGAGTTTCTCACCTTTACTCGATGAGTCCCTTTGAGGATGAACCCCCTTTGGAAGAAGAAGCCACTGGGATGCTGAATCCAAGAATAAAAAGGAACCAAAGTATTTCTGAAGTGCAGCAGTTTGGCTATTCTAAGTGCTCTCCTTTGGTCGACGATTTCTCTGACTGTAGAAGTCCTGTGAAGATGAAACTTGCTGTGGGTTCCTGAAAGGCTTGGCAGAGGAAAATAAGATCCCTGGGGCCCTTTGATGACTTGGAGGCGGGGACGGGTGCATAGATTACTTTTGGTGTCGGGTTTCGAATTTACCCGGTTATCAGACTTTCGGTTCTTCGGTGCTGCAGCCGCAGCACGGACCTCTGGACGGTTTCTGGTGACCTGGACTCGACCTCTGGAGTGGACCTCGGACCCTCACCAAGTCTGGACACTCGCAACGTCTTTGTTAGTTTCTGGTGGCGGGAAACCCACCGGCAGACCTTCCACTGCACCCAACGACTCTGGGCTCTCTCCAGCAGGAAAAAAGTTGTGACAAGAAGAATGTCCTTTCAAATGTTCTTAGGCAGATTGGAACTTTCACAGCTCTGGGTGTCCAGCAGCACTATGTCAGGGTACCCCTCTTCTGGGTGGTAGACTGTAACCGCTTCCAGTGGTCACGAAACGCACCTCTGGACCCTGGGCGACAACAATGGACTTCTCTGGCTCGAGATGTCCAGCACTCTTCTTCTGGACTTCGAAGAGCTCCAGATGGCGGGCACACAGTACTGGCTTTCAGGATACTTCGATAAAGAGCAGCAGCTTTGCATGATGGTCCCTCGCAGTTCGGGGAAGAGGACTGCTTTGCAGGTCCTCTCTGGATCAGTCCTTGGGAGACACGATAGCTTTCAGATTACATTGAAGAAATGCAGCAGGAGACTTCTCTTCCAGCTGGGCTTCACTGAACAGCTCCTTCTTGCTTCAGCTTCTTAACAAATTGGTAAGTGAGAGGTCCCCAGATATACATATCCGTCCCTCATTCACTCTGGCTGAGCCAGGCTCAGTCAGCCAATCGCACAGAAGGGCATTCATGCAGGCAGACAGCCAATCAGGCTCACAGGCATTTAGGCTATTCACTCCACCCAGATACCCAGAACAAAGAATGTGGATTGGGGCAAGTACCCAGCCTTATAAGCACACTACAATGCATTCAAGTCAGTTTCAGTCGGGGCACTCATTAATTGTGTCACAAACACAGAAACCATGCACCCACAACAGAGAATTTGAGTTGACTCCCAACTCCATTCACACAGGCCCCACACCTAGGGTGTACCCACAACATACAACACTAGGGAAGGCTCCAGTCAGTCTGACAGGAGGCAGCCCCAGAGCCATATATGGTATTTCCACCCTACAGCCATTCAGGAGGAAGAAACAGAGTCAGGGCTTCCCAGGACTTTGGGAAAAAAGGTAAAAGGCAATAGAAACCAAGAGGCCACAGGGGCCATTTTGCCTTCTGTTAGGATGCCATTGATTCCTATGGCAGGACCTGGGTGTCCCAAAAAAGGAGGACACCCAGAGCCGCTTCCAAGTCAGCATGTAGCTGCCAGCAGTACATACCCTGCTATGTGGGCAACACACAGATGCCCAAAACACACATAAGGGGAACAAGGATGTACTCCCACCCATGGGTGCCATAAGTGTATCCCATGGGTGCTGTTCACCAAAAGATAAATATGAAGAGCTGCACTACCAGAGGTCCAGACTGGACCTCAGTGGCAGAAAACACGAGGAAAACACAGACAGAGAAGTGATAGGACAAGGCCTGGAGGCCCTGTCCCTCCATAAGGCATTTCCAACATCACACAGCTTCTTGTCATACTGATACTGCTGATAGAGCATTGGCTATTGGTGCGAATCTTAGACTGTCAGCTTGGGCTAGTGATACCCACTTCAATAAAGGTATTCAGGGCAAAATCGATGACTTACCTTTTGAGGGAATTAGTGAACTGATGAAAAACAGAATAAAAAGGAAACGTCCACAGTTACTGCCAAATCCCTCACTGTTCTTCCAAAGGGATACCAAAAGTATTTCCAAACTTATAGGCAGCCACAAACTGATTTTAAAAGTAAAATCTTTAGTGGGTATGGTGGTTACCAAGAAAGAAAGACCCAGCATCCAGACATGTTGACCAGCTTTCAGAGAAGGAAAGCAACAAAAAACCTCTAATAGAGGATTTTCCTCTGCCTACCCAGCAACAATGATTCCTACATCCAGATGCACTCCTCTGTGGTTCAAAGCAGAATCTCGGCTTTTCATCACAGCTGGCGTGCCATCTCAAAGGATTCCTGGGCCATCTCAGTGGTCATGAGAAGTTTGATTACCCCTCCCCTCCCCTCCTTCATCTCCCCATCGGATTCAAATAGGATAGGCCACTCTCCTGCAAGAGATTGCCAACCTTTTGGAGATCAATGCGATCGAGAAAGTCCCATCCCAGGAAAGAGGTAACGGTTTTTACTCTCGCCTTTTTACTGTTGCCAAGAGAAACCAGGCAGGCCTGCAAACAGTATTAGACCTATCCTATCTAAAACTATATCTTCCCCTAGAAAAGTTCAAGATGGTTACACTAGCTCATAATCGGAATGCCCTCAATCAGTGAGACAGGCTGTGTGCATAGGATCAAAAGGACGCCTATCTTCATGTTCCGATATACGAGGCGCAGGAGAAATTCCTCAGATTGTACCTTTGCAAACTGCATTTTCGGTATCAGGTTCTCCTGTTCGGACTCAATGCCAACCCCAGGTTATTTTTTATTAAATGAATGGCTTCTATAGCAACACATCTAAGGATAAAGGGGATTCACATTTATCCCTACTTGGACGACTGGCTCGTCAAGTCAGAAGCATGTACGGGAGCAGCAGCCTCCCTACAACAACTGCTGGAGCTTCTCTTCAGTCTGGGCTCTCTGTCAATTACAAGAAGTCTTGTTTTGTCCCAATGCAGAACATCATCATTATAGGGTTCAGATGGGATATCCTCATGGAACAGACTACAAGACACACAACAGCCAATTTCACACTTTCTAGTGTGTAAAGCCACCTCAGTGTGGTGGTTTCAGCATCTTCTCAGCCTCATGGTGGCATCTATTCTAGCCTTGCCTCTTGCTTGCATCAAGATGAGGCATCTCCAGCAACATTTAGAAAACGGCTGGATTCAGGAAAGCGAACATAAATCGAAAATGTATTCCGATTCACCCCAGCTTGAAACCCGATCTACTGTGGTGGAGGGATAAAATTAATCTGAGATTGGGAGTTCCTTTTCAAGATGCTCCTCATCTGCATACCATAACTTCAGATTCCTCACTGACAGAATGGGGAGCCACATTAGGTAAATTCCAAAGTCATGTACTGTGATCTCCAGAGGAATCCCTTTGGCACACAAATAGGCTGGAACTTCTGGTGATTTTCAAGGCTCTAAAGTCTTTTCTTCCCTTGATCCAAAACGCCATAGTACTCATAAGAACAGACAGCACAACAGCTATATTTTATGTCAACAAGCAAGCCGGAACAAGATCCCCTCTGTTGTGTCATCTAGCAATACAAATTTGGGATTGGGTGGCCCAACACCACATATATCTCCACGCTGTTCATTTAGCAGGAGTCCTCAACACAAGGGCAAACCCATTAAGCTGTCTCTCACACTGCAACCATGAATGGGAACTGAAGAGCACAGTACTCTGCAAAATCTTCCTGAAATAGGGTCACCCTCAGTTGCATCTTTTTGCAACTTTCCAAAACCGCAAGTGTCCACGCTTTGCAGCTCCTCTAGGGCAGAGTCCACAATCCCTGGGGTATGCTCTCCAAATCCCTTGGGACGGCGAGGCCTGCTATGCATTTCCACCGATTCCCCTGATTCCAAGAATCCTCTCAAAGTTCAGGAGGTCGATTCATTGCACTCCAATATTAATAGCAGCAATTGGCCAACTTGCGTCGGATCTGCTACTCCTCAGTGCTCACAGCCTGGGTCTCCTCCCTGTGACTCAGGACCTTCTCTCTCCACAGGAAGGGAGATGTCACTCAACTTAGCAGCCTGGTACCTGAACGCCTCGCTTTTGGTAGGCTGGGTCAGTCAAATGATAATATTGCTATTATGCAAGCTGCAAGAAAACCTTCAGAAATGTCTCAATATAAGTGCAAATGGGCTCGATTCTGTTTCTGGATACTGTAACAATCCCTCAATCCTCTTAATTCTTCTCCGGACAACATCCTATTTTATGTGTCTTACTTGGCGTCGACAGGAGTGAACGCTCATCTTCCCGTACATATCTGTCAGCTATCAGAGCTTATATTAACTCTCCAGACCTTACAATGTCTACATCTAATTTGATTATCAAAAGACACTTGACGGTCTACTAAAGCTTTAGTAACTGATGTCCAGAGCTCACCCAGTATGGGATCTCAATGTAATATTGTCTGCAATATCCCATAAGCCGTCCGAACCCATGTCCAGGGGTGGACTGGCACATAGGCAACTCTGAAAATGTCACGGTAGGCCTCTGCATCCTGGGCCTCTTGTGTGACAATTTATTTTAGTTCCGCATTTTCTGATAGGGATTTGCTGAAAATGTGTAATATGGGGCCACTTTTGGTTCGCAGTCCATCCCTGCCCAGGTCAATGGCCGACATAAAACGCGCATCTTGGAAAACCACCTTTTTAGCAGCCTTAAGCTCTGTGTTGGGCTCTGATGAAGACGGCGCCTGAATCTCACCAATCCTTCTAGCAGTTTTTCATAAAGATAAAGTTGTTCTTACGACACATCCCTAAATTCTTACCCAAGGTGGAGTCAGCTTTTCACATTAATCAAGAGGTGGTGCTACCCAGGTGTTTTCCTTATCCCCAGTCTGAAGGTGAGAGAGTCCTTCATTTTTTGAACGCTAGGCTGACGCTACAATTCTTTTTAGACCGCTCCAAGGAATACAGGACATCAGGCAGCTTATTTCAATCCTGCGGAGAACAGGCAGGCTTTCAGGCTTCAAGAGGCACTATATCTATGCGATTTGCCTCTTGTATGGTAGAGGCATACAGGCTTCAAAACAGATCAGTACCTAAAGGGTTGCATGCTCACGCAGTTCATGCTAAAGCAACAGCAGTGCCATTCCATAGAAACATTCTATGGAAAGTCATTAGTAAAGCAGCAACTTGGTCTTCCCCGTTTCCGTTCTGCAAACATTACTGTATGAATACGGCAGCCATATCATATGCTATATTTGGTCAACCAGTTCTGTAGAACCTTTTTGCTTGAAATAATTATCCAACCACCCAGACAAATTAGTAGTTTATAATCTCCCATAAGTATGGAGTAAAGGGGATGGGACGTAAGAGTAAGAAAAAGCTACTCACCGTAATAACTTCTTTACTCTTAGTCCATACGCACCGCTCGCCTTCCCCCATTAAATATTAGTCAGGTTTCCCGTCTAACGGATCCAAAGACTGACAGGCATTGCCGGTGGGCAGAGTCGGCGGGGTTGGCCACGCCTCAGTGCCTCACATGCAACACAAAATATCTCCTGTGCAACACAAACATTTAAAAGAGAAATTAATTTGACTATGGCAAAAGTGTACTGGTCCCATCACTATAAGATGGACACCTATAAGTTTGAAGGACTGGGGACTATGGACTAAGAGCACAGAAGACACTACAGTAAGTAACTTTTACTAATTTTACATCCTGGACCAAGGTTCCAATCCAAGCAAACAGTGATATGTTCCTATGGAGGTAACAGGGCAGAGAAGACGATTGGTTAAATGGGATGCTCTTGATAAGGATGAGGCTGTCCCGAACTTATATGAAGGAATACTGATGTTATTAGAAACCCTCTTAAGCGAAATTGTCCCCGACAATTTAACAATGGTTAAACTCCATGAAGAAATAACATTGTTAATGGCACCCATAATCCGTAAATCAGGAGTACCCAATGGGCTCACAAAACCTCCTAGCCCACTTGCATTGGCGAGGAGATTTTTGAAGGGCGAGTACCATTTGCATGGTAATCGACCATGCTGGAGAGTATGGGGATGTTTGAAACTTTTATCTGCTATGGTAAATAAATGTTTCAATGTGCATGGCTGGCATGTGGGTGGCAGCATTGCACCAAATATGTAGTGTGTTTATGGTGACGTACACCATTTTACAGAAAGCATGGTTAAACATTGTGTCACCCATCACCATGGGGCAAGTGCATTTCTCTTAGGTCGAGTATGTAAACTAAGGAACTTGCCCTGCAGGTCTAATGGGATTTTTAAGAATGTGCGAGGCCTGAACCATTAATAAGAGAACTATAAAAAGGACTCCATGGTTAGATAAAGAGTGCCAGGAGCAGAAACAGCAACTATTGGTTTCACTTAAAAATAATGAGGGAAGGGATATTGATGCTATTAGAGTGGCAAGGAAATTGTATAAAGAGACACTGTAGAAAAAGAAGAAGGAATATATTGAGACACAGTGGGAAAGACTATTGACAGCAATAAAAGAGAAAGATAGTGTGCACACTCATTCATTGTAGCATACGGGAGCAGGTGTGGTATGAGTACTTCAAGGGTATATATGCTGAAACACGATTGATTGAACAGCAGGTAGGGCATGGGGAACCATTAGAAGATTCATATCCCACGTACATGGGAGTTTACACTGAGGGAGGTTGAGTTGGCCATAGGGGCTCAAAAAAAGGCCCCAGGCCCGAATGTTTCCAGGAGATCTGTAGAAAGCAGGACCTTTAATTTGGGCACCATATTTTTTTTTTACCTACTTTATTTTCTTCACATGGATTCAAGTTACAAACATATGTATGAGCAACAGTGTAGAGTATTCATGTCATTGTTCTCCTTTTCCAATTCTCATCTCAGTCCTACAGGAAAACCATGAGTTTTAACAGGTATAACTCCCCCCCACCCTATGTTTACCATAAAACTAGTAACAAATGTCCTCTTTCATCCCTCCCTGCCCCCAACTGGGCTGGTCCGTTTTCTACGCCATTAGTTGATGCAGATTCAGTTCGGGCGTTGTTGGCCTGTGTTAGCGATTGCTATGGGTCCGTTCAGGCTTCCATCCTTCCAGGAAGTTTTAGTTCAAAATCGTTCTCATCAAGTTTGGTCTATGGAAATAGGCTTCCCTATCTGCTACAAAGTCTACAAATGGGTCCCATACTTCCCTGAATTTCAGGTATCCGTTGTCTTTTATGGCCCCCACCTTTTCCATTGCCAATATGTGCCATATTTTAACCCACCAGCATGGACCACTGGGCTCCCGGGATTTTTCCATCCCTGGGCCAGTGTTATTTTTGTTGCATTTAGTAGTTGCGTGATCAGGGTTGCATTGTTGCCTGTCTCTGCGTACACTCCTTCAACTGTAGTTCCCAACAATATTACCTTTGGGTCATGTGGGAGTGTCGTCCTGTGATTTCTCTTATGTGTCCCAATATTTCCTTCCAGTATATTTCAGCTTTAGGGCAGGTCCACCACATGTGGTATAGGGCCCCTCTGTTACCACATTGTCTCCAGCAATTGGGGGTATGCAGGGTTCATTTAGTTTAATCTGTGTGGGGTTAGGTACCATCTTGTGTGTAGATTATATGAGGTTTCTTTAATTGTAGTGCATTTGGATGCTTTCTGAGCCCTCTTCCAGATTTGCCCCCATTCCTCCCCTGTGATTGGGGTTCCCAAGTCTTTCTCCCAATTGTCTCTATATGAGATTTGATCCTCGATTCGTGCGTTGTCTAGCAACTTGTATATTCTTGTTATTGGTTTGTGGGCCTGGCCTTCTTGTAGGGTGAGCTCCAATCCTATGGGGTCCCGGTGGCCGCTTCCTTAACTCTTTCCTGTGAGATCCAGTGCCTAATTTGTATATACGTGTGCCTATCTTTTTCCCCTATCCCGAATTTCTGCTTGCATTCCTCAAATTGTAATGGGGTTCCTTCCTGGTAAAATTCTTTCAGGTGAATCGGGTGAGGTTGTCCCCAGTTTGCCCAGAATCTGTCTCGTCTACCCGGGGTGAAATCCTGATTATGTGCCATTGGTGTAAAGGGACCCAGTCCAGGCGCTATGTGAATTTTCCTGAGTGCTGTGTCCCATGCTTTTAGTGAGGTGCGGGTAGATTCTAGTAGGTGTCCCTCCACCCCTCTGGCTCCTGCTCGTAGGGCGTGCAAAGTCCCTAGTGGAATTGTAGTTTCCCCTTGTTCTATTCCCACCCATCCCTTGCCTGCATTTCCCCCCATCCATTTCAGTATAGGGGATATCTGGGCTGCTAGTGCGTATCTTTCTAGGTCGGGGAGTCCCAGTCCCCCCAATAAGACTGGCCTGGTTAGGATCCCTTTTTGGATTCTGGGTTTCTTCCCATTTCATACAAAGGTTACTAAATCCTTTTGTAGTTTTCTACTCATTTTCGGGGGGATCTCTATCGGGAGGGAGCTAATGACATACAAGAGGCGGGGTAAGGGGGTCATCTTGAGTGCGGTTATTCGTGCGAACCAAGAGGGCTCCTGGGTATCCCATCTCGAGAGGTCCTCCTTCAATTGTTTCCATAGTGGCACTATGTTCTCCCTGTATAGTTGTTTATATCCCTGTGTTAGTTGGACGCCCAGGTAGTCTATGGCCTTGGGTCCCAGATTAGTGGGTATTGTGTCGCCATTTCTTTGGGTATCTCCTCTTCCTCGGTTATGTTTAGAGCTTTTGATTGACCGTAGTTAATTGTAAATCCCAATACCTTAGCAAATTCTCGTAGTCTTTCTAGGATTTTGGGTAGTGATATGATGGTGTTTCTCAAGAATACTAGGATATCGTCTGCGTATAGTGCTATTTTGTGCTCTATCCCTCCTGCTAGCACCCCTTTTATTTCTAGGTCCTGTCTTATAGTTTGTGCCACTGGTTCCATTGCCATTGCAAATATAAGGGGAGATAGCGGGCAGCCCTGTTGCGTGCCTCTCCGAATTTGAATTGTTGTGGTGGGTCTGCCATTGACTATGAATGTCGTTGAGGGGAGTTTGTAGTTTGCCAAGACCATCCTTATGAAGGTAGGTTCGCAACCGTATTTTTCCAGGGTTAGCTTCAGGTACGCCCAGTCTAAGCTGTCGAATGCTCTACGTGCGTCCAAGGCCGCTGTGGAAAATGTCTGTTTTGTTTTGTTCCCTACTTCTATGATGTCTACCGCCTGCCTGATGTTGTCCTGTGTGTGTCTCCCTACAATGAATCCCGCCTGGTCCTTGTGAATTATTTGGGGTAGGATCTTTGCATATAATTTGGCATCACTATTAAGTAATATTGGCCTGTAGCTTGTGCAATCTGTGGGATCTTTCCCTGGTTTGAGGATTAGGACTGTGGTTGATTTCCCCATGTCTGGCGTAACTGCCCCAGTTTCTCTGATGTAGTTGAAAAGGTTAGTTAGCGGACCCAGTAGTTGGTTCCTGAAGGTTTTATAGTACCCATTCCCGAGTCCGTCCGGCCCAGGTGTCTTATTGAGTGGTAAGTGTGTTATGACATTGCTTATTTCTTGGGCTGTTATGGGGGCTTGGAGTTTCAGGTTGTTTTCTTCCGTTATCTGGGGAGAGTTATTTTGGCCATGTATTCTAGTTGGAGTTGTGGGGCTAGTTCCTCTCTTTCGAGAAGGCCTAGGTAGAACTTTTCCATGATGTCCAACTTTTCATCCTCTGATGTGCTTGTCCCCCCTTTTGGGTTCCTAAGGCTCACTATGTAATTACGGGTCTTTTGTTTGTTGAGTTTAGCTGCTAGGAACCTGTTAGCTTTGCCTCCGTGTGCATAGTATGACTGTTTAGTGCGTAGTAGGGATTGTGCGGTGTGATCTGCCATGTGGGTTTCTAGTTGGGCTCTCACTTTTCGAAGGTTTCGTACTGTTTTGGGTGTTTGTTTGGCCTTATGTTGTGTTTCTGCTTCCTTCAGTTCCAACTCAAATTTCTGTTTGAGCAGCTTTCTCTCCCGTGTGTATGCTGTAGTTTGTGATATGAATTCTCCCCGTATTACTGCTTTTCCTGCGTCCCATATCACCCCCCAGTTTGTCTCGCCGTTGGCGTTGTCCTGAAATTAGTTGTTCAGCGCTGTTTCCATGTGGGCTCTAAGGGCGATATCCCCGAGTATGATCTTGTTCAGTTTCCAGGTTCTATTAGTACGGGGTGCCTATTTTGTAGGGATCAATTTTAGTATGACGGGGGCCTGGTCGGTGAGGTATTGTACTCCTATTTGTACGTCTTCGATTTGTGGGATGAGTGTGGATGAGGTTAGGATCATGTCTATCCACAAGTAGCCCCTGTGAACTGGCGAGTAGTGAGTACATTCTTTTTCCATGCCATGAAAGAATCTCCATGTTTATATTAACCCCAAGTACCTGAATAGTTTGCCTAGCGCTTGTCTGTTCCTGCCATCTGCCACAGTAGGGGGGAGGGTCTTATCTAGAGCAGGGTCCATTACGCAGTTAAAGTCTGCCCCTATTATTATTTGTCCCTCGCACCAACTACCCAGGTTCCGCAGAATTTCACCCAGGAAGATGTCTGGTCTGTCATTCGGGGCATATAGTGCTATTAGAGTGTATGTTTGATCATGCAGGGTCCCTTTCAAGAACAGGAACCTACCCTCTGTGTCTCTGTGTACGGCCCTTTTCTTAAATGGTAACTTAGCGTTTAATAGGATTGCGACCCCTCTAGTTTTGTTCCCCCCTTCTCTGGAAGCAAAGTACTGTGTAGGGAAGGCTTTATGGGTCATGTGTTTCTCAAATATCGTGAGCAGGTGTGTTTCTTGCAGGAACACTTTTGCGGCTTGGAGTTCTGTCAGGCGTGTCAGTATACTGCGTCGCTTCACTGGTGAGTTTAGGCCCTGTACATTCAAGGTCATGACAGTACAGTTAACTCAGGCATGAGTCTTGTGTGGTAGATTTATCTTCATCAGTGTGCCCTCTTATCAGCAATAAATGGTGTAGAGTGTGTAGTTGCGGACCATGCCCCACACAAATCCCCTCAAAACTTAACCGAACCAGAACGATTATAAACTTCCAAACTTGTTTTACCCTCACAGTGGTGGGAGCAAGGAGTCTTTGCGCCTCCTCCGGGGTCCCCCGGGGCGTTGGGTCCCTTGATTCCCCCAGCGTCCCATTCGCCGGGTCATATCTAAGTTTGGTCGTGGGTTCCAAGATTCCCCCCACACCCCTCTCCGCCCAGGCTTATTTCAGTAAAATTACCTTTTGCTGTGTCCTTGATGCGGTCATTGGTTTCTCTTCCGTTCCATTTCCAAGTCTCTAGGTGTTCTGTTCCTTGTTGTTTTGTCAGGCCTGTTCCCTTAAGGTTTATCGCGGTTTGGAGCTTTTGGGTGCAGATTATTTTTCTTGGCGTCTCCTGGAGACGGGGGACCATTCCCATCGTCTGGGTCCCCCCAGCTTTCTTGGTTGGCGTGTTTCTGTATTTTTCTGGAGTTCCTCCTCATCTTCTAACTGCAGCAGGATTATTCCTTCTTCACATGTGGAGATCTGTTGTGGTTTGCCCTGCCATGTAAATTGTAGTCCAAAAGGATATGCCCATCTATATATTATTTTTTTTGCTTTCAGTGCTCTCGTGACTGGTTGCATTAGTCTTCTTTTGTGCAGCATGGATAGGGCTAAGTCCTGGAAGAGTTGGATCTGGCTGCATTAATGGTGACTGTGTCGGGTGCGGGCTGCTCGTAATATATCTTCCTTCATTAAATATGAGGACATTGCCATGAGTACATCTCTTGGCCTGGCTCCCGGGTCATTTCGCTTAGGCCCCACTCTATGTATTCTGTCGATGGATATTTCTTCTGGTGGAATGTCGTTGAGCATGCTGCTGAAGCACAGTTGGATTGTGTCTTTAAGGTCTTTGTCCCCAATCATCTCGTCCAGGCCTTTGACTCGTATGTTGGACCTTTGTGAGCGATTTTCAAGGTCCGCCGCTTGCAGTTCTAAGTTGTGTGTGGCTCTGGAGATCTGTTCTAGGAGGATGCTATTCTGTCTGACCTCTTCTGTTGTCTCTGAGAGGCCCTTCTCCGTGATGTCCACTCTGTCTCCCAGCTCATCAATGTCTTTCTTCACCTCCAGGAGGGAGGATTTTATTTTTTCTACGGATTGTGCCCAGTTGGCTCTGGAGGGATTCCATCATTCTGTTTTCCATGCTTCTCAGACAGTCCTGTAGATCCTCTTTACTCAACGACATTGTGTTGGTCTCCGCTATACCTGTTTCTGTTTAAGTATTTGGATCTTCTATTTTATTCTTGTGCTGGTTCCTCTCCTGAGGTTGCCCCCAGTATAGTTCGAGCTGTCTGCTTCGCGCCTTCGCCGGAGATCTGGTTCTTGCAGGGGTGCCCTCTTGTTTTGTGCCTGACATCTGTTGCGCTTCTGATATGTGGGCTGGATTATCACCCGTTGTTGTCTCCAGCTGGGCCTCCCCGGGTCTCCTGTCTGTTTTGTTCACTTCCTCCGTAGCTGGTTTAGTGTTAGTGAAGTGGCCACATGCGGTGCTATCCACTATTTGTTATCCTACAGCACGTGTCTTTTGAGTCACTGAGTACACAATGCTTTTGTGTGTGCGTTGTGTTGTGGTCAGGCGCGCCCATGGAGGCGGATGGTGCTTCACCGGCCAGTGCAGCTACTTTACATTTGCAGGCAGTGTCTTGCGGGGAGCCGGGTCTGCTGCTATGGGGATCGCCTACACTGGAGCTGTGTTGCTATGTAGTGGGGCTATGCTCACAGAGCTGCTGTTTACTCCGCTGCGGAATGTGCTGCTTTGCCTTTACCATCTCTTTTCCCCTCCGTGGTGCTGCTCCAGGTTTCCGGCTGATATCTCGCCAGTCGATGGGCTGGTCTGCTCAGGTTGTAGCCTCCAGGTGGGAGTTCCGGTGGTCTCAGATTCTTGCGGGGCTTGTTGGCGCCATTTTGCGGTGTCTCCTTCAACTCCTTTAATTTACAAGCTCTGTTGTCTGTTGTGTCCTGTCTTGCAGTGGCTTTGTACCAGTGTTCTAGTAGCCCCCGTATCCTACTGCGTGGTTGCTGCTCTCTTTGGCTTCCAGGCGAAGCTCCACCAAATGGTGCTCTCTCTGAGGCCTCCACGGCCGCCTCCAGTGGGCCCCGGGTTCACAGGTGCTGGGGAGCTCTTTCTGGGCCGCGTGGCATCCGGGACGGGGCAGAGCTGCCCAAGCCGCCCTCCCGGCGTCTTTTTGGAGGCCGTCCGGTTCGCACCACTGGTCCGCCGCACTCTTCTGGGAGATTCCCGGTGTGCAGACAATGCGGAGGTCGGGAGCGGGGGAGGCGGTCCAAGGTCCTCAGAGTGCCAATGCCTCCACGGCTCTCACCTCCAAGCTGCCGCGGCTCTCTCGGGACAACACAGCTCCCCGTAGGAAGTCCGCGGCCCCCACACCACAGGCACTCTTGTTGGTGTTTGGCACGGGTCTCCGCCTCACAAGCGGGAAGAGCTCTCTGTGGGTCAGACGGCCCCCGGAAGGGAGCAGGGCCACCCGCACCGTCCTCTCCGTGTCCTGCGTATCTATCTGGGGGGGCGTCCGTCCCGCCTCGTTGGTCCGCTGCAGCCGCCGGGTCCCCGCCGGGAGACCTCCACTGTGTCGGGGGTGTGGAGAGCGGGAGCGTGGGAGGCGCTCCAAGATCCCCGGAGCCCTGGTGTGTTTACTGCTCCTGTTGTAGAGTTGCCGCGGCTTGCCTGGAGCGACGTGGTTTTTCGGAGGCGGCAACTCCTCTCTGTGCTTCCCGATGAGCGGACTGCTCTTCAAGGATGTGTTGTGTGGGGGTTCCCACGCGTTTTCCGGGGGTCAGTTGCAGTTATTTTGGGGGTATTAAGCAGGTATTTTCTCCTTTGGTTTGCCACCCGGGCAGAGCTCAGGGGTTGTGCAGCTTCAAGGACTGGCAGCCATCTTGGAAACCTTGGGCACCATATTTTACCAGACTATTTAATGCTATAAAGGCTTGTGGAACACCCCCCCCCTGGACAAACGCAGTAAATCTCCCATCTATAAAAAAGAGGGAAGGGAGAAACCTTAAAATTACTGCACAGTGTCATTACTTGATGCAGGAGTAAATCTATACGCAACAGCGTTGCTGAGCCACTAAGAAGAGTGGGTCTGGGAAACAGACCAAATAAACCATTTACAGGCAGGTTTTCAAACAGGGATTATCACAGTGGATCAGTGCTTTCGTCTCCAGCTGCTTTTTGACAAATATGTAGGCCTCAGGAAATTATACCTGCACATCATGTTTGTTGACTTGCAGACAGCTTTCGATATCATTCCCTGTGCTCTTTTATGGAATAGCCTCTGACAATTGGGGATACCTGTAGCATTACTGTCAGCCCTGCTCATATTTTATTCAAACAACAAAGCTACCGTAAGTTTGAATACAAGTTGTGAACTATCTAGACCTTTTCCAATTCAGAAGTGAGTCCGACAGGGTCGTGTCCTGACCCCAAAACCTTTCTGTATATTTATGAATGGAGTAATAAACAACATCCTAGCCACCCCTATGGATGCCCAAACAATGGGAGGAGGGGAAATGCCCAATTGTATTGTTTGCGGACGATGCAGCTTTGATCTCCTTAACACTGATGGGTTTAAACAAGCAATTAATGCTCTTTGATGAATTCAGTGGGGAAAATGGGTTGAAGATAAATACCACAAACTATGGTTTTTGGATGTAAGAGAAGGAAGATCCCAAGGTTGTATATCAGCCACACTAGTGAACCAATTTAGCAAGTTAAATCGTACGAATATCTGGGACTGTGATTGACCAAAAAAGGGAATTATTGGACCCAAAGTGAAAAGGCAGCCCCTGTGCTGACAAGAGATAGTAGTGCCATTGTGGGAATCGAGAGGAAAAATACAGGGGTTGGGGGAATGACAATTACTACAGAAGACTACAGGACACAAGCGCAACAGGCTGCCTTATATGGGTCAGAACTTTGGGGAAGTGCAAATTCTACCAGTTTGTTAGCGATTGAAAATAAGTTTTCAAAGAGTGTTTTGGGACTCCCAGCATCCACACGCAAAGTCTCTTTATACATTGAAATGGGACTGCAAATTGAACCCGTTCCTATACTGGGCGAAAATGTGAAGTTCACCTTTTTTATCAGTATATAGGGAGGCAATGAAGGATCTCCTATGTCAGGAAGTCGGACATACAGGTAACAATTACTTAAAAAAAGCGCTCAGTGACATTGACTATGAAGACCTATGGTATCGACCGGAAACTATAAATAACACCACTAAGGGGATAATAAAAAGGAAGTACAAATTGACAGAGGAGGAGAGAAGGAACAAGTTACTTACCTGTAACTGTTGTTCTCCAGCATGGGTCTGGCATGGATTCACATGCTCATGAATATTCCCCGTCGTCAGGCTGGGAATCCTCGGTAAAGAAAAAACCAGTATCAGTTTCGTTTCTGATCTGTCTTTCGTAGTAATAACCAATCACTGGTCTCTGCGTCATACTGACCACAGCCAATGACTGCCCTCTACCTAAGCACCGCCTCTGGCAGCCATCTTCAGATTTGGAAGCACGTGAAGTGGCAGTATGACCAAGTGAAGAGCCGCAGAGGGGTAGGCGGGAGGGTTCGCATGTGAATCCATGCCAGACCCATGCTGGAGAACAACAGTTACAGGTAAGTAACTTGTTCCTTCTCCAGCATGGGGTCTGGCATGGATTCACATGCTCATGAATAAAGAATACATAGCAGTACACACATGCACAACCACGGGAGGTGGCAAAGGCTCAACATTAAGCATTACATCAAACTCAACATTAAGCATCTTACCTCCTCACCAGGCTCACCTCAGGCGAACAGGTTGCGCAGCACTGCTTGGCCGACCCTGGACTCCTCCCTGGAATCCCGATCGACACAGTAGAATTTCGTGAAGGTGTGCGTCGACCTCCACGTAGCAGCCCTGCATATGTCCAGCAGGGGCACACCAGAAAGGAACGCCGTGGTAGCTGCGATCGCTCTGGTGGAATGGGCTCTCGGACGGCCAGGCAGCGGTCGGTTTGCCAACCGATGACAGTACATGATACAGCCGGAGAGCCATCTGGAAATGGAAGCCTTCGAGAGAGCCTTCCCCTGATTGACAGGTCCAAAGTTCACAAAGAGTTGTGACGTCTTCCGAAAACACTTCGTGCGGTCCACGTAGAACTTCAGCGCTCTAGCCACATCCAGCGAGTGCAAAGTCCTCTCAGCCGGCGACGAAGGCGACGGGAAGAACACAGGCAACACCAAGGGTTCGTTGAGATGGAAGTCCGACGGTACCTTGGGCATGAAGGAGGGGTGCGTCCTGAGCACTACCCTCGTACCGTGAAAAGTCAAGTACGGGGCCTTGCAGGAAAGGGCCTGGATCTCTCCCACCCGTCGTGCGGAGGTGATGGCCACAAGAAACGCTGTTTTCCACGACAGAAACTTCAACGGGGCCGAGTGCAGAGGCTCGAACGGAGGTCCCATGAGCTTGGTCAGCACCACGTTGAGCTCCCACGCCGGGGCCGGAGCCTTCACCGGCGGGAACGATCTGAACAGTCCCTTCATGAACTCTTTCACCAGACGATGAGACCACAAGGACGTCCGGCCCGTGGTTCTGGTGTATCGGGAGATCGCAGCAAGATGAATCTTGATGGACGCGTGTGCCAGTCCAGCTTTGGCCAGCGTCAGCAGGTACGGCAGTACCTGGGGAGCCGTAATCCGTAGAGGGTTAATCTTCTGTGCGTGGCACCAGACAGAGAACCTCTTCCATTTGTGTCCGTAGCATTTAAGAGACGAGGACGCCCTGGCCTTTGCAAGAACCTCTCTGCAGTCGGCCGGTATGTCGTATCCTCCAAACTCTAGCGCTGCAGGAGCCAGGCCTGCAAGTTCAGCGATTTCGGGTCGTGGTGGAGGATGGCGCCTCCTTCCCTGGAGCGAGCCGGATTAGCAGTGGCAAAGGAGGGAACGCGTAGAGGAACAGGCCCTCCCAGGGGAACGAGAAAGAATCGCCCATGCTCCTCGCCTGGGGAAACCTGCTGGCGAACCTCTGGCACTTGGAGTTCGTCGCCGTCGCGAACAGGTCGATCTGGGGTGTGCCCCACCGTCGGAAGAGGCGATCCACTAGATCCTGCCGTAGTTCCCACTCGTGGCACGAGCGCAGTTCCCTGCTGAGTGAGTCGGCGATGGTGTTTTTTATTCCTGCCAGATGAAACGGCACCAGAAACATCCTTTGGGCGACGGCCCAATGCCACAGGTCCTGCGCCTCCTTGGACAGTGCTGGGGACCTGGTTCCGCCCTGTTTCCTGATGTAAAACATGGTGGTGGTGTTGTCGGTGAAGATCCTCACCACCTTGCCCTTGAGGGACGGAAGGAAGGACCTGAGGGCCCAGAACACTGCACGGAGCTCCAGGGCGTTGATATGGAGGCACTTCTCCGTCGGGAGCCAAAGGCCTCTCGCGTGCAGATTTTTGGTGTGCGCTCCCCACCCTTCCAGGGAGGCATCCGTTGTCACTGTCTCCTGGTGGTCCGGGGTCTGGAAGTCCATGCCCGCCGTCAGATGCGCGCGGGTGCCCCACCACCGAACCGCTCGGCGGAAACTCTCGTCGAGTGTGATCCTCTCCTCGAAGCCGCCCGTCGTTTGGATCCAGCGCGCGTCCAGGAACTCCTGCAACGGGCGCATCCGGAGCCTGCACATGGGAATGAGGTAGATGCAAGAAGACATCATTCCGAGGAGGGACTTGATGGACCTCACCTTGGCCGCGTTCGAAACCAACATCCGCTGTACCTTGCCCAGGATGGACCTGGTCCTTTCCTCCGACGGGGAGGCCAGAAGGGACACTGTGTCGAGCTTCGCTCCCAGAAACAGTGTGTTTTGCGCGGGTACCAGGTGGGACTTGGCGTAGTTCACGGAGAATCCCAGGTCCGTGAGAAGTTGGACGGTCCTTGCCGTGTGCTCCACGGCGGGGTCCCTCGTCTTGGCTCGGATGAGCCAGTCGTCCAGGTAGGGGTAGACGTGGATCCCCTCGCGGCGCAGCTGCGCCGCCACCGGTGCAAGGCACTTGGTGAATACCCTGGGTGCCGACCGTAGTCCGAAGGGGAGGGCTTTGAACTGGCAGTGACGCCCTTGGACCACAAACCTGAGGAACTTTCGGTGCCCCTTTAGGATGGGAATATGGAAGTAGGCATCCTCCAAATCCAACGACGACAGGAAGTCTCCTTCCTCCAGCTGACCCAGGACGTGCTGGAGGGTGACCATCCGGAACTTCTGCGCCTTGATGAACTTGTTCAGACGTCGCAGGTCTAGGATGGGGCGCCATCCTCCCGTCTTCTTCTTCACGAGGAAGTATCTCGAGTAAACTCCGGAGCCCCGAAGCCTCTTTGGGACGAGTTCGATGGCGCCCTTCCTGAGCATCGCCTTTACCTCCAGGAGAAGCTGAGGGACGTGAAGCTCTTTCCTGGCCACGGGGGGGACGCGCGGGCACCTTCTTTGAAACTCGAGCGCGAGGCCCCGGGCTAAGGCGTCCAGCACCCAACGGTCGGTGGAGATGGACTCCCACACGCTGACGAAGCTCGCCAGCCGGCCTCCCACCGGGGTGCTTCGGTGGGGGCCCGACCCCACGGCCGGTTCAATCCTGTTTCGACGAGGCTTTGCCGCCTTGACCTCCTTGGCGACGACGGCGGGGTCCGCCAGACTTGCCTCGTCCTCTGTAGGCCTCCTGAGACGACGAGCGGGCCGCTTGACAGTAGGTGGGGAAACCGCCGCCGGAACCTTTGGAGGCACCCTTGCCTCCGCTGCTCCGAAAGGGCGCCCGTCGTTGCTGCAGAACCCCAAGGGCCCGGGCCGTCTCAGTGTCCACTTTAATGGCCTGAAGGGAATCGTCCACTGTTTTCCCAAACAGGTTGTTCCCATCGAACGGCATGTCCAGGACTCTGGTCTGTACGTCTTGACGGAAGTCCGTAGCCTTGAGCCATCCACGCCGCCTAAGGCACACGCCGTTGCCCAACTGGCGAAACCCAGTGTCGGCGATGTCCGTCGCAATAGTGATGGCGTGGTCCGACGCCACCTCACCTTCCTGTAGGATCTCCAGGGCATCCGCCCTCTTGTCGTCCGGTAGGAAGTCCAGCAGGGGAGCCAGTTTGTACCATAGCTCCCTGTCGTAGCGGGCCACGATAGCCAAGGCGTTGGCCGCTTTAATCGTCGTCGCTGCAGACGAGATGACCCTGCGTCCCATAGCGTCCAATTTCTTTCCCTCTCCGTCCGGTGGGGAAGTCGATGTGGAGGCCGCACCCCCCCCCGCTTTCTTCCTGGCCGCCGCGGAGACGACGGAGTCCGGGGTAGGCTGCGCCCGGAGGCACAGGGGGGCCGCGTCCGGGACCCGGTACTTCTTCTCGTACCGGTCTCTTCTAGCTGACGTCGTGGAAGGGTTCTTGAGGAGGGCGAGGCCCTCATCCCAAATGTCGTCCAGTAGAGGCACCGCGAGGACCGTCTTCCTCTTGGCCTCGCGCCGTTGATAAAGGAATCCTTCCTTTTTCTTCTCCTCAGGGCAGAGTTGGAAAAGCTCGGATGCCCTGGCGATCATGGAGTGGAACGATCCAATCTCGTCGGGCGGAGAAGCCCTGGTGGGAGGTGACGACGGTAGATCCTCGTCGTATACCTCGTCGTCCGTACCCGTCGCTGCCGTGTCCGTCCCCGTATCATCCCCTCGGGTGGACGGGGAGGAGGGCTGGACGGGGCGCGACGGCTGAAAAGGAGGTGGAGGGTGAATCCTTTTCTTGGGCGGGGGAACACCAGAAGGTCCCGGTTCAGGATCCCCCGACGGGAGAGGTTCCTCCGTCGGCAACGGTAGTCTCGTCCTTATCTCTGAGCATAAGGACTGTATAGCCAACAAAATGGCCGCCGAGTTGTCTTGCGGCGCTAGCAGAGGGGAATCCGACGGGCGATCAGGGGCCCCGTCAGCACCCTCGACGATGTCGTCGTCACCTGCGTCGGGATCCATCCCGACGGGCCGGTCTTCATCCACGCCAAGGCCGTGGCTTAAGACCTCGATCAGCTCTTCCTCCGAGGTTGAAGCCGAATCTACGACGACACCCTGCCCCCCCTTTTTCTTCCCCGCCGGGGATTTCACGGGGGTCCTATCGATGGGCACAAAAGAGGACTCCCTCCGAGGTGGCAGGGAGACTCTGAGCCCCGAGATCGCCACCACTGGTGTAGCCTCCACAGGCTGAGCCAGGGCCGCCGCGACAGTATCGATAGAGGGCTTGGCCGGATGGATTAAGGCCTTCACCACCTTAGGTGCGCTCACCGCCTTATCCTTGGGGGGGGGGGGACACTGCCTCGCTCCCCCTCCGATGGGGCCTTCGAGCTCGACCGGGGCCTCTCCAGGAGCTTCGCCGGGTGCTCGCCCTTCCTCTTACCCGACCCAGAGCGTTGGCTCGTGGCTGAAGGTGCCGGGGAGGGTGCGCCCTGCCTGGCGCCCGTAGAGCCCGACCGTTCGGCGCTCCCGGTGCCAGCAGACTCGCAGTGCTTGGCCTTGTGTTGGACTCCCGTCGCCGGGGCGTCCTCAAAGGTCTTAGAAGACCGCTCGGATTTCTTCCTCTTCTTCTCGCCTGACGGGCTCTTCCCTTCCAGCCAGTTGGCGAGGCGTTGATGGCGGTCCTTCATGGTCCGCTCCGACATATCGCCGCAAAACGCACAGTCCTTCTCCACATGCGTCTTGTCTCCTGGGCCATGTCCGGGCCTGAGAAGCTTCTGGAGTCCTCCAAAAGCGTAGCTCGACGAAATCTTCACCCTTGAGGGGCGCAGACGAATCCGACACGGGTCCCCGTTGATCGGATGGAGAGTCGGTGGAGCTTGAGGCTCTTTTGACCGAAAAAAACGAAGTTTTTGAGAAAAAACGTGAAAAAATAGCACTAACGCTCGAGAGCAATAGCACGAGGATCCCAACACATGAACGTGCGGTAAAAATCTGAAGATGGCTGCCAGAGGCGGTGCTTAGGTAGAGGGCAGTCATTGGCTGTGGTCAGTATGACGCAGAGACCAGTGATTGGTTATTACTACGAAAGACAGATCAGAAACGAAACTGATACTGGTTTTTTCTTTACCGAGAATTCCCAGCCTGACGACGGGGAATATTCATGAGCATGTGAATCCATGCCAGACCCCATGCTGGAGAATGTCTGGTATGATTCCGGTACATGGAAAAAGGCAGGATGTTGGTGAGCCAGTGGCAAGAAATAGAGGCGAGAGACATTTCTATGTTAAATGGAAACACACAAGGAGATATTCCACCAAAATCAACGTGGAAAAGATACACACAGGCATCGATACAGGATTATTTCTTTGTATCAGAAAGTATGGCACAAAGAATAGTCTCCTTGTGTGTTATCCCGATGACCCAGAGTGACCACAACCTAATAGAAATAATGTTCATTGGGCAGTCGTTAACAACTCCACAATCTTGGGATTCAGCTGTGACTGTGGAACCCGGCAGAAACCGATTACGATTAACCTCGAGCAACGTTAAGGTCCTTGTAAGTGAATATCAAAATGGATTAAATGAGGGGAACATCAACAAAGTTGAATATAGTCCACTATTAGATCAATACATAGAGAGTAAATGGGGACAAAAACAACGGATTTAAGAAAAAACATGTGTTCGTCCCGGAAATTTCTACAAGGAAAATTGAGTTGCAAAGAGAAATCAGAGACATCCGCCATCTGCCAAGCAAAATCAGACCATACATGAAAAAAATAATTCAAACAAATGTATACAAACTGGCTAATCACTCACAAACATATATTGGAACAATGTGACACAGAAGTCATGATGAGAACTTTACTAAACAAAAAGAGACTTTGGAAACTCATAAATAATACAAGCGGCTGCCACACATCAGGTTGTGTAATATGGTATCGGGAAAACAGTGGGTAAGTCACTTCAATGAGTTATATAAGAAAAAAGGTCCCTCACAAGTTCCAAATTTGCCACAAACATCGCATTGGGATATCCAATTTGAGAGAAACGACATTTTGAACAAGATCAAACAAATCAGCTCCTCTACAGCACCTGGACCGAATGGGATTACTAATCAAATGCTCAAAGAAAATCTGGTGGAATGGACAGATTTTTGCATGCTGCTGTTCACTACAATAACGGAAGAGTGCGTAATCCCGGCGTCTTGGAAGAGTGCGATCGTGGTTCCGATTTTCAAAAAGGGCAATAGATCAGACCCAAAAAATGATCGCCCGATCGCTCTCCTATACATTGTGGTAAAACTATTAACCTCCCTAATACAACAACAGATGTCAGTATGGATAAAAACAACACACACACACATGATCCCAGACAAACCGGGTTCGTCAAGGGCGTGGGATGTGGGCTGCTCCTGCTACCAATTAATCTCCTAATAATAGAGACGATTAGGCAAGGAACCAAGATCTATTTCGCCTTCGTTGATTTGGCACACGGCTTTGACAGTGTTGATAGGGAGCTATTATGGGCAAAACTAGTCAAATGGAAATGTCCAATAAGCTTGATCATAGCAATTAAAGAACTACACACAGACACCAACATCAGAATTCGCCTTGATCAAGCTGGCTCCCTATACTCACCGATCAAGACATTCTGAGGAGTGAAACAGGGGTGTCCCTTGGCGTCTCTTCTCTTCAACTTGTTCATTTACGATATTGGTGAGACATTAGGAAGTACTCCAGCTTTTCCGCTTAAAATCAACGGAGAACATCTTGGTTGGATGATGTATGCGGATGATTTAGTCCTGTTAGACGTCACCCCGATTGGGTTGAAACTGAAGCTTCTCTTGTTGGAAAAGTACGTAGAAGTGAATGGACTTAACATCAATCCTGCATAATCAGAAATTCTGACACTTCAAAACTTTATAGGAAGGAAGGCCAACAACTAAAAGAAGTTTCAGTGGCACCTCAGAAAAGAAACATTTACAGGCCGATTCATGGAATAATTAGCGCGGCGCAAGTGGCCAAAAACGTGCGATTCGCAGTGGAATAGCGAAAATCGCAGTGGAATAGCGAAAATCGCACGAAAAGCAGCGCACATCGATTCATGGAAGGCCGTGCGCGAGAAAACCATCGGACGTGCGATAAGAAAGTGCGCGGCGCACGTTGGCGCACAGGCCATCTAACGGCATGCGCCAGGTCACAGCGAAAATCGCACAGTCCACAGCGAAAATCGCACATAGCGCGGCGCACGCAACAAAAGTAGGCGGAACACGGGGCGTAACACTCGGAATGGGGAACAACTTGCCAAAATGTGGGCGTCACGGGGGAAGCACAGGGTAAAAGTGCGCAGAACGCCCACACGCTCGCCTACAACACGTATTCATGGAATAGAATAGGTCAAAAAAGCGCACGCTCAAACCAGCGCACAGGCACAAACACGACCGCCACAAGAAAGCAGGCGGTAGCGTCTCAGCGGCTGTAAGAAATGTGCGCCAAAAGGTGCGCCAACAAATAGCACCCCTATACTGCCATGATGAATGTCCTATACTGTGGCCCTCCAGGACAAATGAGGTGCAAAGGGGTACCCACAAACACGGACACGCTGACAAAAAATACGTGTGCGCGGGAAGTCTCACACGCGATTTGGCCGGGTACGTGGATTTCAGGGGTGCGCGGGAAGTTCCACACGCGATTACAGCAGGGTACGTGTATTTCAGGGGTGCGTGGGAATTTCCACACGCGAATAGCCTGGCCGCGTGTATTTCAGGGGTGCGCGGGAAGTCCCACACGCGATTACAGCAGGGTACGTGTATTTCAGGGGTGCGCGGGAAGTTCCACACGCGAATAGCCTGGCCGCGTGTATTTCAGGGGTGCGCGGGAAGTCCCACACGCGATTACAGCAGGGTACGTGTATTTCAGGGGTGCGCGGGAAGTTCCACACGCGAATAGCCTGGCCGCGTGTATTTCAGGGGTGCGCGGGAAGTTCCACACGCGAATAGCCTGGGCGCGTGTATTTCAGGGGTGCGCGGGAAGTCCCACACGCGATTACAGCAGGGTACGTGTATTTCAGGGGTGCGCAGGAATTTCCACACGCGAATAGCCTGGGCGTGTGTATTTCAGGGGTGCGCGGGAATTATCACACGCGATTTGGCTTGGTACGTGTATTACAGGGGTGCGTGCGAAGTTACACGCGCAATTAGGCTGGGTGGGTCCTGTCACCCTCGACGGCCCCTGCAGGCAGCCCACAAAACAGGGGACTACCCTGCACACCTGCTCATGTCTCCCACCACCCCACCCCCCCAGTCACCAGGGGTACCCTCCACCAGGCCCCCACTCATGTCTCCCACCACCCCCACCCCCCAGTCACCAGGGGCACCCTCCACCAGGCCCCCAACCATGTCTCCCACCACCCCACCCCCCACCATCCAGGGGCACCCTCCACCAGGCCCCCAACCATGTCTCCCACCACCCCCACCCCCCCCAGTCACCAGGGGCACCCTCCACCAGGCCCCCACTCATGTTTCCCACCACCCCCACCCCCCACCATCCAGGGGCACCCTCCACCAGGCCCCCACTCATGTCTCCCACCACCCCCACCCCCCCAGTCACCAGGGGCACCCTCCACCAGGCCCCCAACCATGTCTCCCACCACCCCCACCCCCCACCATCCAGGGGCACCCTCCACCAGGCCCCCAACCATGTCTCCCACCACCCCCACCCCCCCAGTCACCAGGGGCACCATCCACCAGGCCCCCACTCATGTCTCCCACCACCCCCACCCCCCACCATCCAGGGGCACCCTCCACCAGGCCCCCACTCATGTCTCCCACCACCCCCACCCCCCAGCAGTGCAGGGGCAGCCTCCACCAGGCCCCCACTCATGTCTCCCACCACCCCCACCCCCCCGCCACCAGGGGCAGCCTCCACCAGGCCCCCACTCATGTCTCCCACCACCCCCACCCCCCAGCAGTGCAGGGGCAGCCTCCACCAGGCCCCCACTCATGTCTCCCACCACCCCCACCCCCCAGCACTGTGGGGAACCTGCCAGCAGGCCCCCACACATGTCCCCCTGGCCCCAGGTCCTGACGATACACAATCATGGCAGTAATGGCCAGCATACCCAGCACAAACACCCAGGCAAGGATTGCATCCACCCACATAGTGAATGCAATCACATGACACAACCCCAATGCCAAGTATGCAAAAGAACACATGTCCGTCACACACACATACACAATGGGTGCAAGTGAATGTCAAAACCCATATCATGACATGTAACAAACCAATGAGAAAATAACACAAGTGTAAGAAAATATAAAAAATGTATTAAATACCAAAAATAAGTGAACTTTTCAAACATACAACGATGTGGCTAAGTAAATAAATGGTCCATGTCCGAGAACAAAAGTGATAAACAAAAAAACAAAGGAATAAAAAATTTAAATGAATTTGTCCAAAGCAATATCATGTCATAGGAAATTAATGAAAAACCATTACGTCATGGTGAAAACAATAAGAAATTAAAAAAATGTATCTCCCAAAAAAACAAACTATATACAGGAATGTTCCAGGGTCCATGAGCCCAACACCAAAAATGAAACCTACCACTAACTAATGAAAAATATATGTACAAAAAAGTGGCCATTGTCCGAGCGGTCCAAAATAATAAAAATAAATAAAGGAAACCTAGCACTAACTAACTAAATAACTATATACAAAGGCAGCGGGCAAGTCCTGCGGCTCACTTGGTGATGTTGCTGGCCAGGGCATCATCGAACTCCATGTCGATGTCCTGGAGGCGGGACTCTGTCCTGGCCCCGAGGTCTCGCAGGGACAACCCCATGTCCACCTCAAACTCCCTGCGAGCTTCCTCGAGGCACTCAGCCCGCCTCAATGCCCGACGCATGGAGAACTCCGCCCTGACCATGGCGAGCCGCTCCTCTTCCGCCCGCTGCCGCTCCGCACCTATCCGCTGGCCAAACTCCTCCCACACGGAACACACCACCATCCCAGGGTTGCCCTGCCCTCCGGCCGATGCCTGCCCCTCTGATCTTGATGGCCCCGAGCCATGATGCCTCCCACGTCGAGCCCGCTGCTGCCTCCGACGCCACTGCCTCTGCCAGCACGACGGCATCCAGGCTGATGGAAACCACCGACGCCGCCGTGCACGTGCCCTGCCCGATGATGCCGTCACATCTTCCATCTGCTGGGGTCCACTTGCTGTGTTGTCCACCCCTGCTGGACCTCCGACTCCCAACTGTGGCAGGGATGGGATCCCCACCGAGCTGGCTGCATTGGTCGGGGCAGGTCCACAGGGGGCCCTGGTGGCATCTGGGCCGGAAGACGGCAAGGAGAACGACCGGTGGATAGCCTGCACAGAGGAGGAGAGGGCCGTCAGATTGGCCAACACATGCAGGAAACCCCCGAACATGGCCGATCCCAATTGGGCCACGTCGGCACGGTGCACTTCGTGATGACGTGCGTGCTCCTCCCGGGAAGCACGCACGTCATCACGAATCACAGCCGTGCGCATCGCGACCCCAATCAGGACCTTCTCCACGCGGCCAGGGGTTACCACGTCCGCAGGTGGAGGGGAGTCAGGTGACATGGACATCCCCTCTACCTGCGGACGGGCCTGGGACGGGGCATCCCTGCTGGTGCATGGTGGTGCACTCACAGGGTCAGGGACAGTGACATGCACAGGCCCCTCCACGGTGACCTGTGCTGCCTCCTGCCCCTGGCCCTGGACTGCACCACTTGCACCAGCAGGGATGCTCCCACCAGGCCCCATGTGTGCACCAGTGTCGGCCTCCTCCTCCTCTGTGCAAACCACCAACCTGGATGGCTCCTCACCGTCTCCCGCCGTAGCAGGCCCCTGTGGGGGCTCACCCACCCCTTCCGCTGCAGCCGTGGGGGCATCCCCGCCGCCTTGCTCCACAGCGCCGTCTCCGCCCTCTTCTTCACTAGCCGCTGCGTAGAGGGAGACAAAGGACACAAGCATCAGGCTACTGTACAATGGTCCCCTAGACAGGAAGCAATAGCAGATGAGCACCACTGTCAAAGTACACTTCCATCATGTCCCTCCACAACACATGGGTCAGTCCAGGCAAAACACACACAGTAACAGGCATGGTGCATGCCATGGACATTTCCATGCATGTCCAATGGACTCTAGAAACATTCAATGATATGTAACTCACATGCATCATGGCTCATGCATATCACATGCACACACTTCACCTCAGTCACATCCATCTGGCCCCAAACACACCGAACACAGGCGAAACAAGGGTAAGTTGGGTGCGTCACTGAATCTGTGCATTGTCACACACATGTGTCATGCATCCATGGCATGCACAAGTCACAGACACGCAGGTCAGGCACACAGACATGGCTACCATATATGTACCTGGCATCAGCACCCATCCTTCACCCCCATCCATGTCCAGGTACAGAGACTGGCATGCTCTCATGTCCAAAATCTGCATAGGGCTCCCCATGCCGCATTTCAACACATGCAACAACCATGTGGGTCACACATCACTGGTCGCACATGCATTACCATGATGTCCCTGCACACATACATGCATACATGGCCCATGGCACACATACAGGCAAGTATCATAGAACCAGCACACCGCAACATGCCCTGTCTCACACAGTAATGCTTGGACACATACCGCTCAACTCCAGACGGGCCTCCCTCTCAAGGACCTGGGCGTGGAGCGCTGGGCGTACGCGTTCCAGGACCCTCTTCTGGATGGAACTCATGCGGCCCCGGCCCCCCTCCACGAGGCGCCGGGCCTTCACAAGGGTCCTGGACCTCAAGTCCTCCCAGCGCTTCTTGATCTTCTGGACGTTGCGGGTTGCCACCCCCTCCGCGTTGATGGCAACCACACAGTCGGCCCAGATCCTCTCCCGTCCTTCCTTGCTGGCGCGGGACGATCCAAAGAGGGCATCATACTGCCCCAGGACATGCTCCACCAGGACACCAACTTCGGTGGCAGTGAAGCTGGTGCCCCTCTGCCCCTCTGGCCTGGGGTTGCCACTGGTGCCAGATGTGGAAGTGCCCGACATGGCAACCCCAGAGGCAGGTGTGGGTGGGCAACTGGGTCCTGGGGCTGGGCTGTGGAGCGATGTAATCCCAGTTGGGAGTCTTCAGTTCCAGCAGGGATGGACACAGCAACTGGACCCCTGCAGATGGCTGATGTGCAGGCACCAAATGGCAGGGCACGGTGGCAGCAGGCAGGCAGCAGCAGATAGCACGTGGGAGGCTGCTCGGGGCACTGGGGGGCAGTAACTCGGCCTTCTGGGCAGGAGCATGGTGTTCCGTGTGTTTTTGGGTGGCCAGCTTGATACGGAGTGATTTGGCACGTGAAAATCCTGCACGTCAGCGTGAAATCCGAGGAAAGGTCCTTAGCGCGTAAGCGCGTCAGCATGCATACGCGATTCTATTGGACCAGAGTCTCTCAGCGCGTAAGCGCGTCTGACGTGACCCGCACGGGCGTTCCCCACTCAGCACGTGATGACGGAACACACGTGGAAATACTGCACGTCAGAGTGTCATCGCGTGATTGGCCTATGTACGTGTATTTCATTGCGTGTAATTGGACAAAAGTGCGCGTACACGCGATTGGCCTATGTACGTGTATTTCAGGGGTGCGCGGGCACTTACACACGCAAGTACGTCAGCGCACCTGTATGGCTGCTGCGTGGGAATTTCCACACGCTATTGGAGTGGGAACTAGATTCCAGGGGTGCGCGGGTCACACGCTCGCCTAGAACACGCGCAAAGCATTAATTTGCGCACTTTTCAAATAACAAGCCAGATGCCAGGATGAACATACCGTTCCTAGCAGCAGTGGCAGTGGGCTACCAAAGGAGGAGGAGGAGGAGAGTCAGGGCCAGAATATTCACACCCAGAACCAGCCTTTTCGGGATGCCTGATGACCAGGTGTATGGAAGGTACAGGTTTCCACCACACATAATACTGGACCTGGTGAGTGAGTGGGAGGATGACCTCACATCACCCACCCTGTGCTCTCAAGCACTCAGCCCTCTGGAGAAGGTCCTCCATGTACTGCACTTCTTAGCCACTGGATCATTTCAGCGGACAAGTGCCATAGTGGGTGGGGTGTCACAGGCCACCCAGTCACGCTGCCTACACCAGGTCTTGGACATCATCACTGCACGCCCATCAGTCCGCAGGCACATATACCTGCCCAGAACACCTGCTGAAAGGCATGCTGCCGCCCTGGATTTTTACGGAGTGGCACGATTCCCCAAAGTGCTAGGTGCCATCGACTGCACCCATGTGGCTCTACGTCCCCCCAGGGCATCAGAGCACATCTATAGGAACCGCAAGCACTGGCATTCCATCAACGTGCAGGTAGTATGTAATGCCAAGGGAATCATCACCTCAGTATATGCCAACTATCCCGGGTCCACCCACGACAGCTTCATTTACCGAATGTCCACCCTATGCCGGGACATAGATGCTGGGCGGCATGGCGATACATGGCTTCTCGGTGAGTATGTATGCCACTGCACATGCATGCATGTTGGATACTGAGCAAGGTCACAACCCCACCAATGATACCAATCACCACCTCCACAGGGGACAGTGCCTACCCTCTCAGCCCCCACATGATGACGCCAATTCGGAACCCCACCACGCCACCCGAGGTAAGATATAACACAGCCCACATTACAACCCGGGGCATAGTGGAGCGCACATTCGGAGTGCTAAATTCACGCTTTCGCTCCCTTGACCGTTCTGGCGGGCAGCTGTTATACGCTCCCCCAGTAGTGTGCAGGATCATAGTGGCAGCATGTGTCCTGCACAACGTTGCAACACGCCGGGGCCTGCCCGTGGACATGGTGGTGGCCCCACATCCCCAACCACATGCACAGCCGCTGCGCATGGGAGGGGAAAGGGCACGAGGGGAGGCAGCCCGTACACAGCTAGTGGCTAATTACTTCACATAGTATTCACTCCCCTGTGGAGTGCACACTGGCCTGGCACATTCCATCTGACAATCAATGATGACTCAACCTGACACTGATCCTGAATGTCTGGAGATTCAACCGTGAAAAGCATATCAGCCTGAGATTGTTCACCTGGAAGTGTTACAATGTGTGCATCCCTACCCACACACAACACTAATGCAGTTTTGTGAAGGAACACATTCAAGCAGCCAAAATTAATACCCACTTGCTAAATGCAACAAGAGGACAGTGCCATGTCACCCAACCCATCCCCAGCACCGCCACACAACACACCGTGCCATGTCATACTATGTGCAGGTAAACAAAGTAATCCCCACAACGTGACAAGTGTTGCGATGTACAGTGTCCCCAATTGAAACTTCCTACACCTGAAATGCTCACTGTAATGCAGGACAAAACATTCTTGAGCACGTACTACCATAAACATGACTTCAGTAATGTAATAAATCAGTTGTCTCACCACCTGGATATGCCTGCACTCCCACCACTTCCAACTGAACAGTGTTGGTGCCATGTAGAGTTGTAGGTGCACTGCTGCCAACAAGGACCCCATCTCCAGACTAGAGGGCCTTGTGTAGACATGAGGAAGGGACCTGCAAATTGGGAGGCAGACACAGATGATGAGTTACACATCAATGCAACATGCAGTGTACAACACAACAGCAATATGCACTAGGAATGTATACACAGTATTGACTAGACTACCCACACATGTAGTGGGAGTCCAATGTCACCATGTACTTCAATGTCACTTGGGCACACCCTTTGCAAGCCCATGGAAACGGGAAGCTGGAGGGGTGTGTGTGACTCAAAACCAGGCATCTGAACCTAATACATGACAAGCCTGCATGTGCCCAGCCACAATGCAGCGTATGCCCACAGGAACCACGGAAGCCAACAATGTGTCCCCAAAAAATTGGGAAAAATATAAAAATAAAAATAAAATTTAAAAAATATAAAAATAAAAAGAAAATCAAAAATGGCCATTAAAGGGCCCGGGGGGGTTGGGGAGGCCACCCAGGAGGTCCGAGGTCAGGGTGCACACCAGAAACCACCTGTGTGGATCCTGGGAAAAAAAAAACACCTCCATGGGCTCATGGCCCACACGGCTACCCTATTGTGGGAGTATCACTGCTGTCGCTATTATCACCCTGTGCAGCTGCATCCGGAGGTGGTTGCACTATGGGAGGCAGCCCACGCAAGGCCCTACTCTGTTCCTCCATGGCTGCAAGCATGCGGGTGTGGTAGGTCTCGTTCTGGAGGATGAGGGTGCGGAGGTCCCCATGCAACAACTCACGGGATGCCCGGACCTCCGCCCTCGTTGCTTGCATCTCAGCTGAGAGCGTACGGGTGAGACGCTCCAGCTGCTGTTCTGTCCTTTGGTGTGTTGAAGCCTCTAGCTCAACAAGAGTCGTCCTGAGTTGATGTAGCTCCTGCCTCAGGGCTTCCCTGTGGCCCTGGGACTCTATGGAGATGGCCTCCTGCAGAGTCGCCAGTGCCGCCCGCCTGTCCCTGTTGGACGCCAACATGTCCTCCCTGTGTGACTGGCAGATGGAGTCGGTTGCCTGCTCTAGTCGCTCCATCAGCCTTTCAGGGGGGACAATGGAAGTGGCCACCCTATCCATGGCCTGAGCCATCATCTCGGATGATGCTGCCTGTTGGGTAGCCATACCGTAAATGGATTGCTCCCATACGGTATTGCCAGGTGGCGTACGGCCACCACGTCGGCGGGCACCACACCTGTCTGGGGCAAGGCGGACTGCGCCTTGCTGTGCCGGCACTGCCTGAGGCTGCAGGACTGCATTCCCCCTCTGATCTGCTGGCCCAGGAACAGGATCAGATGTCGCGGAGTGTGACCCTGCATCCGTAACCACCAAAGGCCTAGCTGCCAACACTGACATCCCCATTGAGGGTTCTGACCCTGGTGCAGGTGGGTGGGACAGAACAGATTCCCTCCCTGGAACACTCACCTGCGACGGCACATAGGTCTCATCATCCGAGTCAACAGCTGAGTACAGCTCGGGGGAGGTGCAGCCAGAGACACCCCTTGAGAGCACGACCTGCAGCACTTGTGGGTTTTCACCCACCAGCACACCACGTCCCTCACTAGTGGTTGGTCGGCCCTCGGACCCCTCCTGGCTCTGCACCATCTCCACAACCCCAGCAGTATCAGGTGCGTCTTCCCCTGCAATGACATAATGACAAAGAAATGGAAACCCGCATTAGCACCATGGCACACAATGAGGGCTGTGAAACAAGAGAACCAGTTCTTGATTGACACATGTCCCACATGACTAAGACCCTCCCATGCATGCACCCTCACTGCGTATGAAGGGCAGGCAAATGGCACACACTCATTACACAAAGATGGAAGATGAACACATTTCATGCATGCTGCCTGGCAGTGGCATCACACATTGCCCTGTGATTGCCAGGTGACACACACATGCCATCACACAGATGGCATGTGCCATTGCTATTGAGTGTAGATGGAGAGGAGGGCAGCACTTATTCATTCTGTCCAGTTCCCACATGCAATAGCTTTTCTAATTCTGACAGGTCTGCTTTTCACCTGGAGCTGCCAGTCCAATATGGTCCAATTGCACAGGGACATGTGTGAACATATGATATCCAGGTAACAAAGTAACTCCACTTTACCATGGCCATGCCATACATGTGACTAGAGGACTGAGGAATGCCTAGTATAAGTGGTGGAATGCATACAATCTGTCTGATTGAACATAGGAAAATAATCAACAATGTAGTGGCAAGGTGACACTTCAAGGCCAACTTGGGTGCTGTTGGGCTAGATGTCTACTGTTGGCAGAAGGGATACTGCAATGGCGAAATGCAGCTGCCCAGGATGTCTTGCATGAAGCACATGGCTGACCCATTCGACTCAGGCGCACACACTGTCACCTGGCACACAAACAGATGCCCTCACACACACACCATGCACATGGATGACACACACATGCATGTGCACTCACCGGACACTGCCTCGTAATCAGGCAGATCTCCCACGCCTTGGATCTGTTCCTCCGTGACGTAGGTCCCAGCGACTGACTCATGTGGAGTGAGTTCCATGTCTTCTACTGGAGACCCACCTCCAGTCACTAGAGTTGCGGCATGACTTGAGGCCAGCTTCTTCTTTGCCCTGCGCTTTAGGTCATTCCAGCGCTTGTAGCAATCATTGGCTGTGCGCCTCACGATTCCAAGGGCACTTACGATGTCCGCAATGGTCTGCCAGTGTGCCTGGCTTTGTGCAGGTGTGGTCTTGGATCCTGCAACAATGACCATCTCGTTATCATGTCCGGACACATACTCGACAAGTGCATTCAGTTCCACATCCGTGAAGCTGGGCTTCCTCGACGGACCGGACTGTGTAGCCGTGTCGGGGGCATCAGCCTGTGCCGGACGAGCACTCTTCCTCTTCCGCTTGGAAGGTGGTGGTGATCCTGAGTGTCCTGCGCCGCTCTGGACACTAGGGGCAGGAGCCCTGGTGGGCTCTGTATCAGGTGTGTGGGATTGCACACTCAGCATGGGAGTTGGTGCAGGCATTGGCTCAAGTGTAATGGTGTCATGGGGAATGTCAGCAGAATGGACTAGGATGGACACTGTCCTGGCTGGGTGTGTGAGAGCTGGGGTGGATGGAGCTGCAGCTGCCCCTGCAGCCTCTCCGCCCTGCCTACTTGGGGCAGCAGATGACCTTGCTGCCCCAGATCCACGTGGCATGATAGCATCAACGTGCACCAGCGCACGTGTCGTAGCCCTGCTGACCTGGAAGTCAGCCATGGAGTCAGCCAGGTCTGGTGCCACAATGGGCTGGTCCAACAAGGGCTGAGCATGGATGGTGTCAGCCACTTCAGCCTCAACGGGAGGGGGGGGGATGATGGGTGCCCTTGACTGGTCCTCCACACATGGGGGGACAGGCTCACCCTGCAAGTTACGACCACGTCCCCTACCGGATCCACCACGGCCACCACTTGTGGCTCTTCCACCTTTGCCACCCTTACGGAATCCTCGCCTCCCAGCCATGGCACTGATATTAATGTGCGTATGGGAGTGGCTGTAGACAATTGTCCTGGGCAATTGGGGGTCAAAGGGGTTGGGTACCAGATGGTAATTGTACCCTAGTGCTCTGGCACGGCTGATTGTAACCCCTGGGGAAAGATGACGGGTCACGCAACGCACAGGAGGCCCAAAAAAGGGAGATGACGTGCACGCAACCCCTCCTAGACCACGTGTGCAGAAAGAAAAACCTGCACTACGCTGTGGCACCCAGTAACACAAGAATGAACGTATGCGTGTCACACGCAGCCTAGAATGACCTCTGAAGGGGTAGGCTACACACGGGGCAAGCACAGAAGTTGGATACGTGCGTGACTCACCGTCTGCCAGGTAAAAGAGCGTGAAAAATGAGCGCGTTTGGCTGGCTAAACCCCCGCCAAAAGAAGATGTGTACGCTGTCTGAGAAGACAGGACAACAGTAGAAGGGGACACTGTTTGAGGGAACAGGCCCAGGTAAACCAGTACAAGAGGAAAAATAGAGAAAAAGCTGTCAGAGGTAACAGGGAGTATGAACTGGAAACGCCGTGAAGTAAATCGTGTGTGAAACGACAAGAAGTACAGAATTCACCCACTCGCTCTCCACGAAAAGCACGTACAAGGAAATGGTGTTCTACATGTACCTTATATACAGGCCCACACGTACAGCGTCACTTACGCGGCGTGTACGTTCACCAATCACACGCTTTGTCACTTCTGCGTGTAGATCCATTTTCACCAATCACACGCTTTGTCACTTCTGCGTGTAGATCCATTTTCACCAATCACACGCTTTGACACTGGGACGTGTCACGCAACAATTTCCTGCACGTGCAGGTGACTATAGGCGCGCATATGCTGTTGACGGGTTTACGCGCTAAGGGCCTTTCCTCGATTCACACGCTGACGTGTGGGATTTCACTCCCTATCAGGCTGTCCACGCGTTCACACACGAGAGACCACGCTCCTGGCCAGGAGGCCAAATTACTGCCCCCCAGAGCCCTGAGCACGCTCCCACCTGCCATCTGCTGCTGCCTGACTGCCTGCTGGCCACGTGCCCCACAGTGCTGGTGGGTGGGGGTGTTGGGAGACATGGGTGGGGGCCTGGTGGAGGCTGCCCCTGGTGGCGGGGGGGTGGGGGTGGTGGGGGGCATGGCTGGGGGCCTGGTGGAGGGTGCCCCTGGTGGCGGGGGGTTGGGGGTGGTGGGAGGCATGGGTGGGGGCCTGGTGGAGGCTGCCCCTGGTGGCGGGGGGGGTGGGGGTGGTGGGAGGCATGGGTGGGGGCCTGGTGGAGGCTGCCCCTGGTGGCGGGGGGGGTGGGGGTGGTGGGAGGCATGGGTGGGGGCCTGGTGGAGGCTGCCCCTGGTGGCGGGGGGGTGGGGGTGGTGGGAGGCATGGGTGGGGGCCTGGTGGAGGCTGCCCCTGGTGGCGGGGGGGTGGGGGTGGTGGGAGGCATGGGTGGGGGCCTGGTGGAGGCTGCCCCTGGTGGCGGGGGGGTGGGGGTGGTGGGGGGCATGGGTGGGGGCCTGGTGGAGGCTGCCCCTGGTGGCGGGGGGGGGTGGTGGGAGGCATGGGTGGGGGCCTGGTGGAGGCTGCCCCTGGTGGCGGGGGGGTGGTGGGAGACATGAGTGGGGGCCTGGTGGAGGCTGCCCCTGGTGGCGGGGGGGTGGGGGTGGTGGGGGGCATGGGTGGGGGCCTGGTGGAGGCTGCCCCTGGTGGCGGGGGGGGGTGGTGGGAGACATGGGTGGGGGCCTGGTGGAGGGTGCCCCTGGTGGCGGGGGGGTGGGGGTGGTGGGAGGCATGGGTGGGGGCCTGGTGGAGGCTGCCCCTGGTGGCGGGGGGGTGAGGGTGGTGGGAGGCATGGGTGGGGGCCTGGTGGAGGCTGCCCCTGGTGGCGGGGGGGGGGTGGGGGTGGTGGGAGACATGGGTGGGGGCCTGGTGGAGGCTGCCCCTGGTGGCGGGGGGGTGAGGGTGGTGGGAGGTATGGGTGGGGGCCTGGTGGAGGCTGCCCCTGGTGGCGGGGGGGTGAGGGTGGTAGGAGGCATGGGTGGGGGCCTGGTGGAGGCTGCCCCTTGTGGCGGGGGGGTGAGGGTGGTGGGAGGCATGGGTGGGGGCCTGGTGGAGGCTGCCCCTGGTGGCGGGGGGGTGGGGGTGGTGGGAGGCATGGGTGGGGGCCTGGTGGAGGCTGCCCCTGGTGGCGGGGGGGTGAGGGTGGTGGGAGGCATGGGTGGGGGCCTGGTGGAGGCTGCCCCTGGTGGCGGGAGGGTGGGGGTGGTGGGAGGCATGGGTGGGGGCCTGGTGGAGGCTGCCCCTGGTGGCGGGAGGGTGGGGGTGGTGGGAGACATGAGTGGGGGCCTGGTGGAGGCTGCCCCTGGTGGCGGGGGGGGTGGGGGTGGTGTCAGACATGGGTGGGGGCCTGGTGGAGGGTGCCCCTGGTGGCGGGGGGGTGGGGGTGGTGGGAGGCATGGGTGGGGGCCTGGTGGAGGCTGCCCCTGGTGGCGGAGGGTGAGGGTGGTGGGAGGCATGGGTGGGGGCCTGGTGGAGGCTGCCCCTGGTGGCGGGGGGGTGGGGGTGGTGGGGGGCATGGGTGGGGGCCTGGTGGAGGCTGCCCCTGGTGGCGGGGGGGTGGGGGGCATGGGTGGGGGCCTGGTGGAGGCTGCCCCTGGTGGCGTGGGGGTGGTGGGAGACATGGGTGGGGGCCTGGTGGAGGCTGCCCCTGCACTGCTGGGGGTTGGGGCTGGTGGGAGGCATGGGTGGGGGCCTGGTGGAGGCTGCCCCTGCACTGCTGGGGGTTGGGGGTGGTGGGAGGCATGGGTGGGGGCCTGGTGGAGTCTGCCCCTGCACTGCTGGGGGTTGGGGGTGGTGGGAGGCATGGGTGGGGGCCTGGTGGAGGCTGCCCCTGGTGGCGGGGGGGTGGGGGTGGTGGGAGACATGGGTGGGGGCCTGGTGGAGGCTGCCCCTGCACTGCTGGGGGTTGGGGGTGGTGGGAGGCATGGGTGGGGGCCTGGTGGAGGCTGCCCCTGCACTGCTGGGGGTTGGGGGTGGTGGGAGGCATGGGTGGGGGTCTGGTGGAGGCTGCCCCTGCACTGCTGGGGGTTGGGGGTGGTGGGAGGCATGGGTGGGGGCCTGGTGGAGGCTGCCCCTGGTGGCGGGGGGGTGGGGGTGGTGGGAGACATGGGTGGGGGCCTGGTGGAGGCTGCCCCTGCACTGCTGGGGGGTGGGGGTGCAGGGGGACATGAGCAGGTGTGCAGGGTAGTCCCCTGTTTTGTAGGCTGCCTGCAGGGGCCGTGGAGGGTGTACAGGGAACACCTGTGAGGACCCACCCAGCCTAATCGCGTGTGACTTCCCACGCACCCCTGTAATACACGTACCCTGGCTAATCGCATGTAAAACTTCCCGCATACCCCTGTAATACACGTACCCAGCCAAATCGCGTGTGATAATTCCTGCGCACCCCTGTAATACACGTACCCTGGCCAATCGCGTGTTAAACTTCCCGCGTACCCCTGTAATACACGTACCCTGGCTAATCGCATGTAAAACTTCCCGCATACCCCTGTAATACACGTACCCTGGCCAATCGCGTGTTAAACTTCCCGCGTACCCCTGTAATACACGTACCCTGGCTAATCGCGTGTATAACTTCCCGCGTACCCCTGTAATACACGTACCCTGGCCAATCGCGTGTTAAACTTCCCGCGTACCCCTGTAATACACGTACCCTGGCTAATCGCGTGTATAACTTCCCGCCTACCCCTGTAATACACGTACCCTGGCCAATCGCGTGTTACACTTCCCGCGTACCCCTGTAATACACGTACCCTGGCTAATCGCGTGTATAACTTCACGCGTACCCCTGATATGCACGTTACCCGCTTTGCGTTCCTTGTTTGGCAGCCCTGTAAACTGGTCCAGGGTTAGCGCAGCCCTTTGCGATGATTTTGCGATTTTGATGGCTTTTCCTTGCGCGAGGGCGTTCTTGGGGGCGTTACTGGCGCTGCTGCAGGGTCGCTGCGATACTCTGCGCCACGGCTGGTTTGGGAGCCTAAAATCCATGAATACGCTGTGCGCGGAAATCGGTTTTAGCGCACGTGCCTGGCGCAGTCAATCGCACGCGGACACTCTGCGCCAGCCGCTTGCGACACTTTTCTGCGAAATTCTATGAATTACCCTGTAAATTGTGTAAATTACACAAAATACCTAGGGATGTGGATCAATGGCAACATCAGTGACGCTCCTTGGGTCGAAAAAACAAAAGCACAAAATAAACAACTAACAGCGCAAGGTCAATTGATTTGCAAAAAATTCTGCAAGTTTTCTTTGAAGGTAGTAAACCTACTTTTATAGACAAAAACATGCATGCTGGCAGCCGCCTTCTAGTCACCTTACTGCTTAGCCTAGCACAGGCGCGCCTTCATGTTACAGGAGCCTCTCACCCTTTCCCAGAGTTCTCAAAAGTAACCATAAATATGACCTCATCCTCAATTCCAGGGATCAAACTTCCCTTAACATTAACTTAAACTACCCTAATATCAGACCTATGACATTCTTACCTAAACTAAGCCTTATTTCCAAGTCCGCCAGAGCCAATCTAGACACCAAATTCGGAAGCAGTAGCAACCTTAACTCCATCACAATGGATTTACCTATATGCTAGGAAACCTAAACCTAACCAACCCTGCAATATCAGGGATAGAAATTCCAAGCTCAGCTCTAGATTTAACAGAAACCTCTCTTCACAGTCTAGAGCTCAAGACAAACCTTGCACTCCTAGAATGACAAACAACTTGACGTCAAAGACTTCCACAAATAAAAGGATAACCTAGGAAAGGTTCAAACTAACCCCCTGGACGCGACTAGCCCCCCATCTAAAAGGTTCTTTAATCAACGCCAGATCGCAGTTGGCCCATGCCACAGATATAGCCGATCTAATCAACACAGGAGATCTAGATTTCCTAGCCGTATCCGAGACTTGGTTACATGAGGCGGCAGGACCTTCCCTCCTCTTGGCCATTCCTGACAGATACACCATTGTGAGAGCTGATAGAGTCACGTCGAAAGGGGGCAGCATTGCCTTCATCGCCAAGTCAAGTCTAGGGCTTAGCGTAAGCACATCCATTGCCAGTAAGTCTTGCAAACTACTTACAGTTAAGCTCTCCACGTCTAAGACAAGTACCTTAACTATTCACTTAATCTATAGACCTCCAGGCCCTATCGGCTATTTCAAAGAAGACGTCTTGACCCTACTCTCAGACGACACTAAACCCACGTCGCAAATTCTGCTGCTAGGTGACTTCAATCTGGGCTATCACGACCCTAATGACCAACAGGCCAAGGCTTTATCCAACGTCCTAACTGAACTTGGCTTTACGCAAAGAGTCAATCAACCTACCAACAAGAAAGGTAGAATACTGGATTGGGTAGCTGACCTTTACATCTATCCAAACTTTAACCTGGACTGATCACCATCTTATTTACTTAACCACTCAGACCAAACAAATAAGACACTAAAATTAATCAGATAGCACCTCCCATCCATACGAGGAGCAAACAAAATATAACTACCAATAAGCTCATGCCTCTTCTAATACCGACCTTGAACGCCTCACCAGAATTAGCGACCCAGCCGAGCTTGTTGAACTGTACAACTCCACAATAACTTTAGCCTTAGACACTATCGCGCCACTTTAATTTGAAAAAAAGCAAACCGAAAGCTCATCAACACTTGGTTTACCCCCCAGCTAAAAATCATGCGGGCAGAAAAAGAAAACTAGACGTTTTATGGAGAAATCTTCCGTCCAAAGAAAACAAATTCAACTTATCTGAATTAACAAGCAAATATAAAGCTGAAATCGTACGAACTAAAAGAGAAACGTACAACAACAGGATCAACAAAGCAAGTTCCAGCACCAAGGAACCTCTTGTGATCCTAAGGGAACTGGAATACCCTATAGTTCCTCAAGTTCCTTGTATCAAGGAAAAGGTATGGTGTACAGACATACAAAATGCTCTATAAAATAAAATTGCCATCCTCCAAAATAAAATTGTAGCCAAAAGACTCAATACATCCAAACCAGGCTTAGACCAAGAAGCGGAAAACACCTTAACAGCATTCCTGAATTCAAATTTTCACAAGGCTCGACCACAGAAGTGGAAAGAATTATAGCATCACTCAAGCCCTGAAGATGCCAAGGCGACATTTGCCCGGCCCAAATAATAAAAGAAGCTGCTAGAGACTTCGTCACATTCATTATTAAATTAATAAATGCATCATTCCGCACCTGCAGAGTCGCAACGAATCTCAAGTGCGCGTGTGTCCTATCCTTGCAAAAGAAAGCCTTATTAGACCCAACCATCCCTACTAATTACAGGCCGATTACCACAGTCCCATTCCTCCTCAAAATCTTAGATAAGGCGCATACTTCCAGATCCAGCATTATCTGGAGACTAATAACCTCCTGGGACTAAGACAATCAGGCTTCAGACCACTTCATAGTACTGAAACTGCACTGATTGACCTGAAAATGCAAATTGACTCACTCAAGGACAAAAGGCAATGTGCCCTGCTCCTCCTACTAGACCTATCGGCTGCCTTCGATTTGGTGAACCACTCAATTCTCTGTAAGCACTTGTCTTCTGCTGCCAATTTCTCACAACAATAGGTCTATGAAGGTCTTCTCTCAGTCTGCAGCCGCTGACCCATCCCTATCACATGTGGTGTACCCCAGGGCTCATGCGTGTCCCCCACCATGTACAATATATTCACAAAACCCTTATTTGATAAACTGTACCATCTGGGGGATATCTACACTAACTATGCAGATGATACCCAGATACTCCTACCTCACTCAGGCGACTATGACCTAGATCTAGCCCTCTTGAACAAAATATACCAAGTCATTCAGGCATGGATGGTGGCTCATGGATTATGCCCGAATGACGATAAGACTGAAATCCTAATCCTAGATGCTTCAGCCCACCTTAATAAACGTGACGTGCAGTACACTGCATTTACTATTGATGGCATCAACATCAAAGTGGCTAAAGAGACCAAAACATTGGGCTTCTACTTGGACTCCACCTTGAACATGGGTAAGCAAGTCAATGCCACGTCCTCCGCTACAGCGTACACATGTAAACTGATCCATGCTTGTAAACCTTACCTATCCACCAAGAGCTGCATCACACTAATAAGAATCTTAATATTGTCGAAACTCGACTACTGCAACACCCTATATGCAGGAGCTAGCAAACAGACCACCAATAAACTACAAATATTACAAAATAATGCGTTGAGATCTGCACTCAGCATTCCTAAGAGAGAACATATTTCTGCGGCCAGAAGAGAAACCAAATGGCTTTCCATTAAAGACAGCATTCTATTCAAACTAGTCTCAATCACCCATAAATGTCTAAACAATGCTGCCCCACAGTCAGTGCTTAATTTGTGGGGGTGGTTGCCAGTGCCCAACACCGGCACTCTTTTTTGGGCACCGGAACTCATGCGGGGCCAGCGCACATGCAATTGCTTTGTTTGTTCTTCCACTTTGTTATGCTTCGATTATAAATCATTGGGATTTGTCATTCTAGTCCAATGTTGGAATGACCCGGTTATTCCTCATTGAAGGAACCCGGTAATGGAGCCCGGTTTGGAGGCAGCCTTATGCTAACAGCACCATGGCTGCCTCCAAACTCGTAATGAGGCCCAATGTCTTGCAGAAATGACTTTTTCCAAGTTATACAACACCATGAAGGAAGGGTGAAGGGGGATGCATTTATGAGATGTGATGACTGATAAGGGCTTGAGAGTAAATTGATTATACAAAACACCTGGATGAGGTGACTGAAGAACGGGGCGAGGGGAGGGTGCTATTCCTGGAGGTAACCGATTAACAATACTTGGTGTACTTTAACAGACTGTGAGAAGGGGCAGAAGGGGTAGAGACAAATAAAGTGCAACAGTGACTGAAACAGAATGCTTTTTTATTTATTTGCATTTTTAAAGCGCTCACACAGCCTGGGGGCATTGAGGCGCAGTTACAGGAGGAGCATGTCTTAGTTGCGTATTTACTACTAGCCTGTGCCAGCATTGCTGCAGCGCCAAACATGTGACATGGCGCAGCAGCAGTGGTTCCATGTAATAATGTCGCCACAAAAATCTCGCCATGCAAAAATGTCGCAGAAAAATTGCCGTTTTTTATTTGCCCCTGTCCCCATATATATGGTCACCCATATAATATCGCCATTACCTTTTCCCGGCGATATTATTTACGGCGACCATATATATATGGGGATATTACCTGATACCGCAGCAGTGTGATGGGCTGGTGGTGGGCCGATCTAGGTAGGTCTAGCACTGAACTGGTGCGGCCGGTGCACCTGCGCCGAGGGCGGCGCCGTGCCCGCACTGCGGGCGGCGCCGCGCCCGGCATTATGGGGCCAATATTTTTTGGGCACTGGCACTTATTTTTTTTTACAAATGAAGCACTGCCCACAGTACCTCCAAGAAAAAATTATCAGAAAATCTTCATCTCGCCCCACGAGAGCTGCCCAATCTTGCTGTTTTATAATGCCCAGATTTAACCTGAAAAGAGCATGGAGGAACAGTTTCCGGTCTTAGCAGCCCAATACTGGAACGTACTAACCCTGCACCTCTGAACAGACCAAACCTTCCTAAATTTCAGGAAAAATACAAAAACCTGGTTGGTCTCTAATGACATCTGAAGGTAACCTCCTTGTGCTCCAACTTCACTTTGTGCCATACCGTATTGTACTTTGCCTGTAACCTTTCATGTACTGTAAATAATTTTACCTGTAATTACCTTGTACTGCACATACAAAACTGCATTATCTTGTCACGTCCAGATACTCTCAGGTGAGGAGCACCTTACAAATAAATAAACAAACACCATAAAGTGGTACCTGCAATGATTCATGGAGCAGAGTTTGCACTGGGATGCCCTTGGTCTTTGTGGTCAACTCTTGAAAACAATTTCTAGCAGACGGTGCTACGGCTACCCAAAGATGTTCCAACAGTCTGCATGAGATACGAACCGGGACTAACGTCAATTAGTGCCAGAGTGACGTGGAACATGCTGGCGCTTTACAGGTAAAATAACAATAAAAGACAGTCCTCCACAATTCAATATTGTACACAGCCCGCGAAGAGCCAAGAATGAGTCCATTCTCATTCAATGGGTGGAACGATGCAAAGAAACCCTGGGGGCCCTTAACACCAACTTGGACATGCTATCATCAAATCCAGAGTTGTTTAAAAAGAAACTCTGGCTACAAGACTGGATCGACACAATAGAGCAGAGAAGCAAACACAGGCTGATGCAAAACATTGGTAGTGAGTGTAGACATCTAAACAAACCTTTGAATTATGAAGGACAATTTCCAAGCCACCATCACAGGAATCTGTACATGAAATTGCGGTTTAACGTACTTCCTAAGAATTCGGGCAGACAGTACTTCCAAAGATAGAAAATGAAGATTTTGAGAGGCCACTGCGGAAACACTGAAGCACTTAACATTGTATTGTCCGGCATTAAGAACTCTGAGAACTAGACAGTTTGAAACTCTCATAAAGGAAAGACCGACAATGAGTGGCGAAGGATGGTGGTTACTATGTTGCAGTGGAATGAGCAAAAAACAGATTTTTGTACTCACCACCTTTCTGGACCAATTAGTCAAATTATTGTTGGAGACAAATACGAACACAGACCTCCCATGCTAAATTTGGATTAACATCTTTGAGAACAATCCCGAAAGAGGAATCGCAAACTGTGGCAAGAAGCTTGATGCGGGACTCATAGAAATTGTTTTAAATCACTTTGATGCGTGAATTACGCTTTTGTTTTCATGTTTAAAAAAGTTTGTAACAAACTATTAACATTTTTAAAAAATAAAAAAAATACCAGACCCATATTTAGTCACTTTGAATTGATTTGAGACTGCAAAAGAGTTTGCAGACTAGCCTGCCCTAAAGTGGTTTATTTCTCCTATCCGGGACTATTGACCAGTGAACGCATCTCAAACATTTTAGAATGCTAAAATCTTGGATTGAGGCCTCAGAAGACTTTTAGGGTCAAGTTTAAAATGTGAAAAATCCTTATAAAAACTACTGAGAATGTTACATGCTACCACAATTTGTGACCTTGCTTCACAGTACCCAAACGAAGAAGCAGTGGCATCATTCATCGGTTTCGTCAGAAAGAAAGATGTAAATCACAATTAATAATTTCACAAAAACCTATTGAGTAACTAACCCATATGACAAATGATCTGCCTATTAAAGAAGGATTTACTATACTGCCAACCAAAATAGATCGTAAACTTGAGAAATATTCAGAGGATAATGGTTTTTCATGTGCTAACCAACAGAGGCCATCTACCAATGAATGGAGGATGAAGCTTCTTGGTGACTAACTGTTTGAACCCATGCAAATCGTTAATTTCAAGGCATAGCAAGCAAATTAAATGATTTGGTATTAGATACATGATTGGTCAAGTCTCTCAAAACTACCATTAGTTGGGACACAAAAGGAAATCAATTGTGTTGGTTATTACATAGCAAGATAGTAGTATGAGAAGAATGTAAAATTGCTTTTTCACTTTCACTGTTTCCCGGATTGAACAATAAACACCTCACAAAGTGACTGCCAGTGACTAGCTTCAGTTCCCTCAAAAAAAGGTGGGTAATAGTCCTGAAAAGAAAACAAAAATGGCAAAATACGTATGTGTTGATGCTTGGACTCTCGCCAGCCAGAACATTTATGGAAGGCTTAGATTTTCTTTTAAAATAGACATTTTGTTGATTTTTTTTTCAAAACTGAAGAAAATCATTTTTATATTTGACGATCCATGGATTTCCATTATAGTAACATTTCGCAATACAAATATTTGTGTTTATTCTTCAATGTTAAGAATTTTTCTTTTTGTTTTGTTATTGTTCACCGTCATACTCACACAAACCTCTTATTGGATCTCCAATCCGGTTGCTTGCTGACCCTACTGACCATGGTGTCTTCTTAATGAGCATCTGAAACCATTACTAAAACATTATATATACATTTTCATACATAATTGTGGCATGCATGGGATTTGAATACAAAGTGTGTCAAAAGGCTAACCACAGATTAGCTCTACCATTATGGAAAAAATGACAAACTTCAGCAACCTAATTCTACAAAGTAGAACTAATGTGACATATATACTCTGCTCAAAGATAAAACAGAGCTGGGACTTTAGCCTAACTTATGAATGTGCCCTCCCAAAAAAAGTGGAACAAAGTGTATAGAGCCCCTATTTAACAAGGATGCACACAAGGACATCTCTCAATGATCAATTCAGAAGGGTCAGCAAAATACTTCCAAACATAAGTGCCAGGAAGAAACCTTGAAGGTATACAAAACGTGTTAAGAGGGTCAAGTAAGGCCCTTCAACCTAGGACCATTTCCATAATTTTACTATGAAGCAAATAGGAAGCCAATTATTTGAGGATGCATTCGAGCAGAAAAGCCTCAGAAGTAGCAAAGTATTCAAGGTAAAATCACCTAGAATAAAAAAGGTGACATGGGCATTATGTACAACTGAGGGAGTAACAAACCCTAGTTAAATGTCAGTGCTCTTCAACTGAGGTAACATCTATCCACTGCTGATGAAATGCATGTTCCATCTGTGAGCATGAGGAATGAAACCCTGAAACCCTGGCAGAATTAGTTGGAGATAAAATAGGATGTTCCCGTTGATCTTTTGACAGACCACTCCTATTTCTGTGGTCATCCTCAATTACCAGGATGTGCTAGTTTCATAAGTGGGAAAGGGGCAGCATTAAAAAAAATATATGCAGAGACGGAAGTATTCAAACCTTTAACAAGTTTGTTGCTTTCAAGAAACTTGGACCCTTAAACTGTGTTTTAATGAAGGATTATGTGGTCAATCAATCCAGCCATGAGTGTGACTAGATGTCATCCCTCCTTCAACCCTCTCAGGATAATAGGCATTTTGCTGGATTTTACCACTACCACTATTGGATTTGAAAGCATTATTTACCATCAACAGTGGAGCAACAAGAGAGTAGAAAATTGATTTGTGTGATGTATAGAATACAAACATCAGGGAACTCAGAGATTCCATGCTCCCTGTGTCACTTATCTGATTATTTGTTATCTAATCTGAAAGGTGTCTTTTGGAGGGAATGCAACTACTCAACTGTTAGAAGACTTTAATATGCTTGTTAGTGATTATAGTCATTAGGAGCAGACTAATGGTAACTTGTGCAGACAAAAATGTATTCGATGTCAAGACAGGAAGCGAGCATTAGGTTTCTCTTTCTCTTTATTCAACTTGAGCAGTGAATATGAAATAAACGTTCATTATTGTAATTTCCCGTAAACACCAAGGAGAAAATGTAGTCTACTGAAACACATGAACATCTCATCCAATAAGGTTACTCCCCTGACTAGATCCTCTGATTCCCCGTTTCTTTCTCTTTCGTCACTGCTCGGACAGCAGATAAGTGCCCTTCCATTTTTTTCCAAATGTGTGTATGATGCATGGCGCAACACGTTTATTTCTTTTTATCCAGGGACACTCAGTGTTTTTTGGGTAACAGGAGCGAGACTGGCGACAGTGAGAGAATAGGTTCTCTCTGCCCTGCTCCTCACCCCCCAATCACCCACTATTATGCTCGGCGGGTGAAGGTGTCAATGTGGCATACGGGAACCCAGAGCGAGGAGCAACGCCGGCCATAGCAACATTGCTGCATGGACAGGTCCCTGCACAGGAGCTTCTGTTTCCTGTGGCAGCCATCATTGTGCCGCACATATGGAAATGGAGCAGCAGTAATTTGCGGCAATCACAGAGTGCAGCCGCAAGAGTTAGCAGGCGTACAAACACCAGAGCTCCATACCAGATGAAGGCCGGTTCTTCCCCTAGTGGCTGCCAAGAACAAGAAAACAGAAATCAAACTAAGAATAACGTGAAGAAGAGAACCAAATAGTATGGCTGGAGAACAAGGTCCAAGCTCAGAGCCTGAATGGTCTGAGGAGGAGGAACTGATTGAGCAGGACAGCTCTATGGCAGCTAGCCTCCAGAAGGTCCTCGGTGGAAAATACTATAAAAAAAGATAGTAGCAGACATGTTAACTCTGATCCCGCTAAGGCTGCATGATATTGAGTTACACCCTAGATGTATAACTACACTTTTAATGATGGGGAGCATGGCAGCAGAGAGTAGTAAGAACACACTCAAGATGCCCTAGGTCTCTTCGCCCCCCCAAGGCAGGAAAGCACTGCAAGCAAGTAAAGAGGCCAATAGCATTGTGGACACTTTCAGCATGCTGACAGAAGCCCACTTGAAAGAAAAATTAACAAGCCTCTGCAAAGACCCTCAAGCCCAGGGACAGTGAAAGCAAGGCTACATGACGAAGTAGACTTGCTAAAGTCGAGTCAGAGGACAGATTCCGAGGAATCTCTGGATGCACTGGAGCTAGCAGATTGCAAGGGCGCACAGCAAAGGAAATTCCGCCAAATTACTCCATGGATGTGGAACGGACCAGGAAGATGTTTAACCTGGAGTAATTGATCCACCCAAACTCAAATGAGTGGAAGCCATCCCCCAGAGAGGCAGAATATCTACTAGGCTTCACAAAGCCCTAGACAAGGAAGCTAGGAGTCACATAAGGGGGGATGCCTACAGCCGGAGATGGCAAACAAAGTCACAGCAACTCCAGAACTGGACAGCAAGATGTTAACATTTCTGAAGAAGACCGTGAAGGATCCTAAAAAAGGGATAGACAGAGCATGACGCATCTGTCAAGATAAGATGCTCGATGTAGCAGGGCCATTAGCATCAATATTGGATCTAGTGTAAAAGGCCACAAATATATACACAGAGATTGACCCGCAGGCCTTGGCTGGGTGCGTGCAAAGAGCGCTATGCCTGTTTTGGAACACAAACTGCACAATTTCAACTGAGAATAGTAAAAGAATCCCAATAAAACTCAACCCTAAGCTAGAAGAACTGGCATCATGAGAGGCAGGGTCGACGGTGCAGGGGTTTTTATTCGGAGATCCCTTCACCAGGGAGCTAGCCAAATTTGTGGGGACCTACATGTCACTGGAGAAAACGCAATCCTCTATTAAGAGGGTGTCCTCCTCAAAGGTTTTCACCAGGACTAGGAGAGGTAGGTAGGGCCGCTCTTTTGGCTGGTATCCCATGGACCACAGGTCCCCACACCAATATAGCAGCGCTCCAGTATTGGCATCAACACAGATTTCGATGTGTTCTTCCTGACGCAAGGACGCGGGACAAGATGTCGGGCGATGCCTGGATAAAGCAAACGGTGGGGGGTTTTCTCAACATTTATTTTTCCAAGACCCTTCCAAGCAGAGGAGCAGACACCCATGCACATTTTCAGAGGGGACCGGAAGGTACTGAACGAGGAGGATGCCGAGCTGGTGAGGAAGAGAGCGATACAGCCATTCGCTCAGCGTTGGGCAGGTTTGGTAATCAACCAATTTTTGGTAAGGAGAAAGAAGACAAAGCCCATGATCAACCTAAAAGAGTTTAACAGCTTTCTTCTGTACAGACATTTCAAGATGGAGGGGGTCCACATGCTACGGGATAGCATCCTTCCAAAGGGCTGGATGGTACGCCTTGAGCTCAAGGACATATACCTCAGAGTTCCAATCCCACCCCCCCCAAACACGATATCTGAGATTTAAATGGGAAGGTAGCTATTGGGAGTTCACTAGCTTGCTATTCGGGCTCTCTTCAGCTCCTTGGTGTTTCACCAAGCTCATAAAACCCATAGCAACGAGACTCGGAGAAGCAGGATGCCTTCTCATGATATTTGTAGATGACATGAGTCTCATTTCTAAAGACAGGGATATCCTGCATCAAACAAGCCGAGAGCGCCGTGGTTCAGCCCCAGAGTCTGGGATTTCTCGTGAATTGGGAGAAATCAGACAAAACGCTCTCTCAGTCGATGGGAGTTTCTGGGCTTTAAGGTAGACACCTGTCAAGTCTCTTAGGCTGCCTATGCGGATGGTGCATGTGATAAAAAGGGAAATCTGAGATCTTCTGAACAAGGATCATTTCTTTGAGGGAACTAGCCAGGGTGATGGGCCTGCTTTCATTCTTGACGCAAGCCATATTTACGGGTCCTCTCCATTACAGAGCTCTCCAAAGATTGAAAGCAACCCACTTGAAGAGGAATATCAGTTAAGTCAGTCAATAAGCTTTTAGTCAATATAAAATCTTCAAATAACATATACAAAACATAGTAAAAAGGAGATAAAAGATTAACAATACTATTAATACTAGACATAAGATTGTCAAATCTAGGACATTGGGTATTACTCAATTCATAAAAATTGCCAATCTGAGAGTATAAAAATCACTAATGATTTGGCAACATTTGGGATCATATATCCGAGGAGAGCACAGCTCGCAGCCTCTGACCCTGTTTTTATTCTGTCTACCCTATTTCCGTAGCGGTGTGGTATATTAGCTTCTTTCTTAGCAACCATGATCTGTGGGTATATTTAGCAAACCCAAAAACTATTGTGTGGAAAAGAACATTGCCGCAAAAACAAAATTGCTGGTCTGGAATCTCTTACCCCTGTTTCTCTGAGTATTGGCTTTAGATACAATTGCCTCAGGAGTTTGGTTTTTTCACATAACAGCATAACATGAGTCATTGATTCAACAGCCTGCCCGCACAGCTGGCATTTATCTGTGTTCATCTCTTTCCAGGTGTATGTAAAGGCGGCCACTGGCAGAAAACACTTGTGTATAGGTGCGTTATAAATGCCATATCATATCAGAGTCCCCAGTCTCTCATGTATAGGGATTTTTCAAACTGGAGTGAGATAAAGTCTTGATAAGGTTTTCTGCCTGGGGTCATAACTTCAAGGTAGGCAGGGGCCCAGTTTAAGCTTCAAGGCAGGCAGGGGCCGAGTTTAAGCTTCAAGGCATCCGTGACTAAACAGTTACTCGCTCGTTGTGCCGCCCGGACCCTTGGGCTTTCCCAATTCACATAGGCTGATTTTTGGGGTTTTCCCATAGATTACTGCCCCCTATTTCCAAAAAGGTATTTTTTACATGGCGAACCCATTCTATTGACTTCCCTTTGTTTAATGACATCACTTGACCTAAGGTGCCTCTATGTTTCACCAGACCTTCCTGGTTCCATATAATCTTAACCAGAAAAGGACAGGACTGATAGACGCTAGGGTGGCCACTGGGGTTACCTCTAACTTTAGAAGTAACAATGCAGATGGAGTGGTCTTCGGCAGCGAAGTACATTTCTTTAAAAATGATTCTTTGGTAGAGGAGAGCTTTCCCAGGTTAGCATGGCCCCATATAGTGCTGCCGGGACAGCCTGCTTGGTATATAGATCTAGTGCTGTGACCTCGGTTTGCGTAAAAAACCTGCATGGAACCCCTGTATTTTTCCAATGTAGAGACCGAACGTTTTACCTGGACTACCCACCCTTCCGATTCTTGAAATCTTACCCCGAGATAATCAAAGTTTTCAACTTGCTCTAGTTGTTTTCCATTCAACTTTAAAACTAAGGGTATAGATTTTGAAAATCGGGGCTTGGTCACCACTACTTTTGATTTTTCAATATTCAGGTGCAGATCCAACTCTTTGCACTTGGACATGAATATTGCCAGAGATTTTTCCAAACCTTGCGGGGTTGTCACCAATAAAACAGCATCATCTGTGTAAAATAACGCGGGGTACTCGTCCATAGCCAGTTTGTGGCCGTCCTGGCAATCTTTTAGTAATTTCTTTTAATTATTTCTTGAACATATAGGTTGAATAAGAGGGGGGCCAGTGAACAACCCTGCCTCACCCCCTTTACTACTTCAAAGACTCTGGTGTTCTCGCCTCCCAAGCCATAGCGAACAGAGGTGCTGTTTCTGGAATAGAGGAGCCCGATAATCCTAATCAAATATGCCAGATCTTCACGAGTGGTTAATACCTTCCATAGGATTTCCCTAGATACCGAATATAACACTGTCCTCAGATCTAGGAAGGCAGCGTATAGTTTCATTTGTTTCAGTACTGTATATTTCTGGATCAACATGAGAAGTACAAATCAATGATCTATGATTCCTCTGTTCCTTCTGAAGCCACCTTGTGGTTTGCTTTTAATGTTGTTACTCTCTACCCACTCTTGAAAATAGCTTAAAATGATCTTCCCAAAAAGCTTGCCTGTGCTATCAAGGAGAGATATCGGGCAGCAATTAGCTGGGTTATCCCCTTTTTGTACTATAGTCGCCTTGAGCCAAGATGCGGGAATTCCACCTTCTCTTATCACTGCATTAAATACCCTGCACAAAACAGTGGACCAGATATCCACCTCATCCTTAAACAAATCCACCGGGATGAGGCCAGGCCCTGCTTCCTTGATGCCTTTTTGTGAGGCAATCGCTTTTTCTACATATCCTATAATTATGCACAGCCTAAGGCTGGTCAGGTGGAAAGCCTCAAAGAATCGGCATGTAGGCGCACCGTTTTCCATTCTCATGTAGAAGCTTTCAAAATGGAGCTGCCACTCTTTTGGGCCTATACAACAATCTAGTGTTGGTCGCCTTTCAGTTCCTTTTCAGTTACCAATTGCCAAAAGAGTACATTGTTTGGAGGTTACTATTTCTTTGTATTGTAAACGGGTCTACCTTAACTTATTTTTATCTATATTCCCCTTTGACTCAATACAAGCCAGAATTTTCTTTTGCGCTTCCACACTCATCATCATACCACTCATTCTTAAGCAAGGTTTTCTTTTTGATATTGCCCTTCGGTACTGAGACATGGGGGAACAAAGTTTCTTTTAAACTCTCAAAAGCTTTCAGTACACAAGAGTCATTAGCCTCTAGATCACAAATTAATTGTAAGTTTGGGATAATTGAGCTGTAAAGTGATGGCTTGCCCTTCTGGTCCAACACTTTTCCCCACTTAATGGATTTGCGCGCATGGCCACCAATGGTTATAATTTGGTCAGTTGGTACACCTCTGGTCGATCCCTCCTTGACTTAAGACCTCTGAATCGTGCACTCAAGGGATTGTGATCACTCGCAGATGACTTGACTCTGGAGGATAGCTCAGGTGCAACACGCTCGTCTTGAAAGCAAGACGACGCGGAGGGACACAGGTTCGATCCCCACTTAGAAACCTCTGGGTATTAAGCATGTTATAAATAACATATCAGATCAGATCTTCTCTGGACCTCAAAGTCAAGTACCCATGTCCAAGCAACACCTGAGACCCAAATATAATCAATGAGTGAGGAACCATTATGGCATTTAAAGGTTGTCGATGCAGGCTGGTCTTTGGGAAACGGACTGTTTAACGCTCTTAGATTCAAATTGAATAGCACACAGGCTGATTCAGCTGCCAATCGATGTAATCTCGCTCGGGGTGGGATTATCACATCGGGGATATCCCAAGCTGTATCTTGATCCTCCCATAGGCCTTCCAATAATCCCACTGGTTCCAGTTGGAGATTAAAGTCTCCTGCTACTAATATGCTGTTCACCCTTTTCCCCACTCGGATAAAGCTCAGTTAATCACTCAATCGATACAGGGTCTCCATATCTATTTTAGACGATGGTGCATTATAGGCATTAAACAGATTTAGCGGGTCATTCTCCCCAAACGAGCTGGAAAGCCTTTGTAAGTCTAACGAACCAATTTCTGATCCGCCACCCTCCAACCCAGGTTGACATCCACCCAGGTCATCAGGCCACCGCTAGGCCTACTCCATCGCCCTTTTGTGGCAGGTACACAGAATGTTTGATACCCTTGTAAAAAAAAAAAACAGGTTTGGAGGAACATGTCTGTAACACTATTACATTAAAGGTGCTCGTAAAGGTGCACCAGTTTACATCGGCCATAAGCCTGTTCAAACCGGCTACATTCCAGGACACTAGAGTGAAGCAACCTTTGGTCTGAGTCTAAACCGCCCCCTCCCTGTCACACATCCTCTAAGTCGCCTGGATGCCTGTCTTGATGTATTGTGGGGGCCTTCTCCATTCTCTTGTGCCCGTGGAACTCTATGGGGTTGACCCTTTTTTCCGAAAGGTAATGTTCCCAGTTTCCAGTGATATCACCCTCCTCGGAAAGTTGTAAATACCCATGCGATCTTAAAGCAACTGCTGTTTTTCCCATTGACGGGACCCTACGATCAATGCTTAGAAGGCCCTCAACTTGTGCCCACAATGTCTTAGTTACTAACCTGTAACTGTATTTCTCCAACATTGGTATCTTTCATCGATTCAGATGCTTGAATATTTCCCTTCAGACCGGGAATCCTCAGTGATTTAAAATTATTATTAATAATTAAATATATACATTATTTCCATAGAAAAAATGAATGGAGAATGTCCATTATGCCCAATGAGGCATTCACTTGTGTAGTCCCTCCACCTCACTTTGGTCATTTATGATCCTAACCAATGAGGTGGCAGGGCTTACTCTCCGCCCCAGGGAGCCATCTTCAGATTTTGAGCCGTGAGTAGACTACATGTATGATGACTGCCGGGCCTTGGAGAAGCGTCTCAGGGGAGGCGGGTGGGCGCATGTGAATCTATGAAAGATACCAATGCTGGAGAAATACAGTTAAAGGTAAGTAACTAAGACTTCTCCAGCATTGGATCTTTCATAGATGATTCAGATGCTTGACTAGAATACCAAGCAGTTAAGCATGCCCACATTACTATACACCCTGAAGGTAGTCTTCAGTGAACCTAGCATACAGCAACTCAAATAGGTCACATTTACTAGGGAAAGATGAGAAGAACAAGTTGCTTTCTTATCTGGTAACATTCTTTCGATGGGATGTTCCTCCGACGTATTCCACATCTATGACGGGTAATCATCACAGCTGTGCTGCTTCGGAAATTTTTTCGGCATCAGAGTCCTACACCGATATGCTGTCCCTCGAGAGCCGACGTCACCGGATGTTATAAGTAGGACGCACAACGCCCGTAGCCTTAGTTGTAGTTTTTTCTCAGAACGTGTGGCACCAATCTTCTGCCAGTATGACTACAGAAAGCCTTGCGGAAACGTAAGCTGCAATCGCCTAAGGAATTCAGTAGAGGGCAGGCTGGGAGGGTGCGATGTAGAATACGTCGGAGGAACATCCCATCGAAAGAACGTAACCAGGTGAGAAAGTAACTTGTTCTTCGAAGGGATTGTGTCCTCCAACGTATTCCACATTGTCATGATGCCTACCCCCAGGGAACCAGACCAGGTCCAGCAACCCCGGAAGCAAGTATCAAGGTGTTTTGAGCAAGCCCAAAAGCCCCTGTTAGGGGCTGTTTGGGTGCGGTCCTGGCGCCTATGATGCCAGGCTCATATGGAGAGTCAGTCCTGGCGCCATAGGCGCCAGGCTCATAGAGTAAACTTACCTGATGCAGACCATGCTGCAAGCTTACCTGGTGCAGACCATGCTGCAGAGCTCCAAGCCAAATGAGGCTTGGAAGGGACTATTTTACCTAGGGACTATTTTTTTACTCAGGTGGGGCTGGGGAAGAATACTCACCTGGGACTACTTTGGAGGCTATTTAAACCACGCCCGAAGAGGAGCACACGCTTTGCGTTATTCTGCATCCAGCAGCGTAACGCTCACCATGTCTGCAAGCCTGCATCCAGTCTTCTGCCACGCCCGCCTCGAGTCTGCAGCTCCTAGAAAAAGGGAGGAACAGAAGGAGAAAGGTTAAAATAAGAGCAAACCTTCGATCCTTGACTGGATTCCGGATCCACCGCACCTTCGAACTGGAAGAAAGAAGCATTTACGCGCGCCGCCTCGCCTGCTGCAGCGCCGCGCTGAACTCACCGCCCCTCGCAGCATCCTCACGATCCACCGCATCCTTCTGCACGTTCTGCCGCATTCTGGCACCTAAGGGGAACACAAGAACAGCAAAGGTGAGCCAAGGAAATAAACAGAGGCAATAGTAACTACCCCCATAGACTTACCCAATTACCGCCGGGGCTACTATTCCTCTTCACGGGTCGGCGTAGTCTCCATTGCATCCTCACCGCACCCCGGGCCCCTAAGGGGAAAAAAAGGACGACAAGGTTAGGCAACGGGACAATAAGGGGAACTCTCCTCACTGCAATAGACTTACCTAATTTTACCGCCGGAGGCATAATTCCTTGAACTTCATATTTCCTCGCCACACCTGAATAAGGGAACAGGCAGCTTACATTCTGGCCTTATTTTATTGAACTGTGTAGGATAAGCCAAATCCTTACCTGAACTTCGTCAGCTACTACGAGGAACTCTTCGCTGCGGTCAAGCTGCAAACTGCAAGGAATCGGACAAGAGTGAATGTCAGACATGTGAACTCTTACGAACTACATATTTTTCAGAGTCATTATTGTTCTGGAACTCACCGATTCCTTCGAGCCAGTGAAGCAACTGCTTATCAACGCGCCCCTGCGCTCAATGCAGGATGGAGAGCTCATCTTTTCAAACCATCAGGTGAGACTATAGGACGGGACATCAAAGATGATTTGTGGGGAGAACAGCGGGGGTGGGGGGAATTTACACTCGACTCCACGGGTGGTTAATTCCCTTTCTCCATTTGCAGAAGGATATTCCTACGGTCCAAGCAAACGAAGCTAGGTGGGCCAGTCCAGTCCGTCATCTCGGCCCTACGCGTCAAATTGGTGGAGACTGCAGCTGTCCAGTTCAGATCGACGCCTCTGTCGGAGCCAGGTGAGCGTAACAGAACACGAAGCCTACCCACAAATTCCCACCCGGGCGTAATGGATACCTCAGAGACTGACCAATTGGCCCAATTACTAGGGGAACTGAGGGCTGAAGTGCATTTGGCCCGTCAAGAAACTAATGCTCTTAGGAGAGAAGTGATTTTGTCAAAGGAGCGAATGGATGACCTTGCTAGGCAGCTATTGCAAAGCCAGGCTGGACAGGCACCCCTACCTGGTTCCGGGGGTAACCCAGCTCCTGTCTTATCAAGTAACCCTGTGCAAATAAACCTACCATGAAATATTCCATTAGCTCCACCCGAACGCTTTGCCAGAGATCCCAAAAGGTTTGCTGTGTTTATGAACCAATGCCGCCTGCACTTTTTATGCAGACCTGGAGCCTTCCCAAACGACCAAGCCAAGGTAGCCTTTGTATTGTCATATCTCAGCGGCAGTGCAGCTGATTGGTCAATTCCACTAGTTACTCAGGATGACCCAATTCTTCGGGATTTTCAGGGCTTTCAAACTAGCATGGAACAACTATTTGCCCCGCACTCCCAAGGACAGGCTCTGGATAACAAACGTTTGTCCTTATGACAGGGTAACCAGGACCTTTTATCCTACATCGTGACCTTTAATAGGTTGATAGTGGAAACTGGATGGCCTGAGGAAAAACGAATCACGTTATTTCATCGAGGGCTTCGAGGAGAAATCAAGGATGTCTTGGCTCAAGTCGTGAACCCACCTCAAGACTGCGCTGAATATATAGACTTAGTGGTCCAGTTAGATCACAGACTTCAGAACAGAAAGGCTGATTGAGCCAAGTTTGAGAATCGGGTATTGGTCAAAACTCACGCTAACCCCAAAGGAGCAGATGCTTCAGAACCCATGCAAATCGGAGGGGTTAAAGGACCCTTAACCCAGAAGGAAAGAGAAAGGAGACGACAAATGCAATTGTGTCTATATCGTGGAACTTCTGGGCATTTTCTACGGGATTGCCCTGTAAAACCACCCAAGAAGGTGGTAGGAGCTGCTGATAAAAGCCATATGGAGTCAGACTCGGGAACCGACCACGGCCGACAAGCTTGCCGAGCTTGAAGAAGGATACTCAGACCTCGCATTTCATCATACCAATGGTCCTCGTAGATCCAGGCCAGCCATCGCGTATGCACGCAGTAAGGGCATACATTGATAGCGGGGCCATAGGAAACTATGTGGACTATGAATTGGCTTCCAGGATGAATCTACCTCTCTGCCGAAAAACCACCTCAGATGTCATCACCACAGTTGATAGAACTGAAATTGCCTCTGGACCTGTAACTCATTCCACTGCAGAGATAACACTATTGGGTCAGGATGGGCATCAAGAGACTATTGTGTATGATCTAATCAAAGCCCCACAGTTCCAAATAATACTGGGGATACCTGTTAAGGTGGACGTTGCGTACCTGTATTTCCAGAAGACGGCCGAACTGGAGAAGCCAGACTGTTGCTGGAGGAAGTCGAATGAAGAAAAGATGACGTAAGGAAGCAACCTCCACCCAGTCCTGATAGGACAGGTATGGATGGGGATTTGCTCCTGACGCCACGGAAACACTTCCCTGCGGATTATCGTGACGCCAGGACAGTGCAAGCACTGACAGGGAAGGTTGATGATTCAGCAATGTCCAGATCTGAAGACTGAAGAAGGATTCTCCTAGTATTACGATGAAACTTGCCAGTAGTACTCAGTCCATAAAATGTCGCAGAGAGGAATGGCCAGAAGGATCCAGGTGCTCAGAAGCAAAAACAGCAGTAATCAGGAGCTGGTACCCCGGCCCAGAGACACAGGCAGAGAATTGTGGGAGAGAACAAAAAAAGGGGGAACTGGGAGTCCAAGGAAGACTGGAGCCCCTGGCTAGGCTGGTACAGAAGGGAAAACAGGGAACCAGAAGGGAATGGCCGAGACCCAAGGAAAGGCAGAATCCTAAGGGAAACCAAATAACCTGGAAGAACTGGGAACCCAAGGAAAGAAGACCCCAAGGGAAACCAGGGAGCAGAGAAAAGGGCGACAAAGGGCAGGGAATCCCCAATGGAGAGCGGGACACGGTAGGCACAGGGACTGGAAGCCAGGCAGGCCACCATCCAGCAGGGAACCCGGAACCTAGGGCACAAAGCAGGAACAGGAACAAACAGCAAGGTGAGCGCAGCGGCGAGTCAGGAATGAACCGCATTAAGACGCGATTCGCTCCCGTAATCGAGCGCAATAAGAAGCTCTCGGCATGGAACCGAGGCTTGAAGCGCATGCCGCATTGCGCATGTGCCGACGTCCCTTGACAGCAGAACCAGACTTGACACGCAAGCCCATGCTGCCAATGTCCGGTCTCCCCTGCGTGCATCCGCGTCTCTTGGTAACGAGCACGGATGACCGTCGGGGAACCACTCCACCCGCCAGCCGGAATCTAGGGTACAACCGCCAGGGTCGGAAGCGTCTACCCGTGGTAAGTATCCTAACAATACCTTGGTTGGAAACACATAATCCTTGTATTGATTGGCGTGAGAAGAGAATAACCTTCCCGGATTGTGCACAAACGTTTTAACCACAGAAAAATCAAAACGTAGGCCTGGCCACACTAACCACAGCAGTCATGCAACTACCTCCAGAATACCAAGAATTCCAGGATGTCTTCCAAAAGGAACAGGCAAACACCTTACCTCCTCACAGATCGTACGATTGTCAAATCGATCTCATACCCGGTGCACAACCCCCTTGTAGCAGGATCTATGACCTTACGGAACGTAAGAACCTTCACCTACGACAATATTTAGACCAGTACCTTGCCAATGGCTTTATTCGCCCATCCAAGTCCCCTGCATCTTCAGCTTTGTTCTTCGTGCCCAAAAAGGAAGTTGACCTCAGAACGTGCATAGACTACCGCGCATTGAACCAGATAACTGTTAAGAACCGATACCCATTGCCTCTGATCCCTGAACTATTAGACCAAGTGAAGGACGCCTGTATATACACCAAGTTAGATCTCCGGGGAGCATACCATCTGGTACGTGTAAAATAGGGCGACGAATGGAAGACTGCTTTCCGCACCAAGTATGGGTTATTCGAGTACCAGGTGATGCCTTTCGGGTTGTGCATTGCACCAGCAGCCTTCCAATACTTCATGAACAATGTCCTTCGTGAACTAATTGACGTTTGTGTTGTCGTGTATATCGATGATATTCTAGTATACTCCTCTTCAGAATCTGACCATGTGAAGCACGTCCGAGCAGTCCTTGAGAAATTACGCCAGCACAAACTATACGCAAAACTAGAAAAATGCGTTTTTCATGCCACAGAAGTTGAATTCCTTGGGTTTATCCTGACCCCAAAGGGAGTCCGAATGGACTCACGAAAGGTGGACGCAATCCTTAAGTGGCCATCACCAAGTTCAGTTAAGGGAGTACAAAGCATGCTCGGCTTTGCCAATTTCTACCGCAGATTCATCCCAGATTTTTCACATGTCGTACATCCCATCACAGCACTCTTGCGAAAAAATAAACGCTTTATATGGACTGAAGAAGCTGAAAAGGCCTTCCAAGAGCTGAAAGCGAAATTCACGTCTGCACCTGTGTTAAAGCACCCACGCCCTGAACTTCCATACATAGTGGAAACTGATGCATCTAGTCTAGCCATGGGAGCTGTCCTGTCTCAAAAGGACCCTGAAAACTGGGCAGCTTCATCCAGTAGCATTTTGGTCCAGAAAGTTCTCGGCACCCGAGTTAAACTATGCGGTTACCGACAAGGAGTTATTAGCCATTAAATCCGCCTTCAAGGCTTGTGGCATTACCTTCTCAGTGCCATGCATACCATTACTGTGATCACCGGAACTTACAGTATTTAAAAACAGTCAAGGCCCAATCGTCACGTCAAATCCGATGGGCATTGTTCTTTGCCGAGTTTGATTTTGTGATAACCTATCGACCAGGTTGTAAGAATGGTAATGCAGACGCCTTATCCCGAATAGGGATGGGAGAGGCAGAAGTGAACCCAGAACCAGTACCGATAATTTCCGAACAAAGGATCCTTGGCATGACTACTCTACAGACACTAGAGGACATTTTTCGCGCCTTGAAACACTTGTGTATAGGCGCGTTACAAATGCCATATTATAACATTCAGGTAAAGATCCAGAAACTCTTTCATCCTACAGCCCTGCAGGACTGGGTAAAGAGAGGCCCGGACTACTCTGTCACCAATGATTTGCCATATTACCAAGGGCAACTGTTTCTGCCACACAAGGAACTACAAGAGCAAGTCATTTCCCGTTATCATGATACCCTAATGGAGGGGCACCAAGGTATTGCAAAAACTGAAGCTAAGATTAAAAGACAATTCTGGTGGCCCACCTGGCGAAAGGATATTAAATCATTTGTGATGTCTTGTGGCATTTGCGCCCAAAACAAAAGTCAAAATAAAAAAACCAGCTGGACTCTTACAACCTTTAGACATTCCGCCTACACCATGGCACACCTTATCGTTAGACTTTATTACTGATCGACCTCCTTGTAATGGGTTTAACACCATTCTAGTTATTGTGGATCTTTTTTCCAAGATGGCCCACTTTAATCCTTTAAAAGGACTAACTTCAGCCTTAATCCTGGCCAAAGAATTCCTCGAAAACATTGTTCGCTTACATGGATTTCCATCCGTGTTGGTCTCTGACCGGGGCAGTCAATTTGTTTCACATTTTTGAAAGAAATGTTGTGAATTGGCGCAAGTCGACGTGAGATTATCGACCAGTCACCACCCCCAGACCGATGGTCAAACGGAGAGGACCAACCAGACTCTTGAACAATACCTGCGTTGTATGTTACATCAAACAGAGTAATTGGAAGGACATCATTTGGATCGCCGAATATGCATACAATAATTCAGTACATTCTGGAACTGGACAAAGTCTCTTGTATACCCTATATAGGCACCACCCTCGAACCTTGACTCACCCCAACACTTAGAAATGCCCGCAGTGGACCATCTACACGCTACGATTACACAAGCCTTTAAGCAGGCAACTGCACATTTGAAACAGGCAAAGGAGAAATATAAGAAAGATGCTGATCGGCATAGAAGTGATACTCCACAGTACCAGATAGGGGACCAAGTATGGTTGGCCACAAAACACATACCTCTCAAGGGAACGCGGACCTTTAACCCTAGGTATTTGGGACCTTACTCTATTAAGGCCATTATCAACCCGGTGGCCGTCAAGTTGGATTTACCTGCTAATGTGCGAATTCATCCCGTCTTTCATGTGTCACTTTTGAAGCCAGTGCAACCAGGGACAAGACTAACCAAGACACCAGACCCCGTCCGTATAGACGGGGAACCCGAATTTGAAGTTAAGAATATCCTGGACTCCAAGATGGTGAAGTCAAAACTTTTTTATTTAATCGACTGGAAAGGGTATGGACCACAGGAAAGGTCTTGGGAACCCAGTGACCACGTGCATGCCCCTCGATTGGTGAAAAGATTCCACCGAAATTTCCCAGACAAACCAAAACCATGGGGAAGAACGACTTTAGAAGGGGCCTTGGGGGGGGTGGGGGGGGAGTGCTGTCATGATGTCTACCCCCGGGGAACCAGACCAGGTCCAGCAACCCCGGAAGCAAGCATCAAGGTGTTTTGAGCAAGCCCAAAAGCCCCTGTTAGGGGCTGTTTGGGTGCGGTCCTGGCGCCTATGGCGCCAGGCTCATATGGAGAGTCAGTCCTGGCGCCATAGGCGCCAAGCTCAGAGTAAACTTACCTGATGCAGACCATGCTGCAAGCTTACCTGGTGCAGACCATGCTGCAGAGCTCCAAGCCAAATGAGGCTTGGAAGGGACTTTTTTACCTAGGGACTATTTTTTTACTCGGGTGGGGCTGGGGAAGAATACTCACCTGGGACTACTTTGGCGGCTATTTAAACCACGCCCGAAGAGCAGCACACGCTTCGCGTTATTCTGCACCCAGCAGCCCAACGCTCACCATGTCTGCAAGCCTGCATCCAGTCTTCTGCCACGCCCGCCTCGAGTCTGCAGCTCCTAGAAAAAGGGAGGAACAGAAGGAGAAAGGTTAGAATAAGAGCAAACCTTCGATCCTTACCTGGATTCCGGATCCACCGCACCTTCAAACTGGAAGAAAGAAGCGTTTAGGCGCGCCGCCTCGCCTGCTGCAGCGCCGCGCTTCACTCACCGGCCCTCGCAGCATCCTCCCGATCCACCGCATCCTTCTGCACGTTCCGCCGCATTCTGGCACCTAAGGGGAACACAAGAACAGCCAAGGTGAGCCAAGGAAATAAACAGAGGCAAGTAGTAACTACCCCCATAGACTTACCTGATTACCGCCGGGGGTACTATTCCTCTTCACCAGTCGGCGCAGTCTCCATTGCATCCTCGCCGCACCCCGGCCCCTATGGGGAACAAAAGGACGACAAGGTGAGACAACGGACAATAAGGGGAACTCTCCTCATCGCAATAGACTTACCTAATTTTACCACCGGAGGCATAATTCCTTGAACTTCATATTTTCTCGCCACACCTGAATAAGGGAACAGGCAGCTTACATTCTGGCCTTATTTTATTGAACTGTGTAGGATAAGCCAAATCCTTACCTGTAGGATAAGCCAAATCCTTACCTGAACTTCGTCAGCTACCACGAGGAACTCTTCGCTAGGGTCAAGCTGCAAACTGCAAGGAATCGGACAAGAGTAAAAGTCAGACATGTGAACTCTTACGAACTACATATTTTTCGGAGTCATTATTGTTCTGGAACTCACCGATTCCTTCAAGCCAGTGAAGCAACTGGTTATCAACGCGCCCCTGCGCTCAATGCAGATGGAGAGCTCATCTTTTCAAACCATCAGGTGAGACTATAGGAGGGGACATCAAAGGTGATCTGTGGGGAGAACAGCGGGGGTAGGGGGAATTTACACTCGACTCCACGGGTGGTTCATTCCCTTTCTCCATTTGCAGAAGGATATTCCTACGGGCCAAGCAAACGAAACTAGGTGGGCCAGTCCAGTCCGTCATCTCGGCCCTACGCGTCACATTGGTGGAGACCGCAGCTGTCCAGTTCAGATCAACGCCTCTGTGGGAGCCAGGTGAGCGTAACACACATCTATGACAGACTCCCAAAGCAGAACCAACGTATGCAGGTGGGAAAAGAATTTAGAATTTTAGAATGCCCAATCAAATTGCAGAATAGAGGACCGCCTTGCCAAAGGCCAAATCTTGCCCATGGATAGAATACAGGGAGTAGTGTTTTACAAAAGTATGGACAGAGGCCCATGTGGCTGCTTCACAAATGTTACGAAAAGGAACACCCCTCTGCAGAGCAGTAGAGGCAGCCACACCCCTAATAGAATGGGCCCGTAAGCCTACCGGAGGGTCCTTACCTGCCAAACGGTAACATTCAGAAATTGTAAAGATAATGCATCTGGACAAGGTGTGTTTAGCAACAGCTTGACCCAAACGCCTTACAGCGTATCCAACAAAGAGCTGATCGTCCACTCTGACCCGGGACATGTCTGAAAAGTAGAAAGTTAAAGCTTTCCTAGGATCCAACCTATGGAGCCTCTCCTCTTCCTTACCAGGATGCGGAGGAGAATAGAACGCCGGAAGAATAACCTTCTGGCTCAAATGAAATTCTGACAAAACCTTCGGAAGGAAAGAAGGACAACCTTGTCCTTATGGAACACTGTAAAAGGTGGCTTGGCGGATAATGCCTGCAACTCACTCACTCTGCGAGCGGAAGTAACCGCAACTAAAAATACAGTCTTAAATGACAACAGTCTCAATGGACAAGAATGTAAGGGCTCAAACATAGCTCCCATCAGGAACTTTAAAACTAAGTTCAAATCCCAACCAGGCACCAGGAAAGGTGATGGTGGAAACACATTATTGAGCCCTTTAAGAAACTGAGAAATCAAAGGAATCTTAAAATAAGAACACTCCTCAGACGAGTGCTTAAATATGGACAGGGCCACCAGGTAACCTTTAATGGTACCCACTTGCAGGCCCTTGTGGGCTAACGAAAGCAAAAAAGACAGAACCACAGGAATGGCACATGAAAAAAGATCCACATTCTTTACCCTGCACCAGTCGCAGAACTTTCTGCAACAGCAACGGTACAGGGACTTTGTTGCGGGCCTTCTGGCTGAAAGCAACACCTCCATCACGTCTTCAGGGAGATCCCAATACTTGTACCTCAACCTTTCAGAAACCAAGCATGAAGGTTGAGAGACTTGACCTCTGGATGGAGAACCTGACCCGCTTCCGTGAGAGCAGATTGTCTCGATAGGGAAGATGGCGTGGAGGGCAGATGGGCATGTCGAGAAGGTCCGGGTACCACGCTCTCCGGGCTCATGCCGGAGCAATGAGGATCATTCGGGAACCGAACCTCCGTAACCTCAGCAACACTTGCGGAATGACGGGGACTGGAGGAAACGCGTACAACAGTGGGAAGGACCACTCCACTACGAACGCGTCCCTTAAGGCTCCTCTTGGAGGAAATTCCCTCAAGCAGAATCTTTTGCACCTCCGGTTGACACTGGCGATGAAGAGATCCACTTGTGGGGTCCCTCAAAGGGTGAAGATCTCCAAAAGAACTTCCTGAGCCAGCTCCCACTCGTGAGAGACTGTGCTCTGCCTGCTCAGAGCGTCCGCCGCCGCGTTTTCCAGATGCACTGCCGAGATCGAAATTTCCTGCTCGATGGCCCAGAACCAGAGCTGCATCGCCTCTCTGCACAGAGGGAGAGACCTTGCCCCCCCCTTTTAGTTGAGGTAGTGCATGGCCACTGTATTGTCCGTCAGAATCAGGACATTCTTCTCCTGTACAGATGGCAGAAAAGCCTTCAGGGCTAGCTCGACGGCCCTCAGCTCCAACAGATTGATATGGAGTCTGGACTCCGACGGAGACCAACGACTGCTGACTGTCAGCTCGTTGGCATGAGCTCCCCATCCCGTGAGGGATGCGTCCATCACGATCGTCACCTCCGGCTAGGGTAGCCAAAATGGTGCACCCCGCATCAGATTGCCTTCGACGGCCCACCACAGAAGATCCTGGGCGACCGAGGGCGGCACCTGAATGGGATCCGACATCCTGCCGGAGGACTGCAACCACTGCATCTTGAGAGCCCACTGCAGAGATCTCATCCGCAGCCTGGCCTCTGGCACCAGTAGAATGCACGATGCAATGAGGCCGAGCAACCTCAAGAACTCGAACGCCGGGAGACTCTGGGCATGTTGAAACTTGTTCACCATCTGCAGAATGTGATGAGCCCTCACCTGGGGAGGCGAGCACTGCCCCAGAGATGTGTCGGGCACTGCTCTGATGTACTGGAGCCGCTGGGTCGGTGTCAAGGGAGACTTCTTTAAGTTGAGGGAGAAGCCCAGCTTGTGAAAGGAGTGGCTGGTGACTGACAGATGATCCAGGACTTGCTCGGGAGAGCGTGCCCTGATCAACCAATCGTCCAGGTAGGGGTAGACGTAGACGTGAATCCCCCTTTTCCCGAGATACGCTGCCACCACCACCATGAGCTTGATGAAGACCCTCGGGGCGGAGGTCAATCCGAACGGCAGGACCCGAAACTGAAAATGCAAGTCGCCAACTGCGAACCTCAGTAAGCATCCTTGAGGTCTAGAGACACTAACCAGTCCTGAAGTTGAAGGGCCTTGAGGACTTGAGAGAGAGTAACCATCTTGAACCTGTCCTTCCTGAGGAGCTTGTTCAAACCACGCAGAGGGGAGGTATTTGTAGAGGGATAGCTGAAGATATTTTGGACCCAGGCCCCAGAAAGTCTTGTGGAAATGCAGATGGTTTTGAATTTAATCCTTGCATACACTGGGAGCCAATGGAGAGATTTCAGAGCTGGAGAGATACGGTCCCAGGGCTTGAGGCCAAGGACAGGTCTCGCAGTCCTGTTCTAGATTAGTTGCAGCGGGCGGGGAGTGAGGCAGGTAGATTTAAAGAGAGTCTGTTACAATAGTCCAACCCAGAGAGAACAAGAGCTTGGGAGACAGTGAACTTCTGGAGGAAGGAGAGGAAAGGCAGAGTACCTCTGAGGAGGTGCAGAAGGAAGTTTGACATGCAAAGCCATAGTTCACGGTCAAGGCGCGCTGTCATTGCCAGAGCGTTGGCCGCCCTGATGGTAAGGGAAGCTGACGAGGATACTTTCCTGCCCATAGCTTCTAATTTTCACCCTTCCTTGTCAGGTGGGTCCGACAAAGGATATGACGGATGTTAGGCAGAAACCTGTGCAGTTCCCTCTGGGACCACTGCAAAAGATTTAAGACTACAGGTGTTTGCCAGTAAACCCACTTGGTAGCAGTCTGTACCACACAGATTCACTTGGTAGCTGTGGCTGAGCAGTCCGACTTCCCTCAAGAAGAGTTAGGCAGTATACAGAGTAATCACAATAGGTCAAAAGAACACAGTAGAACAAGTAAACACTGACCAGAGCTTGGTGTAAAAGAGATATAATTATTTATTTAAAAACCACATCTAGAAAAACACACCAGCACTAATAGTAAGCAGTTCAAAAACACGGTCACTAAAAGATATACACTCCCTTAGAAGAATATTAGACAAGTCTTAAGTAAAGCGCCACTTATTTTCAGACAGTGGTGAGCGCTTAAAGTAGATGGCACTCTAATCATTCGTTTTAAGAAGGGAGAGAAAAGCAGAGTATAATTTGAAACAGATCCCAACACTTTCACAAGAACACAACAAGAGAGGAAGACAAAGAAAAACCGTGAAGTTAGAGTTCAGAAGGCCAGATCCACTTTAAGAGGATCAGAACGAAATGTGTCCAAGGTCACACGGTTGCAGTGCACAAGAGTCTTGAAAAGGTTTGAAAAGAGTTGGACCAAAGAAAGGGACCAGTTAGATGGTCAAGGTGGCCAGCCCAGTCCAGAAGGTTAAGGGGTTATTATTACCTTGTAGCAATCTTTAGAAAGGGAGGCCTGGCGGACACAGTACCTTAAAGTGGTGAGAATACTCCAGCGGGGGCAGTTGTTCCTGGCAGCGGATGCAAGTCGGTGCTTCGTCCGGGGGAACAGAGGATCTCGTCAGGAAAGGAACGGTCCTTTTATTCACGGTCCAGTGATAAGTGGCTATCCGGTTGACGGGGTGCTTGGCACGGGCAATTCGACCACAAGACGTCCTGGATGCGAAGAAAAGAAGGTAAACTGGTTGTGCCCACCAGTCAGGGGAAGAAGCCTCTCCAGCCGGGAGATCTTCTCTGTCGTCGGGAAGTGGTGAGTCGGTTCCGCAGGGCTCCACCGGTGGTGTCGTCGTGGTAGGTCGGCTCAGCTTCTCCCTCGTCGGATTCACAGGTCCTGTGGCGACTTCTGAAGTTCCAGTCCCCAAAGCCCTGCTTTTATGCAGCACACCCCCATTCACTCAGCCTAGCTGTCAATCAAACATGCTAAGTGGGCCAATCACACAAGAGTGCGACTAGAGTTACCAAGGTTACTCAGTCCAGGGTGCCTAAACCCCCTCCCACACCCCCTGTGGTACCCAGACAGAGCGGCACCACTTTTGGAGGCTTCTGTGGAGAAGCCCGCCAAAAAAGTGGAACAAAGGGCTCAACTTGGGTTGGAGTCACAGAAGAGAACACAAACGCCATTTTAGAATCGAGTCCTGGCAAAAAATACCAACCGGCGAATTAATATTAAATAAATAAACTGGCGGTATGTTTGAGGCTATGAGAATTAAATAATTAAAGTTGGTAGCCTCGAACAATGGGAAAATCCCATAGGGATATATTTGCGGTCGAATATAAAAAGTAGTATCCACTGCCACCAGCCAAAAATCGATCAGGGGGGACGGAGACGTGCCCCCTCGACTAACAGACCCTGGGGCAATCGAACTGCCCCGACCAGTACGCCCACAATATGATGGTTTGTACCGGTTTCTGTTAATAATTTGGGACTAGTAAAGCCAATGGTGACTTTACATGCCCTGGGAGACATTAGTCAGTCCCAGGGTATGGAGTCTATGGTGGGGTGTCACTATGACACCCCTGTGTCACTGCACGAAGGGTGCTGTGTAACACACATAGTAAAAACACATGAGACCCTATGGGGTAAAGGACCCTATAGCCCATAAAACACAAACAGTCAAAGGAACACCATAAATCATGTCCAAGAGTGGGAGAAAAAGAGTCTCACTCTTGGCAGGAGAAAAAAACAAACTCCATAAATCCAGCAAAGCTGCTGGGAGACTCACTAGGTTAGGAAATTCAGCCTAAAGAGAGAATTCTCCCTAACAACGGGTTCGTCAATTTCTTTCTGGCTGGCTGCCACTGTGATTACGCAATCCAGCTTTGTATGCCCTCTTAGGCATAGTGGCGCTGTGTCAGTGGCTTAGTATTTCTTTTCTGGCCGCAAGACGAGAGCAGGTGTGGACAGAGGTGTAGATAATATCTTTGCTCATGAGTCCCATATGGTATCTAAAAGAGGGATAGTGGCGATTGTTCTCCTAAGCTTATCCCTATGTTCATATAAAACGGACTTCTTTTCTTCTGACGCAACTTGTAACTTGAAAAGATCTGCCGCCTTGCCGATAATTGTACGAAACGATACTAAATCGTCAGGTGGCGAGCTCTCTCCTGGAGAATCCTTTTCCCTAGGTTTCTCTATTACAGAGACGTCCCATTCACTTTGTGTGTCTGGGTCGTGAGTAATCTCCCCTTCTTCAGGGTCCGAGAAGTCACTAAAAGGGTCCTCCTGCCAGTCTGAGACCAAAGCGGTTAATGGCACTACCATAGGATCCCTTGTAGGTGAGTGTGGTCTTGGTCTAGGCGAAGACCTCAGTGGAAAGACTCTTGTCGGTGAAGCACTGCGTGTCCTCCGAGGAGGGTCTGGTTAACGCTGCCTTTTTTGACGTCTGCTCTTGGGTGGAGAGTTTCTCGGCGTGCTATGACGAGGCGATTTGTTTCTCTGAGGAGATCTTGCGTCCCTCGGGGTAGAAGTCAAATTCCTCTTTCTCAGGCGTTTGTTGAATTCATCAATAATTCTTTGCATTGACCCCATGAGTGCTGGGTCGTATGGATCTGCGGGCTCCTCCATAGTGGGGTGCCAGGGTGGACTATTCTCCTTAGGGATGACGACAGGGAATATTCAAGCATCTGAATCGATGAAAGATCCAATGCTGGAGAACTAAGGAACACCCAGAAAAAATAAAAATGAGCATTTGATGACCTGCACCGCACACAGAATATTATGTCGCCTCTGATTAGTGTATTAGAAAGAAAAGGCCAAGTCCCAAAAATGTTTTGTTTACGGGGGAGAAATTCTCAAGGAGGGACAGGTAATAGTGTATAGAGAAGGTGTGTCGGAAAACCCGCACTGAGAAATAATTATCCCTCACTACTGCGATCCTAGAAAGAGGTTGAAACACCTATGGTCACACACACCACTATCTACTTAACACCATTAATACAGGGCGTCAGCAGGTACAAATAGCCAAACACGTTAACGTACATGAGACCACATTTTTATGATATATAAAACATTTTTTAAAAGGCAGCAAAATTATACATCTATAAAGTAAAAGGACACACAAAAAGGATACTGGTCCTTGTATTCACATATAAACAATCAAGGAAATAAAAGAAAAAGAGGTAAAATGGGTAACAACACTGCTTGAACCACACGTCGAAATCTCTGTAACAAGTGATCGACGGGCGTTGTTACTTTTTCAGCGACTTGAGGAGGTGCGTTAAGCACTGCGGCACAAGTATGCCCTTGGGCAGTTAAGTCTGGCAACCCATATCCAGCATCGCAGCGCGTGCACGGGTAATTAATTCTAAGTGCCGGTTTTCCGACACACCTTCTCTAGCCTCTGATTAGTGACAAACACCCTTTTGTGTGCCCGATCCAATATATGCACTTGTACTTTAGGCTCTCCTGCTCCTCATACTTTCCCTCTCCCAAATGGGGAATATGGAACAAGTTACTTAGCTGTAACTGTTGTTCTCCAGCATGGGTCTGGCATGGATTCAAATGCTCATGAATATTCCCCGTCGTCAGGCTGCGAATCCTCGGTAAAGAAAAAATCAGTTTCAGTTTCGTTTCTGAACTGTCTTTCTACTAATAACCAATCACTGGTCTCTGGGTCATACTGCCCCCAGCCAATGACTGCCCTCTACCTAAGCCCCTCCTCTGGCAGCCATCTTCAGATTTGGTAGCACGTAAAGTGGCAGTATGACCAAGTGAAGAGCCGCAGAATATAAGAATTCAACCATTGACAACCACGGGAGGTGGCAAAAGGCTCAACATTAAGCATTACATAAACTCAACATTAAGCAACTCTTACCTCCTCACCAGGCCCACCTTCAGGCGAACAGGTTGCGCAGCACTGCTTGGCCGACTCTGGACTCCTCCCTGGAATCCCGGTTGACGCAGTAGAATCTCGTGAAGGTGTGCGCCGACCTCCACGTAGCAGCCCTGCAGATGTCCAGCAGGGGCACACCAGACAAGAACACCGTAGTAGGAGCGATCGCTCTGGTCGAATGGGCTCTCGGACGGCCGGGCAACGGTCGGTTGGCCAACCGATGACAGTGCATGATGCAGCCAGAGAGACATCTGGAAATGGAAGCCTTCGAGAGAGCCTTGGCTTGGTTCACAGTTCCAAATTTCACAAACAGCTGTGATGTCTTCTGAAAACTCTTCGTTCCGTCCAAGTAGAACTTAAGCGCTCTAGCTACATCCATCGAGTGCAAAGTTCTCTCGGCCGGCGACGAAGGAAAGAAAACTGGCAACACCAAGGGTTCGTTAAGATGGAAGTCTGACGGCACCTTGGGCATGAAACAGGGGTGCGTCCACAGCACCACTCTTGTATCGTGAAAAGTCAAGTATGGAGGCTTGCAGCATAGGGCCTGAATCTCAACCACACGTCGTGCGGAGGCGATGGCCACAAGGAACGCGGTCTTCCACGACAGGAACTTCAAAAGAGCCGAATGCAAGGGCTCGAATGGCGGACCCATGAGCCTGGTCAGCACCACGTTGAGCTCCCACGCCGGGGCTGGAGCCTTCACCGGTGTGAACGATTGAAACAGTCCCTTCATAAATTCCTTCACCAGTCGATGAGACCACAAGGACGGCCGTCCTGTAGTTCTGGTGTATCGGGAGATCGCTGCCAGATGCATCTTGATGGAAGCGTGAGCTAGTCCAGCTTTGGCCAGTGACAGTAGGTATGGTACCACTTGAGGTGCCGTAATCCGTAGAGAGTTGATCTTCTGTGCACGGCACCAGACAGAGAACCTCTTCCACTTATGTCCGTAGCACTTGAGAGTTGAGGACGCCCTGGCCTTTGCAACAACCTCTCTGCAGTCAGCCGGGATATCGTACCCTCCAAACTCTAGTGCTGCAGGAGCCCGGCCTGCAAGTTTAGCGACTCCAGGTCGTGATGAAGAATGGCGCCTCCCTCTCTGGAGAGAAGATCTGCGTCCGTCGACAGCTTGACTGGTGGGGACGCTGAGAGGTCCAGAAGGTCCGGGAACCAGATCTGTCTCGGCCACGCCGGTGCGATGAGGATCATCCTGCACTGGGACCTCTTGAGCTGGCTGATGAGTCGAAGCAGTAGCGGCAACAGAGGAAACGCATACAGGAACAGGCCGTCCCAGGGGAACTAGAAAGCGTCGCCCATGCTCCTCGGCTGGGGAAACCTGCTGGCGAACCTCTGGCACTTGGAGTTCGTCGCCGTCACGAACAGGTCGATCTGAGGTTTGCCCCATCGTTGGAAGAGCCAATCCACTTTATCCTGGCGTAGTTCCCACTCGTGGCACAGCGCAGCTCCCTGCTGAGTGAGTCGGCGATGGTGTTTTTTATTCCTGCCAGATGGAAGGGAACCAGAAACATCCCCTGGGCAACAGCACACTGCCACCGATCATGGGCCTCCTTGGATAGGGCTGGGGATCTGGTGCCACCCTGCTTCCGGATGTAGAACATAGTGGTGGTGTTGTCAGTGAAGATCCTCACGACCTTGCCCTTGAGGGACGGGAAGAACGACTTGAGCGCCCAGACCACAGCGCGGAGCTCCAAGATGTTGATGTGGAGAGACCTCTCTTCTGGGAGCCAAAGGCCTCTTGCGTGGAGATCTCCGGTGTGCACACCCCATCCCTCCAGGGATGCGTCCGTTGTCACCGTCTCCTGATGTGCCGGGGTCTGGAAGTCCGTGCCCGCCGTAAGGTGTGCACTGGTGCCCCACTACTGAATCGCCCGACGGAAAACCTTGTTGAGCGGGATCTTGTCTTCGAAGCTGCCCGCCGCTTGCTTCCAGCGGGCATCGAGGAACTCCTGTAGAAGACGCATCCGTAGCCTGCACAGGCGCACTAGGTAGATGCATGAGGACATCATTCCGAGGAGGGATTTGATGGATCTCACCCTGGCCACGTCCGTGGCTAGCAGGCGCTGCACTTTGCCTAAGATGGCCTTCGTCCTTTCCTCCGACGGAGACGCCCATCGTTCCACTGTATCGAACTTCGCTCCCAGAAACAGTGCCGCCTGCGACGGAACCATATGGGATTTCGGGTAGTTGATGGAGAAACCCAGCTCCGTGAGTAAGCAGACAGTCTTCGCCGTGTGCTCGACGGCGAGTTCTCTTTCCTTGCACGGATGAGCCAGTCGTCCAGGTAGGGGTAGATGTGGATCCCCTGCAGGCGCAGCCGCGCCGCCACTGGTGCTAGCCACTTGTTGAACACCCTGGGTGCCGACTTCAATCCGAATGGCGGAGCTCTGAATTGGTAGTGGCGTCCTTGAACTACGAATCTGAGGAACTTTCAGTGCCCTTTTAAGATGGGGATGTGGAAGTAAGCATCCTCCAAGTCCGACAACGATAGGAAGTCGCCCTCCTCCAGCTGTCCCAGCACGTGCTGGAGAGTGACCATCCTGAACTTCTGTGCCTTGATGTATTTGTTCAACTGACGTAGGTCCAGGATGGGGCGCCAACCGCCTGTCTTCTTTCTGACGAGGAAGTATCTTGAGTATACTCCGGAGCCCCGGAGCCCCGGAGCCTCTTGGGGACGAGCTTGATGGCACCTTTCTTGAGCATCGCCTTTACCTCCAACAGCAGTTGAGGGACGTGATTTTCCTTCCTGGCCATGGGAGGAATGCAGGGACACTTCTTTTGGAATTCGAGAGTGTGCCCATGGGCCAGCTTGACTGCACCCAACGGTCGGTGGAGATGGACTCCCACACGCTGACAAACTTCGCCAGCCGGCCTCCCACCGGGGTGCTTTGGTGGGGGCCCGACGCTACGGCCGGTTCAATCTTGCTTGGAGGCGGCCTTGGCGGCGACGACGAGATCTCCTTGTTTGCCGTGACCTCTGTAGGCCTCCTGGGACGAGGAGCGGGCCGCCTGGCGGTACATTGAGGAACCACCGCCTGATCTCTTGGAGGCCCCCTGTCTGCCTCCGGCGCTCCGAAAGGGCCGTCATTGCTGAAGGACTCCCAGGGCTCGGCCCGTCTCTGTGTCGGCCTTGATGGCCCGCAGCGACTAGCCACCAATCTCTACAGCCTCCGCCCTCCTGTCGTCTGGTAGGAAGTCCAGTAGGGGAGCTATCTTGACCATAGCTCCCTGTCGTAACGGGCCACAATCGCTAAGGCGTTGGCCGCTTTAAATTGTCATTGCCGCCTACGAGATGACCCGTCGCCCCATGGCGTCCAAATTCTTTCCCTCGCCGTCAGGTGGGGAAGTGGAGGTCGAAGCTGTCGCCCCCGCCGCCTTCTTCTTGGCTGCCGCTGAGATGACCGAATCCGGCATCGGCTGAGCCCTGAGGCATAAGGGAGCGGCGTCGGGGACCCGGTACTTCTTCTCGTACCGGTCCCTCTTGGCAGGCGTCGTGGATGGGTTCTTCAGGACCGCAAGTCCCTCGTCCCAGATATCGTCGAGTAACGGTACCATGAGGACCGTCTTTCTCTTGGCCTCTCGCCGTTGATAGAGGAAACCTTCCTTCTTCTGTTCCTCGGGGCTGAGCTGGAAGAGCTCGGACGCCCTGGCGATCACGGCGTGAAAGGAGCCAATTTCATTGGGCGGGGGAAGACCGAGGGGGTGGTGATGGAAGGTCCATCCCATCGTCACCACCGTCGTCATCCGTCCACTTCGTCATGTCTGTCGCCGTGTCATCCCTGGGATCCGGAGAGGGGGATGAAGTCTCCACGAGCCGCGATGGCATGAAGGGCGGTGGGGGGGTGAACTCTCCTCCGCTTGTTCGGAGGGCTTCCCGACGGGCCCGGTTCTGGATCGTCCGCTGGGGTTCGTGGTAATCTCGTCCTTATCTCCATGCATAAGGTTTGGATCGCCATCAAAATGGCCACCGAGTTGTCCTGAGGCTCGGGCAATGGCTGCGATGGGAGGGCTGGCCTCTCCTCCACAGGGACCTCGTCGGCGCCACCGTCGCTATCTTCGACCACCTCTTCGGGATCTCTCCCGTGGGATCGTACCTTCTCGAACCTTTCGTTGAGGCTCTTCACAGCCTCCACCAGCTCCTCCTCAGAGGCTGAATCCGTGTGCATAATGGCCACTGCCACCCCCTCTTTTTCCACTGGGGTCTTCACGGGGGTCTTGTCGATGGGCTGGAAAGAGGATTCCCTCTGCGGTGGCAGGAAAACTCTGAGCCCCGAGGTCGCCTTCACTGGTGTAGCCTCCACAGGCTTCGCCAGGGTCGCCGCGACTCCCTCGATAGAGGCCTTAGCCGGGTGAATCAAGGCCTTCACCACCTTGGGCACGCTTGAAGCCTTCACCTTGGGGGGAGGGTCACCACCTTGCTCGCCCTCGGCTGAATCCTTCGAGATCGACCGGGGCCTCTACAGAAGCTTACCAGGGTTCTCGGATTTCCTCTTCCCCGAACCAGAGTGTTGGCTCGTGGTTGATGGTGCCGGGGAAGGTGCGCCCTGCCTGGCAGCCGAAGAGCCCGACCATTCGGTGCTCCCGGTGCCCGCGGAGCTAAGCCTTCTGTTGGGCCCCCGTCGCTGGGGCACCCTCACAGGACTTAGAAGACCGCTCTGACCTTTTCTTCTTATCACCTGCTGGGCCCTTCTCCAGCCAGCTGGCGAGGCGGGAACAACGATCCCTCATGGTCTGTTCCGATAGGTTCTTGCATGTGCTTCTTGTCCTCATGAAGGCAGTAGAGACATCTCGAATGCTCGTCCTCCTTGAAAACATTCTGTAAACTGCATCAAGGGCAGTTCCTGAACAGCTTGGATCCGGGCGTCGAGCTACCCTTGTCCTGGGCCGCGTCCATGGTAGGCCTCAGATCTTCTGGAATCCTCCAAGAAGCGTCACTCGATGAAAACCTCACCCTTGAGGGGCGTTGGAAATTCCGAAATGGGTCCCTGTTGATCGGAAGAAGAAACGGTGGAGCTTGAGCCTCGATTTAACCGAAAAATGAGAATATATCCCTGAAAAAGCGCGAAAACGCAGCAAAAGCTCAAGAGCTATAGCACGAGGACTCCCAACACTTGAACGTGCGGTAAAAATCTGAAGATGGCTGCCAGAGGAGGGGCTTAGGTAGAGGGCAGTCATTGGCTGGGGACAGTATGACCCAGAGACCAGTGATTGGTTATTAGTAGAAAGACAGTTCAGAAACGAAACAAACTGATTTTTTCTTTACCGAGGATTCCCAGCCTGACGACGGGGAATATTTATGAGCATGTGAATCCAAGCCAGACCCTATGCTGGAGAATAGTCATTATGACCGAGGGACGTGGGTCTCTCCAGGGTGAGTTTGGGCTATTCCTTGTTAGGCATCTCATAAATGTTTTTGAGCCATTGCTCAATGATGGGGCAGATATATTTGGGCCGTTCCTCATTGGTACACCACCTGAAAGCCTACCCAAGGCTAATGTGTTTGGGTCTGATAATGGGCGAGCCCGATCATCTTGTATTCTTTTTTGGCTCCCAATACATGTTCCTAGGGCCACCTGAGATGTTATAGTTCCTTCCGTTCCATAGGTTGGTATGACCCCTAGCGGTCATCAAGCTCATATCTGTTAATTTGGGTTCCTTATTTTGGGCTTGTGGTCTCTCCGTAGTGTGGACGGTTGCTGCATCGCATCCTATGCTGACACTATCTCCAACTCTTAGATCATCCACCTTATTTTTAATATCTTTCATTAAGGCTGTTACCTCTTTCATCCAATCTCCCATTTTGGAAATAATAGTCTCTTCCACAACCTTTTTTTTTTTCCTTGTTCGCCATTAATCCCAGGATGTTATGAACGGTTTATAGTTAATATTTCGAATTACATAATTTTGAATGCCAAAATGTTGAAAAAAGGTTACCGAAAATGGGGGTGGGGAGGCTTTCAAATTTTTTTTTAGACATATTGACTGGATACCGTTATGAACCAAGATATCTATTGTCCTATCTACCTTACTTGGGTCCTCTGTCTGAGTGCCCACTGTTTGGGATTTAGGGGGGCCTAACATCCTTACTTTGCTTTGAGCTACTGGTTTCCTCCCCTTAATTACTAACTTCTTTTTACACACCCCCCACCCCCGCTTTGCTGACGTTTTGAACACTCGCTGCGCTGGGGATTTTGGGTGGATTAGCCGGAGGAGACCGTTGCATAAGCTTAGGTGCTGGTGCTGCCAAGGCACCATAACGATCGGACAGCAGTATTGAGGAAACTACCTCAATATCTGCCGTGCCACATTCTCTCAGGGAATTACAAGTGATATCTGGCTATACTTCTAATTTAACAGGGTCATCTGCAATTTGTCCTTGTGTAGCTTTAGGTGATTGGTTATCTTGACAATAGATTTCGATAATATGGATATCTTGGGCTTCTAGTGCCGTGAAATTCTTAATAACTGGGAACTGATAATTCTTTTCTCCTTCCTGCCCTGGCAGTTGTACGACCTCAAAGGGTGCAAACCTGTCCAATTTAGCAGTGCGTCTAGTTCCCCTAACCAGAGATTTTTTTTGGGATGGGCTCTGGGTCACAGAAATCTATTAAATCAAGGTCTTTGGATACAGCCATGCAGTTCAAACGAATTACCCTTTGTTGTTCTACAGCACCCACTGTCCCTTGGGGCGGTTTCCCAGACTCTTTCACTTTCCCCCCTCCCTCTCATTGTCATCTATACACTCAATGCCGTCCAAGTCGAGTAAAAGAACCTCCATTTTGGAAATTAATATATTCACATCTTTTATCGGTTGCAAGGCCCCAGGAGGGTCAACACCTTCTGCTTTCCTTTTGCCTATTCCCCCTTAAGACTGGAATTGGCAACTTTTTCCTTGATTGTGGTATTATCGACTTAAAGCAAAGATGTTACATGTCTTGGTCTAAAGTGCTAAGTGTTAAATACTAAAGTCCTATATCATACTATACTAATGTTATGATTAAAATGCAAAAATACGATACAAGATGCTTCAAAATGTGTTGACATAAAAGTATTCCTTTAATGAATTGGGGTAGAGTACCCTCTTTTTTGTTATCGAGGAGCCTCTTCATACATTTATTTCACATAAAAGTATTCCTCCAGTTGATATAGTCCGGCTGTTCTGACAGTTTGAACACACTGTATTGACCTTCACAGCATTAAAAAGCAGCTGTTAAAAACGAAGATATTTTAACATTGAAGTGCAACCAAAACAGCGCTGCGGAGGCGGGACTATTAGGCAAGTTAAATTTATTTATATCTTTCACTGCTGGAGCCGCTGAACCAGGGCTAGATAATACTGACTAAATGCAGGCCATTTAGCGCTTAACCATTTGTACGAGGTTCAGAAGCGAGGCACCCCGATAGGCTTAATGGGCTCCCATAGTCCGATTCCCCCCACACCCTTCATCCCTCGAACCTCTCTCCTGGGACTAGGCCTAGATCTTATTGGGCCGTCTCTCGCGATTCCCTTTTCCTTTTTTTTTCTCAATATAATCCAACGCAACTCAACGGATCAATAGTAAATAGAAAGGCAACAGTCTTACTTCCATTACACTGGGCGTTAAGAGCTTGAGGTTGGTAAAGTGGGGAAATCTGCTCCTTTTAGGTTCGCTTCCTCCACGACCGTGATCATGCAGTGAGCTCACCCCTTGCTCCACCCTCAGCGCAAACACCAAGCAGCCCCAACACCGTGCCCTTCCCACCACTGCGGGCTTCACCACTCAAGGAAGTGGTTTAAATATGCAGAGGGGGCTGGCCTTCTTGGAAATCAATGGATAGAGTGAAAATCCTTTTGCCAAGCGGCGCCAACACCACGCCCTTCCCACCAATGTAGGCTTTGCCGCTCCGGGAAGTGGTTTAAATATGCAGGGGGGCATGACCTTCATGGCAATCAATGCAAAGAGGGCAAATCCTTTTGCCAGGCGGCGCCATCAATGCACCCTTCACACTACGCAGAATATCTCCTACACACAACACATCTCTGTCAGTCGAGGCAAGAGTGGAGCTAGTATGGTGGTGGAACCGCATGGAGGAGTAGAACGGCAGTGCCATCAACGGCTCAACATCGGATCAAGTCATAGAATCAGATGCAAGCAGAGAGGGCAGGGGAGACAAGTGCAGAGACCTCGCCACAGGAGGCAAGTGGGCAGGCCAGGAACTGAATCTACACATAAATTGCTTAGAACTCTCGGAAAGGTTCTTTGCAGTGAGAACTTTTTAGATGTTATGCATGTTCTGGATCTCTGAGGTAGGCCCTACTACCCAGACAGGGCAACCTTCCGTATTTCAAGAAGAACAGGACAAATTGTAGGTCAGTAGTATACCCCTACTTTCCAAAACAACTTAAGCTATACATAGTGAGATGCCTCAGGGTGTATGAGGAGGCCACAAACGTGATCAGGGCAGACCACATAGCTCTGCTGATAATAGCGGTCAGGAAGATGCACAAGACCGCCTTTTCACCCACCCGAGAGCAATGGGTACACTGGACCTTAGCGCAGACAGGTATAGACATAAGTTGTTTTGGAGCGCATTCGGTAGGGGCTGCCATGGCGTCGAAAGCGTTCCAAGTAGGAATGCGGCTAGAGGATATTAGGAAGATGGCCGATTGGTCAGGCAAATCGGTCTTTAGAGATTATCTCAAACCTGTTGAACAGCTAGCTTTGTTGGTAAGTAAGCTTTAAAGAAGAATAATGCTCACCTCTTGTCTTGACATAGAATGAAGATTTTCCAAGAAAACTTGAAGGATAGTCTTGACTCCATTAAAGACAGAGGTGAGCATTATCCCACCTATTTGCACAACTGTAACATGAATGCTGTTGGTTTGAATCTAGTCTGCTTGACAAGCTAAATATTTTAAGTATAGTAAAGTTTTTCACCCACCCCCCTGCCTCCTACGGTCCCCCTTCCACCCTCTGCCTTTATTTTCTCCTTCAATTCCATCACACCTGATTGGCTCTCTTGCCTCTGCAACCACTCTCGCTACTGGATCTTTCCCCTCCTCCCTCAAACACTTCCTTGTGCAACCCCTCCTGAAAAAAACCTTCTGCAGACCAGTCTTGTCCAGCCAACTATCGCCCCATATCTATCACCCCCTTCCTGGGAAACTGACAGAGAAGTTGGTCTTTCCCCAACTAACCCAACACATTGAACTTTTTGGTTGCCTACACGACCATTAGTCTGGATTCCGAGCATCCAGAGGCATGGAAACTGCTCTTCTGAACACCCGTGAGGAATGCTTGCATCTCTTGATTCCAACTCTGCAGCTGTGCTCATTCTATTCGATCTCTCCTCTGCATTTGACATGGTCAACCACTCCATCCTCATAAAACGGCTCCACGATACCCTAGGTATCTCGGAGTGGGCACTGGACAGGCTGACCTCATTCCTCAGCGACAGTCATTCCCAGGTCATTCTGGGCTCTTTCCCCTCCCCCACCTCTATCTCCACCTGCGGCGTCGCCCAGGGCTCTAATCTTTCCCCTTGGCCTTTTAACAACTATCTTGCGCCGCTTTCACAGATCCTATCCACCTTCTCCACAAACTTCCAGTGTTATGCACATGACACACAACTCTTCTTCAAACGTCCCTCTGATCCTCTTCTCACTTCATTTATCATTCCTGACTGTATCTGCCATCCAGACCCGGTGTACTTCCAATGATCTCTGCCTCAAAGCCAGCAAGACTAAGATCCTTCCTATTGGGGCTCCTGCTCCCTCTTTCTCACTCACTCACTCTGGCCATCTTCTATGTGTTCTCCCTCCCTCTCCATCTGAAGCCAGAAACCTTGGAGTCGTCTTTGACTCCTCTATCTCCTTCGACTGACACATTCAGGACCTTGCACAGAAGTCCCACTTTCAACTCCACCTCCTGAAAGGAATCCTTCCTTTCCTCCCTTTCTGCCAGAAGCTCAATGTCTCCAGAGCTCTGTTTTTTTCTAGGCTAGACTATTGCAATAGCCTGTTTTCTTAATCTCCCCCCTCCTCCTCCTCTATACAACCCCTACAGCTAAACCAGAATAGGACTGCAAGATTTATCCTTGGCCTCAAGCCCAGGACCGCATCTCTCCAGTGCTAAAAACTCTCTTTCTGGCTCCCGGTTGATGCAAGGATCGAAATCAAATCCCTCTCCATCATCCACAAGGGTGTTTGGCATCGGGGACCACACTATCTGCAACTTGCGCTCACTAAATACTCTCCCTCCAGATCTTTGCGCTACTCAGGCACCAACTCTGTGTGTTAAACGTTTCGCTAAACAGCGAGCTGGTGGCCGATCTCTATCCTCAGCAGGCTCCCTTCTATGGAACGGCTTCCCCCTTCCTCTTCGTCTTGAGCCGGATCTCCTCAAATTCCAGAAGCTCCTCAAGACTTTCCTTTCCACCTCCTCCTTCCCTTTCTCCGTCCTCTGCTAAACCTCAAAGCTGCTGAGATTGGTGACCAGGACCCTTATGTGTCCTCCTGGGTCCTGGCATCCCACACCCAATCGCCTACAGCCTCCTCCCTTCCTAACACTTTGCTTTGGCACCCACTGGCCTGCGCCACCACAGGCTTGCACTTACCTATTTATTGGTGTTTGACCACTCCTCCCCTAGACACTCACAGCTGCTCACCCCCTAGCACTTCCCACTTGATACACCTAGCACTTAACCCCTACGCCCCTTTTCTCTCGATGCACTTGCACGTTCTTGCTCACAAGGCCTAGTAGGGTCACCTCTATCTAACAGTGTTATATCTAATTTTACTCCCATGTTCCCTCCATGTTGCTCTGTGGGCGCTTTGAAATGCAATTCACTTGTTGTATAAGTACCTTACAAATGCACAATAAAATAAAAAATAAGAATAAGGCAGATCGAATATAAGAATGGTGTTTGATAGATTTACATGCTATTTTTTTTCACTTTGTATCTTTTATTGAAAAAGCTTAATAAAAATCAAACAGTTGCAACCAACAGTGTTAACGTTAAACCATAAGGCCATAAAGCTACTAAACGGGACCACAAGCTGACTCATCTCTTTCTGGCACTGGGTAGTTTGCGAGTCTTTTCCATACTCCTCAGTTGATCCCTCCCCCAGACCACTTGGTGAAAGGAGTTTCAATGCTGGTCATACAGGTCGGGATAATAGTGTACGTTTTTCCCTTCCTCCCACAATAAAAAGGAGCTCAACTTTATCGGGAAGCTTTCCATATTATCATTAATCACTGCAGACGTGAAAATATCCCCTATTTTAGTTAGTAGCTCATTTTTGGAGGGGGTTGTCTTGTCCTTCCACTTCTGAGCTAGCACAACTCTACCTGCTCTCAGCATTGCTTCAACAATTTTTGGGAATCCTGGGGAATCTGAATCAACGGGTGGGGAGCTTAACAAGATCTAGAGTGGGCATAGGGAGGGAGCCAAGCCAACCAGGTTTGCTATCCAGCTAAGCATTTCTGACCAATATACTTGCACCTTTGGGCACTCCCACCACATGTGGTACCATGTCCCTTGCTGTCCGCAATCCCTTGGGCAGAATGGGGAGGACCCCTTAAAAATCTTAGCAAGCCTCACAGGAGGCAAGTGGCAGGAGTGCAGAATTTTAAAGTTATGTTCCATTGCTGAGGTGTAAAGGTTCCCTGCAAGAGTTAACTTCTATATCTTTCCCCAAGTGTCATCCAGAATCTCTTCCCCTGCCCGTCTCCCATGTGTGCTTGACGTTTTGCCTCCCCGCCATATCCGCCCTAACCAGGACTCTACAGATCTTAGAGAGGATACATTTCCTTGTTGCAGCCTCACAAAAGATTTTCTCAAAGGGGGTAAGGGTTCAAGAGAAGTTGGTATGCCATTTGAGGGCAGTCAGGATGCCCTTCAAGCGAAGGTATTCAAGTACATTGATATTGCATCCTCCCAGGGCTTCTACTAGAGAATCGTAGTCAATAAATGAGTTTTCCCTAAACAATTGGGCCACCCTTTACAGCCCCCCATCCAACCACTTCTGCTTTTTTTCCGGAATCCCTTATTCCCAAACTCAAACTGGGCCACCCACAGGAAGCTTATGTGGAGGGCCACGAGGAAAGGGGAGCATCTGCTTTGTTATGCTTCCATAGACCCCATAATACTGATAGGGTCGGGCGAGTCCTAACTTGGTGCAGAATCTCGTTGGGGTGGGTCCACAATAGGTCCCGTACTTTCTTCGGGTGTGTGTGTGTATCTTCTATGTAAGACAACTATGTCGTCATGTCATCTCTCAGGTGCACCAGCATAACTCGGAGCTGCGCCGCCTTGAAGTATAGCCTGAAGTCCGGGGACCAAAGACCCCAAACTCCCTGGGGAGTGCCAGTGTGGCATACCTCACTCTAGGTCTTTTCCCCCTCCAAATAAACTGGTGCACCATGGCTTGTAGTTTCGCTAAAAAGGTTTCTGGCAGGGGAGAAGGGACAGAAGCAACCAAATAGAGGAGGCAGGGGAGAATATTCATTTTCACAGAAAACATCTGCACAAACCAGGAAAGGGTAAGGAGGGGCTGTCATGATCTCTGCTTCCAAAAGATCAGGACTTGCCCGACTCCCTTGGAAGCAGACCCATAACCCCGGTTCCGAGTGCCAGCCAGTCCCAATTGGGACCTTTTGGACCCTGTCCTGGCGCCAGTGGCACCAGGCTCATAAAGATGCCCAGTCCCAGCGCTGGAAGCGCCGGGCTCATAATGCTTGGGTGGACTTACCTGCAGCAGATAATGCTGCTTACTTACCTGCCAGTTGAACCCCTGATCCTCTTCTGTTTGGGACTACTTTTCCTGTTGGGTGGGGCAGGAGCCACTCCCTAGGTTCAGAACACTGGAACTCTTCTGGAAAGCAGGAACTCTTTTCTTACCTAGGCGTGGCTGTGGAAGGAGACACCTAAGCACTACAGGAGGCTATTTAAACCACACCCGATGGATGAATCTTGCTTTGCGTTATTCTGCATTCTCTGCAGCAGAACGCTCATCGTGTCTTCTGCTTCTGATCCTGGGCCTAAGGGAACAAAGGCTTACCATCCTCGAATCCAGTCTTCTGCAGCACCTGTAAAGACAAAGAAAGAACAGGTTAGCACTACGGTCTTCAGTGGCAGCGCATCTCTTACCTGGTCCATCGGCTGTCACCAACGCCTCGCGCTGCATTCCGGCATCTGAAAGACAAAAGCTTACCAGCTCTTCGCACGCTCCGGAGGCCTTCGGCGCTGCATCCCGCATCTGAAAGACAAAAGAAGGTGCGTTTAAAGACATTGGGCAACTTTATTACTCACGTGCCATTACTCCTTCCCACGCCGAATCCAGTGGGTATTCCAGCACCCTTCAGCTTCTCTAAAGCTCCGAACTTGTACCTGCAAGATAAAAGGGACAGTTAGTGCGCATCGTGAAGCAGGCTACAAGCGCTTACTTACGTGCTTCCAGGCGCTTCTATTCCTCACGCGGGTTCGATCCTCAACTCTCATCAGCCGGCCATCCGCCATCGCCGGAACCCTGCAAAACAAGAGATATCATTACAAAAGACTTTTAAGACATTTGAAGTGCCCAGAACTTACCGTTCGTGCAGTTAACGACGGACAGCAGTCCTCTGAGGTCAAGAGGCCTGCACCCTTATCCAGTGAAGAAACTGGTTACGGCACCCTGCCCCGAGGCAGATGGAGAGCTCGGCGTTCACTTACCTAAGGTGAGGGTGTTAACCTTTGGGGTTCTACAGGAGAAGAGAAAGGGAAGAGGAGAGAGGCACCCAATAACCCCAGTTCATTAATCCCATATTTTCTATCTGCAGACATCTTACTCTTCGAGTCAGACATACAGTGCACAGAGGTCCAGCCCAAAGAGCCAACCGTGTGTTACACATCACCTTTGAAGATACCGCATTCACCCAGTCAAGACCGGCGCCTCTGCGGGAATCAGGTGAGCGTTACAGGGGCCCAGTGCAGGAGATCTAATCATACTTTTTCCAAGATGGGGGGTAGTTTACTTCTACCAGTCTGGACAAATCGCTGGGCGGGAGAATGCCCAAATATGGTAAGGACGAGCTCTCCACTCTCATCACATAGATTGTTTTAATGCCCGCGAGGACCGACTCATTTGCCCCATGGACATCACACTGTACTTGGGGAGGTTAATTTTCAGGCCGGAGAAGCTACCAAAGTCCCTTATTTGTTTCAAGAGTATGGGAATAAATGTTGATAGGTTTGTCAGGGAGCAGAGAATATTGCCTGCAAATAGAGAAAGCTTGAACTCTACCTCACCACATTGGATTCCTGCGATACCCCAATTTTCCCTAATGGCGATCGCCAGAGGCTCCAGGGCATTGAGCAAGCGGGAGATAGGGCAGCCTTGCCTTGTCCCTCTAGAGAGGAGGAGGGAGGAAGAGATTGTGCCGTTAATGGCCACCTTTACTGTAGGGTCATTATATAGCATCGAAATCCACTGCCTAAAATTCACGCCAAGCCTCATTTTCTGTAAAACCCTGCCCATGTACTTGCCACTGAACCCGATCAAAAGCTTTCTCGGAGACTATTGATATTAAGTGTGCTTCCAGCCCCCTATCTCTCACTTCACGCATCAGGTCAAATTATCAGCCCCCTTGCGCCGCGGGACAAATCCCACCTGGTCCCCATGAACCAACGATGGCATCATCCAGACGAGCCTGTTGGCTAGCAATTTAGCCATTATTTTCATGTCTGTGTTCAACTGGGAAATAGGCCTATAGGACTGGCACTGTGCTGGGTCTTTCCCCTCTTTTCGGATGACCACTATTAGGGCAGCCAACATGGGGTTTGGGAGGATCCAGTGTCTAGAGCGCTGTTGAACAGTTTGGCCATGAAGGGTGCAAAGTGGACCGAAACCTCTTATAAAAGCACACCGTGAATCCGTCCTCCCACCCGAGTGGCCCCCCCTCCCATTCATGGTACTAATTGCGTCTATCACTTCTTGGGGCGTGATGGGAGCTTCCATGGGTTCCGCCTTCTCTGGTGGGAGCTGCAGGATTGGTAGGGAGTCTAGAAATCTATCCACCTCTGAACTGTCCCCTTCATAGTCTGAGGTGTAGAGAGATCCATAAAAGGATCTGAACTCCTCTGCTATCTGGGGGTCCTCAATTACTTTTTCACCACCCGGTAAGCATATAACGCCAACCCCCCTCCTACTCCTTCTCTGCTCTCTTAGTCTCCACGCCAATATTTTATCCGCTTTTTCATCCTTTTCCATGTATTTCTGCTTCAAGAATGAGAGTTTTCTCTCTGTTTGGCCTCTGTCTAACTGAGGTAAGGTGCCCACTTGAATGGACGTAGTGTTTGGTAGCCTACAAAACTTAAACTTCCTTAAAACGAACAGCATTCCTCCGAAACTTTCCCACCCCAACCCCCCTGGTGCCTGGGCCACTTGTGACATTTATATCATCACTGGACCAGGCCACTCTTCCATGCCCCTATCCCGGGCCTCCGTAAAGCGAGGTAACTCCTCTGTTCCCCCCTCAGACTTCCCGTATTCGACATTCACAATCCAATTGCCCCCCACCTCCGGTACACCAACCAAGAAAGCAACGACACCACCGCAAAGCATTAGACAACTTGGAAGCCCTGCTTTCTAAGAGAAACCTTTAAGCTTTTGTTATCTCCCTCCTGGAGTATAAAGTACTTTGCCTCCTCCTACAGTGGGGGCAGGGATGCTGGGCTCAACTTCTTGAATTTCCTGTGGCCCCGCACTCGCCATCTGTCCACAAATCCATTCACCTTCTGTTCTTCACTCAGCGTTTCTCCTCTGGATTCCGACGAGGTGGATGCCATCGCATCTCCCAGCAATTCCAAAGTCACCCTTTGTATGCCAGCCTCTGTTACGAGATTGAATTTGTACCTCTCGTACTCGAAGGCTAGGGAGAACGGGAATCCCCATCTGTAGCGGACTCCCTTAGTGTCAAGTCATTTTGTAAGTGGCCCGCAGAGCCTCCTCCTTATGAGTGTAAAGGCAGAGAGATCCTGGAAAACAGTTATTTGTGAGTTTTCCCATTCTATCGGGTGCCTCTTCCTAGCCAGTTCCAAAATCTTTGTCTTCTCGGTGAAGTAATGAAACCTCACCAGGATTAATCGTGGGCCTCTAGAACTCCCTCCCACTCTGTGCGCTCTGTCGATAGTCAGCACATTGGTATCCCCATCATTAAAGAGCTTACTAATCACTGAGTTGATGACTGCCATGATGTCACTTGGGGATTCACCTTCGCGTTCCGGAAAGCCGAAGAAACTCAGGATATTGGGGCGTTCTCGATTTTCGAAATCGGCCATCTTTAATGTGCACTTTTCCTCTCTCTCCAGTTCTGAGAGGCGCATGTCAATCTGGGTTTCCTGTAGGCCCACTTTGGTTCTGTTGGCTTCTAAACCTTGAATGCGGTCATCCAAGCTGTCCACTCTTTTGCCCAACCCAGCAAGCCTTTTACCAATGTCCGCCCTAAAGCCTCTGATCTCTTCTACAAGCACTCACGGATTGCGTCTTCTGCGTCGGGAGCGGTTGATGTGGACATGGTTGCCTGTGCTGGGAAGGGGCGCTGGTCGTGGCGTAATTTTTGGAGGGAGTCTGCCCAGCTCATGGATAATTTCCAGGGTGAGCGATTCGATGGGGCCCAATTGCAGGATCAAACTGCTGACGTCTCATTGGAAGGGCAGGACAGGGTATCTGTAATTCTCCCCTGTCCGAGTCCCTACCACGGTCGACGATGGTGGACGCTGATTGTTTGGCAGGACTGGTATCCCCGCTGCAAGTGGCTCGGACACGGAATGCGAGTTAAGCCGGAAACAAGGTGGTTATGCAGACGGCGAGTACTTGTGGGAGTATGCTGGGGCTTCAGGGCCTCACCTCGCCTTCTCTGTGTGGGATCCATTGCATAGATGGTGCAAGACCTTGTCCTGATGGGCCAGCTGGCCACCCCTCACTCCTGTCACTGGGTGAACTGGCAAGGGAACGCTTGCAGGGGGCCACCGGGACGCCGCACAGTTATGTGGGTGGTGGATATCGTCAAGAGGCTCAGGCTTGTTGTGGGGCTGCCCACTGAGGTCACCACGTGTGACAGGCGAGTTGGTGGGACCAAAGTCAATGTGGAGCACTGCCTAGGGTAGTAGGTGCTCACGCAGGGCTGCCCCACCCGGTCAACTCAACACCACCTGGTGGGGACACTGCTTTTGATCTTATATCTTCTCAGCGGCCCCGTGGGCGAAGATGAGGATGGTTCTTGTAGGCCAGGAGGCCCTGGTGCAGCCCGGTGTACTTATTCCCCTCCCAAGACGGGAGGCGGGTCTACCGGCCCCCCGGTGGCCTCCCGCGGTCAAAGAGAGAAGCAGAGGTCGCTGGGCCGGGCCGGTGCTTGTACAGTGTAATAAGGGTCTTGTTTAAGGGCCTGAGCTCAGTCGCGGGCCACCTGGGGTGGCCTTATTTACTACGGCTCCGGTGTTGTCGAAAAGCTCCTCCTGCTGCTGCGCCCATGAGCACGGTGGAAGCGGGGTGAAGAGGACTCAGTGGGTCTCTGGAGGCTGAGGGGCAGCGCCAGCCGCAGCACCGAAACCGCACCTATCCCTGCATGGTCGGGAGACGTTCCTTCTCTCAGGGCTCCTGGTCAGCCCAGAGTCTTTCGGTGTGTGGCCCCTTTCTGGAGGGGACATTTCTCTGGATCCCGCGAGACAAGATCTGGACCGGGGGGTGCTCCGCAGGTTTAGGCAATACCAGGGGGGTCTATTCCCTTCCTCGGGGGCTTTCTGGGAGGGCTCTACCCGAAATTAGGCCCGCTGGAATGGAGCAGCACTCAGGTGCTTTGCATTGCTGCGCCCCCTGGTGGCCGATCACCTTACATGCTATTTTAATAACTTATGTATATTGTGATGAAATGCTGTGCTTATACCACCCAGGTTGTAGAGTAACAGTGTTGTTTTTGTTTGCCCAGGGACTGAGGTGAAGCCGGTGTAGAGGAAGACACGCAGATCTTTAGGTTACAGCAGTTCTCTTAGAATGTGGAGCGAGAATGCAGAGTCGGAGGTGTAATCTGGCACTGAAGAAAGAGAAACTGGTAAGCAGAGGAGGATCTAGTCAGGGTGGGGGACATGTTTGGAGATGTGTACATGTTTCAATGGACTACAGTTTCTCCATAGTGGTTATGGGAAATGCAGTTTAAGAACTTTTATTTGTTTAACGTTCACTGCTCAAGAAGAAGAAAGAGAAGCATAATGCTCACATCTGTGTATTTGATAGAATCAAGACTTTCTATCAAGCTCTCTTGGAAAATCTTCATTCTATGGGATACTCAACATGTGAACTCGAGTAATAGTTTCAAATAGGTATGGAAATATACTACAAAACTTATTAAAGTCAAATAGTGTGAGAATGATCAATGCTCTAAATTCTCCAGTCAAATGTACAGAGAGCGGTTTGTAAAAATGTAATGACTGATTATGGGAATCCTTTTTGCCTTTTCAGTTTGTGCCCTTGGGGATCTGCCACTGACCAACAGGGTGCGGCTAGAGAATCCTGGGATCCAGTGTGGCAGCGTTTTGCCACATTTGCCGTAAGGGCAACTGCTCGCTCACCATATCATTGCCCTGTCGAAAAGCCCAGTGAACTGGTTTCGACCGATCAAAAACCGTGCAAAAACACAGGTGGCAATCCTGGGTTTGGCGCTGGACCCAGTGGGTAGCCATGCTGGTTAGGACAAATGATTGTTCCAATCTAACACACACACACACACACTTGACAGACATAATAATTTCATAACACAAGATAACTGTAAATCGTTGAATAGTTGTGAAGTTGTGAGATACACTGAAGGTTGAGGTTTAATCATGGTAATGTTTGCAAACCTTTTAATGATACAGCATTTAATTTGCAGGTTATCAGGGATTGTGAATGGTCAGTTTTCAGAAGAAAGCATCCTAGATTTCAATCCCTTAATAAAATTCATGCCATGGATGTGGCGTTATGGACTGTACAAAGCTCAACCATTTGTCTGAAGACATAGTCTGTAAAATTGTGCAAAGTCTTATGCAATGAACTACCAGCAAGGTATGTAGCAAACGTGGTCAAAGATCCCCTCATGAATGGGAATGCCTGGTTACTGATCACTTGTCGTGCCTGTGGAAAAGACAGGCGGTAATTAACAAATTGCACCCTAAGAAGAGCAACAGGAGAAGGGATCAACGTAAAGTGACCAAAAATTAAAAAAAACGTCAACCACCATCCACCAACAGGCCAAGCAGAGGCAGTTCGACACACAGGAGTCCATGTAGCGATTCACACTCCGCATCCATTGTATACGTCTTTGCCTTAGGTAATAAGACATCTACTTACATTAATACTGTCTTACTGCTCCATCTCAACAGATAGTGCATGGAGTTCTTCATTGACACTGGAGCCAATGTGTCTTCGGTAAAGCTGAATTAAGTGCACTTCAAAATAACTATTCCTTAAATAGCAACATAAACCAACATATAGTCCTTTGGTTCTAATAAGGAGCTTCCCTGCAAAAGAATTTCATCCTTCAGGCCTCTCTGCAAGGGCTACATTTATAAAGTCGAAATATTTGTTCTCGGCTCTCGAATGGGCAATGGGTGCATACTGTTTCAAATCGGCAACCTAGATGTCACTCATTCACATGTACAGCCTCATGATGGGTAATATAGGTGCATGAGACATTTATTGACAGTCTTGCCATCTCTACATAAGGGACTGGGTAGGTTAAATGCATTACACTGCATACTGATGAGCCAATTAAACCAGTAATCCAACACATCCTAGAATACTGTTAAATGCTCAGAAACAAGTCAAAACTGAAAGAACCCTCACTGGACCAAGACACAATCAAACCGCCAAACAGTTCTATGCCTTGGGTATCACCCATTATACCTGCATACAAAAAAATTGTCTACGGCCAAAATACACATGGGGCAGCAAAATCAAGCCATTCAGAAAGAAAGGCATCCCACAACTAGGATACATGACATGATTCAGTTTCTTAACTGTGCACTATTCTCTATCGGCTTGATCTGAATAATGGACATCAGCAACTAGAACCAGATATAGCGTCCAGGTCCATAACATTTGACACACACTTGTGATTGTACAGAAGCACATGCTTGGGTTTTGATGTTTCCTAAACTGTGGAAAGTTTCCAAGAAGAGATTTGAAAGAAAAGTGTCACATGCCACACTTCTTGATTTACAGCAATGATATCCTGATATTTGGCACCCTTCAAAAGACCAATGATGGTATCCATAGGTGGGTGCACATAGCACTGTGAACCTGATGCTTGTGATAAATGTGAATTTAATAACAGAACAAGGTCGTTCTATGGTCACATTTTCTCCAAGGAAAGTGGGTCGCCTGATCCAGCCAAAGTTGACGCACTCACATCCATGCAGGTTTTCTGAATATGTTACTATGGCTAGTTGCACACATTACATATATTTTGAATCCATAGTGAGAAACCTGAGGGCATTCTCACTCCTACTCCCCTTGGATATTATGTGCAGGTGGCCAGGGAAATGCCATCGCACCTGGATCCTGACCCTAGGGGTGGAGAAGAAAGGGAGGATCACCTGGGTGGGGAACCTGTGTGCGAGACATGGTACCCCCCCTTTTCCCATTGATGACAAACCTAACCCTCCTCCAATCTCTATCGGCTATTCTAAGCCAGCGCCCCTCATTTTTCCACACATGACTTGACAGTACTGGGAGGAGGAAGAGGCGACTAGGATTAATGCACACAAACATGCACCACTTCGATACTGAGATGAGGAAGAGGGCCTCAGAGAAGCACCATTGTAAAGATCAGGCATGTCTTGCTAAAGAGCCTAACTATAGTCATGCAATTAAAGAAAAGGACTCACACCTGCAACCCCTTTACACAACTCGGCTGTATAAAAGAGTTGTGTGCAGGAAGGTGAGAGGAGAAACAAGATGCTAATGGGAGCTGTGGGGAGTCGTGCTGTAGCCGTGGGAAGACCCGGAGGACCGAAGCAGCTGAGGGTCCGGGCAAGTGTGAAGCAGGAGCAGGAGATCAGTGGCACAGATGCGAGGCAAAGGAAGGAAACCAAATGAGGGTTCTTCATTCCATCTGCAAGACTGCTCGTTCCCCCGTGGCGCTGCAAGAGCGTGAGAGTGTCTGAGGGGCAGAGACAGAACCTCGTGATGGAAGCCGCAGAGTTTGTGGCCAGCACGACATGGGAAAATACTTCAGTGAGCCAGTGAGTTTCCCCGAAAGAGAAACCTGGTATTACTGTAACTGCGAGGATCGTAAAGTGAACTGCTATTGTTGAATGAGAGCAGAGCCTTATACAATGAAGCTGAGTGGTAGCATGCCTTGTTAAAGAAATAAGCACATTTTCGGAAGTCTACGAACATGACAAAGCCTTCCTTTTGAACCAATTAACGTGTTGTTGAAGTGTTCGCGCACCTTAGAAGAAATCTTATCAAATCCAATGCATATTGAAAATCGGACGAATGGGCAACTTAAAGAAAGCCAATACATATGGAATACCGAACCAGAAGAGAAACAAAGAAAGCCAATGTATATTAAATACTGAATTCAAGGGAAATCTAACATTGAAGCAAACCAAAAAGCTTTGAATACTGAATGCACGGGGCACAACAAATGAATTCAAAGCTTAAATATGAATATAATTAAACAACATAAGACTGCATAAAAACCGGTACTGCAAATGAATAAAAGCGAATGATTGCTTTACAACAAATGAACCAAACTTACAAATTGAATACATTGAAAGCTGCAGGAAATCTACACAGAAAACCTTGATAAGTGAATAAAGTGTGACGAGGCTACCATTGGAAAGGGTGTGTAACGCATGATGGCAGATCCACTTGGAAGCTAAGGAGAAACCAGAGGAGCCCAAGAACACCCTCCTAAATGAGAAACCAATAAAGGAAATAAAATAAAGGTGACTTGATGCACAGGAGCAAGTACCAAGGAACCTGTGTGAGACATTCAAGTCTTGGGGAAAAGAACCCTGAGGCCTGGCAAGGTTATATGTGTTGTCATGGGATTGAGTCTCAAGACCCCCTTTTGTTTCGATTGTGGTATTTGAAACTTGGAGAAGGGACCCCAGGATTGGTTCTGAACTGTATTGCCTTTTCAATTGGAGAAAGGTAAACGTCAAGACTCTTTTTCATGGAACTTTCTTGTGTTTGAGCAATGAGAGCGGAGAGAAAGCCGTGAACTGGAAGAAGCTCAGAACTTTAAGTTGAACATTGTTTATTTTTGTTTCCATGTAACATTTTATTGGCATTTCCAAAACGTTTCAACATAAAAGGAACCCCCAATCATCCACCTTTGGGTCCAATCCTGATCCATCGTTAGCCCTTTTCCCCTCTCCTTCCATGTTGTCCTCCTTTGTGTCTTGAGCCCCATTGGAGTGGTAGAGGCCCTTCCTCTTTGGGAAGTCAGTGCACTTGGGGCCCTTAGGGCTATTGACCATGAGTATTTACAATAATCCCAAAAGTCTCAGTCTCCTCTGGGTCCAGATTCCCCTGGCTCCTTTCTGTGGGAACCCCAGCAGCAGGGTCCAATCCGCCAAATATCCTTGGTGGTCTCCTTGTAGGGAATAATATACCCATTCCAGAGCTGCGAAGTTCCACACTTTTCCTACCCATTTGCGTTCCGTGGAAGGGTCCTTTGATTTCCACTTTTGCGCAATTACCATTGCCCCGGCCATCATTAAGATCACATATACTTTGCGTTCTGCTCTTGTGGGCAGTTCACCCAAAGTTCCTCCCAAGCTCATCATTGCCATTCCTCTGTTACACTTTCCCTTTACTCCCAAGGGTTCCTCCAGTGCCTCTTGAATTACCCCCAATACGCTTGGATGCGCGGGTATTCCCGCCAAATATGGGACCAGGTTCCCTCCATTCCACATTCCCCCCGAGAAAGAGTTGAGCACTGTGGGGTAGATTCTGGGGATTTTTACCGGGATTTGGTGGCATTTTAGCATATGTTTTAACCATATTTCTTGGATTTGAAGAGACCTTGTGAGTTTGGGGATATTGGCCCACAATCGTTTCCAATCTGTTTCTTCTATTAGGTGGCCTGTTGCCCCTTCCAAAATCACCATATATCTCCTTTCCCCTGGCTCCTCCCCCTGTTTGGTGTATGAATACATTTCCCCCACTATATGTTTGTCCCCTGAATCTGACAAATATTTCTCGAAGGAGGTTAAGGTTCGCGTTGCAGCTTCCTTCAGTGGCGGCTGCAATAACCAATGTCTTATTTGGGTACAGCTAAACCTCTCCCCTTCTTCCACCCCAAAGTCCATCTTGCATTGGATGAAGGATTTAATTTCTGTTCCCTCAAACATATCCCACATCTTAGGACATCCTCCCTCCTGCCATTTGCTAAACCCCATTCCTCTCGCCCCGGGAGAAAACTGCAGATTGCCAAAAATTGGTGTAAGTGGGGACATGAAGGAGGTAATTTGGGCCCGCTTTATTAGTTCGTCCCAGGAGTCCTCCCACCACTGACCCTATTTTGCTACAATACATGTTTAAAGCCTATCCTCCTTTGGTTTCCATAGTACTTCCTCTACGTTCTCTCCTACTACCGCCTTATCCATTGCCCTCCATATCTTATCCCGATCGTCCCTCAGCTGGTGTCTAATCACTCTTGTTTGTGCTGCTAAGAAATACACTTTAGTCGGGCTCCCCCATTATGCCCCTGTTCTTTGGGGTCATCCTTACCCTTTTCGCTATTCTCTGCCTTTTATAGTTCCAAATGAATCTTCCAGTGTATTTTTGAATAGACCGGGAAAAAAGAAGCAGGAAGTTGTATTGGGAGGGTTGTGAAATAGTATAGTAGTTGAGGGAGGATGATCATCTTCAAGTCATTGATTCTCCCTTTGAATATTATCGCTAACGGGCCCCAATTGATCAGTTTGTTCTTTATGGCCTCTTGAAGAGGCGGGTAGTTAGCCAGAGAAAGCTCCTCCATTGTTTTTGTTAACTTAACTCCTAAATATGATATGGCCTTCTCAACCCATCTATACAGGCGTGATATTTTGAGCCCACTTTCTATTTCTCTTGGTATCTTCAGATTCAGGACTTCCGAATTGTGGGTGTTTATTTTTAGCCATGCTACTGACCCGAACTGTTGCAAATCCCTCTCCATGGCTTTAAGGGAAATTTCAGGCTCTGTTAACGTTAGCAACATATCGTCCGCAAAAGCAGTGATTTTGTAGTCCCTTCCCCCAAATGTTATCCCCACTATTTCCCTATTAGTTCTTGCTGCGGCCAATAGAGGCTCAAGATGAATTCCATAAAGTAGTGGTGAATGGGGGCATGCCTGTTTTGTGCCCCTCTGCACTTCAATAATTGGCCATTTATTGCTAGTCGCAACAATGGGTTCTGATAGTCGCCCTTTATCATTGCTAAAAATATAATCCCTGAATCCCATCTTCTTCATGTTAAGGAGCAAAAACTGCCATTCTACCCTATCGAGGCCTTTTTTTCGGGTCTAGAGCTATAAGGAGGGAGGAATATTCTTCTAATCAACTTTCTATATGAGATGCGCTATCCTTCTTGTATTTTCAGTCGTCTGTCTACCCCTGATGAAGCCTGATTGCTCTGTGCTAATGATACGTGGGAGAATTTGGTCTAGAAGGTTCGGTAGAACCTTCGTATATACCTTGGTGCCACCGTTAATTAGGGCGATCAGCCTATGCAAGCCGCACATGATCAGGTCTTTGCCCCCTTTTGGAAGTAGGACTACTTTCGCCTCTTCCATAGTTGGAGTGATTTGCCCCATACTCCCAAATTAGTTAAAGAGAGGTACCAGGTATGTAATTAATGTTTCCCTAAAGGACCTATAAAACCCTGAAAAAAATTCATCCGGACCCGCAGACTTATTAAGTGGTAGTGATGTTATGGCCATGCACACCTCTTCCATCGTGATATCTTGTTCCAGACTTTCTCTACTCTGCTTGGTTATTTCTGAAAATACCCATTTGTCGATCTATTCCTCTTGCCTTTGCTCCGATGGGTTTTCTGAGCTATAAAGTTCAGAATAGTATCTAGAGAATTCTTGACTAATGTCAGCTGTATCCATACTCATACCACCCCCTTCCATTCTCATTTTTAATATGGTTTTGGCCTTCTCTTCCCTTCTCAGCATCCTAGCTAGAAGCCTGTCCGATGTATTTGCTTTGATATACTATTTTTATTTAAGGAATAATAGGGAGCGTTCTGCCACCGTAGCCTGTATTATTTCCAGTTGGCCCCTCATGGCCCTATTTTCCTTTCTTATTTCACTGCTTGCTACCTCTCCCATTCTGGCCATTACCTTCTTCAATTTTTCCTCCAGGACTTTTTCAACAGGTCTGATTTCTCCATCCCTACGGGCTTTAGTGGCAATGATCTTCCCCCCTAATCACTGCCTTGAACTCATCCCACCTCATCTGCATGGATGTATCCATACCATTGTTGTCCCGAAGAAGCCCTGAATCCCCTCCCTGAGAGTATTGTCCTTAAACAAGAATGTGGGGTATCGCCATTGCCACAATCCTAAAGGTCCTGTTCTCGTCCTGATTATCAGAGTCAAGGGGGCATGATCTGACAAGATTATTGCCCCCAGTTCTATATGTGACACCCGACCCAGTAGCGCGCGAGATGGCCATATGTAATCTATCCTAGATACGAGCGATGAGCATGTGAGAAGAACGTGTACCCCTCCTTTTCCCCTTCCTTCTCCCTCCATTCATCCACCAATTTCAATTTTCTCTACCAGTTCTGTCAAGGGTTTACCCAGTGCACCAAGGATTTTCTTGCTCCTTTCCTTTACTGGAACCCAAGCCAAGTTGAAGTCCCCTGTCAAGACTATGGGCCCTTAGCAAATCTTTCCAGTTTGGCCAGTGATTTTTGGATATAGCCATCTTCTCCCGTATTGGGTGCGTAGATAGTAGCCATTGTGTACCCCTCCCGCCTTCCCTTTAGGTTCTGGGCTAGGTATCTCCCCTGGGCGTCCCTCTCGATGTCAGTGATAGTGAGGACAAGATTGTTCCGGGATGGCTATCAGCACTCCCCTTTTCTTCATCTTATCATTAGACTGGTAAAGTTGGCTGAAACCCTGGATTCCCATCCTATCTATGTCCCGGCTCTGTACATGGTCTCTTGTGCAGCTATTATTTCTGGCCCCTCCCTCCGTAAGTATCTTTCCAATTCCTTCCTTTTCAAGGGGGAATATTCCATTAATGTTCAAGGAGATGATGCATAATGTTATATAGTTGAATCTTTTAAGATGTTATCACTACAGTGGAGTTATGTATTTTTCTGCAATGTTACCATAGTAATTCATAGACGCAGTGCACAGTAGCTTAGTTGGGTGAGGAACTCATACATGCTATCTAAGGAAGCAACGTTCTATGTTATTATGATGCACATGTTTATGTTTATACAAGGTTCTGAGTTTGTCTGTCGCTGGAGTGAGAATTACATGGAAGCAACTCATTAGCTGGAGATCTTTGTTTCTACTATTATACTTAAATAAATACTTGTGTTCTCATCGCGCTGACTGAAGGGTGTTACTTATCATTGGCGACGAGGATCTACGTCGAGGATGCACTGCTGGAGGTCCTCGGCGGTGGGTATCACCATTAGTGGTAGTGAAAAAGAGTTCAGGGGATATCCGATTATGTGTGGATCTACGTCAGATAAACAAGTGTGTGATGGTGGACCGACAACCCTTACCAAACATGGCAGAAATTTTATCAAAGTATGGTAAAGGCAAATTCTTTTCTAAATTAGAGATGGCATCTGCGTACCGCCAGGTGGAACTAGAGGAGCGATGACGCAAATTAACTGCTTTTATATCCCATGAAGGAGTTTTCCAATTTAGGCGCATGCCATTTGGTCTAGTATCGGCGTCAGCTGTTTTTCAAAAGATTATGGACAGATTTTTGGGTCACATTGCCGGTGTATATTGTTTCCAAGATGATGTGTTAGTATGTGGGAAGAGCATCGAGGAACATGATTGTATATTAGATAGAGTACTCAAAGTTTTTGAAAGGAATGGAATTGTATTGAGAGAGGAGAAATGTAAATTTGGAGTTGAGAAAGTTGAATATTTAGGACATGAAATAACAGCAGAAGGGGTGAGACAAAAGGAAAGCCCTGTGGGATGCCATAAGAAAGATCAAGAGTCCAGAGAATAAAGCTCAATTAAGGTCGTATTTGGGAATGACCGAGTTTTATCAGAAGTTTGTACGAAATTATTCTGACACGGTAATTGAGTTAAGAAAATTGTTAAAGAAAGGATGTGAGTTTGTTTGGAGTCCTGAATGTGAGAAGGAGTTTTTGAATTTGAAAATGGAAATAAACTTAGCCCAACCATTAGGACATTTTAATACATTTCGACAGAGTAAACTAACAGTGGATGCGTCAGGGATGGGGATTGGTGCAGTTTTATCCCAGGTGGATGATGGTGGGAAGGAGCACATCATAGCTCATGCATCGCAAGGATTGAGAGGGGCAGAATACCGCTACTCTGTATTGGAAAAGGAGGCGTTAGTGTGCCATTGGGCTATAGAGAGATTTAGGAATTTTATTTGGGGCACGCATTTTGTATTGTGCATTGATCATAAACCATTAAAATAAATTCTTGTAAACAAAGGTTTGGACAAGGTTTCCAGAAGAGTTGCAGGTTGGATTACCCGAATGCAAGGTCATGAATGTTCAGTCAAGGTGATAAGTGGAAAAGAAAACGTGTTGGCAGATTGTCTGTTGAGATTAAGAAGTGAGGAAGGAATAGAATCGAGTTTGGAGAGTAATGAAATGGAAATGGTTTTTGTCAATACAGATGGCATAATTTCCAAGGAGGAATGGCTAGATGAACTGTGTAAGGATGAAGAGTTAATATTGGTAAATGCTTATGTTCAGTCGGGTGTATGGCCCAGAAAAGTAGAATTAAATCCTGGTGCTGAACCGTTTTTGGAAGTGAGGAATGAGCTGTGTGGTGGATGGTATACTATTCAGGTGGGAACGGGCTGTTGTACCAAATCTTTGCGCAATAGGGTTGTTGATCTAGCACATGTGGGACACATAGGCATTACCAAGACGAAGGGAGTCTTAAGAAGCGACTACTGGTGGCCAGGCTTTGATAAAGATATTGAGAGAAGGCTTGTGGAATGTGTTATGTGCAAGAAAGCTGGAAAAGGAGAGGTTGCCAAACAACAAACAATGGTGGAGGTTAAGGTACCAAATGGAGTATGGAAGGATGTTGCCATGGATATTTTGGGTCCAGTCGATTTGGGATATGGATGTGGAAAATGTGTTGTAGTAATCATAGATTTGTTTTCACGGTGGTATGAATTTGAAGTTCTTAGAGACTCATCGGGGGAAGCTATGATTAAATTTCTGCAGATGATGGTTTCAAGGGAGGGTGTTCCTGAAAGTGTGTTGATGGATAATGGACCGCAGTTTACTAGTGAATTTTTCAAGAGATATTTGAGGCAGAGTGGTATTAATCACAAGAGAACACCTCTTTATCACCCATTGTCGAATGGTTGTGTAGAGAGAATGAATAGGTGTATTATGGAGAGCATTCGGATGGCGAATGAGACAGGTTGTGATTAAGAAGGTTGCCATTCAAAATAGGATATTCGGTCTCTGCATGTCACCCCATTCTGTTACAGGCATATCGCCTTTCGAATTGATGAGAGATCGTAAACCCAATACGGTGGTTAGCACACCATGGCTGGGTAGAAGTTGAGAGAGTGTTGTTGTAATGGAGGGTGTGAGAAGAGAAATTAAAGGAAAGAGGGAGAAGTGGGTGGAACTGGTGAATGCGAGGAGTGGGAAAATTCCATTAAATATTAAATATGGTGATCTGGTTAGAATAAAGAAAGGTGTTTTAAAGAAAAAGTGAGAACCATTATATTCTGACCCTGTGAGAGTGGTGGCAGTTTTGCCAGGTGCGATTCGGGTGACTAGTGGACAAGTATGGAATCTAAATCGTGTTGCTATTGTGAAGAGGTTTAAGTAAAATGGAATGAAAGGAAGAAAGGAGGGAGATGTGTTATATAGTTGAATCTTTTAAGAGGTTCTCACTTTTACAGTGGAGTTATGTATTTATCTGCAATGTTACCATAGTATGTCATAGGCGCAGTGCACAGTAGCTTAGTTGGGTGAGGAACTCATACATGCTATCTAAGGAAGCAACGTTCTATGTTATTATGATGCACTTGTTTATGTTTTTACAAGGTTCTGAGTTTGTCCGTTGCTGGAGTGAGAATTACATGGAAGCAGCTCATTAGCTGGAGGTCTTTGTTTCTACTATTATACTTAAATAAATAATCGTGTTCTCACCGCGCTGACTGAAGGGTGTTACTTATCACATAACATTCCATGTTTATCCATTATCTTGGGGGTAATCTCGAATGTGCTGACTCCTCATTGATATGATATGATATTTTATTTGTATCACGCTCATACACAAGTGTTTCATAGCGTGAAGAGGCAGTGAGGGGAACAAGGGGGGAAAACAACGATCTTACTAGGCCCAGTGACATTGAGAATGTGCAAGTGCAGGGGAGAGGGAAGGGGTAGGCAAGGAGTGAAAAGTGCTAAACACGGGAGAAAAATAACAGGTAGTGCAGCCAGCAGGTGGCAAGTGCAAGGTTAAAGCGCGGACAAGGGGTGTCTAATAAGTGCAGGTAAGGGGACTGTAGGGTTGCAGATACAGACCCAAGTGCAGGAGTTGCCAAGAGGCAGTGAGTGTGTGTGGCTGGGTGGGTGGGTGTCAAGCAGAGAAGTGCGTGAGAACTGAGTACCTGTTTTCTTGACTGTGGTTCTAGTTGGGAAGAAAAGTGGCGTGACACTATGCCCCCTCCCAGAAAGACCCGGAGCCCCAGGCTTCCAGGGAAATCGATCATAGAACTCGTGAACCAAACGGGGAGCATGCACATGCCGATGTGGTTCCCAAGTACGATCACAAGCCGGGTACCCCTTCCAATCAACCAAAAAACGAAGCACCCCCCTGCGGTAGCGGGCATCGCAAATCTCCTGAACCTCAAATTCAGGGACCCCTTGCACAAGGACAGAGGCTGGGCGAGGGCAGGATCGGCCATAGGGATCGGCCACATAGGGTTTCAATAGGGAGACATGGAAAACAGGGTGTACGTGCCAAGAGGGAGGTAGCTGAAGACGAAAGGCCACAGAAGACAACCGTTTGGTGATTTTGAACGGACCAAAATACCGAGGAGCTAATTTGACCGGTAAATTGCAAAGTGGCAGGTTCTTGGACGACAACCAAACCCTATCCCCAACCCGAAAGTCTGGTTCCACACTCCTCTTCCTGTCAGCCTGGGCCTTCATCCGCTCCTTGGCTTCCTTCAGGATCCTGCAAGCCAATTCCTGTTGTCGTTGAATGGTTGAGACCAGGACATCAGCAGATGGAACTGTACTAGTGGGCACAGGATGAAATGGCACCAACTTGGGATGTTGACCCGCTGAGCAGAAGAACGGACTAACTCCAATAGAAGCGTGGACAGTATTGTTGTAGGATACTTCTGCAAGATCCAAGTACGACTTCCAGTTGGACTGAGTTGCGTTAGCAAAACAATGGAGATACTCCTCCAGAGTCTGATTTGTCCTTTCGGTGAGCCCGTTGGTCTGCGGGTGATAGCCAGAGCTTAAAGTTTTACGAATTCCCAGATGACCACACACCTTGTTCCAGAAAGCAGAGAGAAATTGAGAACCACGATCCGAGATAATCTTTTCAGGAAGACCATGTAGGCGATAGATCTCATGGAAAAAAGCTGAAGCCATCTGCGTAGCTGTAGGGATCCTGTGAAACGGGATGAAATGAGCATATTTAGTGAAGCTATCCACCATGACCATTATAGACGTAAACCCATTAGGAGATAGATCAACCACAAAATCTGTAGCTATGGTATGCCAAGGGTATGGTGCTAATTCTGTGGGTACTAGCAGTCCCAAAGGTCGTCTTCTAGAAACCTTACATTGGGCACAGACGGGACAACTCTCGATGTATTTCTGGACGTCGGTAGCCCAACCAGGCCACCAAAACTGTCGGGATATCAGCTCTCGTGTGGCTTTCACCCCTCGATGACCTCCAAGTGGTGAATCATGAAACCCATGCAAAATGCCGTCTTGAATCGTACCCTTGGGGATATAAAGCCTCTTCCGGCAAAACAGGAGCCCGTCATGCTCAGATACCGACATTTGCCGAAGAAGGGCCGGTCTTTCAGGATCCATCCGGGTGGCATCAGCAATTGGCTGTAGATGAGGTGACAACGTCAACAGGAAATGGTGAGGGGAAATCAGCGGCTTATCCAAACTGGACGTTTCTTCCACTCTTTCCAATGATCGGGAGAGGGCATCCGCCTTCAAGTTGGAGGCTCCAGGAACATAGGTGACATGAAACACGAATGGTGAGAAAAAGAAGGCCCACCTAGCCTGACGGGGCTTTCGACATTGCAGGGAGCGCAGGTACTGCAGGTTACGATGATCGGTACGAACCTCTACTGAAAAACGGGCTCCAAGTAGGTGATGCCTCCATTCCTCAAATGCGGTTTTGATGGCCAACAGCTCCTTTTCAATGACCGCATAATTTCTTTCGCTGGGATTCAACTTGCGTGAGAAGTAGGCCACTGGATGTTCAACAGATGTAACCGGATCACTTTGCAGGGGAACCGCCCCAACTGCAAAATTCAAAGCGTCTGCTTCCACGATATAAGGTAAGTCATCCTGTGGGTGACGCAGAATCGGGGCGGCCATGAAGGCCGACTTCAAGGTGTCGAATGCCTGAGACGCAAGGGAATCCCACTTGAAAATGATCTTACTGCTGGTCAGCCTGGTAAGGGGCGCTGAGATTTGAGAAAACCATGGAATAAAGCGCCTATAGAAATTAGCGAATCCCAAGAAGCGTTGTAAAGATTTTATGTCATGGGGTTGTTTCCACTCCTGTATTGCTCGAACCTTGGGATCCATCTCAACCCCATCCTGATTGATCACAAACCCCAGGAATTCAATACTGGACTGGTGAAAACAGCCTTTCTCCTCCTTAGCGAATAAATGATTGAGAGACAGACGGCGAAGGACCTCGCGTACATGTCCTACATGTTCTTCGATGGTACTGGAAAAAATCAGGATATCGTCCAGATATACCCAAACCGATAAGCCAATAAGATCACCAAAGATGTTGTCCATGAACCGTTGAAAGATAGCTGGGGTGTTACATAAACCGAATGGCATGACTCTATACTCGAAAAGCCCAAAAGGTGTCTTAAACGCCGTTTTCCATTCGTCTCCACTTTTGATGCGCACAAGATGATCGGCTCCACGTAAGTCCAGTTTGGTAAAGATCCGGGCGGTGTGTAGAGTTTCCAGGATACTGCGAATCAATGGAAGTGGGTACCGGTCTTTGATAGTTATGTCGTTTAGTTGTCGATAGTCCACACAAGGTCTCAAAGTGCCCTCTTTCTTCTTCACAAAAAACAGGGGAAACCCTGCGGGCGACTTGGACGGGACTATGTATCCTTTCTGTAGGCAGTCCGACAAGTAGTCTTGAAGCACTTGTCTCTCGTCCTGTGTCAAGGCGTACAGTTTCCCATGGGGAATCACGCTGTCCGGTAACAACTCGATTGAACAATCAAACGAGCGATGTGGTGGTAGAGGTATATCGCCTGGTTCAGAAAACACTTGTCCAAAATCAACATATTGCAGTGGAACTTGAGAGGTAGAACACACACTGAGCCCTTTGCCAATTGATTCCAAAGGGGTCGAAGAAGCTCAGATCGGAGCGGACAAACCGCACTTCTGGGCACAGACTGCGGAGGAGAAGGTCAAAGTGTGCGTCCTCCAGTCAATTGCCGGATTATGATGTTGCAGCCAGAGTAACCCCAAAACCACCTTGTAGGTAGGAGACTTGATGACATCCAAAGCGAGGTCTTCAAAATGGTCGGCAATCTGAAGATGTAGACCCACTGTACATTGGCGGACGGGTCCAGAAGACAAAGGAGTTCAGTCGATGACTTCCACGGGCAGAGCAGTGGGTATGGGCAAGAGTGGAATCCGGTTTACAAAAGCAAAAGTCTCATCAATGTAATTGCCGGAAGCCCCGCTATCCAACAGACCAGACACTTCCAGGTTTCTGTCAGGCAACTTGATCTGAATCTTCAAAGTCTGTAACACTGCGGGTTTCATGGGATAAAGTTCTGTGCAAAACGGGGAAAGGTCTGAGGAGGAAATGGGACCTGTCACTGCCTTCCCAATAAGTGACAGGTCCTCTAGTTTCCCGCTTTCTTCTTCTGGGGTCGTAAGGGGCACGTACCCAGATAATGCCCGGCAGCTCCACAATAAAGACATAACCAAAGTGTTCTTCTCCGTCTCCTCTCTTCCTCAGATAACGGACCCCTCATGGCACCCTATTGCATTGGCTCTGGCCCAGACTCGGTAGAACCAAACGATCCGGCTGGTAAACTGGTCGTTCTGGGAGAGCTTCTCTCGGGCCTACGTCTATCGGCCTTTCGTTCTGCCAGTCTCTGATCAATTCGGAGCACCTGATCAATTAGATGTTGTAGAGACTCTGGTTCAGGAATGTGGAGTAGCTCATCCTTGTACTCCTCTCTAAGCCCACGGCGGAACAGAGTCTTTTGTGTGATTTCAGGCCATTGGGAATCAGTTGCCAATAGGCGGAAGCGACTGATGTATGTTATTATGTCGACACTCCCCTGTTTTAAATCCATCAGTTGATTCTGCGCAGCGGAGGCCAGGTTTGGCGTCTGAAAAATCTCAAGGAATGCTTTTTCAAAGGCTGCAAAGTCATTCAGAATCGGACTGTTTGTTACTACAAACAGGGTCGCCCAGGCCAGAGCATTCCCGGTTAGATTCCCCAGGATGTAGCCAATCTTGGCTTTATCGTTGTTGAATTGTGTCGACCTGAAAAGAAAATGGATTCTACAGTGGTTACAAAATTCAGCCACTCGACGTGGATCTCCCTCGAACTTGATTGGTGTTGTATGTGCCAAGGATCCTTCAACCTGCGAGGTACTCATCGCCCCTTGGGTTATCATTTGGCGTAGAGTCTGATTTTCCTGGCGTAAGGCGGTAATCTCCGCCCTGAGTGCTTGTAATTCGTTCCGCATCTCTTGCGAATCCTCCATCTCTGGGTCTGAAGGCAGGCGTCTCAATCTGTCAAGCAGAGAAGTGCGTGAGAACTGAGTACCTGTTTTCTTGACTGTGGTTCTAGTTGGGACCGCCAGGCTGCATCCAGTGAATTGACGAGCATGTGACTCGGGGAACCAGCCTCTCCACCACCCTAATGACACAGGGTGGTGAATGGACCAACTCACAGCGTCACGGAAGACACTCTCCTGATTAACGTGACGAAGGGACTGTGCAAGCACAGGCAGGAGAGGCCACAGTCTGATGGAAGGTTACTGGATACTGGTGAAGTCCAAAAGAGTCTTTTCCAGAGGTACGTGATCCAGTGAAGAAGCGAGATAGTCCGGGATACTTCTCAGATGAATACAAGGAAAGGCCCCCAGTCCACGGGAAGACAAGTTCCAGCAGATTCACGTAGCTGGTCAGGGATGACGGATCTGCTCGAGGTACAGTAGGTCCAAAGGATGAGGCACCAGGCAGGACCAAACAGGAAGAGGGAACCAGATCGGGAGGGGAGACCACCAAGAGTAGGGATCCCTAAGGAATGTCCCAAAACAGTGAACGAGGGCCCCCAGGAAGCAAGAGGAGAAGCTGGCCCAGAAAGACCCAGGGAGAAGCCCAGGAAAGAAAGCGGGAGTCCCCAGGGAAAAGCAGGGAAAACTGGAAACCGGACCCAGGGAGGCTCAAAAACAGACAGGAGCAAGGAGGGCCCAGGCAGGTAGTAGGAGACTGGGACCAGGCAGGCAGGGAACCCACAAGGCAGGGAGAACAAAGAGCAGGTTGGTGCAAGGCAATGCCAGGCACAGGGAAGCAGGAACCACAAGTGGCTGGAGCGAGCAACACGACCGAAGCAACCGCGTTGAGACGCGAATTGCAACTGCTCGCGGCTCCTCTTATGGGCCGCCGGCACTCGCAAGCCCTGAAACGCAAGCCGTTTCGTTTCCGAGCGCCGGCGGACCCAGAATGAGGCTTGGAAGGCAAGCCCTTCCCAGAGCGGAGGCCCAATCTACGGCGCATGCGCGGAACCGAGACAGTGGTTTCCCGCGCATGCGCCGCAGCCCTCTAGCACCGGCCCCAGCACCTCTCCCCCCGACGAACGCCCAAGCGCGAAAGCGCGGGTAGATCCGCCAGGAGATGGGAGCGGGTGCAACGGACCCCGGTCTCCCAAAAAGTGGCGTGACAGTGGGCAGTGACCTGGGACCGGTGCCGAAGCAGAATGATCAGCAGGTGAGAGGAAGAGCGAAGGCAGAAGCAAAGAGGAAGGTCTTGATGTACTTCTGGAACCGAAGATGGTTCTCCTTAAGTTTCAGAACGGCAGGGAGGCTTTTCCAAAGGGAGGCGCCAGCCGAGGAACGAGATCTACCCCCAACTCGTTGCTTGAAGAAGCGACTGACCATGAGGGCGTTGGAGGTGAAAGAGCTCAAGTATAAAGGTATTTAAGGAGGGGGAAGTTGAAGGTACTGTGGACTCAGGCCCCAGAAAGCCTTGTGGACAATGCAAAGGGTCTTGAATTTAATCCTTTCAGCCACTGGGAGCCAATGAAGAGATTTCAGGTCTGGAGAGATACGATCCTAGGGCGTGAGGCCAAGGACAAGTCTTGCAGTCCTGTTCTGGATGAGTTGCAGCGAACAGAGAGTAGAAGCAGGCAGATTTAGAAAGAGGCTGTTGCAGTAGTCAAGCCTAGAGAGAACCAGAGCTCTAGAGACAGCGAGCTTCTGGGGGAAGGAGAGGAAGGGAAAAATGTAAGAATGCAATCTTACATTCAAGACACCACTGCAATGATCCATATTATTTCACAGGTCCAGATGGGGCCCATGACATCTTGGTCACCCTAGATTTTGAATCTCTATATACAAATATCCCGCAAGATCATTGTGTAGAGGTCATGCACCAATACCTAGAAAAAAGGATAGACCAGTCAGTACCCTCTAATTTCATCGCGGAGTGCATTAGACTGGCACTAACTAAGAACTTCTTTCTATGTAATAATTCTTTCTACCAACAAAGACATGGTACATCCATGGGGGCAATCTTTGACCCAGACCTAGCGAATCTATATTTGGAACATTACCAAGAGAATGTTATCTTCGCGCAGACAAATCCCTTCCATGGACAGATCACGTCGTGGCATCGTTATATTGACAATGTTTTCATGCTGTGGAATGGGACTCAGGGAGATCTCTCCAACTTTTTTGACATGGTTAAATAGACAAGCACCAACTATAAAATGTACCATGAAATCCGATATTCAAAGTATTGCATTGCTAGACTTAAAGATCTTCAAAAAAGAGGGTAACACACTTGGTACCACATTGTATAAAAAGCCCATGTATAAAAATACACTTCTGCTTTTTAGCAGCTTTCATCCACAAAGTCTCCAGGAGAATTTGCCCTATGGGCAATTCCTTAGAATCCGCCGCAATTGCAGCGAGATTGAGGATTTCAAAAAGAACAGCAGCGAATTGAGTTCCAAACTATTGAATAGGCAATATCCCTCAAGGATTATTAAAAGATCAATAATTCGCGCTCGGAATATCAACCGGGACGTGACCCTGAATCAACAAAAAAGACCACATGATGAGAGAATTACATGCATCTCTTCGTTTTCACCAATTAGTAATGACCTCAGAAGGACTATACTAAAAAATTGGAAGATCGTCCAAACTGATGACTTCAGGCCCAATAGCCCGAGGTTCGCATTCAAGAGGATGCCCAACCTCCTGAGATAAATTGGTACATACCTACCCTATGAACAAATCAGGCAGACCCACTCAACTGCCACTATGGGATCTAACACTTGTACTGGGTCATTTTAAGTGCGGACAATGTTCTGTTTGTCATCTTACCAACAACATAAAACAGATTGACCTTAATGGTCGACTTTGGAAATACAAATCTTTTTCTAATTGCCTGACTAAATGGGTAGTCTATGGGATAAAATGTCCTTGTGGGCTTCTATATGTGGGAAAAACTATTAGACCTGTAAAACAGCGGATAGGCGAAGATCGTTCGGCAATCCGGAACGAGACGCCAGATAAACCAATCATTGCCCATTTCAAAGAAGCTAAGCACACCAGCGAAGACATCTTGTGGTTTGTGATACAGACAACAAGGGTGCATCCACGAGGCGGTGATAGAGATCTGTTCCTTAAAAAATTTGAGCAAAAGTGGATATATGACCTCAAAACTGCCCAAACTGGACTAAATATAGCTGTGGAATGGAATTTATTCACCCACTAACTTTTCCGGACACTCAATCCACAAGACACCCAATCTACATGATGTTCTATTATGAGCCAGGTGTGGATATAAGGTTGTTGATTCTTCAGGATATATTCCCCCGACCCTTGTCCAGATGGAACTGAATTGGAGGTCACCATCCATAATTTGCACCTCTCTTGTGGACCAAGAAAATGCGTGGGGTACCTTTGGCTTATCTACAGATATAATCAAGTAGATCCTTTAAATGGCTGGGATAGGATACCATCTGTATATGATAGACTTTTCTCTAGGATCTCAATATGACCAATATCATCCATAGATGGTCACCCATGAGTAATTGTCTATAGTCCCCTCTGAGGTCATTTACATATGGTGTCACCAGCACCAGGCAACATGATTAATAATTTCCGCAGTTGGTTATTATCATATATAAATACCTCGGCATAACAGTATCATACCGAGATGTTATACAGAATAACAGCTATCACCATATGTGCATTCGCGTTACGGGAGATGTAAGTTCCTGTTCACTGTCAGATTGCTGACTGATGGCGCTCCTTTTGCTGAGATGACAATCGGGCACTGAAGGAACCGTCTTCGCTGTCGAGTATAATGGCAGTCAGCCCCATGTCCAATCATAGGTCAACGGGTTTCCTATAAATGAGCCGCGCTCATACGGATAGTCCTTCGTTTGTTTCTACACTTTGCGTTGGATTCGAAGACACGCAATAGGTGCCGGAAGGTAAGCGTCTTTCAGTTCGAGTGCAATAATCAGTGCCACTTTAGCATCTGACTCCAATTTGCATACATGAAGTTAACAGGCAATATATGTTACTCTATTATGTAGGCGGATAAAAAGAAACTGAGTCAAGCCATCGCTACGTATTGAGCGACTGCTATATGGGCTGACAGCATCTCGCATTTGACTTGAACTCCACGTGGCTATACGGGTTGATAGTGTTCCCCGACTTCAAACACACGTGGACAGCAAGTAAGTGCATTTCAATGCCGTACACTTATTTTAAAATCCAAATGGTGATATGGGTGGTTAATAGATGGCCTGTGTCCTCTTATTGTGTTCTTACAGGACACATGATGCATTATGGATAATTCAGTTTGAACCTTCTTGTTGAGGGAATGCGATTCATTGAAAGAAATCTTCCATTGAATATGGTAATTGACATAACTTTCTTCTATAAATAAATAAGTTGAAGGATTTGTTCTCATAGACATGGATACATCTAATTGCTGCATCCATTCTGTTCTATTTATAGAATCATGGACTCCTTCAGATGCCGAATTCATATGACAGCTCTCATCTAAGTCAAAATAAGTTGCCCTCCACACCTAAAAGAAATTTTTCACCAGGTTAGTAGTATCCCTACTCCATTTTTTCACAATGCGCATAGCATTTTGTGACTTCCCCTAAGTCTTTCTTTTAAAACATACTCGTTTTAATCTGTTTTTAGGGTTCAACTGTGATGCACTGGCTCCAGGCACCATAGTTGAATACTGTCACTAATCTTCTGCATCCTGAAGACGGGTCTCGGAACTCCACTAACCAAAGTTAGATCACGGAAGTGCCGTTCCCTGCCCCAGAAACACATATAAGTGTAGACGCTGGTTAATCCATGTCGGATGAACATTTGTATTTGATACTGCTTAAATTCATGTTGGATAAACATTGATATTTGGTTGAAGTCACTGTTACTAACATCACATCACTTTGACATTCATATGAATAACATTTGCAGTTCACGTAGAAACAGCTCCCCTTGTAGGTGAGATCCCACTGTGTTTTGTGTTGTTCTTCAAGCTACATCTGCATACATTTATGTTTTATATGAGCATATTGTTTGATATATATGAATTCAAATATGTCTGTTCGGATATAATACCTTGGGCTGAATATAATTTGATGATCTAAAAAATCATCCTGCGAGTAGGTTTTCCCACTACTGGTGTGTGGTAGAGGTGGGTAGCTACTGGTATACTTTGCTGTTGTTCTGAGGAAGGGAAGAATACCTCTGCGGAGGTGCAGTTGGTAGTTTGACTACTGAGAGATGGTAGAGATGTGAGGAGAAAAGGAGAGTGTGGAGTCAAAGATGACCCCTAGGTTCATCGCCTCACAGGTGGGAGCAGGAAGAGGGCCAAGGGAGGCCGGCCAGATAGTGACAGGAAAGGAAGATGCAGGGATGCCGATGAGGAGAATATCCATATTACTGGCATTAAGGCAGAGATCATTGGCAGTACACTACTCCTGGATAGCAGACAGGCAGTCAGAGATGAGAGAAGGAGAAAGGTGGCCGAGGGGAGCCTGAAAACGAGCTGAGTGTCATCCGCATAGCACTGAAAGTTGGAGCAGAGAGTGGCAATGTGGTGGGCAAGAGGCGCCAGGTATAGGTTGGAGAGCCAGGGAGAGAGGTTAGACCCCTGGGGAACACCACAGGTAGAGAGTGAGACAGAGGAAAGGAAGGACCCAAGTTGGACTTGGGAGGGTCGATCAGAGAGGAAAGAGGTCAGCCAGGCAAGGGCCTCATCAGTGATACCCAGGTTATCACGGAGACAGTCGAACATTGGATCTTGTTAGTACCCCCTCCCTTCTCCCACGCCTCCCTTCCCCACCACCCCTTTCCCCCTCCCCACCCCCTTCACTGGGTAAACTCAACCAGCCTCTAGCCCCCCCAAATCACCCTCTCGAGGATTAAGCCCCTTACTAGTCATAGCCGGTCAAGTGGCACAGCGAGTAGAGCGCTCGCTTTGACATCCGTGCAGAGCCTGCGAACGCAGGTTCGAATCCCGGCCGCGCCAAACTCAGCGTTTCATCCTTCCGAGGTCGATAAATGAGCACCACACACCGTGGGTAATAATAAGCAGCGCTCAGATACCTGAGGGTTCGTAGCGCTATATAAAATGCCAAATTATTATTATTATAGCTTGAACTTCTGCAGGTTCTCCCAAACCCATTCCGGATTCCACCCACCGCCCTCCCCATTACCGGAACCCTCATTGTAGTCCCTAATGTTCGCCGTCCCCAGGCTTGCACTCTGTTTAGCCCCTTGCATCTCTTAGTTTGTTTCAGCAGGTTTTGACCGTCGGCAAAATGTTCCCACTCTCCTGCTGTTTTCAAAGTGCCAAACTTTTCAATTGAGGTTGATATCCACCCTTCTTACTTCTTTTAGGTCTCGCTGTTGGCCAGTCAAAAGTCTTGAGTTTGTTCTGGCCTTTCGCTGGGGGATCCCTTGGGCCCTGGACCTCCTCTTCGATTCCTAAAATTCTTACCACTCCTTCATAGGACGCTATCCAATCGTGTTTCCCTTGTCACTCCAAGACCAAACCAAACGGGAAAGTCCAGCGATATGGAATGTCGTAGTCTCGAAGCACCACCAGAACTGGGGCAATTGTTTTCCTTTCGGACAGACTTATCTCGGACAAGTCCTGGAAGAGGAGTATGTCAGCTCTGTTGTAGGTTATCTGTTTCACCATTCTCGAGATTAGCAGAATCCTTTCTTTCGTTGCGCACTCGTGTAGGGCTGCCACGACATTCATTGGCCGTGCCCCCGTATCTGTTCTGCGAGGCCCCACTCTATGGACTGTCAATTCTTAAGTTTGACAGATCTTCTGCTTCCACGTGGTCCATGAAAATGCTTTTAAATCGCTGCCTCCAGATCTTTGTCTGGAAACTCCTCGGGCAGGCATTTAATTCGAATGTTCTATCTCCTAGACCTGTTTTCTAGGTCTTCTGTCTGCAACTCCAAGTTGTGGGTCACGTTTGCCAGTTGTTCCATCAAGTTTTCTGTTCTCCTTGAGTCTTCCATTAGTTCCTCGATTGCTAGCTCATTGGTATCCACCCTTTCTTCCATTTTGTTCACATTCCGTTTTATATCCTGCAGAGCCACCGCCAAATCTTCTCTCATTTTGTCCATTTGTTTTTGGACTGTGTCTGCAATTTTATCGCCAAAGTCATTAAAAGACTCCTTAGGAAGCGACTGTCACTGTTTGAACTTGGCTTTCTTGTGATTGGAGTCTCTGGTAATCAGATTGATCCTGGCTCAGTTGCGTCGCTTGGGGGGAGTTAGCATATTTGCCCCACATCATCTGCAAGTTGCTCTCTTCAGGCTTCCTGGCCCCCCTCAAAGGCGTTGGTGGCTCCTTTCCCTTATTCTTAGACATGCATATACACCTGCTGTTTCTCCTAGTCGATAACTTCCCTCGCCAGTGACAAACTCCTTTCTGACAGACCTCCTCCTCCTCCTCCCCTTTCCTTCTGCTGTGTGTGGTATTCTTTTTGGAGTGTTTTCTCTAAGTTCCTTATGTGGAGGGAATGGTACACGCAGCCCTGTTCTTTGGGATCTAATGGACTTTATAACGCTTATCGCAATTGTTGTAAACACTGTTCTCTGGGCTTCTTTCGGCGTGAGACCCACTTTACTTGCTGAGGCCGAATATTGGGTTTTCTCTCCCCCTGGCCTACTGCAGGCCACTGCATGCCAATCCAGAGTGTGGACGAGTGTAGAATGGGGGGATCCAATCCTGATGCGGGTCTACAGTTGCTCCTAGGACTGCGTTCCTCTCTAGTCCGGGCGCTTAGGGCTGGCAGGTGTGCCTAATCCCCATGTTTGGGTTTGAATCTTCATTTTTCTTCCCCTGCGGTCGCTCTACTTCTTCCTGGGTTTCCTCACCCTCCCCTGCTTACCGCACGGTCATCTCCAGGTCAACCATTCCATGGGAGGAAAGCCGCTGGCGCTCTCCCTCTGTACTGCTGGAGACTCCGGGATCATGGCCGCACCCTCCGTTCTCCCCTAGCCGCTTCTTCTCGCTGTGGGGGCCCCAGCTAGTTCCGCACCGGTGGGACCTCGGTTCGCTTATCTCCACTCCGCTGCACTTCTGGGCGGGTTCACCGTTGGAGAACTATGATGGGATCTGGCAGTCTCCAACATCGCTCTTATCTTCAGGAAAGGAGGATGCGGACCCCCACCTGTTCGTCCCTCATCACTGCTCCAAAAAACACCAGAGGAGGGTGTTTTTTTATTCAAATTAACAGTTTGTTTGGCCCGAGGTTCGGGAAAGCATTGATCGCGGTGCTCTCCTGTCGGCAGCCATCGTGGAATTGAACACTGTTTATTTTGACTTTGACATTCCTACACATTTGTTTGTTCTAGTTGTGAGGGCAAGTATAGGTTTTGGACACCGACGGACTATTAAGTTAAACTCTTTGACTCAGACTTTCCATTCGTTCTGATGGGGAAACCCCACCTTAGCATAGGGTAAGTTAGGCCTTCAACCATCCAGACATTTAAGTTAATAAATATCTTTTGTTTGAACTTTAAGCCTGTTGGCTGTGTCTTGCTTCGAGATGTCTTCACACAATCAGCACACCAAATGCTCACAAGACAGGGCAGGATGTCAGATGAATACATGAGTGCCAGAAGTCATTTGTGACTATAAAACATTACATTGCCATGCAGAATATGTGGCAGACTATGACTGATCAAGTACTTATTTACATTGCCAGCAGCGTTTGGGCCAAAATGCCAACGTGCATTGTGAGGTGAAGTTTAAGGATGCAAGATTGTTACAAATTGCTCACAAGGCTAGCAATGACTTTAGTCCAGTGGACTTCTGTCCTTCAACCCGCTCCTCTTGGCAACACATGTAAAGCATACATAGCAGAGGGATACATTAAATATACCTTACATAATGCCAAGTCTGCACCTCTCCGGCATTATAGATATGTCTTTGCTAGTCTTCACTCTTTTCACAGCCAGGAACTACATTTGTATTTTTGGATTTGTATTGTGCGTACCTGCTGGGTCTGGGTGCAGATGATGCTACAAAGGACTCACTGAAATAGAAAAGTTTTCAATTGTTTTCTAAACCTTAGAAGGAAATTGATTTGCGGAGGTACAATTGAAGCAAGTTCCCTTATACAGCAGTCATGATCATTTCTCCAGACAGAGCGTTTCAAGTAATTCCTTTCACAGCTACAGCAGTGGTCATTCCAGCACTTGACAAAACATTTTGGTGGTTAAGCCTGACAATCGACCAGCATTCACTGGACTGGAATTTATTCAATATGCCGACTATCTTGGTTTTCACCACACAAACGTGACACTGTTGTAGCCCCAGGTCAATGGGTTGGTTTAACTATTTATGTGTAATAAAGAAAGTCCTCCAAATAAGTTACCTCACCAAATTATTTTATTTTCATTTTATTTTATTGTTTAAAGCACAGACCTAGCTCGAGAGCAGCATAGCACTGTCCATTGTCTCAGTCTGTCAGTCATTTACAGACTATTGTAACTCTTCATGTCACCATGAACAGGGGATCCTCAGAGATGATGATTGATAGTGCCATAGAAAGGCACAAGCTGCATTTTCCCACACAGGCCCAGGTAGCTTGAAATGTACCCTCTTTGCAACAGGACAATCAGGAGAAGCAAAATATGAGGGTGGTCATCTGAGAGCAACATACCCATAGTTTGATGACGGAGACTCAGTTTTGGTCAAACATCCTACTGCACACAATGCCATGTCAATGTTTGACCATCTGCTCAGCAGACCAATGTGAACAAGAAAAAATCAGGGTTAATGCGGAAAGGGGTGATGAAATGATCACAAGGAAAGAAGGTTATTGAAAGATAACTGTATCCAGATTATTGGCATGTCTGCGGTCTCCAAATTTTTCTCATCTCATTAGACATCTGTTAAAGACTTGGCGGGAGATAATGTCCCAGAGAATACCAGAATGGCGAGGAACTGGAGTTATGCAAAGTACAGCAAGCTATTTGACGGACAGAAAAAGTGAGTGAACAAAGAGAAATAAAATGGAAGTATAGGAAAGGGGGGTTTGTGGGGAGGGGGGGATATGCCGAGCGAGCAGTGAGATGCATTCCTTTGGCTAGAGAAGATAAAAATAAAGGAAGTATCTGAAAATATTGTGCGCCAGTGTAAAGTTACTTGCCTGCATAGAACATAATAGGGTTGTAGTGTAGCTCACTTTTATGGCACCAATACATTTGTCATATGAAAATATTACTAGAGGGTAAGAAATTACAGGAAAAAATAAAAGATATTTAAACTTATTTCAACTCCGTTAGGTGTTGTAGAGAACCCAAAATTGAGACCAATTTGCACTTTTTGTCCACTCTGCGAAATGGAGAATAACATGGCTTAAACGTGTTTCAACATTTGATGTGAGAGCATTACAAGAAGCATCAACACATCTTCTTGTAACAGCGCACTTGGCTGTAGTGAATTTATCTGGGGAGCTTCCAAGGCCAGCTTTTTGAAGATGAAAGAAAGAAGGAATTTGAGCGCAAAATACACTGTCTCGTAAAGTACACAATGCTTTGAGTGATATACAAAAGGGTAAAATTGCATATGGTTTGAATTGGCCATAATCTCCTATTGGTATATTTTTTTTGTTTTATTCCTTAAAAAATACTCTTACTTTCCATGCTACCAAACTCTTAACCTCTTCCCTCATCTTTTCTCGCCTCTTCTACTGTTGTTCTCTCTTTTTCGGTCTCTCCTCTACCCACCTCGCCCCCCTTAAATCTCTTTACCACTCTGCCGTCCGTACCCTCGGTCTTCTCTCTCCCTATGATTCCATCTCCAATTCACTTGCCAACCTAAGCTGGCTTCCCTTCCACTCTCAACTCAAATTCCACTTCCTTGGTCTCGTTTTTAAATCTCCTCATGACCTGGCCCCTCCTTACCTCTCCTCTCTTCTCTCTTTCTATGCCCCCTCTCGCTCCCTACACTCTGCTGATATCTTTTTACACTCTGTCCCCCCCCTCCTTGTGCCTCTTCTCGTTTCCGCTCCTTCCAGCTCCTTGCCCCCCTACATTGGAACTCCCTCCCTTTCTCTATCTGCTCCATATCCACCTATTCCTCCTTCCGTTCCTCCTTAAAATCACTCCTTCTTCACCCCTCTCCCTGACTTCTCTCCCCTTCCTCCTCCTCTTTCTCCTCCCAACTCCATCTTCCTGTTCCTTTATCTCTCCCTGTCTCCCCTTTGATCTCCACCATCCCTTCTACTCTCTCTACTCCCTTTTCACTTTCCTCCTTCCCATACCTCTCCTATTCTCTTCCTTCCCAAATGCACATTGTTCCACATGCTGTTTTTCTGGTTTGAATTATGTATATTTTATTGCTTCTATGTTCCATGTTTGATGTTTTCTGGTTGTTATGCTTTAAAGCGCTTTGGAGTAAAGCGCTATATAAACAATATAATACAAATACAAAAAACAGATTCATTTTTAAGGAAATGGTTCTTCATGTATTGCTCCTAATGTAACCTTGTAGTCCCATGTATTTTTGGTACGACGTCCTTTCATCGCGTGATGCTTTTTCGCTGGGTTTTTTACCGCAATTTTTTTTTTCGAAAAACCCATCGAATTTTTTAGAAAATTGGGGGTTTGGGGTGTAACGCCCCCCAAAAATGTTTTTAAAAATGTTGATGGGTTTTTTTTGTTGAAAATATTGCGGTAGAAAACCCTGAGAAAAAACATCCCGCGATGAAATGACATGGAACCATATTTTTTTTAAGCCAGACAAACTACCCAGGAAAGATAACTTGGCTGAGGGGATGAGCATTTCATCTGGTACCTAGGTTTAAACATGTGATATTGGCAGAGATTTTTATAATGTACAGACATAAAATATTGTATTTGAATGAAATTAAATGTTTTATTTAACTTTGTATTGAAATTAGTTTCTGAAATAGCCATTTAAATATGATTAATCAAAGCCACCCAAGGTCTTGTCTGGATGCCTTGGCCATCTTCATTACACTAGGGTCCACTGATCAGGAATGGGGCTCTGAGTATTACCATGTACCATGCATGGGTCAAGAGGTTGCGCTAGTACCAGCGCAACTTCAAGTGGCAGATTCAGGTGCAATGCCAGGGGCAGAACATGTGGAAAAGACGATTTTAGAGGAACAAGTATCGGGGATTTGACCCCAGGAGCATTCAGCTGAAGGAACAGAATGCTCTGCAGGGAGGGAGCCAGGACATTCTCTGAAACACTCTATGCTTGGACTACCTGAATGATCCTTGCTCAGGTACAGTGGAGAGTTTGGATTGGAACTGCTCCTTTTAGCATTTTTAATAAGACGGTGCAGGTAATCGTCACTAGAGCCATGTCTGGTCCCTAGAGTTTGAGTCCTAGTCTGCTGCTGCCTGAAGTCAGAAGAGTGAGGTTTTGAGGTGAAGGTCTCACTGCTAAAGTGCTACACTTTGCGTTTTCATTGTCTTGCCTGGCGGTGCAGTCACAGAGACCAACTTCACTTTGCGGCCAATATAGTTCGACTCATCTCAGCTGAGAGGAGTTGATGTGATCCATAATGTACGTTGCTGCACCTGGCTTGTTGAGTCATTTAAACACTTTTGCAACACAGTGCCAAATGGTATAATGCTGCAGACACCTGAGAAAGTGTTGGTTTAAAGGATAGTTCCGGGACTTTTTTTTTTATTGTCCCTACGGTTCGGCCATGTGTTTTTAAGCATAAATCGGTAGATCGTAGAAAACTTTCCTATGGACCTTACCCGACTTTTCGTCCATTAACGCACTCGAAAACATCCGCCATTTTATGATAATCCTATCATTTCCCCCCATCGCCCTGGCTCACCTGCTTTTGCGGCACTAAATCAAATCCCCCGCCCCTGAAACAGACTTGATCAAAACATTCATATTCCCCGCCTCTATCCGTGACGTGACTGAGCTGCGTAGGCAAACGCGCCCAGGCGTCTTCTACGCGACTCCACATAGAACCCGGAAATCAACACAGATGAGCTCACACAACACAGCGCGCCACAATTGGGAATATGAAACTGTACTTTTAAATTAAACCGCAAGATTGTAAATTTGGTAAAGTACATTTATTTGACATCAAATGTTTTGAGAATATTCAGCGATTTGCATTTTTATTTGCTCACGTTCCAAAAAGTTCGTTTCGAGGCACACGATGTTCCTTTGCTGTACACAGGGTCTTAGATCATCTCACAATACAGCGCCACAATTCGGAATATGAAACTGTGGTTTAAAAGCAAACGGCAAGATTGTACATTTGGCAAAGTACATTTATTTGACATCAAATGTTTTGAGAATATTCAGCGATTTGCATTTTTATTTGCTCACGTTCCGAAAAGTTCGTTTCGAGGCACACGATGTTCCTTTGCTGTACACAGGGTCTTAGATCAATGAATTTTTATTTGCTCTCGATTCAAAATATTTCGTCTTGAGGCAAGCGATGTTCATGTGCAGTAGACAGGGTGTTGGTTTACGATAAAATAAGCTCTTCGGTCGCACTGATAATCGCATGGCTGTTCCAACAACGAGGCACTAGGCCACCACAACGGTCTGTATGTTGCATCTAGCCGTTAGTACCGCGTAAGGGCATACTTGTACTTGGCGATCGTCCCACAAAATGGTCAGGGTGCTAACGTTGTTCACGTAGGAGAAGCAACTGGCGGTTAAAAAACCCATCCGCCGGTGTCTGGTACTCGTGACACAGACAATAATGGACGATGTATCTATTTCAAAAACATAAAAAAAGGAAATTAGTCTCACCATCAGATCTTTATTAAAATTATTCATTTTATATATTAGGTCTGGAAATTATTTCATAGCTAGGACAGTGCAACTGGGTTTTATACGTCAAGGGGGGGCTGTAGGATACTGAGACAGTCCCCCAGTGCAGGGGTTGACAGGGAGTGCAGGTGGAGAGTGGAAGGGCCCAGGACCGAGGTCGCAGACAGTGGACCAGTTGTAGCAGGGGAGAGGGAGAGAGAAAGCAGAAGCAAAGAGGAAGGTTTTGAGGTGCTTCCGTAAAAGGAGACGGTTCTCCCCAAGATAGTGCGCGGTACAAAACAATATGCCACATAGAATGAACAAGTACAACTTAACCCGTCTTTAAAGCTACTGTATAGTAATTAAATTGCGGTATAAACTCATCTAAAGAGTTACTTACATTATATTTGCATTTTCCATTGTGTCTGTGCGTAGGGCAGCCCCGAAATACCACTCCTTCTATGCCGACGTTTTATTTCTTCTAATGAACGAACATGAAATGGCTTTCGTTTCTGAAATTATATTCATTATCGTTTCTTACGTGGTCCCGGCCTGTCAAGGTCAAATAACAATAGAACCTTATACTGATTCGTGGGCCATTCTGGCACCCGAGAAAAAATCAAAGCAGCTGACCTTCACTTTGAACGAACACACATTCCTAGTTAGCTACATTCAGTGTAAGGCCGTCTTACAGGACTTGAAATTTACACTCCATCTTTGCATTTTGTCTGCGTGCTTTGCAGCCCCACAGAACCATAAATACGGAGACATTCTATATTTTTTGAAAAATCATTTATATTACTGTTTGGTTTAATTTAATGCGCAAATGAACAAGGTTGGATAGATAAACATATTCAATGGGCCTGCGACATGAGGAGACTCGAGAGAACAGACAATCAAATTACAATCATTTAAACCGTGATGTGTATTTCTCAATGAGCTCTTCTTTAGGTGGACATGGAACAGAGGCAATGTTGGGTGGCAATGCAGTTGTCACCTGCACAGGTTCGTTCACAACTCCATTTATGTGCCTATCTAGGACGTCAACAATAAGTCTCTCAATAAACTCATATTGCATATCCTCAAACACTGGTTTGATCACCCATTGTTTACTTCTTTTAGTGAAGGCCTTATTGTAGCGAAGCGTCCCTAAAGTTCCGGTCGTCCTACTTTGTTGACGGCCAACATTATGGTTATGTGCCAAGACCGCTAAAAGAGTCCGATTTATCATGCCCTCCATGCCAAAATGCAATCGTTTCGGCCTGTACTTTAGGCACATATTGTGGAACACCTCCAAATCTCCTGTGTGGCAGAATTCCGTGAGTCCCCTCAAAGCTTTTGTTATAGTTTTATCAAATACAATCTTTTCAATGGCTTTGTGAGTGGGTGATGAAGGAATCAACCACTTCTTCTTCCGTGCCTCCTCTGTGGACAAATGGCCATGTTCACAATTGTGGAAATGTTGGTTCGTGTTCCAGCGGTGCACGTTTGTACAGTGTAGCATTACTGACCGCCATTTTTCCAGTAGAATTTCCAACGACCCTCCACATGTTTTTGAGCTCCACCAAAGATGGTTGCTGATTGACTTGGACCACTGTGAAATACCTTGCATATCTTTTTTTTTACCTGCAGCCGACAATTTTTTATTGATTGTTTTTGCAAGATGCCAAACGTCAAATTGGTGATTTATATTTTTGTACTCTTCTCTCATTGTCTTGGCAATTGAAACGTGTCTGTCCGTGGCTATCAGGTCGATCACCATTCCCCGTGATTGTAGTTCTTGCAATGATGCTACAAAGCCAACTTTCTCCATGGCCACTGAGGATGTACTTTGTGACACCTGCACGACCACCGAACTCACAATTTTCTTACTTTCCATGTCCTGAAAGTGGTAGGTGCAGTACTTGGCTGAAAATCCTGGGCTGTCGCACTGTCCATCACCGGCTAGCCTGAACCGTTTGCCCACGAATGTACTATCAATAGACATTTTTTCCATTCTCCAAGCTTCGCTAATGGATGGAAATAGATAATCGGTTTGGTATTTGTAGAACTGAGTTTTCGCAATGAAATGGATTCCCACAAACTGAAAGAAAGACTCTAACTTTTTAAAACTTGAACCACTAAAAAGTGCAGCCGCTGCACAAAGTAGATTGTCTGCTGGCAGTTGCCCCAGCATGGGTTGTGCAGACCATGAGAAAGGATGATATTTTGTACAGGTGGCATGTATTTTAAGGTTAGTGCCTCGAATTGCACGAGTCACATTAATCAATGGCTCCCCACATACTTCCCCACCAACCGAATGCCCACATTTCATCCGAATAATAATATCAATCAAACAACTATCGAATACAATGAATTTGGCCTCTTTCCTTATACTGTCACTCTGCATCCCAGCTGGTTCGGCCTGTAACGTTGAGGACATGTCACTCACATGAAAGGTAGAATCTCTGATATCGTCTTCCGCTATGTTCAGTGATATTGATGGTGTTTCATTGTCGTCCACTTCATTCTCTTCCATTGCAACATCTGTTCCTTCTCCGGCGATGGGTGAATAAAACAATTTCTTCAACTTTCTCGCGGTCTTAGTTTTTGCGGGTGTGGATTCTGTGAATTGATCTCTGACTGCATCCGAACTACCAGGAGGACATTCACTATCAATGGCTGGTGGTGGTATAGCTCCGTTGTCAATCACTTCATATTCTTCCCATTGGCACGATGCATCTCCAGTCTCAAGTCCCTGCCAAAAGGTTTGACAAGCAACATCCCTCGTTCACTTCACTGTCTGTGTAGATCTAGTTCGTACACCCACTCGCAACTAGAGGACAGATTGGAAAAGGGATGTTCAGTTTAAACACAACTTACAGTATTGAACTATTAACAGTGAAAAACAACATAATATAGTGACCAGGACACTAACCTTCTTTTGCTTTCTTTTCTTTGAAACTTTCTTGCCTCGAACTTCAACATCAGGACGCTGTTGCTCCGACTCGTGTGTGCATGTCTCCACTTCCTCTTGCGCTGCAACGACTATATTTTCATGATAAGCACATCCATCACGCACTGACGCTCCATCGACTCCCTGAAACATAGAACTTTCATTAGTATGTATAATAATATCGAAAACACAAAATGTACTTGGGGACCAATACCCACGTACATCTCAATAGCAAAACACGAATGAACGCTTTGTGTAGAACATTCAAACGACAATTATTCACGCATTGTTGATCTAGTTAGATGGAACTGTCAAGATCCATACCTCGGGCTCCTCATAGACTTCCATTGATGATATTATTGAAGATGATGCTTCAGTAACTCCCTGAAACACAGTAATTGCATTAGTATGGTTTTCTATTTTGTTAAAAAGAACATAAACTTTGTGCAGGCGTCAACGGCTCATCTAAATAGACCTGCACAAATGATCAGTTGTCTAAAATAAATAATGGATATGTAAATATGATTCGATTTGCTCGATCGTTGGAAGTGTCACCACCCAGAGATCTGCATCAACTACTAGGGGTGATGTTCTTGTAGAAGAAGCTCCGTCATCTCCCTGAAACATAGTACTTGCGTTAATAAAGAAGGAAGTATAGCGGATGTAATCACGTCATATGATTTCGCTTGATTGAACTGTCAGTATCCATACCTCGAAATGCATAAGAACATCAAGGGACGATGTAACTGCGGTGCACACTTCTGCAAGCTGTTGCGCCGACCCGTAACTGCACGCTCCCCCTTCTTCTTGGACTAATGCTCCATCGACTCCCTGAAACATAGGACTTTCATTAGTAATGAACACAATATTGAAAAAAGAAGACACATAGGAGGGCGACGACAGAAGGACATATCAATGGCTAAAAACGAAAGAAACATTGTGTGTAACAATCACGCTACAAGAATGCAAGATCTGATGATCTCCATCGATGGAACTGTCCTGAAACGTACCTCCAGCATCTGAGTGACATCAACGGTAGTCGTCAATACGTTGGACTCCTCAGCATCTCCCTGAAAGACAGTACTTGAATTATTTTGGATAACAATAATTATAACTGAAAACAAAGACTAGAGGACGAGTACAAGGGTGTACCATTAGGTAAAATAATTACACGATAAATTAAAACTATTGATTTACATGCCTAAAACAAGTCAGTGGCAGAATAGCCAAGTAAGATTACCCGATAGGCGCTTGAAGTGGCTGATGACTGCAATAACGACACGGATGGAGAATCTTCCGCCTTCATATTGAGTGGATACATAAATGGGGAAATTATTGTTAGCTAATGCTACACACTACCGCAAGACCGAGAGATAAATACGTAAACTTGACTCACCAGTGGAGGGATGTGGACGAATAGAGTGGGAATAGCGGTTGAGAGCAATTTTCGCCTCGCTCGCGGTGTGTTCTTCTTTATTAGCAATGATGTGGAGTACATGTCAGAGGTAAAGTGCCTGCTGCAGATGCGGTATCGATCACCCCTCTTGTCCGCAAAGACTTCTAGGACTCTACTTTCAAGCTCAGAGGGTGGATATCCGCAATATTGGACCCATTCTCTTATCTGATCTATTGTCTTAGGGAAAACATGCATTATAGTACCTTCAGATTTATTATGGGTCTTCGAAGGGCAACCGCCAATGGAACAGGCAGGCATTGTGGAAAGTTCTGAAAAGTAAAGATCAACAATTCTCTATGAATATCAATGTGTTAAAAAATTAAATGACACATAAAAGGTTCAATGCAAGGTATGTTTTGGTTCTTGGAACTATACACGTTATTCACATGCGGATAAGTATTTGAATAACTTTAAAAAAATAGAAAATAATTTGACTAAACTCAGAACATGTGACTAGTTCCTTGCATGTACTGTCTTGAACGAAAAGAAATTGGACGCAAAATGAGTATGGTACATGGCCTTACCTTGACGAGCAAACAGTTAGATGCAGGGATCAGAGTAGTTTCTTGTCGTAGAACAGGGAGCAGTTCACAGGTTGCAAACTGACGAGTTTCCTCGAAGTGGTCACGGAAGTTCACAGAGACGAAGAGCAGATAACCAGCACCTTCACGGGTTGACTAGCAAAGCGCAAAGAAGTTCTCATTAGAAATATGAAGTGGGTTATAAAGAATTCGAAACAGGGGTGTGTTTGTGAATGAATGACGTGTATATGCCGTGGCATTATGCGGTTTGCAGGGGGCCGCCCAGCGTGAGGGGGGATGCTTGGCAGGAGACACGGGGTCTGGCGGTAGACATGGGAACAACAACCCATGCTCTATAGACCACTTTGAAGTTTACATGGTCTTTGGCACCTCTTGGCCTTTATCGCTCCCTGACAGCTCCACTTGCCAGCACAAGTACCCCGGTGCGAACTGCCTTTGATAGGGCGGGGGGTGGATTGGGGCGGTGGTCGTGCAGACAAGACTCGTTTGCCGCAGGGCCTCACCAAGGAGAGGCCATCTAACTGCATGTAAGAGGCAGGCTGCAGGATCTAGTACATGGAAGGCAGGGGGGTGAGTTTATAAATAACTCACCCTCCCAGGAGAATATATGGGTGCAGTTCACCCTGGAGACCCTGGATGCCTAGGCAGTTAGTCAGCAGCAGGCTGGCCTGTGGTGGCAAGGCGGCACGGGCCAGAGGGGGTCATCTCTGTACCCGGTGCCCAAAAGGATTATTTATTATGATCAACCATATTGATTATTTACCTATAACCATGTTTTGTATCAATAAAATCCAACGGCCTTCCTTTTATTGCCAACGCTTGAACAAAGTGGTGTGGTAAGTATTTTTGGGGTCGGAGGCAAGGCCGGGAGGCTTGATGCCAACCCGCAAAATAACATATGTATGTCTGATGCATATGGGTTCAACGGTTATGTGGATTGAAGGTGGGCGGCCAGCGTGAGGGAGGATGCTGGCCGGAGACATGTGGTGTGACAAGACAAGGCACAGGAAGACTATTCAATGGAGACACACTAGATTCATTTAAAAAATCAAAACAACCATTGTTAAAATATATGTTGGGTTTTATTTTAGATCTTAATTTCAATTGAACATAAATAATAAACATTACACATTGTAAAGTTGCGGTTGCAGCACATCCAGGGAAAATCTGCGGTATTGTCCACTGTCGCTGGGGAAATGTTGTCTAATGGCAAGTACCGCACAGGCAGGTATTACTCTCCGAACGCGGTGTCCGAGCCTCCCGTGAAGCCACCAAGTGAAGCAACGATAGGCCACCAGCCTGTACCACCTGTGAAAATGAAAGATGCAAACTGTATTAAAATGACAACTTTCTTATCACTGTCGATTCAGGTAAAAAATGTCATTCTGCTTTGAAAAAAATTCTATCTAGAAAATGCACAACATGGAACCAATTTACATGCATTCGAATGATGAGACGACCATGAAATAGTAGTGGCATCACTGACATCACAACCAGAGTATACTTACTCGTTACTCGGATTACGCGGACGAACAGTGCCGCAAAGTTCGTGCATAAGCACCATCATCATCCTCAACACGGTCCGTGAGAGGCAGGCTTCCCTGAACTCTGGCAGCTCGGTGATGCATTGCGGACTTGGCTCGCCTTCCGAAATGTAGGCCAAGCACCCGGAATTTTCACGGCAGCAGCAGTTCTCCTCCTCAGTTGGCATTAGCTCGCACCGATTGCACGTGCACCAGGTGGAGACGCCCTCCATGCGACATGGTCCAGGCTCTTCATCCGTTGACTGGTCCTCCCAACTGCCGTCCGAATCCCCATCGTTTTCGCGTGCTTGCCTTTCCAGTAGTTCTTCCTCGGTGTACTCGGGCTCGTACATATACGGCATTATTGTAGCCATTGTGTGGTAAAGAAAGTAAAATAATTTACAGAGATGGTACAGGTGTTCACAAGGCCGAGAAGCGGCGAAGGTAGCTGACCAGAGCACAGAAACGAGTCACAGAATACTCAAAGTAACACAGAGAGAGTAATGGAATCGAAAATCTGCTGCTGTGTGTTGTGAAACGGTGTGTTTATACTTATTGAGGAAAGAGGCGTCCTGCCATTTCCATGGCGACACGTCATTAGCTGAGGCGCAGCGATTGTTGACACGAAACGTGCTTTGGCGTTGGGAAATGGGCGGTACGCGTCTGCTGATGTCAGGCTCAGGGGCGGGGGATTTGATTTAGTGCCGCAAAAGCAGGTGAGCCAGGGCGATGGGGGGAAATGATAGGATTATCAGATAATGGCGGCTGATTTCGAGTGCGTTAATGGACGAAAAGTCGGGTAAGGTCCATAGGAAAGTTTTCTACGATCTACCGAGTTATGCTTAAAAACACATGGCCGAACCGTAGGGACAATAAAAAAAAAGTCCCGGAACTATCCTTTAAGCTATATATAGAGAATTGATCATGGAAATTGATGCACGTGTGTGAGAAATATTGGGATTCATGCAGGCAGGTCCTTTTTCTTTTTGTAGACCAGTTGTCTGTGATTTTGTAACATGATGATGGCTTCCCCTGCATAACCAACTTGATTTCATCTTTGGAGCAAACTGCTTGGGGTGCGATGGTATATGAGGGGGAGAGATTGTGGTGTCCATCTAATGAACAACCCAAATATAAACATATTAATCAAAATATATCTGACAGTTTGAGGTTCAGATCCAGGAGACAGGGAGGAGAGGCCAAATCTGACCAGGCACTCAGCTCCTCACCTGACCTACCTCACCTGTGGGAGATATGGAATTTTCCACAGCTTAGACTGGTGCTTCAATGCATTTAACATAAATACCTGCAAAGCAATCCTCTGACTGTGGTCTACCGAGGAGACACGAAAATCCAGGTAAATATCTGCACACCACAAAGTAACAATATTAGTTAATTTCTAAGTATTTTAATTTCTGTTTGGGTGCAGGGAATATAACAACTGTGGCACAAAAGTTGTACAAAACAATAGAAAAAGAAAATTATCTCAAAATAGAGAAACCCCTGTCCCCTGCACACCATTACACTGGGATGAGCCAGTTGTGTATTAAAATTAAATCACAGTTTGCATACATTTAAACAATGGTAGATACAATAGATCTTAGAATAAAGTTCAAAGTAGGCTTGTAGTTGATTGAAGACACATTTTAACTCCAGAGTGGTGTAGAAAATATTCAGATTTATACATTTCGGGAGAAGACTCCCTTCATCAGGAGCACTGTACTCAACTAGTAGACAAGAAGAAATATTGTATTTTAGAACCAAGTATCTTAATATTCAGGATACAGTCAAGCAACTAATGGTCTGGTCAAAGCCAGATATCCTATTATAAGAGACAGATGTATTAAGGGAAGATGAGCATGGTTCCTTTCCTGGACAATATTCGCAACATTTTGTCCCAGGCTATGTTTACAAATATAGACAGCTCACCATTTTGACCTGGTCTGGTTTGCCCTGATATTAGAAAAATCCTTACAGGATAAAGAGGGGAGGTTGGTTGTGATAATTCACAATTACAATCTGCTCGATAAATACCTTCAACGATAAGGCCACCCTTCTTTGCTGATTGTTTCCAAAGATCACTATGTTCACTAGAGGAGAGCTCCTAGTGGGGGACATTTAAACAGTACAATAAACTATTCCATAGATGAACAAGTTACTTACCGTTAGGCAGAAACCTGTGCAGTTCCCTTGGGGACCACTGCAAAAGATTTAGGACTATAGGTGTTGGCAGTAAACCCACTTGGTAGCAGTCTGTACCACCCAGATTTACCTGGTAGCTGTGGCTGAGCAGTCAGACTTCCCTCAAGAAGAGTTAGGCAGTATGTAAAGTATACACAATAGGCACTCAGACACAATAGCACAAGCAAACACTGACCATAGCTTTGGTATCAAGGTATATAATTAATTATTTAAAGACACACTTGTTGATACACTCCAGCACTATTATTGTAAATCACTTCAAACACAGTTACTAGTAATCTATATACATCCCTTATTCCTTATCAGACAAGTCTTAGTTAACACCACTTATTTCCAGACAGAGGTGAGCGCTTAACTATAGATGGCACTCCAATAAGTTAACGAAAAAGGGAGGGAAAAAGGCAGAATGTAGGAAAATACACCACACTAATATTTAGGAACTCTTAAGCAAGGCAGGAAAGTCAAAAGTTACTTGTGAGCCAAAGTCCATATGCCGGGCCCACTCTTGGAGAGAGCAGGGCACAAATGCACCCAAGATCACACAATGACAACAGGCTTAAAAAGTCTTGCAGGGAGTTCAGAAGGATTTTAGTTAGGCTGAGAAAAGTTTAGCCAGGGTGTCCCAGGCTAACCCAGGTTCGAAAGCCGGGGGCTAAATCTACCCCGTACAGTCGGTTGCAAGGGAAGCCAGGCGGAACACGGTACCTTATGTGGAAAGGATCCTCCAGCGGGGGCAGTTGTGCCTGGCAGCGGGTGCAAGTCACGGCGTCGTCCAGAGGAAGAGAAGATCTCGACGTGGAGGAAAGATGAAGGTCGTTGCACTGCCAGGGAAGAAACCAGCCGCAGAGTTTTCCGGTTAAAGGTACCACCCTTTGTTTCGCGGTTGTGGTAAAACGTGGTATCCCGGTTGCCGGGGTGCTTGGTACGGGCAAGGCGGCCACGAGATGCTCCAGGAAGCGAAAAAGGAAGGCAGACTGGTTATCCCCACCAGTCGAAGGAAGAAGACTCTTCAGATTGGAGATCTCCTCTGTCGTTGGGAAGTGGTGAGACGGGTCAGCAGGGCTCCACCGGTGGTGTCGTCGTTGCAGGTCGGCTCAGCTTCTCCCTCTTCGAATTCTTAGGTCCTGTGGCGACTTCTGAAGAACCAGTCCCCAAGACCCTGCTTTTATGCAGCAAACCCCCATTCATCAGTCCTAGCTGCCACTCAAACATGCTAAGTGGTGAGCCGGGCGGCTCACCACTGGGCCAACCAGAGAAGAGTGCGACTTGGGTTGCCAAGGCAACGCAGTCCAGGGTGCCTAAATCCCCCTCCACCCCTTCTAAGTACCCCAGACAGAGTGGCACCACTTGGAGGGCTTCTGTGGAGAAGCCCGCCAAAAAGGTGGAACAAAGGGCTCGAATTGGGTTGGGGTCACAGAAGCGGACACAAAAGCCATTTTGGAACCGAGTTTCGGCAAAATATACCAACCGGCGATTTTATATTAATTTAATAAACCGGCGGTATGTTCGGGGCTATATTAAAAAGTGGTATGATATGATATGATATGGCATTTGTAACGCGCCTATACACAAGTGTTTCAAGGCGCGACGAGGCGGGGGGGGGAACAAGGGGAAGACAGACAACGATCCTACTAGGCCAGGTGTCATTCAGATCGCGCAAGTGCAGGGGTGGGGGGAAGGGAAAAGTGCAAGGGGAAGGGGAGGGGGGGGAAGTGCAGTACAAGGTAAGTAGCGTAAAAAATAATAAATAAGGCCAGCTGGTGGCAAGTGCAAGGTAGATGCAGAACAAGTGCTGGGAAGGGGGGGCTGTAAGGATACAGTGACAGTCCCGCAGTGCAGGAGGGTGCCAGGGAGGCAGTGCAAGTGGAGAGTGGATGGGCCCTGGACCGAGGTCACTGAGAGTGGCCCAGTTGCAGATTCAGAGCAGATTCAGTGAAGAATTCAAGCTGTTCAGCAGGGGAGAGGGAGAGAGAAAGCAGAAGCAAAGAGGAAGGTTTTGAGGTGCTCCCGGAACCGGAGGTGGTTCTCCTCAAGTTTCAGGGAGGCAGGAAGGCTGTTCCAGAGGGAGGCCCCTGCTGCAGAGAGAGATCTACCCCCAGCTCGTTGCTTCGAGAAGCGGCTGACCCTGAGGGAGTTGGAGACGGATGAGCGAAGGGCTCGGGAAGGAAGATATTTAGGAAGAGAGAGTTGGTAGCCTCGAACAATGGGAAAATCCCATAATGATATATTCGCGGTCGAATATAAAAAGTAGTTTCCACTGCCACCAGCCAAAACTCGATCAGGGTGGACGGAGACGTCCCCCGACGACTAACAGACCCCGGGGCAATCGAATTGCCCCGGCCAGTACGTCCACAATATGATGGTTTGTACTGGTTCTGTCAGAATTTGAGACTAGTAAAGTCAATGGTGACTTTACATGCCCTGGGAGACAGTAGTCAGTCCCAGGGTATGGAGTCTATGTTGGGGGGTCACTATGACACCCCTGTGTTACTGCACTGAGGGTGCTGTGTAACACACATCACAAAAACACATGAAGCCCTATGGAGTAAAAGACCCCATAGCCCATTAAACACATCTAGATTCAAAGAAACACACTCAAATCATGCCCAAGAGTGAGGGTAAAAGAGTCTCACTCTTGGCAGGAGAAAAAAATAAACCCCAAAAATCCAGCAAAGCTGCTGGGGGACTCACTAGGTTTGGGAAATTAGCCTTTACAGAGAATTCTCCCTAACACTTACCAACTGGTTCTTTTGACTGGATGTTCCTCCAACGAATTCCACATCTTTGACATGTAAAGTTACATGTCAAAGATCTGGAATGCGTTGGAGGACACAATCCATTTGAATATTTTTTTTAAAGAAAAAAAGAGATTGGATATCCAGGAGCAAATTTGATTTCCCAAATACTTCCTCTGGAAAAATTCTGAATGTTTATGCTCGCCTTAAAGTGCATAAGAGCATAGAGAATACACCAGGGAGACCCATTGTCTCTGGCTATGGCTCCATTCTAGAGCCTCTATGTTAGTTTGTAGATATCGTCTTAAAATACATAAGTCAAGAAACTCAGTCATATCTACAAGATACCACATCTGTGATTAGGGCCTTCGAAGGAAACTGAATGGATCCAGTGCAGGATATACTTGTAACTATGGACATACAGTCATTGTATAGAAGCATCCCCCAGGATGAGGCGATTGACTGTGCTAGACAGCATTTTCGTGCAAATGTCAAAAACAGAGTACCCACAGAGTTCATTACTAATGACCATCGCATTGCAAAAACACTACTTTGAATTTAATAAGCAGTTTTATTAGCAAATTAAGGGCATAGCGATGGGTGCTGCCTTTGAACCCTCCCTCACAGTACTGTACATGGCTACGTTTGAAAATCAATTCATATATTCCGACACAAATCCATTCCGGCAGAACATCTCGTTGTGGAAGCGTTATATTGATGACGTTCTTGAATTTGGCATGGGAATGGTGACCACCTTCATAAACGTTATAGTTGGCGGGATAACTAATTCAAACATCACATTCACCATGAAATTCAGCAATTTCAGGGTGCATTTTCTTGACTTATGCCTTATAAATGTGGACAATACTTTGCAATGTACCCTTTTCAGTGAACTGATTGAGAGAAATACTCTTTTAGATTATAGAAGTTTTCATTCCAGAAATGTGAAAGATAATCTCCCATTCAGGCAATATTTAAGGCTACATTGTAATTGCACTGAACTAAATGAATATAAGCATAATGCAGAGATCCTTGACAGTAGGATACTGGCAAGGGTATATGAAAAAAAAGACTAAATCAAAACAGAGCCAGATTCACACCTAGGGAAACATTGTTGAACAGCTGTGAGAGGGTTGTACAAGAACATACAATGATGTGTGTTATTACACATTCGCAGAGGACTCTAGATGTGAATACAAAAATAATAAAATACCGGACGATTATAAAATGGAGCCTCCCCAATAAGGACATTCCGATGTTCCCACTCAAACGTGCTGCCAATTTGAAGGACAAGTTAGTACATTCCAGATTTGAACATAGAGTCTAAGAGAACCCCCTTTGGAACTTGCGCCCACTTTTGGGCCACTATCCTTGTGGCATGTGTTCAGTGTGTAAATTCACACACAAAACCCCTACCTTTAAAATAGGCAAGGGCATCTACTGTGTGAAATGCCCTTGCCATCTCGTGTATGTTGGTTAAACAAGCAGAACTGTACACACCAGAATTTCCAAGCACAGATCTCCCATTAGGTGTAAAGTCCTAACTGGCCCACTGGCTGAGCATTTTGTACTTCAAAGACACCCACTTGATGACATAAAATGGTGGGTTATTGACACGGTGAAAGGCAGGCAATAATGTTGAACAACTCTTACTAGCCAAAGAATCTCGCTGGATCTACCGCATGGGTACTCACATACAGGGTCTAAACTACCAGTTTACAACCTAATGGTTGTATCATTGCACTTTGCTGTCTGTAGCCTATATCTTGTTTATATTAGTCATGATACATCTGGCAATATTGCACATATAGCTCACAGTATGGGCAATACACATAGCCCGTGTTAATAAGGACATCAACACAAGTGATGGTGTTATTACATGACGTATTGTAGTTATGATGCAGATGTATTTTCCTTTGAATATGTAAACAAACATTTCTCTCTGAGGCAAGAGGCATATTTGCTAGTGAAGTGCTTGACAAAGGGTGAGGGGAGAAAAACAGTGGGGTGAGAGGGAATGGAACATACAGATCAATAAACTACAGTACTGGTCTGGCGAATATTTCAGATTGCTTGGAGGTTGGTGATCCAATGCGCCTATGCATGAGTATATCAAGCATGACCAAGCTAAGGGGTGGGGGGGGGGGACAAAGGGAGGACTGGACAGACAAACTTGCTAGGCCTAGACATTCAAGGTCGAGTAAGTGCGCAGAACAGGAGGTGCGAGGGAGGGGGAGAAGTGTGCCCAGTCCAGCAGGGGCCAGTGTTAAGCGCTGAGTGGTTGCCCACATCATGGATCCACTTTAGCCCACATCGACTTGACGTCATCATGCTACGTTTTGAACGTAATGACACATTTGGCGTGAGGATGTCAGTATTTCCGTGTATTTAGACACGGTGCAAACTTGGCTTTCTACTTTCATTTCTATTAACATTAACAGCACCATTGCTCTCGGCAGTCTCACGAGTGAACCATAGGTAAGAATCTCTCTGCCTTCTTTTGAAAATGTATATTTGGAGCAGTTCTGTGCTCTAAACTATTCTTTTAACAAGCATTTGTAGCAGTTAATGTGCTTTTAAATACGTCATTTTAACACATTCAGTATGCAGATTTCATCTGCATTTTCATTAAGTAAGAAAATATTGTTCCTCTAGTTATTCCCCTTGGTGGTTCCAAGAAGGGTATGGGTTTCCCTCACAATTGATGGTTTGAAGTAATATAGAACCATACACCTGCTCCAGTGAATCAATTGGAGAGGCATGTTACTAAGGAATTTGGATGTATCATGGGGTGATTAAAATCATATTTCTGTTGATTCAGGTCCATTATAGTTTGACAGCCCCTAATTTGGTGAAAACGTGGGAGATGAAAGAAGTGAACCGGATGACAATGATCATCTGAATGCATATATCTGTCAGACTTGAGTTGCATTTATATAGGCATCTATTTTAAATAATTTGTTTAACAAGGCACTTATGGCGCTTTCTTTTATTTACCAAGGTACATTGGTCCTCAAGAAGGTGGTGCTTCAGCACAACGCTTTTCACGTGAAGGTGGCATCATTTATAACGCACTTCTTGCGTATGAGCGTTGACCATGGGATTCCATGTACTGTTCAGAGAATTTTGTTCTTGTATTTTAGCAGGGTTCTGATTGTTCATGAACGCTTGTTATTTTAAATACTGCATCACTGGGTTTTTGTTTAGTTTGCATTTTTTTTCTATATACACTGTGTATTGAAGTATGTATTTTCTGGTGTATTATCTGTTCACATTTTCAAGGAATTAAATGAAATTATGCCTTTTCTTGAAAATTGTTTTCTTTATTTACAAAACAAAACATTTTTGTTTGATTATAAGAGATTAGTATCTTTTATGAGATACCTAAGAAAATTGTTACAGAAATAATGTGTTTTGAGGAAATTACTTTGTAATACTTTTGTTGATTTAAGACCAGCAGGAACTCCTATCTTCTTAGGTTAATCCCCAGTCTGAGTAGGGGACCACTCCCTTCTGTGTCCATTGCTAGATTATTCAAGCAATTTATATCAGTACACAGTGTAGTTTCGCAGCTTTGTCTTGTCACACGACATCCATGGCACTTTTAGATCCTGGGAGGAACCTACAAATAAAAGCTTGTAACTACAACTATTACTCACCATCACATAAATCGTACTCTAGAAGGGAATAGTTTCTTACCTGTAACTCCATTTCTCCAGCATTGGTATCTTTCATGGATTCACATGCTTAGAATATTCCCCGTCGTCAGGCTGGGAATCCCCGGTACATTATATAGACCCTTTCCCGTAGGAAAACTTTTTCGACGCTTATGCGTCCTATCCACCTCGTTTTGTATCATGCGTGCCCGCACCGTCAGGACGTCATGATATAAATACAGGACCCGCCCCCGCGCTCCCTCAGATTTCGGCCCCCAAAGTAGTGGGGGAACCGGTTTGCATGTTCAGGGGAGGCAGGTGGGCGCATGTGAATCCATGAAAGATACCAATGCTGGAGAAATGGAGTTACAGGTAAGAAACTATTCCCTTCTCCAGCATTGGATCTTTCATGGATTCACATGCTTAGAATAGATTACATAGCAGTACCACCCCCAAAAGAGGAGGTGTGCATGCAAACCCATATACTTTCTTCGCAAAGCCCGTTCCCTATGATCATGTACACATTAGTAATCGTTAACATAGGAAAACGAACCACATACAGTCATAAATTCCACAGGATGCAACCCCTCAGTCGGGGCTTACCTTATTGGAATAGGTGTCGGAGCACCGCCTGTCCCATCCGGGTATCTTCGGCATGTTGCTGCGACAGGCAGTAATGGCGGGTAAAGGTGTGTGTAGCTGCCCAGGTAGCCGCCATGCAGATGTCCCCAGAGGGACTCCGGCCCACAGTGCCGTCGACGATGCCGCTGCTCTAGTCGAATGAGCTCTTGGCCGTCGTAGAAGAGGCTTCCCTGCCCTGGAATGGCAGTACGAAATGGTAGATGACACCCATCTTGACAGTCCTTGTTTTGAAATGGCCTTTCCTCTAGCACCCAAACCATAGGCCACGAACAGTTGTCTCGTTTCTCTGAATGGTTGCGTACGATGAAGATAAAACTTGAGAGCCCTTTTTACATCCAATGTGTGTAACGTGCGCTCCGCTCCCGAGCATGGCTCCGGAAAAAACGTAGGCAACACAATAGAGGAGTGTTTATGAACACCGAAGGAGCTTTCGGTATGAACTGTGGGTTAGTGGCTAGGGCTACCTTGTTCTTGAAAAATCGTAAGTATGGTGGGTCTACCATTAGAGCCTGAACTTCTGAAATACGTCGGGCTGAAGTGATGGCCACCAGGAAGGCCAATTTCCACGACAAAAACTTCAGAGACGATGATGACATTGGCTCAAAAGGAGGCTTCATAAGAGACGTTAAGACCAGATTGAGGCTCCACTCCGGCGGAAATTTCTTCTCTGGAGGGAAACTCCGAAAGAGGCCTTTAAGGAAGTGCTTAATCAGGCGGTCGCTGAACAATGGTGCCGAATGCCGTCGACGAGTAAACCTGGAAATGGCGGCCAGGTGTACTTTTATTGACGATACCGATAGGCCCTTTTGAGCTAAGAACAGCAAGTATGGAAGGAGCTGTTCCGGCTTAATCGATTGCGGGGCCAAACCTGGTTGATCCTCACACCACTGACAGAAACTTCTCCATTTGTACGTGTATGAGGCGTTTGTGGAAGGTGCTCTTGCCGCTTGCAGGATACGCCGACAGTCCTCCGGAATCGTTAGCCGACCAAATTCGGCGAAGTCAGGAGCCAGGCCGTCAACTTGAGGCTGTCCGGGTCGTGATGCCAAACGACACCCTCCTGTCGAGACAGAAGGTCGGGGGTCTTCTGGAATCTCATCGGTTCCGCCACCGCTAAGTGTAGCAGGTCTGAAAACCACACCTGTCTGGCCCAGTACGGGGCCACCAGAATTACCCGACATGGGTACCTGAGGATCCATTGCAACGTCCTCCGGACAAGGGGAAATGGAGGGAATGCGTACAGGAATTTGTTCGACCATGGGAAGGAGAACGCATCCCCCAGTGAGCCCTGCTGAGGCCATCTGCTTGCGTACTGATGGCATTTCCTGTTGTTCTTCATCGCGAACAAATCTATGGAAGGATGTCCCCATTTCTTGAATACTTGCTGTAGTTGTTGGTCGTTCAGCACCCATTCGTGAACTTCGTTCATTTCTCTGCTGAGGGCATCGGCCTCCACGTTTCTCACGCCTGGCAGGTGGAACGCCAAGATTTGCATGTTGTGTTGTAGGGCCCAATGCCAGATTTTCTGTGCCTCCGTCGATAGGGACCTGGAATGTGTCCCTCCTTGTTTCCTCAAGTAGAACATCGTAGTGGTGTTGTCCGTCATGACACGCACCACCGAGTCCCTCAGTTGAGGAAGAAAAGATTTCAGAGCCCATCGCACTGCTCTCAGTTCTAGCAGGTTGATATGCAGGGAGGACTCCTGCAACGACCACTGGCCTTGTACCTGTAACGTATCCAGATGAGCTCCCCATCCGCTCAGCGATGCATCCGTCACCACCGTCTTTTGGAACTCCGGTTCCAGTAGAGGCATTCCTTTCGTTAGATGAGTAGACACTCTCCACCAGCAGAGTGCTTGTACTAGTTGTTCGTCGACGACCAGTCTGTCGGACCAGCGACCTCGGATCTGCGCCCAACGGTCCGCTAGAAATTCCTGGCAAGGCCTCATAAACAGACGGCAGTTGCTTATCAACGGAATGCAGGACGACATGGTCCCTAGCAGGGACATGTATGTGCGCACCGACACCTTGGTACCGCATCTCCATTCCGACGCCTTGCTTTGAAGTTTCTGAATTCTTTCGCTGGATGGTCTCACCAGGCTTGTGTGTGTATGGAACTCCGCTCCTAGAAAGACCAAGGTCCTCGAAGGCTCTACGGAGGACTTGTTGAAGTTTATTGCGAAGCCCAGTTCCTGTAAGAGGGACATTGTGGCCCTTAGACTGTTTCGTGTTGTTCTCTGGACGAACCTCTGACCAGCCAGTCGTCCAGATATGGATAGACATGGTGACCATCCTTCCTTAAATGGGCCGCTATAGGGGCCAAGCACTTGGTGAACGTCCTGGGGGAGGACTTGAGCCCGAACGGGAGGACCTTGAACTGAAAATGCTTTCTCCCGACGACGAACCTTAAATATCTCCTGTGTCGTGGGCGTATTGGGATGTGAAAATAGGCGTCTTGAAGGTCTAGTGACGACAGATAATCCATGGGTTGCACCGACCTGATAACCTCCTGGAGCTTTAGCATTTTGAATTTTAGGCTCTTTAGCCATTTGTTGAGTACCCTCAGGTCGAGAATGGGCCTCCATTTTCCATTTGGCTTCTTGACAACGAAGAACCGGGAATAAACTCTGTGTCCTTCCTGTGCCATAGGAACTCTCTCTACCGCTCCTTTTCGCAACATAAGCGCCGCCTCTTGTCGTAGGATTCGGAGGTGGGGCTGGGTCGAAAATACAGGCGGAAGACGTGGAGGCTTGTCTTTGAATTGTAGCGCATGACCCATGCGAATCGTGTCCAGAACCCATCGATCTGTGGTGATGCATTTCCATTGGTCGAAGTGATGAGAGACTCGTCCCCCCAGGACGTTCCGAAGGCCGTCATTGGTTGCTGGTTTGCTTGTTCTTCGTCGACGAGGGACCCGAGCCTTGCCGCCTGGAAGCTTGATAGTCTCTGCTTCTACGTGCCGACTGGGACGCTCGTCTGAACCCTTGTGAAGAGTACGAGGGCCTGTTAAACCCACGGTCCCTCGAGGCTCCAAAGCGGGAGTTTCCAGAAGCACCCCTAAAGGGGCGAAAAGAGCGAAAGTTTCTACCCGTTTGGAGGGCGCCGAGGGACCTAGCAGTATCCGTGTCTTCCTTCATCCCCTTTAACGCTTCATCAACCTTTTCGCCAAACAGGTGTTCCCCTTCACATGGCATGTCAAGGACTTTGTACTGGACTTCAGGACGGAAAGTAGTACATTTAAGCCACGCTTGTCGACGAAGTACTACGCCATGGTTGATTTGTTTGAAGCCAGACTCTGCTAGGTCAACTGCAATATTAATTGCGTGGTTCGAGGCCTCTTCGCCATCCCGCACCAGTAACATGGCTGCTTTCCGGTGTTCGTCTGGCAGGTGTTCTAGGATAGGGGCTAGTTTGTGCCACATTTCTCTATCGTATCGTGACACGATCGCTAAGGAATTGGCTGCTCTTACCGTCGTCGCACCGACCGAGAGCACCTTTTTTCCAAAGGCGTCTTGCCTCCTAGCCTCGCTTTCTGGTGGAGTTGAACATTTTTGCTGTACCCTGGCCTTCCTAGCCGCTGCCGCCGACACCACCGAGTCAGACAGAGGTTGTGATGTTAGACATTTTGGAGTGGACTCCGGAGCTTTAAACTTTTTCTCGATCCGCCCCTTTATAGCTGGCTCCGAGAACGGATGGCGCATCGTCTTGAGACCTTCTTGCCACACGTGGTCCAGAATTGGGATGGCAAATACCGATTTCCTCCTTTGACCCATATGGTCAAAAAGGAAACAGTCTTTCTTCTGCTCCTCAGGAATCAAGCCGAACTCGGAACAAGCTTTTCCCATCATGGCATGGAAGGTTCCCACATCATCCGGAGGAGATGGCTGTGTCTGGCTCCTCGTAGACTCTACCTCTACATCCGAATTCCATGTTGGGTCCCTCGACGGTGACAGGGAAATGTCTGACCCTGAGTCACCCAGTATAGAATCGGACTCCGACAACTCACCCTCCTCCTGCGCTCGAGGACGATCTTTTACCGCCTGGGGAGCCGATGGGTTTTAAGTCGTCGAGCGAGCCGCACAAGTTTGCTCGTCGACGGAAGGTACAGAAAAAGGTGACGATGAAGTCCCAGGTTGAGGGATCTGCGTATCCAGCCGCTGCAGGAGTTTCTGAAGAGTATTAAGCACATCCAGAGACAAAACTGTCTGGGGGGTCAGTAACGTTGATGATATAGGTACCATACCCCCACTCGCACTCGTCGTCGCCGACGTGGAAGGCCGTGGCCCAAATCCGTTGGCTGCAGAACCATGCCACCTTCTCCTTCCGCCGAGCAGGCCGTGTCTGGCTGCAGTAAGACTTCAGGGGGGATCGGGTCATAGACCTCTGGCAGCCAAGCCATAGACTGAGTCTCCGTCGACGAAGGAATCCCAACCGCTGCTGCCTGAACGGTAATAGGCATCGTCAATGACACCGAGGTCGACGAGCAAGTAGTCGTCGTCGAGCCCTTAGACTTCGTCGCCGATTTCGATGCCGACTTCCCGGCTGAAGCGTCTCGACTCACGGAAGACCTGGGACGGTCCCCTGAGGAGGATTTTGACAGCGCTTGCCTCTCCGTCTTAGATGATGAGGAGGAGGAGGGCTTTTTATGTGATGAGGAAGACCCAGCATGCTTCCCCTTATGCTTGTCCTCAGCGCGGTTTTCTGCTGGCCGTACCTTTTTCGATGGAGGTTCCGACTTGCTCCTGGAGGCCGTGGAGCCAACTTCCGAAGCCGGGTAGGCACCCGCTCCGTCATTAAGCCAGTCGACCAGCCTTCTTTTACGGTCCTTAAGGGTTTTTTGGGAGAAACCCTGGCATATCTCACATGTATCCGCCGTGTGGTGCGGGTGGAGACAGTAGATACAATCCATGCGGGCATCTTCTTCATAAACTTTTTTGAGGCCACATGTCGCACAAGGGCGAAATAATGCTTTTCCAGACATAATTCTCCAGAATTTGAACGTCGCCGAAGCGAAAACAGAAAAAACAACCTAGTTTCCACTAGCAGTAATCACGAGGATCCCACTACTTTGAAAGACGGTTGAAATCTGAGGGAGCGCGGGGGCGGGTCCTGTATTTATATCATGACGTCCTGACGGTGCGGGCACGCATGATACAAAACGAGGTGGATAGGACGCATAAGCGTCGAAAAAGTTTTCCTACGGGAAAGGGTCTATCTAATGTACCGGGGATTCCCAGCCTGACGACGGGGAATATTCTAAGCATGTGAATCCATGAAAGATCCAATGCTGGAGAAGTGATATGTTTTTGGTCACACAAGTGGTCTTAGAGAGAGTGACACAAACAGAAATAGACTGCCATACTCTCAGCGACTTGCCTTATTGGAGGTGATCCCTGAACCAGCTCTGGGAAGAGAAAGGGTTGGTCCCTTTGAGCAGCCACTTCCATTTCAGGATGGGAACCCCGTAAGGGTTAAGACCGCAAGGACAAATCTTCCCTTCTGGGGTATAAAAAACCTCCTGATGAACATGCGTGTTGAAGTCAGGTCTCAGAACGTGTAGATTACAAAAGTCCTAAAGACCACAGGTAGGAAAGAGGATTGAGTGGCAGGAGTGGCAGACGAACAAATTCAGGAGAACACAGAAGTCCCAGGGCGAAGGGAGACTGAAGTATAGATAAGTGCTGAGAACCAGACAGAGGACAGAAACAGAGACGACAAAAGAATACATGGAGCATCAACGCAACAGAGGGAATATTTATGACATGTTCTTTTATCTGTGGATGTTCCATTTAATAGGGCAGTGATTTTATAGACTCAGAACTCCAGTGGCCATTTTAGCCTAGGCACACACGCCAACATTTGATCACCATCTTGGTATGGTCATACGTGTAGAGGGCCTCCAACATCTTTGATTGGAATTGGCCCTTCTCCAACAATGTCCGTCGCCCAATTTCTGAGGATTCTAACAATTACTATTTCAGACCATGTATGTATTTCCCTAGTTCCACAGATTCGACGATAAGCTAAAAAATTGAATTTAGATGGAAACTAGATGATACAATCCTAAAAGAGCCTACCCTACGAGAAGTAATTCATAACACAACTGCATCCTATTTCTACAATATTACTACATACAATGTAGGGAACTCTAAAGTTTGGGGTGCTGGTAAAGCAGAGGTGAAATAAGGAGCTTGACCTCGGCACTAAAAGTGCAGCGGAAACAAAATACAGAATTATCAGAGAGAATATAGAAACTTCAAACACAAAGGGCCCTAACAAGGGTTTTACAGCAACTGTAACTTCAAAAGCGGTTTACAATTAGTACTCTGAGCAAGCAGAAAGGGCCTTAAGGAATGTTTAAACAGATCTACTTTGACAAAAGAAATAAAACAGATAGACTCCTTATCTAGAAGCTAAGAGCAAGGAAAGGAAGCAATAACATTAAATACAATTTCAATTCTGTGGGCGATCTCACCTTCAGAGATGAAGATTAACTGAAAATATGCAATTCCTTACGCTCCAAATTATATAGCTAGGAATCAGTAGTGATTTCTAAAGAACAGTCATATTTAGATGCTCTACACCTACAACATATTGCGGGTGAGGAGAAAAAGGCACTGGTATCAGCAATGACTTCTCAAGAACTAGAAACAGCAATCAATGCTCTCCCTGACAAAGCTCCAGCCCTTGACGGCTATACAGTCTTCTTCTGTATGTCTTTTTAAAATGTCCTTCTTGGTCCATTAACTACCTTAATAGTATATTGAGTCTGGCACAATGAAAATCAATGGCAAAGTTAGTTGGAAGTGCTTTATGGATCATAGAAATGACTAACTGCTAATCTTATGGCACCATTGTGGTCTTGAACATAGATGCCAAGATATTCATGAAGATCCTGGCAACCTGAATAACTCCATTATTATCTAGGCTAATTCAACCTGATCAAACAGCTTTGATAGTGCACAGATGTTTGATAACATAAGATGGGTCTTATCTATATTACCCTTACTCCTTCGTCCCGTGCCCTTTCCTCCATACTGTATGGACGTCCCTTGCTAGGGATGGAAATCGGAACCTTTTCCACCAGATAAATGGTCATTCCCCTTTAAATTTAGATGCGCTTGGGGGCACGGCCATGGGAACATGCGCTCCCCTGACTCCACCCACCGGCACCTCTCCCAAGTCCTCTTTTCCACGTCAACGGGAGCAGACCACTTTCACCAGCGCTCCTGGGTTAGGCCTCTGGCCTTGTAATTCCACATGCTCTTCCCCAGGATATTTTCTTTTCCCTTTTTGCTACATAGCGATTATCAGAATTAAACTTTGTCCTTTGGTGCCACGCTCCTCCCTGGCGCATTTCGACGATGGCGGGTTTCAGCAGGTCTGGCCTGCGAAGGTTCCTTCCCAACGTCAGACCCTCATGCGCTCTGCCTCTGGTGCTTTGGCCCCGACCACAGCATAGCTGGGGTGACTGTTCTGCGTGCGACGCATTGACCCCCGCGCTCATTAAAGAATCGCTTAGCCAGGTGGAGGGAGCTGTTCGAAAGATCACCACCAGAAGACATCAAGGCATATGCAAGGAGGAAGACCATGCCTAAGGTAGGTGCTGCGTTCTCCTCTGCACCTTGCAAGGGCAACTCCTTCCCTGGGAAGCGTCCGAGCGGGAGGAACCTTCCAGGTCCTAAGACCAGCAAGGGGGCAGAGGCTCCGAGAGCAACCAGCCAATAGGCGGAGGGGTCCCAGGCTCATCCCGGTCCCACCGCTGAGGGGCCGCAAGGTTCTAGTACAGGGGATCTCCCCAAGGGCTCTGCTCCAACACAGGACTCGCTACTGAGGGGGCGCCTATACGCAGCAGTAGCACTACCGGCGTAATGGCCAAGGGCACACTGCCTCCCAGGTCTCCGAGGTGCTGGGAAGGTCCTGGCCTTTGCTCTTTAGCGGGCAGGCAGAGACTGGGCCCAGCACATCAGGCACCACGCAGCAGGCACGTGGCATTACACAGCCAGGCTGGACAAGATGGCGGTGCAACCTAAGCCTACCCAATGTGGTGCGCAGGCATGGGAACGCACGTCGAGATAGGACTGGACAATGCCAGTTACCTAGTTCAAGTCATACCCAACCACATCTGCACAGGAGTAGTACACAAACCCCACCCTAGTGCAACAAGGAGCAGCAAGAACACATCAGGAACAGGGATTGGCTCCTATGCAGCCAAGACCTTCATCAACATGCTAGGATAGGGTCTTTGAAAAGTTCCACATGAAATCGGGGGGTCATCAAGGACATACTCCTTCATTTACCACCTCAAGCGCCGACCGTGGACCAAACCTCAGCTCCAGTTCAGGGCCAGGTTCCCGCACTTGCACCAGTCACGGAGGCTCTGCCCCGAGCACAGCCCGCTCAACAGCCTCCAGCCCTACCAGTCAGCGTGCAAAAGCTGCCCGCACCCATCACACAACGAGCAGCACCGGACCTAAATTACACAACAGGTGACACACACGTAGAGGAGAATAAGTACCTTGGGATCCCGCAGCCCCAAATTGAACAGCCTGAGGCGGGGGTCTTGGCTGAGGTGTTGACCATCCGCCCGTCCACAAGAACTGGCACCCCTCTACAAAAGGATGTAGAATCCTTGACCAAAAGGGGCTGGGTAAAGCCACTTTCCAGGCAGCCTAGGAATAAGCGCCTTGATGCCAAGTATAGGGAGGCGGAAGTGGACTCACTCATACAATCTCTGCACCCCTAACCTCATCCCTCTGTTATAGCTGCAGCCTCAATTTACTATAAACCACAGGCTTCTTCATCTGCCTCCACATCAGCTCTGCTAGGGAAGGAGAAAAAGCTGCTGGGGTCCTATGGCAAAAAGATAAACGCTAATGCTACGCTCCACCTGCGCCAAGCCAACACGGATGCCATGTTGGCAGCAGTGAACCAGAATCTTTGGCGGGAGATTGCGTACTTCGTCCCAGAGCTCCCGTGCATAGTCATGCGAGATTCAGGGCAAGGTTGGCAGAGGCGAAGATAGTGGCCCAGGAAATCATGGAGTCCACTGTGACACACATTGACACCGTGGGTAGAGCAATGTGTGTCACCGACATGAGGAGGACTGCTAGGATTAAGCCGACCAAGTTTACCCCCGATGTGCAGGAGCGCAATCTCGACCTGCCATTTGAGTGGGTGGGGTGGGGGGACACTTGTTTCATTCGACTATGGACGAGCAGTTTGATAAAAAGAACAATAGCTCTCAAACAGCTACAGCCAGCGCGATCTGCGGAGGCAACCTGAGGTCCAGGAGAGCAGGGACTGAACACCAGGCTGCCGGACAACAGCGGAGGGAACAGAACAATCGGAAGCAGTCAAAACAACCGCAGAGGCTGCAGCGGAGGTGCCCTGGGAGCTGGAGCTCGGGCGGAAGACTATACCGGAGACTGTAAGTGACCTGTGTGCACGCGGCTGGAGGGAAGACGTGGTGGAGAGGAGGCGAGGCATCGGGACCCGAATGGAGGCGCAAATAACTCAAAGACACTGTGAAGCCCAGCAGGCGCAGAGTGGAGAGGCTCACGAGAGGTGAGGTGGGGACTGGCAGAATCTGGGGGAAGGTGGAACCAGCACCCCTCAATCCATACAGCCCCGTTAACAAAACGAGGACCCCCCGGGTTGGACGATCAAAGGAAACAGCGCTTATTGGCCGCCTGCAACCACACAATCAGGCCCGCCATCTGTGATACATTAAACAGTGGGTCAAGCGCGGGCTCGCACGGAGGGACAACACCAGAAGGGGTTAAACCCCAAACGGCAGCCGTAGCCGGAAGCTACACTGCGATCGTTGGCAAATGCCTGGGGGCTGCCCTGCATAGTAGCGGGAGAGCACAGTACCCCTAATCAGCCCAGAACAACTGCCCAAACACTGGGCCGGGCCGCACCTGAAAAATCTTTTGAAAAAAATAGAGAAACACGCCGAATCAGTTGTCACTGCACAGCATGTGTGGCTGGGCCGAGCACTGAACAGAAACATACCCTGAGGGCACAACTACACAGGGGGTCGGCACCACTGGCCCCGGAGCAACCACTGAACAACAAAGCAAGCCGGAACACCTGCCCACCCTCATCAACCCGCCCACTAAGGAGGTGTCTTTCTAAAGAGTGACTAACAACAACATGAAAAGCCTGAAACAAGCGCACATCAAGTGGAACTCACAGTGACACACATACACGCTGACCCAAAACACAGACAGCCCAGCTTTGATCGGTGGCCCATTACAGCCCTAACCTGCAGTGCATGGACATGTCCCCTCCTAAAGGGAAAAGCAAAACCAGCATCATGGAATCCTTCGCAGCAGTCAGACCAAAGAAACAAAGACAGGAAACCAAAGGGTCTGAACCAATTCAACAAGCCCCCGCCAAGCACACCGAAGATGAGCAAATACTGGAAACAATATCAGGGCTCCGCTCTTTCATTGACACTAAGATAGAGGAAGTGAAATCAGACATGCAACTAATGCGCCAAGACATGCGCAACCTTGCGGAACGAGAAACAACCACAGAATCAGAACAACGCGAGATGTCCACAACGCTGAAAGATGTGCAGGTCAGAGTAAATGAGCTAGAAAGACGTAATAAGATACTGGAAGAAAGGGCGGAGGACGCGGAAGGAAGATCTAGACGCAACAACGTCCGCCTACTTGGTGTACCAGAGGGTCTTGAGGGTTTCAACCGTACGAACTTCGTAGAAACCCTACTACAACAGGAAATAGGGGCTGGCCGACTTTCGCAAGGGTTTGCTGATGAAAGAGCGCACAGGGCCCTTCAGAAAAAACCACCACCCGGCTCGTACCCTCGCCCAATCATAGCCAGGATCCTCAACTTCCAAGATAGAGAAAATATACGCCATTCATGTGAGGGGGAAGCAATAAGTAGAGACAATGCCAAGATCACAATATACCCAGACTACACCCCAACGGTCCAAAGAGCGAGAAAATCCTTTGTCCCAGTTAAAGCAAGACTACGCCAGTTGAACCTCAAATACATGCTGCTCTAACCGTCCAGGCTCAAGGTCATACACAAAGGGCGGGTCATCTTTCTAGAGACACCAGCTGCGGCAAACATGTGGCTCGAACACAATAATATGGCAAGTGATAGGGAAACTACAGTGTGACCAAACGCTGACCTCGCGGAACCCTGCCGAGAACAACCTGTCTGCAATACTTAAACTTCGCCACTGCCTTTTCAAAAAGATGGGAGGCCCGTCACACCTCCTGACCCGAGCAGGATGGCATGACCCCGCGAAAAGACAGATGCAGGCCTGTTGCTGCTGCATCACAACCTGCCAATGACGGCGCGGAGACGTCACAAAGTGGCTGGGGCACCTGAGCATTGCTAACAAGGCGCAACTGCTAGGTGCAGTTGGTTGAGTTCACCAAGTTGTTGTTTTAAATGTTTCTCAGTCTTCGCCACGACACACATACAGGATCAATGGACACTGGAACTGCTAATCTGGACGCCACAACGCATGGATGGTGGCTAACATTAAGGTGCTGACATGGAAAGTCAGGGGGATGGGTTCCTATATGTGCAGAAACAGGATCAGATCCTATCTGAGGAGAAAGCACGTCTCCATCGCCCGCCTACAACAGTTGAAGGCACTGCCAAAGTGACAGAATGGTGGGGGGGACATGGCTTTGGCACAGCCTACTCCAAATATGCGCGTGGAGTATACACTTGGATAGACGTGGAGGGAAGGTATTTGATACTGAGAGGCAGCATCGAGCAAATAGAAATATGCATCGTCAACTTTTACCTCCCCAACAACTGCGCTTTGTTGTACCTGATTAACCTAAGTGCCAAGTTAACACCCTACCGAGATTGCTTTTCATATGGGGAGGGGACTTTAATAGAATACAAGACCACAAGCTGGACAGGTCTACCCCCCAGCGCTACCGCCTGCCCCTGGCCAGTCCTCACTAAACAAGGTAATAGAGACCTTGGACATTATAGAGGTCTGGCGGGAACTACACCCACACGATAGAGAATATTCATATTTCTCATCCCCCCCCACACACTCTATACCAGGATTGACTACTTACTAATAGACAAACAACACCTCACCCAAGTGGAGTCGGTATCTTACCTAGGAAGAACAATATCGGATCACTGCCCTCTCCTTATGGAATGGAAAACACAGGGTCCTAAACCAGAAACACCAATGTGGCGAATGCCAACAGAAGCCCTCACAGATTGTGCCTTCAGGGAAGGCCTCTGAGACAAAATACAGGAATACTTAGACATCAATGTGGGGAGCGTAGAGGGATGGGATACAATATGGGAAGCACTAAAAGTGGTAATCAGGGGGGAAGTCAATGCCAGTGCCGTGGGTATCAGGAAATCCCTGAGGAATGAACTAGAGGCGGGAGAGAGGCGGATCACTCAGCTTCAAACCACTGCACCTAAGACGAGGGAAGCGGAGGAAGAACTTTCCGCAGCCAGAAATGACTGCCAAACGCGTGGGCTAGACTAGCAAAGTTTGATTACATAACCAAGACCACTAGAGCGCACGCGGAGGGCGATAAACCAAGTAGACTCCTGTCGTGGCTGTGCAAAAAGGAACACCCGAAACTCCCGATCACTGAAATTAAAGCCCCCACTGACGAGGCTCATACATCGCAGCTAGAAATCAACAAGGCTTTTGGGCAGTTCTACTCCCAACTGTACAGCCATGCAACAGCGGTACCACAGAGGGACATCTTAGACACGCTAGAAGAGATAGGCCTCCCAGCACTGAACGAAGCACAGAGGGCCACCCTAAATGGGGACCTGTCCGTAGAGGACATAACCAAAGCAATTAAGTCGCTGTCCACGAGTAAGACCCCCGGCAGCGATGGATTACCCCCCGAGTTTTTCAAGGTGTCTGACCCAACCTTGACCCCCGCTCTCTTTGAGGTATTCAAAGAAGCATACGAGAAAGGGACGCTACCGAAAAGCATGAGGGAGACACTGATGGTGCCGAAACCCAAACCTGGGAAACCCAGAGACAAATGTGGCTCCTACAGGCCACTAGCCATGCTCAATTACGACATAAAAATATTAACGACCATGCTGGCCAAAAGGCTGACAAGGGTAATAGGTACATTAGTGCATGAAGACCAAAATGGGTTCATACCAGGACGGAGCACAACAGCGAACCTATGGAGATTGCAACACATATTGGCACAAACAAAAGACCGACACAAATCATATGCGGTGGTGTCCCTAGACGCCACAAAAGCCTTCGACTCCATATATTGGGAGTGGTTGCTAGAAGTCTTAAGACAATTTGGGTTGGGGGAATCCTTCATCCGAAGGATAAAAATACTATATCAATCACGGGTGGCCAGACTCAAGACTGGGAGGGCAGTGTCAGGACTATGGGACTTCCAAAGAGGCACTAGACAGGGCTGCCCGCTATCCCCAATGCTCTACATCCTGGGCCTAGAACCACTAGCTATATACATGAGAAAACAGTTCTTTGATGCTGGCATCAGAATAGGGGGTGGGGGAATACCACATTGTCGCACTATACGCAGACGATGTGCTGTTATATTTGAGAGACCCCCACCTTAATCTACCAACAATCCTAGAGGTTTTAGAACATTTTGCCCGGTTGTCAGGGATCGCCTTCAACAGGGAGAAGTCTTGCGCATTCCCACTAGCCGGCCTGGTTGGGCGGGAAGAAGCCGACCTCCCGACTGTGGGAATGCAATGGAAACTGCACACTTTCAGATACCTAGGGGTCAACATCTGGCACACACCTGAACAGACGCATGGGGGTAACACCAAGGTTGCGGCACATGGACTAAGAAAATCAATGAAGTTCTGGTCCAAACTACCACTATCAGTGATGGGAAGGTCCGCAGTGGTTAAAATGATAGTGCTTCCAAGGTTCCTATATTTTTTCCACAACATATATTGCCAGCCTCCTTCTTTCGACTACTAGAAAAACTATTGAGAGAACTACTATGGGGCAACACCAGACACAATATATCCCTCAACACACTAACACTACCATATGAAACAGGCGGAATCCAACTCCCAGACCTCGAAAGGTACTTCCTGGCCGCCCAACTGAGTCACGTGGCCAAATGACTAGCGGACGGATACACCTCCGAAACAAGACTACTCAAGCAGACGGTGGGACCAGCGAATCTGAAAGAAATACTATGGGTCCCGGTGGGATATCTAGGGAAAACACCAATGCTTGTGGAGTTGGGCAGGAAAGTCTGGAACAGAACCCTCAAACTCATAGGAGGGGCACACCCCTATTCCACAAACATTCCGATTGCAGCAGGGGTGTGCAAAGGAAGAGCAGATCTAGCCCTAATGAGAAAATGGGAGGGATACGGCATCTACACTTGGGGTGACACATACGAAGAAGGGATCTTCAGAGAATTTGAGTCCATGGTAACAAAGGAAGGCCTACCTAAAGGCCAATTCCTGTGGTACAGGGAGGTCAGGGAAGGGGCCAAGTCACAATGGAAAGAATGGCCCGGCGAACCAGAGAAGGACCCATTACTAACCCTACTATACAACCTTGGGGACGGATGGAAACCAGTGTCCATGCTCTATGCCCAACTAGCGGACAGACCCAACGCCAAAAGTGAGGCTCTGAAATTGAAGTGGGAGGCGGACCTGGGTGAAGATATCACTGAAAGGGAATGGGAGAGAATCCTAGAATACCCCTGTGAGGTGTCAAGAAACACCCGGTTCAGACTAATCCAATTACAGGTTCTATACAGAACATACATGACTCCAGAAAGGATATCTAAATTTGGTAAGAACACCACCTCTTTGTGCCCCCGATGTAACTCAGAAAGAGCGGGGATGACACTCATGTTCTGGGGCTGCCCGAAGATCCAAAAATTCTGGTCCAAAATAGAGCAGACCTGTAGAAGGTCAAAGGTCAGGGATGGTACGATACAAATAGCCCCCCGAAAGAATGCCTCTTGGGAACATACCCAAGAATAAGTAAGATGCGACACAGTGAAACTCATGGACATGGTGTGTGTGCTAGCAAAAAGATCTATAGCCATGGCATGGAAATCTGCCAAGGGTCCGCAATTTGACAGGTGGCACAGAGAACTAGAGCACTGGACCGGGGCCGAAACAACAGTATGGGGAGGAGGAATGGACAGAGCGGGGGAAGAGGCAAGCTCAGCATAAGAAGACTGGGAAGCCCTAGTATGGGACTTGTTCCACCCATCAGACGATAAACCCCCCTGAGCTATCCCAACCCACTGGAACACCAACAAACCAATGATAAAACCCGAGACCCAGCAAGGGTACAATCAGGCCTGACACTTTCGGCCGATTCATCACCTAGGAGCTTCCGAGGTCCGAAAGTTCAAACATTAGCCCCAGCACGTTCATGTGGCAACGAAGGCTGGTTGTTTAGTTTGTTTATTGTTCTTTATTCTTCTTTTTATGTTAACCATTATTATTTAACTGTTTACATGTAAATGTTGATGGATGCTAATAAATGTACACTGCACTGGTGATGTACAATATAAATGCCAATAAAAACATTTAAAAATAAATAGCTCTTAAACAGCTACGTCCTTGTCAATCTTGACAAAATCTGCGCCCATGGCCTATAGCCAAAGTCACCAATGCTCTGACAGATGTAGTACCTTCAGTGGCTTTCAGGAGCGGCGCTCTCGACAGCCTGACAGGTTTCCTAGCCTGCACAGGCACAATCAGCACAAATCTTCTCGCAAAGGGTTTTTCCAGTCGCCCTCCCAGCCACCAGCCTGAGAGGGAAAGAAACTGACGATGCCATCTGGATCCACAAGTCTCCTGTGGGGGGGCAGGCATGCCTTTCACATCCATTCCTGGCAGGCAAGGTTTGCGGACCCTGAGTTCTCTCTGTAGTTTCCACGGGTGTCCGTCTGCCAATACCTCCATTCCTTCTTTCCTCCACTCCACTCCACTCCACTCCCACAGATTGGGACGGCAACACTTCTGGCGGAAATTCGCTTGCTCACTGCATTGGAGGGGGTTCCAGCTTCATAGCGAGGCATGGGCTTCTATTCCCGTATATTCGACATGCAGAAAAAGAACCCAGGCTGGCCTGAGAGTTGTTCTGGACCTTTCTTCCTTGAACCTTTCCCTACCCCATCAAAAGTTCAAGATGGTTAATCCAGCACGCAGTGCGGAGATACTGTGTGGGGAGACTGGATGTGCTCCCTGGATCTGAAGGATGCTTACCTGCACGTCCCGATTTGGGAGCCCAATTGTTCTTTCCTGTGGTTCAGAATCATCGACTTTCCCTTTCAATACAAGGTCCTCCCTTTTGGCCTCAATTTGGCCCAGAGGGTAATTACAAGGTTAATGAACATGGTAGCAGCCCTTCTCAGGGCAGAGGGCCACCATCTTTATCCATACCTCGACGACTGCCTTGTCCGAGCGGAGTTGCCTGAGGGAGTACACCGCACAGCTTCAGCACTAATGCACATGCTATACGATCTGGGGTTCTCTATCAACCTCAAGAAGTTGCAGTTACTTCCCACTCAGTCCTTAACATTCCAGGGGCTAATTTGGGATACGAGGGCAGAGAGGATCTTCCCCTCGGAAGACAAGATCACGGCAATCAGGAAGGCCACAAGGCATTTTCTCAGCCGACCAGTAACCTCAGCATGGTGGCTTGTCTCCTGTCTGTGCCATAAACAAGACTCAAAATGAGGAGGTTGCAGCTGCATTTCTCAGCCTCTTGGAATCAGATGGGCTCGCAAGCAGCTCTAGTCAACATACCACAGCACCTCCACCGGGATCTGGTGTGGTAGAGTGCAGAGACCAACCTGTTAGCGGACAGGCCGTTCAGGCAGCCTTTACCGGAGATCACCATTACTACAGACTCGTCCCTAGAGGGATGGGGCTAGACTGGACAACCACAGTGTCCATGGAGTATGGTCATGGCAGGAACAGCTGGAACACATCAACTGGCTCGAGATGATGGCCATCTGGCTTGCTCTGAAAGCGTTCCTCCCCATTGTCAGCAGTAAGTCGATCTGCATCCAGACAGAAAGCTGTACTTGCATGTATTACATCAACAAGCAGGGAGGTACCACGTCCCCTCCGCTCTGCAGGCTATCCATCGACATAGGGCAGTGGGCACTGTTGAACAACATTTACTTATCAGCAGTCCACTTTCTGGGGGAATCCAACTTGGAGGCGGACAGAATCAGCAGGTTGAGGGTCAACAACTACGAGTGGCAGTTGAACAAAGAGGTCCTGAGGGGATCTTCGACTGGTGGAGCCACCCTCCGGCAGACCTATTCGGCACCACGAACAGGAGATGCCACCAGTTTGCTTTCTGGATGGGGCAAGGCAGGGGGATCTCTGGGGTACGCGTTGCAGATTCCGTGAAACGATATGAATGCATACGCTTTTCCCCCACTCCACTGATACACAGGGCCATCTGCAATGTCAGGGAGTCACGGAGCCTTCGGCTCATCTTGGTAGCGCCATGGTGGCCAGCAAGACCTTGGTTCTCAGAACTCCTCAGATTGTCGGATCAGCCTCCGGTACACCCCCCGTTGGATCCGGCTCACTTACTCTCCCAGCAGAAGGGCACATTGGTTCACTCCGCTCCGCAGAAGTTAGCCCTAGCAGCTTGGTTCCTGAACAGGTCACCATGAAGCATCTACACTTGTCACAGGACAACCTTGCTATCATCCAGGGGGCAAGAAGCGACTCCACTAGGAGTAAGTACAAGAGCAAGTAGACAAGGTTTTGTCACTGGGCCAAGACAAAACCAGATAGATCAGCTGACATGCTCACTGCAAGATATGTAATCCTTCTCTGCGCAGCTGGCTTACTCAGGTGTGCAGGTAGGCACCTGTCGTACATATCTAGCGGCCATAGGGGCCTACAAGAACTCCTGAGACAACATCTTCTCCTCCTCCAATCCGATGGTCAAAAGGCACTTGGCGGGTCTGAACAGATTATATCCTCCTGTCAAACATCCACATCCGGTCTGGGACCTTAACGTGGGGCTGGGCCCCACGGCACACAAACCCTTTCAACCCATGGCGTCGGCAGACATCAGGCTGGTTACTATCAAGACTGCCCTGCTGGTTGGCCATACCTCAGCATGCCGGATCAGCGAAATTCAGGCGCTGGTAGCTTAAGAGCCCTATACCACATTTCACTGGGACATGGTGGTGCTTAGGACACACCCTGCATTTCTCCATAAGGTCATTTCATCCTTTCACCTTAATAAGGAGATAGTACTTCCTACATTCTTTATGGATCCAAAGGATGAGGCTCAGAAGGTATTGCAATGTCTGGATGTCAGGCGTGCTCTAAGATTTTACCTGGACAGGACAAAGAGCTTCCGTAAATCGGATACCTTGTTCATCACTTTTGGTGAGTCAAAACCAGGCTGTCAAGCCCCCAAGGCTTCAATTGCAAAGCGGATGGAGATGGCCATCAAGGAAGCGTATGAGAGGCCGCACAGGTCTTTGCCAGCAAACATGCACGCCCACGCCATCAGAGCCAATGCCATGGCTGTGGCTTTCCAAAGACACGTCCCATGGCAGACGATCAGCAAGGCGGCTACTTGGGTTTCCCCATCAGACTTTTGCAAACATTACTGCTTGGATGCCAGTGCCAGATCAGACGCAGGATTTGGCCAGGCAGTTTTGAAGAACTTATTTTCTTAGAGGGGCAACTCTCCTCCATACTGTATGGGTTTGCAGCCCTAGGGAGGAAAGGGGGCGGGACCTAGGAGTAATTATAAATTACTCACTGTAGTGACTAACATACTCCTAGTCCATTGTCCTTTCCTCCATACGTCCCACCATCCTCCCCCGTAACAACTCAGAGCCATTGGGCAATTGTAATATTGTTGACACATCAAAGGGAACCGAGGAGTGGCGCCGATGGGCGGAGTCAGGGAAGCGCATGCTCCTAGAGCCACGCCCCACGCGCTTCTAAATTTAAAGGGGAAGACACCCATACAGTATGGAGGAAAAGTGGACCATAGGTTAGGAGTACATTAGTCACTACAGTGAGTAACTTATAATTTGCTTGTGCTAATTCTGCTGTCTTTTCAATGTCCCTTCTGCCGTTGGATGTTGCTAAGGCATTGGATTGCCAAAATTGGAGTTACGTGGCCGAAGTGTTGATTAAATTTGGCTTTGGCCCAAACATCACCCTATTAATAGTAGCTAACTTTTAGTATCCCTCGGCTCCTTTATTAGTAAATGGATACCTCTCGCACATATTAAAACTAGTGAGGGGACTAAGACAGGGATACCCCTACCCGCTGTCCCCCATTGGTTATTGGCAATGGAGCCATTTATCCAAACAGTTAGACAAAATGACAAGATGTTGAGTTACAATTCTCCCTGCAAGCACCATAAACTTTCTTGCAGATGACATTCTTTTCATCATTCAAGATATGAAGTATGAAGAACACAATTCACCTCGTCCCCCTCGCACTGGGAAGAGGGCAGGAGCCCTTCCCCATGGCGGAATCCCGTGGAAGCCAGGTAACAGCTGATAGCTGCAACAGCTACTTGAAGCAAGGCCTACCTGACCTTGTCGGATCACCCTGCCTGTCCCCCGCATGCCGGGCGCTTCGCGGCGCCACAATGAGGCTCTGCCTCGTTAATCCAGCATTTCCTGAAAGAAACATCCGCCGGCTGGCGTATACGCCGGTGGCTCTTCCGAAGGCCATACAAAGGCCTGTTTAGCGCCCTGAACCCCCATTCACTTCGTCCCCCTCGCACAGGGAAGAGGGCAGGAGCCCTTCCCCAAGGCGGAATCCCATGGAAGCCAGGTAACAGCTGATAGCTGCAACATCTACTCGAAGCAAGGCCTGCCTGACCTTGTCGGATCACCCTGCCTGTCTCCCGCATGCCGGGCGCTTCGCGGCGCCACAACGAGGCTCTGCCTCGTTAATCCAGTATTTCCTGAAAGAAACATCCGCCGGCAGGCGGATACACCCGTGGCTCATCCGAAGGCCATACAAAGGCCTGTTTACCGCCTGTTCGGCGCATGCGAGGCGCGGCGTGGCCCACTCCCTTGTTCCTGCTCCTAAAATATGTTTCGCAAGGATCCTTGCCTTCCGCCACAACGGGCCCACATAACCACAGTAAGCCTTGGCGCTTGTTTCTGCAACTTTAGCAGGGAAACCAGAAATCTGTAAATTCAAGACTTACCAGCCACTCACTAACAAAGGGCCACTCTACAATCTTTCTTGTACTTCGGTAAGCTGTGTTGACTTGCCTCTGCCCACTATCTTGTTGCTTATACACTCTCAATGTATGAGGTTAGCCATGCCATATTGACCGCTTTGCCTCACTAAGATCCTCCCCAACTGTGCTGACACCAGCCTCCACATAAGCTAAGACTGCCTACTAAAGCTCAATGGGGAGCCACACTGTGCTATTCCCTCGCCTAGCCAATGTCTTGGGCAGCTTGCAAGCTTATGTTGAACATTGCCCACTGTGCCTTTGTGTATTTTAGTCACGGCAGCCCACTGCGCTTTTGTGCAATTTAGCCACTGCTTAAGCCAACCTTTGCCAACTGTGCCTTTGTGTATTTTAGTCACTGTAGCCCACTGCGCCTTGTGGGATATAGTCACGGCCTATGCCAACCTTTGCCAACTGTGCATTTGTGTATTTTAGTCACTGTGTAGCCCACTGCGCCTTGTGCAACTTAGTCACGGCCTATGCCAACCTTTGCCAACTGTGCCTTTGTGTATTTTAGTCACTGTAGCCCACTGCGCCTTGTGCAACGTAGTCACTGCCTATGCCGACCTTTGCCAACTGTGCCTTTGTGTATTTTAGTCACTGCTGCCCACTGCGCCTTTGTGCAATTTAGTCACTGCCTATGCTGATCTTTGCCCACTGTGCCTTTGTGCAATTTAGTCACTGCCTATGCTGACCTTTGCCAACTGTGCCTGTGTATTTTAGTCACTCTAGCCCACTGCGCCTTTGTGCAATTTAGTCACTGCCTATGCTGAACTGTGCCTTTGTGCAATTTAGTCACTGCCTAGGCTGAACTGTGCCTTTGTGCAATTTAGTCACTGCCTAAGCCAACCTTTGCCAACTGTGCCTTTGTGTATTTTAGTCACTGTAGCCCACTGCGCCTTGTGCAATTTAGTCACTGCCTATGCCGACCTTTGCCAACTGTGCCTTTGTGTATTTTAGTCACTGCAGCCCACTGCGCCTTTGTGCAATTTAGTCATTGCCAATGCTGATCTTTGCCCACTGTGCCTTTGCGTAATTTAGTCACTGCTGCCCACTGCCCCTTTGTGCAATTTAGTCACTGCCTATGTCGACCTTTGCCAACTGTGCCTTTGTGTATTTTAGTCACTCTAGCCCACTGCGCCTTTGTGCAATTTAGTCACTGCCTATGCTGAACTGTGCCTTTGTGCAATTTAGTCACTGCCTAGGCTGAACTGTGCCTTTGTGCAATTTAGTCACTGCCTAAGCCAACCTTTGCCAACTGTGCCTTTGTGTATTTTAGTCACTGTAGCCCACTGCGCCTTGTGCAATTTAGTCACTGCCTATGCCGACCTTTGCCAACTGTGCCTTTGTGTATTTTAGTCACTGCAGCCCACTGCGCCTTTGTGCAATTTAGTCATTGCCAATGCTGATCTTTGCCCACTGTGCCTTTGCGTAATTTAGTCACTGCTGCCCACTGCCCCTTTGTGCAATTTAGTCACTGCCTATGTCGACCTTTGCCAACTGTGCCTTTGTGTATTTTAGTCACTGTAGCCCACTGCGCTTTGTGCAATTTAGTCACTGCCTATGCCGACCTTTGCCAACTGTGCCTTTGTGTATTTTATTCACTGCAGCCCACTGAGCCTTTTTTGCAATTTAGTCACTGCGTATGCCAACCTTTGGCAACTGTGCCTTTGTGTATTTTAGTCACTGCTGCCCACTGCGCCTTTGTGCAATTTAGTCACTGCATATGCTGATCTTTGCGCACTGTGCCTTTGTGCAATTTAGTCACTGCCTATGCCGACCTTTGCCAACTGTGCCTTTGTGTATTTTAGTCACTGCAGCCCACTGCGCCTTTGTGCAATTTAGCCACTGCCTATGCTGATCGTTGCCCACTGTGCCTTTGTGCAATTTAGTCACTGCCTATGCCGACCTTTGCCAACTGTGCCTTTGTGTATTTTATTCACTGCAGCCCACTGAGCCTTTTTTGCAATTTAGTCACTGCGTATGCCAACCTTTGGCAACTGTGCCTTTGTGTATTTTAGTCACTGCTGCCCACTGCGCCTTTGTGCAATTTAGTCACTGCATATGCTGATCTTTGCGCACTGTGCCTTTGTGCAATTTAGTCACTGCCTATGCCGACCTTTGCCAACTGTGCCTTTGTGTATTTTAGTCACTGCAGCCCACTGCGCCTTTGTGCAATTTAGTCACTGCCTATGCTGATCTTTGCCCACTGTGCCTTTGTGTAATTTAGTCACTGCTGCTCACTGCGCCTTTGTGCAAATTAGTCACTGCCTATGCTGATCTTTGCCAACTGTGCCTGTGTATTTTAGTCACTGTAGCCCACTGCGCTTTGTGCAATTTAGTCACTGTCTATGCCGACCTTTGCCAACTGTGCCTTTGTGTATTTTAGTCACTGCAGCCCACTGCGCCTTTGTGCAATTTAGTCTCTGTCTATGCCGACCTTTGCCAACTGTGCCTTGGAGTATTTCAGTCACTGCAGCCCTCTGTGCCTTTGTGTATCTTAGTCATTGCCTATGCTGATCCTTGCCTACTGCGCTAACGTGTAATTCAGTTAATGCAGTCTACTGTGCTCCTGCTATTTGAACCTTAGTCATTGTAGCCTATTGAGCCTATGCTATCTTCTGCCCATCTGAAGCAGCCTACCCAGCCTACTGTGTTTACTGGAATTTAGCTCTACATCATGAGTAGCACACCTTGCAGCCTGCTATTGTACTTACTTCTAATTATCTTCCACTACAGAGAGCACAATAGCTTCCCCGCAGTGCTCACGAGACCCCTAAACTATTCCACCATGACCATCCTCCATCCGACACCAGTGTGGAGTCCCTCAACTGAGTTTCCTAGCAACCCATGTAGTCTACTCCGTAGAAATTCTAGGCTTAGAGCTAGACTCTCGAAACTCCATGAGCCTCTGACTAGAACCCTACCTCCTACTAACAAAAGATCTAACACCCAGAAGGCTAATATCGCCAATCCCAATAACCGGAGACTTCCTCCAACCTTTACCAAAATTGAACCGCCTCATCCGATAGCCCCCCCCTCAAAGGGGGATTAATAAATGCCAGATCCCTGACAGCACAGGCCACAGACATCTGCGATTTGATAGTGCTCGATAACTTGGACTTCATCGCCATTTCAGAGTCATGGCTGCATGACGAAGCAGGACCCCTACTCTCTTTAGCTATCCCAGAAAACTTTACAATACTCAGGCAAGACAGAACCAATATGCCCGGTGACGGTATTGCTATCATCGTAAATACTAGCTTAGGTATGAGAATCTCACCCACAATAGCATCCGACTCATGTGAATTGCTCACCCTTAAACTTCCACTAGCCAGCTCCCAAACATTGACTATACACCTCATCTACAGACCACCTGGACCTCTAGGGACATTTGAGGAGGACTTCCACAACTTACTCTCCAATAACCTTAAAACCTCCTCCCAAATACTTGTCCTAGGGGACTTCAATTTGGGCTTCAATGACCCCTCAGATAAAAATGCCACCACCATTGCTAATTCCCTTTCCAATCTGGGTATGACGCAAAAAACTCTAGAACCCACTCACAATAAAGGGAAAATCCTTGATTGTCTAGTAGACTACAATTGTACGGTCAATATCAAAGCCATCATCCCTCAACCTTGGACAGACCATTTCTTCCTGTCACTTGAATTATCTACCTCCAGACCACCTCCACCAGCTGCCATCATGGCCCCGCCTTGCCTAACAAGAAATAAAAAGAGTATCACCAGAGATAAAGTGATCCCGGCTATTCTACCTACCCTTAACGGACTAGAGGATCATCTAGACCCAGAAACTTTAGTCAATGAGTATAACAAAATTATGTTAATAATAATAATAATAATAATAATAATAATTTGGCATTTATATAGCGCTACGAACCCTCAGGTATCTGGGCGCTGCTTATTATTACCCACGGTGTGTGGTGCTCATTTATCGACCTCGGAAGGATGAAAGGCTGAGTTTGGCCCCGCCGGGATTCGAACCTGCGTTAGCAAGCTCTGCACGAATGTCAAAGCGAGCGCTCTACTCGCTGTGCCACTTGACCGGCATGGGTCCCATGACCACATCGCACCTCTGAAACTCAGACAAAGTAAACCCAAATCTCACCTAAACAAATGGTTTACCCCTGAACTAAAGGATCTGCGTCTACTCAAGAGGAGCTGCGAAACAGCATGGAGGCTTACCCCTTCAGAAGATCATAAAATGAAATTAACAGAAATCTCCTCCCAATATAAAAAAGAAATTGGGGCGTGGCCAACTGCCATGTAGGACAGACGTGCTCTAAGCTGCTCCGCATAATACGATCAGTGATCCGCCGCTAACTACAATTTTCCCGGCACTTAAACTGCAGAAAATCGACCTGACCGTGGGCGAAAGCCTGGGGCACCTGAGGCAGAAGTTTGACGCCGCTCCGACCCACTACGAGCCCGTTGCGCCGTGAAGAAAGGATTCGCCGCGACCAGAAAATGGCGGCTGCGGAGGGCTCCGTCTCTCTGCTGGAGCCTCCCCATCACACAGAGACCGTGCGACCCTGCTGGCCCTGAGGCCCCCTCCAGCCGCGGTGGAAGCTGAGACCTGCGATCAGGAGATCCGGACCAGGCAGCCCCTCTGAGTGGAGGCCGAAACGAGGGGGAGTCGAGCCGAAACAGAAGCCATCGGCTGTGGCCGCGGACAAGAAGCGCCAAAGCAGGGAGCGGCCTGTGCTGCCCGCCGAAGCGGTGAGAAAGAGGCCGGAGTCGTCCTGGGCTGACTACGGCCCGACCCAGCGTGCTGCGGACCCCCGCGGCGTGCCGTGGAAGAGAGGCGAGGAGGAGCGGAGCGGACCCCTGCGGTCGCAGCAGCGGCGTCGCCTCCGGGGTACCAGGAGAAGAGGCGCGCACAGCCTGAGACAGTGAACCGCACTCCGCTGGCTTGGATGGGAGTTACTGCACATCCCGATCGGCCCCGAGCAGCCCTACCGAGAGAGCCGGCTGCGTGACCCACGGATCCAAGGTGAGGAGCGGGGAGGAGAGGGCCCTGTGGACACCACTGGCGCTGCCCATACACATAAAGTGCTGGCCCCCCAGCCCCGAGCTCTCCCTGAGACTGCTTACTCCGCCCGGCACTGGGCACTGGGCGTTGAGTCGTGAGGCCCGGAGAGACTAGCTAGGCCACTGAAGACCTTAACCACCACCGACCCCAGTCATAAGGGGACAGAGGAGTGGGAGAAGTGGGGCCTACGACCATCACGGCCTCCACGTTGTGCCAGTGTGCCAACATCCCCGGCAATGCCCAGGGTCACCAACACCAATTTATGATTGCACCCCGCAACCCGGGCACAGGAGGCAAAGTGACACCCAGCGGCTTGCGGGACCGCCGCTACCTCGTAAACTGACGCAGCACACCGCCTGCACAACCTGGGTACACGGATAGCGCTGATACTTGAACTTAAGGAGCTCCCCTTACAAGGCGCATACACCGCAGAGGCCCTGCCTGCTTCAAGCACCTCACCGCCCACACCAAAATACACCTCACCTGTCATAGGGGGAAGCACAGGTCGTTGACCGGCCCCGGATAGCCCCGGAGGCTGCGCCGCTGAGGGGCGTGCAGCCTCAACCGCCACCAAGAAGCCTTTGAAGGGACCCTGCGGCCCCGCTCACACCCAGGGCTATGTCAACCAAAAGTTCCCGAAACAAACATAGACAGACCACAATGGAGTCCTTTACGGCCACTGGGTCGCACGGACCAGATGCTGACGCTGCCATCAGGGAGACATCGAGCGCGGAGGCTTCTGAACAGGCGAACTCGCAGCTATTAGGAGGCCATCATGACGCTCCAGAAAACCATGGAAAATAAAATTGACGCTGTAGCCATCGATCTGAACCTCCTGAGGCAGGACGTGCGCTCCATAGCCTGCAGAACTGAAGCATTAGAAACCCAGGTGCGCATCAACACCGAAGCAAAGACCCAACTGCAGAAAGAAGTTGACGCCCTAACACAGAAGGTAAAGAACCTGGAAGACAGGGCCCAGGAGGCGGAAGGGAGAGCCCGCAGAAGCAACATCAGAATCATTGGCCTGCCTGAAGGTATCGAAGGTAATGACCCCACGAACTACGTCGAAAACCTCCTCATACACGAAATTGGAGCAGGGAAACTAACACAAGGTTTCACCATAGAGAGAGCCCACCGATCCCTCACCATGCGGCCACCCCCGGGAAACCCGCCTAGACCCATCATAGCCAAAGTGCTTAACTACAGGGATAGAGAAACCATTTTAGCCTTCTCAAGACAGGGCGGCATCATACTGCGTGATTCTGCGAAGATCGCCATTTACCCAGATTACACCCTACAAGTCCAAAGGAGTAGGGCCCAATTCAATCACATCAAAGCCAGACTGAAGGACGCAGGCCTGCGTTATATGCTACTATACCCGGCCAGACTGAAAATCCTGCACAACAGAGCCTACTTATTTGAGACCCCTGAGGAGGCCAGTGAATGGATGGACAAGGAGCAGGTCCCAGACCTTGAACCGAAGGGGCGCACACCTCAACAACCAAAATCACGAAGAACCTCCCCCCAGCCACCCCCAGGCAGCGCTCACTAGAATTATTGTATCATACCACTAAAGCGGCGATGATGATGTATCAGGAGCCAATCCAGACACGAGACACTGCACAGTTGCACCACCAGAAGTTGCACCACTCCTGCCCCCAGGAACTGTTTGGGTAGTTTACCCGCCCGTAGGGCACCAAGGGGCCTAGGCCTAATGGAGCAGAAACGGGAAAGTCAGAACGAGGGGAACCTCGCTAGACACGTTTTGTTAGCAGTAGAGTTAAAAGTTTACGTTCATAGGGAAGGGAGCCCCATGCAGGGAACCCAGTTGAAGTTACACAGGGAACAGACCAAGACCACTGGCAGCAGTATCGTCGTGGGATGGCCTGGGACCCCCCGGAAGCTAGAACACACCACGGGGCTGCCTTGTGACCCACCCACAGAAACACACTCATTTACAGACCATGGCTGACATCAAAATAATGTCCTGGAATGTAAGGGGCCTAAACAGTTATGTTAAACAGCACCGCATTCACTCCCTTTCTGAAGCGCCATAAAGTAGGTGTCGCTCTGTTGCAAGAGACCCACCTTAACGCACCTAAACTAGCAGCGCTAGCCAAAGCCTGGAGGGGAACACCGATAGGCTCCACGTACTCCTCCTATGCGAGGGGAGTCTTGATATGGATCGCTCCTTCCAACCCCTTCACCCTGACCCACACCAAAACAGACAATGAAGGCAGAATGGCCCTGATGCATGGCACCATAGAAGGAAAGGACCTCTGTCTGATCAGCACCTATGCCCCCAATCACGACGCCACCGTCTTCTTTCGCTCATTATACACCCGCCTGAGCCCAAATAGCGGAGCCATAATAATATGGGGAGGCGACCACAATTGCACCCTAGATCCCCGCATGGACAGATCGGACAACAAGCATACCAGCCCCTCCACACCCGCCAAAATACTAAACTCCCTCACACACCAATTCACCCTGAAAGACCTATGGAGAACCCAACACCCTGATACCAGAGCCTATTCCTTCTACTCGCCTCCACATAAAGTCCACACCAGAATCGATCACCTATTTGTGAGCGAGGAACAGGCAGCTCGGTTCAACAACACGCAATACCTGGCCAGGGTGCTATCAGACCACTCCCCCTTGATTACCGCATGGACACTAACGACCCCCAGGCCTCCTATTCCGACCTGGAAACTCAGAAGTGAGGCACTGCTAGACAACGCTTTCAATGAGCAAATCAGGCAAGGCACAATAGACTACTGGCAAACTAACACAGACAGCTTTCAACACATACGCACAGCATGGGAAGCTTACAAAGTCGTAATGAGGGGAGAAATGATTGCTGTCGCTGGGGGAGCCCAGAGACACACTACTGCCCTGCTTGCACATACCGAAACAGAGCTGAAAGTCCTGGAGGCAACCCCATCCCCTGACCCGGCCCATATGCACAAAATAATAGAGCTTAAGCAAGCTTGCCTAACACATTGGGAGACGCTGGGGAAACTGAGCTACGCGAGTTACACCGCGAGAAACCACGCCCTGGGGGATAAACCTGGCTGCTAGCGTGGCTATACAAGCGCGAGACCCCCAGATCACCCATTTGCCAAATCAAGAGCATAGACGGCTCCTACGCCCACACCCAAGCGGAGATTAACCTAGCGTTCAAAGAATACTATCAAGCCCTATACTCAGACCCAACTCCTCCCACTGACACGGACATTGAGGATGCCCTCGACACCATTGAATTGCCCCACTTGGAGGAACATGTGGCGGAGTCCCTGGACGGCCCCATCACTCTAGATGAGGTCGCGGCGACCATCAGGTCACTACCCTCAGGGAAGACACCAGGGCCGGACGGGCTTCCCGGGGAATTTTACAAGACCTACGAAGATTTACTAGCACCACTACTATCCCAGGTATACAACAAGGCATACGAGGTGGGCCGCCTCCCTGACTCCATGCGCAAGGCCACTATCATCCCCCTGCTGAAACCCAACAAAGACAGCACTAACTGCAGCTCATACAGGCCCTTGTCCATGCTAAATGTGGACTATAAAATACTAACGGCACTAATGGCAAGGAGACTACAGGCCGTCATCCCACACCTGATCCACTTAGATCAAACCGGGTACGTGCAAGGTCGATCCATTACGGAAAACCTGCGCAAGCTGCACCACGTCATATATAGCACCGAGGGAGGACCGGATAGATGCGCGGTGGCGTCCCTGGACGCCTCCAAAGCTTTTGACTCGGTCCGGTGGAAATGGCTCCATGCCACACTAGCCAAGATGGGATTCGGCCCAGCCTTCCTAAAGTGGGTCAAACTCACCAACACAGACCCAACGGCCAGGGTGCAAACCAATCACACATTCTCTGACAAATGGAACCTCTTCAGAGGGACCCGACAGGGCTGCCCCCTCTCCCCCTTACTTTACATTTTAGCCATTGAGCCAATAGCTGCATACCTCAGGCAAGAGTACGGTGAAGGGGGCATAACAATAAATGGGGTGACCCACTTAGTTTCCATGTACGCCGACGACATGCTCCTGTACCTTAAAGACCCCGAACACATACTGCCCTACATATTGGAGACATTGAGGGGGTTTCAAAGATGCACAGGGATCCAAATCAACCACGACAAGTCTTGCTTGTACCCTCTAGCCGCCCTGAGCAACACCAAGGTTGAACACCTCCCCGCACTATCCCTCAAATGGGAGCCCACCTCTTTTAAATACCTAGGCATCAAGATCCACCGAGACCCCAGAATTGAACATGCACTGAACACAAGAACGCCAAAGTTGGCTTGATTAAATCGATGGACTTCTGGAGCAAATTGCCCCTTTCAGTGGCCGGCAGAGTGGGACTCCTCAAAATGGTAGCATTGCCGAGACTACTGTACTTCTTCACCAATGTCCCGTACAACATCCCCCGGCAATACTTCAATGAGTTAAACAAACTCTGCAGAACATTTCTATGGCACGAAGGAAGACACAGAGTCGCCCTAGATATAACGCAAAGACCGTACGACAAAGGTGGCCTCAAAATACCCAACTTCGAACTCTATTACCTTGCAGGCCAGCTGAAACACGTGATCCAGTGGATGGCCGATATCCCCACCTCAGACACACGCCTACTACGACCCTCAGACCCCCAGACGCTGCTAAGGGACTTACTCTGGATCAAGCCAGACGCAAAACAACAAAACCCATACCTAATCACGCTAGGCACCAGGATCTGGAGAAGAGCCTGCATGCTCGCCAAAGTGGCCGACCCCTTCTCCCCCCATATCCCGATAGCCGCCACCATGTTGACCAGACCAGCAGACCAGAAGGTGATCAGGAACCTATGGGAACCCCTCGGCATCGCCACCTTGGGAGACCTACTAGACGATCATGGCATCCTACCGTTCGTGGAACTGCAAGAGACTGCAGGAATGCCACCAGGCCAATTTCTCCTGCATGGAGCGACAGTAAAAAACCTCAAGAAACGTTGGCCCGAGATAGAGACCCTCAATACTGGACACGAGGCTATTGAGAACCTGCTGAGCGCGGCAGAAGGCGGTCACGAAACCTCACGGCTCTATGAGACCATGCTCAACAGTGCCTCGCAACAAGAGCTTAAAAGCAAGGCAAAATGGGAACAGGAACTCGGCACTCCGTTTGGGGACAAAGAGTGGGAGACCATAACATATTACCACAAAAAGGTATCCAGGAACGGCCACTTTCAACTCATTCAGTTCCACATCATCCATAGGGCTTACCTCACCCCGGACGTCATCTCCAGATTCAGTAGCACGGGCGCCGTGCCTTGCCCCAAATGCCGAGAACTCTCGGCCGGAATGTCTCACATGTTCTGGGGCTGCCCGGTCATATACGCCTTCTGGGCCCTAATCAATGAAAAAGCAGCCGAAGCAAACATCATACTGGACGTGCAATCACCCAAGGCGTGCATTCTGGGCTCATACCCTAGGAGCAAGAAGAACAGGCCCCTGAACAGGCTTAAGGACCTAATGTACATTTTGGCTAAACGTTGCATCGCGATTGCCTGGAAGAGCCCCGTAGCCCCAGCATCACGACTTGGTGGGCAGACCTACAAAGATGGTCCGCAGCCGAAACACGGGCATGGGAACTGGCGCAACGACAACAAAGCACAGGCACCTCCGACGACCTTTCACAATGGGTGGCCCTCACTACGTCACTGTTCTATAGCATTGATAACAGCCCCTCCGGAGAGGACTCGGACAGCCAGCATTGAACCCCGTCGTGTTTGCACTGCAGCCCACTTATGTGGTTTTGGTCTAAGGGGGGAGGGAGGGAGGGAAAAGGGAAGTTAATGCAATCATATAATTGCTTCGTGAATGACACTGTGTTGTACTGTTTCATTGGAAAATAAAAATAAATAAAAAAATAAATAAATTAAAAAAAAGAAATCCATTTGGCCAAACAGAACTCATTCAATAAGTGTATTTCCAACGTCAACTGAAGGGAACTGTTCACCGTCCTTAAGGAACTAGAGTCACCCATCCCCATTCCTGATCTATGCACCAAAGATAAAACTTGGTGCTCCGACATTCAGCGAGCCTTAGCAAATAAAATGTCCTTACTCCAAATGAGAATAGCCAAAAAGAAAGCCTCCCTTACACAATCATCTAAGACCAACAATTCCTTTATAGACCTTGCCCCTAAGGCTCAGGACCCAGCTATACAGTTAATGTTTTCTAAAACCTCTATCCTTGAGGTGGAGAAAGTCATCCTCTCTCTCAAGCCATCAAATTGTCAGGGCGATTCCTGCCCGGCCCAGCTTATAAAAGATGCTGCTAGGGATCTTTCCCCATTTATTGCCAAACTTGTCAACTCCTCATTCACGTCCGGCATGGTGCCCACCAATCTCAAACAATCCTGGGTACTACCAGTGCTCAAAAAGCAAACGCTAGACCCTCTTATACCCACAAACTACTGTCCTATTACGACAGTCCCCTTCCTGCTTAAAATCTTGGATAAGATTGCCTATAATCAAATCCAAAGTTTTCTGGAACAACAAACTCTTAGGAGAGCGCAAATCAGGATTCCGTCCACAACACGGCACAGAGACTGCCCTCATTGACCTCAAGGCACAAATAGATGATCTAAGAGATAAAGGAAAAATGGCTCTCCTATTGCTGCTGGACCTCTCGGTGGCATTTGACCTCGTGGACCATGGGGTACTCTGCAGCCATTTAGACTCTGCCGCACATTTCTCCAGAGAGGCCATAACTTGGATTGAATCTTTTCTTAGCGACAGGACCATGAGGGTGTTCTCCCCATCGGCAGCGGCTGACCCAATCCCCATCCGGTGCGGAGCTCCTCAGGGCTCGTGTGTCTCCCCGACTCTTTACAACATATTTACTAAGCCCCTTTTTTATGATCTGGACCATCTCGGTATCACCTACACGAACTATGCAGATGATACCCAGATTCTACTCCGACTTTCTGGGGATTACAATAAGGATTTGGCCTTGGTAAATAGGGTGTATATCATCGTCCAGGCATGGATGGCAACCCATGGTCTATGCCTGAACGATGAGAGTTGATCATCCTAGGGACGCAGTCTAACCTCAATAAACTTAGCCAGGACTATACCTCATTCAAAATTGATGGGAATATCATCAAGGTATAGAAAGATGTCAAGACACTTGGCTTCTATCTGGATGCCACCCTTTCTTTCGAAAAACAGGTGAAGTCATTGGCTTCGGCAACCGCCTACGCATGCAAGCTCATTAGAGCAGGCAAACACTTTCTCTCTGACAACAAATGCCTTCTCCTAGCGAGAGCACTAATCCTCTCGAGGCTGGACTATTGTAATGCCCTCTATATTGGAGCAAATGAATCCATCACCCACTGGATTCAAATTTTACAAAACACCCTGCGAGCCGCCCTCGGCGTGTCTAAAAGATTGCATATTTCAAAGATCAGGCGTCAAAACAACTGGCTGTCTACCCAAAATAAAATCCACCTAAAAGTAGCGTCCCTGGTTCACAAAGCCCTGAACAATGTCGCGCCGAGCTATCTCTGTAACAAACTTACGAAAAGAAACCACACGTGCCCAGCCAGAACTTCAAATGCCAATAGCCTCATCATTCCAAGATTCAGGCTAACTAAGGCCGGGGGTAGCAGCTTCCAGGTTCAAGCGGCCCAATTATGGAACTCACTGCCAAACCCTCTACGTGAGGAGCAGCCCTTTCCGAAATTCAGAACCAACTACATCAATCTGCTGAGGTCTGCCAATGATTAGCCCATTAGTGCCCACTTATCCTCTCGCAACCCTAGCATTTACACATCACTATCCTGTTCTCCTTCGATCTTATGGACTTCCTCACTCTGCCCACCCGGCCGATGAGCTAACGTCCATCCAGGGCCTGTACATATACTGTCCTTATTGTACATTTTGCGTGTATTTTGTGTGTAAATTGTAATTTTCGCCTACCTGTGATATATTGTGTTTGTATTTTGTACTCTGTATGCATCCCATGACCCTACCCTGTAACTTAAGCTTCGCATTTTCTGTACTGCTGCGCACGGCTACCTTCGGGTCTGTTGCGCATTATAAGTGAATAAAACAAACAAACGATGCCTGAAATAATTGCAGGCGTTTCAGACAGCGTCAGGTTATACAATACATGTGCTCGGGGGTACCCTCCACCCCTGACCTTCTCTGAGAACGACGGACCGAGAGAGGAGGGGGTGGAGGGGGTGGACAGGAATACCCGAAAGAACCCAGGCCCCGACAACATGGGCCCAGCAGCAGGGGGCAGGGGAGTAGTGGAGATACAAGCAGACTCAGGCAGATACCCAGCAAAAGGCCTGCGCTCGGAGAGCTAGCAGTGGCACGACTCCAACAAAGGGAGGATAGAGGAGCAATGGAGCAGAACTAAGCTCCAGCAAAGTACCTGCGTTCAAGCAAACGGCCTGCGCGCCAGTGTGCTAGCGGTTGTGGAGCCCTAGCAAGGGGGAGCAAATATGGAACAAGTGAATGCAGTGGGGGAGTGGTGGAAAGCAATCTGTCTGGAGGACAGTGGGACAGACATCCTCATCTAATACACCAAGTAGGGGGCAATAACACCAACTGGAGAGGGGTGCAGACCTGAAAGTGGGGTTGTACGGCACTGGAGAACCCTGAGAGCGGAGAAACAGGTTCCGGATACTGGGGTGGAGGAATATAGTGGCCCAGGACCTCACATTCCACCAATGTCAACAGATTACATATGTCTCTTGGTCACGATCCTCTGTGGGCCCCACAGAACTGACTGGATATACATAAAATAGCAGCATGTCTAAGTCGTATAAAACGGGGAAGCAACAATCAACACTACATTTTGAAGCCTCGACCACGGCCAGAATGACAACAATGGGGGAGAACTCCACAGAAGAAGCCCCGCCGGCCGGAATGCTGGACACTGGAGGGGCACTGGGCGAAATTAAGAAAATGTTGGGTCAAGTACAGGTAAGCATCCAATCATTGGATGGCAAAATGGACACTCTTACATGCAAAGTGGACCATATGCAAGTCTGCCTGGATAAAAAAGGGCAACACCTAGACGAGGTCGAAGACTGAGTGTCCATAGTTGAAGATGATACCACTGCAGCCACAAGAGACATGGAACCCATTAAAAGAGCGAATAAAGAGCTGACCAACAAGCAGGAAGACCTGGAAGGCAGATCTCAGCAGAATAATCTGCGCATCATAGGGGTGCTCGAGTCGGAAGATCAGCAGGACATGGAAGGGATGGTGAAATCCTTGCTGAAAGAGGTCCTGGGAAGCGAGGGGCTCTCGGCAGTGTTCATAGTGGAGTGAGCCCATTGCATAGCAAGCGGCAGAAAACCGGTGCAGGCTGCCCCGGCTCGACCTCTGATCGCCCGACTATCGGGAATGAGACCTGGCGCTGCGCAGGGCCAGGGAAAAGGGTCCCTTGTCATACTAAAACTCCCGGATTTGTTTATTTCGGGACTTCCTCAGCTAAAGTTCAGACATCCAGGAAAACTTTTATAGATGCCAAGAGAAGACTCAGGAAAAGGAACTTGAAATACACGATGCTATTCCCGGCCAAGCTCCGGGTGGAACATGTTGAAAAAGTGATTTTCTGTCACACCCCGGAAGAGGAGAATGCCTTCCTGGAGACTTTGCCTAGGGCACCACTGCACTGATGGATCAATAGACTGGGATGGGCTGAACCATGGCAAGAACACCAGCGGTCAATGCGACACGAACTATGGGTACTTGAATACCATCGACAGACTGGAGTCGAGCACAGCTACAGGTTGCCCAGATGGCTGGGCCATGGTGAGCCCCCAAGCGGGAGCACAAGTTCGCTACTATGGTTGTCATGGTTAAGGAGGGGGGAAACTGGCAGGTTGGGGTTGCTGGTGGGGGGACCGATGACAAGGGAGGCTGCCTTGGGGGTTTTATGGTGGACTAAGGGGGTATGCGATGGTGGTACATTGAAGACTAGGACTACAGTACAAACTGTTGGTTGGGAAGTTTCGGAATTCAAAATGTCATTATGGGAGCAATATGGCTCAGTCACTTAGATACTTGACTTGGAATGTCAGGGACCTGAACTGTCCATCCAAGTGCTGCAGGGTTTTGTTGTACATGCAGCATCACCAAAGAGACATGGCGTTTCTCCAGGAAACCCATCTGACCCCAGGTGGGGAAATCGAAATTTGGTAAAAGCTGGGGTTGTCACTGGTATTTCTCCTCCTATTCCTTGTACTCAAGGGGGGTATGCATTCTCTTGCGAGCCACTGTGGGGTTCTGCCTGAACTCGCTAGCCAAGGACTGGGAGCGCAGAGGTCTCTTGGTGCTGGGCTCTATACAAGGCTGACAAATCACTTTAATAAATTACTATGGGCCTAACCAAGACACAGTGGAATCCCGGGGGTGGATAGATCACCAGCTCAAGAGTGCAACCCATGGGAAGATCAATTGGGAACAACATTTTTAATGCAGTCATGGACCCTGTCCGAGATGGTGGTAGTCTGCAATTCATTGCCTAAGGCAACCAGTAGAGGTATTTGTGCTGGACATGGGAAGTGGGAGACATTTGGAGGGCCAGGCACCCCGGGGGCACGGGTTACACGTTTCAGTCATCGGTCCTCAACTCAGCTTCCAGGTTAGATTACTTCCTAGTCTCTGACTTCATTGCGGAAAGGGTCTCTGCGGTGTCCACCCTAGCATGAACACTATCGGATCATGCCCCGGTGCTGCTGACTCTAGAGGCCCCCGGTCATGGGAGCGGGAGACTGCCAGGGATGATCAAAAGTGGATGGCTGTCAGATGAGGCGTTCTGAGAGAACCGAACTAAGGCTATGGATACCTTTTTTGAGCTTAACATGGGATCAGTGGAGTCTCACGCAAAGGGGAAGATTCAAATGGGTTATCAGAGGGTAATGTATTTCGAAAGAGGCTGGGGTACTTAAGCAAATCTGCAGACAAATAGCCAAGCTAAAGGCACATATTCAACAGCTGCAGGCAAAGGCATCCACACCTACACTGGTAGAAGAGGCTGAGATTAAGGAACAGCTACAAAGGTTTAGGGAGTTAGCAAAAGGGGAAGTGAAGTTCCTGAGGGGAGAGGTGGCTGTGAGACAGTATGGGGAGGGCCAGCACCCAGGGAGGTGGCTGGCCAAGGTAGCGAGAATGGAAAGGTCAAATGGTTGAGAAACATTGATTAGAAATTAACAAGGGACAGAGAAATTTGGGGATGTTGACATTGTCCAGGCGTTCTGCACATTCTATAGTTAAGTGTATGCCACCCAAATACAGGTCTCTGAGCAGGAGGTTAACTACTTGGACCAGGTGAGGTTATATTGGTGTACAGACATGAAGAGTAAATGCCTGGGATGCCGAATATCACTGGGGGAGGTTATATCAGCGATGAAGTCCCTGCCATCTGTGAAGGCTCCAGGCCCTGACGGGTACAGAGCAGAATTTTATAAACAGTTTGCTCAGAGGCTGGAGATGGATCACCAAGGGTTGAGGGACGGCAAATTGTCAGAGTCTTTGAGGGAGGCAACTGTGGTGGTCCCGCTGAAGCCAGACAAGGCAGCAAATTACTACTCATATAGGCCCATATCCCTAATTAACCTGGATAATAAATTCTGGCCAAGATACTGGTGTCCAGACTGCCACCACTGATGCACAAGATGGTGAAGGCAGACCAATCAGGGTTCATCCCAGGGCGCTCCATCTCATGGGTTACCTAGAAAATTTGGATTAATGTCCGCAGTACAACACGATGAATCGTTGGTGGTGGCACTTCTCGATGCGTCAAAGGCATGTGTCTCGGTCGAATTGCCCTTCCTGTTTACAATCCTACAGAGAATGGGACTGGGGGAGCGGTTTGTTTCTCTAGTCTCATTACTATACACACAGCCCAGGGCCAGGGTCAAAGTGAATGGCTTGCTCACACCAGTAATCCCATTGGAGAGAGGCACAAGACAAGGGTGTCCACCATTGCTGCTGCTTTTTGCATTGGCAACAGAACCCCTAGCTGAACTGATCAGGCACGGGGTGTTCACGCGCTACTTGGGGATGAATATAGCCTGATCTCCTGAGGACCTATACAAATTCAACTATCAGCGAATAATGGGACATACCTAGAGGATATGATATGGCATTTATAACGCGCCTATACACAGGTGTTTCAAGGCATGACGAGGCAAAAGAGGGGGAACAGAGGGAAGACAGACAACGATCTTACTAGGCCAGGTGACATTGAGATCGCGAAAAGTGCGAGGGGGAAAAGGGGAGGGGGAAGTGCAGTACATGGGATCAACAGTAAAAATAAATAAAAACCAATAAACAAAAAAGTGCGGCCAGCTGGTGACAAGTGCAAGGGTAAGTGCAGACATCAAGTGTCAAGTGCTCGTAGGGGACTGTAGGGATACAGAAACAGCCCCTCAAGTGCAAGGGTTGCCAGGGGGCAGTGCAGGTGTGCAACTGGCAGGGAGGTTTCTGGACCCGAGATCACAGGGTAGCCAGGTGACCACTGCAGTTTCAGTTTCAGCCAGGAGTTCAGCAGGGGAGAGGAAGAGAGAAAGCAGAAGCAAAGCGGAAGGCCTTGAGGTGCTTCCGGAACCGGAGATGGTTCTCAAGTTTCAGAGGGGCAGGGAGGCTGTTCCAGAGGGAGGCCCCAGCCGAAGAAAGGGATCTACCAGTAGACAGGTGGACAGTAGACAGGTGGATGAATCTGTCACTTACACTGTGCAGCAGAATATCTTTGGTCAATATGGTGCTGTTGCCTCGCTTCCTATATTTCTTTCTTAACACACCACTGGCAGTACCAAGGGGATACTTTCGGGAGGTAAAATCTGTAATTCTGCAGTTTATATTGGCTGGGAAACGGGTCAGGATTTCTTGGGAGAAACTGGTGGCGCCATTGGAGAGAAGGGGTTCTGGAACTCCCAGATTTTGATACGTACTGGGAGGTGGCCCAAGCAGGGTTTCTTCTCTACTGGTACGAGACCAGAACAGATAGGAGACATGTGGATGTGGAGAGGGCACTGGCGTCCCCATTTCTACTGTGGTCGGTTATACTGATGGCACCGGATAGGGCCACCAGGGCATCCAATATAGTAGAACTGACCTGCAGCTCGTGGATCCGAATGGAGAGAAAAGCTAAAGGGAAGGTAGTTTACTCCCTGAATCTCCCAGTGATCCATATACCCGGTATCCCACTGATCAGCGAAAAACATTATGTAGCATGTATGCAGCGAGCCAATATAGTCAGGTTCTGGGATATGTTCCCATGTGGGCATTTCCTAACTTTAGAAGAGACGAAAGAGAGGGGGTTGCTGCGGGGAGACAAGGAGAGTAGCCAAAAACTCCAATTTCAAACTAATCCACTTCAAATACTTACATCAATTCTACTACACAGGTTTTACCCGGACACATCTGAGAGCTGCGTGAGGTGCGGCACCGTCCCAGCTGACTTTCTCCACCTGGCATGGAGCTGCCCGCAGTTTGGTTATTTTGGGAGAAGATTTTTTGAGTACTGAGTGCGATAGTGGGAGAAGACAGAATTAGAACAGTTGATGGTGTTACTGGGCTATACAGAGCGGATCCCAATGGGGATGAGGAGACTGGCTGGCCTGATGCTGTTCCTAGCGAAGAGGCGAGTGGCGAAGGTCTGGGGCGTGTCCCAATCCCCGAGGGTGGAACAGTGGCGCACCAACATTCTGTACTGCAACGAAATGGAGACAGAATTTGGCAGATTAGTGCACGCCCAATCTAAAGCCAAAGACATTTGGGGTCTGTATATACATTACCTTATAACCTCCTCTCTGACATAACCTGACACCCCCTTACCCCACTGGGAATATACATGACTGGGATGGGCAAATCAATTTGGGAGAAAATAAATAAATAAAAAGAAAGAACTTGCGGGGAAAAAAGGAGGGGAGACGGTGCTATCACTTTGAGACAAATGCTCGCACTATCAAGGTCCAAATGATGCTGGGAGTCTGTAATGTAAAACTGCTATGAAGCATGAACAATTTGAGGAATTGAAGAGCTTTTGAAAACCACCAACGTATTGACCAGGGGTTATTAGTTATTGTTATGTGCATTATGCGCTGATGTATAGTGCTGTTTGCAATACGTAATGTTAATAAAAATTAACCCCCCCCAACAAATAAAAAAACTATATATGCTAAACTAAGAAAGAGACTAGAGTTTCCCTTAGCTGACATAGTATGGGCTGAGGTTTGGGAGAGTACTGCATCGTCATCCAAATGTATCCAACTGAGAGAAAATCACTATACACTTTTGCTTGGCTGATATTATGCCAGTTAGACTAGGTACGTGTTTCCCGTTAACCTCATCTCAATGCTGGAGAGGATGTGGAGAGCTCGGCTCTATTTTGCACATATATTATTGCTTCATTTTGACAGATTACTCAAATACGCCTTTCACTGGAGCCCTTGATTATGCTTTAGGAGCATGTGGACGAAGTCTGAGGTTTTGCTTTACATTCCCGTATGGGTAAATTCATGAACCAGATTCTATTAGCTGTGAAAGTTTCAATAGCACACAGGTGGAAACCTATGCTGGCCGAAACTATGGCATAAATTAGCAATGGACAAACTGACATATTACTTCCAAAATAAGTTTGACACATTTTTTAACATCTGGACTTCGCTCATTGACTTTAATCACAACAATGAAAACAGTACACAGACGTGTCATTAATTCAGTCCTCTTACTCTGAAAGGATCCAAAATATAGTGTCCAGGCAACCAATCTGAATGCCTTCTCATTGGTTGCCTGGACACTATATTTTGGAAAAGTTAATTAGGCAAAGATCCGAAACCAGCTAATTCAGCTTTCTTGGGTATGATGTTATACAGGGCTTCCCTTCCTGGAAGAGAACCAATTCTATTGTCAATTGCATACAAGACCCACAATCTCCTGAATGTAAAACTAATCTGGAAGAGAATAGGTGGGATGGGGGAGGTGATAAGAATTCAGCGTCAGATGCTCCAGATAGGGGAGGCAGTGTTAAATACAGTATCTGATGGTCCCACAGGTCCAATGTTCCCTACACCCACTAATAGAGGAAACATCTTATTTTGCCAATCGGAGGTCATGTAGCGTAGTTCCCAATAAGGGGATTTGAAAATAGACTGGAACCACAGCCTTAGGATAAACACCAGCCTTTTGCAAACCGGAATTACCACTTCTCTGTGGCAGTGCACTAGTGAAAATATCCAAAGGCTATCCTTACAACAAAAAAGGCTCAGGCATTACTGCAGAAGGTACAGCCACGCCAAGGGACCTGTGTGTACCTCTGGATTGCTTGCCTTTATTTGTTTTTAATTTTTTTTTATTATTTGTGCATATTGTGATGAAGCCAGGGAGTTGTCCTCTTCTCCGCAAGTGGGAAGCACCGCCTTTGGAACTACAGAGGTTAGCCCGCTCAGCTCAATAACCCCTAGGAGATAGGGCATGCAAGATCCCACTGGGGATGACTCCCCATAGAGGACAGACAATCCCTAAACACAGATATGCATTATTCTCCCTTGTCCCCAGAAAACCATAGATGTCTTGGTTAAATGGTGATTGACAAATGTAATGTTATAGCATTGCATATACCTATGGTTGATGTGGTTTCTGACTCTATCCGGACACCGTACTCAGATCAAGCTAGAGAACGGGACATAAGCCCTCCCTCTTGCTATGCGCACAAAGGAGAGCCCATCCAGACTGATGGAAAGGGCGAGAGAGGCCAGCAGAACCACATGGGAGGCAGTCTCCTGGGAGGTATGGCATGGGGAGAAGATATATCATTAGCAGTGGTGGAGCTTAGATCAGCTTTGGAATCTGCAGGGTGCCTGGCATACAAGCTGTGGCAAAGAAGAGAGGAATCCGGTGCCTACGTTTCTGGGTAAGGAGCTTTAGCCACCAAACCATGGAGAAATGCAGAGCCGCAGTCGCCAGATAGAGAGAGACCACACATTCCCAACAGACTCGACCAGTCTGTTGGGGAGGCACGCTTAGGGAAGTAGGGAGCTGCGCAGCAAGGTCAAAACGGTCCCCAAGGCGAGGTGTGAGCCTAAGAATCCAAAAGCAGAGGGTGAACCCAACGACCTCAAGGCAGGGAGGACAGCAACTGGCCCCAAGGCAAGCTAAAAGCACTTCAGCCTGAGGTGGACTAAAGAGAGGAAACATATAATGTGCCATGTGGTAGGGATAGGAATCGGGGTAGATTAGTTTATGCATGATGGACTGAAGTTGTGATGTTGGACATCTTAACAAGCACTCTTAACTTTTCTTAGGATAGAACCAAGACAGTTAGGGACTGAAAGGATTTTCTTGAATAAAAAGACCAGTCATTCAAAATGCCACCTTGTCAGTCTTCTGATTCTGACGTACCACAATATGATTAGCACAGAACAGATATTTTAGTCATAAGAAAAAATATAGTGAATTAAATGTGTAACATCGCCCAGGGGTGCTGTTACAACTAATTATTCTAGAAGGGACTAATTTAAGAATACAGAATTACTTGAAAATGAATCTTCCAAACAGAAATCAAATCTGCCCAACTGATCAAAAACACAGCAATAAAGTGCATATGGCATTGGAAGCTTACATTGGTATATACTAGACTCATCTATATGCTGTAACAGCACTCTGAGTTGGAGATATAAAGAATTGCACTAAAGGTACACCCTAAAGGCACATCAAATACCTGTTTAGGAGGAGCGGAAATATGTTCTGATCCAAGTGTTCTACATGTGCCATCTCTCATTAGAGAATGTCAATTCTCACTTTCCTCCAGAAGCTCACCGTCTCCAGAGCCCTGGTTGTCTCAAGGCTGGACTACTGCAACAACCTCTTTCTCAATCTGCCTTCCTCTACCCTCCGCCCTCTACAACTAATCCAGAACAGGATTGTGAAACTTATCCTTAGCCTCAAGCAAAGGGACAATATCTCAGCTGAGCATAATGAAATTGTTAGGCCTCGGATAGGGCAAAAGCTTCCTTGCATTCAATAAAGGTAAGTGGCCGCGCTTACTTATATAGCTGTTGCAGACTATTCACCCCTCCAGCCACCCATGCCCCGTATCTCCTTGCATCACATCCTGGCTGGAACCCCGGATCATTCCAAATAGGTGCAAGTGGGCCACCACCAGCGTCGCACCCAATCTACGAAGTGCCCTCCCGATATATTAGAGTGTGTTCCTGATTGTAGTTAAAAATGTGAATCCATGAGCTCGTACCAAGCCCCCTTTTCTCCATGTATGGGAGTTGTCCCAGCATCACTGCCGACTGGGCCTGTTCAACGACTTTCCACTTCAGCTGCATATTAGTATCCCCCCAGGTAACCACATGTGCCGCCTGTGCAAACAGGTAGTAACTATGAACATCAGGAACCCCCAATCCATCCGCCCTAATGGGTTTCCGCAATACTCTTCGAGATTCTTGCCAGCTTATTACCCTACATGAACTTGAGAATCCTTCCTTCAAGCGTTGAGACAGCGTCGAACAGAGGTATAGTCGTCGCAGGAGGAGGTTCATCTTAATTGCAGCAATCCTCCCGACCCAGAAAATGTCCTGCCTCCCCCAACTGGTTAGGTCGTCTGAGAGTTCTTGCAACAAAGGCGGGAAGTTACATCTAAAAACATCAGTGACCCTGCTGGGGATATGCACACATAAGTAGGGAATAGGCTCCTGGGACCATCAAATTGTGGCAAGACCGCTAATCCCTATCCTGAAACTGCAATAGACATCCAACCCATGTGACTTGTCGTAGTTGACTTTGAAGCCCAAACCCTGGCCAAATTCCGCCAATCTTGCAGCAGTTCTAAGTTCAATTCTAGGGAGAACCTCCATTAACCAGCGAGCAAGTATTTTAGCAAACAATTGCAAGTCTATTTTGGTGAGGGTGATGGGGCGATAGTAATCACAGAGCACCGGGTCCTTCTCTAGTTTGAGAATCAGCACGGTCGTGGAGACAGCCATGAACGGGGCCACCATCCCAGAGACCAAGAAGGAGTAAAAGAGATCCACCAAGGGGGAACCAAAAGTGGCAGAAATTTCTTGTAGAAGGGAGACATAAATCCGTCAGGACCGGGGACCTTATTCTTTAAAGTCTTGATAGCCTATTCCACTTCCTCAGGTTGAATTGGGACGTCCAGAACCTCGCACTCCCCAGCCGATAGTCTTAGTAAACCTGCACTCTCCAGATAAGCAGTTTGAACATCAACCGGGCCAGCCCCCCACTGAAACACTACCCCCCCCCGCCCCAAAGTGTGTCTCAAATATCCCCATGATATCCTCAGCACTCACCTGCACTACATCCGGATTGTCACGCAGTGCCAGCACTGCGTTGCAGTTCTGAAATTCCCTTAATTTAGTCATCAGGAGGAAGTAGTTGGCCATGTTCCCACTCAAATAGTAAAACTGCCTAGTCTTCAACATTGCCTGGGCTGTCCTGTCCGCTAGATGCCCTTTACATTTTTTGTGAGTTATTTTCAATGCACGCTAGGCAACGCGCAAACCCGGCTGCTTCTGCTCCTGCTCTGCACTTCATCCCTCCCCTCCAGATGCACACAGATTATCTGCTGATCCCTGGTGTATGTGGCGGATTGACTGATTAGTCCCCCTCCCACATCCCCCTCAACACCCCCTGCCTTCTTGGCATCCCAGACAATCTCCAGGGGAGGAGCTGATTTACTATTCTCCAGAAAATAGTTATCATCTGCCCAACCTCTTGACATATGACTGGGTCCTCAGGACCGGATCGTAGAGCCTCCCGGGGCATCTGACCCTCTACGGTCTGCCTACTGTAGACAAGGTGAGCGACACTGGAGCATGGTCCGATAGCGTCCACAGCCCTATTTCCACCCCTCGAACACAAGGGTACAACCCACTACATAAAAACATGAGATCCAACCTCGAGAAGCCCCCATGAACATGTGAATAGCAAGAGAAGTCCTTCTCCTCACCATGGTACAGTCTCCAGGCGTCCACCAGTTCCAACTTCCTAATGAAATATACACATGATATGGCGTATTTGAAGTCCATCCTGGTAGCGGGCAGAGATGTGTCCATCAGGGGATTAAGCACCAAGTTTAGATCACCCCCAGCAAGAGATGTCCTTCAAAAAAGGGAAGTGTGTGTGTAAAAGAAAATCCTCCAGGAAAACCCCCTGATATGATGGGGCATATAGAGAAACCAATGTTAGCATGCTTTCCCATAGCAAACCCTTGACACATGAATCATCCCTGGGGATCTTGTAGAACGGGATTTGTTCATCCACCAAATCGTCACTCCACACTTTTCACTTGCGAAGCAAAGAACGGTCCCGGAAATGCCCTGGCTCGTAGATTTTTCTCATCCTGCACAAGTGGGTTTCCTGCAGGAAGACTTTGGAGAGGGACATGTCCTCTAATTTGATCAGAACATATTTCCTTTTCATCAGGGAGTTCAACCCATGCACATTCCACGTGCCCAGTTGGATGAGGTCCTCCCTACCCAGGTCTACTTCTTCCTCACTTCCCAAGTCCAATGCCAGTCCCACAATAAACATTTGTACCTTTAACACCATCGCACCCTTAACCCCCCTACCCTCCCCAAATCCAATAATAAACAGTACATAAACAAAAATATAAGTCAGTTATCCCTTAACCTGAACAGGAAAGTGACTTGGAAGGCAACTCATCCCCTTTCAATAGTACTGTAACTCCCATAGTACCAACCCCAACAAGCCCAAACTCACATAGCATTTTCATTATCAAAGGCCATGAAAACCCATCCCAAGAGAACTCACAAGATCAAATCACGATCCCACAGGCAACAAACCCTATCGGGTCTTCCTGATCCATTTCTGTGCCCCCTCCAGTGTGGGCCCAGAGCTCACCGCTTCAGCCTCGGTCCCCCCCATCCAAAGCCTCCCCGTCATGCAGTAGACACTCCACTTCCTTTAGCATCTGAACAACCCATTGTTCCTCGTGGTATCAGAAGTGAAGCGCAGTGAGGAACCCCCAGCAACAGTTTTTTCCCACTGCTGTGCAACCACTCAGTCAGTGGCCCGAGTGCTCTCCGTTTTGCCAACGTAGTAGAGGTCAGGTCTTGGTACAGGGAAAGAGTGATGTTGCGGAAGGGAATTGTAGAGAAGGCTGAGGACACCCGGTCCCTCGTCCGATGGGTCTGGTCCAGTTCAATCTCTGCATCAGCTGGAAGGTCGAGGATGAAGCGTAAGAGGTCTGCCACAAACTCAGGGAGGTCTTCATCTCGCACACCAGGGGGAATGCCACGTATCCGGATGTTGTTCCTGCGATAACAATTCTCCCCATACACCTGCTTGTCTAACAAGGCGTCAGACCGGGCCAGCAGAACATCCAGCCTGTTGGAGCATTCCCCCACCTCGTATGATTGCTCTCACAGTGCACCTTCCACCTCAGAGACTTGCTGCTCCCCATCAGAGACCCTTTTATCTAGCGCCAAAATTTTGTTGGAGAGTTCCTCTGTGCTCTTAGGCTAATGAAGCTCCCAGGACTCCAGGAATCCCATGTAGCGGACAGACAATTTGTGCCCAGAGCATTAACTTGGAGGACATTGACAGGCAGGCCAGATGTTCTCAAGAGCACTGGAAAATGTCAGGTACAGCATACTTATAGAAAAATGCAGTTTGTGCAGCGGAGCGTACCTTGATGCTTGCAGTTGCAAGCTTCACCATGAGGAGCCAGCATGAGGGATTGTGGCGCTTTTGCCAGCTCAGTTCAGTCATTCATTAGGCCAGGTGGATCGGTCAGACGTTGCTTGGGGGTGCCTCCAGGGAGCAGCCCCTCCTATCGTCCCAAATGCAGCACATGCCACTTCTTTGTTTTGCCTCCCACAGCGGGCGGCAAGAAGACTGCTCTGCCAGCAATGCCAGACTCCGTCTCACCCCCTGGTGAGACATTAAGCCAGTGGAGCGGACTGCTGACAGCCTGACGGCTGACCGTGGCACTGCATGGCCCTCCTGCTCCCACCGCACCAGGCAAAGCCTCCAGATAGGGCCTCTCTGCAGACGCAGGCACAGCAAACCGGAGCACACCACAGCAATCTGACTCCGCTGCGAGTAATCACTGGCTCACATAGGAGGCCACACATTGGCCCGGTCTGAAAGTCGCTACAAGCGGCGCCATCTTAACAAAAGCGGCAAACACTTCATCCGCCTCGATTAGTGGGTTGCAGGCTCAACTGGAAGGCCAAAAGACACCCACACGCAACTCGGGGTCACACAAGACTCAATCCAGCATTTTCGGCCGTGTTAGGTAACCAGGGAAAGAGTACTACTCCAACTATGCCTTCGTTATGCCAGAGGCTCTTTGGGAGCCATCTTGCTGATGATGTGCCTAAGTGTGTAGGCACATTTTATGCTTAGCCTTTTACTTTTATCACCGCTAGAATTACCCTGCAAGGGGAGAGCAACATTGCAATATCATTTGCTTTGCCTGCAAAGAATTCTAGGCATGGGATTATTCCAGTACTACTCATACATGGCATTAGAGAAACAGATATTCAGAAGTCTGCAATGTTTTTACAGCAAACCTTTGGGCAAAGATTTTAATGAAAGATATGATAACTTTGTCCTACAAATCACGGAGCAATTGTATAATCTGACAATATTAGTGGACATTGCACATTTCTTTATTTACACTACAAAATGTGTGTATGCAGGTTCATGATAATTTCTTAACTGAGGCGTTATAGTTTTTGATGGCAAGGTATTGTGGATATGCCAATATCCCAGAGAGTTTATCTTTTACAATCCCAAGAGGAGCCTACCTAATTTTTTATGGATCCCTATTAACTAGCATTGGAGCCCAGCACAGGAGCCAGGGAGTCATGGGAACACGTTCCTTACGGGTGAAACACAAATGAGCCACTTTAAAAAAAAAAAGTCAGATGTTTCTGCAGTATAGTACACCGAGGTAAATGTGCTGCTTTTTTAACTTTTATTTATTAGGTTTATAATAAAATTACAGCATAAAACTCTAGTAAAAGTGTAGGAAACTGTACCTTCTGTTTCTTTTGTGTGTTCCTATGAGAAGTGTTTTTTAATATATTAATGTATTCTGGGTTTAGAGTGTCTGATAGCCCCACAATCTTGTTTTTTTAAAAACCTTTATTTTTAGCTGATGAGCACATTACAGCAAATACATTTTATAGAGTTACTTAATCATACATTTGAATACACAGCCATTAGAGGCATTTAAACAGTTCTGGATGCTCCAATTTATTGGTGGGAACAGATTGGGTCTTCGTCCAGTTCTTCCTGTATGTCGTTAAGGTATCTCCTTAAGGGGCCCCAAATGTCTTTTAGTCTGCAGGTGGCCGACACTCCTCTAACATAGTAATCTTCGCATTCCTGTACAAATATTAGATCTTTAAGTCATGCTTGCAAGGTACGGGCGGCTTTTGCTTTCCAGGCTCGAAGTATGTTCCTTTTAGCCACTGCGCTGGCGACTGCAAAGAGTCTGCGGGTTATGATTGAGACCTTGCCTATGTCCCCCAGTAAATACTTCAGTGAGGTGGCTGTTATGTGTATGTCGAGTATGTCACTCACGATTGTGGCTACTTCTTCCAAGAAGTGTCTGATCGGCGGGCACTCCCAATACATGTGTATTGAATTTGCAGCCGGAGCGTTGCACTGAGGGCAGACCGCTTGTTTCGAGGGGTCGAATTTAGTCACCTTGCTGGGAGTGATATGTAGATGATTCATTATTTTAAACTGGACGAGTCTGAAGTTGACACTTATGGAGATAGATTTAGTATACTGACAGTATTTTGCCGCCCCACAATCTTGTTTAACTGATAACCATTAATTGCAGGAGAAGGCATTCATCTATTTTACCTCTTAGCAGTGGTGCTGCAACGAACCTATATCACAAAGCTATGCAATTTTGAAGGTTCTCCTTAAGGAACCTCAGTGAGGATTCAATGTGTTTAATTTTGCTTACATTTTGCAACATAATTTACATTGTCAATGGGGATACTTTTTAGACAAGTGAAAATCTATTTTAACTATAGAAAATATAATTTTTTATCTAAGCTTCTTTCAATTAAAAGATGTTTTTCCTTTAATGTTCCTCTTCAGATCAGAACGTATCTATGATATATTTATATCTCTCGATATATATATATATATATGGGAAAATGTGTGTGTGTCTGTTTGAAATGTTCAGCATACTTCCCAACATGCTACAAACCTGACATTTGGCATGTGGGTAGGTTTCATGGGGCAGCCCATGTAAAAAGTATAAAATATACATTTCCCTAATTTTATTTTTTAAGTGGTCTGCAATGCGTACCCCTGCCATCTGCTCTTCGCGCTGCAGTTCTGCGTAGTTTACCTATACTTCAGCAGTTCATTGTTCCTAAAGTTTGCACACTATCAGCATTCTAGCTGACATTAGCAGCACTCACTTTTGAAGTCATGCGGGGGACACAAAGCAGTGCTTTTGTAGTAATGTATGTCTCTTCAATAGTGTCCGCAATGACGTTGTCCGTCACATCGTGGCAAATCTCTCATATTAATTATAGGAACTTCATTTCCCACGGAAGTTGATGAATGTACGCCATCTCAACATACAAAGCTTACATGCTACAGCCCTACAGGTACAGGTGGGTACGGTACTTCAAGCTTACACGCTTCATCCCTAGGAATTACTGTGCGAAGCACGGGTACACCTTCTTATATATATTATATTATAGGGCGGCTACCTATAGTTAAGGTGAGTCTGAGACACATAGAAACCCCTCAAAATTCAATTGTTAATAACTTTTGATTTGAGTAACAGATTTGACCGAAATTTCGAAAGTGATTAAAAGTCTGAGCCACCCCCACCCAGACTGCAAAGTTTCATAAAGATTCCTTAAAAAGAAAAAAGTAAAGCGTCAAATTTTATTTTTTTTCTCCAAAAGTGCGGCCTACTTCCCATACATTTTCCCATAGACAAAAAAGGTACATTTTTGCCAAAGCGCACAGCCCAAACCGCTGGACTGATTTGGACTAGGTCTGAAAAAACGTGGGCACCAAGTGTTGACTCGCATGCCATGCATGGTTAGAGGTTATTCTGTGCAATAGTTATTTAAATATTTGACGCAGAGGGGGTGCCCCTTTATCCCCCAAAAATAGAGATATATCCCACGGTGCATTGCAGAATCATGGTTTTCCGAAATGAAACTACTGTCATCTTGTTTATCTCTTGATGTGAGAGATATTTGCGGCTATACCCGAGGTTATGGGAAAATGAAATGCAGTAAAAAGGCATAGGCAGGTCAAAAAACAAACAAATGCCATCTGGGTAGAGGAGGGGGTTGGCTAGGGGGCACTGAGTGAAAATTGGGAGTTGGAGAGGGTCCAGGGACTAAGTTTCCAACACAATGCTTTCTGTAGCCTCGGCTATAGCTGCGAATAGCCAACATCTGAAGGCAAACTGCGGCACAGAAGCAGCGTGTGTTTTGGAGTGAAAGGGAGAGTGCGGGTTGGTGAGGAGGCCGTCTGAGGAGTGGGGGGGCACTTGGTGATGGCCTGGGGGGCAGGGAAGCATTTTTCGGTCGTTTTGCCGATATTCACGGCTATATCCGAGGCTACGAAGGACTACAGATACCAGCAGGTAAGAGTAGTTCTGTATTCGCGGCTATATTTTTGGGGGTGTCTGTGTTTCATTTATTTTCAAAAGTTATTTGTATAGGTATAGTGACATCGGGTAGAGAAAAATCAATGGCCATGGCCAAAAGCCATGGTCAGTGACCTGGAAGTTATTAGAGAGTCTTTTTTATTTTGGATGTGCGTTTTCAGACTTTTGAGCATGTGAGACTTTGGAGACAAATAGAAGAAAATAGTTGAACAAAATGAATATAAAAAGGAGCAATTGTAGTCTAGTTTTAGATGCATTATAGGTATTATATTGTGGGACTGTGAAATGTTTGCCTATCTAGTTTATTGTTTTTTTTTTAAATTTATTTTTTATTTTAAAACCAAACAAAACATACACAATGCCAATGTAAACATCTACAAAACAACACAGTTCACAATATAATCCCCCCCCTCAAACCAGAGCCGGCTCGCTCGTTTCCTTAGTAGGAGCATTATCACGTAGTGCAGTGTTTGTGCGCTCATCTCCTGAGTCTTCAGATTCACTGTTGCCAAGGTAAGGGCCTGCCATAGAAGCCACCATTTGTCGCCAGGCCATCAAGGGCCCCACTTCCTGCTCACCACCCCTAGTGACTGCTTCAAACCACGCTACGGATTCCGCTTCCGCCCATCTCAGGAGGTCCGCCCACCATAACTCCACCCTGGGTCTGTGAGCTGCCTTCCAGCCCATGGCGATTCTGTGCTTAGCCAGGACATAAGCTAAGTCCTTGCTTTAGGTCCCGGGGCCTGGGGAAAATCTCAAGCATGCATGCCCAAGCAGATCCCACGTCCAACTCCACTCCCCCTCCAGCCAATTTCGATTTCACCTCATCCCAGAATCTGTGCACCTCCGGACAAGCCCAAAACATATGCAGCAGCCCCGCTTCCACTTCCCCACATCTAGGGCATGTCTGAATAACCGAGCCTCCAAACATTGCTATCTTCCGGGGAGTCAGATAAGCCCTATGCGTGACATACAGTTGGAGCTGTTGGAGTCTCGCGTTCCGGGACACCTTTTTGTGGTACCTCTGGGCTCTCTCCCATTGCTTGACTGTCAGGGGTCCACCCACCTCCTCCTCCCAATCCTGTCTTAATTGGAGTAACTCCTTCCCAGCCCTCACACTCAGGAGCTCGTATATCCTCGATATTTCGTGCCCGCCCTCCAAAACATCGTACATAGTTTCCAGGGAAACATCAGGGTCCTCAGCTAGCACCGCCTCGGGCCATCTCTCTCTAACCAGTTTCACAAGCCTGGCATGGGTTATATATTGGCCTCTGTGCACCCCTGTCTCATCTTGCAACCACTGAAAGTCCAATGCCTCCCCTTCCTGCCATATGTCTCCGAGGGTAGCTAGGCCCACCGGTTCCCAGTATCTGCGGACCGACTCAAATAATTGAGAGTCGCTCCCGCACAGCGCTGCCAGTGGGGCCTGCTGGGAGAACGGTTCCGGATCACCCATCATTCTCCATGTTCTGTGCCAGATCTCCCAGCCCAGCCATAGTAGCCGCCCCCTGTCCGCCAGTCTATCCTTTCGCAACCACACCACCTCCCCCAAAAAATATGGGGCTGGGTCCATCCGCAGAAGCCTGGCTTCCGCCAAGTCTTCAGCTGACAGCCACCTGGCCACATACAGTAGTTGACCCGCCAGATAATAGAGCTCAAAGTTTGGCAGGCTTATGCCCCCCTTGTCACACGAGTTCTGGAGTTTCCACAGTGCCACCCTGTTTCTGGAGTTGCCCCACACGAAACCTCTGCACACACTATGGAGTCTCGCAAAGAGGCTCCTGGGAATCAAACGGGACATTCACGAAAAAATGCAAAAGAGTCTAGGCAGGACCACCATTTTGAGCAAGGCCGCCCTCCCCATCATAGCCAGGGGTAGTCTAGACCAAAACACCATGCTGTTCTTGACCCCCTCTATGGCTTTCTCTGTGTTATGTTTATGCTCCACCTCTATCTTGTGATAGATGTTCACACCCAAATACCTGAACGTCTCTACTCACCACGGTATTGGCAAGATGGGCAGTCTCTGCAGCGGGACATCCCTGTACCTTCCCAGGGGAAACAGACTAGACTTTCCAGGATTTACAGATATGCCCGAGAGGGTGGAGTAACGGTCCATCACCTCCAGCACATACTGCAAGTTCTCCTCTGGGTAACGTAGATAGAGGAGCATGTCATCCGCATACAGTGACACCAGGTGTCTCCCACTCGCCGTGCTAATGCCCACCTCTCCATATTGCTGCCACAGGCATATTGCCAATGGTTCCAGTGCAAGTATGTATAGCATGGGTGACCAAGGGCATCCCTGCCTGGTCCCCCTACTGAGTTGCCAGATATCTGAGACTACAGATCCTGTTTTGACCCTTGCCATTGGGGTGCTATACAACAACTGGACCCACCTGATGTAGCCAGGTCCCATACCGTATCCTCTCAGGGTCGCTTTCAGCTAGGGCCACCGTACCGAATCAAAGGCCTTGACCGCATCCAGCGACACGACGGCCAGCTCACCCGTGTCCCCCTCCGTTTGGTCAATCATGTGGTGTAGCCTCCTATGGTTATCTGTGATATTCCTACCTGGGACATAGCCCGTCTGATCTGGATGTATCAGTTTGCTGATCACCTTCTTAGCCTATTCGCCAGCACTGCCGTAAGTATCTGGCTGTCCTGATTGAGCATGGACAAAGGTCTGTAGGACCCACACTCTACAGCTGGCTTGCCTGGTTTCAGGAGCGGGATGATCACAGCCTCGGGAAGGGACAATGGGAGTTCCCCCGTCTCGTAAGCCTCGTTAAACATGGCAAGCAGTGGCTGGAGCAGCTCCTGCTTGTATGCCTTATAGAACTCGCTGGGCAGCCCGTCCGACCCGGGCGCCTTACACATGGGCAGGTTCTGAATCACCACCTCCAGCTCTTCCGAGGTGACCGGGGCGTCTAGCTCCGCACGTTCTAGGTCATTCAGGGTGGGTAGTTCTATGTCCTCTAATGTGTCCAGTATGTCTTGAAACACATCCTCCCCTGTGTCCTCTGTCAGGAATCGGCCCGGGAGCCGCAGGGGTCATAGGCGGGCTCTAACCCCGCCGTCTCGCAGTGAACGGGATCAAGATACAATGCTTCAGCGGTCGTTATCCATGAGGGTACCTCGCATTAAAGGTTTAATCCACGGCCACAAGAACCGATTACGATCTCGTCCTTCAGGGTTTTTGCGTTGGCGGTTACCATGGAGATTAGGGCAGCGACGTCGACTCGCACCACGGCGGCCGCACGTACAGGTCATGTGATCACGATCTCATAAAACTCTAGCCTGCAGTTAACTCGTTGCTTCTGATTTTGAATTTGGAGTCTGCTACGTGCTTGTGAAAATTCTTGTCTTCCTGCCTTTGTACCTTTGTCCTCCTGTCTAGCCCTGTTACCTCTTGTCGGAATCTTTCCCCACTCTTTCTGCGTACCCGCTCCTGTCCTCTGTCTAAGCCCACCACGGAAATCCCCGTTCTGCCTCACTGCTAATTGTTACCGGACCGGACCTCGCCCAGGATTGCCTCTGTTTCATGATTTTGTCTTCGGAACTTTTGTTTAATATTCGACTTGGATTGCCTAACGGATTGCCTCTGTCTATCGACTTGATCAAACCTGAACATAATCTCCCGCTGTGGATCCACCTGACCAGTGCTCCTTATTTCCAGACTGCCGGTACACTACTCCTCTCCATTCCCCGGTACGGACTAGAGACTGCCGTGGTACCATTAGGGGTGGAGGTAGGAGCGTCCTCGTTTCGTCGGGGATTGTACTGCCGACCCTTAGGTGTACGCGTGCCGGCGGGAATAGTTCAACATCCCTGTACCTTGGCGGTCTTACTGGAGCATTGGTTGCCCATGGAATTCCTATCAATAACCCCATGGTAAGAGTGTCTGTCCTACTTACATGTTTCTGTTCTTGGTGTCCCGGGTATAAGTATTAAGGATTGTTTTCTCTTATATTTTGTAACAGCTATTTCTGTTCCTTGTGACATCTGCATAAAATGGCTGTTCCATAATCAACTGGTATACTGTCAGACATAAGGGAATCGACTGGGATACGGTCAGACGCGAGGGAATCTGCTGCCACGCGCCACCCGAGATCCATTCTTCCAAACAATAGATCCCTGGTGCTGGTATATTGTATATCCAGACACAGGGTTACATTGTAGGGTAGAATTCTTCGTCTACACTACGAGGGCAACGTAAGAAGGCGATCCCGACATCCTCATACAGATGTCTATAATACTTGAGGAACTCCCCGTTCACCCCCTCCTGGGTATTGCACATGCAACCTCCCTCACCCTTAATCTCAATGATCACTACGCGGGGGGTCAGCTCTTATACAGCCAGGCCAGCAATCAGCCTGGTTTATCGCCCCCTGCGTGCAACCTCGCCATGTATTTCTTATAGTTTAGTCTACAAAGTCTATCCCAGAGTGCACCATAGGTTAACTGCAGGTCCTTAATCCTTGCCCTGTTATCACGAATGGTGTCCTCCTATTTCATCAGGCTTTCTAGCTCCCTTTCCGTCTCCTGCAGCTCCCTTTCAATACCCCCCTGGAGCCCCTTTGACTTGGAAATGGCTACACCCCGCACCACCACCTTAAACGCCTCCCATAACGTTCCCACAGAGCGTACACTGCCTGTGTTTATTTCGAAGTATTCTTCGATAGCATCTCTCAAGTCCTCTCGGAACCCCTCATCCTGCAGTGCCTCTGTCCTGAGTCTCCATGTTGGGATCCGTGGTCTGGGGGGCTGGTGCAGACACTCTACCAGCAGGGGCGAGTGGTCAGATAATACTCGGGCCCTATATTCCGCTCCCACTATTTCCGTAGCTATCTCAGCCGCCACGAACAAATAATCCAACCTGGTGTGCAGGTCCTGTGGCGCCGCATAGGGCGAATACTGCCTATCCGTAGGATGCAGCCTTCTCCACGCGTCCACCAGGTCCAGGTCTCCCAATAATGTCCCCAGTGATTTAGCCGCCGGCGCCATTTTCCCGGTCTTGTCTACTGACCTGTCCAGTTCGGGGTTCAGGGTACAATTAAAGTCCCCTCCCCATACCACCGTACCACCAGCCAGGGGGCCAAGTTTGCCGTAAAGGGACCTAAAATAGGCCGCAGTATCGTGGTTGGGGGCGTACAGATTAACAATGTGCACTTCCCTGTTCTCCAGGAGCCCCGTCACGACCACCATTCTACCATCCGGATCTATCGTCGTGCCAAGCACCTGAAACGGCACATGCGGTGCCACCAAGGTGATAACCACTCTAGCATACGCTGAGTACGTGGCCCCCACCACACTCCCCCCTCCATTTTCGCCTGACCACCTCTAACCTCTCCTTGGTGAGATGGGTCTCCTGCAACAGAGCTACGTCTACGCGCATCCTCTGTAGGTACAGCATCACTTTGTTACGTTTCAGGTAACTATTTAGGCCCCGCACATTCCAGGTCACCATCCGGAGATTACCCGATGCCATCTACTTGTTCTGTTCTCGACCCACCGCACCCTTCAATGCTCCCCTTGATGATTCGTTTCCGGACTCTTCCCCCTTCCCCTTATCAACAATTCTCCCCTTCCCACTACCCCAACTATACACCACAGCACACAACCTCCCCCCTCCCTCCCTCCACCCTACCCTACCCTACCCTACCCTACCCTACCCCAACAAATTCCCAGCTCCATCCTGGATCTCAGGCCCACCCGCGTCTGGTCCTGTCTCGTGTCCGAGTGCTAGGACCCCGCGGGGCGTCACCGGTCTAACAGTGACCTAACTAAATGTACGACCATTGGGGTCAAGAGGTGCCTCTCGGAAGCTCCCTATCATCTGTTTTAAGAGAAGTGCGCCCAGCGGATCCAGCCAGCCGGCGCCACAATTCACTCCCCACAAGCATATTGCATGACTATATTCAAGTCCCAATGTCTCAGTTATGTCACCCTAGGTGCCACAGCAGCATGCTACTTATCTTCCGCAGCCTCCTTCTGGGCATCCGATTCCTGAGGCCGGCCCTGCATGTCCAGCCAGTCCATCGCTTCGGCTGGTGGCTCGAAGAAAAGGGATCTGTTCCTGTAAAACACCTTCAGCTTGGATGGATAAAGCAACATGTAGCGGTGGCCTGCTTCTCTTAGCCTTCTTTTCACCGATCCAAAGTTCATTCTGCTACGCTGTACGAGCAGCGTGTAGTCCGGATATGCTGTGATCTTTGCGGGCCCCCTCTCGATCGTTACTCCCTTGCGGAAAAATTCAAGAATCTTCTCCCGATCCCTGTAATTCAAAATGTTTGCGATCATCGGCCGCGGGGGGGGTTCCGGGGGCCGGTCTCCTTGTCAGGGCCCTGTGCGCCCGCTCCACCGCGAACCCCTGGGACAGCGCCCCGCCAGTTATCTCCTGTAACAACAAAGACTCCACGTATTCTGTGGGGTTTGGCCCCTCCATCCCTTCCGGTAGGCCCACTATGCGGATGTTGTTGCGCCTGGTGCGCCCTTCAGCCTGCTCAGCCGTCCTCCAGATTGCCTACCCGTTGCACGAGGGCATGGAGCTCCTTAGCATGCGCGGCACATGCCTCCGTCGTCGGGGCCATCTCCTTCTCCAATGCCCCTGTGCGCTCCGCAATCGTCCGCACATCCTGTCGCAGCAGGTTCACCTCCTCCTGGACCGCTCCGATCTTGAGGTCCAGGCCCTCCTGCAGCTCCTTCATGGCCAGGCCCAGCTTTGTTTCCCAGGCCACTTTTAAGTCGGTGATTGCCGCCAGCACCTTCTGGATCGTGCCCGGTGTGTCTGCCGCTACCGCAGGGGTCTCCTTACTTTTGCCCCCCTCCGCACCCAGGGCCAATTTAGTATAGGCCTCCATCGTAGGTTGTTTGTTCCTGGGCTTAACAATCTTGGAGGACATTGTGCGTTAGTGTCGTGGCAGAAGCCAGCTGTGTGACCCCACCCACAGCCGTCCACGTATCGTTCGGCCGCTGTTTGGTGGACTATTGCATAGTTATGCCTATTGTTACTCTTCTCCGCCAGGCATGGGTCGCGTACCTTTCAAAGAGTCAATGATCCCGCAGTCTCGTGTCTCCGGGCTCCCCGTATTCATTCAGTGTGTCATGGGCATTGTCCACACTTGCTCTTCACTTCCCCGCCACAGAATCCCGCAGGAAGCGAGGCCAGCTAACTCACGATGTGGCCCAGGATAATGTGTTTTCCGTCCCAGTGCAAAGGGGGCCACTCCGTTCACTAGCCTGGGGCCAACAACAGCCACAAATCAATTCCTCCTTTCCTGAGATCGCTTCCTCATTTTATTGTACTATTAGCTGTTTCCTTTTTCCTCCTCCCCCACATTTCTGCATTTGTTATGAGGGGGGGGGGCGCAGGGTTAGGCCCTCCTCAACCCCCAGTACCGTGTGGAGGCCATCAGGCAATACAGGCTCGCTATTGGGGTCATTGTTCAGGAATCAGCCCTCTCCGCTGCGCTGGCCGCCTCCTCCCTCCCAGGTGGCCCAGCTGGCGGTGTTGTAGTTCGTATGGGGCTGCGGTCTGAGCCGCCGTTCGTCCCCCTCCACAAGGATACTGTGTGTCCGCTTGCTATTGGATACACGAGCGGAGCGCTCGTCTGTGTCCCCGCCGGTGCAAAGTATGCCTCAGCCGTGCGCCGCAACACTATGTCAGCATCCGCCGGCTGTCGGCTCATTCCTAGCGGGTCCCGGTAGGCTCCCACCTTGGGCGCCCGCTTCGTTTGGGCTCTTCCGCCTGCAAGTCCGAATCGCGGCCCCGGGCTGCCTACCTTCGTCCACCGCTCCGCAGCCCATCCACTGCTGCTCAGCGTTCCCCAGGGCAGGATGTAGAAGTGGGGTCAGAGTCCCACCAGACCCTTTTGTTCGTCGCCGCCGCGGTGCCCCTATGCTATTCCTTTGTTCTGCCCGCCATCTTGTATCCGTTCCGCATCAGGGCTCTCAATCTTCAGAGGGTTGCAACTTTGTTTCTGGACTTCCGTTGCGCTTCAAGAGTTCAGCGAGTGTGCTCGCAATATTCATAGTCCGGTGCGCGTAATATGAGCGCTGACAGGATTCCGCGCACGCACTTATTCACAGGATCATCGACGGATCGAGGGAGCCTCTCCGGAGTGCTTCCCCTTACATGGCCGTCCTAGCCACGCCCCCCTATCTAGTTTATTGTTATGTATATTTCTATGCTTTCTTATTTTTCTGTTACTTTACATAAGTAGTCTTGTACTGTATTTATAATTTAAGTTGGATTGGAGTATAAAACTGCAAGTCAGTCCCCCTTTTAACTGACTTCTTGTAGCCACGGGTATAATAAAAATGCGCGACTAGCAAGTGGGCTTCAAGTGGGCTGTTTGCTGCTTGGTGAGACTACGCAGCCCGACTCCTAATACGCCTCAAGAGAAAACTGGGTCACGCCCCCCTTTCTAACAGCACCCACAAAAAGCCCAGCGTGCGTGCTCCTGCGCGCGCGGCTAGCAAGTGGGCTGTTCCTGCTCGTAGCGCAGTTGAGCAGTGACTATGTGCCTCATTGTAATTTGTGTATAATCATGTTGTGTAAGGTTTGGTGAAATGTGTGGAGAGGATTGATAACCGAGGATGGCCACCACCCCAAACAAATAGAAGCGGTACACCAATGCAGTAAGTAACGTTGTAACCAGACGTGCTAGCATGGCGCTGGCGACAGCAACGCCTATACCAGTCTCGTCTGATACGGATGATGACGTTCTGGAAAGTGCTCAAACTGATTTTGGTGTTAGTTCAGATGCGCGTATTGTTGACAATTCAATGCACTCTCAATGTTTGTTTGAAGATGGTGTAAAAAATGATATATTTCTGGAGAGGATGAAAATGAAATAAATGCGCATGATTCATTTGCTGATACTCCCCCGATTTTTAGCACAGGAGAGATTACTTTGTTAGGTTTGATGCAACACCTGAATACTATTAATGAAGAACACGAACGGTATGAGCCTAACAGCAACAGTCAAACATTTAATTATGAAAAAGAAGTGGCACATGCAAGTATTCAAGGTATGATGTTTATTGAACTAAAAAACATTCCAGATTATTAGATGAAATTGTCTTAGCCTTAAGAGCCTTGCTAGTGTTGTGGCGAACATTAATGGTTGAATGGCACGATGGTGCCCATGAGTCTGTTAATATAGATGCAAAGTATCAAACAGAGCAGAGACCCATAAGAGAACATTCTAAACAACATGGACAAGCGACAGCTGATGTATCAGTGGTCAATGAACCAATGGTAAATATCATAGAAAAAGATTTAGTGATGTTATCAGTTCCTATTGTCATCACAGAAGCGCAAGGTGCTGATGGATCAACCTCGAATACAAGTAAAGATATAAAGGCCCTGGGTTAACTAAAAACAAAGAAAAAAAAATTATAACAAAGCGCAAAAAATTGGAGTTAAGGGCGGGGGTCCTAATATGTCGTCATGCAAGTTTATGAGAGGAGTGGACTTGCGCGATGATATAGTAGACTTTCAGTCAGAAAGGGAAAAAAGTGTGCAAGGGGATAATCGAGGTGCACCTAAGAAAATTAAACAAAAAACAAATGAGAACGTACCTGCTATGGACCACAAGATGCCTCACACCAAAGATGATTACATCGAAGGGTCCTTAAAGCTATCAGAGGTACTAAAACACAAAGTTGTCTCTGATAGAATTGATAAAAATCTATGAATTCTAGAAAGAGGAGTAGCAGATATTTTTGACATCTTTAAAAATCCTGAAGCAATTTCGAGGGAAAATACGCCGATCTCGGCAGATACCACCCTGACTAACATAAACCATAAGATAAACTATCAATCTTTACTGTGCTTAGATGACTTGTTTATAAATGCGGACCACAATAAGGTGGAGAATAATAATCAGAATTACATTTTGTCAGATAATACTGATTGTGCTAACCCTGAAAAGGATGTAAATTGCTTGGGAAATAATTTACCCTCATCAAACAATGCACTAGGTAAAAGTGAGAAAGACAGTTTTAAGAACATGTCTGAACAAGAACTGAATGAGGTAATAGATACTCACAAAAAAACTCTCTATGGTCATAGACAATGCCAACTCAAGAGAGTGGCGGTAGAGACCACTTCAGAGGTGAAACATCTTCTTAACGAACAGAATCTGAAAGAGCTAATAAACCCCATGGGGAACAGCGATACGGATTATAAGGAGAAAGAAAACAGTGAGTATGCTAAACCAGCAAAATACAACAACATTAATTACAACATAGACAATCAGGAAAATCTCTGGGCACCCGTATTCCCAAACGAGCCAAGTTTAATAATGTATTATGTTTTTGATGAAGGGGGACCCAGAGCCTTGAACAGACCATGCATTCTGAACCTGTTTGGAGACATTCCAGAACTAAGTCTGATCTCCACATCAGATATACAACTTGTGGATTTTATGCACAAAGCAAGATATGATTATGTGCAGCTGATTATTAACCCGCCACTGGTTAGAGCCCCGATTTTGAAAGAAGCTGGCTCCCTCCAAAAAAAAGGCTTTGATGTACTGACTTTTACCTACAAGGAGATTAAAAAAAACAGACAATTTAAGATCAAAGAACAGTGTGCAAAATGAAGACAGATACTCAGATGAAAGGTCTGTGCAAGGTGAAGGGTTTGCAATAATGGGTGAAGCCAAGGCCTGTCTTAAAGACATGAAAGAATGGAGAACCCTGGCCTCTTCATTGAGAGAATCAATAGAAATGCTAAAATCAACACAGAAACCACTTTAGTGAAGAGTCTTTCTTTAAACTTGCATCCTGGAATACCAGGGGTAACAAACAGTTGCTAAAAGATGATGTAGAATGCATCAAGCTGAAGAGTTCGATTTTATTATGTTGCAGGAAACATGGGCTATAGGTAATTTGTACTTAGATGGTTATATCACAAAGAGTTTACCAGCTAAAAAAGGACTCACTGGAAGACCAAGTGGTGGGCTCATGATTGCTTACAAAATAGATGTCAACATAGTGTTTGAGCTTTGTTCTATGGTGTTGGATTGTGCGATAATAGCTGGTTTCTACCTTTGCTCTAAAGAATCAAGAACTCACACCTTATTGTGTAATATATACTGGAACTCCTGCACAAAGCAAAACGAACAGCTTGGTGAATTATTTGAAAATTTAAATGTGGTGTTTGATAATTGGCTTGACACTCACCCCTTTGGTTTTATCATTCTAGGAGGTGATCTGAATGCTGACTGCAACATACCTAAACATGAACTGATGTATAGCATAGGATTGTGCAATAGTCATGATAAAAAAAAAGAGGAAGTCAATGGCTCAACTTTGCCAAAAGTAGGAATTTGATGTTAGTCTTTAATAACAAAACCACGTGGCAGGCTCAGGGTAAGAGTTCTATACTTGACTACATTGTCCTGAGTGATCAAGACATACCAAGATGCAATAATTTAGTTGTGGTATCGTCTGCATATAGTGTTCATGCAATGCTTTGTCTAGATCTCTCATGGATAAAAATCCAAGTTAATGATTTACACTTTCCAATTCAGATCATAACCAATAATAACGGAAAGCGTGTAAGGTGGTCGAAAGAGAACCTGAAAATATTCAATGGTATGCTGTCCCAAGATTATGCATACTCTCCGTATGAATTAAAATGTGCCAATTATTCGGTGGAATTTTATGCTGATTACATAGAAGATATCATAGCACGAAGTAAAGTTCTGAATAATGCCATACAACGCGAACACAAACAACATAAACACACATTCAGCGAAGTGGTGAAAGTAAAGAAAAAGGCTCTTAGGTATGCGATTAGATACATCCAAAAAGCTTCTGGGGGGTCTCCTGAGGGAAAAACGAAGATCAGGGTATGCAAGCAGAATTATAAAAACTGTCATAAAAGCATCAAGGCACACATTAGTCAATATGATGGTGAATCAATGTTGAAATCCATGCATAGAGTCAATCCACATACATTTTGGGCGATCATTAATAATGACGAAGGTGACCAACATCAGTTGTAAATGAATCCTATTGATGCTACTATATGGCAGGAGCATTTTAGTTCTATCTACACAAAATCAAATGTGTCTTGGAATAACATTAAAGGTACAGAGGATAGTTGGTCTCTGGAGATCACCGAATCAAACATCCTGAGCCATATTAAAAAATCTAAATCCACTTCCACACCTGGACCAAACCTTCTTTCATTTGCAAATCTGAAGAGTGATCCATCTATATGGTCAAAACTCATGACAGTACTTTTTCAGGATATATGCAATAAAAAAAGAATTCCAGAAGTGTGGAAAATGTTTTATGTATTACTAATTTTCAAAAGGGTGGACAGGATGAGTCCCCTTAATTATAGACCTATTACCCATCTAAATGTTGAATTCAAAATATTCACGGCCATTGTCTTGGAAAAACTCACCATGTGGATAGATGAAAAGTCAGTCTTAAATGTTAGACAGGTCGGGTTTAGACGATGCATCGGTACTGATGTGGGGGGTCTCTTGCAGCACCACATGTTGAACTCAGTTAAAGATAGAATGCTAGATCATCTGTATGTAGCATCAGTGGATTTGACGTCAGCCTTTGATGAAGTGGACAGACCCACATTGTGGAAAACACTAGTGTCATTGGGAATCGACAATGGGTTACTAAATGTAATCATTAATCTTTATTCAGAAACAGTTATGAGGGTTAGGCTCAATAACAAAGGCCTTTATCTGGTATCATAAATACTTCAAATGGCTTGAAACAAGGATGTAGGCTCGCAGCCACTTTATTCAATCTATACGTGGCTGAAGCAGGGAAAAAACTAAATTCGAGCGGGCTAACTGGTTTAAAGATAGGCGGAATTATGATATGCTGGATCGCCTATGCTGATGATTTTTTACTGATCGATGGCTCCAAAACAGGCTTACAAAGACTAACAAATGATTTTGGTGAATACATATTAGAAAGAAAACTAAAAATCAACCCAACCAAAACAGTTATTTTTTATGCAGGATGTAAAAAGGAGAAATCTATGTGGCTTTGCAGCGGTACTAAAATAAAGAGCCAAATGATAATGAGATTTTTGGGATATTTTGTGCATAAATCTTATTCGAATGTGCTAGCAAAAAAAACTTTGATACTTAAAGCAAAAAAGGCCTTGTACCAAATTAAAGCCATAGAAAGAAGGTTTGGAAAATTCACTCTTGCACCCTGCATACAATTTTATAGTTTGAAAATTATCCCAATATTAATTTATGGGATAGAATTCCTGCCAGAATCTATGGTGCTCTTTTTGAAACAGCTAGAAGCCATAATGTGGCGCAAAATCTTATTTTTCATACCAAGTTGTATACCCTTTGAAATGATTAGGTATGAGTTGGGATTAACAATGATTGCCTGCACTATGAACATCAAAAAACTCTCATTGCTGAGAAAATGTTTAATGGCAAAAAAAAACGATTCTTTGTATTATTATCTGAGAGTAGACAAGAAGAGTAACTTTATGTTGTCCTTAAACGAGACTTGTGAAAAGATACTATAAAAGTAAGCCAACGAAAGTAAAAGAAACTGTAAAAGCATTTGATTGGATAGAGAATAATATATTGTTGAATTCTAAAATCTATGCACAAGTGGTATTTTTCTTGAAATGGTGCCCAAAACCAGATAACTACTTGTTAAAATATCCCCCAAGGTTGTTTAGAAATAGGATGATGCGCTTTCGATTTAACGTATTGAACTGTTATGAAATAGTATTAATAAGAAGACTCAATGATACAGGTTTTGTAGGCTGTAAATTCTGTAAACAACCAGTGGTTAAAGAATCATTGTCGCACTTGTTACTGGTGTGCCCCAACCTAAATCTCTCAAGAATTTAATATTTCTCTAGGTATGTAAAGGATATCTCCTATGTTGATAGATACAAATTACGGTACGATATGCTACACGGTAATTCAACATCTTTGAAATTGAAAGTACTCTCATTCTTATGCACCATTTGTTCATTAGAATGAACTTCTAGGATGATGTAACTGTCTAGTTGGTTTCTATGTATGTGACTGCACTTGCTAAAAGAACAAGAAAGCATAATCCAAACATGGCAGAAACAGAAAGCAGGCTGTGAGGACTCGCTTGAATGGAATAGCAGTATGGTATTGATGAACTATCAGTTTGAATTGAAACTATCTGTATAATTAACGTATTGAAATAAGTTGCTAAAATTGAATTTTTTTTTGGAGAAGCTTTGTTTGTCGTGTAACAATTTAGTGGGTATAAATATGTGAATCACATTTGTAAATTTCTACGGTTGTAAATATGTGTATTGTTTTGTAAATATCTGAAATTTTGCAAATGTTGCAAGAAAATTTTGCTAAAATTGTAAAAGGTTTCTACAAACCAAACAATAAAATAAATAATAAATAATAATAATAAAAATGGTTTTTGTTATAATTTATTGTATGTGTGTATTTATGTATGAGTAGTCTGTAAAAGGATTGTTTTGGGGTACACGGAGTGCAGAATTTTAGCACATCAGGAGTACTGTTTTTTTTAAAACTTCTTTTTATTGATTTCAGCATGTAAAATAAATCAATAAGAAAACAACAGCAACAACTAAGCCCCTCCTCCACTCTCCTCCCTAACTTCAGTCGTAGCACCAATAGGTCCTTCATTCCCATTAGCCCCCTGCCAGCCCTTTAGCCATGAATGTCCAGCAGCTTTAGTCTTTGGGGGCACCATTGTTCCCTAAACTCCCCTTTCAGGTAGTCCAGCGTCTCACCCCAATCAGCTGAAATGGTCCCCAACTTCCTATCAGCCGCGTATGTGGCCCATTCCAATGAGACAATATCCCACATTTTCTTTAGCCAGTCCTGCTCCGTAGGAATCGTTGGGCTCTTCCATTTCTGTGCGATTAGACCCATCGCTGCCAAGGTGAATACCACTTTCGCCTTAAAACTCCCTCTACTTTCCTCTTCACCCCCTGCTGCTCTCTTCCCCAGCAAGATCTCCTGGGTGTCCTGACTGCGCCCCACCCCTAGGGCCTGAGACTGGGCACAAGCAATTTCACGCCAAAAGGGTCTAATATGAGGGCAATCCCACCATATCTGAGTAGCCGTACCCACCTCCCCGCAGCCCCTCCAGCAGTCCCCTGAAGTTGTCAGGTACATTGCGCGCAGGCGGGCCAGGGTATAGTGCCAGCCATAGATATACTTATACCATGCTTCCTGTAGTTGGGTCGCTTTAGCCACCTTTGGAATTGTCCTCCATAGCCTCTCCCAATCTTCTCTTTCCTTTCCAGCCCCCGTTTGTTGCTCCCATCCCCTCATGTACAGCCAGGTGACCTTCGGGCCCGTGCTCTCTAAGAGTTTATATAGATCCGAGTTTAGACCTCTAGAACCCTCGTGGGTCAGGAGGAACTGTTCAAATTGTGTTAGGTCGCGTGTAGCCCCCTTCCTGATTCCTGCCGACATGACCCAGTGTCTAATTTGGAAGTATCTGTGCCTTTCCCCCTCGCCGTCTCCGAATTCCTGCTTACATTCCTCGAAGGTTTTTACCTTTTGGTTGTGGAACATATCTCTCAGCGTCCTGCAACCCCCACCCCCACGCTCGGAATGCTCCCCTCTCCAGCCCCAGCGTAAAATCCACATTGTTGAAGAAAGGCGTAAACGGGGATGGAAACGACTAAATCGATCGTCTCTCCACTGCCCTGTCCAAGGTGTCCACCATTCCCTTTGTTATATCACTGAAATAGATATGGGTTGGTCTCAGCCTCCGGGAAGTCAGAATATCTCTCCCAGGTGATGTCGGGCAACTGCTCTATCCATTTTTACCCAGTGCTTCTTATAGTCATCCGCAAACCATTCCCTAATCACCCGGAGAAGTACAGCCTCATGTCGCCTGAAGTCCGGAATAGCCAGGCCACCCCACCCTTTGGACGCCATGAGAAGACGCCCAGATAAATTCTTTGACCACTCGGTCCAATTCTGTAAAGAAGCTCGCGGGAATGGATAGCGGAATCGCCTGAAACAACGAGTATCCAGGGAAGAATCACCATTTTAAGGACCGCCCCCCCCCTCCCTAGCCAGGAGATCCTGAGGGCACTCCACCTCCTCAGATCTTTCTCAATTGCCATTAGCATGGGGGAGTAGTTTGCACCGTACCAACCACCCAGGGAAGGGGTTATCCTAACTCCCAAGTATCGTAACCCACCCAGGCTCCATTTGAACGGGGAGAGCGCCTTTAGTTCCCTCGCCTCATTCTCCTCTAGTGACAAATTCATCAGTTCGGACTTCTGCCAATTGACCCGCAAACCCGATACCTCCCCGAATTTGGTCAGCACTTCTATGCTCGCCCTGATGGACTCCTTCGGCTGCGTCAACGTGAGCAACATGTCATCAGCGAATGCCGCCACTTTATGCTGATATCCCTCGAATGGTATGCCCTGAATCTTATCTGCCTCCCTTATATCCAGTAGAAGGGGTTCCAAATATATAGCATAGAGCAGGGGGGACAAGAGGCACCCCTGTTTCGTCCCTCGCCGGTGCCTAATTGGATGTGATGTTTCTCCATTTACTAGGATACGCGACCTGGGATTCTTGTAATTTGCCGCGACCATGTTGATGAACCCTAACCCAAGACGCATCTTTTCCATGACTTGGAACAGGAACGACCACTCCACCCGATCAAACGCTTTTTCAGCGTCTAGCGCGAGTAGGATCGCCGGAGTGGTTGTCTTCCGTGTTTTCTCGACCATGTGGGCCACCCGTCTAATATTGTCAGCTGTCTGCCTCCCTGCCACAAACCCTGCATGGTCCTGGTGGACCAGCGAGGGTAAGTACTTCTCGAGCCGCTTCGCCAATATTTTAGTGTACATTTTTGCCTCCGTGTTTATGAAGGCAATGGGTCGATACGATGCGCACTCTTCAAGATCCTTGCCCGCCTTATGTATGAGTGTTATTTTAGCCTCTTCCATCGAGGGGGTAATGCTGCCTCTGGACCCAAATGAGTTAAATAGTTGTGTTAAATTCGGAACTAACAGATGGGGGTAGGTTTTATAAAAAGACGCTGGATAGCCGTCTGGACCCGGGGCCTTGCCGTGGGGGAGTGCCATTATGGTTGCTCTTACTTCGTCTTCCGTGATAGCTCGTCTTAGCTCTCTCCCCTCATCCCTAGATAACTGTGGGAGGGGAAGGGCCCCCAGGAACTCCCTCTGTGGCCCAGGCAATGGATTCTGTGAAGAGTATAAATCATGGTAAAACACTGCCAGCCTCCCCTTTATCTCTTCAGTCCGAGTGAGTCTCTCACCCCCCTTATCCCTCATGGCCACAATAACATTCCGTTCCCTGTTTCCCCTCAGTAGGTGAGCCAGGAAAGAGTCTGCCTTATTGTCCTTCGCATAGAATCTTTGTCTAACCCTAAGCATAGCCCCTCCGCCGTTTTGGTCGTTAGAGTCCCCAACTACCCCTCTAGTAACCTAAATACCTTGTACACCTTTCTAGTGGGGTTCTCCCCCACTCATACCCTGGCGGCCTACACTTCATTTTCCAGATGTGCTTCTAGCTTTCTCATCAGCCTGTTTCTCTCCGTGCTACCCCCTTAAAGTAGCTTTAAAAGCATACCACCTGATATCGAGGCTTGTGTCCAAGCTGTTGTTCCGCTCAAAGAATTCCCGAATCTTATTTTCTATCTCCTCCCGCATCACCTGATCCCTCAGGAGCATCTCAGGGAATTTCCAGTTCCACAGCCCCGACCTACGACTCCCCAGCTGCAGCTTCATCTGAACAACCTTACGGTCTGCTATCCCCATGGGACTCACCTCTACTGATTCCACCCCTCCAATCAGGCTCGCAGACGCCCAGATATAGTCAATTCTTGACTGGGTTCTATGTACATCCGAGAGAAACGTGAACCCCTCCTCTCCTCTCCTTAGCGCCCTCCACACATCTCGCAATCCAGCTTCCTCCCACCGTTCCTTCAATTGGGGCGAGGCCACCGCACCCCCACCCCACCCCTCATGCTGCGTGCGGTCACCCCTCCTATCCCATGCCAAATTAAAATCTCCCATCAGTATCACCTGCCCCCTCGCGAAGTCCTGCAAGATACCCAGAATCTCTTGCATGAACTGATCTTGGCCCGCATTCGGGCCGTACACTGAGGCTATAGTGTAAGGCGTGCCCATGTACTCTCCCCTTACCATGATGTACCTCCCGTTTTTGTCCCGGAGCGTAATGGTCACGCGGAAGTCCACCCCCTCCCAAACGCCCATGGCAACCCCCTCTTTCTTTGTGTGGCCCGATGCAAACAGTATTTGAGAGAATCCTTTCAACCGCAGGCGATGCTGGTCCTTCCGCAGTAAGTGGGTCTCTTGCATCGCCAGGACATCTGGTTTGTGGGTCCTGGTAAATTGCTCCAATTTCGTACGTTTCAGAGGGGAGTTCAGCCCCCTAACATTATGTGTTAGCCACTTGAAGACTAATCCGTTATGCAGTATGCTCCTCTTAGTCGACCCCCTCCCCCCTTACCGGGTCTGCCCTGTATATTCCCCCTCCCCCAACGGTGGGCATTCTGATCCTCCTCTTCTTCTCTTTTACCTTCTGCCTCCTTTCCCTTATTTCAAGAAGCCTGAATTGCTCCACTGATCGCTACGGCCCCCTCCCGAGTCTCCCCTCCCCCCACCCCTTCCCATCCTGCATCCTCAACTTAGGGTGAGACTACCCCCTCCCCTCACCCCATCCAACTTAACATTCACCCCAGGCATTCGCTCCCTCCGCTCCTTCCCTTCCCCCCACCAGGCCTCATCGCCCTTACTGACCCCAGGATGTTGCGCTCCCCGCGCCCCTAGCGCAGCTGCCACCTTCAAGGGTCCACCATCCCTTGCATGTTTTGTTCCTATTCAGATGCTCCCCGAGCGACCAGCCCCGCGCTCTGAGCAGGCCCCACCCCCGTTCTCCTTCGGCGACATGCCATTCCCTCTCGGGCCCTTCCGCCTTTTGTCCCCCACCGTAGACCACTCCCACGGCCTTGGCCTGCTGCCTGTGGCCCGCCTGGCACTGCTCGAGGGACCTTCATCCAGGTCAATCCGCAACACATTAGCTCCCTCATGGACTGACGTTATCCGTTTCTGGTGTCCTTCCCAGTCAAATACTAAGCCTAATGGAAATGTCCACTTGTAGCGTACTCCACGCTCATTTAGTGCCTTCAACACCGGTGCCATCTGTCTCCTCCTCTTGATCAGGGTGATGCTGGCCAGATCTTGATACAAGGCTATCTGTTGGCCTTTAAACGTTATTGGTTCCCTTTTCCTCCCCGCCTGGAGGACTGCCCTTGGTCTCGGGGTGGGCCCCTTGGACAGTCTACCAACTCTATGGATGCGGTCCAATTCAATGCTGTCCGGAGCAGCCGCCCTCAAAATTTCAGCAAAGATGCCCTGGATTTCCTGTTTTAGTTCTTTATCCAAAACTGATTCCAGCAGCAGCTTCACCCTTATGTTAACCCTACGAGACCTGTTTTCAATGTTCTCCATTTGGATCTCCAGATTCTGGGTCGCCACATCAAGGCGCTCTATGGCCTCACTGTTAGCGGTAGTTTCCTTTTCCATTTCCTGGAGACCCCTTTCCAGAGATCGGTTCTTTGGCCCAATTGTCTTAGGTCCGGCTTGATCTCCCCAAGAGCTTCATTCAGGTCAGCCCTGAAGTTGTAACTGCTCCTGGAATGTCTTAGCCAGATTGTTCTGAAGCGCCTGAATCTCGCCCAAGAAGTCATGTCTACTGACCGGGATCAGTTCCTGTGGCCCCTCTGCGGTCCTCCTCTCCTCCGATCCCTCCCAGTTGCCCTCAGATCCCTCTCCCATATCCTGTACTGGCCACAGTCGGTGGAGGGTGCTTTGGGAATCCCGTGGGTGCTGCGCTGGCTTTCCGCTCTTCCCTTTATCTCGTGTGGCCATTAGTTCTGTCTCTTGCAGGCAGTGTGGGATCCAGCCCGTTTCTTTCCCTTTACTCCCCCAGTCACTTACGGTGTCCAGTTAAAGTTTCGAAAATAAAGGATAGAATGACCTTTTATTCGAAAGTCAAAGGGTCGGAAAAAAAGGTCTGATTTATTTATTTATATATTTTTTAGTTTGGTTTGGTAAATAAAGAAAACGGGGGTAAAAAAAACATTCAAACCTTTTTTTCGACCCTTTGACTGTCGAATAAAAGGCATTCAAACCTTTTGATTTCGATACTTTAACCTAGAACCGTCACCTACTGGAGCCAGACCTTCACCAGTTATCTCCACAGGGGCCAATCTACCTGTGTGTTGCCTCCAGCAGGCCAGCGCAGCTCCGCTGGCCCCTCTTCCACTCCTGCCCCTTCTGGAGCCACTTAACATGCTTGACGGGGTTGCTACGCCCCAGTAGCGCCCTAATTAGGGCCCAGTCACTGTATAGCCACTGGAGAGCCACAGGGGCCGCCGCCGCCTGCCACAGCGCCCAGGCTCCAACACCGACTCCGTGCTCCCCCCCAGATCTCTTGGAGCACGGGGCCTCGCGACCGCTGGACCAGCTCCCGCTTCTCGTTCCGTCTTCTGTCTTCCCTCTGGTGGCCGGGGACCCGCCAGCTATTCCACGAGCCGCCCCGCAAGGTCCCCGACTCACTGTGGCATTCCGCCTCCGCTCCTCCTCCTGGCCCCCGGGCTGCGGCTCTGATCCCACGGGGGCCGCTCTGCTCCTCCTTCCCCCTTCTGTGGGTACGGGCGCCCGCCCGGGGCCGCGAGGCCCCGCTGCTCTCACCACACCGCCCGTAGCCGCCGCTATCTGCTCCTGTGCTGCCTCCAATCCGGGCACCCGCAGCCAGTTGCCCGACAGGACCTTCTCCACTGCCCGGGCCTTGCACGCCGACGGGCGGGCTCCCCGCTCACTCCTCAAGCCGGGCCGGCCTGGGGCATACGCACTGCAGGGAGGCGATGTTCTCCTTCCCTGCGCCTCACTGCCTCCCCAGATCGATTCCGGGAGCCTTGCCGCAGATTTAGAAGGGACTGCCGGCCAATAGCAGGGTGGTGGACCGCTATATTCATGCCCAGGGGTCGGGAGCACACTTTCGGCACTTCTAATCCCTGCCGCCGCCATCTTCGAATCAGGAGTACTGTTTTGATGTTATGCAGGAACACTGCATTTCCTTTTTTGGTTAGGTGTACTTCGTTATGTCTATAGAAATTGGCCATGTTGAACTGTATGTTGTTCGAAATCCATAATTGGTTGTGGTCTATCATGAATGCTGAAACTGCTTAATTAACATTTCTCTGGGATTTCTCAATTTTACCATTAAATCTGGTGGTCCATCGCCATTTTTGCCTTTGAGTGACACTGGAAAAGATAAAGATGGCGTGAGGAAATAGTTCCATTAGTTTTCCCATGTCTTGTTTTATCATTACAATAAGGGACACCCCTTGTACATTCCCCAAATCATTGCCTCCACAATGAATTAGTATGACGTCTGAGTGCCCTCTAGTTCTCAGTCTCATATGCGTGGGTGTCGTCAAACGGCGTGGGCATAGCCGCGTCAGTATATTGCAATGTTTGATTGGCTCATTCGTTCACATGCATGAAAGTCATGTGTAGACGCAGAGCCTCAGCGCGTGATTTCCTTGGTTGGTGGATCATGCGTGAAGATTAGTAGAAGCGTCTAGGGAGTTCGACGTCCTATTGGCTCATTTCGCATGTGCGGGTCACATCACACAGCAAGGACGTTAAGGTGATAACTTAATGCAACAAAACCCTGGGAATTCAGCGAAAGCCACTTATCTTCGAGCCCCCTGTTGCGCAGACTATGCCCACAATGATCACATCACCGACGACATGAGATCTATGAAAGCCTCATCAAAACAGATCCATCCTTGTTCCTCTAAAATCATTAAGGACCACATCAATAGCCTCGCTCAAGCCCTTGACAATTTCTGCAACCTTTTCTTTGCCTCTGGATCTTTCCCCTCCCCTCTGAAGCACCCCCTTATGCATCCTCTCCTCAAGAAACCCTCAGCTGATCCTTCTTGTCTGGGGAACTATCGCCCAATTTCCATTACTCCCTTTTTGGGTAAGCTCCTGGAAAAGCTGGCCATCTCTCAGCTTAACCTTCATTCTGATTCTGTTGGCTCTCTCCATGACCATCAATCTGGCTGCAGAGCTGCCAGAAGCACAGAAACTGCTCTCCTGAACATCCGTGAATACCTGCTCTCCAACCTTGTCTCTAACATTCCCCCTTTCCTCATCCTACATGATCTGTCCTCTGCTTTCGACACAGTCAACCATACCACTCTGCTCAATCGTCTCTGTGACAACCTGGGTATCACCGATCAGGCTCTGGCCTGGCTGACCTCTTTCCTCTCTGATCGACCCTCCCAGGTTCAACTTGGGTCCTTCCGATCATCTATCTCCATCTCTACCTGTGGTGTTCCTCAAGGGGTCTAACCTCTTGCCTTGGCTTTTTAACCAATACCTGGCAACTGTCGCCTATTGCATTTCCATTTTTTCTCAAATTTCCAGTGCTATGCTGATGACACCCAAATCATTTTCAGGCTTCCTTTAGCCACCTCCTCCCATTTCCTCATCTCTGATTGCTGAATCGCCATTCAAAATTGGTGTGCCGCCAACAATCTTTGTCTAAATGCCAACAAGACTGAGATCCTCCTCATTGGTACACCTTCACCATCCTTTCCCCTCATTCTCTGTCCGGCCTCCCTTGGCCCTCCTCCTACCCCTAACTGCGAGGCTAAGAACCTCAGGGTCATCTTTGACTCCACACTTTCCTTCTCCTCACACATCTCCGACGTCTCTAAAATGTCAAACTTCTTACTGCATCTCCTTATAGGTACTCTGCCTTTCCTCTGCCTCCCTCAGAAGCTCACTGTCTGCCAAGCTCTGGTTTTCTCTAGGTTGGCCTACTGTAACAGCCTCTTTCTAAATCTACCTGCCTCCACTCTCTGCACTTTACAACTAATCCAGAACAGGACTGTGAGACTTGTACTTGGCCTCAAGCCCTGGGATTGTATCTCTCCAGCTCTGAAATCACTTATTTCGCTCCCAGTGGATGCACAGATTAAATTTAAAACCCTCTGCATTGTCCACAAGTCTTTCTGGGGCCTGGGTCCAAATTACCTTCAACTATCCCTCCATAAATACCTCCCCTCTCGAGCACTTCACTCCTCTACCTCCAACTCCCTCAGGGTCAGTTGTTTTTCAAAGAAACAGGCTGGGGTAGATCTTTGTCTTTGGCTGGGGCCTCACTTTGGAACAGCCTCCCTGCCACCTTGAAACTTGAGGAGAACCATCTCCAGTTCCGGAAAGAAGCTCAAGACCTTTCTCTTCGCTTCTGCCTTTGCCCCTCTTCTCCCCTGCTGATCTACTTTCTCTCTGGGCACTGTGCACCTGGCCACCCTCTGTCCTTCGGGCCGAGGTACCTGCTCACCCTGCCACCCTCCTTCACTGCCTCCGGGCCACACCTTGCACTGGGGTCTGCATCTGTACCCATACAGTCCCCCACCCACTTTTCTTCTGCACTTATCATCTACACCCTATCTGACTTACCTAGCACTTTGCCACTTTCTGGCTGCAATACCACTGTTTATCGCCTTTATTTATTTAACTTATTATTATTTATTCTGTTCTCTCCTCTGTTCAGCACTTTCCACTTCCCCCCCCCCTTCCATGCACTTTGCCCCTTTTTCCCTTTCCCATGCACTTGCGCGCTCTTAATGTGACTGGGCCTACTAAGATAGTTTTTGTTCTCCCCTGTTCCCCTCCTGTTAGCTGGTTGCGCTCTGAAACACAGGGGTTTGTGCGCGATATAAATAAAATATCATATCACTGGTGACAACACTAATTGCATTGTATATAGCCGATTACATCAATAATGGAAATAGACATAATATGTATAAGTTAGCTCATGAAAACCTTGATTACCTTAATAACAATTTAGGCAGTGGACTAGGCCATGACAAAGACATGGGTCACTGGCCAGCACCAAAGGCCTTCGCTAGTGGTCGGTTAGTGTTCAGAAATACAAATGTGCATGGTTAAAAGCCATGCCTAGTGGCCCATCACCATTTTAAAATATACAGTGGGTAACGGTGAACGGTGTGGTCAGTGGCCATAGCTAAAGGCCCTCGCTACTGCCCATTAATATGTCAGAATGTACAGTTTGCACAGCCAAAGGCCGTGGCCACTGGGTAGTATTGTGTTGAAGACCATGACTAGTGGCTGGTTAGTGTATATAATATCCAGTGGGCATGGATGAAAGCCATAGCTAGTGGCTAGTTAGTCTTGTGTAATACACAGTGGGCACGGCAGAAGGTCATCGCTTATTGCATTTTATTATTTTAAAATATACAGTGGACATTGCCAGAAGATGTACAAACTGCTCAAGTTCAAAGGCCATGGCTAGTGGACCATTTATATGTTAAAATATATAGTGGACACAGCCAAAGATTGTGGCCAGTGGCCAGTATTGTGCTAAAGTCCATGGCTAGTGGCTAATCCGGTTGAAAGTCGTATCCACTGTCCGAAATCTATGGTTGGTAGCCTGTTCGTGCACATGGATGAAGGTTGTGACCACCGTCCATAGCTGAAGGCCATGCCTAGTACCCACTCATGTGTTAAAATATATTTGGCCATGCACACCAACCATGGCTGAAGGCCATACTTAATACCAGTTACTGTTGTAATGTCATTAGTGATGTGATCTTTGATGTCAACATTGTGGTCATAGTCTGCGCAACAGGGGGCGTGAAGTTAAGGTGACTTTAGCAGAATTTTTTTTTCATTAAGTTTTCACCTTAATGTCCTTGCAACTAAAGTTTTTTCCTTGACTATATACACATATATATATATATATATATATATTCGCTAACAAAAAACGTTGTTAAAGGAACATTATGGTTAAGTTGCACTAGCAAAAACGTATCAAATTCAATGGAAAAACGTTGTGGTTACAGGTGCTTTTCTTCGCTAACAGTCAGGAACTAACAATTCAAAAGGTTCTATCTTTGTGTACGGCACCCTTCTTATATGTTCTTGCACTACTTTCCTTAGGGTTCACTCACATCATATGATCCATATAGGGGAAGAAGAACGCGTAAAACACAGCAATCATTTCTGTGCATGAATATAATCAGTTATGTTATGAACAGTTTCTGGTAATACTGCTCCTTTTTTGCCTACTGTAATTTCCCTGTATATGCCCATATTTGTATGCATTGTGGTGTCTTTATGTTTTCTGTGCAGTAGTGCAATTATGCAGTTATTAAGGCAATGGTGGCTTCTTCTTACATGTTTCACAGTACCCGAAACTCATTCATGATTTCACTATGTAACATGGGAAGATTTTGAAGATTAAAGTTCTATGGGGCATAGTGCAGACAATGGCTACGTTTCCACATGAGTTGGTTCATGTAATGCAAAGAAATCTAATACAATGGTATGTATAGCAATGCATTGCACAATGAACTACTTATCTCATGATAGTTATTCCATTGATCTTTGGTAGTTTTCTGCCACCATTACAATAACAATGCCTTGTGGAGGCTTTCCATGAAAACAAAATGCACATGTGATGTCATCAGTGATGTCATCAATGAGATTTGTGATGGCATCTTTGATGTCTTGGTCGTTAGTCCTTGCAGTGCACACTGGTGGTGCGAGTTATAGTTGCTTAGCTTACCATAACTGGCGAATTTCGGGGGGGTTTCGGTTTTACCTGTAACCATAACGTCCCTGTAACAATGTTTTTCCATAGAATTTCATAGGTTTTTGCTAGTGCAACTTAACCATAACGTCCCTTTGACAACTTGTTTTCAGAGAGTATGGACTGGAAAGTACCAAGACCAGAACATCACTACAATGTAGTAAGCAAACTGAAGTTTGTCTACTAATTGCATAGGTGCTGCAGTAAATAATAGTAGAGAAGCATAATGTCTCATTTATTACGGAGCCATGGCAAGCACATTAGAGAGGCTGGAAGAAAATTCCCCTCATTACGCAATGACTTACACTACCAACCCCATTGGTACGCACAGAAATGTGAAGCGTACATTATGTAATATATAGTGCTATATGTACAGAAAACACATTTTCTTTTCTGTGAGAGAACATATTGGAAAGGAAAGCAAGGCAGCACAAGCGGCAACCCTTCCAAAACAGCATACGGCCATAGAAAAGGAAACAAACTCTGTATAGCAAAGAGGCCAGGCTGGAAGCCAAAGTGGAAAAATTGGTGAACAATTGTGCCGGCTGAAAGGTTGCGTACAAGGGTGTATTATTGACAAAATGAAACAGGTCTAGCAGACCCGCACGTGTACCCCTTCCCCATGTCAAAGGGTGCCATACCCTCAAAATCCGTGGGGTGGGAGACGTTAAGGTGATACCTCAATGTCTTCCTCCCCTCACAACCAACTTGAGGAAATCCCCAATTCCCCACAATAAGTATCCACTTATGCTACCCCTTCCCTTTCCTAATGGTGTGTATGAATGTGTACAAGCAAACGTTAATAAGTGAAAGGTTGTTGAGTGTAAGTGTGACTTTTTTTGTTGAAATGCCATTCTCACTTCGCAGCACACAGTCCTCGTTGGAATGACGGCAATTAAGGAAAAGGTAGGTGTCCTATGGACACCGCAGTTGCCCGGCCTTTCACAATGACAATGGAGGCATCCGTACGAAGCCAGGACGCTCCGCATGTCTGCGTGTTGTCCTCCACCTACGATGACGTGTGGGAGGGGACATTTGGTTGTTGTGCAAGTACACACCTGTATATCTGTTCCTGTGTCCTGGTAACACTGCCACTGTGGAACATATGCGAACAAACGTTAATTAGGTCGCGGTGCCCACCCACGGCCTACAGGTACCTATACAGATAAACATCCCACCTGCTCCCAAAATGCTCGGCACACGTATGACGCCCTATTATTCAGTATAGAAGTGGCAACGGTATGCACATGCGCACAACGTATTCCGCCCAAAACACGTCCTGCGGACAGTAGTTCGAAAGGAGAGCAGTGGCAACATCACCATGCAACAACACCCACGCGGGCCCTTATTTTGGTGACACGATCCGGACCCAAGGACAGCGGCAAAGTACAGTGTTGAGGAACGTAGGGAGTGTTTTTCAGAAAGTACACACTTACAAACACACCACAATGGGCCGTTGTACATGTATGTAGGTTTTTGAACAATGTAGGCCTGTTTTCCGGGTGCAAGTTCTCCACAGCAGCCCTACAAAAGGCCACACCCTAGAGCTGATCCGCAATCTGTTTGCAGCTTTCCAGAACACAGTAGCAGGCCACATAGGTTTGGCGTGTAATTGATGTTGGACCAAATGGGCTGTGCTACATTGTGTTTGCAAGTAATTGCAATCATGTCATTCCGGCTCATTGTGCACAGTAATGTACAAAATTAAGAACGGCCCTTCCTGTGACCCACACCCGCAAGTGTGATAGTCCCCACTGTCCCAATGTCATGGGTAGCAAGCTGAAACTGGGAGTATGTGCACGTGCATTTCCCCAAGGACGTTGAGGGCCGTGCCCCAATAAAGTAGAAACATTCCTTCTTCCCTGTCTATTGTTTTCTTTCCAGCACGCCGTCATTGCGTACTGTTAAAAAGTTCCACACACATCCACCAATAACATTGAAGAGCTCCCCATGTAACAGTATCTGTTCTGTACAACAGTCCTCTGCGTACACACTACACCCAGAAAATGTATTTGCGCAATCCCTCTGCCTCCACAGTTCCATTTCCATTACTGTCATCCTGAAAATCCCAGGATGTGGCTTTCGTGCTGCGTGCGAGCATGGGGGAATGAATTGCAACCAGAGTAAAGGGAGTTTGTTGTAAGGGGCAGCTCTGAAAAGAGCTTTTATTGTGTAGATGCGTCAAGAGAAACATCTTTTTTCGGTTTTTATTTGATTTTGTGTTTTTTTGTGCTCACATTATTACAGTAAACTCTTCAGCGCATCCTGTTGATGAGCAAAGAAAACTGAATTACCAATGGATGACAACAAAATGCCATTTGCTTGGAACAACTCCGCATTTCCACAACTGATGGTGTCATTGTTTCAGAAGAACATCCCACGACAGGACAAAAAAGTATACATGCTTCTGTTGATGAGACCCCTTCCAACCTCTAGCTGGCGACAGCAATCATTGGAATAGGTGCATGGTAATCTTGGTGGTATACATGAGAAAAGCACCTTGGCAGTGGGAAAAATACGCTGCACTATTTTCATCACCTTCTTCAGTTGACGGTACAGACGGGAACAAGGCATGCAACCCAAATGCAACGCTCTATAGTGCACTACCACACTGTGTACAGTAGCTAAAGTGGCCACTCGTCGACATACTGCAAGCACAGCGCTGAAGTTGCACACATTGCCACAGCACCACAAAGTCTCCACTCCCTACAAATCGAAATTGCCATGAAAGCCTTTTTCGACGGCATACTGGAACAGATTTTCCAAAAAGGCATCACTGACTATCAAGACAGTGCGTCTCTCCATCTCTGCCTGCTATCGTCAGTACACAGAGTAATGGGAAAATATATTGCCGCCCTTTCCTGTGATGCACACCCCGAGCACCTGATAGAACAATGCCTACAGTCCCATTTCCATAGGTCAGAATGGGAAGATGCGCAGAATGTGGCACGTGTGCTTCCCCAAGTACCACGAGGGCCGGGCCTGAGTGAAGCAGGAGTCTTTCTTCCTATTGCCGCACACCCTAATCACCTGAATGGGCAATCCCCACAGTCCCATTTCCATGGCCGCCATCCTCAACATCCCCGGATGTGGCTTTCGTACTGCGTGCAGGAATAACTTGAAACCAGGGTAGGGGGAATTTAGAAGTTTCTAGAGAAACACCTTTTTTGGTTTTTATTTGCTTTTCTGCTTTCTTGTGCTCACATTATTTCAGTAAACTCTTCACCGCATTCTGTAGACGGGCAAACTAACCTACATTGCCAATGGGTGAGAACAAAATGCCATTCTCTTGGAAAAACTCTGTATTTCCACAACTCTTGAGGTCATTGTTGCAGAAGAACATTGCATGAGTGGACCCAAAATTATACATGCTTCTGTTGATGAGACACCTTCCTGCGTCTGGCTCGGAACAACATCCATGAGCAGTGGCCCATACTCTTTGTGGTATTATGGATGAGAAAAAATCACCTTGGCAGTGAGAAAAAGCGTCTTCACGACATCCAGCAATCTCCTCAGTCGACGGAACAAATCTAAGCAAGCCACGTAACCCATATGCATGCTGCCGTAGTGGATAAAGATAACATCAAAAGTAGCAAAAGTGGCCAGGTCTTCGCAAAGTGCATGCATATCGGCGAAATTACACTCATACATCGTTCCACAATGCGTCCACTCCTTCCAAACCAAAATTGCCATCAAAGTGTCTTTCCAGGGCATAGTTGCGCAGATCTATGACAAAGGGATCACCTACAGTCAACACTATCGGCCTCATTAGGAGTTTGGAGGTAGCCATGCCTTTTTTAGCGGCATGGCTACCCCCAAACCGGGTACCGGGTCCGGGTCCCAAAAATAGGGAATTACCGAGCCATGCTGACTTTATAGGGCCCGGTAATTCCCATTCTCGGGACCCGTACCCGGTACATCCCCATTCCTATTTGAGCCCCCATAGGGCTCAATGGGAATAGGGAGGATGCTAACAACGGGCCCCTTAATGACAGGCCTGTTGTTAGCATCCTGGTCTGCAAGCGGGTCCCGCTAAGGACGCCTGGTCTGACCAGACATCCTTAGCGGGACCCGCTAGCAGACCTCGTAATGAGGCGGTAGAGTGAGAACGGCGCCGGCAGCTCTACAGGCGCCGTTATCACTCTACCGCCTGGGTCGTAATGAGGCCCAATGCATTTCACCATGTCAGCCACCCTCAGTATGCAGAGTATAATGTACAACAGTTGGACCACCCCTTCCTGTGAACCACACCCACAGTACCTGATTGGATAATCCCCCCCAGTGCCATGTCAATTGGCCAACATAGTGTGAAGGGCAGATTGTGGCATGTGCACTTTCCAATGTACCGCAAGGGTGGCACCCCTGTAAAGCTGGAGCAGTCCTTCTTCCCTTTGCACTATCTTCTCTGCAGCACTACCTCCTTGGGTTACGCGTAAATAGACACACACACATCAACCAATCGCATTGAAGCCACCACCATCCAACACTGTCACTCCTGTACAACACTTGAAATGTACCATTACACATTTACAGTACAAGTGTCGTGGCAGTCCAAAGCACATCCACTACAAAGTTCAGTAAACGTATGTACGATTTGTCCATCCACATGGCCACCCAGGACGTGGCACGTATAATCCTGAAAGTACAGCGCAATCCGCTACCTTTTCGTGATAGTGAGGGGGAGGGTGGATGGTGGGGGAAGTAATATCAAGCTGGGTAGGTGATTGGGTCTTCCATCGTAGATGTATAAAGGTTCTTGATTTTTTTTACTTGCGTGCAAGCAACTTTTTTTGTTTTTCTCTTTATATGCGTTTCTGTTTGCCTCTCCTCACATTTTCACATTCTGGTCAATGCTTCTTGCACAGTGTAAAAGAAAACGGCATTGCTAATGGCGCTCAAATAAATGCCATTTCTACGGAACCACTGCATATTTTGCGACCTCATGATCTCATAGTGGGTGGAGAACATGCCAGCAGTCTGCATAAATTCACACATGCTTCTGTTTAGAACACACCTTCTGATCTCTGGCTGGGGACAAATTACACCGGAACAGGCCCATATTCCTCTTGGTGTTATGCATGAGAAAACTACCTTGGCAGTAGGGAAAATCTGCATCACTGCATTCAGCAACCTCTTCAGATGACGGATTAAATGTCCACACCACATGTAATCCAAATGTAGACTTCCATAGTGCACCACGACAAAGTCAACGTTTGTGACGGAGGCCACATATCTGTAAAGGCGAACCATCCCGCCGAAACTGCAGTTACCCCGACAGCCCCAGAAAGCGTCCACGCCTTCCAACCGGAAATTACCAGCAACGCCTCTTTGCACACAACACCTGTGCAGATGGCGCAGCATCCACGAAGATACTGAGGCACACCCAGCACACCCTTGGCAATGCACACAACAGTGCAGCCCTTGCCCACACCCACCACAACACTATGGATCCATGCATGCAACCATGTGGGCAGCTAACATTATGCACACACGTAACATACGTTGCAGCACTTCTAGCCAACTGACCCACAAAATAAAACACCCATTCACGAAAATGTGTCACAATTAGCAGAATCCACAAACCTACCAGAGCCTGCACCACCCCTACCCACTGCCATTCACAAAGTATTGTGTCACTGGCAAACTAAGCACACCATCTTCACAACATTGGGCCTACTTCAATAAATTTGCACACAGCAGAGTAACCAAGCACATATAAGCTGCACTTCAACCATACCCTCATCCATACTCACAGTATAGAAACACTGCACCCTGTGGCCACACTGCACAAATTCTCACTGAACCATCTCCTGCCGTACACAAAATACTGTAGCATGTTGCAACTATCATCACAGCCATGGAATGCACAATACACGCTTTTCAACTCACTTGTGCTGCTGTAGCACGTCTACAATGTGTTCCACACCCATTCTCCAAAGATCACTACCCTGTGCCTGATGCACTGTCAAACCTGCATTGCTGCAGTGGATGTGCTCCTTGCACATATTCCCTGCACCGTAATGCAACCATGCATGTCAGCATGTTACCAACTACCAATGTGCACATACGCACCACTGGCACCAGCACTCCTACCCAACCTCTGCACTGCAATGGAGCTATACAGCGGAAAGTGCAACAGTTACCATAATCTACAAACATTACACTGTCTCCAGCACCCCTACGCCCTTTCATTCACATACTATGGTCTTACCCACTTTCACTCAGAAAGTACTGTGTCACAGCCAACCTACCCACAAAATGTTCACAACATTGCCCCTACTCCAAGCAATCTGCACACAGCACACTATCCAAGCATATATAAGCTGCACTTCGACTATACCCTCTTCCATACTGACAGTATGCAAACACTGCACTCAGTGCCCACACTGCGTGACTTTTCACTGCACCATCTCCAACCACACATGAAAAACTTTACCATGTTCTAACAGTGACCTCACCTGCGAAACCAAACATACACGCATGGCAGCTCACTTCTGCTGCTCTATTGCGTTTGAAATGTGCTCCACAACCATTCTGTACAAGTCACCAACCTCTAAATGATGCAGAGTCAAAAATGCATTACTGCCGTGGGTGTGCTCAAGCCCTAGGATCTTGAGTGCATGGCCTATGAGCATGCACCCAATAGTCTAGGCCTTCAACACACCCAGGGCAACGTAATGCCACCATGCATGTGACCATGTCACCAACTACGACAATCCACATACACACCACTGCCCCCAGCACTCCTACCCAACCTGTGCACTGCCATGGAGCTATGCAGCAATAAATTGTAAAAGTTATCATAATGTAGAAAGAAAGCACTGTCTCCTGCACCCCTGTGCACTTTCATTCACATACTATGGGTGTACCCACTTCCATTCACAAAGTATTTTATCACTGCCAACCTACCCACATACTGTTCGCAACATTGGCCCTACTCCAACCAATCTGCAAACACCACCCTCTACCGGATGCAGAGTCAAACATGCATTGCTGCGGTGGGTGTGCTGAAGTCCTAGGCTCGAGTGCATGCCCTACAGCCTTTGGCCATGCACCCAATAGTCTAATCCTTCAACAGACCCACCGCAACTTTATGCACCCATGCATGCTATCATGTGGCCAACACCGCAATCCATCCACACAGCACAGCCACCCGCGCTCCCACCCAACCTATGTCATGTGCAATTCACTCCCCTTCTGAAATTCACCTGCCACCACTCACCACGGAAAGAGGTTGCCGCAAACAGGTTGCGGCACAAGCTATCGGGCCATTATGACAGCTGCCTCCAATCACCACACAAAGTAGTCGCCTGTCTAGGTACCCGCAAATTGGGGCAATACGCACGAATACTGCAGGCACTCCTCCGTCTTCTTCCACCTATTTACATATGTCACATGAACCACTTCTCACTCCCCCGCCCTTTCCCTCCCTCCTTGCCACCAACACATGGCGTACAGTATATTTTCCAGACCCTTCCGCCGGCACACTGTCCTCCGATACACCATGGTGGCGTTTGCCAAAAATGTTTGACGCAGAGCACGCTTCCCTCCAACCAACCACCGGCCGCGTCCAAAGTTCTCCGATAGCACGCCGTAACGCAAGCCAATTGACACTTCTGTCCGTTGAGGAGCAGGGAAATGGGTCTGCGGAGCAGACCCAGATATGACTAATTTATAGAGACGTACATTTCAGTTGTTTGCAACAAAAGTACTGATCAGATCCCCACCAAACACACAATGGCACGTTTTCTGAACCAAGCCCCCACTCCTGCCGCAAATTTAGAGCCAATCCGTCCAGCCGTTCAGGCTGTAGCCATGTGCAAAGTTTTTCCCCATTCACTCAATGGAAAAGGGACCCGCCCCTATAACTTTGCCACCCTGCAAGAAACCTCACCCAGCTTGGCGAAAAAATTCGGAGCCAGCCATATACTTTTTTTTGCAAAGTTTGGTGGCAATTCCTCCAGGGAGAACAAAGTTATAAGGTGCCGAAAAAGTGGTCTTCCTATGGGTTTAGCAACTTAACCATAACTACACGGCCACTACCGCAGGCCGTGTAATATATATAAAATATTAGAACTCCTACAGGTACATCTGCTCTGCAGGTACCACTGATCTGAAAACATCCGTGGAATATTAGTGGAACTTCATGGGTGGAAGCGGGGGTCAGGGGTGTGTCCCCACTTTTTCCTATTTTTTGTTGGGCATTTTTTTTATAATTTCTTTGTTGGCAGTTATTAGTAGGGGTGATTACAAGTTTGGATTGTCCTTGGCCCAGTTCTGAAAGCGATCACAAAGTATGAAATGCATTTTCTCTTGGCTTTCCATTACTTAATTTTAGTGGCACATGAACTCTTATTGGCATGTTTTATGGCAAACTTATTTTGGTTGTGACTATTCTGTCTTGCAAATAACATATCATGCATGAATTATTTACCAGCAATATGCGTTATAAGTGATATTTGTTCTTTTTAACACACAAGTGTTTTTCCCAGTAGCCTAAAATATATTTTCGATTGCTTCTGAGCATGGTTTGCCACTCAACAAATGAGCACACACGCCTAAACCCACTGTTTATAGTGAACATTCAATGCTTTCTTTTGGCACATGCATTTTACTCTGCACAAGGAACTATTTTGCTAGATATTGTGGCAGATCTTACATTCTTGGATTGGTTTAGAATTTATATTAGAACCACATCCAAACTATTTGATTATGTTTGCAATATATTTAGAAACAGTGCTGTAGGATGCACCTTTTATACTCATTTGTAAAGAATTGCATATGTTGGGGAGAGGATTATTCCCCTTCACACTCTCCTCTGAGAGGATAGCTCACTAAATATGCATGCTCACAAAGTGGCTGACCTTCTTAGTGAAGTATGCACATGGATGATAATGGCTGAACGAAAGCAAACCATTTCTGCACTTCGAGAAAAACAATTAGAGGGAACATTGACATAAGACTCCCATGCAAGCTATCAGGTGTGAGTCTTTCTTGCAGGCAAGCCCTAAATAGGGGATGTAATACTTGGGCCCATAGTATTGGATACCGCTGTAAAACATAGTTGGACAGTTTTTCCAGCACCTTAAAATGCAAAGCGTTATCTCCTTTTATTAAACACATTATTTCTGATAATGTGGGAGAAGATACTTTATCTGCTATTCCTGGACCAATATATAGTTTGAATAAAACAAGTTTACATTTCCTCCTGACACCATGAAAATAAATCATCTTTATTTCAGCATATTGTGTCATAAAAGCTTCACAATGAAACAATGAGAATCTCGTACACATGAACATCCATTGTGTTGACAAGATATTGACTTCCCCTTTGTAATGTTCTCCTGATTTTTCTTCCAATTGCTTGTCTAAGAGTCAGAGAGATCTTCAAATAATTTGATCAGATTGCACACAGATTCAACAGTAAAATATGCAAGATACTCTTTAGAGCCAATGAGTTTTGTATAGGCTCCCATTAGAAGAACAACTTGATCAGGATAGTCAGCCTGACATTGATGCACCGTTTTATCCACAACAGTGAGCCGACCCTGCTCCAGCTCAAGGAGGAATGAAAACAAGTATCAATAAAATGTTTCCAACTTTAAATGTATTATTCTTACTGTTGAAAAACAATTTTATTAGCTGCATGTTTGGGTCATTAAGATAACATGAGTGTAAATATCTCTGGCCGTATTCACTAACCTAACCAGCTCACCTTTTGGTCTACAGCTTGCAGTTTGTTAGTAACATACTAAGCACAATTAATAAAATATATAGATCACCTGTCATCCAAATTTTCTGGATGCAGAGAATATCTGCCTTTCTTAGATCAGATTCAGTTTCCAGTTCAAATTTCATTAAAAATCATCTGCATTCTAAGAAATCAGTTACACTGGCATTAGGTATTCTTTCTTGAATTAGTGATCAGCCATGACAAATTATCTATATCAGATTCCCATCTGACTTTTTCACTGAGACTTGTCCTGCACATACACGCTCTGGGAGGAAAAGACAAACAGATTGGCTAGGAATGAACGTCCAACCAGCACAAGGCGAGGGATATTTAAGCATGGGACAGGAAACAAGGAAGCATGGGTTATTCAGGGGAGGTGAGGAGTGGTGGTGGATCATGAGACCAGCAGGAGGAAGGAAAGAAGAAACAGTGACTTGTGGAGTTGACTGAGCAGGTGAAGTATAGGAGTTAAAGTGTTTGAGTGTGCCTGTTTGTGTGGCAAGTCAGTAGAAGAGGGTAGTGTAAGGACTGCAAGTGAAATGACGGGTACAGAGGGAAAGAAGGGGTTTGTGGAAGGAAGAGGAGTGGGAGTTGGAGAGTATAAGTGGGTGGAGAATAGTAGAAGTGGGAGGATAGTGCTAATAGCAGGAGGGCAGTATTGGTGGGAAAAGAGTGGCAAGGGAGGATAGCTCAGCTGCAATGTGCTCGCCTTGGAAGCAAGACGACACAGAGCAACACAGGTTCGATCCGCGGGTCCACGCTTCAAAACCTCTGGGTATAAAGCGTGTTATAAATACCCTATCATATCATAATAGGAAAAGAGGAGTAGTAGTGGTGGGAAAAGAGTTGCAGTAACAGGAGGAGAGTAATAATGGGAGGAGGAGAAGTGTGGGATGTGGAGTATAGTAGTAGTGTTGGAGGAGGAATAGAAGTAGTGTGGGGAGGAGGAAGAGTAGTGTGGCAGGACTATAATTAGGAGGAGAGTGAACATCAAAGGGTGGAGGACAGGATGAGTGAAACATCAAAGCAACAGAAGGTTGGTGGGGAGGAGTAAAGTAAAAGGAACTAGAGTAGAAAGGTAAAGTGGCGGTGGGCGTGAGGGACACCAGTTGAATCCTACAGAGCAGTTGCAAGACACAACCCCAATTCCAATTAGAACATAAAACTTTGGTGAGAGTAATGAAAGTTAGGAGGTCCCTGAAATAGTCAGTGAGCCTACACTAAGGGATTCATCACTAGTTTAAGCAAGAACATAAGCCAGAAGGTGGTCAACATCAGTAACACTAACCATGGTTACGAACACCAGGGTTAGGGAAGAGGGTTGTGGCAAGACAAGGGAGGGAAGGAAGGGCAGACCGCCGTAGGCTACTAAAAGATCTCATTAAAGACCCTTGAACTATTCTTGAGACTTGGGACTGTTTTCTGTGTCATCTGTCACAGTCTCCATAAGTGAATATAATTTCAGTAACCACAGTCGAAGCACAATTAACTTGAGAATGTCCATAGTGTATTTCATTATTTTCCAGGTTCATAATAGAAAGGAGAAGAAAATCCATACGGGATAGCACCCACAATTTGGGAATGGTATGGTATCAGTTCCAGCACCCAGGATCGATTCACAGAGTATTATTTTCCAGAGGTCAAGTTTAGATCTTTAAAACTTAAATGTTTTCGATACTTGCAGTATTGTTGCTCATTCTAAATTAAAATGGGATTTTGTTTCCATCCATTTGCTATTGTAACAGTGAAATAAATTAAAGTTACTCACTGTAGTGACTAGGGTACTCATAGTCCATAGTCCCCTTTCCACCACCCTTGTGGGCATACCCCAACATGTGGACGGTACCTTAACCGGATCTTACCCTAGCAGTGTCTCACGTGTGGAACCAGCGGTCACACATACCTTAGCCACTCCACGGTTTGGAACGGCCTCTCCTCTTGCTTGAACTCTGACGGAGCTGGGTTTACAACGGCACCCGCACCCATACCATGCGGTCCCTCGCCCTGATCAGCCTGCACAATTTCCTCCACCTGGACAACCTGCGAGGCAGTGACCCACGCCCACCTGCCCCCAGATCTGATCAGTCTTCCAATCACCAGGCTTGCAGCCTATACTCTCTCTAGCTGTGCAGGAGGATTAAATACAGCTCAACTACTATCCATACGGGGCGGGAAACAAACAGACCCCAGCCATATGAAGGGAAAACGTCTCTATCAGGATCAGAGCAACAGGAACAATCACAAACACCCATGCCTGCCCAACAATAGCGACCTGGGCTGCTATGGCGTTGAAGAACAGACAAAAACAAACCTTACACCAACAGCGTGGGAAGAACCTCACATACTGGCACCAAAGGAGGCCACACCAAGTTTGGGGGCAGAACCTGTAGCATTAATACCAAAAATTGGGAGCGCAGCCAAGCAATGGCTGCGGAGCTGTGACTGCCAGGACCAACAGCAGCCCACCCACTCATCTGAACCGGCTGTACAGACGGCCCTCCGTGACTGGGTCTAAGATTAAGCTTATATTACTGACATGCAGAAGGAGTGCAGGGAAGGCCTGACCGCACTGATCTCGTAACCCTGTAACCCTACCCTTTGCCCACTCATTGAGGTTCCCTGTACAGGCCGGCACTCCTTGCTGGACCCCAGACCTCCTCGGGTCCAACGCATGCTGGACAATTTCAGTTAACCCTCGCAGCGGAGCACACACTAAATTAATTTGTCTTGAACTTAAAAGAAGACCCGACCAGGGAAGCCTCCTATTCCAGGATACAGACAGCTCCCCAGCGAAGACCCAGCCTAACCACCATGACTAGAGGCAATGGAGGAGGGAAGAAGTCAGGGGCTATGGACAAATTCACGACAGCTGCTCCCCGTGACAAAACGGAACCCTCTACTAGCTGATATCTAGGACAAACAAGCCGAAACATGAGTCCACCCCCCAACGTCACTCATATGATGGAAGCCATGGCAAAAGGATTTGCGGTGGTTCATGTGAAACTTGACGATATCACGGCCAATGTTGCATCCATGAGATCACAACTGGCTAAGGAAGCCATACGCAATACAGAGGCTGAAACAAGGATCAAGGCGACGGAAGATACAGTGTAAGGCCTCCACAACATGGTGATGACTCTGGTGCAAGACATAAAAGCTGTCAAATCCAAATGTGACGACTTAGAATCCTGCTCCAGGAGAAATAACATCAGAATTGTTGGGGTCCCCGAGGATGTACAATCTGCAGGCATTGAACATGCAATCTAATACCTACTTAAGGACCTCCTGGACGCCCCGGCGCCATCCCCTTTCTTTGCGGTGGAGCGGGCCCACCGCGCACTTGGACCCAAACGGAAACCAGGCGACTTTCCAAGACCCATCATTGCGAAGATCCTCTGTTTTCGTGACAGAGATCAACTTCTCTGCCTCGCGAAAGAGAAGGGGGAACTCTGACTGTGCACCCAGATGATATGCTTTTTCCCAGATTTCTCAGTCTTGGTGTGACACGAAAGACGCCAGTTCATTGGAGTCAAGAAATTACTTCATACCTGCAACATCCAATATGCAATTATGCTGTTCCCAGCTCAACTAATATTTAAATTTCGAGGCAAAATTTACTTTTTTATGGTTCCGGATGAGGCGGTTAAATTCATCGAGGCTCAAATACCGGTCCAAGACAACCAAGAAAACGACCTTTTAGGAACTGAGTGACCCATCAATATGAAGGAACACTTTATGATCGCACCAACAACTATTCTTACTTCTATGATGAGCACGTAGTACCTGAGACATAATTTACCGCCACTACAGCTACATCTGACATACTGATCCTACAATGACCACATGGAATGGGCCACAGCGGCAACAGCTAACCCAGCAGCAGCTGCTAAGTTAATGTTGTGTTTTGATACCAAAAGTGGGCCATGTTGGGATAGGCCGAGGGGGGTCGGGGAAAGAGGGATTTACACTGCTACGCTGGGGCGGGCAATGAGGGCGGGGGGGGAGGCTGCAGGTTGGGGGTGGCAGTGGGGAGAGGAGGAGGGAAGTTGGCCTGGTATTATAACGAATCTTGAAGTACGGTTATGCGCCAGTTGCGCATTTCAGGTGATTTGGGCAGAGGAAACACTTAAAATATTGGCAATGAAGTGCCCAGAAAGCATGTTCTTAAGTTGCACAGAATTCTGGACTATTGGCAAACACAGTGTAAATTATGGAATGACATGTTATGGTACAACAGTTGAGAATAATGAGTTGGAATGTCCGTGGTCTGGGGAACTTCACCAAAACAAGGTCTGTTTGGAAACAGCCTGGCCTAGCCTGTGTCCTGTATACCCTACAAAGAGTTGGTCGTCAACTCTCAATTTGGACATCCTGGACACATAAAAGCTCAACGCCCTCCTAGGGTCCAATCGATGAAGACTTTTCTCTTCCTTGCTAGGATGCGTAGGAGGATAGAATGCTGGTAGCACAATTTTCTGCCGTAGGTTAAACTCGGAAACAACCTTAGGCAAAAAGGAGGGCTTCACCCTCAATACAACCCTGTCCCTGTGGAATATAGTAAAGGGTGGCTTGGAAGAAAGCCCTTGCAACTCACTCACTCTTCTAGCACATATAAGAGCAACCAACAGGATGGTCTTAAAGGTCAACAACCTTTAAGGGCATGAGTGCAATGGTTCGAAAGGAGCACCCATCAGGAATTATAAATCCAAGTTGAGGTCCCATAACGGAACCTGTAATGGACAAGGTGGGAACACGTTCATGAGCCCTTTTAGGAACTGAGTGACCCAAAGGATTGGGATCTAAAAATAGGAACATTCTTCTGATGAGCGCTTAAAAATGGATAGCGCTGCCAGGTAACCCTGAACGGTACCAACCTGCAAACCTTTATGTGCCCAACAAAGCAGAACGGAGAGATCCTCCGCTGTTGTACATGGAAAAGGATAAAAATTCCAGTCTCGGCACCAGTCACAAAACATATTCTAACAGTAACGGTACAGATACTTTGTTGCCGGCCTCCTAGCCGAAAGCAACCCCTCCATCACGTCATCCGGAAGGTCCCAATCCTTGCACCTCAACCTTTCAGAAACCAAGTGAGAAGGTTGAGAGTATTCACCTCTGCATGGAGAAACCAACCCTCCTCTCGTGAGAGAAGATTCTCCCTTAGGAGAAGAAGTATCAGAGAACAGATGGACATATCCAGAAGGTCCGGGTACCACGTTCTCCTGGCCCAATCTGGGGCAATGAGGATCAAGCGGTTACTGAACCTTCTCAACCTCCTGATTACTTGAGGAATGATAGGGACTGGATGAAATGCATACAGCAGTGGGAATTCCCAGTCCACTGCTAAAGCGTCTCCTAGAGCTCCTCTCGGAGGAAATTCAGTGCAGTAGTGCTCACACATCCAGTTGACACCGGTTGCGAACAGATCCACCTGAGGGGTTCCCCAAAGGGAGAAGATCTCTTGAAGGACTTCCTGAGCTAGTTCCCACTCGTGGGAGACTGTGCTCTGCCTGCTCAGAGCGTCCGCCACTGTGTTCTCCTCCCTGGCTAGGAGAACCACTGATAGGGAGATTCCTTCTTGAATAGCCGAATACCAGAGCTGCATTGCCTCTCTGCATAGTGGTAGTTACCCTATGCCTCCCCTTTTGTTGAGGTAGTGCATGGCCACTTTATTGTCCATTATTATCAGGACATTCTACCCCGATACAGAAGTCAGAAAAGCCTTCAGTGCTAGTCTGATTGCTCTCAGCTCCAAAAGATCGATGTGTAGTTTGGACTCCGATGGGGACCAACGACCGCTGACTGTCAAGTTGTTGGTGGGAGCTCCCCAACCCGTGAGTGAGGCGTCTGTCACTACAGTGATTTACGGCCACGGTTGCCAAAAGTGTTTGCCTTTCAGAACATTTTCCATGCAGACCTGCCACAGCAGATCCTGTGAGACTCTGGTCGGAATCTAGAGGCGGTCCGAAATCTGTTCTGAGAACTGGGACCAATGCGATCAGCGGCCCTCTGGCACCAGAAAAATGCACAATGCCATGAGGCCGAGTAACCTCAAAAACTCGAAGGCCGGAAGATTCTGGGCATGTTGCAATTTCGTAATCATCTGTAGAATGTCTTGAACCCTCACCTTAGAAGGCGAGCACTTTTCCAAGGAAGTGTCTAACACAACATTGATGTACTGGAGCTGTTGAGAAGGTGTCATAAGGGCCTACTTGAAATTGAGGGAGAAGCCCAGTCTGTGAAGAGAGTGGCAGGTAATGTTGAGATGATCCAGAGCTTGTTCTGGAGAACCTAGACGTTAATCCCCCCTCTCCTGAGATAAAATGCCACCACCACCATCAGCTTGGTGAATACCCTTGGGCGGAGGTCAACCCGAACGGCAGGACTCGGAACTGATGGTGCGATCTGCCAAAGGCAAACCTCAGGTATTTCCTGTGCTTGAGATGGATTGGCACATGAAAATAAGCATCCTGAAGGTCCAATGACACCAACCAATCCTGAAGTTGGAGGGCCTGAAGGATCTGAGAAAGAGTGACCATCTTGAATTTGTCTTTCCTGAGGAACTTGTTCAAGTATCCCAAGTCCAAGATGGGTCTTAGTCCCCCGTCCTTTTTGGGAATAAAAAAATATGGGGAATACCAACCCGTTTTCCCCTCTGCTACAGGCACTGGTTCTACAGCGCCTTTCTCTAGCAGGGTTAACATCTCCTGCACAAGGGGCGGATTCGGAATCCTCAAAGAGTGTGTCCCCGGTGGATTGGTCCGAGGCTTCTTGATAAAGGGAAGGCAGTAGCCATGTGCTATTGTTTCCAGAGCCCACGCATCTGAAGTAATGGCTTGCCATTCTTCGAGATGCTGAGACAGCCAGTCCCCCCCCACTGGTGAATTGTGACTAAAGCCTTCAGAGTGGTTTTGAAGCGGCTGTTGCAGAGGCCGATGGCACAGAAGCTACTGCTGGAGCGGACTTGGGACCTCTACCTCGTCCACCACGAGAGAACTTACGTTGGCCCCTTTGACTGGCCATTCCTTTCGCCTTTGCAAAACAGGAGTAATAACGAAAGGATCTACCTCTCCATGGTTGTCCACTAGCACGAAAAAGCTGAGGTTGCCGAACGGCGGCACTTAAAGACTTGCCAGCTGCCTTAGAAGTCTGACACTTCTCAAGGTTCTTGTCAGCCTTAATGCCAAAAAGATGATACCGTCAAATGGCATGTTGAGAAGACAAGCCTGCACATCAGTTGCAAAACCTGACTTCCGCAACCACGCAAACCTGCATATCACGGCGCTTGTGGCAATGGATCTGCTGATACTATCTGCAGAATCCAATCCAGACTGGAGGGACTCACACATGGCCTCCTTGCTGTCCTTAATAGCCAGGAAGCCGTCCCTCTCATCCCCTTCTGGAATGTGCTCCACCGCCATGGAGATGCACTCCCACAGACTGTATGAAAATTTTGCTATTTCAATGCCATACTCCCCACCGAAAATACCTTCCACGCCCGTCCATCTACACGCATATCGTCCCCATCAGGAGGGATGGTAGGGTACGCGGCCTGCTTCGAGGTAGCCGTAGTTGCCTGGACCACCAGAGACTCTGGAGTGGGGTGTTTGACAATTAGCCCGGGTCGCTACTGGAGGGGCAGTATCTTCTTGTTAAAGACTTGTCCACCGCCGGATTAGTTCCCGGGGTCTCCCATTTCCTGGCCACCCTTTTTTGCAGAGCCACATGGAACGGTAACAGGATCCGTAGGTGGACCCTTGTCCAAAATATCCGCAAGATCATCCTGATCATAAGGCGCTGGCGGTCTGGACCAGCCCAAGCACTCCACCACCTTAGACATAAGGTGCCTATATGATGAGTTGGCATGCTTCCCAGGGTCTGGCTTGCCGAACTCCAGCTCAGGAGAGGTATCAATCCCACTTGCGTCATGCAAAGTGTCACACAAGCCTTGCATCCTGCATTCCTTCGTAATGAGGCCCTCCGGCACATTAGGTGTGCCATAATGGAGCCAAAAGGGGATCTCCCCCCCTCCTCCGAAAGTTCCTCCTCCTCAATAATAGAAGTGAGGTTTCTAAAAAATTCTTTCTTCGCAAGAGGGACAAAGCTTTTCTCTGGTATGGACACCAGAGGCTTAGAATGCATTGAAGGCGCTGACTGAGACTTAGCCACAGCCTTTCTAGGAGGTCAACAGGCTGAGCCAGCAAACTAGGCTCCACTGGCGTCGACAACAGCGCTGCAACCGGCACCAACGACGGCGTTGATGGCTTCAAAGAGTTCGACGAAGTCAGAGACCGTGACCTCTCTCTCTGCTTCGAGTGTTCCTTCGACCCCTTGTATCGAGGCCTCTCGATGGGAATCACTGAGCGCCCGGGCTCGAGGGCGCACGAGCCTCGGGTCGAGACAGCTAATTGCCGGCTTCTACAGAAGGCGTGGATGGAACCATAACCTGTCTCTCAAAAATCTTAAGCATCTCCATCCGGAAAGCTTCCAACACTGCCGGTGTCGATGTCTTGGAGGGGCAGGTCACCCTCTCGGGGGGCGCCTGACGAAGACAGCGAGGAAGGCGACCAGTGGTGCCTTTGCTTCAACCGTGTCAACGAGGACGAAGAGTGGCAGGAACCACTACCAGACCGTGAGCGTTTAGACTTCTGCCGACGAGGAGAGTCGCCACTCGATTTGTCGGTTGAAGCCCCGCTGGTCGGGATTTACGGGGCTTGGACACCTTGCCTACCTGCAATTTCCCCTTTCGTTCCTACAAGTATGCGTTTCGTGGCCCTCGCCCAGGCACCACAGACAGTCTCGACGTGGGTCAGTTATCGGCATCTTGGAGCCACACTCCTTACACTTTTTTTTTAACCCAGAACGAGGAGTCGTCGGGGTGCAAGACGAAGACATCGTCGAAGATTAAGCAAATAACAGTACTTCAGAAGTACGAGGCGTGTCGAGTTTCACGAAGTAAACACGTTCGTGGAAAAACCGAACTGAGGCCAAAAGGCGCCGTGCATGCTACTTTTAACATCTGATGACGCCACCCTCGACAGAGGTCTTCGAGGACCATTGACTCGATGCCATCGACGAAGGGTGCCCGTTTTGCGTCTGTTTGGCCATGTGGGGGGAGCACTTACACTTGCGCCTCCCCCGACCCCTAGCAAAAGTGGGTTATTGGACTCAGTCGAGCAAAAAGCATACATGAACTATGCAATATCATAAAACAAATGGCTCATTATAGGCCCTTTATTCACACGTTATATATACAGATAAACAAACATACACTTAGCAATATAAAGATATGGATATAAGAGACATCACCAGTTGGACAGGAAGCAGAAGAAAACTTCATCTTGGCCACCACAACACTGCTTAGTCCCTCAGCAGGTAGGCAAAGAGATCACTGGTTCTAACGGGGTCTGAGGCGGAGCATCCTCCCTCTCAGCAGGACTGCATCACCCGGGGGGGTCCAAATTCCAACTAACTTTTGCCATGCAATACGCTCTCCTTTATGGGGGCATTTCTCCGCTCTTCTCAGTTGTGCTCACTCTCGACCGAAGAGCAGATCACAAGTCGAAGGGACAGAGGGTGGAAAAAACCAGTTAGAAGTGAAAAAACCCAGCGTCCATCTCCTCGCATTAATTCCCAGTAGCCCTTATCATGCACCTGCAGGATACTCCGACTCCCTTTCTGTATTCGTCCTTCAGTGGACAATACAATAACTATTCTCCACAGTAAGTCCACTCTGCAATAATATGTATGTGACCTTGCTCTGTTTTCGCTGCTGCTCGTTTATTCTGTGAGGCCTGCGGAAACGCAGGTTTTATTACTCTAATGAGAGATGAGTGTCCAATATGGCTGCACATCGACGACATGTTATTTTGGCTTGCATTTTCGCACAAGCATTACAGTGCCCTCTGCCGAAAAAAAATTCTGAAGCAGCCCAAGCTGGACATTACATGTCAAAGATGAGGAATACGTTGGAGGACACAATCCATTCAAAAGGCTATGCCGTAGTATTGCCCCTACATGGGGGAAGAATATGTACTATACCTCCTACTCCTCGCAATCCAGAGGCGTCATGATACTCATACACAAGTCCCTAAAATTTGTGGCATGGAAAGCACACATTGAGCCGAGGGGAGTTATGTGGTGGTTCATTGTGTCCTTGAAGGAACAAAATGAGTGCTGCAAACACATACGGGCCTAATGTAGACTCCCCTGAGTTTTTTTTTACCTTATTGGAGAAATCATGTCTGGATAATGTGGAATAGCCATAGTGTGGGGAGGGGATATGAATCTTATTTTAGACTGTGCACTGGACAGAACAAAGGCTGCACCTAGGCCCCAATCCAGAGCTGCCCGCCGTCTACTATCCCTTATGCAATCACTAGCCTTGTGCGACACATGGCGCACGATACACCTACAGACATGGGAATATTCCTTTTATTCCTCAGTGCACGACATGTCGTGCCGCATTGATATGTTCCTAATATCCAGCTAATTTATGGGGAAAGTACTGGACACCGACAAAAAACCTTGTACACTATCTGACCACTCCCCGTTGACACTTTCACTGAAATTGGGCAGGAGCACATCGGGTTGCGCTTGGAGATTTAAATCAGAAGCGTTGAAAGATGTAGTTTTCTGGGCAGAGATTAAGGCAGATATTGACAACTTTTTCGCATGTAATGCGGCAGATTTCACCTCTCTGGGTATTAGATGGTAGGCCTTTAAGGTCTACATTAGGGGAATGGCGGCATCGAGGGAAGCTGGAGTCCTCAAAAGCATTAGGAGGGGCTTAGAGGAATCGGAAACGACACTTAAAAAGCTTGAGATTGAATATTCCTATTCACCAGCTTCTAGAACAAATGCGGATGGAATTGGAAAAATTTGAGGTACACGCTCAGATGGAAATGTGTTATTTCTGCCACCCGCAAGCGGCTAGAAGATATGGGGAAGGGGACAGAACAGGTAGAACGCTGGTGAGACTAGTTCAGATGGAGAGAGAACAGACCAAGGTGGACTGTATACTGGATGAATGAGGTAACACTAAATGGACAGATGCAGAGGTGGCTGGGACATTCCGAGACTTCTACAAAACACTATATATTGCGGAACCGTTAAGTGGGAACAAGCCATTCAATCACTGCTCGAAGACATCCCATTGTCATGCCTTAATGCCCAGACTAGGGCGGAACTCGAGGTCCCCGGCACACTTGAAGAAATCATTGTGGTAATCACCATTTTGCCCAAGGGGAAAGCCCCATGTCCTGATGGTCTCACTGCTGAATTCCATCAGGAATATGCGGCAATGGTGGCCCCCAACCTCCTCGGGGTGTGGGAGGAATCATTTCGCAACTCTCTTCTGACTGGGTTGGTTTGTGAGGCCGTGATCACAGTACTTCCAAAACCAGACAAGACTAGTACTGAACGTGGCTCCTTTCGCTCATGAACTGTGACACCAAAATCTACGCTAAGGTACTGGCCAACCGCCTTCTCCCATTGATGCCACATCTGGTACATTGCGATCAAGCCGGGTTCATTCCTGGAAGGTCTACGGCTGTTTGACATCATGGGCAGAATACATCCCGATGCTAATGCTATCGCAGTGACTATTGATGCTCAAAAAGCCTTTGATATGGTATCGTGGGAATACTTACTAGTGGTGCTCAAGAAAATGTGGTTTGGGCCTGCCATGATACAATATATTAAACTAATATACACAACCTTCAACAAGAGTACTGGTTAATTCATGCATATCTGAACCATTCCAACTAGAAAGAGGCACGCGGCAGGGTTGTCCCCTCTCGCTGATGCTTTTCGCCCTGGACATTGAGCCCATGGCAGACTTCATTAGAGAACGCCACGAGGGTCGGGGCTTATGCTTGGCTGGCCCTGCCAAAATAATTTTCCTGTATGCCGACGATGTGATGTTATTTGTTAGAAACCCTCATACTAACCTGGACCAAATTTTTTTAATATTTATTTGTTTGGTTAATACAATCAACCTTTCAAATTTTCCACATACAAGAGAAAACAAAGCAAATTGCATTTCATGATTATTTACCAGTAAACTTGTACAAAAACAACAATTTCAGTAAATGAATTTAACAGTCTGGGCTACTCAATTGGTATTCTTTTTGATGTTCAGTAGGATTTGACTACAGCTTATTGTGATCATTAGGAAATACAGCATCCAGAAATTGTATGGTGGCTATCTTTATGACTAGCTTAGGTGATGAAAAGATGAATTGCCACAGATCTTTGTGTATATACCTATTTTGTTCTTCCAAATGATTTTTGAAGTATAGCTTACGAGTCGCTGCTAATTGAGGGCAGTACACTATACAATGTTCCAAAGTCTCTTTCTGGTCTAGAACTTTACAAAATCGGCAGTAATTTTCAGCCTTCGGGATTAAATTTCTGCGAGACAAAACATCTCGAGTCGGCCACAAGTTTAAACGAAAGCGAAGCAGCTTGTGACGTATTTTGGAGCATGGAAATTTGACCAAATAATCAGCCATGACACTGTGACGCTTGTGACCAAATAAATTCCGTTTGAAATCTTTGTAAGTTACGCATTTATTTTGGGTAGTACACCAATCATGCTGTTGAATTTTTTTTTTTGCGCTGCCTGCATTTGATAATAGAAGCTCCAGCGAGATTGATGCATCAGCTAATACATTTAGAGTTAACTTACACCATTGTTGGGAGAACAATCGATCTCTACTTAATAGATGAACAGCCACCTGACCCAAGATATCTGGGCGATCAAGAGAGAGAAGACATTTTCGAAGAAATGCACAGTATTTCCAAGTAACATACGAAAAAATAGAAAGAGAGCCCAGTTCAAACCTAATCAACGGCAGCGGAGTACTTGCCGGAACATGTAGTACTTGCTTCCAGAAAGATGCTTCCAATCTATCCCACCAAATTTCTTTTTTGGGGGCCTGGGCCTCTGACCCGTAAGTTAAGATTGGAAGGACTTTCTGCACATAGAAAGTTACTACATGTTTTGTTGTGAATTTGCCAAATTTGCCCATTAACAATTTAGCCTGGGCAACTAAAGTCTGAAGTTTGCCCTTAATTTCCAAATCTTGACTGGGGTTTGCAGGAGTGTCAATGATCAAAGTCCCCAAATATTTATATGTGGGAACCTTGACAAGGGCCAAATTATGCAATTTCCATGTGAAAGGTTTGACTTTTACTCCCGTGTGCCATTTGCAAACCATTATTTGTGTTTTATTCATGTTTATATTTAGGTGGTTTGCATCCACATACAATTCCAGACCATTTAAGAGATTTTGTAAACCACTGAGTTTTTGAGATGAGAATCAAATCGTCTGCATACAGAAGATATTGGATTTTGGTCAAACCCATACTCGGAGAGTCACTACTTATCTGCTTAAGAGCAGTGCCCAAATCAAAAATAAAAAAATTAAATATAGAGGCGGCCAAAATGCACCCCTGTTTCAATCCTCTGTGTGTTTTGAATTTAGCCGACAGATCGCCCCCCAAAGCAAGTCTGACCTGCATGGTAGTATTTGTGTGTAGGAGAACTATTAGTGATGACCAAATCCTTCATGACATTAAACGAATCAGGGAATTCTCCGGCTTATCCATTAACTTTTCCAAATCGGAGGTCTTTCCACTAACGGAAAATACATGTGAAATCCGCAGCTCCTTCCCACTCCGATGGTCTCATGACCACATCAAGAATCTGGGGGTGGTGGTTTCCAGAACCCGCTCCTCCTTACGACGTGACAATCATGAAGCAATCCACACCCATGTGGAAAACAAACTAAATAGATGGAAATCTCTCCGACTCTGCTGTTGTCAAACTCTTGCTAATTAAAATGACTTTACTGCCCAAGATATTATATAATAATATCATGAAAGTCGCATTATGGCAGGGGAAACATTAATTTGCCCAATTGCAAGGACAATTTGCACGATTTCTGTTGCATTACGGAGCAGTCCGGAAGAAATGGGTGGAGATGGCTTTCCCATACAAGAAAGGAGGGTGTTCAGCTCCCCATCTCGAACTCTACTGTATAGCTGCCCAGGCCCAGTTCGCCACATTCTGGTATGTGGCGGAACATCCACCACCCCATGCTAAATTAGAAACATTAGCAGCGGGCCTTTCAGATCTCAAGACATTGCTGCTGGACAAACACTACAAAGACAATTGCCCATTCGACCCAGTCGCCTCCACGCTGAAAGCTTGGCGGGCAATATTTGCCCTCACAGGGGTTGCCCATCCCAACCATAGATGGCTCCCACTATGGAAGTTCCCAGAACTAGGTCCAACGTGGGACGGAGCGGTTAAATCAAGGTGGGAGGGTTTGGGCTATATAGCATTGGTGGATTTATACGTTGAAGGGAAACTCATTACGCCCACTACATGGAAGCATGGGCACGGGAGGGCTGGAGGTGATCTGCTCCAATAGTACCGGATCCGCTCAACAGTGACTAACAGATGGCTTACGTATGCAAATGAACCCCCTGAGACACCTGAACTGGCATATATAGTTAACTCTGGGGATTGCAAGCACATCCTCTCCACTCTCTATAACATGGTACTGAACAAAATGGTTCCTCCAACCTCACACACACGGATCCGCTGGTAGAAAAAAAAAGGGGGGTGGACCTCAATGATGCCCAATGGTCACAACATGTGCTGCCACACCAGGAGGGTATACCTTAGTTTTAGATTCAAGTTTATGCAATTCAAAATATTAAATAGGCTATACTAAACCAGCCAGACTAACCAAAATGTTTCAAACTGAAGAGCATGTCTGCCTTTGATGTGCATGTGCTCCCGTGGATCATCTACATATGTTCTGGGAGTGTCGCCACCTAAGAGACTTCTGGAATAAAATACTAAACACCTTGTCCAGAGTAGTGAGGTCCCTGTTGGAACGAAGCCCACATGGAGCCCTGTTTGGCACATGGTCTGATCTGCAGGGTAAAATGCACAGAGCCTTCGTGAATATGGGGTGCATGATATGATATGATATATGATATAATATGGCATTTGTAACGCCCCTATACACAGGTGTTTCAAGGCACGACGAGGCAAGGCAGGGGGAACAGAGGGAGGACAGAGACAACAATCTTACTAGGCCAAGTGACATTGAGAACGCGCAAGTGCTGGGGAGGGGAAAAGTGCCAGGGGAAACGGGAGGGGGCAGTGCTGTAATCCAGCCTAGAGAGAACCAGAGATATAGAGACAGTGAACCTCTGGGGAAGGAGAGGAAAGGAAGAATACCTCTGAGGAGGTGCAGTTGGTAGTTTGACTTCTTAGAGATGTCAGAGATGTGAGGAGAGTGTGGAGTTGAAGATGACCCAGAGGTTCTTAACCTCACAAGTGGGAGCAGGAAGAGTGCCAAGGGAGGCCGACCAGAGTGACAGGAAAGGAGGGTGCAGGTGTGCCGATGAGGAGTATCTGTCATGCAGGCTGTCCCATATGCAGGTTCCCATCACCCCAGTGCCAATGCCCCTCCAGGTTCCGATTCCCCTTCTGCCCATTTACCCTCACTTACCCAATCAGGGCGGCAGCAGCATGGTAGCTATTGGCAGCGCACACAGAGGCAGACGGGCATGGATGGTCACCCGAGGTCCCTGCGTCCATTTCTCCATTGGCAGCTGCCTTGGCGTCTCGCAGCAGTTCGGCGTAGCCTCCGGCCCAGCTCAGTTCCGCATCACGTGACCAGGAAGGGTCGTCCAGTTGTTGTTACCATGGAACATGTGATGCGGAAACGCTTGGGGGCCGTGCATCACGTGATGCAAAGGCGCTTGATGACCTGACTACCGAGCACAGGTAAAAACGGCGATTATACACTTGCACAGTGCTTCACAGCTGATTCATTTCGGCACTGTTTGGCGTTATTGTACTTTCTTGATCACGGTATTGGACTACGGAGAGTTTCACGGATTCCTCTTGTCTCTCCCCTGCATTACGGTCTGCTTCTGGTTGCTTCTGGTTTTTTGACTACCGGACTGCTGGATGGACAGTGTGTGTCCATCCAGAGTGCTGTCCAGTGTTTTCTACGGCTTGCTGCCGCCAGTCACACACTGCAGGTGCTTGGAACTCCTCCTGTTCTGTCTGTCCCAAAACAGTGTTTGGTTGACGTCCCACCCTTCTTCCACCTAGGTAAGCCCATTAAGTGATTCCAGCATACGTTCTGGTCATTGTCTGTTTTTGCCATTGTGCTAAACCCTTGCTTGCCTTACGTCGGTTGGGGGTTTCTGGCGTTCCTGGTTCTTGATACTCCAGCACTGAATGCCTTGGCCTCAAGGATCGCACAGGGAGTTGTTTAAGTATCTCCCTTTGTGGTACTTGGGGACGGAGGCTTTCATAATCTTCACGACCATCAAGACATAACAGTATCTCCGGCAGAGATAGTTGGCGGCCCACCATTCCTGGATAGCAGACAGACAGAAATGAGAGAAGGAGAAGAGATGGCAGAGGGGAGCCTGAAAACAAGCTGAGTGTCATTCATAAAGAACTGAGAGTTGGAGCAGAGAGCAGCAATGCAGTGGGTGAGAGGTGCCAGGTATTGATTGAACAGCCAGGGAGAGAAGTTAGACCTCTGGGGAACATCACAAGTAGAGAGTGAGATAGGAAAGTAAGGACCCAAGTTGGACCTGGGAAGGTCGGTCAGAAAGGAACAAGGTCGGCCAGAACAGGGTCTGATTGGTGATACCCAGGTTATCAGGGAAAGGATTGAGCAGGATTGCATGGTTGACCATGTCAAAGGCAGAAGAGAGATCGAGTAAGATGAGGACAGAGGGGAGATTAGAATCAAGGTTAGAGAGCAGGTCTTCACAGATGTTCAGGAGAGCAGTTTACATGCATCAGGTGGCTCTGAAGCCAGACTGATGGTCATGGAGACAACCAACAGATTCAGTGTGAAGATTAAGCTGGGAGATGGCCAGCTTTTCCACGAGTTTGCCCAGGAAAGGAGTGATGGAGCTCAGGCCATAGATAGCCAGGCAGGAAGGGTCGGCTGATGTTTTCTTGAAAAGAGGGTGCACAGGAGAGTGCTTCAGGGGGCAAGGGAAGGCTCCAGTGATGAAGGAGTGGTTGCAAAAGTCAGCCAGGGGAGGAGCAAGGGGGTCAATGTGATCCTTGATGGTTTTGGAAGAACAGGGAAGAACCTGTTTTGACAAGAATTTCATAGATCAGACTTGTCTAGAAACCTAGTCAGGGGAGAACAGAGGAAAGGAAGAGAACGTTGGAGGTGAGGTGGCCACAGGTGGGCCAGAGGTAGAGGAGAGATTAGAGGGAGAAGGAGAGGACGAGACGGTGGACAGGATGTCCTGGGTTTTAGAGATGAAATGAGAAGCCAGAACCGTGCAGAGTGCCTGGGAGGGGACAGGAGAGGTAGAGACTGCAGCAGGATTGGTCAGCTCCTTGCAGATTTTAAAGAGTTTGGCCGAGTTGTTAGATGCCGCAGAGACACGGGCTTGGGTGTGGGCTCTCTTCTTAGTGCAAAAAGAGAGCCGGTATTGCCTTTGGAGCAGGCGGCAGGCCAGTTTGTCAGAGGATGCACAAGAAGCTAGCCATTTCCTCTCAGCCACCCTGCACTTGCGTTTAAGGGTGACTAGGTCAGAGTCATACCAGGAGTAGCACTAGGCTTTGGGCTTCAGGTGGATCCTCATTACAGGGGCAAGAACAACAAGAATATCAGAGATAGATGAATGGAGCATGGAAAGGACTGTGTCAGAATGTGAGTCAGCCAGAGGAGGAGGAGGGGAAGAGAAAGTGGCTGCGAAAGTCTCAAATGACACACGCTTCATGGGTCGGATGACCAAGAACGTAGTTGGCAGTGCTGGAGTTGGCTTGGCCTGAGGGGTAGAGAGGGAGAAATGGGAGGAAAGGAGAAAGTGATCACTCCAGGAGAGAGAAGTGGTGAGGGGATAGAGAGGGGGAGGTCTGAGGAGATCAGAACATCCAGAGTGTGCCCTGCAGAGCGAGTCGGGCCAGAGGGGAGAATAGAAGGAGAGGGAGTCGCAGAGGTCGCGAAAGAGTCCAGAGGAGGGACAGGAAACAACCAGGTGGATGTTAAAGTCTCCAAGAAGGAGGAGTTGAGTGGTCGAGGCCAGGAGGGAGGAGGAGAGGTCAGCCCACTCATAGGAGAAGGAGGTGATCTGACCAGGTGGCCGATAGATAGTAGCCATGGTAAGAGTGGCCAGCAGACAAGGCATTCGAAAGAGTAGGTCTGTATAGAAATGACAGAGGCAAGAATCCACTCTGCGAAGATCAAGGCTACACCCCCTCCGGAACTGTTGGATCTGGGCATGGAGAGGATCTCGTAGCTATCTGGGAGGAGAGTGTCAAAGCTTGTGACAGAGCTGGCCATGAACCATGTCTCGGTGAGACCAAGGACATCAAGATCAAGTTCTTCCAGGAGGCGGCAGAGTTCAGAGGAGTGTTTGACAGCTGAGCAAGAGTTGAGAGTGGCAATATGGAGAAGGTTGCCAACCTTTAAAGACTTCAGCTGAGGGGTACAAATCAGAGGTACGCTCTGCGGAGGTGTAGAAGGACTTAAAGGGGGCATAAGAGGAAGGAGGAGAAGGCAAGGTAGCCAAGGAGGAGGCAGAGTGGGGAGGCAAGGAAGCCGAAGAAGGTAGAGAAGGGACAGCAGGAGAAGAAAGGAAATTAATGAGGCGCAGGAAGCGTCTATCAAAGAGGAGAAGGTTGGCCTGAGGGCCTTTGACCAAGACGGTGCCATTCAGGTAAACATTAATGATGACCTTAGAGTAGTGGAAGGGGGACAGGAGGGCCTCCCACCGGGTGCCACCATTAATGGGAGAAGAAGAGAAAGGAGAGAGCACAGAGACCATATGAAGAGTCCATAGGTCTGGAGAGGGAACGACAAAGAGGAAGTCGGTGAGGGTCTGTCTGGAGGAAGCATTGGTATAGGTGTCGGCGATAGGGAGGACTGGGTTGGAGACCAGGATATCCTTTTTGAACTTCTTCATACCAAACTTAGTGAGGAGAGCAGGATAGTCGATAGAGAAACAGTTGGAAAAAATAGGAGAAATAGAGAGCACCATAGTGTGGGAGAGAGGAAGATGGGTGGAGGGAAAAGGCCGGGGGAGACAATAGGGGAGGACACAAGGAGGGGTGCAAGCAGACGAGACCGAAAGGGACAAGACAATAGTGGACGATTGACTAAGTAGACAAGAGCTCAGATGGAAGAGCAGGCAGAAAACAAGGCAGTCTGGTAAGCAAATCAGGTTACCAGGGCATCAGGAACAGAGAAGGCATTAAAAAGAAAACCTAGAGAAGGGTGGCGCACAGTAGAACACAGAACAATATACAATGAACAATGCAATCGACAAATGATAACCTAGAGGAGGGAAGAATACAACAGAACATAGAGCAATACAATGCAAGACATGGCAGTCAATGAGGAAGAGCAAAGGGGGCACATGAGTGCAGGAGAATGGAGAAGAGGGGGGCGTAGGGACACACGAAAGGGAGTTGCGAGGGACCACGCGGTCAGGTATGTGTGATGCGACGAACCAAGTATGCAAAGTGCGAGGAACGTGCGTTCAGGAGTTGCAAGGAACACGTGGTCAGGGATTGCTAGGGACCACGCGGGCTAAAGGCACGCGGGCACGAGCATGGCCGAGGATGGAGAGGGCGCTAGAGCACATGCGATCGCAGGATTGCGAGGGACCACGCAAGTCAGGGGACGTGCAGCGTGCGCGAAGGCAACGCAATGCAAGATTGCTAGGGGCCACGGAGGTAAGAGAGTTGAAGCCAGAGTGATGCGAGGATGGAGGTGGCGAGGGGGTGCGCATAGCAAGCAGGGATAGAGGGGCACTGATGGGTACGTGATCAAGAAATGCGAGGGGCAACGCAGGGAAAGGCAAGCCTCTGGTCCTTGGCTGAGTGGGCTGTCACAGCAGGGTGTGACTTGGTTGGCCAATTTAAAGGGTGGCATCCTCTTAAAGTGGAAGGATAAAAAGCCCCCTTGGGTGGAAGAATGGATGTTGGCATTGACCTGGGTTCAGGAAACAGAACATCAATAAGTGGACACATTTCCCCTATCATCCCGACCCAGAGGTATATGGGCCATGTGCTGCTCCTACTTGACCGAAATTGCAGCTGCGGATTAGGTGAGATCTGGGGACAGCGACCAACTTGTTTATCTCTAATGCAAAGTCTGTGGGTAGTTGTTAGGCAGAAACCTGTGCAGTTCCCTTACAGACCACTGCAAAATATTTAAGACTACAGGTGTTGGCAGTAAACCCACTTGGTAGCTGTCTGTACCACACAGATTTACCTGGTAGCTGTGGCTGAGCAGTCAGACTTCCCTCAAGAAGAGTTAGGCACTATGCAAAGTATACACAATAGGCACTCAGATACAATAATACAAGCAAACACTGACCAGAGATTTGGTATCAAAGTATATAATTATTTATTTAAAAACACAGTTTGAAACACTCCAGCACTCTTATTGTAAAATATTCTAAACACAGTTACTATTGTAATATATACACCCCTTTTTCCTTATCAGATAAGTCACAGTAAAACACCACTTATTTTCATACAGAGGTGAGCGCTTAACTAGATTGCACTCCAATAAGTTTGTGAGAAAGGGAGGGAAAAAGACAGAATATGGAAAGGTACACCACTCTAAGATTCAGGAACACTATTAGCAAGGCAGAAGAGCAAAAGTCACTGGTGAGCCAAAGTCCAAAGGCTGGGCCCACTCTTAGAGAGAGCAGAGCACAAATGCGCCCAAGATCACACAGTTACACTAGGCTTAGAAAGTCTTGCAGAGGGTTCAAAAAGAGTTTAGAGAGGCTTAAGAAAGTTTAGCCAGGGTGTCCCAGACTAACCCAGGTTCGAAAGCCGGGGGCTAAATCTACCCTGTACAGTCGGTAGCAAGGGAAGCCAGGCGGGACACGGTACCTTAAGTGGGAAGGATCCTCCAGCCGTGGCAGTAGTTCCTGGTAGTGGGTGCAAGTTGCGTCGTCGTCCAGGGGAAGAGAAGATCTCGACTTGGAGGAAAGATGAAGGTCGTTGCACTACCAGGGAAGAAACCAGCCGTGGAGTTTTCCGGTTAAAGGTGGTACCTATGTTTCGCGGTCGTGGTCAAACGTGGTATCCCGGTTGCCGGGGTGCTTGGCACAGGCAAGGCGGCCACGAGGTACGTCGGGAAGGCGAAAAGACGGTGAAACTGGTTATCCCCACCAGTCAAAGGAAGAAGACTCTCCGGCAGGAGATCTCCTCTGTCGTTGGGAAAAGTGGTGAGGCAGTCCAGCAGGGCTCCACCGGTAGTGGTGTCGTGGCAGGTCGGCTCAGCTTCTCCCTCGTCAGATTCTTAGGTCCTGTGGCGACTTCTGAAGTTCCAGTCCCCAAAGCTCTGCTTTTATGCAGCAAACCCCCATTCACTCAGCCTAGCTGTCACTCAAACATGCTAAGTGGTGAGCCGGCCGGCTCACCACTTGGGCCAATCAGGATGGAGTGCGACTTGAGTTGCCTAGGCAACTCAGTCCAGGGTGCCTAAATTTCCCTCCACCCCTCCTAAGTACCCCAGACAGAGTGGCACCACTTTGGAGGGCTTCTGTGGAGAAGCCCGCCAAAAAGTGGAACAAAGGGCTCGACTTGGGTTGGAGTCACAGAAGAGAACACAAACGCCATTTTAGAATCAAGTTTTGGCAAAAAACACCAACCGGAGAATTAATATTAATTAAATAAACCGGCGGTATGTTCGAGGCTACCGTAAATAATTAAATAAAGGTAGTAGCCTAAAACAATGGGAAATCCCATAGGAAAATATTCGCGGTTGAATATAAAAAGTAGTATCCACTGCCACCAGCCAAAACTCGATCAGGGGGGACGGAGACGTGCCCCCTCGACTAACAGACCCCGGGGCAATTGAATTGCCCCAGCCAGTACGTCCACAATATGATGGTTTGTACTGGTTCTGTTCAGAATTTAAGACTAGTAAAGTCAATGGTGACTTTACATGCCCTGGGAGACAGTAGTCAGTCCCAAGGTATGGAGTCTATACTGGGGGGTCACTATGACACCCCTGTGTTACTGCACGGAGGGTGCTGTGTAACACACATCACAAAAACACATGAAGCCCTATGGAGTAAAAGACCCCATAGCCCATTAAACACATCTAGATTCAAAGAAACACACTCAAATCATGCCCAAGAGTGAGGGTAAAAGAGTCTCACTCTTGGCAGGAGAAAAAAAATAAACCCCAAAAATCCAGCAAAGCTGCTGGGGGACTCACTAGGTTAGGAAATTCAGCCTAAACAGAGAATTCTCCCTAACAGTAGTACACAGGTTTAAGATCATGTGAATATCTGTGTACATGCTATATCTGTTTGATTGCATTTTCTCTCTGTTGTACTTGCCAAATTGCCAAATAAAAATAAAGGTTGAAGAAGAAAAAAACACTGGGTTGGCCGCTGAAAAAACATGCTGTGGGCAATTATTGTAGGCCCCAATGGCCACCAGATAGGTGCAGCAGGTGTTGACCTGAACGCTAGAATGCGCCAGATGTGCGGAAAAGGCCAGCACGTCGTCCAGGGAACAAGTAAGGGGGCCAAGCCCCTTGTCTCAAGCCCAGTGGCATAATCTTGCCCACTTGCTCTTGTACAGGGACCGGGTAGAGGGCCTCCTGGCTTCCTGAATGATGTCCCAGTTGCCCTGAGAAAACTGAGTATGGTGGAGTTTCAGTTGATTAGGAACCAGGCCGCTAGGGCCAGCATGGTTGTGTCCGGGTGATCCACCTCCCCACCCTGCTGCATCAGGAAGCCCCCGCTCGGAATTGGAAGGTGGCCCGGTCCTTGAGAGCACAACTGTAGTAGATCCGAGAACCAAGCCCTTGACGGCCAGTGCGGGGCGATCAGGATGAGGCTGCAGCCCACTGACATCCAGAACTTGCGGAGGGTCCACTGGAGCAATAGTGGAGGAGGAACCGCATATCACCTGCGACCATGCCAGCAGAGCTGGAACATGTACCCCAGATACCCCCCGTCCTGCCCAAGAGGCAAATCAGGGGCACTTGGAATACAGAGGAGACACGAATAAGTCTAGATCCTGGAACCCCCAGCTCCGGAAGAGAGTCAAGCAGGCGTTGATATGTAACTCCCACTCGTAAGCGTTGAACCCCAAGCGGATGAGCTGTTCGGCTTCCGCATTGCTGTCCCCCCGAAGGTGGACTGCTGAACTCCAAATCCTTTCTGTAAGGGCCCATACCCAGATCACCACCACCTCCATGCACAGGAGAGGAGAATGGGTGCACCCCTGTATTTTCAGGTAAAACATTGTGGTGGAATTATCGGTCCTGACCAGAACCGCTGTGTCCCTGATGAGCGGCAGAAAAGCATTGAGCACCAGGCCCATCGCTCTGAGTTCGAGCAGATTGGGTACATAGGAGGGTCTCCGCCCTGGACCATGCACATAACCTTCCAGAGTAGCCCCCACGCTGAAAGCGAGGAATCCGTCGTCACCACCAGAGTTGGCTCCGGCTGGGTAAAGGGGGCTCCCACTGCCATGTTGCTGTCCATCAACCACCAGCGAAAGGCCGGGAGAAGGAGCGGAGGTATCGGAATCCTGTTCGACAGACCCCGTCTCCTGGTCACAATTGACCACCAGGTGGAGCTGGAGGCGTTGTGAGGCAGGCTTGCTGAACCATGAGTACACAAGATGCCATCAGCCCCAAGAGATGCTGGAACGACCATGCTGAGGCGGTCGAGTGGGCCAGAAAGTGCCCTATCGCCTTGCGGAGGGATAAGAGCCTCTCGGGTGTGGGGAACACCAGTTGAAGCGCCGTGTCCCACTGCACTCCAAGGTAAACCAGATCCTGAGCGGGAGTCAGCTGCAACTTCTGTCGGTTGAGAAAAAACCTGGCTGGAGAAAAACGTCTGGCAGTCGTAGGCAGGAGTGCATCGCCCAATCGGGAGAGCTAGCTTTGACCAGCCAGTCATTCAGGTAAGGGTATAGGGGGTGGCCCTCCAGTGGAGGAGACTAGCCGCCGCATTCATCAGCTTCATGAACACACGAGGAGGCAAATTGAGGCAGAAAGGCTACACCTTGTACTGTAAATTGTACGTCATAACAGTGAACCGCAGACATTTCCGATGCGGCTGGTAGATGGGGACATGAATGTATGCATCCTTGAGGTCTAGGGGACACATCCAGTCCCCTGTCCACAGAGACTCTGCTATGTGCGCACGAGTAATCATCTTGAAGCATTCAAGCGGAAAAGACAGGTTGAGAAATGACAGGTCCAGGACTTCCCTCAGGCCAGCCTGGTTGTTCTTGGGTACTGGAAAAATCCTGAAGTAGACTAGCAAGCAGTACCCGGAGTTGGAGGTGGGATGTGAGAAGGAACAGTAGTGAAAAGATGACTTAGTACTGCTTGTCCCACCTGAGAATCAGACCTAGAATTAGTGTCTAGGCAACAGTGTTTTGTAAAGGTGTGTACAGAACTCCAGGTTGCCGCTTTGCAAATGGACTCTAGGGAAACATTTGCAATGAATGCTATGGAAGCCCCAGTGCCTCGAGTAGAATGCGCTCTAGGCTTGAAGGGCAATGCTCTCTTAGCAAGAGTGTAAAAGAGTGTGGTGTATTTGACAATCCACCTAGAGATAAGATTTGGAGACAGGGTCTCCCTCTCTACCTGCTGCCACTGAAACGAAAAACTGATTTGTTTTTCTTAGTGGTCGAGTTCTTTCCATGCAAAACAAGACTGCTCTACGTACATCTAGTGTGTGCAGGCTTCTTTCTCCCATGTTTGAGGGGTTTTGAAAGAACGTTGGTAGTTCTATGGATTGGTTCACATGGAACTTTGAAATTAATTTAGGTGCAAACCTAGGGTGAGTGCGCAGAACCACTTTATCTCTGTGAACTGTAACAAAGGGGTCTAGAACTGAGAGTGCTGATAGTTCACTGGCTCTCCTAATGAAAGTAATGGCTATTAAAAAGGCAGTCTTTGAGGCTTGCTTTATGCATGGGCTCGAAAAGGAGACCCCATAAGTCTAGTCAACACCACATTTAGGTCCCATCCGGGAGCTGGGTTAGAAATGGGAGGGTGAATCCTCTTCACTCCCTCCATGAAAGCATTAATAGCTGGTATCTTAAACCACAACACCTTCTGTTGTGATGTATGTAGGCTGAAAGAGCAGCTAAGTGAACTTTTAGAGTGTTAAAGACTAGGCCTGAGTCAAGTAAATGAGTCAGGTACAAAACAATATGTGTAGGAGAGCATTCAATGGGGTTGATGCTCTTAGAGTTTCACCAGATGACAAAACGCTTCCACTTACTGGAATAGCAATATCGTGTGTTAGGTTTCCTTGCCTCTTTGAGTATGTCCATACATCTCTGAGGGAGTTGCAAGTGCCCAAACTCTATGACCTCAGGAGCCAGGATGCTAACTTCAGTGTTTGCGGGCATGGGTGAAGTGTCTCCCCTTTGTCTTGCGACAACACGTTGTATGGACAAGGCAGTTTCGTTGGAGGAGATAAGGACATCTCCATCAGATAAGCGAACCAAGGTTGGCGAGCCCACATGGGGGCCACCAATATCATTGGGACTAGTTCCTGGTGCATCTTGTGCACTATCTTGTTGAGTAGGGGAGTTGGGGGTGGGGGAGGAAGCATAAACACATTTCCCTGACCATGCTATCCAGAGCCTGTTCCCCCTTGGAACAGGTCTGTGGGTACCTGGAGGCGTACTCTTGGCATTGAGCGTTCTCTATAGATGCAAACAAGTCGATCTCTGGGAAGCCTCATTCTGCGAAAAACACTGGAAACTATGTCTTCGTGTAATCGCCACGCGTACTCCATGTGTAGTGGAAAATCTCTGCTGAGTACGTATGCCAGAAGATTGAGTTCCCATGGAAAATGTTGTGACAACAGGAACATGTGTTTGAGAGCCCACTTCCAAATGTTCTGTGACAGTTTGGACAGCCCTGGAGGGTGAGTGCCCCCTTGCTTGTTCAGATAGTACATGCCGTGGTGCTGTCTTTGAGGATCAGGACCGTCTTTTCCTGCAGTTGTGTCTGAAAAGCTTCCAGTGCTTTGAATACCGCTAACAGTTCCAAAAGGTTTATGTGGTTGGATTCTATGTCTGACGACCAAACTTTGTGTGCTGTCTGTTGAAGCAGGTGAGCTACCCACCCTGTGAGAGATGAGTCTGTAGTTAGAGTGGCCTCCACTGCGGGGGTGGTGAAGGATTTCCCCTTCAAGAGGTTCTCCCTCGACCACCACCGTAGCGAGAGAACAAGGGCTGGAGAGACCACTAGATCGTCCCATTCTCCGCTGGCCTGACACCACTGGCTGCTGAGCCACTGCTGCATTGGATGCATGCGCAAGAGCGCATGAGGAACCAAATAAATGCATGATGCCATCATTCCTAACAGTCACATAGCTTTGCGCACCGCCACCTCTCGACTGGCTACACATTGAGGGATTTGAAACAGAGTGTTTTGGACCCTCTCGTTGTAGGGGAAGACAAGTCATCCTTTGTTTGAATTAGAGCCCCTAGGAACTGCTTGACCTGACTGGGGACTAGGCTGGATTTCTTCTCGTTGATGGAGAATCCCAGACTGAATAAAAGATATATAGTTCTTTGGGTATTTGACAGATATGTTTCGTAGGAGTCCCCTGTTATGAGCCAGTCGTCGAGGTAAGGATACACTTAAATGGATTGCCTGCGCAGGTGTGCTGCTGCCACTGCCAGTACCTTTGTAAATACCCTTGGTGCAGAGGCTATGCCGAAAGGTAGTACTTTGAACTGATAGTGCTTGTCTTGTATCATGAATCTGAAGTATTGTCTGTGCGCCGGAAATATTGAAATATGAAAGTATGCATCTTTCATGTCCAATGTTGCCATGTAATCCCCCTGTGTGAGCAGGGGAATTACCTCTTGCAGAGTGACCATACGAAACTCTTTGGGGCTTCACACATTTGTTCGGTGGACGCAAATCTAGTACATGGCGCATGGTGAGATCCTTTTTGGGTACACTGAATAAATACCCTTGGTTTACCTGTAGAAGAGGTATAACCTCTATGGCACCCTTTTCCTGCAGGGTTTCGACCTCTTGTAGCAGGATGCGCAGATGTTCTGGCATCGGGCGTCTTGCTTGTGGCAGTCTGAACTGGGGGGTCCGGCAGAATTCTATACAATACCTGTGGGCAACGGTTTTTAGCACCCACTGGTCTGTAGTTATTCCCTCCCATGCTTGAAGAAATGATGTTAGCTGGCCCCCGACCGGGGATGCATGGGAGGGGACCCGGAACTGCAGGTCATTTCTGGCCTAAGGCCGAGGAGACTCGAGGGGTAGAATTACAGCCCCTTCCTTTACCACGTTGTTGCCCCCTTGTGGGATATGGGATGGTGTAGCTGCTGGTTCCTTGGGGAGAGGACCAGTTATTTCCAGAGCAGTATTGATTTTGAGGGAAACGTTGGCCACGAAAGGAACGTCTATTCCCGCTCCCCCTTCTTTGTGAAGGTCTCTGGGTGATCTGATCCACAGTCTTAAGGGCGTCATGCTCCTTCTTTAAAGTTTTGAGTGCTTCATCCACTGCCTTTCCAAATAAATGTGTTTCTTAGACTGGTTGATTTATAAGTGTAGCTCGTGTTTCTGGCTTGAAACCAGAGTTCCTTAGCCATGCATGCCTTTTCAGGAGGGTACCCTGAGCCAAAGACCGTCCTGCCATCGCTGCTGCATCCAAAGTATTTTTAGCATACTTTGGTTAACTTGCCTACCCTCTACCACTGTTGAGAGCAGACAGGCTCGGAGTGTTTCAGGGACTTCTGGAAGGCCCTGCTCTAGCTTGGCCCATTGTGCATCAACATAGCTGGCCAACAAAGTTGTATGGTTTGTGATGCGAGTGGAGTAAGCCGCCGCCGCAGTGATCCTTTTCCCCAGAGCGTAAAGTCTCTTACACCCCTTGTTAGGGGGTGCCTCCCCGGTAGATAGGGGAACCCATGCTCTGTTCCTGGTAGTTGTCACAACCAATGAATCTGGAGTAGAATGACCCATGATTTGGGAGTGGTTTCTTACCTGTAACTCCATTTCTCCAGCGTTGGTATCTTTCATGGATTCACATACTTGGAATATTCCCCGTCATCAGGCCTTTGGAAAACTTCGACACTTTAGTGTCCTATCGACATCCTTTTGGGATGGTTACGCACCACCCAATAGGACGTAGGGCATAAATAGACACGCCCCCGTGGCTTCTCCTCAGATTTTAACCTCCAAAATAGAGGCACCAACTAAGTTTGCATTCAGGGGAGGCCGGCGGGCGCATGTGAATCCATGAAAGATACCAACGCTGGAGAAATGGAGTTACAGGTAAGAAACTACTCCCTTCTCCAGCATTGGATCTTTCATGGATTCACATGCTTAGAATAGATTACATAGCAGTATTAATCATACATGGTGGCGTGTAATGCAAACCAATACATTAGGAACGCAACACATACTACCAGCCAGAAAACATTAGCCATTGTAACATTGAAACCGGTAACCCACGCTGTGGAGGCTTACCTTACTGAAAGAGGCGTTGCAGGACTGCACATCCCATCTGTACATCTGCACCATGTTGCTGCTCCAGGCAATAATGCAGAGTAAGGAACAAGTTACTTACCTGTAACTGTTGTTCTCCAGCATGGGTCTGGCATGGACTCACATGCTCATGAATATTCCCCGTCATCAGGCTGGGAATCCTCGGTAAAGAAAAAATCAGTATCAGTTTCGTTTCTGATCTGTCTTTCTTAGTAGTAACCAATCACTGGTCTCTGGGTCATACTGCCCCCAGCCAATGACTGCCCTCTCCTTAAGCCCCGCCCTCGGCAGCCATCTTCAGATTTGGTAGCATGTTAAGTGGCAGTATGACCAAGTGAAGAGCAGCAGAGGGGACGGAGGGAGGGTTCGCATGTGAATCCATGCGAGACCCATGCTGGAGAACAACAGTTACAGGTAAGTAACTTGTTCCTTCTCCAGCATGGGGTCTGGCATGGATTCACATGCTCATTAATATGAGAATACATAGCAGTACACACATGCACAACCAGTGGCAAGGCTCAACATTAAGCATTACATAAAACTCAACATTAAGCATCTCTTACCTCCTCACCAGGCTCACCTTAAGCGAACAGGTTGCGCAGCACTGCCTGGCCGACTCTGGACTCCTCCCTGGAATCCCGGTCGACGCAGTAGAATCTCGTGAAGTTGTGCGTCGACCTCCACGTAGCAGCCCTGCAGATGTCCAGCAGGGGCACACCAGACAAGAACGCTGTGGTAGCAGCGATCGCTCTGGTCGAATGGGCTCTCGGACGGCCGGGCAACAGTCAGTTTGCCAACCGATGACAATGCATGATGCAGCCGGAGAGTCATCTGGAAATGAAAGCCTTCGAGAGAGCCTTCCCTTGGTTCACAGGTCCAAAGTTCACAAACAGCTGTGATGTCTTCCGAAAACTCTTAGTTCGGTCCACGTAGAACTTCAGCGCTCTAGCTACATCCAGCGAGTGCAAAGTCCTCTCGGCCGGCAACGAAGAGGAGACGGGAAAAAGACTGGTAACACCAAGGGCTCGTTGAGATGGAAGTCCGATGGCACCTTGGGCATGAAGGAGGGGTTCATCCTCAGCACCACCCTCGTCTCGTGGAAAGTCAAGTATGGAGGCTTGCAGGAAAGGGCCTGAATCTCTCCCACGCGTCATGCAGAGGCGATGGCCACAAGGAACGCTGTCTTCCTCGATAGAAACTGCAACGGAGCCGAATGCAAGGGCTCGAATGGCAGGCCCATGAGCCTTGTCAGCACCACGTTGAGTACCCACGCCAGGGCTGGAGCCTTCACCGGCAGGAACGATCGGAACAGCCCTTTCATAAACTCCTTCACCAGGCGATGAGACCACAGGGACGACTGTCCTGCAGTTCTGGTGTATCAGGAAATCGCTGCCAGATGTATCTTGATGGAAGCGTGATCTAGTACATTTTTGGCCAGCGACAGTAAGTACGGTAGCACTTGAGGGGCTGTAATCCGTAGAGGGTTAATCTCCTGTGCACGGCACCAGACAGAGAACCTCTTCCACTTGTGTCCGTAGTACTTGAGAGTTGAGGACACCCTGGCCTTTGCAAGAACATCTCTGCAGTCAGCCGGGATATCGTACCCTCCAAACTCTAGTGCTGCAGGATCCAGGTCTGCAAGTTCAGCGACTCCGGGTTGTGATGAAGAATGGTGCCTGTTTCTCTGGAGAGAAGATCTGCGTCCGTCGACAGTTTTACTGGTGGGGACGCTGACAAGTCCAGAAGGTCCGGGAACCATATCTGTCACGGCCACCTCGGTACGACGAGGATCATCCTGCACCGGGACCTCTTGAGTTGGTCGATGAGCCTGAGCAGCAACGGCGGGAACGCATACAGGAACAGGCTGTCCCAGGGGAACGAGAAAGCATCGCCCATGCTCCTCGGCTGGGGAACCTGCTGGCGAACCTCTGGCACTTGGAGTTCGTCGCCGTCGCGAACAGGTCGATTTGGGGTTTGCCCCATCACCGGAAGAGTTGATCCACTTGATCCTGGTGTAGTTCCCACTCGTGGCAAGAGCGCAGCTCCCTGCTGAGCGAGTTGGAAATGGTGTTTTTTATCCTTGCTAGATGAAAAGGCACCATGAACATCCCCTGGGCAACGGCCCAGTGCCACAGATCCTGGGCCTCCTTGGATAGGGCTGGGGATCTGGTTCCTCCCTGCTTCCGGATGTAGAACATCGTGGTGGTGTTGTCGGTGAAGATCCTCACCACCTTGCCCTTGAGGGACGGGAGGAATGACTTGAGGGCCCAGAACACTGCTCGGAGCTCCAGTATGTTGATGTGGAGTGGCCTCTCCTCCGGGAGCCACAGGCCTCTCACGTGAAGATCTCCGGTGTGCACCCCCCCCCTCTCCAGGGAGGCATCCGTCGTCACCGTCAACTGGTATGCTCCAAGTCTGTGCCCGCGGCGAGATGTGCGCGGGGGCCCGACCATCGAATTGCCTGGCGGAATACTTCGTTGAGCAAGATCTTGTCCTCGAAGCTGTCCGTCGCTTGTGTCCAACGGGCGTCGAGGAACTCCTGCAGAGGACGCATCCGAAGCCTGCACAGGCGCACCAGATAGATGCAAGAGGACATCATCCAGAGAAGGGACTTGATGGACCTCACTCTGGCCACGTCTGTGGCCAGCAGACGCTGTACCTTGCCCAGGATGGCCTGCATTCTTTCCTCCGACGGCGAGGCCAACTGCGCTACTGTATTGAGCTTGGCTCCCAGAAACAGCGCGCCCTGCGACAGAACCAGGTGGGATTTGGGGAAGTTGATGGAGAATCCCAGGTCCGTGAGCAGCCGGACGGTCTTTGCCGTGTGTTCGACGGCGAGTTCCCTTGTCCCTCCTCGGAAGAGCCAGTCGTCCAGGTAAGGGTAGACGTGGATCCCCTGCATGCGCAGCCGCGCTGCCACTGGTGCTAGGTACTTGGTGAACACCCTGGGCGCCGACTTCGATCCGAATGGAGGGCCTTGAACTGGTAGTGCCGCCCTTGGACTACGAACCTGAGAAACTTTCGGTGTCCTTTTAAGATGGGGATGTGAAAGTACGCATCCTCCAGATCCAACGACGCTAGGAAGTCGCCTTCCTCCAGCTGTCCCAGCACATGCTGGAGGGTGACCATCCGGAACTTCTGTGCCTTGATGTATTTGTTTAGCCGATGCAAGTCCAGGATGGGACGCCAACCTCCTGTCTTATTTCTGACTAGGAAGTATCTTGAGTATACTCCGGAGCCCCGGAGCCTCTTTGGGACGAGCTCGATGACTCCTTTCTTGAGCATCACCCTTAACTCTAACAGCAGTTGAGGGATGTGGTTTTCCTTCCTGGCCAGGGGCGTAATTCAGGGGCACTTCTTTAGAAATTCCAGTGTGTGCCCATGGGCCAGGGCATCCAGCACCCAATGGTCGGTGGAGATGGATTCCCACACGCTGACAAACTTTGTCAGCCGGCCTCCCACCGGGGTGCTTCGGTGGGGGCCCGATGCGGCGGCCGGTTCAGTCTTGCTTGGAAGCAGCCTTGCCGCCTTGGCCTCCCTGGCGACAACGGCGAGATCCACCTGACTTGCCTCGTCCCCTGTAGACTTCTTACGACGAGGAGCAGGCCGCCTGACGGTAGGACGAGGAGCTGCCACCAAATCCTTTGGAGGCACCTTGCTTGCCTCCTGAGTTCCGAAAGGGCGGCCACTGCTGCTGCAGAACTCCCAAGGCCCGAGCTGTCTCTGTGTCGGTCTTGATGGCCTGTAGCGACTCATCCACAGTCTTTCCAAACAGATTGTTCCCGTCGAAGGGCATGTTCAAAACCTTGGCTTGCACGTCCTGGCGGAAATCCTTCGCTTTGAGCCACCCCCGCCGTCGAAGGCAAACGCTGCTGCCCAACTGGCAGAAACCGGTGTCGGCAATGTCCGTGGCCACAGTTATGGCATGGTCCGATGCCACCTCACCCTCCTGTAGGATTGCCAGGGCCTCTGCCCTCTTATCGTCCGGGAGGAAGTCCCAACAGGGGGGCGATCTTGTACCACAATTCCCTCTCGTAGCGGGCCACAATCGCTAGGGCGTTGGCCGCCTTAATCGTCGACGCCGCCGAAGAGATGACTCATCCCACGGCGTCCAGCTTCTTTCCCTCACCGTCCGGTGGGGAAGTTGAGGATGAAGCCGATGCCCCCCGCTTTCTTCTTGGCCGCTGCTGAGACGACCGAATCCGGGGTCGGCTGCGCCCTAAGGCACAACGGGGCGGCGTCGGGAACCCGGTACTTCTTCTCATACCGGTCCCTCTTGGCAGGTGTTGTGGACGGGTTCTTGAGGAGGGCAAGCCCCTCGTCCCAGATGTCATCCAGCAACGGCACCGCAAGGACCGTCTTCCTCTTGGCCTCGCACCGTTGGTAGAGGAAGCCTTCCTTCTTCTCCTCAGGGCAGAGTTGAAAAAGCTCGGATGCCCTGGCAATCATGGGGTGGAAGGAGCCAATCTCGTCGGGCGGGGACGCCCGAGGAATCTGAGACGGGAGGCCAGTCCCGTCGTACCCGCCGTCGTCACCCGTCCCGGCCGTGTCCGTTCCCGTGTCGTCCCTCGGGATCGGGGAAGGCGACAAAGGCTGAGAAGGCTAAAGGGGCACTGGATGAATTCTCCTCCTCTTGTTCGGAGGGCTTCCCGACTGACCCGGCACAGCTGGGTCGTCCGCCGGGGGTAGGGGCAGTCTCGTCCTTATCTCTGTGCATAAGGCTTGGATTGCCGTCAAAATGGCCGCCGAGTTGTCCTGGGGCTCGGGTTGCGATGGGCGTGCCGGGAGCGACGGTTGTTCCTCCACGGGAACCTCGTGGTCGTTGCCACCCTCGCTCTCATCATCCCCCTCCTCGGGATTCCTCCTGTAGGGCTGGGCCTCTTCCAAATTCTCAGCCAGCTCCTCCTCAGAGGTTGTTTGTGTCCGTAATGGACACCGGCCCCCCCCCTATTTTTCCACCAGGGTCTTCACGGGGGTCTTCTCGATGGGCTTAAAAGAGGATTCCCTCCGCGGAGGCAGGGAACCTCTGGGCCCCGAGGTCGTCTCCACTGGGATAGCCTCCACAGGCTTTGCCAGGGCTGCAGCGACTCCCTCGATAGAGGCCTTAGCTGGGTGGATCAGGGCCTTCGCCGCCTTAGGCGCGCTTGAGGCCTTCGCCTTAGGGGGAGGGTCACCGCCTCGCTCCCCCTCGGCCGGTTCCTTTGGGATCAACCGGGGCTTCTCCAGAAGCTTAGCCGGGTTCTCGGATTTTCTCTTCCCCGAGCCAGAGCGTTGGCTCGCGGTAATTGGCGTCGTTGAAGGTGCGCCCTGCCTGGCAGCCAAGGAGCCCGACCGTTCCTCGATGGGCTTAAAAGAGGATTCCCTCCGCGGAGGCAGGGAACCTCTGGGCCCCGAGGTCGTCTCCACTGGGATAGCCTCCACAGGCTTTGCCAGGGCTGCAGCGACTCCCTCGATAGAGGCCTTAGCTGGGTGGATCAGGGCCTTCGCCGCCTTAGGCGCGCTTGAGGCCTTCGCCTTAGGGGGGGGTCACCGCCTCGCTCCCCCTCGGCCGGTTCCTTTGGAATCAACCGGGGCTTCTCCAGAAGCTTAGCCGGGTTCTCGGATTTTCTCTTCCCCGAGCCAGAGCGTTGGCTCGCGGTAATTGGCGTCGTTGAAGGTGCGCCCTGCCTGGCAGCCAAGGAGCCCGACCGTTCCGCGCTCCCGGTGCCCGCGGACTCGCGGTGCTTTGCCTTCTGTCGGGCCCTCGTCGCCGGGGCGCCCTCACAGGACTTAGAAGACCGCTCGGACTTCTTCTTCTTCTCACCTGCTGGGCTCTTGCCTTCCAGCCAGTTGGAGAGGCGAGTCCGGCGATCCCTCATAGTCCGATCCGACATGTTCATGCAAAACGCACAGTCCTTCACGTGCGTTTTGTCCTCGTCGAGGCAATAAAGGCATTTCGAACGCTCGTCCTCCTTGAACACATTTTGTAGGTTGCATCCAGGGAAGATCCTGAACAGTTTGCTGGGAGTCGAGCTTCCCTTTTCCTGGGCCATGTTCTTCTCGTCCACGAGGTAGGCCTCAGAAACTTCTGGAATCCTCCAAGAAGCGTAACTCGATAAAAACTTCACCCTTGAGGGGCGTAGATAAATCCGAAACGGGTCCCCCTTGATTGGAAGTAGAAACGGTGGAGCTTGAGGCTCGATAGACCGAAAAATTTGATAAATCTCTTTGAAAAAGCGCAAAACGCAGTAAAAGCTCGAGAGCTATAAGACGAGGACTCCCAACACTTGAGAGTGCGGTAAAAATCTGAGGATGGCTGCCGAGGGCATGGCTTAGGGAGAGGGCAGTCATTGGCTGGGGGCAGTATGGCCCAGAGACCAGTGATTGATTACAACTAAGAAAGACAGATCAGAAACGAAACTGATACTGATTTTTTCTTTACCGAGGATTCCCAGCCTGACGACGGGGAATATTCATGAGCATGTGAATCCATGCCAGACCCTATGCTGGAGAAATGTATGCGGCACCGACCAGGAGGCCGCTTGACAGATGTCCGCCAGCGGAATCCCCGACCATAATGCCGCTGATGACACGGTGGATCTCGTTGAGTGCGCCTTCGGGCGCATCTCCAAAGGCTTTCCCACCTTAGAGTGACAGAAGGAAATGGCCGATGAGACCCAGCGCGATAGGCCTTGCTTGGAGATTGCCCTTCCCTATACTGAAGGTCCATAAGCCACAAACAGTTGTCTTGAACGGCTGAATTCCTGAGTACGACTTAGATAAAATTTAAATGCCCTTTTAACGTCCAGCGTATGCAGCACCTTTTCTGCCGATGAGGAAGCCGAAGCGAAGAATGATGGTAGCACAATAGAAAAGAGTTTATGAAACTTAGTTGGCACCTTTGGAATAAAGTGCGGGTTAGTAGCTAACACCATCTTGTCTCTGAAGAAATGTAAGTACGGATGCTCAATCACTAGAGCTTGCAACTCCGATATTCTTCTTGCTGAAGTAATGGCCACTAAAAATGCCATCTTCCACGACAAAATTTTCAGGGGCGTCGACGACATAGGTTCAAACTGAGCTTTCATCAGAGCCGATAGCACCAGATTGACACTCCAGCCAGGAGGGAACTTCTTGGCATGAGGAAAAGTCTGAAACAATCCGCTTAGAAAATGTTTAACGAGACGATCATTGAATAGTGGGGTAGCATGCCTCTTCCGAGTGAATCTAGAAATGGCAGCCAGGTGAACCTTTATGGAGCAGAATGCCAAACCTTCCTTTGCCAAGTGTAGTAAGTAGGGCAGAATTTGCTCCGATGTAATGCTATTCCAGGCTGATCCTTACACCACACACAAAACCTTTTCCATTTGCATGCATAGGAGACATTCATGGACGAAGCTCTAGCCGCCTCTAAAATGCGGCGACAGTCCCTAGGAATGTTTAGTAATCCAAATTCGGAGAAGTCGGGAGCCAAGCCGTCAGGCTGAGAGAGCCCGGGTCGTGGTGACAAACTGACCCCTTGTCTTGACACAGAAGGTCCGGCGTGACTTGAAACCATCACAGGTTCTGCTACGGATAGATGGAACAAGTCTGAGAACCATGGCTGCCTGGCCCAGCAAGGGGCCACCAGAATTACACAGCATGGGTATTTCTGAATCCACTGGAGGGTCCGCCGAATGAGCGGAAACGGAGGGAATGTGTACGCGAACCTGCCCGTCCACGGGAACGAGAACGCATCCCCCAGCGAATTTGGCTGAGGCCATCTGCTGGCAAACTGCATGCACTTTTTGTTCTCTCGGATGGTGAAGAGATCCAGTGAAGGACGACCCCATTTCTTGAAAATGCTCGACACCTGCTGATCCTTCAGTTGCCACTTGTGGAGCTGGTTCATTTCCCTGCTGAGAGAGTCTGCCTGTACATTCATCACCCCTGGTAGATGAAACGCCATAATATTGATGTCTTGTTTGAGGGCCCAATGCCATAGCTCCTGAGCGCCTCTCGAGAGCGTTCTGGAATGCTTGCCCCCCTGCTTCCTGAGGTAAAACATTGTGGTTGTATTGTCTGTCAAAACCCTCACGACCGAACCTCGTATGTGCTGCAAAAACGATTTTAGAGCCCAATGAACCGCTCTCAGTTCCAGCACATTGATATAAAGACTCGATTCGACTGGAGACCACCGACCTTGAACTTGGAAGGACTCCAGATGAGCTCCCCACCCTGTTTGAGAGGCATCCGTCACAATTGTAGCTTGAAATTCCGGCTCCAGTAACGGCATTCCTCGGGTCAGATTGTCCGAGAGCTGCCACCACCGAAGCGCTTCCTGCAAGTCGCTGTTGATCACCACCTTGTCGGACCATAGTCCGCGACTTTGAGCCCACCGGTCTGCCAGAAATTCCTGCACCGGTCTCATGAAGAGGACAGTTCTTCACCAACGGAATACATGATGCTATCGCTCCCAGAAGCGACATGTAGTTCCTGACCGATACTCTTGTTCCGACTCTCCACTCTACCGCTTTCTGCTTGAGTTTTTGAATTCTCTCGTCAGAAGGCTTCACCAGACCCGACTGAGTCTGGAATTCCGCATCCAAAAACACCAAGCTCCTGGAGGGAGACAGAAATGATTTTTCGAAGTTGACCGCGATGCCCAACCGTTGCAACAGCTGCATGGTAACGTTAAGACTTGCCTGTGTTACCGCCGGAGACGAGCCCCCTATCAGCCAGTCGTCCAGGTAAGGATAGACGTGATGACCTTCTCGTCGGAGTCACGCCGCCACCGGCGCTAAACATTTCGTAAACGTCCTGGGAGACGATTTTATACCGAACGGGAGCACACGGATGTTAGGGAGAATTCTCTGTAAGGCTAATTTCCCAAACCTAGTGAGTCCCCCAGCAGCTTTGCTGGATTTTTGGGGTTTATTTTTTTCTCTCCTGCTAAGAGTGAGATTCTTTTGCTCCCACTCTTAGACATGATTTGAGGTGTTCCTTTAACTTTCCATGTGTTTTTTGGGCTATGGGGTCTTTTACTCCATAGGATCTCATGTGTTTTTTTGATGTGGGTTACACAGCACCCTCTGTGCCGTAACCCAGGGGTGTCGTAGCGACCCCCCCAAAATAGACTCTATACCCTGGGACTGACTACTGTCTCCCAGGGCATGTAAAGTCACCATTGGCTTTGCTAGTCCCAAATTATGAACAGAAACCAGTACAAACCATCATATTGTGGACGTACTGGTCGGGGCAATTCGATTGCCCCGGGGTCTGTTGTTCGAGGGGGCACGTCTCAGTCCCCCCTCATCGAGTTTTGGCTGGTGGCAGTGGATACTACTTTTTATATTCGACCGCACATATATCTCTATGGGATTTTCCCATTGTTCAAGGCTACCAACTTTAATTATTTAATTCTTATAGCCTCGAACATACCGCTGGTTTATTTATTTAATATTCATTCGCCGGTTGGTATTATTTGCCAGAACTCGATTCTAAAATGGCGTCTGTGTTCTCTTCTGTGACTCCAACCCAAGTCGAGCCCTTTGTTCCACTTTTTGGTGGGCTTCTCCACAGAAGCCTCCAAAAGTGTTGCCACTCTATCTGGGTACCACAGGGGGTGTGGGAGGGGGTTTAGGCACCCTGGACTGAGTTACCTTGGTAACTCAAGTCGCACTCTTGTGTGATTGGCCCAAGTAGTGAGCCGGCCGGCTCACCACTTAGCATGTTTGATTGACAGCTAGGCTGAGTGAATGGGGGTGTGCTGCATAAAAGCAGGGCTTTGGGGACTGGAACTTCAGAAGTCGCCACAGGACCTAAGAATTCGAGGAGGGAGAAGCTGAGCCGGCCTGCAACGACGACCCCACCGGTGGAGCCCTGCTGAACCGTCTCACCACTTTTCCCAATGACAGAGGAGATCTCCACCCCGGAGAGTCTTCTTCCTTCGACTGGTGGGGATAACCAGTCTACCTTCTTTTCGCCTTCCTGGAGCATCTCGTGGCCGCCTTGCCTGTGCCAAGCACCCCGGCAACCGGGATACCATGTTTTCACCATTACCGCGAACCGAAAGGGTAGTACCTTTGTACCGGAGAACTCCGCGGCTGGTTTCTTCCCTGGCAGTGCAACGACCTTCATCCTTCCTCCATGACGAGATCTTCTCTTCCTCTGGACGACGCTGCGACTTGCATCCGCTGCCAGGAACAACTGCCCCCGCTGGAGGATCCTCTCCATTTAAGGTACCGTGTTCTGCCTGGCTTCCCTTGCAACCGTTTAAACGGGGTGTATTAAATCCTCGTCTCTCGAACCTGGGTTAGCCTGGGACACCTTAGCTAACTTTTCTGCACTGAACTAAACCTTTTTCGAACTACCTCCACAAACTTCGAAGACTCTGTGTAACTGTCTGATCTTGGGCATCTTCCGCCCGGCTCCCTTGAAAGTGGGCCTGGCGCCTTAACTTCCTTGCTCACCAGTAGACTGTGCCTTCCTAAACTTGCTGTGGTTCTTTAAAAAGTGTTTAGTGTGTATGCTTCCATAATTCTGCTTTTCCCTCCCTTTTCATTTAACTTGTTGGAGTGCCATCGAACGTTAAGCGCTCACCTCTGTCTGGAAATAAGTGGTGTTAACTAAGACTTGTCCAACAAGTAATCAGGGATGTACATATGATAATAGTGATTGTGTTTTGAACTTATCTTACCAATTTAGTGCTAGTGTGTTTTATAAGAGTGTGTTAAATAAATAAGTATATACTTTACACCCAAGCTCTGGTCAGTGTTTGCTTGTGCTACTGTATTTCTGTATCTATTTTGTATGCTCTGTATACTGCCTAACTCTTCTTGAGGGAAGTCTGACTGCTCAGCCACAGCTACCAAGTGAATCTGTGTGGTACAGACTGCTACCAAGTGGGTTTACTGCCAAACACCTGGAGTCTTAAATCTTTTGCAGTGGTCCCTAAGGGAACTGCATAGGTTTCTGCCTAACAACGGAATTGATAAGGATTCTGACCCACCACAAACCGTAGGAATTTTCTGTGTCGTCGACGCATAGGTATGCGGAAATACGCGTCTTGCAAATCCAACGACGCCAGAAATTCTCCTGGCTGCACGGACCGGATGACTTCCTGAAGCGTAAGCATCTTGAACTTCAGGCGTTGCAGAGTCTTGTTCAAGGCACAAAGGTCCAGAATGGGTCGCCACTTGCCGTTGGGTTTTTTGACCACGAAGTAACGGGAGTAAACCCCCCGACCTCCGACCTCTCGCGGCCACTGGAACCAATTCTATAGCCCCTTTCTGCAGCATAAGTACAACCTCCTGCTGTAAGATGTGAAGATGAGGGTTCGCAGAATACACGGGAGGAATGGGAAGTGGTGAGTCCTTGAATTCTAGAGAGTGGCCCAGCCTGACCGTGTCCAATACCCAACGGTCCGATGTAATTTTCTCCCATTCGTCGACATGTAGGGCCACTCTGCCTCCCAGGACATCTCGAAGACTGTCATTGCTGCAACTTTGTTTGCTTACTCTTGGTGGAAGAAGGCTGTCCTTCTCTCCTTCTGGATGTTGGAAAATCACAGCTTCTTCGTGTAGCCTGAACTGCTAGTCTGTATCCTTGTGAGGAGTATCCAGACCGATTGTAGCTTCGGTCTCTGGATGCGGCAAATCGAGTGTTCCCCGAAGCTCCACGGAAGGGACGAAAAGGCCAAAACACTCGCCCGCTTTGTAAAGCTCCCAGTGACCTCGCTGTAACTGAGTCCTTTCATGCCTTTGAGGGCTTCCTCTATTTTTTCCCAAACAATCGTTCAACCTCACAGGGCATATCCAGCACCTTGTAATGGACCTCCGTCCTAAAGTCTGTGCACTTTAGCCAGGCCTGCCTCCTTAGTACCACACCATTATTTATCAGCTTGAACGCCGATTCTGCTAAATCTACAACGATGTTAATGCTGTGATTTGATGCCTCCTCACCTTCACGCACCAGTAGCATGGCTGCCTTTCGGTGTTCTTCGGGTAGATAATCTAATATGGGGGCCAGGCAATGCCACATTTCGCGGTCGCAGCGTGCCATAATCACTAACAAGTTAGCGGCCTTGACTGTCGTCGCCCCCACTGTTAAGACCTTCTTTCCAAAGGCATCTTGCCTTCTAGTTTCACTGTCAGGAGGTGTTATACACTTGTACTGTGTTCTGGCTTTCCTGCTAGCCGCCGCTGACACCACTGATTCAGGAGAAGGTTGTGCAACCGAACACTTTGGCATACAGTCCGGGGCGTTGAATTTTTTCTCTAGCCTGCCCTTAACGGCAGGTTCTGAAAATGGATGGTGCATGGTACGTAAACCTTCTTGCCAAACATGGTCCAGGATCGGAACGGAGAAAACCGCTTTTCACAGAAACACTCTTTCTGTTCTTCCTCTGGGGTCAGACCAAACTCAACACAGGCTTTTGCCATCATGGTATGAAAAGCCCCAATGTCATCCGGGGGAGACGGTTGCGCCGGACTCCTAGGAGCCTCTATTTCTCCGTCAGACTCCCACGTTGGGTCTCTTGATGGTGACGATGAAATGTCCGAGATGGAGTCCCTAGGACCTTGGTCAGACTCAGGGTCCTGTAGCTCACCCTCCTCCGGGTGGGAACGAGACGGTTCTGTGCTCATCGGCCGGGAAGCTGGCAACTCAGCTGTCGACGCTGAATGCGGAGGGGCACCTGATGCGTCGTCAATAGGTGTAACCGGAGGCGTGCCCAAGGAGGAAGTCTGGCATCCAGCTGCCTTAACAGGGACTGCATTGTAGATAACACCTGAAGAGACAGTCCCAACTGCAGATTCAACAGAGGAGACGCAGGTGGAACATTCTGCGCTCCCGCTGTTGTCGAAGGGCCCACGCACTGTAAGCCAAGATTTGCTGGATGAACCACAGGTTCTTGTTCCTCCTCCATTGACGACACAGAGAGGGCGGACTCCTGTTGCAGTAGGGTATCCGGTAGAATGGCGTCATACGCCGAAGGCTGCCAAGATCCTGGTACATCGACCGTCGACAATGAAAACCTGGGGCCCTCGTTGACTGCCGCCACTGGGGCCGACGACACCACTGTATAGACCGATAGTGCAGCCGGCAGTGAAGCCGTCGACGACAGGACTCCTGTTGATGGTGCTGACAGTTGTGGCACAGACTTGTTAGGCGATCCCGCCTTTTTCAAGTCTCTGGACAGGTGCTTCGAGGATTCTCTACTCGAGGAAGACCTATGATGGTCTCCTGAGGAGGGGCGTCTCGAAGAGTCCTTTTGGTCCTTTTTCGAAGAAGTAGAAGATTTTTCAGGCTTTCGGGAGTGGTCAGATTGACCATGTTTTGACGATGAATGAGCCCCTTTCGTCAGATGTTTCCCCGAAGAGAGACGACTCTTTTCTGTAGGCTGTGGCTTCTTTGCCAGAGGCTCAGCCGACACCGCACAGCGAGGAACTGCGGGGGAAGGACTCTCCGATAGCAGACTGCACACCGATCCTACCTCAGATGGAGGGTAGGTCCCTTCGTTCAGCAACGATATCAGACGCCTATTGCAGTCCTTTCTACGAGAAACCTTTGCAGATGTCACAGGTATCCGCAGAGTCATGAGGGTAGAGGCAATAGAGGCAGTCCATGTGCCCGTCCCCTTCATAAACCTTTTTCTCCCTGTACGTAGCACATGGGCGAAACAACGCTTTCCCTGACATTGGGAAAGAAGTGGCTATAACCTACAAAAGAGTAGAAAAACACGAGGTGATCCCGACACTTTGGCGACGGTTGAAATCTGAGGAGAAGCCGCAGGGCGGGTCTATTTATGCCCTATGTCCTATTGGGTGGTGCGTAAGCGTCCCGAAAGGATGTTGATAGGACACTTAAGTGTCAACGTTTTCCAAAGGAAAACGCTTTAAAAAAGGCCGAGGGTTCCCGGCCTGACGACGGGGAATATTCTAAGCATGTGCATCCACGAAAGATCCAATGCTGGAGAAAAAGGGGGTCAGAGGGGGAGGGTCGAAAAAGTTTTCTACCCTCTGATTCACTGCTCTAGTAAGTGCAGGTGTCAATAAAGAAGGGGCCAATCGCTTCTCGGTTGAATTTAGTAGATGAATAGCTTGACTGGCAGGTGGTTTTGCTTTTAAAATGTCCTCCACAAAATCAGCTTCCGGAACGGCCTCCTGATTAGCAATGTTGAAGTGTTCCGCTGCTTTCCTCAATGAGGCCTGTCGAGTGGGGGTGGTTGGAGGGGAGTCCAAGCACAAGGCATTAGGTTCCGTTGTTGGAGTAGGTGACTGCCAAGGGCGAGGATCAATGGGGTCTGGGTCTACTCCCCAACCCTAAGTGGAGTCCAAATGAACCTCCCCAGAGTCAGCAAAGGGATCTTCATCTTGAGCTTCCTCCTCAGTGAGGTCATAAATATATTCCACTTCTTCTTCATCTTGAGTAGGGCCAGCTTAGCCACAGGGAGAGGGGGATTTTCCTCCCTAGCTCTCTTGGGTGTGGACTTCTCAGAGAGTTACACAAACCTCTCTAGCCTGTCCATGCATCCTTCACATGTTTCTCTGGTCCAAACAGATGAACCAGAGCGGTCCATGGGTGGAAAGGGCTATTCTAGTGGATCTTCTGTCTGCAACCGTCGAGATTTCTTCTTTAACGTCGAAGAAATCCTTTTGGAAGCTTCCGAGAAGTCTTTCTGGGGTTCCGGCGGTTGACGCGTGTCCCTTTGTTTGTCTGTGGGCCTTTCCGGAGGTTGCGGTAAATCCTTCGACCTATCTCTGGATTTCGATGAATCCCGGTGCTTGACCTTGGGTTTCGATGAATCCTTGGGCCGATGCTTCCGATAATCCGCCAAAATGATCCTGGCAATGCTTTTGGTAATCACTTCAGAATCAGGAAGTTCTAAAAGTTTGGGCCTCTGGTTGCGCGACTACTTTCGGCGGAACCGGGGCCTTTTTGGACATGGATGCTTTCTTTCGATGCGTCTCCATGGATTCCTGAGTATTGGGGGCAGCGCCCTTCGATTTAGAGGGCCCAGTCGCAAGCCGCTTTCGCGGTTGCGGTGGGCTGCCGATCCTGACGGTTGGCGGGCAGGCCCGAAGTTATCGGTGTGCCCGTTGGCGCTATGGATCGTTTTGACTGTTTTGTCAAAGACGTCCCTGGGGTTGTGTTTTTAGTGTGTAAAACGTGTGCATCTTTGTCGCTGGGGTGTACATTCCCCGTAGCAGGACCCGAGTCTTCCCTAGCAGGGCCCGGGGACAGATGACGCGGAGCGAGAGTGCTCCGCTGAGAGGCCCATTGCCTCCGAATCAGAGGCTTGTTCGTTCACTCAGCCCCTTGTCACAATCCGCGGTTGTGGCAGCGGGAGAGCTAGACTCGGCCTGCGACATTCCGTAGGCCGCCCACCGCTTAACACAGCGCTCCTTCAAAGTTTTCAGGCGCAGGAGCTTGCAGTGAAACAAGAGATGTACTTTTACTGATTTGTGGTAACCACAAAAATATAGGAGGAACCGGTCAATTCAATTGTATGGCCTGTTCTCTTGAATTGGTTAAAGAGAAAAGGATATGGGTTGCATAATCCTAGCAATCACTAAATGAATCAGCCGCTAGGTACATATAACCACACTTTCAAGACGTTATGTCTAAATTACTAAAAAAGGAGGAGGAGCTTGCAGGCCACACAAACCGTCTCGTTGTGGTTAAGGGGCAAACGCCAATTACATTTACGGTGTTTATCTTTCCAAGGGAATTTGGCCTTACAAGAAGGACAAAACTTAAATGGAGTCATCTCCATAGCTGAGGGAATAGAAAGTGACGAAAAGACCCAGGGAACAAAGAGAGAGGAAAGGGAAAGGCATTCTCATAAAGGGAAATGTCCACCCTGACCCCACTCTCCCTACTGTGTAGGCCGGCCATAAGGCCTGGCTTTGTGGTCGGCAGCGCCAACCGGGACACTGTCCAGCCGTCCCCTTAGTCCATTCACTGTGGCGCAGCAGAGGCTGCCCAGAGGTGACTTAGAGGTAGCAGAACAGATCTTCAACGGACAGTTTGGTGTACATAGACCTCAACCAGACAACAGATGCCATGATTGAGGGGAGGAGATGCCAGGTGACGTGTGCAAGTCAAACAAATGTAATATGAGAGTCAAAATACCTGGAGAGAACAGGGTGGGTAGCCACACAGGAGAAGTGGGATATGTTGCTTGGCAGCATCTTCAGCCAGACACAGAGAACAACAGAGGCATCCAGGCGCCATTGTACAAGAGTGAAAGAAATGGAAAGTGTAATTGTGCAAGAAATGCTAACTTCCCTCCCCTTTCACCCACAGGGAAGAAACATCAGAAGGGACAACAGGGTCTCCTATAAAGCTGAGAACATGTTAGACATTCAAACTCTTACTGGGACAGAGCAATAAGGGATTTGTGCTGAGTTGAGGGCCCACACTACCTTCCCACTTACGGTACTCTTCCCAGGGGGAAAACTGAGAAATATCAGCTACAGTCAGTCACATCATAAAGCCTACTTTCTGCTCACAAGGAAGATATGATTGTAATAGTAATTGTTTATTTGTAAAGCGCTTATACACAAGTGAAGTGCTTCAAAGCACTTCAAGGCGGGAAGGGAACAAGGGTATACAGTCGTCATTCTTAGGCCTTGAAGATTCCGAATGATCATAACTAGCATACTAGGCCAGAGGCATATCTACTAGTGAGTGCATGACATAGAGTGGGGGGAAGAGGGAGGGGAGGGAAAAGGACATACAGAACAATAAACTAACATACTAGGTTGTGCAAGTGCGCAGACAGGAAGTGCGAGGGAGGGGGAAACAAGTGTGCCCCGTCCAGCAGGGGCCTGGGTTAAGTGCAGAGTGGTTGCCCCTCTCATGGAACATATTCCAAGTGCAGTAGTGCCAAGCAGAGTGCAGAAGCCCGGAGGCAAGCGCAGGACTGGCGGGGGAGCCTGGGACCCGTATGGCTCTGGAGGTGCACCAGGCGATCAGTTAGCAAACTGAGCAGGTTGGGAAGAGATAGAAGAAAGGAAGCAGGAGAGGAAGAGAAAGGAGGTTAGCAGGGGCGAGGGAGAGCGAAAGAGTAAGAAAAGAAGATGATCCTGAGGAGTTTCCAGAACTTAAGGAGGTCCGGCTCAAGATGGAGAGAGGCAGGGAGGCTGTTCCTGAGGGAGGCACCTGCAGAGGATAAGGATCTACCCTCTGGAGACGGTGTGCCTCTAGGGGAATGTGAGAAAAGGTAGAATACCTTTGAGGAGGTGCAGCTGGTAGTGGGACTTTTTGGACATGTCCGAGATGTGGGAGGAGAAGGAGAGAGAGTTGAAGATGACCCCCACATTTTTTGCCTTACTGGTGGGTGAGGGTGCAGTATCAAGGGAAGTCGGCCAGAGAGAGAGTGGGAAAGCGGGAGCAGGGGTCCCAATGAGGATGATCTCTGTGTTACTGGCATTAAGGGAGAGATCATTAGCAGCACACCAGGACTGAATTGCGGAAACACAGTAAGGAATTAGCGAGGACGAGGAAGAGGCAGAGGGTAGCCTGAAAGAGAACTGTGTGTCATCCGCATAACACTAAAAGTTGGAGGTGAAGGCAGATATCTTGTGGGCCAAAGGGGCCATCTAGACATTGAAAAATCAGGGGGATAGATTTAGACCCCTGGGGACACCACAAGTGGAGAGAGTGATAGCGGAGAGAAAGGACCCAAGTTCCACCTGGGAACGACGGTCAGAGAGAAATGACGGTAGCCACGCCAGGGTCTGATCTGGGGATCACGGAGAGGGCGATCAGGAAGTTGTGGTTCACTGTATCGAAAGCAGAGGAAAGGTCAAGGAGAATGAGGACAGAGGGAGAGTTAGAATCAAGATTTGAGAGAAGGTCTTAACAGGTGTTCAGAAGAGCAGTTTCCATGCCTCTGGATGCTCTAAAGCCAGGTAAAGAAAATTGGGTGCTCCCTGATTTTTTGTTTTCGAGGGATCAATCTTGAAAAATAGGATGAGCGTTTAGAAACAAAAGAAAACCCCTCAAGATTGATTACCCCTCTCTTAGTTCCCTGTTGTTCAGCAGGCCAATGGCACGTATTATACTTTCGTTAAGTAGAAGGACAGGATCTCGGTGAAAGTTAAATTCTCAAACTCTTTGTAATTTTATTAATATATGAACAATCATTTAAAAACAAATAGTCAAACACAGTAAAACAATGGACCGTAAATGCAGAAATGGGGTTAGTAAGTGACATTAGTGTGTCACCTCTATTTTTGCCCATACATATTATATACTGATGGAGACATTAGAAAACAGTTATCTTTTTTTCTAATGTATCAGTTGCCAATCTTGTACCACATATATGTCACATATAGTTTTAGGAAACCTTCAATGGGGTATTCCAACACAGATAGATGATGTTTGATGTTAATGCTTCTTCAAAAGTCGTCATATGTTTCGGCCTTCATTGTCCATACTGCACTATCCCTAGTGCTGTTGATATGATGTTTTTTGAGGCCATCTTCAGGACGATAACTTGCTTTAAATCAAGAGTTCAATTCTAACCCAAACGATCTTGTGGTCATTTCCACTCTACAAAAGATATATAAAAGACAACAATGTCAGGAGCTTATACTAAAATTAACTTTCTTTGGAGATGCTGTCTGGGCATCTATCTGCTGAGCCCTATTCGTGCACTGACCTGTATAACAAAACACTGCTCTGAGACTTGAGCTTGGTTGTGCCCGACTTGTTTACTCAAGTCTGTCTTCTTGGGGGCCATGGGGCTACCTGTTCAGTAACAATTGTTTCAATTTACCTGTTTTTACTTTATACATATATACTGTTATTTGACTACATGTGCCACATCTATTTACTAACTCACCTGCAGCTTTTTCCGATCTGTATGGTGTTGTATCTTCTTTATTTCTTTGTTTTTACTTCCAGACTGATGGTCATGGAGATAACCAACAGATTCAGTGTGTACGTTGAGAGATTACCAACTTTTCCAGGAGTTTGCCAAGGAAAGGAGTGATGGAGATCCAGAGATAGTTTGCCGGAATAGAATGGTCAGCAGAGAATTTCTTGAGCAGAAGGTGCACAAGAGAATGCTTGAGATAAGTGGGGAAAACTCCAGTGGCGAAGGAGAGGTTGCAGAGGTCTGCCATGGCTGGAGCTAATATTGTCCTTCATGTTTTTCGAGGGGCAAGGGTCCACCTGTTTGGAGGAGGCTTTCATAGGCCGGACTTGTCTAGAAACATCCTCAGGTGTGACAGGGAGAGGGAGCTTGGTGAGGGCAGCCGAGGGGGGCCCAAGAGATGATGGTGCACGAGTGGGTGTGGAGGAGAGAGAGGACATGATGCCCTCTGTTTTGGCAGTGAAGTGCGCAGCCAGGGCCCTGCAAAAGGGCCTGGGTGGGTGCAATACAGGATAAGGCTGCAGTAGGGGTGGCCAGTTCCTTACAGACTTTGAAAAGTTTGCTGTGCGTTTGGATGTCGTGGAGATGCAGACTTGAATATGGACTCTTTTCTTGAACCAGATGCAGAGTCTATATTGCCTCTGCAGAAGGCGGAAGGCCAGCTTATCAGAGGGTGCACCTGAAGATCCCCATTTCCGTTCCGCAGCGCTGCATTTGCGTTTAGGGTCAGCCAAATCCGAGTCGTACCAAGAGCTACACTTTGTGGCAGGCTTCAGTCAGACCCTCATGACAGGGGCAAGGTTTTTCCAGAGTATTGGAGATGGAAAGGTGAAAGTTAGAGAGGACTGTGTCAGGGTGGGAATCAGCTGCAAGAATAGGAGGAAGGGAGTAGGTGGAGGCAAAGGCAGCCACTGACACATTTTTGATGGGTCGGAAGACCTTGTAGGTGGGGGGCAGTGCATGGTGTGCCAGTGCTAAAGGAAAGGAAAGCTTCAAGTGAGAGGAGAGAAGAGAGTGATCTGTCCAGGAGACCGTGAGAGGGATGTCTGTGGAGATGAGAGCATCCAAGGTGTGTACTGCAGGGTGCGTCGGACCAGAGGGTAGAATGGAGAGATCGAGTCACATAGGTTGCGGAAAGCTCCTGAAGAGACAGGAGAGAAGAGATGGATGTTGAGATCGCCCAGCAGGAGGAGTTGGGTGGAGGAGGAAAGGAGAGAAGAGGCCAGGTAAACCCATTCCGAGAGGAAGAGGGTGGACTGGCCCAGCGGCCTATAGAAGGTGGCCAGAGGAGAGAAAGGAGGAGAGGGAGAGGGAGAGACTGCAGACCAGGCTTTTGAAGGAGGTATAGGCCTGAATGGGAATGGTGGAAACAGGGAATCTACTATCAGAGCAACTCACCCTCCAGGCCCTTTGTGCCTGGGCTCAGAGAGGTTCTTGTAGCCTTCAGGAAACCTGTGACAGAGCTGTCCTTAAACTAGGTCTCAGTGAGAGCAAGAGCATCAAGGTCCAGGTTTTCAAGGAGGTGGCAGATATCAGAGGAGTGCTTGACTGCGGAGCGAGAGTTAAGCAGGGCATCCTGAAGTAGATTTCCATTTTTGAAGGATTTATAGGGGGATTGGGGTGTGTGTGCAGGGGACAGACGTCCCCCTCCTAAGCGGAGCTGGTGCCTGAAAAATAGAGGCAAGAGAGGGCAGAGGGGCTGTAGGGAGTGCAGGCAAGGGAGTCGGGACAGTACTAGATGGCAAGGGAGCCAGTGAAGGAGGGGCCACAGTCCCCCTCGTAAGCAGCACAGGTGCCTGAGTGGTGATGTTATGATCAGCTGCACACTTTTGACAATCTGAATTAAGTGCTATTTTTAGGTGGGCTGTTGGCTGGACTCATTCAACTGCTGCTATTCTTTGAAAGGAAGATCGCTTTGTGAAGCCCCGCCCCCTTAACGCGGATCTGTTATTTAAACTGGGGCATGCACGCATTTGGCACGCGCATTTGGAAGTGCGCTTTTTAAGTTACGTTATTTTGCTTATAAAGTGCCTAGGGCATCCAGGCGCTGAACAGAGGGACAGAGTTATGAGGCAGAGATTTCCGACGTCACAGGTTACTTTACATAAACAACCTAGTCTTTAGTGATTTCCTGAAGGCAAGATGGTTCCCTTCCTTCCGAAGGGATTCTGGCAACTCATTCCAGGCCCGTGCTACCAAAACCAGGAAAGAGCAGCCGTTTCCCCAGGCTCTTTTGAATCGATTTACTCTGAGGAGACGTGCCTTAGCTGAGCGAAGATTCCTGATAGGTTGATTGATTACTACCTTCTCTTTGAGATATTGGGGGGCAATCCCAAAAATGCACTTGTGACCTAAGGTTAGCAACTTGAAAAGAACCCTAGCTGCCACCGGTAGTCAATGCAGCTCTCTCCGCGCAGTAGACACTGGTTCTCTCCATGCTATGTGATGGACTATGCACACCTTTTTAGATTTTCTGGAGTTTTTGTATAGCATCCTTGCTGGCACCTCCCACTAGGGAGTGTCAGTAATCCAGGCGCGGTAATATATTAGCCCGTGCCAGTTTTGCACAGTTATCCTTAGTGATCATGGGACCAACCAATTTCAATACTCTAAGGTAATAATTGGTATTCCTTGCAATGTAGTCCACATGGGCGTCCGCATTCAGGTCAAGCCTCCATGTATGTACCTAGAGTGCTTTTGGCTGTCCTACCTGTCGGAAGCTACATTATTGGACTCATTCAACTGCTGCTTTTCTTTGAAAGGAAGATCGCTTTGTGAAGCCCCGCAGTGTTGACCTGGATCTGTTATTTAAACTGGGGCATGCGCGCATTTGGCACACGCGCATTTGGCAATGCACGGTGCGCTGCGTTCTACCTTTGCTCCCATCTTTAATTTTTTCCTTTGAAAGGGTCTCCCTTCAGAGAGCTTGTTGGTGTTTTAGTCGCCTTGTCAATATTCCCTGTATGGTAAGGTAAGGTAAGTAGGGCTGCTGGTAATCTGTTACCTCTGTCTGTACGGAATAACATACTACCAGGATCCTGTTTGTGGTCTCCACAATGTTCATACCATACATGGGTAAAGTGTCCACTTATTGTCTGTTGTCAAATCTCCTTTTCAGGAGTTTGGACAGTGCTTCTTTCCCTCATTGATAGGTGTGCTGTATCATGTTGCTACTTCCCTAGATACTTATTGAAACATGTCTACGAGAGATGTGCCTGACGTTGATTGTCTGGATGCGACTTATGCCATGGAGGTTCTGCCCACGCTAAAACCCCTTAGGCGGGGGAGACGTATCTGTCCACCGCATGTTATCACTAGAGCTGCCACTTGCGACAAAACTAACACATTGACCTCCTATTTCCCTAAGGTACATTTGATGGAGCGGATGAAGAAAGTGAAAGCACCACAGGAAATTGTTGCTGAGTTAAATTTGACTCTAGTTTGACTGGGATCTAAACTTATCGAATGTGCTATTGCAGGGCCTGCTCAGTCGAGCCCGGTGGTTGTCGAAGTGGGTGAGGACACAAATCCGGCATATAATCCTGGGCCGATTACAACACTACCCAACAAGTTTGTCTATGATGACATCCAGGGTGCAGTGGGTAGTACCCGTGACACTGAAGTAGGATTAACTGAAACCCTGCCATGGTGCATCGCTCTGCCCTGGATGTGCAGGATTGCCCCATCGGGTAAAATCCCGATCTTGATATAATTACTGATATCCCTGAGGTTGAATATATGGGGGATTTGATGGACAACTCATCCACGTTAAGCCCCTCATGTATTGATCCCCACTCTCTATTTGAAGTATGTCCTCATACATCCTTAATTGTCGATACCATTCAGGCCAGTAATGTAAACCTGAATGATCTTGCCTCGACGGGTATAGATTTGTCTGTCTGTGCCAATACGTCTATGGAGCCAATTGCAGAAGTAATGAGTGACCAAGATGTGAATGATGTGAGCTCAAATGACATATTCTTGGCTTTTGATTGCTTGTTTACAAGTCTCATTGCGAAGTGTTAGAATAAAGAGAATAAAATCGATATACAATCCATTCTTCTCCACAAATTAACCGCGTTTGGAAAACATAAGAGATAAGAGCTGCAATACTGTGTTGTCTGGATACTTTCCTACTACACTTCGGCCTACTTTTCTGGCGCCAGTTGTGCAGTGTACCAATACAATTGTTGCTAGCTCTGGGACAGCTTTATCCACTAAACGTCAAACAGTTAAAAGGAAAGTTAAACCTGTTTCTCAAGCTTATATGTATGCTAAAAGAGTAAAAACACAGAAAAATGTATGCATATTGCCGGGACTCTGTGTACCTGCAATATTGCCCTCTTCAACTATCTCTCCCAGTGCTATGAACTCTGTTACCTCTGATATACAGTTCGGGCAGTGCCTGTGTCTACTGATAATGTTCACGTGGGTAAGGAGGGATCTGCGTTGGTTTCATCTGTAACTGCAAACACTGGTCCCCATATTTTTTATGGAAACACTATTCAAAATTCCACAATGGTACATTTAGGTTAACAAGTTATTAGTGCCCCAAGTTCTTCTGATAAGGTTGTTCAATCTACATTACCCGACCTTTGGGTAGCCCAGTCGCAGCCTCCTCCTTTGTCCACCTCTATCCCCAACCTTACTCCCACAATCGCCTCTAATATACAAGCTTTACAGATACAATCTGTGTCTATAAAGGAGTATAGCCCCCCCCCTTTGATCTAGGGTACTTAGCATCCTTCATGCTGTAGCTGCACTACGTGTGATTCTATCTGATGATATTAAAATTGTGGACCAGATAGAACACATTTCTATTAGCATTGCAAACATATGGTTCAGATCTGACGCCACGTTAGACTATGTCCTGAAATATGAGACCGAGCTCTAAAGGCTGGGATTTAATTGTAATATTGTATACCTCTTGCCAGATAAACATAGCCCACCTGAGCCTGTCATTATGTTCTCAGAATAACAAAAAGTGTTCATTTTATCCCATTACCTCAGTAGCATCTAAAGGAAATGTAGGAAAATCAGTCAACTCATTGACTGTGTGTGATATTTACTCCAATTTGATTAATGTACCTGTATCAGGTGCACCGTCTTCGGGGGCATGTGCAGTCCCCTCTGGTGACACTTTAAACAGTGTAAGAATGGATCCTAGTGACGGTTACTGGCAATGGTTGCCCGCTGCCTTTAAATCAAATTTTTCCTTGTCGTTGCGATGACAGTAATGTCTTATGCTTCTGGAATATGCAGGGGTTCGCTCACCTTTTTGGAGCAGATGGACTGTGTTCCATAATTACCTGTTTGCTATGATAGCTCTCCAGGAAACATGGCTTACAGAGAACATTCATCTGGATAGCTGTAACACGATACAGAAACTAGCTATTAAAGGGTTGCTGGGCCTACCAAAGGGCGGTTTATTGATATCAGTCCGGCACCCTTGGCTGATGTTACCTGGCTTGACGGATTTAGTTCAAGGGGACAAAATTTCACACGGTACAATTGCCTTCATTGTGATTAATGTATATGACCCCCCAAATTGTATTGCCACCAAGATGAATGCTGTTCGTGTAAAACGCATTATGGAAGCAAATGTGGAACTCCTCCCGATTTGGTTAATGGGCGATTTTAATGCTGATTTTGATACTAAGGATATTGTTCCCATGGGGAGGACAGTCTCTTCTCCAGTAAGAAACTGTATCTAAACCCCAAGCTCGCATATGGGGTACCCTGCTGAAATCATATGGGATGGTGTGTCTAAATGGCCTATATGCGGTTGATATTAGGCAAGCGTATACTCCGATATGCAGGAACAGTGCCTCACCATAGATTATATTTTTGTAAACCAATTGGGTTTATCTTTGACGGAGGACATGGCAATCTTACCAAGGGAAGAAAGTGATCATCTCCCGTTATTTGTTCTTTTTAGCCCTCTTCTGATAAATATGCCTTCTTGTCATTATGATCTGAATGGGGACATATTTGTAAATCAGAGTGGAAATCGGATTCATTGGAATCCCCACAATCTGGATAAAGGGCAAATCTCTTACCCATGTTTACTGAAAAATTCTCAAGTGCCGACACTACCTCCCGGTTGCCCTCTGCATAATCTTTTCTACACTGACTATGATTGTTAGTGAGTTTAAAAAGAAACAAGGACAGTACAAGAGCCCATATGAGCGCTGTAGTAAAGCGCTATCTAAACGTATTCATTTTGATCCAGCTATCTCGGTGGTATTACCCAAATTGTTCGAACAATTGTTCGAATGAACAATTGACCTAATTTAAAGGGTCCGAATTGGCCTTTTCACAATTGACCAAATATATATATCGGTTTGGTGATATATATATATGGGATACATTACTCACCATAATCGTATTTCTGATGCTTGTATCTGCTTAGATTCACATGCTGTGCATAGGCCGACATCTAGCGGAAGCTGCGGAGTGTTACAGTTTGTTTTTCGAAACTCAAAAATGGGAGTCGACACAGGGCGTGCCAGTAATACTATCCCTAGTGTGACGTCCACTGTACCCATGATCCCTCACGCGTCTAGGACCCTCATATTGTGTTTTTTTATGACATGAGGTAGCATGAGGAGTAGCGTGAGTACAGATAATCCAAGCAGATAGATAGATAGATTACAAGCATCCATGCGCCTTCTCTCAGAGGGGAGGAAGGGTGGGTCGCATGTGAATCTAAGCAGATACAAGCATCAGAAATACGATTACGGTGAGTAATGTATCCCTTCTGAGGCTTGTGGAATCTGCTTAGATCACATGCTGTGCATAGATTAGCGAGCAGTGTTAGAAGAAGGAGGTGGGATGTGAGAAGGGTCATGAGCAAATAAATGTCTTAGAACAGCTTGTCCCACTTGACTATCTGTCTTGGAATGGGCGTCAATGCAGTAGTGCTGAGTAAAGGTGTGAATAGAGCTCCAAGTAGCTGCTTTTGCAAATGGTGTCAAGGGGTACATTTGCAATGAAAGCCAGAGTGGCCCCAATGCCTCTTGTAGAGTGGGCTCTTGGCGCGAAAGGCAACCTTTTTCAGAAAGGGAGTAACACAGCTGGAAACAGTTAACAATCCACTTAGAGATGGCACCTTTAGAGACGCGATCTCCCTCTTTGCCTGTAGCTACGGAGACAAACAGTTGGTCTGTTTTCCTTAGCGGTCTGGTCTTATTTACATAGTATAGGTCCGCCCTACGCACATCTAGGGTGAGGGGGACGGGCTCTATAGCTTCTTTCTTCAGTAGTTCTTCCACCTCTTGAAGAAGAATGGAGAGGTGTTGCGGTGTCATGCGCCGGTTCCGTGGGGGTTTGTACTTCGGGGAACCGTTGAACTCGATGCAGTATCCGTGGGCTATGGTGGATAATACCCAACGGTCTGACGTGATTCCCTCCCATGCTGAAAGGAACGATGTTAGCCGGCCCCCGACCGGTGATGCATGGGAGGGGACCCGAATTTTCGGGTCATTTGCTGGTATTGGGCGTGGAACCTCTGGGGCTGGAGCCACGACCTCTTCCTTTGCCACGGCGTTGGCCTCTTTGACTGAACTGGGTGTTACCCTGGTTGGTAGGCCAGTTGGAGGCAGAGTAATATTGTTGTTGTTGGTTCTGCTGCTGTCTTTGGCCACGAAAGGAGCGTTTATTACCATAGCCTCGCCTGTTAGGGGGCCTAGAAATTTGATCAAGAGTCTTGATGGTATCAAACTCTTTTTTAGCATGTTCTAGGGCCTCATCTACTGCTTTCCCAAACAGATGCGTCTGTTCAATGGGTTTATTTATGAGGGAGGCTTGGGTTTCGGGCTTAAAACCTGAATTGCGTAGCCAAACGTGGCGCTTGAGAAGTATTCCCTGCACTAGGGAGCGGCCAGCCGTCTCAGCGGCATCTAGGGAGTTTTTAACGATGCCCTGGTTTACCAGTGTGCCCTCTGATATTATAGCTAGCAGGCGTGAACGCAGAGGTTCAGGTGCTTCCTCTGCTTCGCTGCGCAGCTTGTTCCACTGTGCATCTGCGTAGCTAGCTAAAAGTGAGTTATTATTAGCAATTCTAGTAGAGAAGGCGGCGGAGGTCGTGATTCTCTTCCCCAGTGCGTAGAGTTTTTTGCCTTCTTTGTCTGGAGGTGCTTCACTAGTGGACAGTGGCACCCCTGCTCTTTTTCTTGTGTTGGTAACCACAAGGGAGTCCGGAATAGAGTGTCCTCTGATGTATAAAGGGTCAGAGGATGAAGGGCTGAAGAGCTTTTCTATTCTAGGGTTGACCCCTCTTACTAAAGCTGGGTTAGTAAGGGAAGGAGAAATTCTTCTTTTAATAGAAGCCAGGAGTGGAATAGATTGGCTAACAGGGGCTTTTTCTTTGATGACTTTTTCTACAAAGTCAATGTCTGGAAGAGTTTCCCCTGTATCAATCTCAAAATGCGCTGCTGCCTTGCGCAATAGTGCATTGAGGGAAGGTTGGTCATCTATGGGAGAGGAGTTCCCATGTGAATCCTTGAGAGGAGAAGGGAGAAAGACATCAGGGTCTGAATGTACTGATGGGGATTGCCAAGGCTGCACTGACGGTGAATGCCAGGGCTGCGAGGTAGCTGTATCCTCTTCAAACCCTGTAGGAGTGGTGTAAGGATCTTCTTCGAACCCCTCTTCCTCAAGTTCTACCTCTTCTTCTCCACCCAAACACTCCTCATCTTCTTGGAGGTATTGCTCCTCCTCAGTGAGGTCAACCAGCCTAGGAATCTTGACTCTAAGGTCATCCTGTGGCCATTCTCTTTGTCTTTTGTGAGTGGGTGGGTCTTGGTTTCCTAGAAACCTTTCCATTTTCTCCATGCAAGAATGGAGTCTTTCAAGGGTCTCATGGGGTACCCCTGAATAGTCTAGAGGGGGGAAATTAGTGTTTTCGCCTTCGAATCGTTTCGAACGCTCCCACAACGTCGACGAGAGGTTCCCGTCCCCTTCTGAAAAGCCTTCAGGTAGTTCGGAAGCGTCCTTTGGAGAAAGGGGCAGTTCCTGGCTACTTTTGTGTTTTTTCGATGCGGTATTCGACGTTTGTTTCGTCGTCCGCGTACGTTCGTCTTCGGCGACAATTCTCGCTAGGCTCTCGGCCACGATTTTGTCCGTCGAGGGCTTTGGTGTCGACGTTGTGTGCGTTGCGCGTTGTACCTCGACGGTCGCTCTATGGAGCGTTGCGTCGGATGTTTTTGGGGTAGCGCCCGTGTTAGATGGAAGCCCAATCGCTGGTCGCGGCTGCGTTTGCGGGTGGGGCTTGTGACCTTTACGGTCTGCGGTAGACGCCGGAGTGCCCTGCGTCCCCTTCGGCGCTGATGGATCCTTCGTTCTCGACGAAGAAGAGCCGTGGGTAGTGTGTTTAGCCTTATGGGGTTTGTTTGCGTCCTTGTCGCCGGGGTGTTCATCCCCATAAGCAGGGCGTGATCCGAGCCCGTCGGGGCCGGGGACGGACGACGAGGAGCGTGAGCGCTCCTTCTGGGGGTTCATGACTTCCGTAACGGACGTCGAGTTATCGCACTCCTCGTCACTTTCAGTAACAGCGGCAGCGGGTGAGGAAACTGACTTCGACATCGCGTAGTCCGCCCACCTCTTAACCCTACGTTCTTTAAGAGTCCTGGGTTTTAAGAGCTTGCAGGCTGCGCAGCTGTTCTCTATGTGATCGAGGGGTAAGCAACGATTACAGAGCTTGTGCTTATCTTTCCAAGTATATTTGCCCCTGCAGCGTGGGCAAAACTTAAATGGTGTCCTCTCCATAGCTGAGGCAATAATAGCTGGCGATAACAACCCCAAGGGAAAGAAAAGGGAGAAAGAAAGACATTCTCAAAGAGAAGAGACAAAGTTCTAAACCCCACTCTCCCTACTGTAAGTTGGCCGTCGAGGCCAGGCCACGTGTTCGGCAGCTCCGAAGGATCTCCTCCGCTCTTCCTCTCCGTCGAAAATAGTTCGGCGGAGAAACAGCTTCACAGCTAACGTCGAGGGGGAGGGATCGTTACCAGTATATTAAGTTATGACAAAAGGACCGAGGTCCGTGGTAAGTATAGCAATGTCTCTCTAGGAGCTCCGCGAAAGGCGACCAGAAACTGGGCGGAAAAAAACAATCTGAGGGACCTCGACGCGTGAGGGATTGTGGGTACAACGCACGTCACTATAGGGATAGTGTTACAGACACGCCTTGTCGACGTCCCCTTTTCGACTACGAAAAACAAAATGCAATACTCCGCAGTGACCACTGGATGTCGGACCTATGCACAGCATGTGATTCTAAGCAGATTAACAAACATCAGAAATATATATATGGGATACATTACTCACCATAATCGTATTTCTGATGCTTGTATCTGCTTAGATTCACATGCTGTGCATAGGCCGACATCTAGCGGAAGCTGCGGAGTGTTACAGTTTGTTTTTCGAAACTCAAAAATGGGAGTCGACACAGGGCGTGCCAGTAATACTATCCCTAGTGTGACGTCCACTGTACCCATGATCCCTCACGCGTCTAGGACCCTCATATTGTGTTTTTTTATGACATGAGGTAGCATGAGGAGTAGCGTGAGTACAGATAATCCAAGCAGATAGATAGATAGATTACAAGCATCCATGCGCCTTCTCTCAGAGGGGAGGAAGGGTGGGTCGCATGTGAATCTAAGCAGATACAAGCATCAGAAATACGATTACGGTGAGTAATGTATCCCTTCTGAGGCTTGTGGAATCTGCTTAGATCACATGCTGTGCATAGATTAGCGAGCAGTGTTAGAAGAAGGAGGTGGGATGTGAGAAGGGTCATGAGCAAATAAATGTCTTAGAACAGCTTGTCCCACTTGACTATCTGTCTTGGAATGGGCGTCAATGCAGTAGTGCTGAGTAAAGGTGTGAATAGAGCTCCAAGTAGCTGCTTTTGCAAATGGTGTCAAGGGGTACATTTGCAATGAAAGCCAGAGTGGCCCCAATGCCTCTTGTAGAGTGGGCTCTTGGCGCGAAAGGCAACCTTTTTCAGAAAGGGAGTAACACAGCTGGAAACAGTTAACAATCCACTTAGAGATGGCACCTTTAGAGACGCGATCTCCCTCTTTGCCTGTAGCTACGGAGACAAACAGTTGGTCTGTTTTCCTTAGCGGTCTGGTCTTATTTACATAGTATAGGTCCGCCCTACGCACATCTAGGGTGTGTAGTTTCACCTCAGCCAAGCTTTGTGGGTCTTGGAAGAAAGCCAGAAGCTCGATGGACTGGTTCACGTGGAATTTAGAAATAAACTTAGGTGAGAACCTAGGGTGTGTACGTAAAACCAGTTTATCTTTATGAACCGTAAGGAAAGGATCCTGCACTGACAGAGCCTGAATTTCACTGACCCTTCTTATAGATGTAATTGCTACTAAGAAGGCTGTCTTATAAGTCAGGTGTTTGAGACTGCTTTTATGCATGGGCTCGAATGGGGGGCCCATATGTTTAGATAGCACCACATTAAGGTCCCATCCTGGTGGTGGGTTTGAAATTGGAGGGTGAAGTCTCTTTACTCCTTGCATGAAGGCTTTAACGACTGGTACTTTCCACCACGACACCTTGTTATGGGAGGTGGTGTATGCTGACAGAGCTGCCAGGTGTACCTTCAGTGAATTAAAAACCAACCCTGCGTCCAGCAGGTGGAGCATGTATGTGACAATTGTGGAAGGAGTGCAATCAACTGGGTTGATTTGCTTATTCTGGCACCAGATAACACATCTTTTCCATTTGTCAAAGTAGCAGTGCCTCGTGTTTGGCATCCTAGATTCCCTTAGGATGTCCATACATCTCTGCAGTAAATTTAGATGACCAAACTCTATGACCTCAGGAGCCATGCTGCCAGGTTCATTGAGTTGGGTTGAGGATGCACCTTCTGACCTTGGTGCTGGGCCAATAAGTTGTGCCAGCCTGGGAGTTTGATGGGTTCGTATACCGCTAGTCTGAGTAAGTGCGGGAACCACGGTTGACTCACCCACATGGGAGCAACTAGGACGAGCGTCATCAATTCTCTGTTCATCTTGTTGACCACCTTCCTGATGAGAAGTGTTGGTGGAAAAGCGTACGAAAACATCCCTGACCAGTTCATCCACAGGGCGTTGCCCTGGGAGTCTGGTTCGAGGAACCTGGATGCGAATCCTGGGCATTGTCTGTTTTTGCTTGTGAATAGGTCTATAGTGGGGAAACCCCACTGAGAGAAGAGATTTTCTATGATTTCTCTGTGTAAACACCATTCGTGTTCCTCTGGGAGGGGGTATCTGCTCAAAGCGTCCGCCAGAGAATTGAGAATTGAGATCCCCTGGAACATGTTGAGATGACAGGAATATGTTCCGTCTGAGTGCCCATATCCAAATTTTCTGGGCAAGCTTGGACAGATTTGGCGAACGAGTCCCTCCTTGTTTGTTCAGGTAAAACATGGCTGTTGTGCTGTCTGTCCGGATCTGCACTGACAGATTCAACAGGTACTGACAGATTCAACAGGTAGGGCTCGAACGCTTGAAGCGCTCTGAATACTGCCAGAAGCTCTAACAGATTGATAGGATTCTTGGCTACTGAGTGAGACCAGAGACCCTGAGCAGTGTGGTGGAGATGGTGTGCTACCCACCCTGACAGGCATGCGTCCGTCGTGACTACAGCCTGTATCTCGGGATCGTAAAAGGGTTTCCCCTTGGACAGATTTGCTCTTGTCCACCAGTGAAGGCTTTGTACAAGTGTTGGCGAAACGACCACTAGATCATCCCACTGACCACTTGCCTGAGACCACTGTTTCACCAACCATTCCTGCATGGGACGCAGGCGTGCGTGGGGGACCAGGTAAATACATGACGCCATCATGCCCAGCAAACGCATAGCTTTGCATACCGTTATCTAGCGACCGGCCTCATATTGTGAAATTTGCAGCAGTATATTCCGAAATCTTACCTCTGATGGAAAGGCCAACCCCCTCTTGTGTGTTTAGGACATCTCCTAGGAACTGTTTGGAGGTGCTTGGCACTAGACTTGATTTTTTCTCGTTTATGGAGAAACCTAATTCGAAGAGGAGGTCGATCGTTCTTTGAATGTTTGTTCTGCAAATTACTGGGGTCTCCCCCGTGATGAGCCAGTTGTCCAGGTAAGGGTACACTGGGATTGCCTCCCTGGTGTGCCGCCGCCACCGCCAGTACCTTGGTGAATACCCTTGGAGCCGAGGCTATCCCGAAGGGCAGTACCTTGAACTGGTAGTGCTGACTGTCCACCTTGAAGCGCAAGTATCTTCTGTGCGCTGGGAACATGGAAATATGAAAATAGGCATCTTTCATGTCCAATGTTGGCATGTAATCCCCCTTTTTTAAGAGGGGATTACCTCTTGGAGAGTAGTCATGCAAAATCTTTGGGGCTTGATATACTTTGCAGGCCGTAAATCCAATACTGGGCGCATTGTCAAATCTTTTTTTGGCACAAGGAAGTAAGTTGAATAAATACCCTTGTTTACCTGGTGTCCCGGGATGAGTTCTATCGCGTCCTTTGCTAGAAAGATTGGCGATTTCTTCGAGGAGGATCTTCTGGTGTATAATGAGTGTACTCTTTGTCGTGGAGGGTGGTTTCCGTGACGCTCTAAGAGTTCTATGCAGTATCCTGCGGACACTAAGGACAGCACCCATCTGTCTGATGTGATCCCTTCCCAAGCTTGGATGAAGTTGGAAATGCGTCCCCCTATTGGGGACGCGTGAGAAGGGACCCTGAACGGAACGTCACTGTTTTGGCGGAGGCGTGCTGCCGCCTCTCCTGGGACTGCCTCTACCCCTACCACGACCTCTCTTGTTACCCCTGCCATAACCCTGGGTAGACTGCTGGTTGTTGTTGTTCCATATGTACCCTGCCCCTGGGAGTAATTGGAGCCTCTCTGGGAATTTTGGCCGCATGGGCGACGGAAATTGCCATTCCCCCTTTGATTCGGGGTTTGTTGGTTAATTGGCCTGGGGATTTAAGAGTCTCGTACTCATCCTTGGCATTTAGCGCGTCCTCTACCGCCTTGCCAAACAGTAGATCGGGCTCTACCGGTTTGTCTATTAAAGATGCTTGGGTCTCGGGTTTGAACCCTGATTGCCTTAACCAAGCATGTCTTTTGATAACAGTGCTCTCTGCTATCAATCTGTCTGCGTTGTCCGCGGCATCAAAGGTTGCTTTTAAGATGCAACCGGACACGGCTCTTCACTCCGACGCAACCCTTGCCAACTGGCTTTTTAAGGGTTCTGGGGCGGAGTCGATAAGTGCTGCGACTTCTTCCCACTGGTGGCAGTTGTCCCTCGCCAGTAGGGTAGTGGAGTTGGCAATCCTTGCCTGGTAGGCAAAAGTGGAGGCTACTTTCCTACCCAAACCATAACTCTTTTTTTCTCTCCTCATCAGGAGGAGCTTCAGAAGATGACAGGGGCATTCCTGCACTCTTTTGGGTGTTTTTCACTACCAGGGAGTCCGGTTTCAGATGCCCCCTTATGTACAGTGGGTCTGATTGGGCTGCCCTGAATAGTTTCTCGATCCTGGGGTTTACCGCCATGGTGAGGTTAGGATTTACAAGGGAAGGGTCTGTTCTCCTTTGTATAGATTTGAGGATAGGGATGGCCTGGGCAACAGGTCTCCTTTCTCCCACTAATTCCTCGGCAAAGTCCCTCTCTTCCTGTGCTCCCTGGGTGTCAATGTGGAAGTGTTCTGCTGCCCTGGACAGAACTTCATTCAGGAGAGGTTGGTTGTCGACAGGGGAGTCGGTAACAGGGGGTTCTTTGTCTACTGGGGAGTCTACCCTGTAAGTTTCTGGGTCGTTATCATCCCCATAGTAGCCCGTCCCAGTTTGGTCTCCCAACATGCCCAAATCTGGATCTTCAATAAAAGGTGGATCCTCATTATATTGAGAGTAGGGCTGTATACAGAAAGGGTCCCAAGACCGTGTTGGTGTTTCAACCCGGGACTTCTTACTTGGGGGTATCAGGACCCTAGAGCCTGAGGGTGATGCCCCGTCAGGGGTATATGAAAGGATTCCTGGCATAGAAGTCTGCCAATTATGACATCCTAGACATAACTTTGTCTATGTCGTCACTAGACCATTCCTTCGAGCTGGGAATGACTCTTTCCTGGGAGAGATTCCCTTTTCTATCTGCAGGGGTCTTTAAAATGACAGAAGACTGTGACCTATCTGACTGCTTCTGGGGTGTGGAAGAAGGTAGAGAATGCTTCTTTTGTTGTTTCCCCCCCCCCCACGTGGGTGGAAGAGTGTTTTCCCTGTTGTTTCGCCCCTTCGGAGCTTTTCGACGTCTGACGTCGAGGTTTCGGGGGTAGTGTCCCTATTTCTCGAGTGTGGAGGTTGGGACTCGGGAACCGCCATTACGCGGTCTGCTGATGCCGACTCCTGGAGTGCGGCCTGGGGGTAGAGGTCGGCTTCGTCTTCCGACGATCGAACCTCCGTTACCTTAGGGAGCGAGGCACTTTTGGCAACAGTGGATGGCTGCCTGGAGTCATGCGGCGATCTAGATCGAGAACGCCCAGAGGAGGCCGATTCGGTGGACCGTTCTCTGTGTGCCTCTTTCCGAGAACTAGACGAGCGTGTCGAGTCTCGGTGGGACTTCGCGTGTTTGGTGGAAGTGCTGTGGGTAGCGCTCGTGTCCCCGGGGGTTTTCCCCATAGCCGCCTTGCCGGACGACCTTCTGAGGTCGGGTACTTGCGCTTGGCTGTCTCTCGACGCCACGTTGCCCTCGCCGTCCGAAAGCACGGCGTCGCTGCCATTGCTGAAGGCGCCTTCCGCTGCCATGGCCTCTTGACGCCTGGCGTGGTGGGCCCAACGCTTGATTGAACGGTCCTTTAGTGTTTTCGGTGTAAACCTACTACCCGCTCTGCAGTTCGCCTCGGGGTGGTCCCTCGGCAAGCAGAGGTTGCACGTGGCATGTCTGTCAACCCAAGGGTACTTGCTGTTGTACTTGGGGCAAAATTGGAAAGGGGTACCCTCCATACGCACCTTGTGGCAGCGGGCTAGTGTGTGTAGGAATATATATAAGGAAAAGTGCCTATATCTATAGAATGTAGAGATGTGTGCCACCCCCCACTCTCCCTACTTGTAGGGCCGAGGCCAGAGGCCTTCCAAGGCCCGGGCCGAGGCCAGAGGCCTTCCGAGGCCCTAGTCCGTTGTGCAGCTGTCGACGGGTGATTTGTATCTCCGGCGTCGAGTGTCGAAGTCGGTGTCTCGACGTTGGGGGTGGAGAAATGGTGAAATATTAGTATTTTTCTTAAGAATTATGGCTAAGGCCAGGGAACTCCGTGGGATGCTTCCAACCAGTATGGCGGAAAAAAATAATCTGAGGGTCCTAGACGCGTGAGGGATCATGGGTAAAGTGAACGTCATACTAGGGATAGTATTACTGGCACGCCCTGTGTCGACGCCCATTTTTGAGATTCGAAAAACAAACTAATACTCTGCAGCTTGTACTAGATGTCGGCCTATGCACAGCATGTGATCTAAGAAAATTCCACAAGCCTCAGAAATATATGGGATACATTACTCACCGTAATCGTATTTCTGATGCTTGTATCTGCTTAGATTCACATGCTGTGCATAGGCCGACATCTAGTGGAAGCTGCGGAGTATTACAGTTTGTTTTTCGAAAATCGAAAATGGGCGTCGACACAGGCGTGCCAGTAATACTATCCCTAGTGTGACGTCCACTGTACCCAAGATCCCTCACGCGTCTAGGATCCTCAGATTGTATTTTTTCTGACATGAGGAAGCATGAGGAGTAGCGTGAGTACAGATAATCCAAGCAGATAGACAGAAAGGTAAGACTACAAGCAATCATGCGCCTTCTCTCGGAGGGGAGGAAGGGTGGGTCGCATGTGAATCTAAGCAGATACAAGCATCAGAAATACGATTACGGTGAGTAATGTATCCCTTCTGAGGCTTGTGGAATCTGCTTAGATCACATGCTGTGCATAGATTAGCGAGCAGTACCAGAAGAAGGAGGTGGGATGTGAGAAGGGTCATGAGCAAACAGGTGTCTTAGAACCGCTTGTCCCACTTGTGTATCTGTCTTGAAATGAGTGTCAATGCAGTAATGCTGAGTAAAAGTGTGAATAGAGCTCCAAGTAGCTGCTTTGCAAATGGTGTCGAGGGGAACATTTGCAATGAAAGCCAGAGTGGCACCAATGCCTCTAGTAGAGTGGGCCCTTGGCGTAAAAGGCAGAGTATTTTCAGAAAGAGAGTAACACAGCTGTATACAGTTGATAATCCACTTCGAGATAGCGCCCTTAGAGACGCGATCCCCCTCTCTGCCTGTAGCTACGGAGACAAACAGTTGATCTGTTTTCCTTAGCGGTCTGGTTTTATTTACATAGTATAGGACCGCCCTACGCACATCTAGGGTGTGTAGTTTCACCTCAGCCGAGCTTTGCGGGTTTTGGAAGAAAGCCGGAAGCTCGATGGACTGGTTTACATGGAACTTGGATATGAATTTAGGTGAGAACCTAGGGTGTGTGCGTAAAACCAGTTTGTCCTTGTGGATAGTAAAGAAAGGATCCTGCACTGACAGAGCCTGAATTTCACTGACCCTTCTTATGGAGGTAATGGCTACTAAGAAGGCCGTTTTATAAGTCAGGTGTTTGAGACTACTTTTATGCATGGGTTCGAATGGGGGTCCCATGAGCTTAGCTAGCACCACGTTGAGGTCCCATCCTGGCGGTGGGTTCGAAATAGGAGGGTGAAGTCTCTTTACTCCTTCCATGAAGGCTTTAACCACTGGTACTTTCCACCACGAGACCTTGTTATGGGATGTGGTGTAAGCCGAGAGGGCTGCCAGGTGTACTTTCAGCGAGTTAAAAACCAACCCTGCATCCAGCAGGTGGAGCATGTATGTCACAACGTTGGAAGGAGTGCAATCAACCGGGTTGATTTGTTTATTCTGGCACCAGATAACGAATCTTTTCCACTTATCAAAGTAACAGTGCCTTGTATTTGGTTTCCTGGACTCTTTTAGAATGTCCATACACCTCTGTGGTAATTTGAGATGTCCAAACTCTATGACTTCAGGAGCCATGCTGCTAGGTTCATAGAGTTGGGTTCCTGATGCACTGTTTGACCCTGTTGCTGGGACAGTAGGTTGTACCAGGCTGGGAGTCTGATGGGCTCGCACACCGCCATCCTGCGTAGGTGTGGAAACCATGGTTGTCTCGCCCACATGGGAGCAACTAGGATGAGCGTCATCGATTCCTTGTTCATTTTGTACACCACTTTCCTGATGAGAGGAGTTGGTGGAAAAGCGTACGCAAACATCCCTGACCAGTTCATCCACAGGGCATTCCCTTGGGAGTCTGGCTGGGGGAACCTGGATGCAAATCCTGGGCATTGTTTGTTTTCGCTTGTGGCGAATAGGTCTATAGTGGGGAAACCCCACTGAGAGAAGAGATCTTCTACTACGTTTCTGTGAAGGACCCATTCGTGTTCTTCTGGGAGGGAGTCTCTGCTTAGAGCATCCGCTAGGGAATTGAGCTCCCCTGGAACATGTTGTGATGACAGGAAGATGTTCCGTCTGAGTGCCCATATCCATATTTTCTGGGCAAGCTTGGACAGATTTGGCGAACGAGTCCCCCCTTGCTTGTTCAGATAGAACATGGCTGTCGTGCTGTCCGTCCTGATCTGCACCGACAAGTTCAGTAGATGGGGCTCGAACGCCTTTAGCGCTCGGAATACTGCCAGAAGCTCTAGCAGATTGATGTGGTTCTTGGCTACTGAGTGAGACCAGAGACCCTGAGCTGTGTGGTGGAGATGGTGAGCTCCTCACCCAGTCAGGCATGCATCTGTAGTCACCACGGCTTGTACTTCGGGATCGTAAAAGGGTTTCCCCTTTGCGAGATTCTCTCTTGTCCACCAGTGTAGGCTCTGTACGAGTGTTGGCGAAACGACCACTAGATCGTCCCACTGACCACTTGCCTGAGACCACTGTTTCGCCAACCATTCTTGCATGGGACGCATGCGCAGACGCGCGTGGGGGACCAGGTAAATGCATGACGCCATCATGCCCAGTAACCGCATAGCTTTGCGTACTGTTATCTGTTGACCTGACTGATAATGCGGAATTTGCCGAAGTATATTCCGAATTCTCTCTTCCGAAGGGAAGGTCAATCCTTTCTGAGTATCTAGGATAGCTCCTAGAAACTGTTTTGAGGTGCTTGGCACCAGACTTGACTTTTTCTCGTTGATAGAGAAGCCTAATTCGTGGAGGAGGTCGATAGTCCTCTGAATGTTTGACCTGCAAATTCCTGGGGTTTCCCCCGTCATGAGCCAGTCGTCCAGATAAGGGTACACCGGGATTGCCTCCCTGCGTAGGTGTGCAGCTGCCACCGCCAGTACCTTGGTGAATACCCTTGGTGCTGAAGCTATCCCGAAGGGCAGTACCTTGAATTGGTAGTGGCGACTGTCCACCTTGAAGCGTAAGTACTTTCTGTGCGCTGGGAGCATGGAAATATGAAAATAAGCATCTTTCATATCCAAGGTTGCCATGTAATCCCCCTTTTTTAGGAGGGGGATTACCTCTTGTAGCGTGGTCATACGGAATTTTTGGGGCTTGACATACTTGTTGGCAGGCCGTAAGTCCAATACTGGGCGCATTGTCAAATCTTTCTTTGGCACAAGGAAGTAAGTTGAATAGATACCCTTGTTTACCTGGTGTCCTGGGACGAGTTCTATCGCGTCCTTTTTTAGCAGAATGGCGATCTCCTCGAGAAGGATCCTTTGATGCTCTAGGGAGTGCACTCTTTGTCGTGGAGGATGGTTCCGGGGACGCTGCAGTAGTTCTATACAATATCCTGCGGATACTGTTGACAGCACCCATCTGTCTGAGGTGATCCCTTCCCAAGCTTGGGTGAAGGTGGAAATGCGTCCCCCTACTGGGGTTGCGTGACAAGGGACCCTGAACTGAGCGTCACTGTTTTGGTGGAGGCGTGCCACCTCCCTTGTTGGGGCTGCCTCTGCCTCTTCCACGACCTCTCTTGTTACCCCTGCCGTAACTCTGGGTAGACTGCTGGTTGTTATTCCATTGTGTACCCTGTCCCTGGGCATAGTTGCCTCTTTGTGAATTTTGGCCGCGTGGCCGACGAAAATTACTGTTCCCCCTCTGGTTAGGGGGTTTGTTGGTAAGCTGGCCAAGGGATTTGAGAGTCTCATATTCATCTTTGGCATTTTTAAGTGCGTCTTCGACCGCTTTCCCAAACAATAGGTCGGGTTCCACTGGCTTGTCTATTAAAGAAGCCTGGGTTTCTGTCTTGAATCCCGACTGCCGTAACCACGCATGTCTCTTGATAACAGTACCCTCTGCTATCAATCTCCCTGCGTTGTCAGCGGCGTCGAAAGTTGCTTTTAAAATGCAACCAGACACGGCTCTCCCCTCTGCCGAGATCCGAGCCAGCTGGCCCTTTAACGGTTCTGGAGCAGAGGCAATGAGCGCCGCGACTTCTTCCCATTGATGGCAATTGTAACTAGCCAACAGGGTGGTGGAATTCGCAATCCTTGCTTGGTAGGCGGACGTTGAGGCTACCTTCCTGCCAAACCCGTAAAGTTTTTTGCTCTCCTTGTCGGGAGGAGCTTCTGATGAAGATAAGGGCGTGCCAGCCCTTTTTCTAGTGTTGGTAACCACTAGGGAATCTGGTTTAAGATGTCCCCTTATATACAGAGGGTCAGACTGGGCTGCCCGGAAAATCTTTTCAATTCTGGGGTTGACAGCTCTGGTGAGGTTAGGATTCACCAGGGAAGGATCTATTCTTCGTTGGATGGACTTGAGGATAGGGATGGTCTGAGCGACCGGTCTCCTTTCTCCTACAAACTCCTCCGCGAAGTCCCTTTCCTCCTGTACACCGTGGGTGTCGATGTGGAAATGTTCCGCTGCTCGAGCGAGAACCTCGTTGAGGAGGGGCTGGTTATCAACTGGAGAGTCGGTAACTGGGGCTTCGCTTTGTACTGGGGAATCTACTCTGTAAATTTCCTGCTCATTTTCTCCCTCCTCCAGGTCCTCATCCTCTGCAAGGTAATCTGTCCCGGTTTGTTCTTCCATAAATTCAAACTCCTGGTCCTCTTCAGGGAAAACTTGTCCCTGGTAACTGGGGAGTGGAGTAGAATATGGAATGGAGTAAGGCTGAACCTGGAAGGGTTCAGGTCTTTCGAACCGGGGCTTTTTACTTAGCGGGATAGGATCGGAGGAGCCTGAGGGTGTGGCCCCTTGAGGGTTATATGAAAGAAAATGTTCTGGGTTCTTATCATAAAAATCAGCCAAGGAAGACATCCTAGACATAACCCTGTCTATGTCTTCACTGGACCATTCCCTGGAACAGGGTATTACTTTAGTAGGTGATGATTTATGGGACTTTTCAAGGGTAGACTTGTGTTTGCTTGTCTGCCTAGGGTGAGAGGATGGCTTTACAGGAGTGGAAGGCTGTGCTTTCCGCTGTTTCCCCCCCTCCCCGTGCGTGGAAAAATGTTTTCCCTGTCCCTTGGAGGCCCCAGAGACTTTCGACGCCTGGCGCCGAGGGTCTGGAGAGGTATCTGTGTGCTTTCGTGGGGCCTCACTGGTGTTAACCGCGGTCTCGGTATCTTGGAGCGCGGCCTGGGGGTGGAAGTCGTCTTCGTCTCCCGACGATCGAACTTCCGTTAATGTGTGTAGCGAGGCACTCTTGGCAAGAGTGGATGATTGCCTTGCGTCGTGAGGTGATCTCGATCGAGAGCGCCCAGAGGACACCGAGTCGGACCGTTCTTTTTGTGCCTCTTTCCGTGAAGTCGACGTCGTCGAGGTCCGGTTGGTCTTAGTGTGTTTAGTGTGTGTTAGGTGTGTAGCGCTTGTGTCGCCGGGGGTCTTCCCCATAGCCGCCCTGCCGGACGACCTTCCGAGGTCGGGGACCTGCGCTCGCCGGCTGTCTTTCGACGCCGTAATGCCCTCGCCTTCCGAAAGTACGGCGTCGCTGCCATCGCTGAAGGCGCCCTCCGCTGCCATGGCCTCCTGCCTGGCGTGGTGGGCCCAACGCTTTGTCGAACGGTCCTTAAGTGTCTTAGGTTTAAACCTACTACACGCTCTGCAGTTCGCTTCGGGGTGATCCCTTGGCAAGCAGAGATTGCACGTGGCGTGCCTGTCGACCCAAGGGTATTTGCGATTGCACTTGGGGCAGAATTGAAAAGGGGTACCCTCCATACGCACCTTAAGGCAGCGGGCTGCTAAGTGTAGGAATATATAAAATGTAACTATATATCAAGAGTGAAGAGTATGTACCACCCCCCACTCTCCCTACTTGTAAGGGCCGAGGCCAGCGGCCTACTAGGCCCGGGCCGAGGCCAGCGGCCTTCCGAGGCCCAGATCCGTCGTGCAGCAGTCGACGGTCGATGACTTCTCCAGCCGTCGTCGAGGTCGAGGGTCGACGTTGGGGTGGGGAAGGGAATGAATAAGAATTATAATTATAATAACAGCAAAAGTATGGCTAAGGCCAGGGAACTCCGCAAGATGCTTCCGACCAGTATGGCGGAAAAAAACAATCTGAGGATCCTAGACGCGTGAGGGATCTTGGGTACAGTGGACGTCACACTAGGGATAGTATTACTGGCACGCCTGTGTCGACGCCCATTTTCGATTTTCGAAAAACAAACTGTAATACTCTGCAGCTTCCACTAGATGTCGGCCTATGCACAGCATGTGATCTAAGCAGATTCCACAAGCCTCAGAAATATATATATATATACACACACACATATATGGTCTATACCATATGGCGAATTTATTCGCATAAGAAGGAATTGTTCCAAACTGGAGACGTTTGATGCAGAATGTGCATACATGGCTCTTAAATTTAAACAACGGGGGTATCCCAAACGCATACTTGAAAGAGCCTTTCACAAAGCTAGGGACCAAGACCGTTCCTCACTGTTAACTACTACAGTGCAGTTACCATTAAATGACCAAACTAGTGAGACACGACTCATACTCACTTATGGTACTAATTCCCAGCAAATACGACGGATTATGCGGAAACATTGGCATATCCTACAACTGGATGAACAATTAGGAACGATCTTGGGCGACAAGATGAACATTACATTTCGACGCTCTGTCTCACTTAAGGACAACCTTGTCTCTAGCTTCATGAGCCCTACTACTCCATCCATAGGCTCTACTTGGCTAAATACACCAATTACAGGCTTCCATAAGTGCAGGAAATGTAAGGCCTGCAAATATGCAACAGATGTCTCCAATTATGAACATCCGATTTTGGCCAAGAATATTTCTATTATGACACGTATCACTTGTGACACTGAGTATGTGGTTTATGTGCTCAGGTGTCCTTGTGACAAGTGGTACGTAGGCAGTACTATAGGCAGACTCAAGCTAAGAATGCTACAGCATATCAGGGCGATCAAGAATGTGGATGTTACTTACCCCATGGCAATGCATTTTCAAGAAGTACATAACAGCAAATTGGATGGTTTTACATTCTTTGGCATTCATACCATAGCTAAACATCCGAGAGGTGGCAACAGAGAACTGGCATTGAGACAATTGGAAACCAAATGCATTTTGGACCTAGAAACTAAAAAACCAAGAGGCCACAATTTGGATGAAGAACTTTATACTTTTTTAGGAACTTAATTATGACTTTTATGCATGTTCCCTTGATTACATATGACACCATTTTGTTGATGCATTTTTCTCATGCTACTGTAAGAACTACTAGATTAGCAAATTATTTTTCTCTTGTTCCACTTTTTGATTGATTTTTTGTAGGTGATTTTTTGTAGGTGATTCTTTGCAGGTGATTTTTTGCAGGGGATCCTTTGTAGAATTTTTTGCAGGACAAACTTTTCAGGTTGCTTATCATTGTATTATTATGTATAAGTTGTAATTTAGTTACGCACTCCAACTCTGGTTCAAATGTTGGTTGAAGAGGTTTGTAAATCATGATGTTGGGTTATTATTGCAGTCTGTACATTCAGTCTTTTCTCTCCGAGTTGGGTTATGTGTCTCCTAGTCCTGGGCCGTTTAGGTACTTTGTAACTGGAGGGTTCATAAGTGATTGCACTGTTTATGTAATTGGGTACCTTCTCTTTTACATTTTAGGTTGGTCCATTGCTCATGGCATATTTGTTGTCATCCCCTTTACATAACAGAGGAAAATATGAAGCTAAGGAGGGGTTTTTTTAAATTAGGACATACGTCCGCATGTCCTATCTTAAACATCTATTTAATTTTTCTGTTCTGTTAACAAGTGTATTTGGGCTCATACATTCTTAGGTGTATACCTTCTTTTGAGATTTTCTTCTCTCTTTCCCCTGTCCTTCCCAGACTATTTGATAATCTTTTCTTTTAGATTCTATTCCATTTATAGGCTTTTTTTGCATATGCTTATGTTTGATCTTGTGGGACCATGTGGCTTTGCTGTTCAGGCTGTCCTGGGTTAATATTTTTCAAGCAGTATTGGGTACAATGGAAATAACAGGCATCATATGTATAAAAATATCTTTTTTGCTTTCTTGTACAGATCAGTTACTAGATGCTAACTAGATGTTTACATGCACCATGCACTTTATCATGCAAATGCACTATGCACTTTATCACATCTAACTCTAGCATCACATCTAAGACTAGGTTGCTTTGCATATTTGCACGGATTCAATATTTAGGAATTGAATGCACTGAGCACTTTATATACCTCTATGTAGGATACATCACTAGCTGCCAAATTGGTAATTGCAGTCTGACCATAGGGGCTGGTTATTGCAAATTCGCACATCCAGGCATTCGCATTTTTTATTTTCCTACATAGGGTACATTTAAAAAGCTGCTGTAACATGCACTATGCACTTTATTAGCAATAGACTGGTTTATGCTGGCAGATACCATCATCCAGCTAAGTATTAGGCATTTTATTTATTGATGCCAGTAATAAAGGTTTTTCCATTGGTTACCCATTTGTTTAGTACCAAGTGATAATGGCAAGCGACTTTATAGCCAGCATCTATTTTGGGGCTATTATGTTATGGTTCCCATATTTTACATGTTGTCATGATTTTCTTGACATTATGAGTTGTTTGGCGTAAGTGGCATCTTGAATCATATCGCTCTAGAGTAGCATTTCTGTACATCAGCTCTTAGAGTTCCACTGCCTGCACTAATTATCAATGCTCGACAAATGGTTTGTAATTTACGAATGTTTAGAAATGTTTTGAATTTAGCATTTCATTACGCACTTGTGAGCATTTGGTTTTGCAATTATTTTACGCAATCAGAAATTACAACAAAAACATGCAAAGTGCTGGGAATGAGTCTGATATGTATTTATTATGGGAATCGTGCAATGTTTTGTAAGTGTTAAGATGTCTGCCATGTTAGGATTGAGACAGCAGTCAATTGTCTTGGAGACATTCTACATTGCGAACAGGAGATAGAGATATATGAGTCCATATATAGTCACCTTGTCTATGTTTACACTGTTCTACGTGATCAAGCGGTCTGTGTACCGTGAAACGCGTTGTGTTTTGTGCTTTTTCTCATCCATGCTGACTTTAAAACAAAGGTATGTCAGTCTGGACCAACTTGGGTTTTTTTTGCTTAAGTATAGAGAGTCATTAAGGCCTTCTCTATTCGTTTTTTTTGGGAGTGCATTCCGCTTATCTCATCCCGTTTCCATTCCGGATCGGGTAATGGGTTTTTTCTAAATATATATATATATATATATAGGGTTTTAGTGGGGGGTTTTGCGTTAGGTAACAATTGACCTTCACAATTCGGTCAATTGTGAAAAGGTCAATTGTCATTCGAGCAATTGTGACTCGAACAATTCGTATACAACTATCTCGGCAGCGAAAAACTATTGAGAGCTGTTATAAACACCTACATTTATCCTCCTGTGGGAACTATTAGCTCTGATATAATAAATGAGCATTTTAAAAAGGTGCACATTTTTTTTATTGTATATGGGTAAAGGACCACAAAGCGTCCTTGGAAAAAAAGAGAAGGCTACATATTGCTGCCCTGGCAAAGTCTAATGACATTAAAATATGGAAAATATTGAGAGTGTGCTCAAAACGTGAATTTGCTATTAAATGTGTCACCGAAATAATGTGGGTTGAACATATCAAATGAACCTTAGTGGCTACCATATCTGAGGATTGTGAAATCGCTTTACCTCATGCTACACAGATTCGTTAAGCCTCTATTCTTGAGATCATTTTGATTATTGATCATCAAAATCAATCACGTGCTGCAGTGCCTGATGGTCTATGTAACGCCTACTTAATATGTCACCTGATCTGTGGACAAATTCCCTATATTTACTATTCACAGACATTGGCATATCTGGCACACTTCCTGCCACGTGGCGTGAGAGTCATATTCTTCCCATCTATAAAAAAGGCCCTCTCAATTGCCCATCTAACTATTTCATGCTGGCAATGCTCGACATTTCGGCCAATATATTTGCTAGAGTAATACTGGTTGAATTGTCAGAGTGGATAAACGTTAAAGGTATACCGAGTCCTAATCAGACTTGTTTTCACAATAAATCCTCGACATCACATAACATACTGACCCTGGTATCTGCGGTTGAATATGCTAGGTTGAGACGCGAGACAGCGGTATACTGTGCATTTATTGATTTTAGTGCCGCTTTCGATACAGTGTTGAGGAACAGATTACGGCAGGAATTGGTGGAATGGGATATTCCCCCTGGTCTACTGAAGATGCTAATGTTGCTCCATAGGGACATTAGTGTCATGGTACACCTGGATGGGGTGGGAAAACGCTCTTCAGCTATTCCTACTAGTAGAGGTGTGAAGCAAGGCTGCATTGTTGTAGCCACGCTATTTAATTTCATGATGTGGTACAGCTAGCCATGAAGTCTAATAGTGGCCCATTTATTAGTTATCGACAAGATCAAAGTTGTAGACCATCCTACTTTGGGGCATTTCCAAGCACCTGCGTGATTAGACAGTGGGCCTCATTACATGGTAGGCGGTAACCATGGCGCTATTATTAGTTGCCGCCGGTATTTTACCGTGTCCGCCTTGGTGGATGGCGGAATTACCGCCCTACTCCAAGGAGAGTGGGGGCGGTAATTCCCCATTCACCAAGGCACTTCCCCATTCCCATTTCTGCCCCCATAGGGCTCAATGGGAATGGGGGAAGGCGCTAATTACGGTACCGCAAATTGCGGTACCGTAATTAGCAGCAAGGTCCCTTAGCGGGCCCATTCCTTAATGGCTGGTAAAACCAGCCGTTAAGGTTGGGTCCTGCAAAGGGACCTCGTAGTAAGGCGGTAAAGGTTTACCGGTACCGGTGCCCTTACCGGTACCGCTAAACCCTTACCGCCTACCGTGTAATGAGGCCCAGTATCTTCTTTTAAAATTCAACATTTGTGATGCGGGCGGAAGAATTGGAATACCACGTGCCGAACTTAAATGTAGATTATGTGGAGGAAACATAATGGAAACTCTCGAACATATCCTGTTAGTATGTGAAAGTCTGGTTTCCTTAAGGTACAAGTATATGAAATTGTTTAATAATCAAATTGAATGTACTGACCTTGCTCCGATATGGTCGCAATTTATGGAGGCAAATAACCCTAATCTTATATATTTTATTGTAAAATTCTATTGGAAGTCCAAAGAGATTTTATGAATACTGATTTTAGCTTGATAATTGGATTTGAATGTATGATGTTGTTTTCATGTTGTATTGTATGATGATATATACATATGTATTGCTGTTTTAATTGTCATTGTTATATGTTGTATATACAAAGCTTAATTGCTATAAGTATATTATATTAAATTAAATAAATAAGTCAGAAGACAGATTAAATGCAGTCCAAAACGTGAACATGTCCAAGACAAAACAGTAGCGAGGGAGATGGAATTTAAAGATTGCTTAAGGAAGTGGCAAACTGTGGTGGACACTAAACTGGAAAAAGTTCAGAACAAAATAATGGCAGAAAACATTTGTATCCTGTGAGAGGTAGGGTACTGAAGAGGTGGAAATTAAAAAGTTTTCATTAGCATGAATCCCAGAAAGGTATAATTGTCTAGTGGAGTCCAGCCAGTCGGAAGATGAATATCAGTAATTTAAATGACAATTTGGAAATACAAAACTGTGGCCCTACCACAATGTAATCTTGGCAGAAGAAGCAAGTTTTTCTAAAAAAAGCAAACGATTACGTCTTGCTTGATGTAGCACTTGAAAAAGATGTGAAAAAGGTGGGCTAGATGAGAGGCAAAAGGGGACTTTGAGAAAAGTGGGAATGAAAGCAAGCATTTTCCATGCCAAATAAAGCCGATATACAGTACTGTATGAATTCTTTAAGGATTCTCAAAGGAAAGCGAGGCCCTGAAATGGTTAGCTTTCATAGAATCCGAAATGAAAGAGGTATCTGGAAATCGGAGTAGTGAAAATGATGGTAGGACCAACTGCCAACCCCATTGTAACAACCCATAATGCCATAACTCGAATGGGTTTGGATAAAAGGAAGTGAGAGATTGTGTCAAACTGTCTGGTCTGATCTGTTGACCATTAGGGACACAGGAACGTGCAATATATGTTGTAGCATTGAGGAGTAATAAAATATTCTTCCTCAACTCTGACTCCCAGAGTGTGCCCTCTGCAACCCTTCTTCCATGCAAATTGTACAGTTGTCGAAAATACTGGTCTTCTAGTCTGACCTTGAGACTGTGAGACTGGCTGGACAGCGTTGGCTGACAAGAAGGTAAAATCATCAGCATGACAAACTAAACATGAAGTTTCACTGCTACATTTTCAAACAAATACGTTGTCATCGTTATGGTATCAAGTTTAAAAGGCTAAGGGCCTCATCATGAGTTGGGCTTAACCCGACGCTAATTGCACCGGGATACCTCCCAACACAATTAGTGTTAGCGCATCTCAGTCTAGCACAATTTGCGCCGAATCCCGAGTTGCAGGGGGCGTTAAGTCCCCTGGCGAAATTACCACTGGTGCAAATACCACCGGCGGTAATAGCACCGAAAATGTCCATGGCACCGGCGCATTCACCTCCAGCACAAAGCTGCTGCATTTTCCTGCTACGCCCAACTCCTGATGAGGCCCTAAAGATTGAGAAAACAAGCATTAACACACACACAAGTCTGATTTTCAAAGAAAAAGTCAAAAGATTAAACTTTGGTGTTCCAAACTTCAAGTGCTTCACCAGAATTAATTTACAAAAAAAGTGACTATTTATTCAACACATATGTTTGCATATAAATAAACTGAGCATGGGAGGTAATTCAACATATGTCCCTTGCCGCCAAGTGCTATATGTTCAGTGACCGCCCCCAGTGTCCATAGACTTACATTATGTATTGAAATTGCAGTCAACATTTAATTTATTTCATTTAATTTATTAAATCCTTTAGTTATTAATCAATAAAAAATGTGCAGTTTTGAGCATGCAGTATATTAAGGATATATTTAACCGGCACAATCTATTACAAGTTAAGAAGAGCTGTACTTTTCTGCATTACAGAGGACATTAGGATAACCATTTTCATACCCTGAAGCCCACTACTGCTCTGAAGCCAAACTCTAGACGACTATCCATGCTCCTCAGTGGAGTTGCATTGATGGTGAAGGAGTTAAAAAAAAAAAAACATGGAACATTTAAAAAACGACCACAGAGAAAGTGACTGTCTCATGGCATGGTATGCCACATAAGCATACCCACACACACAAAAACATACGCACACTACACATTTACTTTGCTTTCACTTTGATGTTATTTGGAGAGATGTATTTCACAGATATTCACAGTGTACAATCCCTTTCTGTTTAATGTATAACTTAGTTTAAAACACAGAATATTTAACTGAATGCTAAAACAGATTCCTTGCATACAAATGAGCTGTAAAGGAAAATAGGACATCTTGATTTATCAGAAATGTGAAACATGACAAGAAAACATCTCAAATATACACAGTACAAAAATTATATATAGTGATTATATCATTGACAAATACCATACTGCAGAAACTATGTGTAGTGAACAAGATGAACAAGAGGTCCCTGTGCATGTGAAAGCAGTGTTGGGTCTTTTGAGATATGGTACCCTTCAGTATGGAGATGCAAACTGTAGGGCTGGTTGCACTTTTAGTATGAGAAGGAGAATGGAAGAGGAAACAGCTTAAACGCAGTAGCGCGTAAGGGCTAAAGCAGTATTTAAACTCTCAGTATAAAAAGGCTACCATAAGTATGCTTCAATCCCCAGAACAGGAACACTAGAAGGCTGTTTTAACTATCAGGAAAGAAAACGCAGGCTCGAGTATCAAAGGAATGTTGAATCTCAACCTCTAAAATGGATGCAGTCTGAGAGCTTTGCTTGCACTCACTATACAGAGAGTACTGGATGCATACTTGAACTCGATATTTAAGGAGCTCTTCCTTGCAGGCACTCACTCCAGAGGCCTCTTGTTTCAACATAAACATAGAAAATGCTAGCACTAGAGGCCTTGTGCTCCGTGTACTGAAATGTCTGCTTCACTTCAGCATAGAGGGGGAGCTCAAGTGTCTTGCCTAAACTCCCAGTATAGAGGGAGTGCTAGTGGAATACTTGCACACGTTACAGAGGGAGAGATTGAGGCCTGCTTATGTCATATTCAGCGAAGGAGTTTGTGCTAAAGGCATGCATACGCTCAGTGAAGACTGAGGGCTCGGGCTCAAGACCAGTTTACATGCAGTACAGACGAGCTCTGTAGTATGCTTACACTCAAGGAACCGAGAGAGAGCTAGTAGGCAGCCTAACAATACAGAGCGCGGGCGAGACAGCCCACAAAAACACAGAACAGCAGCAGAGCTGGAAGTCCTACTAGCAATCTCCATCTGGAGAAAGCATGCAAGTGGCTTGCTTGTAACTGTCTGGAGGCACAGTGTGTGTGATGCAGAAATGTTTTATGTACGCTTGTCTGGTTACAGTCTTTCACGACAGCAGCAACCCTGTAGGGGTTCCATGTTTTTACCCATTATTTTTTGACCCCTAAATGTTTCATTTTTGCAGTTTAACTGCATTTAAATTCAGTGCAGCCGTACAATGCAGGGGGCGAGGGGGCACCCTTCCACAGTCTCCCATTAACATCCAGTCTATGCCCCTAAAAACTCATACACTTTCCCAAACTTACCATCTGTACCTTTTTCTAAACGATGTAAGGTAGGTGAATATCTTGGTGACGAATATGCTGTACTGAAATCACAGGGTACTCTCTTTAGGTTGCCTTATTGTATAAAACTGCTTGTGCAAAGTGCTGTGGATAGAGTATGCACCAGTGTTTGTGAAAAGATTTCAAGCGTGTATCATGTGTGTACAATGCATATATGCAGATGCTGGTCAGTTAACAAAAGTGCAAAAGCAATCATGCAGCTGGGCACAGCAATTACACAAACAGTTAATTATTTAGCTTTCCTTTAAATAGATATAAAAGCTTCATCATTATTGGCAAATTCACCGTTAGGAGAAAAAGCAAATCCACAGGTGCTTTAAAAAATATTGTCAACTAGTAAAATAACACGGACCTTCCAAACCTCGAGTGGAAGACAGGAGATTTTTCTCAGCATTTTCTGTCTATAATGAAGTATAATGCTAAGCAAATATTGTGATTTGCGGGTACAGACTGACCCCAGCAGATTCCAACTGTCGCTGATGCCCACAATAATCCAGCAGTGCACCCAATCACCTTACTACTGTTTTGATATTGCTAGCAATAATTAAAGTTACTCACTGTAGTGACTAGAGTAATCATAGTCCATAGTCCCCTTCTTCCATCCTCTTTCCTCCATACTTGTGGGGCGTCCCCCAACATGGGGACTGTACCGGAACCTTAGGCAGTGAAAAACGGAGCTTCCCCTTTAAATTTAGTATAGCGTGCAAGGCCGTGGCCTCAGGAATGCCTCGCCAAGGCCCCGCCTTCCGGTGCCTCACCTCAGTCCCCTTTGAACACATTGGACGATTAGATAAACTTGAGAACCCTCATGAGGTACAAGGAATGTAGGGCCCTCTCTGCCGCCGACTTTGGGTTCGGGAAGAACATCTCTTTATTCATATGGAACGGAGAGACTACCTTGGGCAAGACGTTTGGGTGAGTGTGCAAGATTACCTTTTTGCTTCGAAACGTAGTGAAAGGCTTGCACGTAGACAACGCCTACAGCTCACTAATCCTGCGCACAGAGGTGAGAGCCAGCAATAAAACCATTTTTAGCGTCACCAACCGGATGTCCACAGAGGCCATCAGCTCGAAAGGTTTGCGTTGCAAAGCTGCAAGAACCACATTGAGGTCCCAGACCGGATGTAGCCTATGCACCGGAGGAAAATGCTTAGACAACCCCTTAAGGTGGGCTTTAACCACCTGGTTGGCAGCCGAAAACACAAGCTTAGGGGAATTCTTGTAAGCCCTCACGGACGCCAAATACATGCAGCACTCATCCACCTGTACTCCAGAATGAGTAAGGTGTGCTGAAAAAGTCAGTACGTCATCCCGAGGACAGGTTGACAGGGTCCAGACCCTTGTTGCGAGCCATATGGCAGAACATAGTCCATTTGCTTTTATACTCTTACTGAGTTGAGGGCCTCCTGGCCTGTTGAATGAAGTCCCAGTTGTCATTTGAAAATTGAGCATGCTAAACCCTCAGCTGATCAGGAACCAGGACCAGTTTGGCTGGGTCCGGATGATCCACTGCCCCGGCCTGCTGCGTCAGAAAGCCCCTACTGGGGATGGGACGATGGACGGGACCCTGGGAGCACAACTGCAGCAGATCTGAAAACCAGAGTCTCGAAGGCCAGTGGGGGCAACCAGGATGAGGCTGTAGCCCACGAAGCCCAGAGCTTGAGGAGGGTCCGCTAGAGCAGAGGGGTGGGTGGGAACGCGTAACACCTACGGCCGTGCCAGCAGATCAGGAAGGCGTCTACCAGTGACCCTGACCTGTCCATGAGGCAAACTGGGGGCACTTGGCATTCAGAGGCGATGCAAACAAGTCCAGGTCTGCAAACCCCCAACGCTGGAACACGGGCAACAAGGAGTCGTTGTGCAACTCCCACTTGTAGGTGTTGAACCCCAAGCGACTCAGCTGATCCGCTTCTGCATTGCTGTCCCCCGGCAGGTGGAATGCTGAAATCCAAATCCTCTCTGTAAGGGTCAATTCCCAGATCGAAACCGCCTCCAAGCAGAGGTCGTCGGTTCCGGGGGTGTGGGGATGGCTGAGGGAGGGGGGGGGCATTACAGGTGCCACCCTGCTTGTCCCCGTAAAACATTGTAGTAGAATTGTCAGTCCTGACCAGAAGAGACTTGTCCCTGATGGCAGTCCTGAGATGGAGTAACAGCGCTTTCCCAAGAACTCAAGGACTTTGTCCTTCTTGGAGAGGTAATTGGAGGTGGCTCCCGTGGAGGATGACGATGATTTAGAATACAACAAGGCCGTGGCCATCACAGAGGAATGGGGCTGTGGGTGGGAGGCAAGGAGGATTGGCTTCCCGTCTGTCAACCTAAACCTGCTATCCAACTTCTTGTTCATCTGGGCGTCGGCCCTGGGCTTCTCCCAGATCCTCCGGACCACCTGTAGAACATCCTTCTGGAGGGGAATGCCAGAACGGATTGTGGTGTGTTTCCCCAAGACCTTTGCTAGCACGCCCAATTCCTGGGGGGCTTTCTCAGGAAGAGGGACCCACCAAGTACTCTGCCATGGAGGCTGTCATGAAAGGCCTTAACAGATGCAGAGGGCTCATTGTCATGGGCGTCATCATCCCCTGCCCCTTTTTTACAGGCAGAGGGGAATCGGGCCATGGGAGACATGTGCTGGAGGGCCCCCCCCCCCCAAAGTCTGGAGCCGCAGTCAGGTTCAACAGCTGTTGAGAGGAGGCAGTGGTACTGGAGGAGGTGGAGGGGTCAGTACGACCGGTAGGGCATGAACCGGTGGAGTGACAGGCACCGGTAGCACTGGAGGAATGTCCTTCAGGAGCCCCTTCATCTGAGTGGAATGCATGAGGAGGAAGTGCTTGAAGAAGCGGTCCTCACTAGCCGCCGGGTCCCTAGGGGCCCTGCCCTCTAAGGCGCTGGGCCTCAGCTCCTGGTCAAAGCGCTGAGGTGCCTGGTGCGTGTAGCTGTACTGCTGTGATGGGTAGATGTACCACTGAGGGGACCAAAACCCTGCAGCGTAGGATCTGCTGTCGCTTCCCAAGGGAAGGGGGCTGGGATCATTCTGCAAAGCCCACTCGATGGGCGAAAGCACTGGTGGCTTTTGATCCAGATCCAAGATGGCTGCGTGCCTGGCAGGCTCCACAAGTTGCTGCACTGCCATTTTGAAGCCTTGCACCACTCCCTGTGAGGGAGGACGTGGGGTCCCGGAGCCAAGAGAGTCCCTCAGACACGAGAGGATACAGCTTGGGTCTTGCACCCGCAGCAGAGGCGTTGACCTCAGAGATCCCTCTTTTAGGCACTGAACGCTCAAGTAATCAGAACGCCCTGGTTCACTGCCTCGGAGCGAGCTCCGGTAGGCTGGGAGCCCTCGGCACTGGTGCCAGTAGCCGTGCTGGATCTAGTGAAGGACCGACTGTTGGAGTTGGCACTCGACGATCCCTTACCCCCGGGGTAGAAGAAGAGGACGAGCCCTGTTAGGGCCCTTGAGCCCCTCAGCTTGGGAGCCGGTAGCCTGGACGGCCTCAGGTCTGTCCCTGAACCGCCCGGAAGAGTCCCCGGGCCCGTCAGTTTGGGAGCAGGTAGCCTTAGAGGCTTCAGGCCTTCCAGAACCTGAATCTGAGGACCTCCAAACCATGGAAACTCAGGGAAGGAGTGGCCGCGCTGTAGAGCCGTGCTGAACAGAGGGCCTAACGTGTCTTGACAAGAGGTCTTGGAGATGAAGTCCTTTAGGTGGGGCGGAGGAGCAGTGTGGAAGATCTCCCTCCACCGCGACAAACGCTTCTTCAATGCCCTGTGACCGAGAGTGCTG